>NC_090310.1:78930126-80270126 GCF_039906515.1 Pseudorca crassidens | reverse complement strand
TTCCTTCTTGAATGTGTTTTTAACACCAGTTCTTCAAACAGGTCATGAATACCTCACAATCCTTTCTCCTTCCTTGACAGACATTTTGACTGTTGCCAGAAACTACCTTTGATGTGTTCCTGTAAAGAATAACACAGACTTTCCTGTTTGTCTCAAAGCTACTGAACTGAAGCTTCCACTGCAAAGGACAAAATGATCTGTATTAAAAAAAATATCAGCACACCTCCGCAAACACACACACACACACACACACACACACACAACTTTGTCATTATAATCCCAGACCTGGCCTCCCCAGGGTTCAAACAGTTCTTGTTGTTTCCTTCTTGGTTGTTTTAATATGATTTTTTTCATCATGCTTTCCCTAATCTCTGCTATCGGTGTCTCAAAATAGCAACAGTAATTATCAAATCCCTCTCCCCCCTTTCCATTCCCGGCTGAACTGGAGCGCCTCTGAGATTTCCCCACCAAACCTCTGAACCCGTCTGAGGTTCGCTCATCTGTCTTTCTAAGTCAGCAGAAGGAAAAACACAGGAAGACTGTGCCTTGAGCTATAACAAATCCTGGACAACCCCTAGCTTGTCAGTATCTCCTGAGGAAACGTTTCATAGAATCAGAGTCCTGGAAGAGACCTCGAGAGATCAAAAAGTCCTGAAAAACAAGGGTTCTAAGAAACTCAAACTCACAGAATATTAAAAATGGAAAGAGTTGTAGTCATTGCCTGCTTACTATCTTTTCTCATCCCAGTGAAATGACTTCCGTTATTTGCACTTTCTCCTATACAGCCCACTCTCTGGCCCTATAAACCAGTGTTCATGCTTTCTCTATCACCTTCATGATTTTTGTTTTATCTCAATACTATCTGTACCATTATTTACTTAATTTTTTTCAAAATTGATTTCCAATGGATTCATTTTCTTTTTTTCTTTACATTGGACTCAGCAATAAGACCCATGAAATCACGACTTTAATGTACTTTTCCCTTCGAATTCATAACAAATTAAAACATAACTATTAAAAAATGCATACTTCTAATACCTAAAATTATCTTGAATACAACTGTCTTACGCATATAACAAGTTGGGGATTAAAGTTCTAGATCGGGGCTAGCAAATTTTCCTGTAAAAGGCCAAATAGTAAATTTTTTTGGCTTTGAAGGCCAAGAGGCAAGATCAAGAATCTTATGGAGGTTCTTATATAATATGAGAGGAAACAAATTTCCACATTTCCCCCCCAAACATTTGGAAATGTAAAAGCCATTCTAGCTCACAAATCATAAAAAAAAAAAAAGGAGGTGGGCTGAATTTGGTTCATGGGCCATAATTTGTCAATCCCTGCTCAAAATCATGTATCTGATATTTGTTTGAACCTTCTCTGAAATTTCTGTAACATCGAGTGGGACATAAAAGGACTTATAGGATGGTTGTGAAGATGAAATAGTTGAAAAGCGTTAAGTGCTTAATACACCATCTGGAGCAAAGCAATTACTCAATAAATATTAGCTGTGTTTTCATCTTTGTCATCATCATCTTCTTCTCTCTCTTGACCAGGCTGGTTAGCCACTGAGTACTTTTCCTGGCACACAGTAGGCACTCAGTGTGTGATAGATGATGTTATTATTTCAACTGGTTGGAGCAGCGCTTCTCAACCTTCTATGCAGATCAGACTCAACTGCGGGGTTATTTTTACAAACACACGCCAAGTCTCACCTCTGGAAATCCTGACTCTAAAATTCACTCAAGGAATAAGCTGAGCACTTGTGTTTTTTGGCAAATTCTAGAGCAATTCTGATGATTCTAAACACAAACCTGTGACTTAGAGCATAATCTGGAGAACAGGGTCAGATATTCCAATCCCCAGATAGGCCCACTGCTCTGTTTTATGGTCACATACAATTCACTGAGTGCTCAGCCCCTTTGTTAATAGTAAATTCCATCTGTCAGTCAATCAACAACTGATGTTAACTGAGCACCTACAAGGTGCCAGCCCTTGAGCTAAGTTCTGGGGACACAGCAGTGAAGGAAGCAAAGACCCTGCAATATGATAGTCCCTCTTCCTCACCTTTCATTCCTTTGCCATGCTTGATTTTTTTTTTCTTAGCCCTTTTCACCATCTTGCATCTTCAATGTATATTAGTTCTGTCCCATGAGAGCAGGGACCTGATACATTTTGTTGACTGTCGCTCCCACAGCCTAGAAGAGTGCTTAGCACACAGTAGCTGTGTGTTCAATAAAGATTTGTTCTAACGGGTGAAGAGGGAACTCTGTACCTCCTTAGAGAGCCAAGCTGATGGCCAACCCAAGGCAGAACATGTCCCCAGCCTCCTTGGTGTCGGAGTTAAGAGTGAAGCATGTTTTCTGGTCCTGCAACCTCCCTGCTGTTTAATCTGAAATCATTGCTTTATGACTCAGTTTATTCTTTTATAAAATTAGTAAAATGTCTTGAGTATTAAATAGAATAATGCTCATTGCGGGGACTATGTTTAATCAGTAGCAGCTCTGTTGTGTTTGTTTTCTCGTCACCTGGAATTGAATGCACAAAAGACAGCTCTAGAGCTTTTCTGACAATCCCTAAAGAGATCAACTGAGAGCAAGTAATATGCCTATATTAGTTCTCATTCTATAGACTGACAATATGCATCTGTTTATTGGACAAATAGTTCTTGAGCTTCTACTGTGTACTGGATGCAGTGCTGGGGTCTCAGGACATGGGGCAGATGATGAAACCAGTCGTGGCCCCTGCCCTCAAGGAACTTACTGTCTGTGGGGAGGGGGGACGGGGGGAGATGGATGGGCATCAAATAAACCAAGAATCATAAAATGCCAATGCTGGAAAGTGGCATCCATGCTGCTTTCAGGTTAATACTGGGGAGGAAGGTGGGATTTGACACAGTCTAAAGGGTCAGAAGTTGTCCTGAGCAAGTGATACTCAGGCCAAAACCTGAACCATGTAAAGGTGTTATAACCAGACTTAGAGGAGGGAACCACGACTGCATGGTAACCACAACTGAGTAAAGCCAGGGTGCAGGAGAGAAAATGAGGACCTCATCTCAGAAAGGTCGACAGGAGCCAACCACTCAGGGGCCTGTACAGGAATTCTTCTCAAACCTCATCTGCCCGTGAATCCTCTGGGCATCTCGTTAAAATGCCAACTCTGATTCAGCAGGTCTGGGCCAGGGCCTGAGAGTCTGTATTTCTAACCAGCTCCCAGGAGATGCAGAGGCTGCCGGCACACAGACCATACTGTGAGTAAGAAGGTTTCAGGCCATGACTTTAACGTAAGAGCAGGGAGGTTTAGGCAAGACTTCCCTGAGATCCCTCTATACTGTATGAACTCATCTTGCAGCTGTCAGGGAGCAAAACCCTCTGCCTGGAGCTTGGGAATCTTTGGGAAGCCTCTAAGATTCCGTGGGAGTTGGTGTCCTTTCCTGGGGAGTTTACTGACACTCTTGTCAGTCCCAATTCTAGGTGGCATTGCCATGAAACAGGCTGCTTCTGCCCAACAGAAACTCCTTGGCATGGGTGTTGCAATTCAGAAACTCTGGGGAGGGACAGCCCATACATATTCTTAAAAATCAAGGCAGGCTTGCTAAGACGCAACATATATTTATATTATATGCATACACACGTACATAGATAATCTTTGAAATGCAGTAATAGCCACACATAGGATTGAAATGAAATCTTACACACATTAAATCATCTCAAATTTAATCATTAAAGGATTAGGGACTGGGATGCTTTTGCTGTTGCTGCCAAGGCCCAAGCAGACCCAGACTTCTCCGTCAGAGCCCACATCTGGGACTAGACATCTCAGGACGGCCTGTCCATTGGGCAGGACTGATCCTGCGGGCGTGGTGATGGTCCCTGGCAGTGATCAGTGAGAAGCTAGTGAGCGGGGCAATGCTGAACACACACGGGAGAGACGGGCACACGGTCCGGGGCAGACGAGCCTGGGGGAGCAAGTGCCCCTTCAGGGCCATTCGGGAGGAGGGCGGAAGGAGGAAAGCAGGTGCCTGCGCGATGCCTTCGGTGCATCGTCTCCCCCAGGTCTACTAATTGTCTTTCTAAGACACTCTGGGTGACAAATGTCCCCAAACAAAGGCTGCACGCCACCCGCCCCCACGCACGAAGCTCAATTTAATCGCTCACCTCTGCAGCCTTAAATCAAAGGTGGTTCCTATTAAGTATAATTACCTTTGCCAGCAGCTTGTACAACACGGCAAGTGAGGGGCTGCTAACCAGGAACGGCTTCTACAGAGCATTATATATGCCTTGGACTAAATCAGCAGGACCCCCGGCTTCAGATACACATGTAATTCAGCCAGGAGCACATGTATACTGCAGGTAGAGAGCCGCACACACGCATAAACACAGCATTTCCTCCACGTATGTCAGCAGCCTGCAGACACCACTCTGCAGAAGAAGAAACTACGAGAGAAAAGGTTTCTCTGAACCTTGAACGTACAAGATGTGTTGCTTGGTCAGTTTTTCCACAAGAAGGCAAATTGCCACCCAACCAGTTAGTGTCTGAACAAGTCCCAAATCCAGGACAAGAAATCAGACAAACTCCACCTTCCTCACCCCCGGAAAGCAGGGAAGTGACACCCCTCCTGGCTGGCTCTGACACAGCCATTTTTCTCCCACTCAACCTCACCGCATCTTTCATTCCTGACATACAAAAACATTTTTTAAAATTACGGGCATCTTTATCATTTTAGGCTCGTCAATTCCCATTTTGCCTAATTAATAAATAAATCAAAACCTGAAAGGAAACGAAAGGAAAGTTGAGAAGAACTTTTGGCCCTAACCAAAAAGAATCCACGGCGAGCTAGATGCAGAATGCAGTTCTTTCAGTCCTTCAGGCTCATGCTAGGAGTTATGTTTCACCTCCGTTTTCACTTTATAGAAGCCCGTTTATTAAACTATGTGCCCAGAAGCATAAATGAAGACCTCAAAGAAAAATAAGTCTCTCTCTCCAAAGACGTTATACATTGCTATTCTAGTAGTCTTCAAACGGTCGGCTCTCCCCTCCACAACCGCTGTATTAACCAGCATTTATTGAGCACTTACTATGTACCAAGCATGTATGAAGCATAGCATGTATACAACGGATATAATCTAGATGGCGGCCCCACGTGGTATTAAAGGAAGTTTTTCAAAATTAAGAGACTAGTGGTTAGAAGGTTAAATAACTTGCCAAAGGTCAGACAGAAAGTAAATAAGTGCCTGGACTTGAACCCCAGTTTGTCATGTCATGAGGTCAGGTACATGTAAAGCATCCGGGACAGTGCTGGCAGGGAATGGACTCTCAGTACCTGTTAACAAGTCCGATCATTATTGTTTCAGGGAACAAAAGAGAAAAGGTTGATTCCATTAAGGGTTGCAGCGAGCAGTGATCAGAGTGGCCAACTAGGAGCAAATCTAGAAACCTTCACAGCAAATTATCGCTTATAAGAGCTGAGCAGGGGCTAGCCTGTGCAGGAAACGAAGGACCTGGGTTCAGTAAGGATTAGTAGGAAAAGAAAACAGGGAACTATCGCTGATGGAAATGTCCAGGGCTACCTGGGATACACTTTGGGCAGATCAAGTGAGACCCAGGAACAAACAAACATACAAACGGAAATGAACTTGAGTTCCTAGTGAATCACAGATCATCATCCACCCATCCGTCAATCCATCCTAGGCACTCCATCGCTAACCTCTTAAGATAGGGGGCCGTGCCTCGTTCATCCCTGTAGTCCTGGAACACAGCACAGCGTCTTGAAAATAATAGAAATTAACAAATATCTGTTGAAAGAATAAAAGAATGACCCTCAAATACATACACTCCTTTCAGGGAACTTATCTTCCAAGAATCAGTTTGATCCTTCCAGCCTTCCTTCGCTCTCACAGTTTCCAAGCCTCTTCTATATTATTCCTGGAATGAGATTTTTACCCTGGAAGATCTACACGGCAGCATCAGTGTTGGCTCAGCAAAGTTTCAAGCTCGAGCCCTCACCCCACAAATTTTTCTTTGCTCCTCGGGAAGTCAAGCCTCTTATTTTTGCCATGCACTTCTCCCACTGAAAATTAAAACATCTCAGTCTCACAGCTTGGTTTGCCCAATGTATTGTTTGTCACAGCTCTTGTTTTCATGATGCAGAAACAATAGGAAGCCCTTCCCCTCCCTTTAATATTTTAAAAATTCCTTTAAATAAAGTTGTAAGTTTCCATTGCTACTGTTTTATCTTGGGGACTCCCCGTTAACTTGTCCAATTCCTTCCCTCCACTGCAGG
Source organism: Pseudorca crassidens (assembly GCF_039906515.1). Classification (NCBI taxonomy): domain Eukaryota; kingdom Metazoa; phylum Chordata; class Mammalia; order Artiodactyla; family Delphinidae; genus Pseudorca; species Pseudorca crassidens. The sequence continues at coordinate 80,263,849 of NC_090310.1, read as the reverse complement.
AGAGCAGTTCAAAGTACGTGCCTGAGAATTCAAATTGGAGTTACAAACCAGTATTCTGTTTATTTGTCAGAGCGCTGTGGCAGATTCAAAAGTTAAACCAAAGCACAAAACTCTTCTTGTGGAGTGGGTACTCAGGGGACTGTGGTCTAAAATGAAAATCAGATCATTGTTCAAAAAAGAGAGAAAAAAAAAAACCCTCACACAGTGCATTGTAACACATTTGAAAACATCTCTGTGTTCCTTAAATGTTCTGCTAAGAGTACTAACAGGTCAGTCCACAGGAAATGCAAGAATACGTTATAGTTTAATCAGGGCACATAAAACACTGTCTAGAATGTTATGTTGCCCGGGGGAATGCAGTGAGCAGGAACATTTACAAACTCCAGGTCAGTCTCCCCATTACATCACTGTGAAAAAAAGAAATTTATGAGGTTAAATTATATGGATGTTATATATTGGAACTGTTAGCCCATTCCCACATGAGAATGTTGGCTGAAATGGCCAGATTCCCTGAGAGAAATTTCTAAGGCCTTCTATTGTGGATGTTCTTACGGTAACTTTCCACAAAAAAAGTGAAGACTTATTTATTCTTTGAAGATAATGAAATGAATAAAAAGAAAGAAGTCTAACCAAAAAAAAAAAAAAAAAGCCCTAATTCCAATAGAGAGGGCACCTAAAATACTTATTCTTATTACTCTTCTCCAGAGATAATAATACAGAAGTTATTTTGTGGAACTTCTTCATGATTTATTTGACCTGTTCCTCATCTAAGTGATTGGAAACACAGATGTTGATGCTATAACTTTGCTTCCAGTAAATAATTCCTCAAAGGACTCACATTTGTTTAACCTTAGTCACAAGATGATAAAACTTATTAAACATTTATGGAAGCAGCAACACAATTTTGTTGGTTTACGTCTTTGGCAAGATTGGAAACTCATATCCCCACTTTTCCACCTTCCTTTCACCTCTCTAAAAGAAAAAATATCTTTGAGGAAGTTCCTGTACCTGAATTATGAAGATCCCCGCCCCCCTGCTTTACTTCTCCATCTGCGCCTGCAGTCTGACAGTAAACAGAAGGGCTGCCACGCTGATCTCAAAGAACAATAATTAAACCAAAGGGACAGCAGACAAGGTGCTCCCGTGGGATCGACAGAGGAAGAATAAAAACCTCACCGGGGAGCTGTTTTCTTATGATTGCGAACCTGCTTCTGAGATAAGCAAACATTCACAGGTGTGATGTGTGTGCATTTATTCACTGAACACCACTCCCTAAGAAGCTACTCTATTCAGCCCTGAGGACATAAATAACATGGGTATCTAAACGTCCCAAAGACTCCGGGAACCTTGGATAACTGTTCGTTCATTCATTCATTCACTCACTCACTCATTCATGTATTCAACAGAACACCTACTGCATTCCAGGTACAGCAAATGAAATGGTCCCCACGATTCGAAAGTTTGTCAATCCCTGACACGACACAATGTAGAAAAGGAAACAGAAATTACAACTGGTATAGAGCCTGCTTCCTCGTATTATCTGTCACTTATACATTTCTTATCTAGAGCTGATTTTCCTGTGCAGGGGACATGGGGTGTAACTACGGCTCTGTTTCCCTCTCACCTCGGGCTGTAACCAGTAGGGCAGGGCAGTGCCAAAGGGGCAGCACCCCACGGCACTGGAATACACACTATGACACTGGAAATACACTGTGTTCACAGGGAAAATCCTGAAGAGTTTTGTGGTGATTTCATTAGCAGCTTAGCCTTGGCACGGACATATGCATATACTATGTCCACCACAGACACAAAACTCACGAACAGTAAGGGCTTCTCACTCTCGCCCCACCAGACACACACACTAACATCCACGACATATCTAATCCAGCTGTACATGAAACACATTCATGTCCACAACACACATAACTGCACAGATTTACAACTCAGATCCACAGTAAAACAGATCACAGCGCGCGTGCACACACGTTCCAAGGAGGCTGCTGTTCTTGGTTGTGAAACGCATCTGGTACTACATGGACCCTCTAAACTCTGGGGTCCTATCTAATTAATATATCTACCCCAGGACCAACCGGTAGGCTTCAATACATGTTTGCTAAACTGCATTACAGTACAGTGTAACCGTTCCATATGTTAAACTGGAGGATTGACTATTGTTACTAATTCAACTTATAACGTGGACAAACAAAAGTCCTTTCCTGACCTCACCCACGCATGTTTAATACCTCATGGAGACTTAGCACCGGTAAGGCTACAGCTGTCCAGCTATGAAGCTTAATCATTATATACTCTGAGGACAAATGCAATTTCTTTTATGCTATTCATGGTTTTGTTTTGTTTTTTCCTTCTCTCTGTATCCCACCCCACCCCACCTCAAGGTGGCTAATGACAGTTTTCTTGACATACTAGGATTCAAGCCATGTTGATGACTGTCTCATTCATTATTGGGATTATTGACATATTTTATGTTCAGTTTACTTACTTCAAGCAGACATGTAGCAAGTACCTACTAGGTGAGAATTAGCTAGTTGAATTTTTGGTTAGAGAAGTCTACATCTCAGTAAAGACACAAGAATGTTCAAAATATGAAATATTAGCTGTTTAAGTGATGTTTATTTTTCTCAACTCATTCTCTTGCTAAATGCAGTAAAATTCTCACAACTGTTATTCTCTACGTAAATTACTTATGTGACAATTGTAAAAATTCCCAAGAATATTCATTACAGGATTGTGTGTAATAGTGAAAACTTTAAAACATGCTAAATGTCTATTAACAGAGGAATTGATAAATCAGTAAAAATGTACATGCTTATGGTGGAATATTATAAAGCATATAAAAGAGAATTAGCTACATCTATTTTCTTAAATCTATCAACTCTTTCTCTCTTTTTTTCTCTACCTATGTACTTGCATACTGGGATAGAGACCCAAAAATAGAGTAAAAAAGAAAACCTTGTAAAACAAAGCATGAAACTATTTACAACTATATCTCAATAAAACTGGGAGAAAAAAAATTAAATTTTTTAATTAAATAATTAAAAATTTTAATTTAAAAATAAACTTACAATTAATTAGTAGATCATACTGAAAACAAAAGCAAACAAACAAAAAATGTTAAACATATAAAAAAGAATAATAATACTCCTACCTACATATACGTGCTGGCAATACTGTAAATAATGTAAGATGTACACACCAAATTCTTCATAGTGCCAATCTCTGGGGACAGAGAGAGGGAGAAAGTAACAATAGTTGAAGAACATCTATTATGCACCAAGCACTATTCTAAGTACTTAATAAGTGCCAACTGTTTAAAACCTTATTAATAGTGCTTGGAAGTAAGCACCCTCCTTACACTTATTTGACAGGACTGAGGTGCAGAGATTGTAAGTTTGCTTTTCAAAAGGAACAACTTTATCTGTACAGTTTAATTCCTTTATATCTGAAATTTACTGACCAAGTGAAATAAGCTCACCTTATTACTGACAGTTCCCTCCTCTATTCCATCTGACTGATTATTCCCATCCAATATTCATAAAGAAAATATTTATATTAAAGATGATAAAATAAGATGCTAATTCCATTTCTCATTAAAATAACTGGTAATCAAGTGGCAAGGCAGTTTGCCAAACCTTGTATTACTACAAATGTTTGTTTCAAAATGTCACCCAAATTAAAAAATAAAAATAACCCACCACCAACTAAAAACGACTGATTTTTTTTCAAGAAAGATCCCATCATGATTTCTGTTGTAAGCAACGCTTTCCCTCTGAGATATGACCCCTTGAATTTTGTGATCATCTTTTTTTTTTTTTCACATTATTCAGAGTACTCATTTAAATGTCACCTATAATTAAATACTTACAAGTAAGAAACACCTTTGGAGACCCTGACCATAAATATTACGAGGGACTCTAAAGGGGAAATCCGTGAGGGTAGCTTTGCGTTTGCTAAAATAAATAATGGGGTAGCGTCATTGCATGTGTTCCGTATTTTTGATGGCCAGGAAGAGTCATGGAGCCTACAAGAGATTTATGGGGAACAGATGAGCAGTGTCTGACTTCAGGACACATCCTCAAGGATGCTGTAGGAAGTGGGTGAGCACGATTACTTACTGAGCCACCCCAGATGGACTGTGTTGGGGATTTTCATGGATTTTTTTTTTTAACCTCTGTTTAATAAAACAGGAATGGACTTATGAAAACGCGATTGTGTAAAGCTCAAGAGGTTCTAAAAGTTGTTCTTTGTTTTTTTTTAATCTTCATAGTTTCCATTTTTTAAAATGGTCTTTAGATATTTAGATAAGGATGATTCTCTTTCTATCATTTTTTCCTTTCTTCCTTTTGCCACAATTGACTTACTTCAACCTGGAGGAAACCCTCAATTTCAGTTCATGCCCTTGATCTGCACGTATTTATACTAGACTATGAATGTTTATGTGACTTTTTGCTATTAAACATTAAATAATGTGAGAAGCAACAAAACATGGTGTTTGAGTGCTTGGGCTCTGATACGCAGACCCAGCGTTTAGTATCTTATTTAAAAGCTTGTATGACCTTCAAGTTACTTAAAATTTCCAAAACTAAATTTCCTTGTCTATTCAATGGGCCAATAATAATATCTGGTTCTCAAGATGTTTTGGGGAGAGACTTTATGTAAACGACTTTTATGTAGTCAATGCTGAGTAAATGTTAACCACTTAGTGTAGATTTTTGGTTTTGTGTCATCCAGGTCAATGAACAGTAGCCATTATATGACAGACCATTATGATTAGCATCATCTTCGTCATTGCTGCCACCATTATTTGGATCACAGTCACCTATGGAGGCACATATGCTAGACAGAAAAGGCTTAGAAGTCTGATTACTGGGAAGAATCAGGAAAGAATAGAGAAGGGATGGATTAAGAAAAAAAAGAGGAAACATTGAAGAGAGGATGAGAAAATATGACAAAGGTAACAAGAAAGTGAAGGAGGTTCCAAAGAATAAAACCGGGTTCTCTGCCCTCTCATCCACTAGTTTCCAAAATTTTAGGGAGTGTGAGAAATAAAGAACCAGGTCTGGGATATTCCTTTTGTTTCTTTCTTGTCTCTTGACTCTGGTACCGAGGGTGTCAGCCAGCTCCCTAGCGGACAGAGACTTTGCTATATATCTGCCGGACTGCCTGCCTTTCTCCTCTTAACCGAGGGATTCTCTGGACTCTGATGTTTCATGCTGTGACCAGGTAGACCGATGCATAAATGGGTGTGTTTCCCTGTTGAAATACATTAGGGAAAATTGTCCCCACCATTTCTAAAAATATAGGCAATTGCCATGAGAGAGTGAGAGCAATAGAGACACTCATATTTTTTCCATTGACTAAAAGCCAAAAGTGAAAATGGACCCTGGAAATAATTTTTTAAATGTTTAAATGCTTTGGCATTTGGAATTAGAGAGAGAGAGAGAGTGTGCGTGTGTGAAGAAGAAGGAAAGGAGAAGGAGAAAAAGAAGAAAAAAGGGAGGAGAGAACTTAGATATTTTTCTCCTATATCCTGTAATTTAAAGCCTTAATGGGTGCCTAAAATTCAGATTCAGGGGCCTCGTGCCATCCTATGGAATCAGAACCACTAGGCTCTGGCCTGGGAATCTGTAAATTTACATTTTAACAAGTTTCCCAAGTGAGGAGGACACCAAATAAAGGTTGAGAACCACGACTCTATTCCAGATGCAAAACCAGAACATTACTCCCAGTCCTTCCATATTTGCAAAATTTCCTGGGCCACTAAAGACTTTCCAGAGTTTTTCTCTGATATCCTGGGAGGGGAAGTTCCTTCTGGTTTTAAAACCTTTTGAAGTATGCATGAAAGCCTCTGCTTTCCGGGCGTTTCTTTGACCTGAGTGTGACTTGGCAGCCACAGCTCACAGCTGGTTCATGAATCCCTTGCCCTGCTCAGGCTCTGGGCATCTATAGCGTTCTCACATTTAGTCATCGTGCCCCAGCCTCATGGTTTGTGCAATGCCCTCCCCCCAACTATTGCTTTCTTTGTAATAATTCCCTTTTTTATTTAATTAATTTTATTTTAAAATGAAAATTTATGTCATTCAGTCAGCGCAAGGCCAATCACATTTGCCATAAGTGATGGTAATCAAACAATGAAAAATCCAAGTGTTAATATTTTGCTATTCCCTGTTGCTTGCGAAAGTCTCTGAATTTGTGGTCTGCTCTTTCTGATAAACAAGGGGGAGAGAGGTGTTTAAGACAGGCTAACAGCAAGCGAGACTTTCTTCTTGATTAAATCAGAGGATTTGAACCAGTATTGAAAAAGGAATACTGTTTTCATTTCCTGCCTGCCTGCTACTTAAAACTATCTACCCCAGTGGTCTGAAAGCCCATAATGGGGCAACTGGGGTTTTAAAAACTTTTAGAGATGGGCTTACTTGCCTCATTAAAACATTGCATAGAGCACTGGTAGGCTTGGGAAGAGGAGACAGCCATTAGGAGTTTCCACTGGTGGAAATGATCATTCCAGTTAGTGTCTACTTTCCTGCCCCCAAGAGATGCACCTTTAACTCCTTGGGTTTTTCACTTTAACTCCTACTAATCACATCACTATCATTCATTCTGTCCAACAATAGTTATTGAGCACCAACTCTGTGCCAGGCTTTTGGACGCAAAGCCAATAAGATATAAGATCCGTTCAGGGTCCCAAGCTCAGAGTCGTGGTGATGATTTTAATAATTTACCATTTATCGAGCACTCACTGTGGACGAGGCACAGTCCTGAGTGCTTTACCAGTGTTCATACTTTGCTCCTCCCAAGCGCCCAAGAGCGAGTTTTCATTACCTCTAACTGATAAGGAAATCTCGTCATGGAGAGGATTATTAATATGTTAATATATATAGTGACTGAAGTTTCTTGACTGCTTCCCATGTACCACCATGTACTAAGTATGTTACCTGATTTATTTCAGTGAATCCTTGTAAAAACCCAGCGAGATGAGTCCTTTTAGTAGGTCCGTTTTGCGAATGAGGAAACTGAAAGTTTGGGCGGTAGAGGTGCCTGAGGTCACACAGCAAGGAAATGACCCACTGGAGAGAAATGGAAGCCCGGTCTGTCGACTTCAGGGTCCACCCGGTTGCCCTGACACCGTATTGTCTGATGGGGGTGGGGAGATGCAAGTCCAGGACTCCATGAAACGTGCTTGAAAGAGACTAGCCTCTCCCTGCACGGTCAATTCTAGAATCAAGGCAGCTTCAAACACTTTCCCTTGTTCCCACTTTAGCTCAGAAAATGGTAGACTGACGACTTTCAGTAAGAACCTTATGTACAACTAGAGGAAAGAAGCAAAAGAGAATTCGGGAAGATAGTAGGATAAATACAGTCAGGCTTTTCATATACAGGTTTTAGTACACTCTTCTTTCTCACTCACACCCACCTGCAATTTTCTGTACATCTTGTCTACCTTTACACCAAGTTTCCCATCTCCTGGACCATCAGTCTGGTCCAAGTCATCACCAGGTTTTGACTAGGTTCATACAGAAGCCTCTAAAATGGTCAATCTGCTTGCAGCCTTGGTCCCTGAGAAGTAACATGGCAGCCAGCATGATCCTGTAAAAACCTTAGTCGGATCCCATGTCTCCCTCGCCCTGTAAGGCTCCCCAGTTCAGTGAGAACCTTGGCTCCTTACGCAGCATCTCAGTTCTAGAGGTTTGGCGTCTGTCTATCCCTCTGTCCTCATCGCTCACGCTCTGTCCCTCGTCTCGTCACCCTGGTCTCCTTGCTGCTCCTCCAGTTCCTGCAGCAGCTCCAGCTCCAGCCCCAGACCTTCCCGCGCACCTGGAACCATCTTCCCCAGAGACTTGCTCTGTGCTCTCTGCCACCGTACTCAGAACCCAGTTTCAATATCACCTCCACAGAGAGGCCTTTCCTCACTAGCTTATCTAAGACGGCACATCCTCCTGTGACGCGAGACCCCTCACCCTCCTTTAATTTTCTCTGTTGCACACACCACTCTCTGACGCGAGGTAATGTGCACCTGCCTGCTTGTTTGGGACCTGTCTGCCGCACAAATGTTAAGCGTAAAGAAGGCAGGCCTTCTGTCATTTTTACTCGAGCCTCTAGTTCCAGCACCTCCTACAGTACCTGGTACACGGCAGACCTTCAGTAATATCAGTTAAATAAAGGTCTTAGGACAGGCAGCAAAAATTCCCCAATACTCTCTGCTATCCCCAATCCCTTTGTCCTAAGATATTCCTTAACAGGCACCAGCCAGTCTCCCTTCTTTCTTCTCCCAGGCACTTATCTGAAGGTGACAATTAAAAAGCGAAGAAGAAGGCGTTACCAGGAAACAGCCTATAGCCTTCTCCTGTTAGCCTAACAACCCGTAAGCTCTGCTGCCTTGGGCCTGAGGGGATGAGCACAGGCTTCTGGTGGGGGAGGGCTGGGAGCCTCTGGAGGCTGCGGGCAGGAGGGCGCAGCACCTGGAGAGCAGAGAGGGAGAGAGGTCGACCTCTGGGGTCCGAAATGAGGCTCCCCAACCCCTTTGCCTCCATCCGGGTCTAGGCTTAAGGAGGAAGCCTGCAAATCCACAGTATCAGCAAGCACTGTCTATAAGCTGAATAAACAACATTCACTGCAGAAAGGTGAATCCCCGCTCTTCAGCTGGAGGCGGAGGACGTCATGATGAACAGAATACAAGCGTCTAACTAAAATCACCGTCTTTTTGTCATTAATGTTTCCTAAATTGATAAATATTCAAAGTGCAGCTATGATCGTGATTGGTACGGAGGTCTGCCAAAAAATTTTCGATGCGTAAAAGAGATTCTTATACTCGAAATTAATTAATTAGTATACAAAGTAATACACTAATTAAAGTATTTATTCATTCACTTATTTATAGCCTCATTTATTCATTCGTCAGGAAATATATATTTAGTGCCTAATAGGTACCAAGGACTAACTCAAGTGCCTAGATTTCTCCCAGAATTCCTACAGAAGACAAAACAAAACAATAGAAAGGACATAAATTCATTTACGGAGAAGATGCTATGTAAGTGCCAGAGACTGCCCCAAGGGTTTCATCTATATCCCATTGTCTGATCGTCACAACCACAATGTGAGGTGGATAATATCATGTCTCCATTTGACAGGTAAGGAAACTGAGGTGCCACAAGGTTAAGGGACTCCCCTTAAAGCACACTGGTGGCTAGTTAAGTAGGGAGGAGCTGCAGTTGGATCCCAGATTTGCTTGGTTCTTAACATTTGCCTTTCCACAGCCACATGGGTGGCACCCGTCCCTGCACCTGTCAATTCCTCCATAAAGCCTGGGCATGTGTTTTTACCTCCAGGTGTCACCTCTATTATTCTAAGCATCCTAGTCTCCATCACTGAGGGGCGAACTAAGTAGATTGAATGGATAAACATACCCAAGTCCACCACCATCTTTGAAATACAAACAAGTACCCCTGTTCTACTAATAACCCAATTAGATGACATCACTTTGTTGCCTGAACCCCTCCTGCGATCCCATCACACTTAGATGCAATTCTAGGAGGCTACACATGATCTGCCCCGCCCGTGTCTCCTCCTCATTTCCTGCTACTCTCCCCTGTCTTCATCTGCTTCAGCCACAGTGGCCTCCTGTGTATTCCTCAAGCACGCAAGACATTTCTGGCCTTAAGGTGTTTATTGCTTCATCTTCCTGGAACGCTTCTCCCAGATCTATGCTTGTCTAGTTCTTCATTTTCTATTCAGGTCTGATCAAATGTCACCACCCGATTAATACTACCCCCAACCATTCTACGTAAAATGGCAACCTTCCATCCCTCTCTAACCTACTAATCCCAACTCATTTTTATGAAATGCCATTAGAACTATTCAATATTATGTATTTATTTGTTCGTTGGCCTCACCATTTGTTGTTTTGGTCTCATCCACAAGAATATTAGCTGGGTGGGAGTAGGGACTTTTCCTACTGCAACATTCCAGCACCCAGATCAATGCTTAGCACACAGTAGATGAACAGTCAACATCTGTTGGGTGAATGGACACATGAATGCACACACATACAAGCGAAGAGGAAGAGCTGACTTTATATATGGTAGATGGCACGAAGAGTCTAGCTGGAGACGCCACAAAAGGCAGCATTCTCTGTCAGTGTTCTCAGTACCCTCCCCCCCCAGGTTTAGACATCACAACACATGCAAGGGAAAAGTAATAGGAACTGAGGGTCCTTCCTTGGCAAATCACTATGACTCTTCTAGGTAAACTACCACAACAGATTATGTGCATGGGTCTTGGAAGCAGAAAGTTTCAAACCAACCTCAGTCACTGCGTGACCTTGGACGAATTGCTCTGCAGGTTATTCAGATCCCCATCAGTAAAATAAAGATGATACTAGCATCGAACTCAGGAATGTTGCAAGACTCCGCTCAGATGTTCCCTCCTCTGGCAGGTCTCCTCTGACCGTCCACACCATGGTTGCCCCAATCCTGCTCTCATATGTTTGTGTTTATAAAACAATTGTTATCATAGAGCTTTTTACTATATGAAAGTTATCTTTTTTCCTTTATTAAATTACTTGTATGTTCTCTTGCTTCCCCCAACTGGAGGGTAAGATCCCCAGGGATCACACCCATCCTATTAACCTTGATGATCCAGGTGACCAGAACAGGACCTGGCATGTAGTAAGAACTCAAGAAATAACTGCTCCTTAAATGAATGACTGTAAAATTCATAACGTACTTGGTAAAATGTCTGGCATATAATAAGCACTTAGGTAGTGGCAGATATCATTATTACTGTTGTTGTTATGGTTTTTGTTGCTGGTGCTATAATTACCATTCCTTGGGAAAGAAACAATTTTTTTTTTTTTTTTGAGTTGGGGCAGGGCTCCAACCTATCCAGTATGAGTTTTTCTCAGAAAAGGCTAAAACACTACTCAGTGATTATATTTCCAGTTTTAAAAATCAAAACGAATCGAAGTCTGATTTCTTTTGACCCTGAACTCCTGGTCCCATAATAATTGGCAGGTTCCTCATTTCCCTTCTGGTATACATTTTTCATGGTCTGGTTATTTGGGGCAAAGATACACTAGCTCTGTTACGTGTGGCCCCTAGCAGTTTTAGTGCATTCTCTCAGCTCAGGACTCATAGCGTCCTTTCCAAAATCCTGAACCTTAAGAACTATGATTACCCCCATCTTGTAGGCTGGAAAATGAGGAGATTTGAGCAGCTGGTCTAAGCATACACATCCAAAAAAGTAGACCCAAGGATTTGAACTTGGGTCAGTCTGACTCCTGAACTCACATTCTTATTCTTTGAGTCAGGTTATCTCTCGAGCTTGCCCAGGGTCAGTTAAGTAGGGTGGCAGAGCTGTAACCAGAACCCAAGTCATTTCCTCCTATTCCATGGTTCCATTCACAGTCCAAAACCTAATCCCAAGGGAGAAAGCACAGCTACAAACCCAACTTTCTAATAAAGGAAAATAGCTAAAGGCAATTCTGATATAAAACGTGCTTATATAGCTTTTCATTTCGGCATTTTTTTCTGTACCAGGTGGTACCGAACACATAGAATAGATTTAACTCTTCTCTACAGCATCATCTTGGCCCAGAAGCTATTCATATCTCCCTGGGGTATAAGAGAGAGGCTTCTACATACATAGAAAAGTCTAGAGACCTGATTAATTGAAGTGATTTAAAGTCAGCCCCTTGCAGTTTATATAGAAATATGTACATGCTGCCGCTCCTACTTACACATATCTCCCCTATAGAAGACCTTGACCTTCTGTCTCCTTTTTGTATCTCCCGCGTCACCAATCACCAGATTTCATGGATTTTTCATGGCGCAGAAAAACATTTAAGGAAGTTTCTTCCAGATTCATTACAAACACAATGGCCGCTGCCAACTCTGCTTTTCTCTCATTCTGCACTTTGTAACTATTTTCATTAAAAATAATAATGTGGGGACTTCTCTGGTGGCACAGTGGTTGAGAGTCCGCCTGCCGATGCAGGGGACACGGGTTCGAGCCCTGGTCCGGGAAGATCCCACATGCCGCGGAGCAACTAAGCCCGTGCGCCACAACTACTGAGCCTGCGCTCTAGAGCCCACGAGCCACAACTACTGAAGCCCGTGCGCCTAGAGCTTGTGCTCCGCAACAAGAGAAGCCACAACAATGAGAAGCCCGCGCACGGCAACGAAGACCCAACGCAGACAAAAATAAATAAATAAATAAATAAAATTAAAAAACAACAGTAACTGTGTTCTGCCCACCTTAATATATAAACTGTATAATTTCTATAGAAATGACTTAGATGTAGCTTGAAGAAGAAAGCTCAGGGGTGATTTCAGAGTATTCACTCAATTCTGAAAGCACTCAACTAATCAAGACCAGTGATCTTAATTTTTGTACTAAAGGAAACTGCAGCACGCTGGCTTTCTTAAAAAACCCACCTTAGCGCCTAGCAGCTTTACGGAAACATGAGGTTTTTCCTTTGGCATAAACGGACACCACAGCTTTTCAATTAAATTAGTCTTTGGAGAGAGATGCAGAAGAGCTAAAAAGCTCCTTAAAAATCTTCCCTGCTTCACTGCCTCTCCTGTGCCGGGTGGGGGGGGGGGGAGTGTACAGTTAAAGTGCAACGCTATTTTCTCCTTCCCCTGCTGAAACAAAGTTTTCGATCTTGAACCCTGAGCTGGCTGTGTTATAGATCTTGTTGAGGTTTTGCTTTTAGTTTTCAAGCCCATATTTGGTTTTCTAAAACTGTTTTTAAAAAGGGGATGTGCAATACAACGTCCTATATTTTTGTACATCCAGAGAGAGCTTTGTTAGACCCTGCTTCAGGCTGGGTAGTAGTTAGAGGGATATTGAAACTATATTTTTAAATTAACACAAATGGAAAGGAAACTCTCATTTAGATGAGCAAAATTCAAGACAAATCCTTTCAAATACGATCCAGGTATTTTTTTCCCCATGTAATTTCTCTAAGCTCATTATCTCTAAAACTTTTGCATTGTGCATTCCCTGTTGTTAAGCATAGCTAAATAATACTGATATATTAATAATAGGATTAGCTAGCCGTGCCTCCTGAATTTTAATTTCTAAAATTTTAAACAATTTTAGGCATCACTTTGGCATCACAAAATGTTTGAGAATGCCCAGAGGACATCTTTTTCTGTAGAGGAAACACAAAAGACCGAAAGAGGCAACAACTGGAAATTCCACATGGCTGTTTTAATGACTTTCGAATCCCTCCAAATTATTTAATCATTTCACCCATGGAGTTTGCTTTGGAAACAAATATATCAGCAATTCCCACTTGCAGCTGAGATTTCTTCTCTGTGTGGCTGTGTATGTACACAATATCTTTGGAAAGGACCTGAGTCTGACGGTTACCCTCTGGCAAAACGAGTAACACAAGTACGGCCACGCTGCTGAAGTCGCTCCAGATGCATGTCCAAGTTAGATGAAAATCCTCTGAGTTTGCAGACATCACCCAGAAGTGGATATCTGGTCTCTAAAGTCTCTATTTTTTTATTATCATTTCTTAAAGACCCAGTGTATCTTGAAACTGACTTTCAATGTTAAGCCTATCCCTTCTTCTGAAAACAAGTTCCTAAAACAAGTGACTGACAGGTCAGTAGCAGGAAAAAAAAAAAAAAAGAAATTATAAATCCAGTGAAAACAGTGTAGTATGCTAGAGGCCTGTAACCGTAGGGTGGTTTTTCTCCCTGCGATATCCAGGTAATCAAGCAAACACTCTCAACGACCTATTTCTTATGTGGTTAGAATGACTAAGCTCGTTCATAATCGAAGAGCTGCTTGCCAAAGGTCACCCTCAGAAACAGGAGAATTTCTAACTTTAAATGGAACTCAGAAAACTTAAAATAATTTTAAACATACAAATTGTTACAAATTACTGAAAAAGAGATTAAAAAAAACCCTCTTCCAGGGTGAAAAGGTTCTAGGAAGGTAGAAGGATGAGATCTCCCTGATACCGACTGTAGGGGAAGACATTCTGTATTCATCCCAACATTAGAAAATGAAAATAAATTTCTCCCAAAGAAATAAAAATAAAGCAGCATTGTCAACTTGTGAAGCAATAAAATTATTTGTGTGCCAAGCTTCTTTTAATACCACTGTGATTTTTTTTTCATAAAAAGTCTCTCAATTTGTTGTAATTAAATATGTAATGAAAAAGCACTGCTTCAGGGAAGCGATGCAAGACACTCTGTTAGTTTAATGCGTTTCCAACTGACTTTGCATCAAACGAAAATGATACTCTGTGTATGCCTGGTCTTAATATAGAATTTGTTAGGCAATTTTGTGTTTTTTAAGGGGGACTTGGGTGGACACAGACACTGCCTTTGAAATAGTGGCTGAGTCTTCCCAGACCATGACATACTTAAATAAAATTGATGGTACAGATACAGTGATGGAAGGGAAGCACCACTCAGGACATTTAACTCGTGTCAGCTAATTACAGACCCGGCATAAACGTGAACAGGGCCTAGGTTTTCTTCCTGGCTGATTTCCCTAAGCTCAGCTGCGGTGATGAGCAGAAGTGCATCATTTCAGTGGCCTTAAATAATGCCAGGCTCAGTGCCCCTTTAAAACCTGCTCAACTGAGAGTACAATTCCCAAGCCACTGGAAAGATAAATAGATCAACCCAGGTATTATCCAGTTGGAGAAATTCCGTCAAATGAGTGAGAAGTCAGCTGGGATGAAATGAAAGCATAAGCCTCTGTTGGAGAATGTGACAAAAGGCAAGATGTTGCCAGGGACAGACCTGCTAAAGGTGCCTAGGAGGCATTTGTTGGGTGTGAAGGTTTCCCGAATGGTAGCAACAGAATCAAGGTGACTGGGAGAAAAATAAATGTAAGGTGGGAGAAAAATAAATGCAGAGTATTTCTGAGGAATGCTTCTACCCTCCTCAAAAGTCACCTCTGATGTCCAACCCCCAAGCCTCAAGAAGATTTTCATTGTCGAGAAGTTTCTCAAGGCCCCTCTTCCTTACCTGGCTTCCACTAGAACTCCCTATCACTTGCAGTCTGCTGATTAGGGTTAATGCATTGTGTCCTGATATGGCAGATTTAAAATGAAATCAATAAATGCCTAAAACAAATGGGCTTTTGAGATGTCCCATTCAATCTGGGTCTTTAAGGGTGAGGGGAGAGGAGGGAGAAGGAAATCATGAGGGGAGTGGGAAAAGGACCAGTTAAGCAATCGATTTCTATCCAAAACACTGTGTGGAGGATGTGATTTCAAGGTACCTGTCCTTTCTTTTTTCAGGGATCTGCCTTAAATAACAAGAATAGCCTTGAACAGTTCACACTGCTGAGCCCCTTTGGCGGTGGGGGTGTGTGTTTATTTTTTCCATTCATCTGTTAAAAATCATACTGTTTGTGTAAGTGAAGGGGTCTATAGCATGCGGTATTTAAATCTTCAAGATGGGAACTTGTCTTTCTGAAGTGGACTTAAACAAAGTGAGGGTCGGGACTCCACCCCGCTACCTATTCTCTTGAACCCCATCCCACTTGCCAGTGAATTAAAGGTAAACTTCACCCTGAGCTGTCTGACCCCTCCCTGCCCTGCTGGTTTACACTGCTGAAACCTTGCCCACTAATCCAGTCATTGTCATCAGGAGGTTGAAAGGGAGATCGCTCAGGTCATCTCTACACTCCACTGCAGTATTCCGAATTGTCCCTGCTGAATATGCTTCCCATGTAAATAACCTGTGCTATTAAGGTGCAAATTGCAACTTTTAAGTAATGATTGCTAATAGTCTAATGTTTACTGCCACACAAGGACATTCATGAAAACAAAATCTGCATTATTCATCTCCATATTAAATAAACAAAATGAATTGAGGGAGCTGTTCTCTCCTGCAAGACTTTCCTCAGATCTGGATTATCAAATAGCTTCTGAGAGTCAGCAAGAAGAAAACATTTAATCTCTTTGAGTAGGCAGCAGCAGACGCCTATAATTTATATCTACATTAGATATTCATATGTACATGATGCCCAAAGATTTTGCGTCCTCTTGCAATTGGCTGGCATTATATAAAAACAAGAGTTCAGGATGGTGAAATAAAATATATATTACACATGTGTATGTACAGAGGCTGCGATAGATTGTAGAAAAGAGAAGGGTTACAGTGTAAGTCCACAGTTTAACATTTTTAACTACCCTGCGTCTTGTAAAACACAAACAACTCAAAACACTGTTCTGTTTTATTTTACCTTTCTGCCATCTTCTCTAACTTCCCTACAATGGATAGGGAGAAAAGATGCTGGTACAGAATCCTGCAATATTGTCAGGTAAAAGTAGACGCGTTTTAGTGGTGAGTGAAATATACACCCAAGGAAGCAATCACACTCACTCATACACAAACCCCTGGGGTACTGCAGGCTGCTTTCTAAACTTTTTTCCTTGCCCGAAGTAATAGTATGGTAGAAGAGCATAGCTTTAGAAAGCCAGGAAGAATGACATTTCGGAGGGAAATGTTCTGACTTAGCTGTTTCCTTAAAGAGAACTGCCTACCTCACAGCCCTTCCCTTAAAGGAGGGAGGAATATAACCAATAAAGACTAACGTCCCCCATCACTTATAATATCATCTCGCTCATTCTAACCGCATACCTGCTTTATTAGAAAGTTCCATAATTGATTCCTTGAAACGTGGAACTTAAAACTAATAATGCAAAGGAATCAGATTGCCTCAAAGAGTTCTCAGGGAAGAGAGTCTCAGTTCTGATTCACTCACAGGCTTTTTCGATGCTACATTATTCATTCCTCAAGCTAGAAATCAAGCTTTCAACATCAGCCCATGGGAATAATTACTTACAGTCGCGCATTGTTTAATTTTAAGCAGTGATAAAAGTTAGTATGGCCACAATCCTGGAACCCACCTTGTCCTTCTCCCTGGATGTTAACTGCTAAAGAATCTCGAAGTGGCTAACTTTACTTGTGAACAACCACGTCAGCTAAAACAGAGTACAGCATCCATGACTTCAGACGAAAGAAATATTACATGAAAAAATACCTGCTTTAGTAATATGTGAGTCAATAAATACCGTAAGAGGGGCCTCATCGTGTACTAAGTGAATTATTCCCTTTCAGCTTGACAAGGGCTTCCACTTCTTCCAGTGAAAATAATAAAAGCCATGAAAACAGACCCATAAAGACACTAGGAACACAATAGGCCAGAAAACTGAAACTACAGTCAGAACTTTCTAACACACACATACACATACAAACACTACAGTAAATAGATAAGCTAGCTCCAGTAGACACCAGCTTAATGAAAAGGATCTAATTTAAATAATGTGATACAGCATTGTGTTACGTACACCTGGATGCTCATTGATCAGAGCATAATTATAATCAAAGGAGTGCAGTTCTGAGCAATGCACTTTTTGTAATGAGCTGACCAAAGGAGACATGTCCAGTCATTCTGGTAATTTAAATTACTGCCTAGTTGTTGGCCTTTACCGGAACAACAGGGGGGAAAAAAAAAGAGTAATTTTCAGGGCAGTATCACTTCTTGCTGGACTGTTGCCCAGGGTTCTCTTTTGGGACAACAATAAGGACGTTATCTCTAATAATCTAGCGATACTTAAATTTATGTTGCTAGAACTGGAAGAAGCAGGCTCAGTCTTCCTGAGTCTAAAAGGCCAGTGCACACCCCAGTGCTGTTCAGATTGCAAAGCAATCTAAGTTTTAAAAAAATAAGTGAGTTAAATGTAGAAAGGGACAGGGGTAGGAGGAAGAAATTGTTTGCAAAAGAGGTAGCTAGAGTTGAAAAAAGAGCACTTCATTGACTAGGCAAGTTCTAAATAGATACGGTACTAAAAATACCTAAATTATTTTGCTCTTGGAAATACATGAATCAAAGCTTTGTAAATGATATTTCCCCATGCAATTTGAACCACTCTATACACGGTTACGGATCTGCGCTCAGAAGGGAAGATAATTGTGGATATCTCAAAGCACATGTACTGCCATTCGTGCTGGAATCAGGCCACGATGGAGGATGAGCTTGGTGGTCCAGCATGCTCAGACACAAACACCCACTTTGCCCAGATTTGTGACTAACTTTGGATTTGCTCTGAGGGTGGCTTTTCAAAGTTTATGAAAGTGTTCCACCGAACTTCTCCCTAATGTTTCGCTCGAGTTGGAACAGAAGGAGATATTGTGGGGGGTTCTGCAGAAGACCCGCCTTAACTGATGCTGCCTAAAGCACGAGGGTAAAGACAGAAAGAAGGGGGAATAAAACTTAAGCTTTTTGCTAAAGCCCGATTCAACTGAAGGACACAAAGACATAAAAACGCCCACATTAAAAGCCAAACAAGATAATAATTGTGCATGTCTGGCTCTGAATCTAGAGGGCAAGGCTTGCGTCACTGGCACTCTGAGTTACCATGGTGAGTGATTTATTGATATATATCAAGAATGAATAGATCAAAGGCAGCGAGATGACAGGTGATCAATCAAATGTCAAATCAAAACTAGCAATCAAGTGGAAAGCTGACTTTTCAGTGGGTGGGTCTGGGAGGAGAAAAATGAACTTTCATATCACACTTCCGAGAAGCAAAACCCCAGCATACTATTAAAAAAGCAATTAAGCAACCCAAAAGGAAAAAAAAAAAAAAAAAAAAAACCCTTTACAAGATCTAATGTACTGATCCATTAACCTGTTCCTCTCTTTTTCTTTTTTCTTTTGGAGGAGGGGTGGTAAGTAAGAATTCACATGGGATAGTTCCTACTATACAAATCAATTTACAAAGTTTGCAACTCACTCTGGGCAAAGGAAATCCAGAGCTGTTTCAATATCAAAGGGGCATTTTTCTTCCCCTTTTTTAAGAGAAGGAAGAGTGTTGATTAGATTTCCAAACGTGGATCCTCTTAGAAAACATATTCAAGGGTT
The DNA here is from genome assembly GCF_039906515.1 of Pseudorca crassidens. Classification (NCBI taxonomy): domain Eukaryota; kingdom Metazoa; phylum Chordata; class Mammalia; order Artiodactyla; family Delphinidae; genus Pseudorca; species Pseudorca crassidens. Next base: position 80,244,925 of record NC_090310.1, on the reverse strand, counting down.
CGTTTCCTGGGGTGGTTTTTTCCACCTTGGTGATCAAAGCTGAACTCCTATGGCTCGCCCCAAAGCCAGCCTTGCAGCCCGGGGCTGGGTCACTGCTCACACTTCAGTGTCCCAAACCCCAGCCAGAGGAGACGCTGTCCCTCGAGGCCAGAAGCCACTGGCACTGACCACGCGGAGGGATGCGGGGGTGGAAGGACTGTCTCCCCACTCCGCACCCCAAATCCTCAACCCAACTTTGGCCCGAGAGGCAAGAAGCAGACTGGGAGAAAGTTAGGGGTGGGGTAGAGGGTGGAGGAAAAAAAGTTTAAGGAGGGAAGGCTTGGTGGGATAGCTTCCCCCAACACCCCCAATCGGAGCCTGGAAAGGGGAGGATTTGGGAGACTGGAGAAGGCGAGAGAGGATGGGGTTATGAGCCAGGCAGAGAGGGGCACCCGGAGCGAACTCCCCCGAAAGCCGAGGGGGGTGGCGTCCTGGGGCACCCGGGGCGAGGAGGGCGGGCGAGGAGCTCGGCGCACCGGGCAGCCCGGCCGGACAGCCCCGAAGCGGAGCCGTTTCTCTTACCTGCCGCCCGCTTGGGTGCCTGCTGTTTCCTCCTTGGCATCGCTCTACTTCGCTCCAGTCCCACTTCTGGCGCCCCAGCCCCGAGCCGCGCGCGGGGGCCCGCGGTCTCTCTCGCCTCTCTGGGTCTCCTCCGCCTCCTGCCCGGTGGCTCCTAGGGCGTCACTCGGCCTCTGTCCCCCTGACGATCCCCCCTGCAACTCCTCCACCACGGGCCAGAGACCCCCCTCTCTGGGTGGCAGACACGGACGGCTGTGCCGGCTGGTTGGAAGTAGAGGTTGGTTCTGCCTTGTTTGTTTGTTTGTTTTGGATTTTTTTTTTCCTCTCTCTCTCTTTTTGTTTTGGCTTTTTGGAAATTTTTTTTTTGGTTTGTTTTTTTTTTTTTTTTTTTTGGTGACTGTTGAGACACTTGATTTCTTTATTAAACATCCAAGACCGGGTTCGGATGGAAGGGACGAGGGACGCACACGCGCGCGTAAAGATAAGGAAAAAAAAAAAAAAGGCAATCCTGGGAAGGTAGTGGTTTCTTCTTTTTCTTCTTCCTTCTCCTCTTTCCCTCCTCCTCCTCGCCGATCTCTATGGCGGATTCGCGCTGGGGGCAGAGAGATCACTCACTGTAGGTTTGTGGCTGCTGTCGGATCCCCGTCTGTGAGTGATATGCTAGAGGACAGGAGCGGGTTTGGGAAAGACAGAAAATCTGGAATTCACACACACACACACACACACACACACACATACACACACACACACACACACACACTCACACACTCACACGCACGCACGCACTCTCGCTTCCTCTCACACACACTCACACCCCCCACATATGCACACACACACACACACACACACACGCACACACACTCTCACACACACACAAGACAGGGCGAGGCGATGCCAGCAAACATCGATCCTGCTGAACAAACTGAACATTAACAAACTCCTCCTCCTCTCCCCGCGACCTGATGACAGGGAGAAATTTACTCCCCAGCCGCAGAACGCCAGGCAGAGGGAGTCTATTAAAGGGACAGTGTCCCGCCGGGGAGCAGGGCTGGGGGCGGGGACCGGGCGTGCCACCGGGGCTGGCTCCGCCGTGCGCCCTCTTCTCTGGTGCGGTGACGCGCCACCCCCTTTCCACCCTCCCCCCACCCCCGGGCTCGGGGACACCCCTTGGGGGAGGCGTGACAAGGGAGGGGATGTGGAAGAAAGGGGGCGGGGTGATGGTAGGAGACGCAGGGGGCCAGGTGAGCTGAGCCGCAGGGACCATTAACAGGACCATTAACCATATTAGCAGCATGAGAACTTATGTTCCTTTTGGGCAGGGGACGGGGTGGGCACCTTGGAGTGATGACCACCATCCTCTAAATCTCTTAATCTAACCACAGAGATGTCCTCCTCACCGCCTTAAATTTAATGCCCTTGCCTCTCCCACCTTCCTGCTAGTCCCTGGACGGTCATAAAAACAGGAATCTCCCATCTGTCTCCTTGATAGTTTAATCACATAGTCCTCTTTTTGTTTTGTTTAAATAATCTTTATTGAGCACCTACTATGTGCCTATTCTGGAGACACAGCAGCCATACAGAAAGGGAAGATCCTGGCCCTCTCAGTGTTTGTGTTCTAACGAGGAGCAGACAAGTCGCCCCCAGATATCCAGGCTTTGCTTAAATGTCTCCTTCTCCCAGAGGCCAACCTTACTTAAAGTTTCACACACACATCTCGACTCCCCATTCCATTTCTCTATTTTATTTTTCTCTACTGGGCTTACCAATGTCACACATATTATCACATGTATTATATACAGTTTTCTATTTTTATTGTCCAAATTTCCCCTGTAGAATATAAGTTCTGTTGGGAGGAGGGGTTTTATATTCCCAGTGACGGCAAAGATCACAACATGTAGTAGATGCCCAATAAAACATTTGAATGAATGAAAGGTAAGCAAACCAATAAGATAATTTCAGAGTGAAAAGCTCCAAGAATTTGTTACAAGAGGGTTCTGTGACAGTGTCCGCAAGAGGGGTTAGCTCTAGCCTCAGTGCAGGAGATGTCATTTGAGCCAACATGTGGCAATGGCCCTGATATGGGCCAGGTACCTTTTGAGCTGCTGGGGACAGGCTGAACATGGACCCTGCCCTCAAGGGACTCTTGTTCCAGTTGGAGAGACAATTAAAGGGGTAAGTGAGGCCTGCTGGGACAGGGGTTGTACTTAGAAGTGGGGGCCGTTAACCTGGACTTGGAGGAAGGGAGGATGTTTAGTTACGAGGTAGGGCTTCCTGGGGAAAGTCAAGTGAAAGCTGAGTCCTAAATACAGAGGAGTTATAGGCAAAAAGGGAGCTCTGACAGCATGTCCCCAGAATGAAAAGCCAGGCATTGTCTCAGTCTTTCCAAGGGCTTCTCCTTCCTGCATTAAAATGCCCTGAGGCCCTTGTTAAATGCATGTTCTGAGGCCTTTTACTCTAGAAGAAAATGTTCTAACCCTGGCACTATTGACCTTTTGAGGCCATAATTCTTTGCTGTGGAGGCCACTGTGCATTGTAGGATGTTTAGCAGCACGTCTGGTCTCTACCCACTAGATGCCAGACTCTTCCACCCTAGTTGTGTCAACCAAAATTGTATCCAGACGTTGCCCAAAGTCACCCAGGAGGTAAAGTCACGCCTAGATCTCCTAATCAGAACCTTCTAGGGCCCATTGCCCTTGACCTTCTAAGTCAGAAACTTCTGGAGAAGGGCTTTGGAATCTGCAGTTTGACCAAACAACTCCCAATCCCACAGGTGAATCTCTTGCTCATTCCAGTTTAAAAACTTCTGCTAAAAAAGCCCTTGTTCTTTTGGAATCAGATCTACCCCAAATTGCTAACTATAGAGCCAACTCAGGCTTAGATATTAAAGTAATAATTACAATAATTTAGGAGTTCAAGGGGTGACACTGTTACTGTGGTCACTGTGATGGGTTTCACCAGTGTCCACTCCTCACTCCCGCCCTACCATGTACTCACTGCACGTGAGGCCTGACCTGCACGATCTGTGGCGCCTTCTGCCTACAACCTACCTGTCACTTTTGCCCTCGCTCATGGGGAATTACCAAGGGTGACCCGTCCCACAAATATTTTTCTAAACAGTTCTTTTGGGCCATAGGAAACTTTGTCCATCCTACCAGTCAGCTGCAAGATGTTATTGTCACTCTTTGCAAAGTGCTGTTTAATCATTTTTAACATCCCCGCACAGGGGGGCAAATGCTCATTTTTCCCTCTCACGTACATGGTACAAATTGTTAATTTGCTCACCCTAAATCACCCAGGCAGCCTCCACCCACTACCAGCCCCACCCAATCCCAGCCTAGTCCTTAGGCAACTGAGGCAGAGAAAACCCCACTTCATGGTTGGCTATGTCAGCAAAAGGGGTATGAGTACTAATTAATTCTAATTACCCAACACACCTTTATGGAGCTCTGTGATAGGAACCATAGCTTATTGAGTGAAAACCCCACAGTCCTGTCATTAAGGAGCCACAGTTATAGGATCAGGAGGTACAGAATTAGGCCTGGACGGAAAAGAAGACCAAGATTGCAGTAAGCTCACCTCGAATCTGCCATATTCTGCAGAAGCCCTATGCCCGTTGATCTGGCCTTTGCATTCCATTCAATAATTTAACAAATCTCTGTGTTAGGTGCCAGGTATTGCCCTGAGCACAGGAGATGCTAGAATGCATAAGATAGGATCCTTGCCTTCAGAAAACATCTGTAAAATGACATCTAAGAGACCGGGAACTAGGAAAGAGGGAGTTCAGGAGCCGGACCCAGCTTTGGAGTAGATCAGGAGGGAAATAGGCAGGAGCAGTGGACTCTGTGCTACAGAAGCTCTCCTAGATGCTCTCCAGGATTCTTCTCGAATTTTACCCCCACTCTTGCCTCTTTCTCAGTAGCTGGTTATATAGTCCGGGAGGGGGAGCTCACAATATCTTCTGCAAAAACTTTCTTTTAGCTGGCTACGAACTCATTCTTGGGCCCACACTTCTGGAGTGTTCTTTCATTAATTTGTGTTTTTTCCTACTGCTACTACTGAAGAGTATACAGCTTGGTTATCAACAAAGATTTTGGCTACCCCAGTGGATGCATAACACAGTGGTACCCGGATGCCATTCAGTGGTGTAGACATAACACTGAAAAATGCTGAAGCACATAGTGAAAAGGTTGTTATTCCCTTTCAATCTGAGGCAGTGTCCGTTTGGTGCTAGTATGTCTTTTGTGCCTATCACTTGCTTTTATTTTCAACCAAGAAACCACAGATCTCTGACTCAGAAGCTTAGGAGAGGCAAGAATATCTGGCTAGACTTTTTTTTTCTTTTTTTTAAAGGCAGACTGCCACGTGCAGCGCCTCATTTGGATGTGTCTGGAGTCTTGGAAGCTTGACTACCCTACGTTCTCCTACAAATGGACCTTGAGAGCTTGTCTGGAGGTTCTAGCAGGGGAGCTCAGCTACTCGTATACCCTTGACCGAAGAGCGGTCCTCCTCTATCGGGGAAGGTCGTCCTCTTCGACGGAGCGCACAGCTTAGGGAGGCATGCACGTGAAGCAGTGAGGGAGGAAGGGGACACCCGCCTCTGGTTAGACTTTTTTTTAATTTTTTTTTTAATTGAATTCACTTTGTTTACCTCTGTCTTAGAGAAAGATACTGCTCTCCATTTATGGTAGCAATCCATTTATGGTAGCAATCAAAAGTTTAATATAATTCATGGGTTTTAAAAATAAATATACTTAAGGAACAATAGAGAATAAACAGTGGTTCAGGTGGGATGTGAAGATGGCAAAATGTGAGGAAGGTGGTATGGGCATGTCTAGAATTTGTAAAATACTAAACCACAGACTCTGGCACTTTCGGAAACTTCTTCCAAGAGTTGGTGGCTTGGAATAACGCTATGCTTAAGTCTCCAGGGAACTTAGCATGCTAGGATCCAACCCTCAAACTCTGGGATGTGTAAAGGCATGAGCTGATTGGAATGACTCAACCATACCTTCCAGAACACTTATTCCCACACTGGCTCAACATCAAAATCACCTGGGGATTTTTTTGGTAAGATAGAGAAGCACAGGCCCCACCCCAGACTTACTAAATTAGATCCCAGGGTGGAGCCAGAAAATCTGAAAGTTCCCAGGTGATTCTGATAAGGTGCCAGGCATTGGAACCTTCCCTGTGCAAGGGCTGAATTTTGTAACAAGTGAATCAAGTTAGTAGAAGTTGCTGCATGCAAGGGACAGGCAGGGCATCTATTCTTGGATTCACTCAAAAGGGTGGTCGAGGAGCCTTTTCAGTGCACCCTTTGTGGCCCATGAATGCCCCATTAAAGCACATACCTGCTGTATTATATTTTTGGCGGGGGTGTAGTTTGCCTGTCTTACTGCTGGACTGCAACCCAATGCAATTAAAGCAAATATTCTCTGAGTGCCTACCTTACGCTAGTCACTGCTGTGATTGTTGGACACTGGGGCAGCCTGTGAAATTCTTGAGCGTCTTAGTTTCTGTCATGTCTCCCATACAAGTTTCAGGGCTTTTGCATTTACTCTTCCCTCCAGCAAGATTCCTCCCCCAGATCTGTTTTTCCCCTTTACTCTCAACTCAAACATCACTTCCTTCTGCCCACCCTATCTGTCCCACTCTGTCACTCATCCTTCATGATACTTACAACCACATGTAAGTAATTTCATGTACTTGCCTCTTTATTTTCTGTCTCCCCTAATTAAAACGTAAGTTCTATCACCTATATATCTCCAAGTCCAGTGCAGGATTGGTGTTCAGTAAAAATTTGTGGAATGATTGAATACTGAGCTAAGCATACTTGCAAGGAAGGATAAACTTGAAAAATATCTTAGGGCTTTTGTTAGATAGGGCTGTATAGCATTTCAGCCCGTGTGCCTCTTTCCAGTTGATGCTGTCCTCCCCTCCCCAACTTCCCTCCCTCTTTTCTCTTCCCTCTCTCGCACCTATTGCCTTCTTCAGATCCTCCCTTAATTACTGCCTCTTTCAGGAAGCCTTCCAGGGTGGATCCCATGTGATTCAAACTTCTCTAGTCCATATCTTCCCCAAACAAAGAGACTCAATGTAGAGTATGACTCCAAATATATGAGCATACAGGCAGACAGAATTCACCTTGAATATCAGGTAGGTTACCTTTGACAGTGGATATGAGGAGCTTCTGAGGGGCTGGCATTGTTCATAACTGGGGTGCTGGTTATGCTAGTGTGTTCAGTCTGTGAAAATTAATTCAGCAGCATGCTTCTGATTTGTGCACTTCCTTATCTGTACATAACGCTTCAATTAAAAAAAGCAGTGTTCTCAAACTTTGCAGCATATTATAATCAACTGGGGTGATTTAAAAAATCCCAATGCCCTGGTCTTACCCCAGACTCATTACATCAGTCTGTGAGGGCGGGATCCAGCCATCAGTATTTTTTAAAGCCCCCAGATGATTCCAATATGCCGCCAAGTTTGAGAGCCAGTGTACCATACGATTTTGCCCTTGAGGATATAATTCATTGCCTTGCTCTTCTGTCATTTAACTCATTCAGGATATCTCTCTTCCAATAACTGTTTTGTGAAAACTTTAAGGTAGCAATCTCTGGTTATTTCCTACCCTCCCATGACACCTGGTACAGCATCACGGTGAAGGGGAGAACTGGACAAGAGGACATGGCAGATGGATCGTGGAGAGTGACAGCAAGAGTAAAGCAGGGTGTTGTGATAGAGAGTGCAGGGGGCAGGGTCCACTCAGGGTGGGGGTCACGGAAAGCCTTTCTGAGAAGATAACATTTAAACTGAGATCTGGAAGACACAAAGCAGCCAACCAGGAGCCAAAGCCTGAAATTGGAAGAGATTTCTCTGCTTCTATAACACAAAAATGCAGCTGCCAGGTCCCAGGTTGAGAGAGCCAGCCAGCCCGGGGAAAGGGGAGCAGAAAGGAGGCAAGAGAGGTGAGTCATGGTGGGCAGGGGGGGAGTGTGCACATCATTGGTCATAATATGGAGTTTGAATTTTCTCCTTTCGGACATTGATAAATGCTAATTAATTCATTTATTTACATCCTGAAACACTCAGTCCATTAGACTGGGTTCGCTCAACCAACACAGAAGACACTACGTCTTATTGTACTTGGTGGAAATTTGCTCCCTGAAAACAGTTAAGGTGGATGACAAAGTCTGGGGATGCTCGGGCATTGGCAAGCTTGCTTCTGTGAATAAATCCTCCAGAAGTCATTAGCTTCTCTTTTTTTAAGAACTATGTTGATGTGGTTAGGTGTAGCGTTTTGCAACAGCAGTTAAGCATGATGTGTATTTTAAACAGGACAACTGCTGAGTGGGCAGGCTGGGGTACAGGAGCTGCTTGGTTGAACATATATCACATTTTCCTTGGAGGTGACTACTTGCAGATGGTGACAGTGTTTTGCTGCTGCTGAAGAATCCAGACCACGTCGCTGGCCCAGTAATCCATTGCTCAACTTCATTAACCACAGGAAGACATTAAGTGAATGTAAGGACCGGAACAGCCTGGAAACCATGTGGCGAGCAGCCTTAAGTTCTGGGCTCCGGTACATTTTATGCCACCTCAACTGTGCCTCAAGCGCTCCTCCCTGGACTCATTAGAACTGTGCGCCCAAAGGTGCCCCTCAACTTTCAGAAGCAAATAGAGTGTGATATAATTCGCTCTGAGAACACCTTTCTGTCTTATCAGGGAGCATGTCTTATCTATTACGATTAGGCATTAAGCGTCCTATTGTCCTGAAAATTTCATGAGATTCTACCCCTGCTTGCTAGGATTATGCCAAAGTGACTTGTCCTGGATGCTCTTTTTGCCCATCAATACAGCTTGTCTTTTCTCCTTAACTACTGCTGGGAAGGCCAACACAGCTAAGGAACCCACAGACGTCAAGTGGTTGAATAGTTCGGGACTGTTGCAAATCCTCTTGTGTGTCTTGAAGGATTGCGTGCCTCGCTTTTGGTTCCGCAAGAAGCACACACCCCAAGATAAAGATCTGAGAGCAAGTAGTTTATTTGGGAGATAATCCTGGAAAACTCCAGTAGGGAAGTGGGGGAGTGAATAAAGAAAAGGATGCAGGCACTAGGGGTGTGTTATCAAGCAGGTTATCACAGCGGGCAATTGCAACTTAATCCTGCTGGGGGAACGCTGGGAGTCAGTGTAGATTCTGCACGTCTGAGCTCTCCCCTCTGAAGTGTGAGAGAGCTGGCGTATCCATCTACATTCCATCCTGAGAGCTGGGATGAGGGCCTCTCCCGGCCTTCCCTGCAGGCAAAGAACCACTCCCTGCCGGCAGTTAAAGCAGAGTGTGGAGAAGTGGGCCGAGTACCAGGCGGTGTCTGTTGCACTGGAATCCCCCAAACTGGGAGCTTCACATGGGCAGGGACCAAGACTGCCTTATTCATTGCAATATCTCCACTTAGCCTAGTTCCAGGTACACAGCAGAACTTCAATAAACAGCAGACCCTCAATAACCATCCAGCGAAGGCCCAGTGTATTTGAAAGCTTCACACCATGCCTCTCTTAGCTGCTCCCTCTGTTTTAGTCCTATTGTTTATAATGTATTTAGTGCTTAGATGTCTTTTTCATTCGCTGGTTTTGTCAGTGTACTCTCTCCCCACAAGTGTGCTCACTGGAGGCAGGGGTCTCTCTCCTTGTTATATGTCTAGTAGGGGCATAGAGAAGAGTTCTCATTATTACCACAGCTCAAGCTTTTAAACAAGATGAGAGACGTGATCCAACACTTAAGTGTGTTCTTAAGCATAAGGTGGGAGCAGAACATTTGAAATTAGGATTGTCCATAGAAAATATAGGACACAGAATCACTGTGTGCTGCCCAGGTAGGCACTAGGAAAGAAAGGTAAATGTAGGTTTGAAGTCAGACAGACCTACATCTAAAAAATACTTTTACTATTTACTAAGACTATAACCTTGGGCAAGTTATATAGCCTCTCCGAACCTCGGTTTTCCTATCTGTAAAATGGGCATAATTACATCACCAATTCCATTAGGGGCTCAAAGAGGATTATGTGACCAAACATAAAATACTTAGCACAATACCTGACACGTAGAAAGTACTCCCACATTTTTAGCTTTTTCATTCTTTTTCTAGCATTTGTTGATTGACTATTGTTTACAGAGTGCTTTCAGCTGTACCAGAGGTTTAATCTAATCTGTACTAAGGGATAAAACTAAATCAGCTCAATCCTCTAATCTGCAAGGGCACCAATTTACAGAAGCCAATCAGGGAAGCTCAGGTCCTCATGCAGAAAGTACAAAGGCGGCAGGGCACAGGTCCTGGCCATTGGCAGCAGAGAGCTCCTGCCACAGCCTTCTTCCCTCCTTCAGCGTATCCTCTTTTCCCACTAAGGTTCATTAAGCACCTGCTCCATGCCAAGCCCTGGGCTGGGTGCTGGGGATGCAGCAGGGAAAAAAGGTCCTGCCTGGTTCTTAGGGAACTTAAACATCTAGGGAAAGACAGATAAATTAAACAAGTGGTAATAATAGTAGTTAACATTTACAGAGCACTTGGGCCACAAGCTATTCTAAGCACTTTAAAATATGAACTTATTAATCCTTAGAACAATTCGATGAGATAAATTGCTTTTCTTGTACCCATTTTACATGTGAAGAAACTGAGGCACAGAGAGGTTAGATAACTTACCCAAGGCTATGGAGACAACAAATGGGGAAGCCTGGATTCAAACCCTCCTGATATGGCTCTAGCTTGTATATTCATCCACCATGCATTACTCCCTCTCAGTAATGCTGCAGCCACGCAGACTTTTGTATCACAAAATGTCTAGTTACCGCATTGCTTCTCCCTGTTTATACTCCGCAGCTTAACAATTCTTAAATTTTAACCTGTGTATTGTCTCCTACAAAGTTAAAATAGATTCCTGGGCTCCATCTCGAGAAATCCAGATATAGTAGGTCTGGGGTGGGGTCTGAGAAGGTGTATTTCTAACAAGATACTGTGAATTCACAGACCACATTTTGAGTTGCAGGGTTCCAACGGGTGCTTTTTCCTCCCAGGGGACACATCACAATGTCTGGAGAGGTTTTTTGTTTATTTTATTTTATTTTTTTGCGGTACGCGGGCCTCTCACCGCTGTGGCCTCTCCCGTTGCGGAGCACAGGCTCTGGACGCGCAGGCTCAGCGGCCATGGCTCACGGGCCCAGCCGCTCCGCAGCATGTGGGATCCTCCCGGACCGGGGCACGAACCCGCGTCCCCTGCATCGGCAGGTGGACTCTCAACCACTGTGCCACCAGGGAAGCCCTGGAGAGGTTTTTGATTGTCACGATTCAGGGGTGTGCTACTGGCTTCTAGCGGGTAGAGGCCAGAGATGCTGGCAAACATCCTATAGTGCACAGGAAAGGCCCCTGCAAACAAAGACTGATCTATCCCCAAACGTTAATAAGGGCCAGGTTTGAGAACCCCAGGGTAGAGCATGGCCTCGCAAACTTTAATGTATAAAGGAATCATCTGGGGACCTGGCTTCAAATGCAGATTCTGATCAAGTGGGTGCAGAGTGCCTGGGATGCTGCACGTCTAACAAGCTCGAACTGATGATGCTAATGCTTCTGCTCCAGGGACCACACTTCGAGCGACAAAAGGTAGACTATGTCCTGCACAAGCACAGGTCTTGAATCAAAGCTCAGGGCGCAATGAACGCCTTAGAAATAAAACCCGAACATCATCCTGAATTAGTTCAGAACAAAAGTAACTGAGTTTCAATAATCCTCCTTCAACTCCCACTGTAGCAAGTTTTGCCCTTAAAGAAGGTACAGGGAGGCAGAGGGACTCAGAGAGAGGAAATCTCCATTCCTCTCCTGGACGCAGTTAGGGGCCGATTTAAAACGAGGAAGGACAGAACTTGGTCAGCACTGCTTTCCTTCAGTTCTGAAACATCAAGTAGAGTATATTGTTGCCTGGAATTGTGGCTTCTTTCCAAGAGCTGCACGTCGCATCTGCCTGACTTTCAGGTCTGCAAATGCGAGATGAAAAAGTGGCTGTTTTTAAAATGGTTGCTCTCTTGGGAAAGGGATATGGGAGAAAATGGACTCTCTGCGTCCAGCCCTCCAGAGATGGCACCCCAGCCCTTGTGATAAATGGCAGCATTAACAAGGTTTGGTTGAGAGGGGACCTACAGATTTATGACTTCCTGTCTCCGCCAGCAGATGTCATTATGGCTGACAGAACAGAAGGCCTTTCAAGAGCTAGCTGGGGTGGAGCTAGGAAGAGGGAAAAAAAATTAAATAAAAGGCAGAAGACAAAAGTAGTGTTTGCTCGTGGTGCTATTGTTGATACTGTCATTTTAGGGACACAGGGAAGTTTTACATTAAACTGAACATCTTATAATATCTTTGAGGTCCAGCTTCGAAGATTTAGGCAGGAACTCTCAAATGAAGGACAAACTTATTAGATTCACTTAGATAAGAAAACCTGCAGGGTTTCGTTCCTGGCTTATTTGTACCTTAAAAGTTCTCTGGGAAGAAGTGAACGCTGCACTGAATAAACATATATTTTACTCCGGAACATCATTTGATAGGTGTTTAAATATATTTATTTTACAAATTCAGCAGCCTGTTCTGAAATTCCTTTGATACACATAAAATTTTACCCATTTTTAAATTGTTTTATAGGGTGTCATTAGTATTTTATGGGCCAGATTTTTTGTGGTATTGAAAAATGATATAAATTTGGCATTTATCATTGGGCATCCAAACCCACATTAATAAGTACCGCTGCTTATTACTTACTTAACAATAATTACAGGTCACATTTCCACATTTCCTCTTTCTAATCCTCACCTGAAGATATACCTTCTGTAGGTAAAGGAAGCATTTTTTTTTTTCTAGCTGATTCTTTCATCTAATGGATACTTGAATGTATTCTGTGGGCTCAGGTAATCAGTGCCTCAAAGTGTGACCCAAAAGGAACAACTCTGGTGACAGATGCTAGGCTGTCTTTAGTCCTGTCATCAGCAAATTATCCCCCATCAGGACCACACGACCAATACACCTGGGCAGAAATAAAGAATCATGGAGACCTTCATGGAGGACAGCTACAAGGTCCTCTTATAAAATGAACTCATTTCAAGCCAAAACTTGATCCAGAGACTTCTTCTATAATTAATCAATAGCTATGATGTTAATGCATATGTGGTAGCGAGTATCTGATTTTGGCAATGACACCGTAGGTATGGAAATGGCCACCCCGCAGTCCCTTTTGCGAACCACTCTGGAGTGGCAGTATGCTGGTCTGCTTAAAACCCGGGCTCTGGAGACTCACTCTCTGAATTCTTTTTCTGGCTCTTTCATTCACTACCTGTGTTATTCTGGGCAAGTTACTTAAGCTGTTTTGTCACCTGTAAAAGATGGACAAAAATAGCACCATTGTCTTAGCATTTTTTTAAATGAAGATCTAATGCAATGATCATGAAGTGATTAGCCAAGTGCCTGGCCCAGGGTAGGAGTTCACTAAATTAGCTATTGTTGTAATGATTAATGTTCAAATACATTCCCTCTTCACTATTTCTCAGGTAGATGTGTAGAGACATAGACTAGTTCACTGGCCACCCGGAAAAGAAATCCAACAATAACAAAATAACAATAACGTTGATTGTAGCTGTCATGTATTGAGTGCGTGAGAAGCGCCAGACACTGTGCTAAGTGCTTTACGTACAAAACCTATTGATTTTAATCCTTAAAACAACCTTACGAGGACAAGTTATATTACTCCCATTTTACATATGTTAAATGTAATCTTGTTAAAACACAGATTGCTGACTCCTTTCCCTAGAGTATCCGATTCAGTAGGTTTGGGGTGGGGGCCCCAAGATTTTTATTCAAAAAATTCCCAGGTGATGTTGCTGCTGTTGATCTGGGGACCACATCTGAGAACCACTGGTTTCAGTAACTTGTTCAAGGTTACATACACAGTGAGTAAGTGGCAGAGTGGATTTTCAAATTTAAAAATTTGAATATTTAAAAAATGTATTCTTAACAGATATCTATGTTACTTAAAAGTTCCTTACATCAGACTTTTGAATTAATGGTTGATGGTTGAATTCACAGAGCATAATGTTCAGAGAGCTGCTTGTTTGAATTAAATATTCTCTTCCATGATGCTCCTCACGGTGCAAAATAGTTTGCAATTCCCTAGAAGGGGAACATTTCAGGAATATTTCAAAAGGAGCAGTTCTTATACCATCCCCACACAACCACTGTTGAGATCCACAGCAGTCCTGCTGGGGTGGAAGAGAATGCAAGGCCTGTGACCCACCCCAGCTGGAGAATTCATTAGAAGTTCCAAGATGGAGCCCAGCCGAGCAAGCTACACCTGGATGCCATCTGTTTCTGAAAGACACTGTATTTCCTCATTCCCCAACCTGGAAGGGATCTCGAAACACAGCCTACTGGACACCCAAGGACCCTGGCGATGTCTCCATTGAATGTCTAAGATATAGATTTCTCCACAGTCCAGGTGAGCCTCTTAAAACCAGTCAGCCCAGGGGACCATTGGTATAAGCTGCATTGCGGAATAAGAACAGGGATGTGCTCTGGCCCACACTGGAGGGTTTGGGAACGTAGGAGAGAGACCTCAAGAAGCGCCTGGCCAGAGATGTGAATGGAGACAGAGGACTGAAGGTGGAGAGCCAGGATAACATCCCAGGTCCCTTAGTGGGCACAGTAATGCAACAAAGGGTCATTAGTATCTTCCTCATTTCACTGCAATTGAAAAGAACTGGAATTCAAATACATAGACAAGATGCACTTCAAGAAATGGAAGCACTCAAGGACTTGAGAAGACAGATGAGCTGAGGAAAACAAGTAGTGACATTGACAGAGGCAAAAGATGGTTACTGGAAGATCAGGAATTCCTATTGCCATGATCAGGAAGGAAGAATAGGGAAGACCTTGGACTTGCTTTCAGGAGACTGGGATTCTACTGCTAGCTCTGTAGAGAGTAGATCAGCTGGTCCTTGAGGACCCTTCCTTTCTGACACAGGACGATGCTATTTATTCATATATTCACTCATTCATTCATTCAACAAATATTTGCTGAGCACATCTTATGGACCAGGGGCTGTTAGAGACTGGCCTATGCTCTTTTGTTTCTGGCAGCACCTGCTGAAGCTTAATGCTCATTCTGGTTGTATGACCTTGGGACTTGCACTCAACTCTGGATCAATCACTAAAGTCAGGGGGATGGAATATTGCTGATCCCGGGACAGATGCTCTCTTTGTGGGTAGGGCTGCCACCTGCCTCACTTCAATCACATTGTTTTAGAGACTTGGTTCTTAAAAGAAAAATTAAGGAGTTGTTACCAGAAAGGTGGCACATGGATGTTGGACAATCGAAACCCATAAAAATTCACAGTAATACCTAACCTTCTATTTTTGTGCCTCACTTTCCCCATCTGTAAAATGAAGAGGTTAAGATAAAGTGAAGTCCACACATTTTTACTACAAAGGACCCCTTACTTTCTGTCATCTGTTGCCCACCGTGGGGACCAAATTAAATTTGAAAGATTTTGTCTATCATATATCCATTCATCCATCAATACATCCATCTGCCATTTGACATGTTTTTATTGAATATCCACTAGTTTCCTGTCTTGTTCTAGCACTGGGATTATAGCAATTGTAGTTTGCACAACCCTGGGGCCTCTGTATCAAACCTAGACTCATTTGTATTAGATAATTCAAATCTCCATTGTTTAAGCCACAGTTAGAAGTATTCTGCTACTTGCAGTTAAAAGCATTCCTAATTGATAAATCAGATCCAACAGAGGCTCCCTAAGCAGCTTTTAGTATGAAGATGTCCAGTGAATAGATAATTTCAAGTGTCACAAGAGTCCTGAAGAGGAGTACAGGAGCTTAAATCTGGGAGAACTAATCATTTTTTTAAAAAATGCTTTTAACAAGCAATGACATTTTTCTACCATGTTAGAGAATTAGATCAGTTTGGCAAAATTTTTCTTAAAGGACCACACAGTAAATATTTTTGCTTTGCTGGCCATATTGGCCTCTGTTACAACTACTCAACTTTGCTGTTGTAGTACAAAAGAAGCCTCAAATGATATGTAAATAAATGGGCGTGGCTGTGTGTCAATAAAACTTTATTTACAAAAAAAGGCAGCTGGCTAGATTGGCCCTTGGTCCATAATTTACTGACTCCTGAATTAGGTACACACATTGAGTATGCAATAAAGAACAGGCAATCAAAAATAGTTTATAATATACTTATTAAAATATGGCAAATTTCTCAAAATTCTGCTTTTCAGATTCCCAGGGCCAAGTCTTTAAGCTCACACATTCTGTGACTCAGTGATTCCTCTACCATGCCTTCCCCTTCTCGCACAGAAGTGAATTGAGCGGTGGGTCAGCTGGAGAGCTGCCCAAAGTACTAATCTCTAACAAGTTTAGAAACACTAATGGAAGAAGTTGGAAAAATATACATTTCCCCTTCTCTGATAAAAAGATATAGCGCTGTAAGGTAAAAAAGGCAAAGATACAAAAACATAACATTTATTAGCCCTGGAATATTTTTGCTGAGGATTTTTGTAGCTAACATACACAGCATTTGTAGTCAGCTCAAAGATGGCAGTTGTGGTTAGCAGAAATTCCAGAACCACGTAATGTGTGGTGTGCTGTGATTTACAAGAGATGTGATTTATATTGTGAATATTAAACCTTTTAATATACCTCCCAAGAAGTTGCTTGGTTCAGAAAAGTCACAAAAGAATGCCAAAGGAAAACCAGAACTGCAGAAAAGTTGGAAATATTTTGTCTTACTTTTTAAAAGAATATTGACTCTGTTTCAACTAATGTAAGTAAATCGTACTGATTCTGAAAAAAAAAAGTCTTACAGGAAAATCAGATTCTCTCCACCCTCAGTGCCTATATCTTGGGCAAAATTTGAAAGGACAGTGGATTGACAAGTCACTGGATTATTAGTGCATGTGGCTCTCATTATATTAAGGCCCACAAACTTAACTGCCTGTTGTATCCAGGAAGGTAACGGAACAAAACATATTGGATCTGAGGCAACAGGGAATGGTGGGGACTGAGGCAGACTGGAGAGCTTATGACCTGTCTAAAGGTGGCAACCACTATACAAAACCACTGTAGACTCCAGTCTATTGTTTTCCCCCTTAGGAAAGATCTCAAGATCTTTATAAGAAGATGGTAATCTAAACTTTTATGTAAAAAGTTCCCTACTGTAGAAATTTTGTGCCAACCAAGTAAAACATATTGGTGGTTCAATCATGCCTTAAACTGTAAGCCTCTCTCTCCCTTTCTCTTGCAAACACACACATGCACACATAAACACACGCACAAGCACCCTCTTCTAGACAAGAAACACTCCTTCAACCACTATAGTCAGGAGACGCCCGACGATGCTAAAGTATAGCTGTGCACCTTAGTTGATCCGATTTCTCAACTCTGCCTTCCCAGACAAGATGAATTGTTGGAGAACATGGCATCCCTTCCCGTATCTCAGGCTATGGATCTATCAGTGTCCCTATTTATGGAGAGGAGAGAGAGAGTGATAATTTATACATACATTTGTTTTGTAAAAATTATACTCCCATCCTCTAATTGGCTTGAGTCCCCCAGAATATCACTTCTCTGTGATAAATAATGTGTCTGGGAGGGGAAATGCTAAATCGTCTAAGAATTTCAAATTTTTATATTGCCGCTTGTAACAAACTGTGTCAACCACTGAGCCATGCAGTTTTTTCCCCTTCTCAAAAATGTCACAAAAAGAAAAGTGATCACAACAGTTGACACATGCCAAACACATATGTCAAATAAACAACATGGAAAGAGTTGCAATTGAAGTACCACCCCTGTAAAGAAACACAGTATTTAATCTGATTTTAATTGAAATGTTGCAAGTCGATACCTTTTGTTTAGTCAGGACACAAAGCAGATATAAAGGAGGGTAGTGGCAATAATCCTACTCCAGACACTTTGAACGTTGGAACTTCTGAGCCACTTTGGGGAGGAAAAAAATACTACACTTACTAATATTAAAGAAATATTATTGCATTTAGTGGAGAAAATGCTCCCAAGATGGTAATGAATAAGATAATACAGACGTCCCTCAGTACCCATAGGGGATTGGTTCCAGGATTCCAGCAGATACCCGAATCCCAAAATGCTCAAGTCCTTTATATAAAATGACATAGTACAGTCGGCTCTCCAGATCTGCAGGCTCCCCATCTGTGGATTCAACCAACCAAGGGGAATCGGATGCAGTATCTATGGATCTGAAGGGCCAACTCCACTGCCAATTTAGTGCAGTTCAAAATTGAGCTGCCTTATGCTTCAGGAAGATACTTTTGGGCAATCAGTAGTTAAACAAAGAAACTGAATAGCTTGGTGTGGTGGACCCCAGTGGTTTTTCCTACCTAACTTCTGTTCATCTTCCTCTTTCAGATGACACCATTTGCAGTATAATTCTCTCCCATGATCAGCCATCCATTTTTGTGATATTGATCCTTCCCCCAGCTTCAGGGGCTGGACTCTGACTGGCTAAAGCCAACGATCCTATTCTATCTCATCCCTCTGGCTCCCATGGTTTGATTTGTGATGGAAGAAACCCAGTCAAAACCAATAAAATCTGTGGAGAAGTTTTCTAGGGCTTCTGGGACAAAAGAAGTGTCTCAACTTTTTGAGATCCACCTGCGGTCTGTGTGGTATGAAGATACAAAGACATGAACAACTTTTTTGCTACTAAAACAGAAGACCGTGGAACTGCCAACAGGAATTCATTTGAAGCCTGAAGAAGTAGCTGATTCTGTGGAAGACAGAGAGGAAATACGGAAGGGAACAAAGCTGGTCCTAGATGGCACTAGGTCAAACTGTACCTGAAGCTAACCCTGCCCCTGGTCTTTTCAGCGATGCAAATTTATCTGTTCCTTCATTCTTTTTTTAAAATATACTTTAAATTAATTAATTAATTTATTTATTTTTGACTGCGTTGGGTCTTCGTTGCTGTGTGCGGTCTTTCTCTAGTTGCGGCGAGTGGGGGCTACTCTTCGTTGCGGTGCACGGGCTTCTCATTACGGTGGCTTCTCTATGGAGCATGGGCTCTAGGCACGCAGGCTTCAGTAGTTGTGGCATGTGGGCTCAGTAATTATGGCGCATGGGCCTAGTTGCTCCACGGCATGTGGGATCTTCTTGGACCATGGCTCGAACCTGTGTCCACTGCATTGGCAGGCAGATTCTTAACCACTGCAACACCAGGGAAGTCCAACATTCCTTCATTCTTCAAGCCAGTTTTTGATTTCCAGTCATTTTCAATGGAAAGATTCCTAACTCACCATTTGGTTTTGTCAGGTTGATGATGACATATTAATACCTTTTCAATGAGTTATGCTGGGAAAATGGGGTCATACTGTGGGTTTCTGCTTCACTGTTTTGTTTAGTATGTTGTTTTTGATTGGAATGAATACCTTCTTAAATGATTTTCTTACTAGTCTCCTGTTCACACTTTATAACACAGATCAGGTACCACTTCCCTATGAATTCATTACTGAGTGAGAATTACAAACCCTGGAGTTTCAGATCTACTGAGGCTGCCCCAAGTACTGGTTAAGCGCATGTGTGTTACATTAGACAAACATGATTTTGAACCCTGGCCCTGTAATTTACCAGCTGTGTGACTTTGGATAATTCACCTAAATCCTCTAAAACACTTTGCCCAATCTGTAAAAATGCTGTTAATAACAGCATCTTACCTCAGACAACTCTTGTGAAGAGGAAATAATTCATGGTGCGTGACACAGAATAAATGCTCAATAAATGCTGGTTACTATCTATTGTTGTTAGTTTCGTCATACTTATCAAGAAATCCACCATGTAGAAAGAGACCAGTAAATCTAATCTGCAGTTACCAGCCCAATAAATATTGGCTACATGAGTAATTAAAAAGTTGATGAATAGATGGTAGAATGAATACATGAGTGAATTAAAACATAATAATGAAAAAAATGAATGAATGGGAACTGGAAACTGAGAAGTAAGACCGCAAGTAGAAGGGCTGGGCCAGGGGATATGATGGAGGAGGAAAGAGTGGAAGGACACTCTATGCTTTACGGAAATGCCCTTCCCATGATCTGTGTTCCCATCAGGTAGAATGTTCTGCAATGCTGCTCCCTTCCTACGCTCATTACTGCAGGTCATCTGTTGGGAGCTTTTTGATGGGCAGCTCTACAGACAGCATTAAGCAGCACTTATGGCCAAAGTCATCATACTCTGTTGAGCTCTGTGTT
The DNA here is from genome assembly GCF_039906515.1 of Pseudorca crassidens. Classification (NCBI taxonomy): domain Eukaryota; kingdom Metazoa; phylum Chordata; class Mammalia; order Artiodactyla; family Delphinidae; genus Pseudorca; species Pseudorca crassidens. The sequence continues at coordinate 80,225,050 of NC_090310.1, read as the reverse complement.
TAGGGTGTCCACATCATTTTTTTTCCTTTTCCATGGGTTCTAGTCAGTGCACAGATGGAATTTGGCATAGATGGCTTAATTCCTTCTAATAGCTCCCCATAGCCTCTGAGATAAAAGTCAAAGGACCTCAACACCCAAAAGGCCAGTAGGAATAAGTAGGATAATGTGGACATTCACTGAGTACTTACTTTAGTCCAGGCCTAAAGACTTGGCCAGAGCAAGGGAGCTCACCATCCTGAATGGAGTACCTTATCCAGCCTTTACAATTGTTTGTGGCAGCTACACTCATTAGCTCAACTTCGCTGATGCAGTAGCAGAGATACATAAAAACTGTGTTGTTGCATGTTCAATATCACAGGGCTAGGAAGTGGCATGGACAGTATTTTATCCCAGGCAGGCCATACCCGGAATCTCTGTGCAGAGGGCTTTAGACTTCATTACACTCTACCTTGTGTCAGTTCCTAGAGCATTTGAAGCTATAAACTGAGTTGCCCTTCTGCTTCCTTCAGAACTCTCAAAAATGAACTCTACAGAAATGAGTTTCTTGAAATAAAATTCTTCAGATGTGGACACATTAGAGATACTTTGAGATAATTTTAAGAGCTCATATTTATAGATTTTTTTAAAAGAATTTTTTAAAAAGTTCCCTATCTTATTCTATTGATCCTTAATAGCCAGTAGACAGACACTTGGACTCCTATTTGGACTCGGACTTCAAGGGTCCATATAGCATTCTTGGTGCAAGACATCTGAACTACCAGTCTGGTCCTCACAGCCAAGTGTGGCTGGGCTGGCTTTAGCTGGAATTCTGTTTTCAACACACTTTCATGTCAAACTGGCCAAGGAGCTATGCCATTTGCAGGGTCCCAGCCCCCAGCTTCACAGAGCAGAGCTCAGAGAAGGGATTTGGAGCTCAGAAACAATAGCTTAATAACTAGCACACTGGTAACTCAGAGAAGTTCTCTTAATTCTGGGAGCAGGCTGCAATCCACAGGGATGGGTCTTGGGCAGCCATGTTTGTATTACGTGTATTTGTCCTCCATTGGCTGGAGCGCGAACACCTGACTCAAGTGAGCCAATCACATTCTGTTTCCCCAGAACGGGCACTGACAGATGGTAAGTTAGATTCTGTCACTGAACCCAAATCATATAACATCTGGGACAGCCATATTCCACCAAACAGATTAAGCGCAGAGAAAAAACTCTCTGTAGTGATCATAGTCTAGAGTAAAGAAAGTGAAGCAGAAATTAAATGAAAGGAGAGAGAGAGAAGGAGAGAGAGAGAGAGAGGGAGGGAACCCTGATGGCTTTCTAGGTCTTGAATTCAGTCTCTCTCCGAGAGCTGGCTGTACTCCAGTTTCGTGTGTTCTCTGAGACATCCCTACCCTTACAAAACATAACTGGCCATTTTGCACCAGCTTAATAAGTTGGTTTCTATTACTCACCCCCTAAGAGTGCAGATTAATAGGACTACCAATTCTTTTTACTGCTCAGAGCAAGATTCAAATTCTTTTTGAGAGAATGTAGCTCACATATAACACAATAAATAACTTATTGGTCAAAAAGATGGTTGGCCAACGTCCTTGAAAAAAGGAAAGAAATGGGCAGAGTTATTTACTCAATGTTATTAGCAACAGGTGACTATCAACATTTCTGAGTTGTCTCTCAGCTTCTAATTTCCTTAAAAATTTTTTCCTTATAATTGGTAATTTTAAGAAAAATAATGGTAGTGGTCAAGGAAACTAGAGGAGGCAGAAAGGCAGAAATCAGGAGAAAAACTAACCGTAAGTCAAGAAGACAAATGGCCATTTTGATGAGAATAAGACACACTTCCAGGAAATGTCTTACCTTGTATAGGATATGATAATGTTGCCTCCAGTGACAGCCTAACCCAATGGCTAATATGAGAAGGAAAGTATGAAGTGGGAGAAGGAGAGAGTGTTCTCTCATTGTCAGAGAGGGAAACTCAACTCAAACGAGCTTAACAGAAGAGTAAAAAAACGCTTTTCCACTTGGATCTAAGAAGAGCATGGCTAGTGCAAGCTTTAGGCATGGCTGGATCCCGGTACTTGAATGATGCCACCAGGAATCATTCTTTGTACCTCTTGGTTCTACTTTTACTTGTGCTGGCTTCACTCCCAAGCAGATTTTTATACATATAAGGTTGCCAGATTTAGCAAATAAGAATGCAAGACACCCAGATAAATTTGAACTTCAGATAAACAACAAATATGTTTTCTTTTTAGTTTAAGTATATCCCATGCAATATTTGGGACACATTTATACTATAAAGTTGTTCATTTATTTGAGGGCTTCCCTGGTGGCGCAGTGGTTGAGAGTCCGCCTGCCGATGCAGGGGACACGGGTTCGTGTCCCTGTCCGGGAAGATCCCACCTGCCGCAGAGCTGCTAGGTCCGTGAGCCATGGCCGCTAAGCCTGCGTGTCCGGAGCCTGTGCTCCACAACGGGAGAGGCCACAACAGTGAGAGGCCTGTGTACCGCCAAAAAAAAAAAAAAAAGTTGTTCATTTATTTGAAATTCAAATTTAATGGGGAATCCTGTATTTTATCTGTCAACCCTCCTCCTATGAGGTGGCAAAGATGGCCACCAGCACTTCTAGACTTCTGTTCTATTAATGTAGCAGTCTCAGTGAAAAGGAGGCTTCTTTTCTAAAATTCAAATATATAGAAGTCCCAGGGTTCTGTCCCATTGAAACAATCCATGAACCAATCACTGTGGCTTAAGAAATGGAATAACGGGATGGGCCAGGCACGGTCTGTGGCATGACAATGGAAAAGATGTGGCAAAATAATAGTTGTCCATGAAAAAAAAATTACACAGACTTATAAGTGGTTGGAATGGAATATAGAAATGATTTTAGTTCAAGCTCCTCATTTAGCAGATGCAAAGGTGGAGCCTAAAGAGCTCCTTTATCTTCTTCAGACAGCACAGTCATGGGGGAATCTGGGCTGAACACCCACCTCCCACTTCCTCACCATCCAGGGCTCTTCCCATGTACCCCTGTGGCCATCGCCATTCTGATATCCACTGGAAAAATCATTTAGCACCCATGAGGCCTTGCCCTCTCTCTCTTCTCTGTATACAAAGTGAACAGGTAAAAAGGAAATGCTTGTCAAAACGAATCTCTATTTGGTTTTCTCCATCTATGGGACAATTTCTGTAACACGTCAATCACTTTGTTGCGAAATAGCCCCTCCAACATACAATCCACGTTTTCCGATGACACCAGTCTGTCAGTCACTCACTAAATCAAAGCCAAATTTCATGCCAAGCAAAGACCAGGTTGTCAATTACTTTGTCTGCCACACATGCACCAGAATCACCTGACAGCTACGACTTTCTATTCTCAAATGGACTGGGTCTTGTTTGTATCTCCTAATTGAGTTCCTTTTTAGACTGGTAGCTTAGCAACTAATAAGTTATTTTTCTGCGACAACTGGCCTAAATTTCATAGCTTTCTTGACCATTGCCACTTGTTAGAAAATTGTTTCCCCTCAAGTGGCTAAACAGCAAATGTAAGATGTATTTAATACTGAATTGTTCTATTGTTTCTAATTATAAGCATTTTCCTACTGTTTAAAAGTAAACACAGGATATGTTGTCAAATAGACATAACTTTAAATAACTGTAAGAAGTCGTGGCATTTTGTTCCAAAGTCTCAAATTCTCCATTATTGGTAGCACTAGATATTAGAAGAGGCCGATAAGATAAATAGCCAGCACTTATTAGGTTGTAAATTACTTCACAGGCAGCTGCTGTGAGCGAGCCACTAGGAGGTTATGTACAGAATATAACAAGTGTTCTCATCCTGAAGGAACTTAGTTGGGGAAGAGAGTACGCAACAAATTCTAAATCCATTTAAAGAGTACAGGGAATTCCCTGGCGGTCCACTGGGTAGGACCTGACGCTCTCACTGCCATGGACCCAGGTTCAATCCCTGGTCAAGGAACTAAGATCCCGCAAGCCGCACGGAGCGGCCAATAAATAAATATAAACAAACAAACAAACAAAGAAAAGAAAAAGAAAACAGAGTACAAACAGTGCAAAATAAGAGAGAACAATAGAGGCACTAATAATTTTTAAAAGGTATCAAAATGTAGTCATGATTGGTATAGGAGACCTTGTTCTTCCTTTGCCGGCTCAGCTTCTCATTTCCCTTCCTAATTTTGGAGAAACTCTCCATTGCCTGTAGCACATGAGAGACATCATGCCCTTACCTCCTATTATGGGAACTGAAGGGCTGGACCCTCACTCTGCCAACCCTCTGCCAGCCACAGGATGGAAGTTTGGTCAATCAGATGTGCTGGCCCTGCAGTGTTGAATCTACAGCTGTGAGAACATTTGAATTAGCTCATCATAGTAGCTGCTTCTGTGTCCACGGGCACTGGTGGTGATATCTTGGGTGGACTGCTCTTGCTGAAAGAAGAACGTTAGGATTCTTGCCTCCTGGCTACTCCTGGGTTGCCATGGCTCTAACCAGACCCTCCAAGCACTTTGTAATTTGGGGTCTTTCTCATATAATTCAATAAATTTTTTTAAAATTTAAGACATTCAGAATTGGTTTCTGTTGTCTGTAACCTATAACCCTGACATTTTTAATCAGCATAGGCATGAGATAAGGATTCTCTTCTCACTCTGAGCAGCAAGAGTCTGGGAAAGCCCCATGGAGCATAAGGACTTTAAATAATCTTTGCACAAGTAGAAAGCAAGGGAGCAGCTGTTCTACACTGAAGCCCTGGTACGGAGAAGTAGAAGTCCAGTACATTGAAAAAAATTTTAATTGATAAAGAAAAAGCTTTATCGCCCTCATCATGTTATTTTCAAAAAGCAACACAGTGACTGGTAAACAGTAGCATTTAATAAAAATGCTGAATGAATGAATGACAATGGAAAGAAAAGATGCCTTGGTGAATTTAGCTAAACCGAAGACTCCTATCATTAGGAGTGATAGGAGACTCACTGATAGGAGACTCCTATCAGCCTCTATCATTAACTCGAGGAATTATCGTAAAGGACCTAAAAATTAGCAGTGGCTCTTTCTAACTTTTATATTAATTTTCAGCATAGTATAATGTAAGATATACACCACTATACATAAAATGTTAGATCACAGCACTCCAGAATTCTGCAGAGACAGGGAGCACATCTGCAACATCAGTGGATGAGTCATAATGCTTGTGGTCTTGGCCAATGGGAGACAGTCTCAATCTGGAAGTTTCCTTATACTGCAAGGAGCTGGCTGTAAAGCTCCCTTTGATTACTGTAGGAGAGGCAATTGAGCAGAGAGAGAAAATTCTCAGGGAGAGAGAGAGAGATGATGGTCTGTCTAGCAAACAGAGAGGAGCCAATCGTGTGTAATAAGAAACTGGTGGTAAGAATTTTGCAGAGCATGTCATGGGATGCTTCTTCAGTTATGCAGCTGTTCTGGACTTTAAGGTGTGTCCTTTGAGCAACTGCAGTCAGGGAATTCCCTGTTATTAGTAATTGGTCTTCTGATAGTTCAGAGAAGACTGCTCTGGCATGGGAGCTGGATGATGGAGGATGTAAGCCAAGAGCAGAGATAATTCCATTAGATACATTTGGATAGTGGTTTGACCCATTTTGTAGTGGGGAGGAACTGGAAGTTACTATCAGAACCCACTCTATGTTGCTTGTGGTGTAGCCAACTTTTATTGCATTCTTTACTGTGCATTAGGCTTTGTTCTGAGGGCTTTACACACATCACCTCATTAAATCCTTCCAACAACTTGCAAAGGTAGATGTTGAGTGGGAGGTATTGATCAGAGGAAGAAATCTATTGTTTTGGGGAAGGTATTAGGTCTTATTAGTAAAAGTGGAATGTCTGAAGTCACTAAGACCTCATGGAGAGAAAGACAAAACAAGGGGAAGAAACTCTACAAAATTTACATTCCAGTGATTGCAAAATGTTTCGAGCCAAGGAAAAAGTATGATATAATGGAGCTCAGAGTTCAGCTAGGGTTGCACTCTTTTGCTCCACTTCCAACATCATTGCCCCAGTGCTCTTGTGTTAATAACATTGCAACAACAACCAAAAATATACAGATGAGGAAAACAGTAATGAGACAGAGCCACACATGATCTAGTTATTTCTTCATTGGGCAAAGGTCCACAGGCGTTGGTAAAATCTTGTGCAAGAGAAAAAAGGATGACATCACAGAGAAAATAATTTTACTTATGAAAACCTGGAGGCTGTATGCTCAAGAAAGCTTCTCTGTAATAGAACTGTTGCTTTCCCCGCTGACTCTAATTCAAGTAAGGGTTGACCATAAAACCATTTCGTGTGGCCTGTTCTCCCTGTTGGTGTCACTGATTAGAACCTAGGAATGGGCAAGGTTGAACACTCACTCCCTTGGTGCTCCTGGATAGATCAGCCTGGACGGGGAGCAACATGTGTAGTTGCTTGTTCCGATTTCTCTCCCTCATGTGGATGATTGGGAGATAAGCAGAACGTACACAAAGGGGAGTCAAGAGTGAATATTATTATTAATCTCATTTTACAGAAAAAAACCCACTAAGGCTCAAAAAGAGTATATGATCCCCAATAATACAAAGCTAGTAAGCGGTGGAGGCAGAATTTAATGTCAGATCAGTCTGACTCCACAGCCTGAGGTCTCTTCTGTCATGGCGTATTCAAAAGACTGCTAGCTGTTGACCGATACAAGTTCTTTCCTGTGCTCCCTTGTTTGATGACAATGGAATGCCCAGATTTTAGTGGGACACACTACATTTGAGACTACGTTTCCTAACTTCCCTAGTAGCTGGTTGTGGCCAATTGAGTGAACTCTGGTCAATGGGAAGTGAACAGACATGATACGTGCTACTTTTAGCTCATGCCCCACAAAAGAACTAGCTATAACTTCCCCTTGTCTCTTTGTCCTTTCCCAATGGCTACAGATGGAGAGGCTGCACAAGCCAAAGATGGATGTCATGTGTTAAGTAGAGAGAGAGAGAGAGAGAGAGAGAAATATACTTCTACCTTGTAAGGCCTCTAAGCTTTTGGGTCTCTTTGCTATAGCAGTTTAGGCAGTATCCTAACTGATACATAATATGATGTCTCCCTAAGGAATTTACCACTTTTGTATGAGGAACTACAGGTCCCTATCAAAGCTCATTTATTGTTTTTTTATAGTTTGATATAAAAGTATATGCATATATTAAATATAGTAATGTTTAAGTGAAGAGTTTAGACATTTTATTATTTTATTTTATTTTTTTTTTGTTTTTGTGGTACGCGGGCCTCTCACTGCTGTGGCCTCTCCTGTTGCGGAGCACAGGCTCCGGATGCGCAGGCTCAGTGGCCATGGCTCACGGGCCCAGCCGCTCCGCAGCATGTGGGATCCTCCTGGCCGGGGCACGAACCCGTGTCCCCTGCATTGGCAGGCAGACTCTCAACCACTGCGCCACCAGGGAAGCCCTATAATTTTTATTTTTGTTGATTTATTTTTTATGTTATTTTTATGAGGACTTGAGTTAAAGAATCACTTTAAAACATTAGTTTTACCTCTGTCCTGGGTAGACCTAAGAGACCAGGGTTCAGCAAACTACACCAGTAAACAAAGGTCTAAAGACCAAGCATCAGCAAACAAATCTAGCCACCATCTGTTTTTGTAAATAAAGTTTTATTGAAACACAGCCATGCCCTTTGTTTGCATGTTGTCTGTGGCTGCTTTCTGCTACAAGGACAGAATTGAGTAGATGCAACAGAGACTGTATGGCCCACAAGGCCTAAACTCTCTACTATCTAGCCCTTTCTAGAAAAAGTTTGCTTACCCTTGCAATAGATAAACGTTACCAGGAATGTGCTGCTCGTCGCGGGAAGTCCAGGTAAGCTCTGGATATTTTCCCATTTAGATGTGATACACGTTTCAACAGTAATTATTATAGTAGTTGCTTAAATGTGAAAATCTCTCGGAATTTTCATAAGTGGGTTGCTCCTCTCACTTGACTATTTTCCCTTGGCAAAATATCTTTTGGAGGAATTTGTTATTTTTGACCTCATGTGAATGAAGAAAGGAGTAGCAGTGAGGCAAGATGTAACACCAAACTGGAATAGTTTTCTCTCTCTCCCAGCCACAACACTGGGCATTGGGATTCCAGATGGAAAAACCCAATGGGTTTTATATAGCTGCCCCGATCTTTGCTTCTTGCATATGTGGCATAAAGGAAAACCATGACGTTATCAGATTTTGCAGAAGTTTGTGAGCGCTAAGGGGGTTCATGACTCCAAACTGCTTTCCCAAGCCGGCACAGATTGAAGTGTCTGAAGGGACGCGGGTGCAGAGCGGGTGCGGTTCGCACTGCCAGGGGCCTGCGGGGCAGGGAGACGGGCGAGCGGGGGAAACACATTTCCCATCGCCTCAGCACCTGGACTGTGAATCCGAGAGGACCTGGGGCAGCGGAAGCGAGAGGCAAAGACTGTAAATATTATTCAAATAAAGAAAGCTCAAGGTCAGAAAGCAACAGCACTGAAAGTGGTTTTTTTTGTCCTCTGAGATGCAGAGAAGGAAAAGGGAATTGCCCTCTTCCTGGCTTCCTGGCCATCGTGCTCCGCTACACTCCATGTCTGTGAAAGTCCAGTTTAGGAGGAGGTCACACGTGATGCTGCAATCTCCATGGACACTACAAAGTTTAAGTTCTTGTTCACGCTCTGTATTGTCCTAGATCAGCTGGAGCTTTGTTCCCCACTCCCTCCATTCTGGGACCCAGGCTGATGGAGAAGTAAGGGGATAAAAGAGCTAGTGCTTAAAAGATGTTGCCCAACTGACAATTGCCATTTTTGTTCACATTTGATTGTATAAAGCAGGTCACGTGACCAAGCCTGACAGTGTCACATTCTCCCAGGGGAGCATTACACACACGTCGCTCTACTGCATCCTCTCCGGTATTATCACCTGCTGTAATATTCATATAGGTCATTGTATAGTAAAGGAAGCTGACACGCAAATACAAGTTTGCCCTGTCTCACACAATCAGATTTTACTCTAATTCTCTCTCCACTATTTTTAAAATGACACCCCCGTTCTTCCCAGGTAGCTGTGAAAGGTTGAATTAAAATGTTTACATACATTATCACAAGAATAAAGATCACCCACCTTAAAGAGGCTAAACCAGGATGGTGTTAGCTGTCTGCACCCCATTCCCTAAATTATTTTCCAGAGGCCTGACAATGTATGAAAATAAGCAACGTTTTGAACTGCTGTTCTGTGTAGGCCAGGCACTGGGCTCAGTGCTTTGTATGCCTAACCTCACTGACTCTTTACAAAAACACGTATGAGAAATATATTGCTACCCCAACCTTATAGAGATTGAAGCCGCAGCTCAGAGAGGTTAAATAACTTGCCAAATACCACCCAGCCAGTATGACACCTGCTAGGTGAGCTCCTGTCGGCTTGTCCCTGACGTTTCCTCCCTCCTCCCTTCCCTTTATATATTCTGGAGGAGATACCTGCTGCTCCAGTGTGGGGAGAAGATGGGGAAATACAGAAGAGACTCTGAATGCCCAGAGCGTTACTCTTATTTATTCTGAGGATTCCTCCTGCCACAAGTGTGAGCACTGATTAAAAATACTAGGTAGGGCTTCCCTGGTGGCGCAGTGGTTGGGAGTCCGTCTGCCGATGCAGGGGACACGGGTTCGTGCCCTGGTCCGGGAAGATCCCACACGCCGCGGAGCGGCTGGGCCCGTGAGCCATGGCCGCTGAGCCTGCGCGTCCGGAGCCTGTGCTCCGCAACGGGAGAGGCCACAACAGTGAGAGGCCCGCGTACAGCAAAAAAAAAAAATTAATAAAAATAAAAAATACTAGGTAATCCAAACATAATTAGAAAGTTACATCTTCTGGGAGAGGTGGGTGGTAATACCATGGAAAGCACTCCCAATTCTACAATAAACAAGTTTGGGTTTAGAAATAACTTTAGAGGTTTTCTGCTACTGCTTATTTCCATTAATAAACATAATAAAATAGAACACAACCAACTATATGTACTATGTAAGAGAATAATTATACATAAATAGATAACCCATACATAACATACTTGAATTCATATGTTTTTGCATCTAGATTCACCTGGCTGGAAGTGGAGGTTGGCAGGTAAATCTTGTGATGTTTTGGGCAGGTGGTTGCTGCAGCTTTGTGGATAAGGTCAAGCTGTCTACTATCTCCTCAACGGGAAAATGGGCGTAATTAAATCTAGAATATAAGTTGTTGGGAAACGTGAGTCAGATATAGGGCTGATGACTCTGAAGGTTCTACTTGGAGACAATAAGTGCAGGTACAAATTTCTGACACGGATGGAATGGTGCTGGTCGAAGGTGGAGTCGCTTTCTCTGGATGATTCTCTTCCAACCACCCAGACCTCCAAACCAGAAATCAAATGTTTGTTCTGGAAATCCACCGAGTTCCTTATCTGCACCGTAACTCTCCTGGTGGCTATCACACACGCCGTTCCCTGCCTCTCTCCATCCCTTTCACCTGGCTCACCCCCATTCCTCCTTCAGGCATTGTCTTTACACAGGGCTGCACAACTGTGAGACTATTCACTTGCTGAGCCAGCTAGCTCTTTGTGGCTAGAGTCCGTGGGGTTCTCTCGTGCCTTGTAGCGGCACTAGAGCCTCTGACCTGTACATGTGGCAGCACTTGTCTTCCCAGTGGTGACTACCAGAAGTGTTTCCAGACGTTGCCACATATCCCTTGACTGGACGTTTTGCTTCATTCTGTAAGCTCCACTACCCTGTGAGCTGCGTTCAGAGCTTGGTCTTGGAAATGGGCATATACTAGCTCGGGTCCAGCCGGCTCTCAGTGAGTGGTTGGGTGGCTGAGAGGATGAACACTCAGAAATGTCTTCTGGCTTGGAAAGGGAGAATAACTTTGCTTCGCTGAGTGACCTAGAAAGATTCCTGTATGCCCTTACTTTATGGGAAGTGTGATTCTCCCGGTACACATACCTGCGGTCTGACGTGTGAAATCACCCATTAGAGAATGCAGTCAGTGCTGCTGTGGAGGCTCTTGGGCTTTCCAGAAAGAAGCTATGAGTCTTGAATTTTTCCCCTAGTGTCTGGCTTAACACAGGCACTGGAGTGAGAGTGGCCATAGCCCACAGATTCATTTCTCCCCAGTTTCACTGCATATGGCCTTAGAAAAATTATTTTTTGAAAAATGACCTAAAGCTTTCCTAAAATTCTCAGGAATGACACCTGAGGGGAGCATCTGAACGACTTCACATTCATTAACTAAACCTTCTTGTTAGGTTATCCTCCCTGAAATGCATTTGACAGTTAATGAAGTAGAAAAGACGGCAGTTGGAGAAAAAATAAAATTCTGTCAGATTCTGGAGACAGAACAGGGAGGTGGAAAAGCGGGAGCCTGGGGAGACATCGATAGATCAGCACCCCACACTGTGAGTATTTTATTGCTGGCTACGCCACCTCGGATCAGAGCCGGCTGCAAAGTTACATTCCTGTCTGGCACTCTGTTCAGATCCTAAGACCATACATAAGTCAGGGAACCTAGATAAGGTGCTTGTCAGGGCAAAAGCAGCAGGGATACAGGGCTGACTGGCAGATACGTGAAACAGTGATCAGAGAAGAGAAAGAAAAAGGAAAGACATGTTCAAAAATATTTGGACTGCTTTAGACACCCTTCCCCATTTCCGCTGGATCGCAATTCAGCCCAAACCTTGCTTGAAGACTTAGAAGGTAAAACCAGCTTGCAGGCAGTCGAGTGAACAGGCACAGGTTTCCTCTGAAAACATTCGGTTTTAAATGACCTCGTGGGATGTTATTCATATCCTGTTTCCTTCTCATCCACCCAGTGCCCTCTGTGAGGTACAGAAAAGGGCTGGGGATGCAGTAAAAAGGGTGGCACACTGGGGTACACCTCTGCAGTTGCCCAAAGTATTATTTGGTTAATTCAGCTCAGTCCAGCCTTCCTGAAGTTGGGCAAACCTGTTTTCTTCCCCATGATGTATCACTTAGAAACACCGACTGCAAGGATTTCTTATGTTCTCACAAAAAAGGGAAGGAAACAGCTGGTAAATGTTTCACAGATGGCAAAGCTCTTGGCATCTCTCTCAAGAGAGGGCCACCCATGCAGATGGCTCATTATTTTAACATTTGGATTTTCATCTTATTAAAACATCTTTTTTTTCTGGTTTTATTTAGCATCATAAATTCTCTTACACTTTAGCAAGCAACGAAGCAATTTGAGGACGTGCAAGCTAAGGAACATCCTTCGGATAAAACATAGATTGGTAACATCATTATTGCCAGCTTTGATCTCCATGTGATGGGTTTCAATCTGATTAAAAATTCCAATGAAAGGGAAAGCTCAGAGTAGTGAATTTATCAAGCAAAAGTCCACGAAGTCCATATAGTAGCTGAATTATTCAGCAGAACGATAAACCGAGTGAAATGGGGGGAAATCGTTTTATTCAATGCACAAAAGCCCTATTACTACGCAACATGCATGTATAAAAATATCCAAATGCACACTGGGTACAGATTCACAAACACACCCTTTCCACATATGTAGAGAGGCTTCTGTACCATGAAGTACCGCAGCCCAAACGGAAACCAAGCAGTGCCAGTTCTTGGCAGAGCAGAGAGGAAAGGGCCAAGAGTTCAAAGGACAGTTCTCTGCCCGCTCAGACTTCAACGGGACTTAACCTGCGTCTTCTGTCCCAATAGCTGTTTCTAAGCGCAGAAACAGGAAGACCGTTGTGTGGCTGGATGGAAAGAAACAACGCACTCTCGCTGCACTGACTTTGTCTGGAAAGCAGGCCTCGGTACCCTCCTTCCCAAATATTGCTCCCGAGAGCTGGGGAGAGTTGTGGTCACCTCAGCCGTCCTTAACTGTTGCACTGGGGTGTGGGAACTGTTGGAGATGCAAATGCAAGTGACAAAGCAATGTAATGCGAACAAACCGATCTATTTAATGTGGTGAGGTGCTGGCCTAAATACAGGCTCCGTTGCTGCGCTCTCACAAATGGGCCTTATGGAGCGAGTTCTGTGCGCGCCACATTGTAAATGTTTATTAGCAACGGTACACAGTGCACATTATGGATCTACGGAGCTCCAAGCTGCCTCGCTTTGGGGGTCAAATCTAAACCCCTGAAATGCTGAGAAAATGTTAGTACTTGCCAGCACCAAGAATGCCTCCGTTGAGAATGTCCATAGGTATCATAAATGGAGGCTCTGCTCATCGACTTGAATCACCTCTGGTACCTCTAGCCTAAAGCATTAGCTTGCACAATGCATTCTGTGAGCTCCTGCCTTTTCCGTCAGATGGAAAGCAGGATGGGAGGGGCAGAGAGTGTAGTTTCACAAACAAGTACTGGAGAGAGTGCTGCTCATTATGCATGTCCAGAAAGCTAGGAGCTGTGGAGAAATGAGAGAAAATTTTTTTTTTACCATATTTCTCTGTAAGAGGATTGCTTCTCGGGGTGCCATGTTGCTTCACGGTGTATGGCATCTGTAGCACATATTGTATTCACAAGAGCACACAGTCCTTGAGTAGAGCCTCCAGCTGGTAAATGCTACCCTCCTTTTCAGACTCACCCACTTTGATCCCTCTAAGGCTGTGGTTCTTAAGAAGTGTTACCCAGACCAGCAGCGTCAGCATCACCTGCACCTTACACAGGCCTCCTGAATCAGAAACTCTGCAGGAGGATCCCAGTAGCCTGTGTTTTAACAAGCCCTCCAGGTGATTCTGATGCACACTCGAGTTTGAGAACTGCTGCTCTAAGGCATAATAGCGTGTCACTCCACCAGTGCCCAAGAATCTTTTTGGTGACAGGCATCAAGTAAGATTCTTGTAAAATCCTGGCAGCAGAATACATTTGTCTGCTTAACTGCATGCAAAATGCTTGTCAAGAAGGATTCCGGGAGCTCTTTTTGCAAAGGAAGTCTTCCTCTCTCCCGCCTGTGCTCCATCCATCTCTTTGGAGACTGCACATGCCTTCAATCCAAGCTCCCAGGTTACAAGCATTTTCAAAACGCCTCCACCACCACCCTTTTCACTCGATATTGGCAAATAAGACAGAGGAACACTGCACCTGGTTTTCTCTGTCTAGCTGGAAAGACTGACAGATTTCATCACATTTGTCACAGGGTCTAAAACTCCACGGGGGAGAAAATAATCCCACTTAGTAAAAACACCTCGCTGTACCTTTGAGTCAGAATGGAGGAGCAAAAAAAGTATTGTTCCTGGGAAAATTACAAGGCATTTGGTGTGTGTCTGCAGGAACGTGATGACTGCTCGCCAGTCGCTGGTTTAGGTGGCGGAAAAAGCCTCCACAGAACGACACAGGGACTGGAATACATAGACGTCTGCGAAACGGCACGAGAGTCAAAGGAGAAATGAATTTCCTGTGGTGCAGATGAGCTACTTGAAATCGCTCCCATCTGAGTACACCTCCTTCTCCTCAAGCACATTGAAAACCATTTGAATAATGCACGTTATTCCGTTACAATGTGTGCTCTGAAAGCCATTTAATGAAGGTAGATAGGCTTCCAAGAAGGTGCATTCTTTGCCTGAAGTAGATTCTCCTGGAAAAATCTTTCCCCAACATGGAAGGCAAAATGTACTGAGTGAGTGGAAGAAGGAATGCTATTATAATGTCTTGTTTCACTCAATCAAATTGAATGGGAGTGACCTTGGGTTAAACTTGCTATATTCTAGGTGAACCTTACTCTATGCAACATATATATTGAAAAGCTGCAAGTCAATCAAGTTTTAGCAAATTAAACCATCTTTCCATTGACTTGTTATATCGTCAAAGTTGCTTTATCTTTCTGATTGACCCCAATCAGCAGTGGCTACCAGCTCCAAACTTTCTGCTAAATAGTTAATGATCTATAAACTGACACTTCATTTAAGTGGAGGAGGGCTGCTCCTATCTAAATAAAATTTCATAAATATTTAGGAAAGTTATAGGCACTATTTGCACAGGAGACAGATATAGATACATATATATAGAGCTTTAATAAAGTGAGATAAATATGTCTAATGAGATTGGCTCTTCATATGCAATTTATTTGGTTAATTGAGTCAAAATTACTGAAAAGGGTATTTGGCCCAAGGGATATTTTAAATTTCACTCATCCTGGTAGTTTGGATTGACAGGTGGTATAGAGTCAGGTTGACAGTGTGAGCCCTGGAGTCAGACCTGGACTCAGTCCCGCTCTGCACCTCTCAGCTGTGGGACTGGTCCTCCCTGACCCTCAGTTTCTTTTTTATTAACATGAGTCAAGTAATTTGTTCCATCCCACAGCACTGCAGTGAAGAGTAATGCACTACATGTATTGTTAGCACAAAGCTGGGCACACGGTGCAGCCCGAATAGATGGCAGCTGGTGCTATTACTTTTATGGAAAGACAAAGTCACAGGTATCATGCCCATGACAAACAGGGAGAGTGTCTATAAATACCCATTTGGAAAACCATTTGATACCAGTATGGTATTAAAACAAATGCTAGTGGTTATATCTCCAAAGAGAGTGCTCAGCAGAGTGAGAACAGCACTGACCTAATGTGTGGTTATTGTAACATATAGAGTGAATCCCATCTTCTAACCCAACTCTCTAGTTTCTGAAATCATCATTAAATAATCATAGTGGTGGTGATCATAATAATGGCCGCTATCACTTTCATAGCACTTCCTATTGTTGGGAACTGCTGTAAATACATTATATGTATTAATTCATTTTAATGTCACAACCACCCAATGAGTGAGATGCTATCAATATTCCCATTTTGCAGAAAAGGAAACTAAGATACAGAATGTAAATGACCTTCCCAAGATCCCACAGCTACTCAGTGGTAGAGCCAGGATTTGAACCTAAGCATAAGGGATACATCCTCATGAAAGAGTGAGAGGGAGAAGGCGCTGCAGGAGTGATCTGGTCCAACTGTCCAATCTTACAGATGGAGAAATTGAGGCTAGTACGTAGAAGAGTGCTTGTCATTTGGAGCCATGCTTGTCTTAGCTGGAGTTGCCATAACAACATATCCTGTGTGGCTTAAACAACAGAAACTTATTTTCTCACAGTTCTGGAGGCTGGAAGTCTGAAATCAGGGTGCCAGTATGGTGGGGTTCCAGTGAAAGCTCTCTTTGTGACTTGCACATGGCTGCCTTCTCACTGCCCTCAGACGGTGGGGGTGGGTAGGGGGAGGGAGAGGGGGAGAGAGAGATAGAGGGAGGGAGGGAGAGAGAGGGAGAGAGAGAGGGAGGGAGGGAGGGAGGGAGAGAGATGGAGGGAGAGAGAGAGGGAGAGAGAGAGGGAGGGAGAGAGGGAGGGAGAGAGGGAGGGAGGGAGGGAGAGAGAGGGAGGGAGAGAGAGAGGGAGGGAGGGAGGGAGGGAGAGAGAGGGAGGGAGGGAGAGAGAGGGAGGGAGAGCGGGAGAGAGAGAGGGAGGGAGGGAAGGAAGGGAGAGAGAGAGGGAGGGAGGGAGGGAGGGAGAGAGGGAGGGAGGGAGAGAGGGAGGGAGAGAGGGAGGGAGGGAGGGAGAGGGAGGGAGGGAGAGCGGGGGAGAGATCTTCTTCTAAGGCCACAGTGCTGTCGTCTTATTTAACCTTATTTAGATCCTAAAGACCCTCTCTCCAGATACAGTCACATTGGGGGTTAGGGCTTCAATATATTAATTTTGAGAGAATATATTTCAATCCATAGCAATGCTCAATAAGGAATAACTGGGTTTCCGCAAATGCGAACATGACTTACCAGCCTCTTTACCAGCAGAGCTGGGAAGAGAACCTGGGTCATTCCGATGTTTGTTCTCTGAGCAAACCACACAGGTGAGACTTCCTAAGAAAATCTATTTCCAATAATATTCTTTAGAGTCCTTGTAAATTTATTCATCCCTATCATTCCTTATCTGACTGTCTGTTGATACCCCTACACCACAGTGCTCATCTCTAAGGAATGAGTGTCTCAAAATATCCCGCAGGTGAGTGATCTCATTTCTTTTCTCCTTTAATCTTTCTTTGCTTCATGTTTTGCTTCTGTTTTGCTGGGTGTTCACTCTTCTGCACATGTCCTTACTTTCCTGAGCTAATCTGCACAGCTGTGAGCAAGCTTCAGAGCTCAAGAAATACCTCTTGATTAACAGATCTCTATAGAAGGCATTCCGGATAGAGGAAGAAGATAACACACTCTGAATCAGATGGGAAACTTCAGGTTGCCGGTAACAAAGACAGTATCACGACAGATGTGAACAACAGCCGACAAAAGGGGCATGGGACCTCATGTAACTGAAGCTCCGGGGGACTCAGGATAAGCTTGATCCAGAGCCCAGTTCTTTCTCTCTATTTCTCAGCTCTGTCTCCTCTGTGTCTCCCCTATTCTCAGGCAAGCTCTCACTCATGGTGATGTAAGGTATGCCGGGGTCTGGAGCTCCATGCTTGCTTACTCTTATCCAGCAGGGGTGAAAGGTCTACCTCAAGATCAATTATCAAGATTAAAGAAAAAAACCCAGGTTTGAATTTTGTTGGCCTTAATTGGCCTGATTTGAGTCATAGGGCCCTCTCTGAACCCGTCCATATGGAGAGGAAGATAGAATGCACTGTTGGCTTAAAATTTAAGTCAGGGGTCAACAAAGTTATTCTGTAGAAGGCCAGATAGTACATACTTTAGGCTTTGAGGGCCACACTGTCTCTGTCACAGCTATTCAACACAGCCATTGTAGCCTGAAAGCAGCCGAAGGCGGCACAAAAATGAACGTATGTGCTCAGATTTGGGCTGCAGGCCACAGTTTGACAGTCCTGTCTTCAAGGAATCAGATCCTGACACTGGAACAGACCCCTTGCATTCTTTAAGTCCCCCTTGGCCAGTGGGATAGCTAGTGTAACCCCAATAAATCTTGGGTCCCAGATGGCCTAGTCCCTTCACAGAAGCTTATTCAAAGTTCAGTCTAGGGCTTCCCTGGTGGCACAGTGGTTGAGAATCTGCCTCCTAATGCAGGGGACACGGGTTCGAGCCCTGGTCTGGGAGGATCCCACATGCCGCGGAGCAACTAGGCCCGTGAGCCACAACTACTGAGCCTGCGCGTCTGGAGCCTGTGCTCCACAACAAGAGAGGCCGCGATAGTGAGAGGCCCGCGCACCGCGATGAAGAGTGGCCCCCACTCGTCACAACTAGAGAAAGCCCTCGCACAGAAACGAAGACCCAACACAGCAAAAATAAATAAATTACTAAAACACTCAGCAAATCTACTTCAAGAATCATATAAAAAAACAAAAACAACAAAAAACAAAGTTCAGTCTAGCCACCCATTAGGGCTTTTTAAAAAATTCCAGTCTTTTCTGAGGTCTCCCCCCAAAATATTCGAAGGCATTCAAGACATTAGTCAGGACAACACTTCTCAAAAACCTATTTCTTTACTCTCCAATTCTCTTGTACTTCAGAATTTCCCACATGACAAAGCCCCAGACTCATCATCGGCACTAGCTGTATACATCTCTCTCCCTTTTCTTTCTGGGTTCCAGGTCTTTAGTGTGTAGTCGGCACAGTCTCTCTGTCTCTTTCTGTCTCTGCCTCTGTCTCAGTCTTCCCCCATCTTCCCTAGCCTACAGCTTCCTCTGTCTGCCCTTTTCTCAATTCTGAATCACAAAGTATTTTGAACTTGGTTGTCAAAGATTCCTGAGATTGGGTAGTAGGGCAAGGGAGTAGGAAACACGACTCTGATACGTGAATGTATCTCGTTCTTGTCAGACTTGCAAATACAGAACCCAGGCTACAGTACAAATGGATTTCAGGACATTTAATGGTGATCTCTTGGGAAGGGTGGGGTGACAAAAAAGAATGGGAAGTGGAATTTCATTTGAATCTGAAAAATTGCATTTCTTTTAAAAATTAAAAATGACATCAAGGAAATATGAGAAGGTGATAACATTTGTTGTATTTGAGAAGTGGGTAATCATGGTGCTTTATTTTTTATACATTTGAGATAGTTCATATTTAAAGATTCAAATATTTAAAGATTCAAATAATTAAATCAATGTGTTGAAGGAAATGGTGTCTGTGAAAGTGCTTTGTTAGCTTAAAATGCACTGGACTCTTCTCAGACTTACGCAGCACCCAGGTTACCTGGAGACCACGTTAAAACACAGGTTTCTGAGTGCCACCCTAGAATTTCTTTCAGTCCAGCTGCGATGGGGCACGAGAATCCACCTTTCTAACAAGTTCTGAAGTCATGCTGATGCTGCTGGTTCCAGAGACCACAATTTGAACATTATTGCAGTAGAGAGTCCACTCCATGAGGGCAAGGATCATGAGTCTCTTGTCACATTCGTAAAATCTAGCTTGATTCCTGACACTTGGAAAACATTCAATACATATTTATGTGTATGAATGATGCCTACGGGCTACCTACGTGGAAAAAGTGGACACTGTCACAACTTAATCTGCTCTTTCTACACTTTGGTGAGTAGAAAGGATCCTCTCCCTTATCCTCAGGACAAGTGAGGTCGACTGAAAAAAACTGAGGCTCCTGGGAGGTGAGATTAGGGGAAAATCAAGCAAGGGAGGTGGCTATGTTTTTAGGTGAGCGAGAGGGCGAATGAGGGGACAGAGAAGGAAGAGCCAGAGGACCCGTTCTAACCTTCTCTCACCTTGCAGACAGAGCCCTGCAATCTCGGGTGACAACGATGCTGGCTGCAGCCTCCGGAAGCCTTGCTCTTCCCAACCTGCTACCCCCGCCTCTGAGCTGCAGCCTCCATGGCCTTCCTCCAATCCTCAGGTGCCAGGGGCCCGGCTCGCACAGCACCTCTCCACTCCCTGTTTTCTTTGCTTTTGCCTTGTTTATTCCCATTTAACCTGTACATCTCAACTCAACGGCGCTTCCTCCAGAAAGCCTTTCTTCACCTCCTGGCGGAAGTCAGAGACGCCAACTGCATATTCATGTAGAACGTGCTCCTTTCTTCATAGCCTTTCACAGTTTGCAATTCTGCTTTCCTTCTTTGTAATTAACGCCCACCTCCCCAGATTTGACTGTAAGCGTAATGAGGGCTGGGACCCTCATTTGTGTTGTATCCCCAGCTGACAACCCCATACCTGTATGGCACACGACGATTTCTTAAAAATCATTGCCCATGTCTTGTGCTCAACATATACTTGTTTTTCTCATTTACTATATTTTTCCAGTTTTACTGAGATTATAATTGACATATAACACTGTATTAGTTTTAGGGGGACAACATGATGATTGGATATATGCGTATGTTGCAAAAAGATCACCACAGTAAGTTTAGTTAGCCTCCATCACCTCACATAATTACAATTATTTTTCTTGTCATGAGAACTTTTAAGATCTACTCTCTTAATAAATACTTGTTGAATGAATAAATGAGACGTGAATATGTGCACCTTTCCCCATCCAACCTACGTTACCATTACAGGAGGGAGATAACGGAGTACAGACTATTTCTGTATCCTTCCCCTCTTCTAGTCCAGTTTCAACTCTGGAGTTGCTTTTATCATTCGAAGTGGCCACTCCTATTTTAGGATTCTCTGATGCCTTACCTCTTCTGCCTCCCACTTCAGAAGCTGAGAATGAAAGACCGGACAAGAGTCGGCTTCCCACGGGGAGAAGGGGGAGCAAAAAGTAATAATAATACAAGCAGCTCTGAAAGAGGGAGCTGGGCTGAGACCCTTGTGGAAATCTCCAGTACAAAAAGAGGAAGACAGGCCCCAGAGTATTAGTGAGACACAGAGCGAGGCTCTTTTGTTGTTGTTATTAAAATATTGGTTTGCTCGGTCTTCTTTTTGAAAGGGAATCTTTACCCTAGCTTGAGGAAGCATTTCTTTAGTGCCACTTAAGCCACAATGGCTGCTGTGCAGAGCCCGGGGTTGAGGGATTTGCACTGTCTGATCACAGCCCATCACCTTTAATCCCAGTTTGTTTGTTTTCTTTTAATCATTGCCCAATTGGTGAATCATTGTCTCTACTTGCTTTAGAAATAAAATACTCACTCTCTGCTTTTCCTTTTCCAGATGGAACTTGTGCCGGCTTTTTATATACCCCTTTAGTTTTTTATCTGCTTAATGAAAAGAATACATGTTCATTTCAAACAACTATAAACATAGTTCATAGAAGTAGAAAAGTGTTTCTGTAATTCACCTTTCAGGGGTAACCAGTTTTTCCTTCATATCCTTCCACAATGTTAATGCAGATACAAATCTCTTAGTAGTAGTAGTATTTTTATAACAAACGTTGTAATGCCAAACACATTATTTTGAAAGTAACTTTTTTATCACGGCACCCTTCGTTGCCACTTCATGTCAATTCTTACAGGTAACCGTATTCTGGTTAACAAAAATCGCATGTTCTACTCCATGTTACTCTAGACAGTATTAGATACTTTTCCTAGAAATGGCAGTAACATTGTTTGCAAATATTTCACTTTAATATGAAGCGAAGAAACTTGTTCAACCCAAGAAGCCTGTCCACTTTCTCTTCCCTCTGTAAAGAAATGTGCCTGCTGAAGACGTCACAGCCAAAGGAAATTCTTACCTAATAATTACCACCGGCTCTTTGGATATGGAAACCCCAAAATCATTCATTCCTTCATTCGTTTTTTTCATCAAACATTCAGTTTGCTTATAAAAAGTGCCATGTATTGTTCTAAACATTGTGGTGAAACACACAAAAGAGGTCTCTGCTCTTATGGGTAAATGTTTTACTGGGGACAAAAGAAAGTAACAAATAAAGTTAAAAAAAAAAAAGAAAGGAAATTTTAGCAACAGCAAGATGAATCCATCCATGGGATATTAAGGGGAAGAGTTTTCCAAAAGAACAAATAGCAAGGTAAAGTCTTTGAGGGGAAACATGGCACATTGAAGGAACAGGGCTGTAGCTTCATGAGCTCAAGGGAAAGTGGTACAAGGTGGGACCTGGGAAGGAGCAAGAGTTATTTCCTGTGGACCTTGCAGGGAATTTCGTAATTTATTAAGTGTTATGAGAAGCCATTGAAGGGATTTGATCAGGTGAGTGACAAAATCTACTGTGTGTCTTAGAAAAGATCACTCTCTTCCTGGAGTAGAATGGGAGACCAGGGAGCAGGTGAGTAAGGGTGTCCAGGTAAGAGAGACTCTATCCAGAGCGAGTGGCTCAACAAATCCAGGCAGTACAGCTCTGAGTCTCAGAAATAAATGTCCAGTGGACTCAAAGGGTCAGTCAACAGAGAGACTCAAATCAGCCAGGTGAAAGAGAACCAGAAGATCAAGACAAAGGCAACATCAAACAGCCAAGAGCCAACATCGGATGAGTCTAGAGAGGATGGGACCCTCCAGGCAGCTGAGTCATTAAGGGTCAGAGCACCACAGAGAGCACCTAGTAAGATGTTGACTTAACAGAGGTCTCTGACCATCACAGGCCTTTCATCTCTGGGCAGCAAAAGACCCTTGAGGCCAGCTCCACCCCCTCAACATATCTCTCTGGGCTTAAAGGAACAAGCCAGGGCTTCATAGTGATCTCTGGCCTCTCTGAACAGGAAATAATATTCATAAATCTGAGATATCTATGCTTTCTGGTCAGACTGGAGGTCAGTGCTGGGGTTACATCTTGCAAAGTCTTGCTGGGTCAACCCCCCATGCTGTTTACAACGTGGCATCCATGCTTCACTGGCTCAGCTAACTTCGCACTCAAACTATAAACCTAGCACCTGGAAATCTGAATGAATGACTCAAAGAGAGCAGAGTATAAGAATTGCCACTAAGGGAATGTTTATGATTTAGCATTCCACTTCCGGACATTCAGGCTCCAGAAATAGGAACCAAAATGCACAGGATACTTGTGCAGTGAGGCCCAAGAAATATTTTTGAGTGTGTTTTCCCAGTCTTGTATACGACACAATATACAATCATATACATCTGTCTATGTATGCCAATGTAGGTGTGTGCATAAGAAAACTCTAGAAGTACACATTTCTGGTCAATGTAATTGGGGAGGAGGAATTCTGTATCTTACTTTATATACGTTTGCATTAGGTCAGTCATGTCAAATTGTCAGTTTTTGTAGGTAGAAAATGACTTAAGATTGGCAATTTCATAGAGTTAATTCTAAAATGGTTTGAAGTTTTGGAGAGGCAGGATAGAGAGGCTGCTAAAATAATGGGCTCTGAAACCAGGCCGAATGATTTCCAGGGCTAGCTCTGCTTCTTCCTATCTGTTTAACCTTGGGCAAATAGCATCACATCTCTGTGCCTCAGTTTTCTCATTTTAAAAATGGGGATAATAACAATTATACTTAGTTCAGAGGGCTTTTATGTGAACTAAATGAGTTACATGTAAAGTACTTATAACTGTGCCAGTACAAGCCTTCAATAAATGGTAGCTATTACTTTTTCAAAGCGCCTATTACCTTTGAAATTAAAGGAAAAAATTAAAGAAAAGGATTTGTTTAGAGTATTCTTGAAAAACTCTTTCCTTCTAGTTAGGAGAGAAAATTCTAGGTGGGACCTCTTTGATAACGGGCTGTAGTCCAGGACCTTGAGCTTGAACCCTTGGCAGTGCTTGGTGACAGAACGATGGGAGGTGCAAAGCGGCATCATTACTCTTAGTGAAGCCCTTATACTTAGTGAATTCTCAGTCTTTTCTCAGGTGGGCTTTTCCCCCTCCTCCATCTCTATTTATTTATTTAGATGGTATAGTTCTGCTCTTTTAATTATGTCATCAACGTTTTTGTAAAGTCATTTACTTTTTTCCCCCTTTTCCTTCTTTGTGCAGGGCTCTAAATATAACCACGGAAACAAAACAATGCAGTCCCACAAACAAAGGAGCCCCCGCTGGGTAAGCAGAACCCTTCTACAGGTCTTGAGTCAACTGCTATTTCTTGCCTTCATGTTTGATAAAACAGCCCATGGCTCTCACAATAGCAAGGGAGGGAACCCTGATTAAACGGTATGCATTACTGTAAAAGGGAATTAAAGGCGATGCAAAGGTTTGCACTAAACCGCATTAGGCAAGGATATTCAGGAACCAAGTTGCCTGGGTGGTTTCCAGGCTGAACGCACAGGTTCTGAATCTGCAGTGACTCACCTGCTCACGAAAGAATTGTTCTCCTGGCTAATTGCTCAATCAGTCAGCCACTCTCCTTTTTTCCCTTAAAAAGGAATAACAGGACTATATTTTCAGGATTGGGAATGGGATAGGGTGGAAAGGTTAATTAGAGAATAAGTTTGGGAATAAGTGTACAAGTGAAAAATGGAAATGGATAAGGATGTTTGCAGCACTAAAATTTGGGTGTTTTATTTAGAATAACTGAAAACAATAAAAATATTTAATGAGGGCCTACTATGTGCCGAACACTGTCGGTGGCAAGAATTTACAATGGAAAAGAGACAGCCAGAGCCCTACCCACGTGGGCTTATGTTCTAGTGGTAGGAGTAGAAAAAACAAACAAATAAATGAATAATGATGATAACTTCAACTTCTGGAAATTCTATAGAGGAAACAGAATTTCCTGGGACAGGGAATGGAGCAATAGAGGTTAACCTGAGGTCAGGAAGGATCTCTCCCAGAGGTGACATTTGAGCTGAGACCTGAACTGTGAACCAGTATGGGAAATGCCGGGGTAGGAGTAGTCTAAGCAGAGAGTGACAATCTCGCTAAATCCCTGAGCTGTCAAATGGCTTGAACTGGAGAAACAGGAAGGAGTCCAGTGGCTAACATAACTTACTCTGAGCTTACTGATTCTCAGAACCGGAATGGAATCTGTAAGAAAACCATACCCGCCCCCGAAAACTGCGTGTCTCGGATCACCCAAGTCTTGGGTAGCAATGATGCAGGAGAACCCAAACCATCTGAATTGCTGGCAAAGGACCTTGTTTCTGTGTTGTCAAAATGCTGCACACAAATGATATATACTGACAGCTTGCTTCCAGTTGTGTCTGCATAGCTTTTCCAGTTTGCTAGCTTTGGAGTAACGTGAGCTTCGAGACTCGACCCCAACTCTTATTCCTTTTTGATCCTCAGTGTGTCCGTTATCTTTCTGGAGCCTCATCTAAAGAAACTTACTGGGTTGCCATGAGCTTTACACAGGTCACCAGGTAGTGTTTAGACCAGTACCTGGCATGGAGAAAACATGCGAAATGTTGACTATCATCACTATCATTATCTGTGTTATTTTGTCAATATCCTCTCTGCCTCTGTATTAATAGTCTCCATTACAGCACATTGTATTGTACATCATTTTACATTTTATCTACCAATACAGAAGGGGCTATAGCTTAACAAATGGCTTTATTATTTAAACACTTGCTCACTTATCACAGCACCAGCTATGTATCAATTATGGTACTAGGTCTGGGGAAATCAAAACATTTAAAAGTAATAATTGATCATTCGAGTCATGCTTATTGTCAGAGTCAGGGGATTGAGTCCTAGATCTGTGATGTGTTAAATGTGTGACTCCAGCAGGTTACATAATCTCTCAGGGTCTCAGGATTCACATCTGAACGATCGGGACAGTAACAGCCACACAGCACTGCTTTGATGTACACTAAATGGTGTGGTACCTGGAAGCACTGACTCCAGAACCTGGAACATAGTCACAGCTCCAGACTGCCAGTCACATTGGCCTTAGCCTTCAGGAAGCAATAATTTAAGGAGGTAGAAACAACAGATAAACAATCTGAAGAGGTTCACTGTAAGTTAGGCATAGCGCGGGTGCTAATTCCTGCTCCTCCAGAAAAGGTCTCACAGATTCTGGGGCTGCTTCTGAAAGTACGGAGAGGCATTTTCTGAATAGATGGGGGGAGGCACGCCAGACAGCAAAAGCATCATGTGCCAACGCATGGAAGCGTGAAACAAAATGGCTTACTGGGGAGACGCTAAGTAACCTGAAGCAGCTGTTTTGTGCACTGGAGGATGGGGTAATGGATACTGAGAAGCAAGGCAGAAAAGGCTGTAATTCCTTCCTAACTAATGTGGGCTCGTTATTCTCATGATCCCCGAACCGTCCTGCAGTAGCATCCAGGTCACCGTCCAGAAAGATTTTCAATCTTATGCAAACTCTTTTTCTTTCCTTCCCAACAGTTGAGACTGAAACAAAGGTGCTCCATCAAAAGCTGAATATAGGGAGGTTTTGTGGCTCTCAGATGTTAAATGACAAAGCACCATGTGAGACTTGATTTTCATACAAATCCAGGGAATCCCAGCTTTGGCCAGACTCCCCCCATCCCCATCAGTAACATGGTGACATTCGGCGCATTAATCAATGTTTGAGGAGGGAAATATTATTTTGAGAAAATCTCAAGAAAATACAACTGTGTCTGTAGCCAAAGCAGAAGGCACAATAGTGTTTCTGGAAAGTAAACTGGAGCAGCTTATCCTCAGGTATAGGAAAGAGAGCTCATCAGGGTTACCACAGTTACCCAGGCATCTCAGAATAAAACAGGAGCAAAACAGCCTTCCTGAATGGGTAGTGGATGACGACCGCCACACCCCGACTATGACGTAGGCAGCCACTTGGCTGACATGGCCCAGGATCCACGTACGACACCCTGCTTGAATTTAATGATCTAATTTAAGGGCTGACAAACATATTGTTTTCCCAAGGGGCTAGAAATGGCCCTCCCTTTTCCTCAACCAAAGTAATTATTCTCCCAACTTGAAGCAATAGTAGTGAAAGCACTTTTTGTTTCTCTAATTCTCCAGTCAAACCCCCAGGCTAAGATTTTTTTTGTAAGGCATTGTTCATGCACAGTGGCATAGAATTTCATTTGCCGGGTTTCAACTATTAAGAGCACAACACAAGATCTAAGCAATTTTAGACATGTGTCAATCTCAACTAAAAAAGGCTTTGTGCTGGCACAGGACGTCAATGCTTGAATTAAAGAGATGAAGAATTTCCCTGAGCGAGAGCTGTACATGCTGACATAATACATTGTTAAGCTTCTGTGTTATGATACAACCAATATGTTTTAATAATTTATTGGTATTTATTTAACACACAATACTGTCATACCAAATCTAAACCAAGAGGTCTAGGTTCCTCATTGATTCATGTACATTGTTCTTATCAGTATCAGTAGATGCTTCCTTAGAAAAGTCTCTTTTGTGTGATAAAATTAGCAAAGAATGCTTCTGAAACTTCATTAGGATAGCATTCTGATATCACCTTCCGAGGACCCTCAATGGGATACTGCTGGAAGGATTCATTTGGCTTTGTCTTTTACTGTCTTTATTTATCAGCGTTTATCTCCCCATGAAATCACTGCTCTGTGAGTTAACATCATTTGAACACTTGGTCAAAACCTAGCCAGCTAAGAGAGTGCCACAGGCTGACACGGAAACCTGCTGGATACACAATCTAGGTTGAATTCTTCTAGACTGCCTTAATCATTAATTCATCTGCTTGAAGATTCATTCATCTTTATTTCATCATTACCTAATGAGTATAATGGAGACCATCAAAATCTAAAGGCTAATCATTTTTTAAAGGTGAGTATTTGATAATTATTAATAATAATGTCAACAACAGCCTTAATTTCCACGTATTCACCCTTGAGATTTACATCTTAATTACACTTGCCATAAGGACAAATTAACTCCCCCAAAATTAAGCTCTGGTTTATAGTTTTCAATCACAGGAGCAGGGCACCTTCAAGATGGCGGAGGAGTAAGACGTGGAGATCACCCTCCTCCCCAGAGATACACCAGAAATACATCTATATGTGGAACACCTCCTACAGAACACCTACTGAATGCTGGCAGAAGACCTCAGACCTCCCAAAAGGCAAGAAACTCCCCACGTGCCTAGGTAAGGCAAAAGAAAACAGAATAAACAAAGACAAAAGAATAGGGATGGGACCTGCGCCAGTGGGAGGGAGCTGTGAAGGAGGAAAAGTTTCCACACACTAGGAAGCCCCTTCACTGGCGGAGAAGGATGCTGGTGTGGGGTAACCTTCGGAGCCATGGAGGAGAGCGCAGCAACAGCGGTGCAGAGGGCAAAGCGGAGAGATCCCCGGACAGAAGATTGGTGCTCACCGGCACTCACCAGCCCGAGAGGCTTGTCTGCTCACCCGCTGGGGGGGTGGGGCCTGGAAGCTGAGGCTCGGGCTTCGGAGGTCAGACCCCAGGGAGAGGACTGGGGTTAGCCGCGTGAACACAGCCTGAAGGGGGCTAGTACGCCACAGCTAGCCGGGAGGGAGTCCGGGAAAAAGTCTGGAGCTGCCGAAGAGGCAAGAGACGATTGTTTTGGGGTGCACAATGAGAGGGGATTCAGAGCACTGCCTAAATGAGCTCCAGAGACTGGCGTGAGCCGCGGCTATCAGCGCGGACTCCAGCGATGGGCATGAAATGCTAAGGCTGCTGCTGCCGCCACCAAGAAGCCTGTGTGCGAGCACAGGTCACTATCCACACCCCTCTTCCGGGGAGACTGTGCAGCCCGCCACTGCCAGGGTCCCATGATCCAGGGACAACTTCCCCGGGAGAACACAAGACGCGCCTCAGGCTGTTGCAACGTCATGCCGGCCTCTGCCGCCGCAGGCTCGCCCCGCACTCCGTGCCCCTCCTTCCCCCGGCCTGAGTGAGCCAGAGCCCCCGAATCAGCTGCTCCTTTAACCCCGTTCTGTCTGAGCGAAGAACAGACGCCCTCTGGCGACCTACACACAGAGGCGGGGCCAAACCCAAAGCTGAACCCCGGGAGCTGTGCGAACAAAGAAGAGAAAGGGACTCTCTCCCAGCAGCCTCAGGAGCAGCGGATTAAATCTCCACAATCAACTTGATGTACCTGCATCTGTGGAATACCTGAATAGACAACGAATCATCCCAAACTTGAGGCGGTGGACTTTGGGAGCAACTGTAGACTTGGGGTTTGTTTTCTGCATCTAATTTGTTCCTGGTTTTATGTTTATCTCAGTTTAGTACTTAGAGCTTATTATCATTGGTAGATTTGTTTATTGATTTGGTTGCTCTCTTCCTTTTTTAATTTTATATATATATATATATTTTTGTTTCGTCTCTTTTTGTGTGTATGTGTATGTTTCCTTGTGTGCTTTTGTCTGCTTAGATTTGCTTTTCCCATTTGTCCTAGGGTTCTGACTGTCCTTTTTTTGTTTTATTTTTTTAGTATAGTTTTTAGCGTTTGTTATCCTTGGTGGATTTGTTTCCTGGTTTGGTTGCTCTCTTCCTTCTTGCTCCCTTTCTTTTTTTTTATTACTTTGTAATTTTTTTGTTTTTAATAATTTTTTTCTATTTATTTATTTCTCTATCTATCTACCTTTTTCTCCCTTTTCTTCTGAGATGTGTGGCTCACAGGGTCTTGGTGCTCTGGCTGGGTGTCAGGCCTGAGCCTCTGAGGTGGGAGAGCCGAGTTCAGGACATTGGTCCACCAGAGACCTCCCAGCCCCACGCAGTATCAAATGGCAAAAGCTCTTCCAGAGATCTCCATCTCAACACTGAGACCCAGCTCCACCCAACGAACAGCAAGCTACACTGCTGGACACCCTGTGCCAAACAACAAAAACCCCCAAAGTTAGCAGAAGGAAAGAAATCATAAAGATCAGAGCAGAAAGAAATGCAAAAGAAATGAAGGAAACAATAGCAAAGACCAATAAAACGAAAAGCTGGTTCTTTGAGAAGATAAACAAAATTGATAATCCATTAGCCAGACTCATCAAGAAAAAAAAGGGAGAAGACTCAAATCAATAGAATTAGAAATGAAAAAGGAGAAGTAACAACTGACACTGCAGAAATACAAAGGATCATGAGAGATTACTACAAGCAACTCTATGCCAATAAAATGGACAACCTGGAAGAAAAGGACAAATTCTTAGAAAAGCACAACCTTCTGAGACTGAAGCAGGAAGAAATAGAAAATATAAACAGACCAATCACAAGTAATGAAATTGAGCCTGTGATTAAAAATTTTCCAACAAACAAAAGCCCAGGATCAGATGGCTTCACAGGCAAATTCTATCAAACGTTTAGAGAAGAGCTAACACCTATCCTTCTCAAACTCTTCCAAAATATAGCAGAGGGAGGAACACGCCCAAACTCATTCTACGAGGCCACCATTACCCTGACACCCAAACCAGACAAAGATGTCACAAAGAAAGAAAACTACAGGCCAATATCACTGAGGAACATAGGTGCAAAAATCCTCAACAAAATACTAGCAGGCAGAATCCAACAGCACATTAGAAGGATCATACACCATGATCAAGTGGGGTTTATCCCAGGAGTGCAAAGATTCTTCAATATACACAAATCAATCAATGGGATACAGCATATTAACAAGTTGAAGGATAAAAACCATATAATCATCTCAATAGATGCAGAAAAAGATTTTGACAAAATTCAACACCCATTTAAGATAAAAACCCTCCAGAAAGTAGGCACAGAGGGAACTTACCTCAACATAATAAAGGTCATAAATGACAAACCTACAGCCAACATCATCCTCAATGGTGAAAAACTGAAATCATTTCCACTAAGATCAGGAACAAGACAAGGTTGTCCACTCTCACTGTTATTATTCAACATAGTTTTGGAAGTTACAGCCACAGCAACCAGAGAAGAAAAAGAAATAAAAGGAATCCAAATCAGAAAAGAAGAAGTAAAATTGTCACTGTTTGCAGATGACATGAACTATTCATAAAGAATCCTAAAGATGCTACCAGAAAACTGCTAGAGCTAATCCATGAATTTGGTAAAGTAGCAGAATACAAAATTAATGCACAGAAATCTCTTGCATTCCTATACACTAATGATGAAAAATCTGGAAGAGAAATTAAGGAAACACTCGCATTTACCACTGCAACAAAAAGAATAAAATACCTAGGAATAAACCTACCTAAGGAGACAAAAGACCTGTATGCAGAAAACTATAAGACACTGATGAAAGAAATTAAAGAGGATACAAACAGATGGAGAGCTATACCATGTTCTTGGATTGGAAGAATCAACATTGTGAAAATGACTCTACTACCCAAAGCAATCTACAGATTCAGTGCAATTCCTATCAAACTACTAATGGCATTTTTCACCAAACTAGAACAAAAAAATTTCACAATTTGTATGGTAACACAGGAGACCCCAATTAGCCAAAGCAATCTTGAGAAAGAAAAATGGAGATGGAGGAATCAGGCTCCCAGACTTCGGACTATACTACAAAGCTACAGTAATCAAGAGAGTATGGTACTGGCACAAAAACAGAAATATAGATCAATGAAACAGGATAGAAAGCCCAGAGATAAACCCAGGCACCTAAGGTCACCTTATCTTTGATAAAGGAGGCAAGAATATACAATGAAGAAAATACAGCCTCTTCAGTAAGTGGTCCTGTGAAAACCTGACAGCTACATGTAACAGAATGAAATTAGAACACTGCCTATAAACTCAAAATGGATTAAAGACCTAAATGTAAGGCCAGACACTATAAAACTCTTAGAGAAAAAAGTAGGCAGAACAATCCATGACATAAATCACAGCAAGGTCCTTTTTGACCCGCCTCCTAGAGAAATGGAAATAAAAACAAAAATAAACAAACAGGACCTAATGAAACTGCAAAGCTTTTGCACAGCAAAGGAAACCCTAAACAAGATAAAAAGACAACCTTCAGAATGGGAGAAAATATTTGCAAATGAAGTAACTGATAAAGGACTAATCTCCAAAATATACAAGCAGCTCATGCAGCTTAATATCAAAAACACAAACAACCCAATCCAAAAATGGGCAGAAGACCTAAACAGACATTTCTCCAAAGAAGATATACAGATTGTCGACAAACACATGAAAGGATGCTCGACATCACTAATCATTAGAGAAATGCAAATCAAAGCCACAATGAGGTATCAACTCACACTGGTCAGAATGGCCATCATCAAAAAATCTACAAACAATAAATGCTGGAGAAAAGGGAACCCTCTTGCACTGTTGGTGGGAATGTAAATTGATACAGCCACTATGGAGAACAGTATGGAGGTTCCTTAAAAAACTAAAAATAGGGCTTCCCTGGTGGCGCAGTGGTTGAGAGTCCGCCTGCTGATGCAGGGGACACGGGTTCATGCCCCAGTTCAGGAAGATCCCACATGCCGCGGAGCAGCTGGGCCCGTGAGCCATGGCCGCTGAGCCTGCGAGTCCGGAGCCTGTGCTCCGCAACAGGAGAGGCCACAGCAGTGAGAGGCCCGCGTACCGCAAAAAAACAAAACAAAAAACTAAAAATAGGGCTTCCCTGGCGGCGCAGTGGTTGAGAGTCTGCCTGCCGATGCAGGGGACACGGGTTCATGCCCCGGTCTGGGAAGATCTCACATGCCGCGGAGCGGCTGGGCCCATGAGCCATGGCCGCTGAGCCTGCGCGTCCGGATCCTGTGCTCTGCAACGGGAGAGGCCACAACAGTGAGAGGCCTGCGTACCGCAAAAACAAACAACAAACAAAACAAAACTAAAAATAGAACTACCATACGACCCCACAATCCCACTACTGGGCATATACTGCTCACTCCCTGAGAAAACCATAATTCAAAAAGAGTTATGTACCACAATGTTCATTTCAGCTCTATTTACAATAACCAGGACATGGAAGCAACTTAAGTGTCCATCAACAGATGAATGGATAAAGAAGATGTGGCACATATATACAATGGAATATCATTCAGCCATAAAAAGAAACGAAACTGAGTTATTTGTAGTGGGGTGGATGGACCTAGAGACTGTCATACAGAGTGAAGTAACTCAGAAAGAGAAAAACAAATATCGTATGCTAACACATATATATGGATCAAAAAAAGAAAAAAAAAGGTTCTGAAGAAACTAGGGGCAGGACAGGAATAAAGACACAGACGTAGAGAATGGACTTGAGGACACGGGGAGTGGGAAGGGTAAGTTGGGACGAAGTGGGAGAGTAGAATTTATATATATACACTACCACATGTGAGACTGATAGCTAGTGGGAAGCAGCCACATAGCACAAGGAGATCAGCTCAGTGTTTTGTGTCCACCTAGAGGGGTGGGATAGGGAGGGTGGGAGGGAGATGCAAGAGGGAGGAGGTATCGGGATGTATGTATATGTATAGCTGATTCACTTTGTTATACAGCAGAAACTAACACACCACTGTAAAGCAATTATACTCCAATAAAGATGTTAAAAAAAAATCACAAGAGCAAGGAGAAGCTATCTTCATGTAAAAATTATCAGGCTTTTTTTTTGAAGAGCCCAAATGGCAGAGATGACGAGAGAATAAATACAGCTGATGAGATTTAGTGTGACATCAGTCATTCTCAAAGGGGCTCCACAGCAGAGTATGCTGGTCTGGATGCTCACTGCTTTTATGGAGGTGACAGGCCTGACCTGTCAGGTACTAGTAACACCCAGGACAGACTAGAAACGTCACAAACTACTAACAGTTACTATAGAAGATATAAAAGCATCCATCTAATAGGGGGTGGCTCTTGAAAACTGGCTTAAACATGTTTTGAAATTCCTATTTCTTTAACAAGCCCATCCTCTTTCCTTATGGAACACAGAATTCATTTACAAAAAAAAATATAAATGGTAAAGTTTTATTTTATTCAGGACTATTTTGATTCTATGTTGTGGAAACCCAACTCACACTAGCTTTAGCTTTAACAAATGGGGGCATTATTGCCTCATGTGCCTGAAAAGTTCAAGGAACACAACCTTCAGGCATGGATGAATCCAGGTGCTCAAATGATGACCCTGGGAAACTGTACTTCTGTTTCTCAGCTCTTTGTTCTTCTGAATTGGCTCCATTCCCAGCAAGGGTATTACTTCCCCATATGGAACTCCCAGAAGCATCACATTTACCTACTATCAACCTTAAATTCAGTGGAAGAGAACCTCTCTGTTATGAGTTGAATCATACCCTCAAAATTCGCAGGTTGAAGTTCTAACCCTCAGTACCTCAGAATTTTACTTTATTTGGAAATGGAGTCATTGCAGATGTAAGTAGTTAAGGTGAGGTCATACTGGAGTAGGTGGAGCCCCTAATTCAACATGATTCATATCTTTATAAAAAGGGATAATTTAGACACAGATTTACACATAGGGAGAATGCCACATCAAGACTGAGTTTTGCTTCCACAAACCAAGGAACTACAAGAAGCTGGAGAGAGGACTGGAATAGATCCTTCCCTAGCACCTTCCAAGACAGCATGGCCCCGGTGACAACTTGATTTTTGACATCTAGCCTCTAGAATGGTGAGATTATACATTTCTGTTTTTTAAGCCACTCAGTTTGTGGTACTTTCTTACAGAAGCCCTGAGAAACTCATATACTCTCCTTTCCAGTGGTTCCATACAGTGTCCTGAGATTCACTCCAATTGGTTTGATTTGGACCACATCAATTTCTGTGCCCAGGTGGGTGGATGGTTAGGCAGATCTGACTCACAGGCCCACTCCCAGAGCTGGGGATGGAATCAGTCCTACCCTACATACCTGTACCAAGAGTGGGCAAAGGGTAGTTCTCCAAAGAAAGATCAAAGCGGTACCACCAGAGCAAGGGAGGCAGGCAAAAAATAAAAGATGTTTGCTACAGATAAGTTCATCAGAGAAGAGAAAACAATGAGGTTATTTTAACTCAGGTTCTTTGCTTCAAATAATCAACACCTCCTTTTCTATATGCCTGATAAACACCTACTCATCAGGCACGTGTAGGAGCATCTCTTCTGTAAAATCTTTCCTGCGTCCCATTGATAGAATTGGGAGTTGCCTGCCCAGAACCCCCCTCTCATATCTTGGCATGTTGCAATAGTAACAATAGTAATTAACCTTTTTACAGTGCTTAGGATGTGCATGCCACAGTTCTGCGATGTTTAACTCATTTAATCCTGATAATAACCCAATGAGGTAAATACTCTATTATCCCCATTTACAGGTGAGGGAATTGAGGATCAGAGAGGTTAAGTAACTTTCCGGAAGCTAACGTCCTTAACTAATAGGTGCTAGATGCCAGAATGATGATTTGAATCAAATCAATTTAGCTCCAGAGTCCATGTTCTTTACCAGTTCATTATACTGTATCAAATAGTTCACTTTCTTCATTTCTCCTTATATCTGCTTCTTCTATGAGACCAGTGATTCCTAAAATGGAATATTTATCACTGGTGAACTTCACAATGATATTAGATTTCAAACATTTAATCTTAAAAAACTATTAGTAGTTACATATTAGTTTTCATGGGCATCTCTCTTATGATAAGAGAGACCTATTTTTCTTCCAGAGGTGCTATATACTTTCCTTCTTCACTTAATTAATTTAAATAAAAGAAGTTGATTAAAAAATATGGTGAGAATATTATAGTACAAAACTTCCAGTTATAAAATAACTAAGTCACAGGGATGTGATATACAGTGTAAGGAATATGGTCAATAATATTGTAATAACTTTGTATGGTGACAGATGGTAACTAGACTTATGGTGATCATTTTGTAATATATAAAAATATTGAATCACTATGTTGTACACTTGAAACTAATATAATGTTGTAAGTCGATTATACTTCAATAAAATATTATAGTACACATAGCATGTAAACATGTCAAAATGTTGGAGGTGGTGTAGAAATAATTGAAGTTTGAAGTCCATGTGCTTAGATGGTAAGTTCTTTGAGGAACATCCTTTCTGTGTGCTCCTAGTTGTGGTGCCCAGTACAATGTCCAGCATATAGCAGACACTCACTAAACAGTTGTTGAATCATTTTTTATTGATTTGGTTACTGGCAACATAAAATACAGGACTGACAGGCCTCAGTTGAATTCAATGCAATGAGTTATGTGAAATAGCAGGAATATTGATCCTCTCAGCATTACTGAAATTCAGCCAAGCACAATCATGATGGCCAGACATCTGCCAGCTGTTATTCAGACAAAGTATAATGAAAGATGGGGTCTCAGTTCAATGCCAAGTCCCTGGACAACTTTATTTCTCAGAAGCACTTTATGCCCATGATATATGTGTTTTCCAAGGAGGAGAAATTTTACAGACATAAGTTATTATTTGTAATTTGCTTCTTTAAATGACTAGTTCCTCATCCCTTCTCAGAATAACTTCAGATGAAAATTTTCAATGAATTTGAGGGAGCTTAAGTACAAAAGCAAAAAATCTTTGTCATGTTAGAAGGTTCAAATTTTAGGGTGACAGGAGTTAAAAAGCAGAGGGATTGTTTTTAAACTTCTCTTACAAATATGTCTCTTTTATAGCCATATCCAAACCAAGGCTGGTAAAGCATAATAGATACGCATGTGAACTTGGAGAAGTTAATTAACTCCCATGTGCCTCCTTTACTTTTCTGTAAAATGTGGATTATAATGGACTTTTTGAAAGGATAAAATGAGTTAATGTATGTAAAGCACTTAGCTTACTGTTGGGTAAGCACTTAGTTATAATAGGTATTGTTATGATTGCGATCATTAATGCTGTTGATTGAAGTGGGTGTTTTCTTAGCTGTATTAGGAGATCACAACCACCTATGATGAGATCCTTTTTGACGTCAGGCACTTTAGGAACATCATTTCACTTAATGCTGTTTCAGATTAGTTTCCTCAGGAAGCCAACTCTGCAACTGAGATTAGTGTGGACTTTTGTTAGGCGTGCTCTTGATCTTAACATCTGTGGGAGAAGAGAAGGAAGTAGGATTGACTAGACAGAGGATTTGAGCTGGTTGCAGTCACAGCCATGACCTCAGATCATCCCACAGAAAGCTCTGGACAGAGATGATCTTTCAGAGTTGTCATGCTTTGGTGCAAGAGGGACTATCCTTCGTGCCCTCATCAAAGAGTTATTGAATTCAGGTTACTGCCCAAAAGGGGGTGTGACCTAGGGAGAGGTTTCTCTCTTCACCTAAGGCCAATTCCCAGTAAGAGTTCAGAGCCATCAGGTATCGATACTACTTGCGGCTGGTGAAACTGGACCTTCAGTCCTAACTGGGGGTTCCGGGCAGTACAGCAGTGTCCACTACAGTTCACCCCTTGAGCTCAGGCCCACTTCTTTATGTAAGTTCTGGAGGAAGCTGCTCTAGGAGTCTGGTGGGCCTCTTAGCCTCAGAAAAATTTATAAGAGGAAGATTAGTGGGATGAACCAGCTGCCATTGTAGCTGCTGTTAAGGTCACAACCGATCCTTGCTGTCTCCTATTTATTCTCAGATTCCCTCAGAGCTAGCATCTCTGCCAGTCTAGGCAGCTTATCTAGTGACAGAATCCAGACTCTCATGTTTGAGGGTGCAAAGCCCATGGTCACCATGACCTTCTCTGCCAGGATAGTGACCCCTCTTCTTGCCTGTCAGACCCTTGACACAAAGACTCAAAGTCCCCGAGTGGAACCCAAGACTTAATGTTCAAGGAACTCTCGCTATGCCCTCTGGAAGGATTGTGTATTAAACACTATATAAGACCTCAGTTAGTATTCCTGGCTAAGGACGTGTGGGTAGGAAGGGCAAAACCATAACTGGACTGTTTATTCCAGTTGAAGTGAAATGCTACTCAGGTTAGAAAGGCTCTAAGATGAGCGAAGGGTTGATTTTCGTTGTCCCACATTAAACAGATATTGGTGTCAAACTGCCCTCAGAAAAGGAGTATGACCTTGGCCGAGGTGGCTTCTAGCGGTGAACTGGTAAATGTTTAACAACTAACAATCTGTAAAAGGAAAGCGTCTGATTTTTGGTGTTTGCTGATTTTCATGATGTAGACAAGGGGTTGGAGAACTCCAGCCTGTTGGCCCACCACCTGATTTTGTAAACAGCATTTGACTGGAAGGCAGCCGCGCCCTTTTTTTTAACACGTTGGCTATGGGTGCAACAATAGCAGAGTCAAGTAACTGCAGCAGAGACTATTGCTAAGCCAGACATCTTTACCGTCTGGCCCTTTAAGAAGAAAATTGCTCACTCTCTTGTATAAATACTCCCACCACCTCTGATTTCAAGCTATCAACTGAACTCAGAGTTGGAAAGTGGTGCCCACAATTAGCCTGCATAAGCCATTATGAGTCAGTTATAGCATACACAGCATTGGCTGAGGTCAGTTCCCACACAGAGCTGAGAACGAAGCTGGCAGCTGGTAGCACTCCCAGCAGAAATCTGGGTGGTACAGCATGGCATCCATTAAAATCCTCGTAGCTTCCCTATGAGGAAGATGCTCTCATTATGCCCATTTTCCAGATCAGAAAAACTGAGACTAAAAGTGTTAAATTCTCTTTGTCCTAAATCATAAAGCTAGTAAATGGTGAAGCTAAGGTTTAAATGCAGATCTATTGTGCTCCAATAATATTCTATACTTGCTATTCAGCTGGTTGGCTTAATTTTACCATCCAACACCATTCATTCATTCATTCAACTACTATTTAGTGAATGCCTGCTATGTGCTAGACAGTATGACAGAGCAAAAAGTAGGATACAAGGGAACCCTTCCCTTAGCCAATGACAGTGGATTTCTGGTATGTTTACTTATCTGAATAACTAAATCTGTCATTATCTCAAAACTTAGCTCAAGTTCTGAAACACTACAGTTTTTCACTGATACCTCTATTTTCTGATTTAATCCCTATTGTGCTAATGGTCGATATCATAAAATGGAACTTCCTGGTCTCATGATTGTTTCATTTAAGGTCTGTTTTTCAGTCAGGTCATGATCCACCGATAATGATGGCATTTAGGGGGCCAATAAATCACACCTACCTCCCATCAAACTCACAAGCAATTAATAAAGTGACACTAGATTCCAAGATGCGAAGATCAAAGTATGGTAGAAAGTACTGAAGAATTTAACCTCAACTTTCAGCAACACATAACCTGTTCAACTGATAATTACTAGGCACCTGGTATGTCACAGGTCTCGTCCTGGATCCTGAGAATACAGGGGCAAAAAAAAGTACAAAATCGCTTCTTTCTTGGAGCTCACATTCTAATATAATCTGGACCCTCAAAACCTTCTCAGTCTGTACCTCAGAATCCACCCATAGGATGGTGGGTTCTCATTTGCCTGAAGGAAGGACCACCTCATGCCTGTTGAGTACCAGTACTGGCAAAGAGAGATGAGCTTTCAGATCTGACCGTAGAAGACAGGCCTAGCTACTCACCCATGGACAGAAACCACATGGAAGGAGGATTAAAAAAGAATGCGTCCATTCTGGGGGCTAGATGGCCTAGGATGGAGAAGGATGGAGTCTAAGGCATGTTTACGAATACACTTCCTTTATTTTTGATCAATTTAGATGTTGAGATAACTGAAGTCATGGAAGAAGATTCTAAAAGCATTACTCTAATACTGTTTTCTCCAGGGAAGAGAAACTCCCCATGGAGACAAAAAGAGAGGGAATAGGTTTTGTATTCTCTATCAAATGGTAGAAACAATGTCTTGTATGTAAATTAATTGAGTTGCCTAGAACTGACTAGGAACATAGTAGGTATTCAAGACAGC
Source organism: Pseudorca crassidens (assembly GCF_039906515.1). Lineage (NCBI taxonomy): Eukaryota > Metazoa > Chordata > Mammalia > Artiodactyla > Delphinidae > Pseudorca > Pseudorca crassidens. Next base: position 80,185,645 of record NC_090310.1, on the reverse strand, counting down.
CTTATGGACGGCTTAATTCCAATATTCCCATTTATACTGTGGCAAATTTCAAGACTGAGGAATTGTCATTAAAGGTCAGGTAAGCATCCCTCTGTCCTGGGTCAATTATGAGTCTCAGGCTTCTTTTTTGATAATTATAGTGTCAATAATATTGATAAATATTTTGAGGCAAATGTTTTGTACTTGGCCGGGTAATACTCACTGTGTGCCTTGTTAAAATAACGTGGTTTCTTTCTGGATGGAAAATACTCTATTTATAAAATGTCCTATTATCATGCTTCATGATGAATGAGCTCTGTTTATTTGTTTCTTTTCTGGCTGTCTTTAGGAGATGATCTAAGGTTAATGGTGGAAATGCTGCCAAAATAAATGGTTTCATGTAGTCAAATATTTCATCTGAGCACTCTGTTTCAGGAAACTTGGGAAGAAAACAAATGAATATTTTTGGAGCGTTTGAATTCATTCCTTAACTTTAGTGCTGCTAACGTTTCCGAGATACACTGAAAAATATATTTTTCAAGTTACCCACAAAGTCTACAATGCTTCCACCGACATGTCAATTAGAATATTACACATATTTTCTTCTGGAAAATCCTCAAAAGGATGTAGAAGATGACTTCAGATGCCTGAATAAAATTGGCTATTTTCCACATGAAATGGTTCCATAGAATCATAATCTTTCATGAGAGTGATATTCACCAGACCTGGTTTAAAACATTTCCTTAAATTGACATCTTGTTCTGAAAATAAGCAGATGTGATATCTGCCACTAATCCTTACAAGTTTGGACACTTTTGAAAAAAAATATGGTCATGTGGGTAAAATACAGGACTTTTCTTTGGTGTCACAGATTCTGACTTAGGTCAGACTTACTTGAGAATTGCTCTAGGCTTACATGGCAATCTCTCTCACACTTGGTCAAAGTTCCACAATAAATCGCTGCTCCTAAGTGATGCTGCCAGGAAGAAGAAGTCATTATCATTTTTTTCCCCTGGGGCTTTGGAATTCTTCTAAGAATCTCCTTTAGGTCCAGCGAAGTACAAAGGACTATTTATCAGATATCTCCTTCCTGCAAGGAGGAGATCTCCTTCTTTTTACATATCCAGAAATATTTGCAAATGCCAAAGTCATTCTTAGTCTTGCAGTTGATATTACTCTGGAGATAAACAGAAATTTAAACATCCACAATAAATTTAAAATGACAGCCCAATAAGAGGAGTCTGTATTGTTAGACATTTTGTTAAGATCAATATTTTTAGTAAAAAAAAAAAAATTAATGGCAAGGCAAGAGAGTGAATTTTCCTTCCACCTCCTTCTGGTGATCTCCAGCATAACAAGTTATGCACCTGACTCTTGCAGACTTAACTTTATTGTCTTTTTCTAAACTTTGAGTTACAATAACTTCAAGGGAGGGGTCCAAAATTGACTCTAGGGGAAAAAAAAGACCCATTATCAACTGAGATGCCACAGGAAAAGTTGTCTATGAAAGGTGTTTACTGGCTCCTTGAAGGGTTTTATTCTAGTTTGGTCTCTTAATTTATTATTATCTAATATAAAATAAATTTAATTGCTTTTCAAACTTATAAGAGTAACTTTCATTCTTTTGAGGTCAGAAAATACAGGTAATAGAAAAGAAAAGAGAAAACATTCACAACTCTACCTGCCTGCATAGAACCACAATTAATAAAGCGTGTGTGATTCCACAGATTTACATCTGTTTATTTAAGAAAATATTTATTGCTTTTCTGTGGCAGGCGCTTTTCTAGATACTGAGAGTAGAGGCACCTATACGGTGCTGCCTTCATGTAGCTTACATTCTGGTGGAAGACACAAAGACTAAACAAGTAACTGATGAATGACATAAAGACAGGAGATGCTAAGTGCTACTTAAAAGATGTTTCATGAGATAGAGAATGATGGTGGAGGGGTAGGAGGGCGATTTTAATCACAAAAGACTCTCTGAGGAGGGGACATCTGAACATGAACAAGAATGGATGAAGCTTTTAGAAGCTGGGAAAAGTCACCCTGGCAGAGAGCCCGTGCTAAGGCAGTAAGATGGAAATGATGTTGGTAGTTCAAGGAGAAGCCAGGCAGCCAGCGTGGAGGATGGAGAAGAGACCGAGATGAAATTCAGTGACAGACAGCGGCCAGTTAGGAACAGGCTTTGCAGGTCACAGGAAGTGGTTTGGATTTCATTCTCATCTGATCTGCTCTGTGCTTTTAAAGCTCAGTTTGGTTGTCATGTGAAGACTTTAGAGGAGCAGTAAAGGAAGCAAAAGTACTACTTAGGGAATGCTTTGATTAGTCCGTGTGAGAAGCAGAATGGCTTGAATTAGGGCGTAAGCTATGGCCACCGTGAGAAATGGTCATGGGGGGATTACTGCGGAGCTCTGGCTGCTAGGACTGGAGGGTGCTCTGGGTGTAGGAGGTGAGGTGAAGCTATTATAACACCACCTCTCACACTTAGGAGAGGGTGGTCAAGCCAGCAGTAGGATCTGCCCAACCTTCTTCATGGCCATATGGTGTTTGATAAACCATCATCCTGTCGTTTGTTTCTCCCATCTCCAAATGAGGAAACTTCAGATTTTTTTTTTTTTTTTTGATTTAGAAACACTGAAATGACTGTTTTGGTCCATAGAACTGTACACTCATCAGCTTATTTCCAAAAGCCATTGCTAAACGTTGAATTGTTGGATCAAAGAGTTATTCACCCTTAAGATTTGGTGCACTATTTGGCCCTCTGTTCTCTATTTTAAGGCAATCATGTGATGTTAAGACTCAGTTTCATAATTTTTAGCAGCAGATGCAATTTGGGCTTGTTTATTCTCTTAAGCAATGGCTTTTCTGGATAAAATGATAAATCGGTAGACAGCACGTAAGGAGAAGGAAATTTTCTGAATGATTTTGAAGAGGAGATGATCTTTGGGTTAGAGGATTTTATTTCTTTGGGTCCATGGCCGGGATTTCCAGCTGGCTTTCGTCATTCTTGGCTGCCGTGTTGCTGCTCACAGCGTGTCCTAGAGCAAGGCCAGTTTGTATCGTCTTCCTTCAGGCATACGGTATGCGCATGTCCAGACCAGCAGCAGGCCAATCTTTAAAAGGCAGGTGGGATGTTTTTGAAAAAATGGGAGAAGAAGATACTAAAAAACAAACAAAAAACCCCACCTTTTAAGTGGTTCCCCAGAATAAATGGCACAGCTAAAGAAAAAGAGAGAGAAGCAGGCAAAATGCATACATTCAGATCTGAGCACTGCCACTTACTATGTCTGTGTTCTTATCAAGGTTACTTCACTACTCTGAACCTCACTTTTATCATCTATAAAGTGAGATGTTAACTCTTAGCTTGTGTGGTTAACACATATAAAGGTGTGTGTCAAATGTGTTAAACATAAGGGTCATATAATTTTTGTAGCAGCTGTTTACCAAATACTACATGCTAATTTGTGCACCATTGTCTGATATCTATTATCTCATTTATTCCTCATAAGAACACCACGGCAGATAATATTTCTATTTCATATTTCAGATGAGGAGAGTGAATTTTGAGACATCTTGTGACGTGCTGAAAGTCACAGAGCTAACCAGTGGTAAAACTGGAGTGCCAGTGCAGGGTATGTGATTGCAAAGGACCAACCCATCCCAAGCACATTCTTGGTGCTCGATTTTAATTTTAACCTTGATGGAATCTGGTAGAGGGTATAGTGGCTAGTGCAACTGAGGAACAGAGTCCTTAATTTATTTAATTTCAAATATTTTAAATTTGAACAGTCACATGTGGCTAGTGGCTACCTTATTGGATAGCATGGTTCTAAAGAATAAATCCTAGATTTGTTTTGCTGTTTGTATGAAAAAGTCAAACCATGCATGGCTGGCTGAGGTTTTCTTCCTATTTAAAAAAAAAAAAAAAAAAAAAAAAAAAGATAGGTGTTAGCATTACAGACAAGTTTAGAGGATATTAAGTCTTAGCTTGCTCACGGGGGAGGGGGGCTCAGAGATACTGCAATCTGGCCTGAGTATAATGAGCCCTTTTGTTACATTTAAATACCATCATACTATCTTATATACAGCAAAGCGCTGGGATGTTTTACAGTAACAATGCAGCAGCACGAAAACCCCAGACAACTCTAAAAAAGGCGCTGATTATTATTATTAGTGTTTTGCTCTAACAATAAATGTCAAATGGAACCCTGAAAACAAATAACTACCTGTCACCCAGTGAATGAAAGGCAATTTTAGTAAAGTGAATTAAAACCCCAAACACCGCCAAGCCCAGCCAGCGAGCAATGCCAAGGCAACTTAGCGGACACCTTGGCGAATGCCTTTCCTAGAGCAGCAGGGAGAGGATGTCCTTGGGGTAAATCACTGAGGCTGTGCCAGCTCGTTAGGACCCAGGGCACCTGGAAAGGGGAGGTAGACAGAGCTAAAGTGAGGGGGCAAGTACATCTTTGGGAGCAGGTCCTCCATCACAGCAAATGGAAATTGGAGACTGTTAATGATGGAGAATCTATTTATTGGCTGGGCTGCAGCCACTTGAGTGTTTTCAGTGAAAAATTAAAGTTGGACAGCAGAGTGTGGATTTGTTTTCATGACATATTTCCCTTAGATTTTTTCAAAGTACATTCTGGGTGTCTCCCAAAGACTATTTTTAAAAATAAATCGCACATTTTATTTTTTCAAACTTCATTTATCTTTGATATCTGATTGACATATTCAGGACAGTCTAATCCTTTCTGCTGAAGTGAGCTATGACAGTAACTGCTACAGCAATCAACATCACAGAGGCCTCCCCGGGAAGAGGGGCTGTGTCTTACCATATGCAAGTAAGGAGGATCTGGCCAGTTCTTGCTAGATGCTTATGCAGGTGGTGGGATCCATCTCTTGGGTCACCAGATAGATGACACTTAGAAGCTTGAATCAGCTCTCTAATTATTGCAGAATCATCATAGAAACCAAAAGACTCGTGAAATAGGCGAGAGGCTGGGGACTGCCTCTCTATTTTTTTTACTTTGTTAAAAGGGCACATGAAGTTGAAGATTTTTTAGCCTTGTTACCTTGAGCAGCTTAGTTTATTCTATCTGGTCCAAGACTGACTTTTCTCTCTCTCTTTCTCTTTCTCCTTCCCTTTCTTTCTCTCCTGACCGTTTTTTTTTTTCTTCTATGTTTGAATTGATAATATAGTCACACAGTTGTTCTAAACTCAAAATTATTCAAAGTTATTCAGAGTAAAAACCTTGCTCCCATCTTGCCCTTGGCTGTCCTGCAACCCTTCTCACAAGTCTCTTAATCAAATCTATCTTGCCTACACAAACAAACGCACATACATCTAAGTACATGCACGTGCACATACATCTAAGCACATGCACGTACACACTCACTCTTTTTCCTTTTCTGCATAAATGGTAAATTACTACACACATTGTTTTCCACCTTGCTTTTTTCTCTAACCTAAAGTGTTTTATCTTGAAGATCATTCCGTATCCGTTAACAAAAAACTTTTTTTTTTAATGCAATGCACTCCAATATATGACTACAGCATAAATTATTCATTAAGTTCTCTGACTCTAGAGGCATTTAGGGAATTTCCAAATTTTTGCTCTTACCAACAACCCTGCAGTAAATAACCTTGAATGCATGTCATTCCACACATGTGAGCGGGTGTCTGTAGAATAAGTACCTAGAAGGGGACTAGCTGGGGCAAAGGCTAAGTGCATTTGTAATTTTGATACCTGTTGCCAAATTGTCCTCCATAGAGCTTGCAGAATTTACACTGCCATCATTCACAAATGAAAAGACCTGTTTCCTATACTCTTACTCACCAAGCGTATTATCAAACTTTTTGATTTTTGAGAATTGGAAAAAGGAAAATGGTCTCCCAGTGAAATTTTAATTCACAGTCCTCTTGAGTCAGGTGTTAAGTATTTTGTAATATATTTATTTATAAACTATATTTACTCTTTGTAAACTGTCTATGCATAGTCTGTGCCTCTTTTCCCATTGTCTTTTCTAATTGGGAAAATTAGTTCATGGTCTGTTTAATGAGTGACTCATATTTTCTTCAATGGTAAAAGATGTGGGTTATTACCATGGGTAAAGGGAAAGAATTCTTTGATGTTCATTCATTCACTGGTAGAACACATCAGCTGAATGCCTACTACCTGCCAGCCACTGTGTCAGGTGCTTGGCTGCTAGTTCTAAGTGGAGAGACAAGCAAAAAAGCAAGGATAACCATTTGGGGTGAGCAGAGTGATGAGAAACGTGTGGGGCACGGGGGCACCAGGGACGGAGGCGGGGTATCATGGAAGGCTTCCTGAGGGATGTAGTTTAAAGACTGAAACCTGAAGGACAAGAGGTGGGCGGGCGAGAGATAAGGGTAGGAATGGAAAACATGAGGGGTGTTCTCAGCCACGAAATGACTGTGTGAAAGAGAGAGAAAAAGTGTCTATAGGTCAAAGGAAGTGACAAGAATTCAGTATGACGGACGCAGAGATGAGGGCTGAGGGTAGTGCTAGCCTTAGTGAGGAGGGACAAAACTGTGAGTATTTTGAGGGTCAGGACTAATACCTAGTCACATCGATGCTGTCCAAGTACTTGGGACGCTCATGAACAAGATAGACAAGTCCTTTCCTTCATGGAGCCTGGATTTCAGTGAGGGGGAAGGGGAGGGGATGGAGAGGCAGAGATAATAAACAAATAAACAACGGAATAATCCTCATTTTTAGTGCTGTAAAAGAAATACGTGAGGCTGTTCTGGAAAATAATAGCAGGGTGTTACCCAGAAAGGGTGTTCATGGGTGGCATCCCGAGGGGGTGACATTCAAGCTTGGACAGACTGGATGAGAAGAGACAAGGATGCAAAGAGCAGAGCTGAAAAGCTAGTTTCCATCTCCACACGCCTCCCCACACCCAGTTTGGGTCCGATGCTCAGTGCCCACCTAAGGGATGTTCACTTTAACGCTTGTTCTCTAAATAAGGAGGAACGCGCTTCATCTGTGTTCAGAGGGAGCTTATTCAGACACAGCAAGCTCTGTCTCAAGTCTGTGAAACTATTTCAAGAGATTTGTGTATATTCCTGGAGAAACCACCTCCTCTTTTGACCACGTCCACAGAATGCCCAGGCAGGGCTTGTACGCAGAGCAGCAAATGAGGAAGAACATCATAAATGAAAAAAAAAAAAAAAACAGCGGCAGCAGCTGTCCCATTCGGCACAGCACTGCCAGCTGCATCCTGTAGGCACCGGACTGGGACTCCATCACAGCTTTCTAGACTAGCGGGTCTTTCAACCCTAACTCTGGAGGACACCTGTCATCTTCAATGAGACCAGCTACCTTCCATCATGCACCTATCAGTGCTTTCCTCATTCTTTTGAGCCTGAAAGTAGGTTTTTCATACATGCCTTATATATGAATAAATAAGCAATGAGGTTCTTGAAACACAGAAGATAAAAGAAAAATAACGGGATACAGTGAGGACACTGCAGATCTTACTCTGTGTCTAGAGCCAAAAATTACTCAAAGATGAAAAAGAGTATCAGAAGAAACTAAAACTCCAGGACTGGAGACACTGGAACAAATTGTAGGTTACATTTCCAGAAAAGCAAAGCAAATAACAGCAATAACAACAATGCTTTACAACGTACTAGGCATTGATGCTAATCACTTTCACATCTTATTTTATTTGATCCTAATGTCAACACTCGTGGTAGATGGGTATATTATTTCCATTCTGCAGATGAGGAGCTTGTACTGTTTAGAGTTTTAACAACCAGGATAAGGCTCCACAGTTGGTAAGTGACTGAACTACAATTTGAACCCGAGAAGCCTGATGACAGCCCCACTCTTAATTACTGCTATGATGCCCTCCTAGGGGAGCGTGCAGCTTCCACTGAGCATTAGAAACATTATTTCCACTAGTCAACAGGTCCACAAACTTTTACTGCAGCGATGCCGGATAGTAAATATTTTCCGCTTTGTGGGCCATACAGTTTTTGTCCCAACTACTGAACGGAGAAAGGTTTGCTAAGGGGAAGAATGGGAGGAAGAGAAAGGAAGGAGAGAGAAAGAAAGAAAAAACGGTGCAAATTGCAGTAACTTTTAGCTTGGTTTTTAGATAACTCTTGGTACAACTTACCAAGATAATTTAACAATATGCATAAAATTATTTAATAGTGCGCCTCACTTTTCTTAAAATATTCACTTTGAGAAGTGTGCCCAAGCAAACAAATATATAAAGGTATAAGCGAAAGGATGTCCTTGTATTATTACTTATAATAAGAACAAATTCACAACCCTAAACATCCAGCGAATAGTGAATTGATTAAATAATACTACAATGGAAAATAAGGCATCCGTTAGAAATGATTATGTAAATCTATTTGCTGACACATAAAGATACTGATGATACATATAAAAGAATACTGTAGGTCACAAAATATTAGGTTTCGTGTTAGTCTACTTTTGCAATACACATAGTTATGTGTATACACACATACACACACACACACACACACACACACACACACACACAGAGAGAGATGCAAGGGAATGCCAGAAGGCTACAGAACAAAATATTTATATTGGTTGCTCCTGGATGATAACATTATGGAGTTTTATACATTTTTCTATATTTGTTAAAATTTATATTATTAGAAGATGTTCCTTTTATCAGCACAGAAATAGGTTCTAAAAATAGAATAAACCAAGATAATTTGGGGGGAATCTCAGCTTTACGCCATGTATAAAAAATTTCATCTAAAAATATCTTGAAAATACAACTCCCTTCAGACTCTTAAGAGTGTCTGGGTGCTTTCTTCCATCTTCTTCTGAGCTACACGTATTGAATCTGTGTTTTCTTCTCTTTGGATGGTTAAATTCATAACCTCCTCACCCTCCTGCTATCGTAACCTGCCATCTGTCTTCTTTCTGACCTGCTGGGGACTCACAAAAATATTAGTTCTCTCAAAAGCATGGCACTTGGGAACAATGTGGGGGGAGACATGGAATTTTTATTGCTTTTCTTCTGTTTTCCTTTCTCCAGGTCCTCCTTTTTCTCTGCCTTTGCACCAGTGGGGACCTTGCTCCCATACTCTGTCAGCCACCAGACCCATGCTTTCAGTGTGACAGTGACAGCAGCCATCCTGGCTGTGATTTATCTTCACAAGTTGCCAACTCACTCTTGGTAGCATGTCTGTGCTTGGTGAATAATAAGAAAGACCTACCATCCATCTAAGGGCAAAACGAGGTGAGCAGTTACATTTAAGTTTTGCTCTTCCCCCGCCACTTGGCTTATTTCTTATTTTCTGATAGAAAAGGACCCATTGAAGGGCCTTTGTGGTAAATACCCAAATAATTGTGTCACAAAGACAGAGGATCATTTTTCACCAGAGTCAACGATAGTGGTGGATCAGCTGCTATCTGGAAGTTGCATACTCTGCTTAAACCCTGGTCTCTTACTAGCAATTTCTCTGGACCTTCAGAAGGGACTCATTTCAATGCCTGCCTATTAACTATGGAAGGGCAGGTTATTGCACCAGTAATGCCGCCTGTAAATTGCAAGGAAACACATCCTCCACATAAAGCAACGTTTGGGATCTGGATGTGTCTCCCTTATATACAATGAAGGAAGGATGAAACACATAAATATAATCTCCACCGGATGTGACAGCAGTGAGATGTGGGGAAAAGCAGCTTTGGGGACAAACAGACCTGAGTTTGAATCTTTGTTCAGCCCCTTACCATCTAGCTGTTTGACTCTGAGCAAATTATGTATTTGCTCTGTACCTGCTCCCTCATTTATGAAATGGATCATTCACACCTATTTGTAGTATTGTTATGGCGGCGTGGTAGATTGTATTTTCCAAGATGGCAGTGAAAATATTCCCTGTCCTATGATTTCTAGAACATATCCACTGCCTCATCCAGAAGTAGGGTCTAACTTTCCTTCCCATGAATCTGGACAGGACTATGGCTCATGGTAACCAAAAGAATATGGTGGGAGCGCTTCTGTATGACTTTTGAGTGTAGGGCATAAAAGCTTCTGCTTGAAAGATGAGGCATTCACACTTGAAACCTGAGTAAGAAGTCCAAGTACCCTAAGGCTGCCATACTGAGAAGAAGCCCAAGCAGCTCTGCGGAGAAGCCACATGTGGGTGTGACTGTCCACAGACCCAGCTGAGGTCCCAGCCAACAGCCAGCATTAACTATCAGCCACGTGAGAGAAGACAGTCCGGATAGTTTCAGCTCCCACCCATCATCACCCCTAGTGTTCCAGCCTCCCCAGCCCAAGGCCCAGACATTGTAGAGCAGAGACCAGCCATCCCTTGTACCCTGTCCAACTTCCTTGACCACACAATCTGAGAGCATGTGAAAATGGTTGCTTTGTGCCAACTAAATTTTGGGGTGCTTTGTTATGCAGCAATAGTAACAGGCAAAGAATACTAGGAAAATATAATCCTATAAAGCAGGTGGCACATAGAACCCTTAATAAACAGCAGTTCTAATTATTTACATTACTTTATTCTCTGAATTAAACTTCAGGTATAACAGGAGGTAGTAAAGTATCAATACAGGGCCATTCACCTATAGGACATGGAAGGGAATGAGTCTATGCAGCTTTCATTCAGTCATCCACGCATGTGAGCAGTATTTACTGGATACCAGTTGGACATTTGGATGCTTATTGGATAGCAACGTACCAGGCATGATGCTGGTTGCTGGGGATGTGTCAGCAACAATATAGACACGGATCCTGCCCACAGGAAGAGTCCAGTGCAGCAAAAAGATAAACAAGTAAACAAATTAGTATGAAAATGGCAGTGCTGGAAGAAACAAAATAGTGGGGGAAATGACATTTGAGATGAGAATTCTACCGATGGCTTGAGAATTCCTGGTATGCATAGCAATTTCCTGGAAGCTTCATAAAATTGCTGATTTCTGTGCCCCATATTTGCAAATTCTGTTTCTCTGGGTCTAACGGGCTCTTTGGGTTGCATTTTGTTAAGAATTGCACAGGACTAGAAGCTCTTTGAGGCTAAGGACCCTCCTGCTGGGTCGCGGCTTTGCTCTGCAGCCCGGTGCAGGTTTTGTGCCACAGTGGCTATTTGTTTCAAATTTACGTAATACTTTCTGAGACTCTTCAGAAATTCCATATGAAGAAATATAAGGATACTGTATCACATATAAACTCTATGGGCCTATAACATATATCTGGTATGTAAAATATTTAATTTAGAGAACCACGTAGGTAATACAAACTCTGAAATTTTTATAGCACTTTTTCTGTACCTGATAAAAAATATATTAATTTGTCACTGAACAATAATAAATGCATAAAATTTCACTCAAAGTATGATGCTACAAATATAACTGAAGTCCCTTTTGGCATCTCCCCTCCATGACGCCCCTCCCCTAGTGTGGTGACCTCTGTTTCAATTTGCTGTTTTCTCTTCTGAACTGTTTTCTATGGGTTTTCATGCATGTGAATGTACCTATGGAATACATAAAATATTGTTTTGTGTTCCAGCTATTGGTTGTTAAAAAAGCCCTTGTGTGGCGAATGAGGTTTCTGCAACTTGCTTTTTTTCTTCAAAAATATGAGGTTTGTTTATATAGGCACACAGAGATGCTTTTTATTTTTTTAACCACCACATTGCATTTTGCTCTTTCACACTTTATTTAGCCATCCCCTTGCTAATGGGCATGTAGGTTGCTTTCAGTTATTGCATTTCCTCCAAAGAATGTGATGGACATCCTTGCACATGTCCCCTCGCGCCCACATGTGAAAGTCTCTCTGAGACACAAGCAGAGAAGCAAAAGGCTTAGTCAAGATCATAGGTATTTTTATTTTAAAGAGACACTGCCATTCTATCCAGTGATATAAAGAATATTCATTTCTCTATACTTTGCCATCAATTAAGTTTTAATAAAAATATTGAATGAATGATCAGCAGTCCAGAAAATCTGAAACTGGATGAGTGTATGTGTGTGACTCCTGGTATTTAAAGGTAGATATGACCCTTGTCCTGAACAGGCTTATCCCTTTTCTCTAATAACCCAGGGGTCAGGGATGGACTAATAGAAGATGTGCCTCATGAATAGAAGTATTTCAGAGAACCTGATGAACACCCCAAAAAGAAAAAAAATATTGTTTATTAGGCTGCCGCAGTGTATTGCTAAGAGCAGGGAGGGGGCTGGGGGAGAGGCATGATGTAGAAAAACATGACACAGAAACAGAATTCTTTCCTAATAAAAAAATCTCTCAAAGTTTTCTGCGAGGCCCTGTCAGCAGCTCTTCAAGCAGCACGGCTTATTTTAAATTTTATTTAAATCAACAAATTGTACATACTTGAACACGGAAACAGAATACAGGGAAAACACAAGCTGCCCTAACAGAGTGACGTCTAATAAACATTATGCTACTCAGAGATATTTGCTGTTTAATCACCCCATGAAAGGACGCATTCAGCCAAAAGATGTCAGATAGCATCTTGCTAAAGGCAATGGTGCCAGCTTTCCTAGCTTCCGAGTTCACACGGCTAATTTTTTTTTTCTCTCTTCCCCATTTGCTTTTATTTGTTTATTTTTTCCCCCCTGAATAGCAAGCTCTGAGATGCTCTATCTCTTGGACATTCAGAGGATAAAGCATTTGTGCTTTGAGTATTGATAACAATATCCATTCATTGAATAGTTTCTCTGTCAGGACTGACTATATACTTTGTGGGGCCCAGAGCAAATGAAATTATGGAGTCCCCTTGTTCAAAAATTAAGACTGTTTCAAGACAGCACCAACAGAGCATTAAACCAGGTATGAGGTCTTTCTGAGTGCAGGCCCTGTACGGCTGCTCAGGTGGCACATCAGTGAAGCCAGCCCTGATTTGTGGTCACCTGGGGAAGGCCTCGTTTTCTTAGCAGCAGAGTCCTTCCTCTTTCCCTGCTCCAAGAAAAGAAAAAATGTCCAGGTTGATGAGACTCCATGAGATTTACAATGGTTGGCCCCTGAATGCTTTCTAAGGACAGACCAGCTAATGCCTGACTCTTGTTTTACTGGCTGGAGTATGCAAGCTGGGAGCTAAATTACTAGGGGAAATAGAAAATATGTGAGAGGCAAAGTTGGGAATTATAGGCAAGAAGAAAATATACGCAGAACTAGAAGATATTGGTGCTCAGAGTAAAACTTTAAGAGCAGATGCATGTTTGAAAGGCAATTTTAAAAAATGAAGTCGTGCCACAATGGTCCGTGAGGTTAAGTCCTCTTCCCTCAAAAGCTTCAGTAAAATCTCCTGTAGTCACTAAAGCAATGAGGAAAAATGTGGTAAGATACTGCACATGGTCTCAAAGTGGGTGAAAGGAGAGAGCTAAGTCTACCCATCTGATAATCGTTGTATTTGGGTTACATATGTTATTTAATTCTCCCAACAAAGCTATAAAAACTTCATCATAAAAGGTCAGGTGCCCATTTTCTATTAAGTGGTTGGCTTTTCAAAAAATACAGATTTATAGAAGTTCTTTACTTGTTAAGGCAACCAGTTCTTTGTTACATGTGTTACAAATATTTTCCCCATTTGTCTTTTAGTTTTGTTTTTGGTGTATTTTTCCCCATGTGAGTTCTTTTTTTTTCTTATATTTGCATTAGTTTGCATAACGTTTCCACAAATTGCATGACTTAAAACAACAAGATTTATTCTCTTATATAGTTCTGGAGCAGCGGTCCCCAACCTCTTTGGCAGCAGGGACTGGTTCTGTGGAAGACAATCTTTCCACGGACCGGGCTGGAGGGGTGGGGGCCAAGGTTCAGGCGGTAATGCGAGCAATGGGGAGCGATGGGGAGCGGTAGATGAAGCTTCGCTCGCTCGCTGGCCGCTCCCCTCCTGCTGCGTGGCCTCGGGGTTGGGGACCCCTCTTCTGGAGGATATAAGTTCAAAATCAAGGTGTTAGCAGGACCATGCTCCCTCCAAAGGCTCTAGGCGAAATCCTTCCCTGATCCTTTCAGCTTATGGTGCTTACTAGCAGTCCTTGGTGCTCTCTGGCTTATGGCAGCATATCTCCAATCTTGGCCTTTGTCTTCACATGACCTTCTTCTCTGTGTCTGTGTGTCCAAATTTCTCTCCTCTTATAGGACACTAGGCATTCAGTTAGGGCCCATTCAAATCCAGTATAACCTCATCTTAACCTGTTTACATCTGCCAAGACTCTCTTTCCAGATAAGGTCACATTCATAGATACTAGGTGTTAGGATTTGAGCAAATCTTTTTGGGGGACACAATTTGACCCACCACAATGTTTACATAAATGAATTCATTAATCTTTTTTTGTATAATCTTTCTTGAATTCCATTTCATTCTTTTAGAAGAAACTTTTTATTCTGTGACTATGGAAGAAACTCTTCCATCTTTTCTAAGAAATAAAGGTTCATTTTAATAGGTTACATTTAAATCCTTGAACATCCGGCATAAGAAGTGTTAGCGTAGTGTGTGAGGCAGGATTCCGTTTTCTTTTCAGATAGCCATTCAGATGCTTTCACATTATGCACTGAATAATCAATCTTTTCCACACATTTTAAAATACCACTCTTGTCATATAATACATTTCCATATTTATTTGACTTATTTGCATTTCTCACTCTGTTCTGTTTCCTCGATCTGTTTATTCTGCACCAGAACCACGGTGCTTTAATCATTGTAGTACTAGAATGTTGCAGAATTTTCTTGATTCTTATTATATACTTTAACTGAACTTTTAAATTTATTTTTTCAATTTATTTATTTTTTTATACAGCAGGTTCTTATTAGTTATCTACTTTATACATATTAGTGTATACATGTCAATCCCAATCTCCCAATTCATCTCACCACCACCACCGTCCCCGTCACTTTCCCCCCTTTGGTGTCCATACGTTTGTTCTCTACATCTGTGTCTCTATTTCTGCCCTGCAAACCGGGTTATCTGTACCATTTTTCTAGGTTCCACGTATATGCGTTAACATACGATATTTGTTTTTCTCTTTCTGACTTACTTCACTCTGTATGACGGTCTCTAGAATTGAACTTTCGAATTAGATCTTCTAGTTCAAAAAACGTGTTAGCATTTCTACCTAAATCATTCAAAATATATAGATTTATTTGTGGCAGATGAAAACCATGCCAATATAAGTTTTTAAAAGTCTTCTCCTAAGTCCCTTAGCAGCAATTTAAAGTCATCTTCTTTAAAGCCTCGCCCATTGCCTTTTTAAGTTTAATGCTAGAAGGAATTATCTATCAAGAAAGGATATTGACTTTTATCAGAGGCCTTTCGGAATCTATGACGACACTGTCATTTTTCTTTTGATCTATTAATACAGGTTTTCCTGATACTGAATTGTTCCTGAATGTTAAGAAGTCATCAGGGTTTGAATTCTTATTTCTACACATAGTAACTTTGTGTCCTTGGGAAAATTACCTTATATTACTGATACAATTTTCTGTACAATGGGAATTATTGTAGAGCTGTCCTTTGTGCCTGCCCAGATCCATTCCCTCCCTGTCTTTGTGAAACAACGTACCCTTTTTCCTCTGGGTAGAGGAGTGAAGGCTGTAACCTTTCAGGAACTACTTATAGTATCTTGCCTGGGTTCGGAGAAATGCACTTAAGCTGGAATTGCAAACTCATATTCTTAGAGCGGCCAGGAAGTTAGTATAAATCAAAGTTTCTGAACTTTGGTACTATTGGCATTTTGGGGTGAGTAATTCTTGGTTGTAGGGGTCTGTGCTAGGCCTTGTAGGATGTTTACTGGTATCTACCCACTAGACATCAGCAGCACGGAGCTCCCAATACCCTGTGTGACAATCAAAAATGTATCCAGACATTGCCAGATATCTTCTGAAGGCTGAAATTGCCCCCAGTTGGGAAACACTTGTACAAATGAATGAAGCCCATACTTCGATTGTGTGAGTCATGATGCCTGTTTCCCATAGAAGGCACTGGCCTTGTCTAAAGAGGGTAGCTGCTACTCAGCTGTTGCTAAGAGGGAATATGAACTCATTACTGTCAGATCTTACAAATCTTAAAGAGATGTGCAGTTTTATATTTTTTCAGATTTTTACATGTTGGCATCAATTTTTTATAATTTGATGTGGGCCAAATGAGAGGCATCTGTGGACCATATTTGGCCTCCTGGCTGCCCAGGTGCAAGCTCTGGCCTAGAGAATTCCCCAAGATGCTGTCCCAGGTGTCTGTGATGCCGAGCGGTGCTCCCATTTCTCAGGTACATTAACCCCCAGAATGCTGCCTTTCAAAACAGTTGGGCCGATCAAAGTAGTACTTAACCCTCTTCATTGATTAGGTTCATGTTGCCCCTTTGAACAGATATTTTTATTTTTAACTTGTCCCTTGGTAACAAGTAAATTCCAGAGTGGGTAAAAGGAAAAGGATTATTTAGAAGATGCTCTCTCCATGGAGCCTTCAGCGGGAGCTCTCTATTTTTTCACCCATCACAATTACTACCGACCATGAATATTTTCTTTGCTTGTTAAGCACTAGAACCTCCTTCAAGCCAGCTCACCAATGTGGCAACTTATTATAAAGATATAGAGGAATCTCTTGGAACCCATGGACAGCAAGTATAGTCAGACCCCAGAAGAGACCAGAAAAGCTGTCTTGAATCAAGTGATACTATTGTTTTCTTTGATGTATCTTTCATTATTCTTTTCCTTCTAGAATGGCTTTCTCCTTTCATGAACACATGGCTGCCCCGCTCCTGGAGTTATAAGTTGATCGTGCTTCATTCTGAAATTTGTGGAAGAGAAAGTGATTGCGCCAGCTGGAGGGAGGCATCAACCCCATGTACAACCGACTATGATGGCATCACAAGCCTGACCCATTCTATGAGAGCAGGTACTTTCTTTTGCTCCTGCTGAATCTCCAGCATCCAGAATTATGCCTGGCACACAGTGGTGCTTATGGTCTCTTCTTTTTTAAAAAATATTTATTTATTTATTTTTATTTTTGGCTGCATTGGGTCTTCTTTTCTGCGCACGGGCTTTCTCTAGTTGCGGCGAGCAGGGGCTACTCTTCCTTGCGGTGCGCAGGCTTCTCACATTGCAGTGGCTTCTCTTGTTGCAGAGCACGGGCTCTAGGTGCGCGGGCTTCAGTAATTGTAGCACGTGGGGCTCAGTAGTTGTGGCTCACAGGCTCTAGAGCGCAGGCTCAGTAGTTGTGGCGCACGGGCTTAGTTGCTCTGCGGCACGTGGGATCTTCCCGGACCAGGGCCAAATCCGTGTCTCCTGCATTGGCAGGCGGATTCTTAACCATTGCGCCACCAGGGAAGGCCAGGTCTCTTCTTTCTTTACACACACTCCTGGGGTGACATCCTCCAGACTTGTGACTTTAAATACCATCTATATTCTGCTGACATTCAAATGTCATCCCTAGGATGGAACTTCACTTGATCCCCTCACCTAGATGAAGACATCTAAAGTTTAGGCACCTATATTAAACTTGTCCAAAACCAAGCTGTTTCTCCAAAATATCTGGTTTTCACCTCTTGAGATGCATCTTTCCCATCTCAGTAAATGGTACCTTCATCCTTCTAGTTGCTTAGGCCAACATCTTTGCAGTCATCTTTGGTACCTGTCATTCCTCAATTCTAAATCATCAGTATATCCTTTTGGCTACAGAACCTGACCAATTCTCACCTGTCACAATGATCGTCCTGGTCAGTGATGATCACCTCTCAACTGGATTACATCAACAGCCTCCTAATAAATCTCACTGCCTCTCCCTTTGCTCCCCTGAATCTGGAATGATATTGTTAAAAGATCGGTTGGATCATGTCACGCCTCTTTTCAATACTCTCTAATGGCTTCTAACATCACTCAGAGTAAAAGACTGAATACTACGAGGCCTACGATGTCCTGCAGCACCTGGCTCTTCTTCCTTCCTTTTTCTAGCTCCTCTTACCGTTATCCCACTTTTTCACTTTTCTCCAGACACATGGGTCTTCTTGCTATTCCTCAGGAGTATGCCCTACCCTGGGGCATTTGCATCTCCTTCTCCCAATGTCTACAACATTCTTTCTCCCAAATATGGTCACAGTTTGCTTCCACACACCTTTCATTTTACTCCTTAAATGTCCCTTTCACAATGAGGTCTTCTGTCACTCCATTTACAAAGCAGTATGCTCACTGCCCCCAGACACTCCCTATTCACTTTTCATGCCCTTTTCCCCCCAGAGTATTTATCACCATCTTTTGGTTATTGGCACTTTCCCCCACTAGAACGTAAGTTCATAAGATCAAGGCCAATAGCATTTTCAAAAATATTTTTAGCTTAAAATGGTCTTAGATTGATTAAAAAATGTTGTGAAATTCTACAGAAAGTTCCTATGTATACCTCACCCAGTTTTCCCTTTTGTTAATACCTTACATTAGTACGGTATATTTGTAGCTTTGATGGGTACACATGGTTACACTATTATTAATCAAAGTCCATAGTTTATTCAAATTTCCTTAGTTTTTACGTAATGTCTTTTTTCTATTTTAAACTCCTATGTTGGGCACCACATTACATTTAGTTGTCATGTCTCCTAAGGTTCCTCTTGAGTTTACCAGTTATTCAAACTTGCCTTGTTTTAATGGCCTTGAGAGTTTTGAGGAGTTTTAGTCAAGTTTTTAAAAGAACATTTCTCAATTGAGTTTATCTGATGTTTTCTCATGATTAGACTGGAGTTCTGGGTTTTAGGAGGGAGACCACAGAATGCCATTTATCACATCTTAGCAAATGTACATGCACTCCATATGACACGTCACTGCGATGCTGACCTTGCCCACCTGGCTGAAGTTGTGTTGGTCAGGTTTCTTCACTGTTAAGTTACTATTCTCACCCCTTTTCATATTGTACTCTTCGGAAGGTGGTCACTATTCCTGGCTCACACTTACAGAGTGGGGAGTTATGCTTCACCTAATTGAAGACGAGGCATTTACATAATCATTTGGAATTCTTTTGAACAGGAAATGTGTTTATTCTATTCCATTTATTTATTTATTTATTCAATCATTTATTTATATCATGGATATTTATTTTACACTTTGGACTATAATCCAATACCACTTTATTTATTTTGTTGCTCTAATTATTCCAATTTGAGCTACTGGGAGCTCTTTTGGTCAGTGCCTTTGTCCTTTTGGCAAAAATACCATCACTGTGGGCTTTATTGAGCATTTCTTTACTTTTTGACACTATAAGATGCTCCAGGATCATCTTGTGTATTTCCTGCCCCAGTCCTAGAATCAAACATTTCTCCATAGAGCCTTAGTTCCTTTTACTGGATAACGGTATTAGAAACCAAGATCAGGGTGCTAGGTGTGCTCATTGCTACTGGGGTGTTATTTCTTTTAGGCCCTCATACCTGATATTCATATGGAAAATATGATGAACCTTGGCCCTTAACTCACATTACACGCAACATTAACTTGCAACGGATCATAGGCTTAAATGCAATTTAAAGCCACAACTGCTGTACCACCACAAGAATGGCTAAAATTAAAGTGACTGGCGACACTAAGTGTCAATATGGATGTGGAACAAGTGGAACTCTCAACCTTTAATGCTGGGAGTTTAAAATAATACAACCACTTTGGAGAACTTTTTGACAATTTCTCAGAAAGTTAAATATATACTTAACATGCAATCTAGCAATTCCACTTCCGAGTATTTACTGAAGAGAAATGAAAATATACATCCACACGAAGATCCGTACACAAATGTTCGCGGCAGCTTTACTCATAACTACTTAAAAACTGGAAACAATCCAACTGTCTACACACAGATGAATGGGTTTAAAATAGTATATCCATACAATGAATCAATCTACACCACTCAGCATTAAAAAAGAAGCAACTTATGATACACAGATGAATCTCAAAGACATTATGCTAAGTGAAAAAGCTAGATACGAAAGAAAATGTACTGAATAATTCCATTAAAATAAATTCCAGCAGAGGAAAAAATTACAGTGAGAGAAAGCAGACCAGTGTTTGCCTAGAATCGTGGAGACAGCTGTGAGTGAAGGCAACTGGCTACAAAGAAGCACAAGGGATTTCTTGGTGTGATGGAAGTGTTCTATGCCTTTATTACTGGGGAGGTTACCCAGGCATACACATTCTTGAAAACTTCTCAAACTGTACACTTGAATTGGGTGCATTTTACTGTATGTATATTATGCCCTGATAGAGTTGATATAGGGAGAAAAGGGATTTGCAGAGGAGGCAACTTGTTTGGAATCATCCTCTATGTATTCTCTTGGCACACTGTGTTTAGCTGCTTGAAGAAAACCGCCAAGAAAAAGATGCTCTCTAGGATACAACCGTATTTGAAAGAAGAGATAGAACCTGAGGAAGAGTGAACACCAATATGGCACTAAAAGTGACCGCCAGCGACAACGTCACAAAACGTCTATTTAATGCAGAGATCACAAAACCGTTTTCCATGGGCTACCTAAAGGCTCAGAGGTATATCCCTTTGGCTCTTCACAACGCTTAAGTTAAAGAAAAATAAAATTGTTGTCCAATTTTTAATACTGGGAGATTTTACATAAAAACCTGAATTTGGGGATTTAGCTTGTCATGTGGAGCCCTCGTTCTTCCATGGACCTACTGCTTTAGTCAAGGCTTATGTGCTCCAACATAATGCTGTCAAGGGCCCCACGAGACACGGTCCCTAGTTTACGTTACCGAATAGACCCTGGAGCACGTGAGTTTGTGCCCCCTGTAAAATCGTCCTGAAGCGCACCGAAGTGTCGCGCTCGGAACAACACCCACTAAACGCTGGTGAACGGCGGGACTGGATTCTTGGCTGCCGACATCAGTAGAAAGGCCTAAAGTCTGCTCCGGGATCTGGGGACTTGGGTTACACATTCCTTCAATCTTCTGAAATGGTGGCAAAACTAATGGAATTGGTCATTTTCCTTTCCCTTGCATCCTTTTTTTTTTTTCTTTTCTCCAAATTCTTCCTAATTTTACAGCTCCTTCCTTCCTCTACTTCCCTACCTCTCCTTCCTTTTCCTCCCACTTCATTGTACAAATGGTATTATAAAGTTTAAGACACAAAAATAAGAATATTTAAAATTAGATTTAAAGAATGTAGACCAGGGAAATGAAACAGTCAATAGATTGTGTTAGAAAAGAGAAGGCAGATAAATAGGCATAAGTTCTTATCAAATCTGGGTTTGTGTTTTCAGGAAAGTGGATTTTCATAGTGACTGATTTTCACCATGACTTCCTGTCCTAGGTCTCTTTGAATCCCCCTGATTATAGGTGGGTTTTTTTTTCAGAGAATAACTTTTGTTTTTCTCAAATTCTCAAAGTATTCATGACCCATGAATACCCACCCCCCCAAAAAAAAGAACAACACAGCTTTAGCTAGAGCTTTCCTCTCTCTTTATGGCAATAATCATCAGGACTAATTTTACAGGTCCTTAACACTAAAAAGTGAAATTTACATTCAACACTGGGAAAATGTCAAGAAAGAACAGCTTAAATTCATACCATTAGTGAAACTGAAACATACCTTAGCTTTATCAATGACATTTTAATTAATGAATACTAAGGAAATAATCATGAATGTGTTGAAAGATTTATCCACAAGAATGTTGATCATTGCATTATTTATAACAATGAAAAACTGAAACCACTTATATGGTCAACAATAATGAATTACCTAAAAAATTACAGTCTGTCAAGACAATGGTATACTATATTATGATACCTTTAAAAATGGTCCTGAAAAATATTAGTGACACGTAAAAAATATCTTCCTGTATCAGGAGTGAGCAAACTATGACCGTGGGGCAAACCCTGCCTATCACCTGGCTTGGAAAAATAGCTTTGTTGGAAGACAGCCACGCCCATTCGTTCTCTTATTGTCTATGGCTGACTTTGTTCTACAGCTGCAGAGCTGAGTAGCTATGCAAGCGACCTCATGGCCAGCAAAGCTGAAAATACTTACTATGTGTCTCTTTACAGAAAAGGTTTGCTGACCTCTGTTCTGTATCATTAAGTGATAAAACAGTGTTATTTCAGAGACAGAAAGAGAGAAAATAGTCAAAGTAAACATACTGAAATGAAAAACAGTGGTTATCCTGAAAGATAAAATAACAGGTAATATTTATTTTTATCCCTTTGCTTTTAAGTCTTTTCCAGAATTTATATAATAACTATTACTATTGCCATCACATACAAAACATTTAAACATTTTTATAATACCGTTTAAAAAAACCCATTCTTTTCCCCCACATTCTCCCAATCTCTTCTGCTGGTTACAGTGACAGCAGAAGAGTCTGGTTATTTTGTTGAGTGGCTGTAAAGGCACTGATGGCCCTGTAACCAGGTTCTATTCGGTATTATACCTGGGAGGATATAAGCGATAGGAAAAGAGGAACAGGGCAATAGTGCTTGGAGAAAATTAAGATCTGCAGACGTGACATTTCCTAGAAATCAGCCTGTCTGGGTTTCTCCCATAATTATTCACCATTTTGTTTACAAATGGGAAATAGCATTCTACTGCTCAGTGTCTTCCAAGAGACTGAAGCTAATTTGAAATAATCCTCCAGCAAAAGCACCAATAAAAGCATCTGGAACGCCCTGATGCCATCCCCTCTGGCTACTGACACAACATTATTGATACACAAATCAAAGTTGACTGCTCTGGTAACACTGAGTCCCCTGGCAGCAAGAGCTTTCAACAGAGAAGGTGTTCCTTTCTTAAGACAGGACCAACTTAATACAACATCTCATTGTAACAGGCTTAGTTAAGACATAAAAGGGATCCCAAACAGAAATTTCAAATCTCCTTCCTTTTTTTTCCTTAGATAGAATGGGCCTGCCCCTCCAAAATCATAAATAAATAAAAGAAGAAGAAATTCAAACTGTGCTTGAGAATAGGCCCATGAGACATAACGGAGGCTATAAATGTAATGTGATGTGAGGGCTGTCACAAGATTTCACTTGTCAGAGACAGTAACAGGAAACGTATGCCTGCCTGAAGTTTCTACCATTAGAGTCATTTCTTAGAGAAGCAGTGCTTTTTAAAAGTCTCTGTTCAAATATAGAATTATTGAACTTCTGGATTTAAAGAGTCCTTAGAGGTCATAAATCCGTTGCTGAATTGATATGCAAATCCCCTCGCCTGTATCCCCTCTAAGACATTTCCTAGCCTTCGTACAATCTCCTCCTAAGACAGGGAACTCATTACCTTAAAAAAGAGCAACTATTTCATTCTGAGCGGGCTTTAATTATACAAAAGCTTTCTTTGTAGTGAAATAAAATCTGCCTCCTGGTAATTTTTATTCTTTGATCGTTAGTTTTGTTTCATTCACTCAAACAAATATTTAATAAGTACCCTTTCAGGGATGGTCAACATAGTGGCATTCCAGATAATCAAAGACCCTGCTCTCATGGGGTTTACATAGTGAGGAAAACAGCCAGCACACAATACACAATAAGCAAGATTATTTCGGATGTGGTCAAGACAAGGTAAAGTGATAACGACCAGAGAGAGTGGAGTGGGGCTGCTTTGGACGAAGGGTATTAGGGTTGAATTGCGTCCCTGCTAAAAATATGTTGAAATACTAACTTTGGTTCCTGTGAATGTGACCTCATTTGGAAATAGGGTCTTTGTGGATATAATCAAGTTAAAATGATGTCATTAGGATGGGCCAGTAACTGGTATCCATATAAGAAGAGAAGAGACATTCACCAAGAGAAGACAACGTGAAGACACATGGGGAAAATGCCATGAGGACGGAGGAAGGGATTGGAGTGACGCATCTACAAGCCCAGGATTGCCAAGGCTTGCTGGCCGCGAGCAGGAGCTAAGAGGAAGGAATGGAACGGATGCTCCCTTAGAGCCTTCAGAGAGAACACAGGCCTGCCAACACCTTGATTTGGACTACTAACTTCCAGAACTGTAAGAGAATATATTTCTGTTGTTTCAAGTACATAGTTTGTGGTACTTTGCCATGGCAGCACCAGGAAACAAATGCAGAGGGTCAGGGAAGGCCTCACAAAGAGGCAGCTTTCTGAGCAGATGAGCTGGCTTCAGTCAGGAAGAAGACTCTTCCGAGCACAGAAACCAGGAAGAGCAAACGCCCTGAGGTTGAAATGAGCTTGGCATGTTCCAGGGACAGAAAGGAAGCCAACAGGACATGAGCTCTGAACAAAGAGGGAAGTGGTAGGAAATGAGCCTGGAGAAGTAGGCTGGAGCTAAATCATAACAGGAAGTTCCCAGCTCACTCTATGCAACAAAATGCAGGTGCTCAGGCCCCCATCCTAGGGACTGATGAGTTTGTGGTAGACCCAGGCACTGATATATTTTTAAAGATTTTGCGAACCACACATATAGAGCTTTGTAAGTCTAGTAAGTAGTTTGGAATTTATTCTCTAGGCAACAGGAAGCCATCGGGTATCTCAGCTCATTTGGAAGCTCTACCCCTTTACAGTATAATCCTTCAGATATTTGAAAGCAGCCCTCACCTGCTGCCTCCAGTCCCCATGCCCCTCCTCCTCTCCCCTGTCTTCTCTTCCAAACATCGCCAGTTTTTCATATGTAATTTGGTTTAATAAATATCTATTGCAGACCTAGAAGGAAGCCACAAAAGCAGAACACCTCCATATGCCTTAAAGTGAGAGCACACGTTTGTCCGTTAGCTTAGCTAGTTCAGTTGTTCCGAAACTTTCCTTCTGTCCCATGAGGCTTACATCCCATCCCCATCCCTTCTCCATGTGGAGGCATAGAGCAACGTCAGTGGTGGAACAGATGTGGACACTGCCCATCCCCACAGCAGAGGTTTTGTTCCGCTTTCGTACCAGTCAAGCATAATCAAATTGACTGATACCTAGAAGAGACCCAAATGCTCAAGAAATTTGGGGGTGGGGAAGAGAAAGGATTCCAGTATTCATTCAGCAAGTATTTTAAGGCTCTCTTTTGTGCTGTACCTGTTGAGGCGAGGTCTTCTCACTCTGAGTAGCAGGGGCAAGGGGGCTCAGGCAGTGCCACCCGCTGCTGTTGCTGGGGACAGGGACCTTAAGGCAGATGGACGTGTCAGAGTCACTGCAGCAGACTTCCTCTACTTCTTGGGCTGAGGAGAGAATAGACCAAGGAATGTCATTCATGCAGTAAAGGTTTGAAACCTTGACACTGCAATTTCTGCCCAGTGTATCCTTGCTTTTAGCTCTGGGGTATTTTTGGAAACCCTTTCTCAAAGAAGACACATAAGATAGCATTCAGACTGTGTACCTATTCATGTTTTTTCCTTTTCAGAGATTGGCAAGAACACTTGATGAACACAGAAGCTTGCTGGCTCAGTAGGCAACAAATACTAAAAGATCAGAGCAACAAATGGAAAATCTGTGAGAAGGTAGACTGGCTACTTACCCACCTGTCTCTTCACCCAGTATTATATAGACCTCTATATTGTAGAAGTCCTGTTTCATGGCCCAGGTCCACAAAATAACTAACTCTGGGAATAGTGATATTCATATTTATGAGGACCCCATACTCCCTTCAGGGGAATGCACTGGGACCTGTTCGCACCACCTGTTCACAGCCTGGGTCTGATTCTGATTGATTGATGTTAAATATTTTCAATCTTCTTTATCTCAGGGCTCATATAGAACCTAACAGAGCAGTGGAATAGCAGCTCCAAGACTCACATCCTTGGAGGACGATTATTGGGCTGTCTGTCCACCTGTCAGTGATCACTGTGCTGGTCGCCACTCTGTTCTGACCTGCAGGGGTGAACTCTTGGACCCCTTTATGCAGTGGCTTTGCCCTCACCCCCGCACTAACTATGCTGATTGGTCCAAGAGCAGGCGCTGCCCAAAGTCGCTTCTCTAGGGACCAGGTTCAGGCCAAGGAGAAATTCAACCTCTCTTCTCTTAGTCTCACTGTGCTTCTATTTCTCTGTATCTCTCTTTTTTTCTCTCTTTCTCTCTCTATACTGCAAAAACTTAGGTATTGTCAACAGTCATATCATACAGTCTAGAAACTGGGAAACTGAAAAAGGTAACCTGAAGTAAAGGAAAAGAATTTAATTTAACTTAATCCTATGCCATTAAGTTCTCTATAATGTACCAGTATTTGACCATTTTAAAACTGACCATGATTAATAAAAATTGACATGTAGTTCTAGCTGTGTTATTGAGGATTTACAGTGGTATTGTCCTTTTCAATTTTCTCTATAATTGATTTGTTTATGTTTATTTTTCCTGCAGAAATAAACATTATGGTATCTTCACACAAATCCCGAATCCTTTTTCTTTAATATGAATTTCATCAGGGGCACGGCACACCTGAGGAAGGAAGAAACATCAATTTGGCCTTGCAAGAGGGCTAAGCTAGCTAAAGGACTATTCTGTGGTGGTTTGAAATTTTTGTTCTGAAATTTTTGTTTTAATTGAAGATCAATTCGAATTCATGCTAAAAGCTAACCCTCAGAGTAATGTGAGGCCTTGTAGCAGAAGCAGACATAAGAGTCTCTCAGAACCTGGGTAGAAAGGGAAGGTGAAAAATTAGACAGTGGACGCCACACCAGTGGATGGAAGAGCAATGCTGAGATAGTAGAGAGTTGCTTACTACTTAAGAGTCAAATAGTAGAGGCACGTTTTTGGAGGAGATTATAAGCTATGACTATAAATGGGTACTGGTTGACCATTGAAAGAGATCTGGACACTGACTGGAGGTTGAGGAAGCTCTCAAGCCTGTTAGGAAGCCATCATTAAAATCAAAGAATGTTCTGGTACCTGCATGGTGGCCTCTAGAAGCCAAAACGCACTACTCCTTTCTAAAGCAGTGTGAAAAAATAACTACAGGATCGTCCTGTCACAAAGTTGTTCCAAGCCTGACTCATAAATGGTTCTACGATTATATGCTGCTTTGGCAGACTCTTGGTAACCTCACTGTCATGAGAAGTATGCTGTTAGAGCAGGGGTCGGCAAACGAGGGTCCGTGGGCCAATTCTAGCCACCAACTGTTTTCGCACAGTCCATGAGCTAAGAATAACACTTACATTTTAAAATAGTTGAAAAAAATCAAAAGAATGATATTTCTTAACTTGTGAACATTATATGAAATTCCAGTTTCAGCTCATAGGTAAAGTTTTTGGAAAACACCAACAATTTGTTTACTTACTGGCTGTGGCTGCACTGCCACTAAAAAAGACTCGAGTAGTTGGGCAACGGAGACTGTAGGGCCTGAAAAGCCTAAAAAATTTACTATCTGGCTCTTTACAGAAGTAAGCGCACCAGTCTCTGTGCTAGAGTACCGTTATCTTTGCTTCTGCAAGACTTTTTTAGCAAGGTGTTGGGGTACATAAAAGGACAAAGTTCGGTCTTCATCAGACTTAAGAAGCTTTGCCTGTTTTGTACATGCTTGTTAATAAATATCAAAAATTTTGACCTGAGATTTGTTTTCCTTGGAATCCGGTAGTGAACTGTGGGAGCAGACTCAGAGCTGACACCATGCTCTCTAACTGCTGGGAGTTAATGAAATTGACCAGGAGGAACCTAATTGTGTGAAGCCCAATTTGCTTAGATCACTTTGCAGCAAATGCCCTGAGAGGGGCAGAACTGAGCGCTGGAAAAATTACTCATTGACGTTTTAGTACCTGATTCCAGACCTTTCCTAAGACCTGGTTGCTTTACTGCCCTTGCACCCCATGAAGCATTGAATATCTTTAAAATGAATCCCTTTTGTTTTGGTTAAGCCACGTCCAGCAGATTTTTATCACTTGCAACCAAATAGAATCCTTATTTATACACTCCTGAAGACCAACAGAAGGGGATAAAGATGCAAGAGTTGTTGCTGTTCATTTTATGGAACCATAACATCTTCCTGAATTATTTAGTCAACCATCCACCAGCACTTATAGCCAGGCACCTCTCATACTTAACCAGAAGCCTTAGTTATTAAGGGGATGCTTTATACTCTTTGCATTGGGCAGCAACACAGCAAAAATACTGACACATTTTAGGTAAGCCTGGGGAGTATGTAGTGTGTTGATGGGTAATAAGTAACATACACCCTAACTCTTTGTAAGAGAGGCCCAGACATCACACACTTAATACAACCCAAATGCCTCATCCATTGTTAACAGATAGTTCCAAAGATTCAGCAGGTGATCAAACACACCTTCCAAAGATGTGACCAGGGTCAGTGCAAGAAACTTCCGTGGAGCCGGTGCTTCACTTCACCCATTGTGCTCAATTTTCTTGGTCCCATTTGCCTTCCTTACCCTCTCACCCCACCATCATTACCGCCACCCTACTCCAAAGTCACCAATCTCATGTTTAGGTGACAATATCAGTAACTGTTTGAAAGATGTGCAGAGAAGACAGCCAGAGTGTGCTGTCTGCAATGATGTACCAGGTCAATAAACACCTTCGTGCACGCCTGTCCCAGTTAGTGGATAAATGAGTCCCTGCTTTAATTATTAAACAGGAGTTGACAAGAGTCAACAGATAGGCACTTTATGAGACAAAAAACATTTCCAATACTATAATAAATTGAATTGGGTGTAATGTTTTCCTGACTCGATCATTTTCATCATCCCACTTACCAACAAAAACGAGAACTGAAAACAGTCTGCTAACCAATGGACATGTCGACTTTTAGGGTCACTACCCTTAAAGAACATTTGTGAATTTTCCAAAGATACACCAATTTGCTTCTTTGTACCTGTATGCAATGATGTTCGTCTTTCGATGAACTCCGTGGTGCCTCTTGGTAGGAGCACGTATGAGCCCAGGGAATTCTTTTTCTAGCCTACTGTAGTGGTAGAAACATCAGTTTCAAAAAGGCTGTGCTACATAGAGCACTCACTTTTCCTGCACTAATTCTAATAAATCCAGGAGAGAGTGCAGTGCAAAATGGATGGACCCAGGCTTGCCTCAGTATAATGGGGCTTTTATGCTGACATGCCCCATTAGGGATCACCACACACATCTTCCTCAATAAACAAGCTTACTGCTCAAGTAATAAAGTCATTTATGGAGAGAAGTCAGCCAAAAGACCAGGACTTATGAGAGGTTTTCAGGGAGGAATCATACCGAGTTAGGTTGAAAGAGAATCCCATAGATTCATATCAAAAGACCAACTTTCAACTGGGAGCCCTAATTTCTACAGTCCCATTACCTAACCTTTTCTTTGTGGGTTCAGAAAGAAAAGCTCATCTACACTATCCCAAATAGGGAAAGGGAATTTGGTGACTTTAAAGCCAATTAAGCCCTTTCTGAATATTAGAGTAGTTTTCTCTTTTTCCAAAACACAAGAATTTCTGATCAAACAAGAACTTTTCCACTTTTAATTAGCCCCTTGTGTTCTGAGAAGAAAAGCAAGGGCGAAAGTTACAAAAATCTCTTATTTAAAGTCACCGTTACAAGGATTTTTAATTTTTTAGCTCTACTGATTATTAAAAGAAGATGTCATGAAGAAGAGGGCATTTTTCTTTCTCTGGGTTCGAGTATTTTCTGTGGTGGAAGTTAATTCTGTGTCTTATCTTAGACCTTGCAAATCTGGGAGATACAGGAAGGTTGACAAGGGGTAGATGTGAGATGAAAGAGAAAATTTCCTTTAGGACATAGTTGCCTGAGAAAGAGATTGGACGTTGCTAATATATTTTGCTGATCTTCACAATGTACCAGCTGCTCTTAATGGGATTCAGTATATGCTAATTACCATCACTGTGTATGTGTATATATATGTACATATAAGATATGGGATGTAGGATATATACACATATGTATAGATATATATAAATGTATATATAATGTATATACATATGTATATATAATGTATGTATGTGTTTGTATATGTATGTAGATATCTAAATGAGGGTATAAAGATCCCTGTACTTTTTTTGGGGGGGGAGGGCTGCAATTTTACGCCTTTTTCTCTTTTAATGTGGTATCAAATACATACAAGGAAAGTGTACAGAACTTTAGGGGTACGATGTGATAAATTTTTACATGTTTATACCTGGTTAGCCCACCATGCAGATTAAGATATAAAATGGTTCCAAGAGCTGAGATTTAAACCAAGTTCGCTAGTTCCAAGCAGTTCTTTCCTCTGCATCCTGCAGAGGCAGGGAGTATTATCAGCACTGACCAGAATCTAACCAGCGGCGAGTGTTCCTGTCCTAACGTCTTAAATGGCTGCTGCTATTCTATTATAAATAGCTCTGGGGAGGTGGGAAGTTCCCAGTGAGCAGATGCTGGCAGATGTCAATCCAACAGGCAATCCCAGCCCCCTGCTTCCTGATGGGAAGGGGTCCTCCCCCAAGGGAATCTGAAATGCCAGCCAGCCCTTTCCCAGCCTCCCTTGCAGCTTGTCCCTGTGACGAGGTTCCAGCCAATGGGAACTGAGGGGAAGTCTGCTGGGGTCTCTGGAAAAGACCTTCCCTTCTGACAAAAGAGAGATGTGTGAGGGAAACATTCTATCCCTGTCTCAGCCAGGCATCTACAGACACGGTGCTCAGAGCTGGGGCAGCTGTCCATGAGGAAAGACGATGCCAATAGGCAGAGGAGAGCGGGAAGACGGAGGCTGAGCCCTTGACAACATGGGCAAATCCCCAAACCAGGGGTCAGGAAACTTGTGTTGTGAAGGGTAGGATAGTAAATATTTTAGGCTTTGTGGGCCACACACAGTCTTTATTGCATCGTCTTCTTTTTCTTCAGTAGCAATGCTTCTTGTTTTTGGGGTTGCACAAAAACAGACTGTGGGTGGATTTGCCTCACGGACCAGAGTTTGATGACCTTTCCTCTAAATGAACCCAGCAACCACCTATCTCCAGGGTTCTTATTAAGGAATATAATTTAAAAGCAAACAAACGGTTTCTTAAGCTTCTCTAAGTCAGATATTCTGCTACTCGCAACTAAAAAATACATCAATGATATTTCGGTGCCCCTTTCTCAGACATTCCACATCTCAGAGACAAAGAAATACTAGTGAAGGAAGTATCTGAGAGGCCAAGGGTAAATACGCTACGAGTGCACTAGAACTTTCTTCTCAAAATGTAGTGGCTGCCGTTGCCTTGGAGGGACTGGACTGGATGGAGGGACAGACAGATGTGGAGAGCAAGGGCCAAGAGCTGGGGGGTACGGAGCTCTCTGAAATCCTAAGAGGAAAAAAAAAAAATGTTCTAAAAACTCCAAGCGCAGGCCGCAAGTAACAGGATTTTCCCACCTGAACCGTGCAAACGGTTTGCAGCTTGCATCTCATTCCTTTCAACACCAAAACTGGTGACAGTTTTATGTGTCAACTCAACTAGGCTCTAGTCCCTGGCTATGCAATCAAACACTCATCTAGCTGCTGCTGCAGAACATCTGCAATCAGTTGATTTTAAATAAAGGCAATAAGCCCAGGTAGTACGGGTGGGCCTCCACTCATCAGTGGAGGGAGCAATTCTGCTCCAGCCTGCGTCACCGCCTGCCTCAGTTTCCAGTCTGCAGCCTGCTTTCTGGATTTCAGACTTGGCAGCCTCTACAATCCTGTGAGCCAATGACTCGAAAGAGAGGACATACATACAGTTGATATTCATTATTTGTAGATTCTGTATTTATGAGTTTGCCTATTCACTAAAATTTATTTGTAACCCGAAAATTCATACTCGTGGTGCTTTCAGTCACTCACAGACATGAGCAGATGGCAAAGATCTGAGTCGTCTGATGTGCTTTTTCCCAGCTGAGGTGCAGTGAGGCGATATTCTGCCTTCCTGTTTCAGCTCTCCTCCTAGAAGTGTCTCCTTTCGCAATCTATTTGGTACCACATTTTGTGCGGGGTTCTTTGGTGCTTTTTGTCAGTGATTTCACTGTTTAAAAGGGTCCCCAAGCATAGTGCCAAAGTGCTGCCTAGTGTTCCCAAGTGCAGAAAGTCTGTGATGTGCCTTGTGCAAAAAATAAGCATGTTAGATAAGCTTTGTTTGAGCATGTGAATGAATCAACAGTATACTTTAAATAAGGTGTTTTTAAACAGAAACACACATAAAACAAGCTTATGTATTGACCAGTTGACGAAAATATTGTGATCAGAGGCTCTCAGGAACCTAACTCTGTATTTCCCCTAGGAACAATGTTGCTAATTCAGTGTTCATGGCAACTTTATAGAATGTAACTATCACAAATAATGAGAATCTGAGCATCAAATAAATATACGTGTGTATGTATGTATATTATATACATGTATACACATACATACACACACAGTTTCTATTTCTCTGGAGAACACTGACTGATACAACAGCTCACCAAGTGTGAGCTCTCTAACCACAGGACGATTAGGAAACTGTTCAATGTCTTCTATTCACCTCAGGATAGAATCTATACTTGCTATCACAGACCACTCAAGGCCAGTGCAGCCTCACATTTCCTCTCTCTGACATGGGCTCTGATCTCAGCTAAACGTGACCACGTGTAGCCCCTTATATGCGCCATCTCATTGTCTTCTTCCATGTTTTATTCACCTGCCTCTGAGTCTGCATTGTCAGACCCCTGCCCACTGCTTCAACCACACTTCACAACCATATTCCCCTCACTCACCCTGCACCAGCCTCCCTATTCCAACATTTCTGCACTAGCATCCCCAAGCCAGTATCCCTACACTAGCATCCCTGCACCCTCATCCTGGCATCAGCATCCCTGCACCAGCATCCCTGGTTTCCTATAGCCCAGTCCGTCTTAAGGCATGTTTTTCTATGCTGTTTCCTTCCCCTATAATGTTCTTTCACCCCTTCTTTGCTAGTTAAAACTTACTCCTCCTCCATAATCCAGCTCGCACGTCACTTCCTCAGGGAAACCTTCCACTGCCTCCCACACTAGGTTCTCTTTGCATTGTTTAACTTCCCTCTGTAGCTCTTGGCACAATTGCAATTTTTATCAGTGTTGGTGGTTATTTAATCAGTGCAGGGGTTCTTTATAATTTTGTTTCATGCATCCCTATGGCAGTCTGGGAAAGCCAGAATAATGTTATCAAATGCATGATATAAAATGCATAGGATTACAAAGAAACTTGCATTTCAGTATAATTGGTTATCAAAATATTTTCTTAAATGTAACATAGTAATAAATGTGCTTCTTTATTAAGACATTAAATAACAAGATCTAGTGGAAAGTCTAATAACTACTGTAATTTTGAAGTGGTGATAAGTACAAGTGATATTTTACAGCACCTGCAACAACTGTAGTGGAATATAAAATTACGAAATCTATATTGGTGAACAAAGTCACAGATATTATTAATTCTATTGGCTTTGTTGCTTAAATTCGGAATGGAAGGGAATGTGAGACATCATTAAGGTTTTCTGAAAGTAAAGACGTCATTCTTTTTTCATTCAAGTTCACAGATCCCCACCTCATCCCAAATTTCATCTATATTCTCTAGATTAGAGAGTTTGGATTTATTTCTGAATTCTCCACTTGATCATAAACTCTGGAAGGATGGCCACATCTGATTTTGCTTACCGTTATATCCCCGGTACTTAAGACATAGTAAGCACTCAATAAAAAGCTGTTAAAGGACAAAATGGAAGGAAGAAAGGGATTCCATTGTGTGCTTGGCTAGGTAGCCTTTTTACTCAGTGCTTTACAACTTTAAAACTCAGGTCAGCTTTTTTTTTTTTTTTTTAAATCTCCAGTTAATCTTTCATGCTCACTCTCTGTAAACCCGTCCGGTTGGTTGTCTCTCTTCAGAACACTCGTATCATGAAGTACTTCCTTCTGACCTAGTTCTTCCTGAAAGTGTCGATTTAATTATCTCCCTTCTCACTCATACATTTTTGAATGGGAGTTTTGTTTTGTTTTTAAGGGCAAGGGTTATGTCTGATTTCGCTTTCTGTATCACCAGTGTTTACCAATGCAGGCACCAGGATGCAGCTTCGTACTTGATGGATTTTTTTAAATGGAACTGAATTTCATTCTCTCCTTTTCCCCAGAAGTTCCATCTCTGCTCTTACCCTCATGTCACATGGGACTTGGGCTGCTCTGTGACCTGTTGACTTTGCCTTCCACCCTCCCCCACATCCTCAATAGGTCCACAGGTTAGGGTTTATACAACTGCACATGCATGGATTGACCCAGAAACATACCCCATGGGCAAGAATAAAGACATGCATTTCATAAATCATAAAATTTACCTTCTTTTCGTCAGTCACTGACAAACTAGGCACAAATACATTCCTTGGAATGTGAATAATTTTTAAAATAATCAAAAGACAGCATATTCACTTGCATTTATCCCACCCAGCAGAAGAGAGCCAAGATTCAGTGGCCCCCAGAGGCTCCCAGCTTGAGTGTGTGGGACCAGAAACATGAGTAGAGCCTCTAACCTCCTGCTCCTGCTGTCTCTGCTGAGTTTGCCAGAAGGATGGACACTGGCAGATTGTGACTTAAGTCCGTTCTATTTGCCCACAAATATCTATTTGCTTGACAGGTATCTTTGTTGGAGGGAGGAGTAGGAAGAAGAGGAAAGTACTTCGGAACACGCATGGAATTAAAGCATTTGCTTTGGACGAAGCATCACTTACAGACCAAGTATTTCCCAATCTAAACAAATGCAAACTGGGACTTCCCTGGCGGTCCGGTGGATGGGACTCTGCACTTCCACTGCAGGGGGCATGGGTCCGTTCCTTGGTCAGGGAACTAAGATTCCCCCAAGCTGCGCAGCATGGCCAAATAAATAAATAAACAAATGCAAACCTTGTTCCCTCATTTTAATTGCTGTATGAATATATCGCTTTTTGTTTATCCGTTTCCCTGTGGATAGACATTTAGGTTTTTTCCAGTTTTTCAGTATTACACAGTACATTAATTTTTGCATGAATCTCCTTGGGACGTTTATGAGAATTTCTCTAATGAATATAACCTAGAGTGGAATTTCTAGGTCGTGGAGTATGTACATCTTAAACTGCACCAGATATAGCCAAATTCTCCCCAAAATGCTTGTACCACTTACACTCCCTCTAGCAATATGGAAGAGTAGCTACTGTTCCTCATCCAATATTTGATATTGGCAGACTTTTTAATTTTGACAGTTTTGTGGGTGTGAAATTGTAGAGTATCGTAGTTTTAAGTTGCACATCTCTGACCAGTACCTTCTGAAAACTGTAGCTACCCATCAGTGCTCTTGATGCACTAAGAACATGGTCATAATCTGTCCAACAGCCTTGTAAGATAAGTATGACTCTGTCATATTTTACAAATTTGCTTTCAACCCCACAGCTAATATTCCAACGCAGGCTATTTTAAAGCACACACTAGGGACTTCCCTCGTGGTCCACTGGTAAAGAATCCGCCTTCCAATGCAGGGGACGTGGGTTTGATCCCTGGTCAGGGACCTAAGATCCCACATGCTGCGGGGCAACTAAGCCAGTGCACCACAACTACTGAGATCGCACGCCTCAACTAGAGAACCTGCATGCCACAAACTACAGAGCCCACGCGCTCTGGAACCCACATACTGCAACTACAGAGCCCACACGCCCTGGAGCCCCCAGGCCACAACTGGAGAAGAGAAAACCCGCACACCACAACTAGAGAGAAGCCTGCGTGCCACAACAAAAGAACCCACGTGCCTCAAGGAAGATCCCGTGTGCCACAACTAAGACCCGGCGCAGCCAAAAATAAATAAATAAACAGTAAACGAATCTTAAAAAAAAAAACAAAGCATACACTTAACGACCCTGTATTACAGGCACTTCCTCCTAATATCAACACGCAGGCCATCACTTATTACGAAAGATTGAAACTCAGTATATGTCGCCATCAGTTGTTACTTCTCAATGTCTCTCCTTGCTCCATCTCTTTAAATTGTAAGCCAAGAGGGAGACTCCTCTTACCCTCAGTGCCTGGTGCGAGTCTGTATACATAGAAGGTGCACAGCGTGTGGGCTTTTTTTTTTCTTTTATAACTAAGACAATAATGGTGGTAAGAGAACCTAAGCAAATTTTACACAGATTGGAAGGCTTAAATGCTTTCTCTCTTTATGGAATTAAGCTGCATACAGGTTAGAATCTCATCAATGCTGTAATTCCTCATTCTCCTAGAGTCTCCCTTGCAAGCTGCAGCCCCTCTTCTCTCTTCTCTCCCTCTTCTTACCTTCCCCCCCTCCATCAATCTCAATCTCTCTCTTTCTCTCTCTCATCTCTTCTCTTTCTTCTTTTCCGGTGGATTTTTGAGGGTGTATTTTTATGTTGTTTGCTTGTGGTTTTTTTTTTTTTTTTCTTTTTTGATCTTCAGGGATAAATGTTCTTTGGCTATTACTTGTGAGAGGATGGAGGAGTGATACGAGAGTCTTTCTGATACAGTTAAGGCAATAACCAGACAGAGCTCCTTGGGGGTGGATGATTTTGTCAACTGTATTGACTCATTTTTATTTTAAACCGGGCACATCTGCTGAGGGACCTGGCAGGGGGGATGTCTCTTTATCATTCAAGACGATCCTCAAGACGGGCTTGCATAGAGAGAGCCGGGCTTGATTTAGGGCTGTGTCCCATTTGCCTGAATGAGGTCTACGGAATCAGACTTTCCATAATACACCCTGGATTAGTCATTCGGTGAGCAGGTGAATATCTGCTTTTGCAATTGCGCCTCACTAAATAATCTAGATAGATATAAAAACAGTGAATCCAGCTGCTTGTGAACAGTATGGCTATTTGAGCTTTTGTGTGGTAACAATCCCTAGCAATATTTTTTTGTATTAAATACTGTGAATCCACTTCACCTGTCAGCACTATTCAAAACACGAAATGCTGTATGAATAGAAGGGATGTTCTGGGATCTTTCAGATGATTACTGTTGCTAGGAAAACCACTTCCTGCTATCTTTGTGCTTGCTGTATGTGTCTCTCTTTGTGTACAGCTTACAGTGACAAGCAAATTCATAGCATGGTATTGGGGAGGAATTGGGGAAGTTGAGAAATGTTTAAAGAACACTGCTTAAAGTTAAAAAGGGGATGTCATCTAAAATAATAGTTAAGCGTTTTCCCTGCTTTCATGTGGAGAATTATAGCCATCAACAGGAGAGCACTGGGGCTGCATTT
Organism: Pseudorca crassidens; assembly: GCF_039906515.1. Lineage (NCBI taxonomy): Eukaryota > Metazoa > Chordata > Mammalia > Artiodactyla > Delphinidae > Pseudorca > Pseudorca crassidens. Next base: position 80,148,596 of record NC_090310.1, on the reverse strand, counting down.
GTGTTATGGTGGTACAGACTTCAGGGTCGTTCCAGCCATCATTCTCTGGAACCTCAGAACTGGGTTATGCTTTTCGGTGCCTGAGGAAATGACCGTCTTTTGCTCCGTGGGAGTACTACGGCAATTACTGTTTCTATAGTGTCAGCTCTGCTTAAAGTCGCAATTCTACAAGACTGATGGGAGAGAACTGCATGAACTCGCTCTGGGACAGAGCTGGGAATGAAAGCACAGCCCCGTAAGATAAGCTCATTCACTTATTCGCTCAGGACAAGGCATTTTTCCCAACTCTGCAACAGAGGTGAGACAGGGATCTCTCATCCTGGAAACAGAAACTTCCTGGAAGGGCCTGAGGCCAATGTGGCCTCAGCATTAGGGTCTGGCACAAAGACTTTCCCCAAACATGTATAAAGTAAATGCATACGTAGCGGGATTGGCACCTCACGAAGCTCTGGGCTGCACCGAGAGCCACACATCATCTGTATAGAACATTCCCAAGTTGAAGGACCTGGGATCAGGGGTCTCATCCCTCTGGGCCTCTCTGTCCTCATCTGTAAAATGCGGATAACCTATTATCTGCTTAATGCGGCTGATGGGAGGGCTCAACGGCAAACGCATGAAAATGACTCATGACAGCATCTGGCACGTATTAGGGATTTCACTAAATATCACGTTAAAGGCCTCAGAAAGAAATGACCTGCCCTGACATCTGGTCCCATATTCACGTCATTCCCTCTCTTGCTCAGATCGTGCACCTCACTGATTCTTAACAGAATTACAGTCTAGATGTTGATTTAACAGTGTTTTCTTGAAATAGGTCAAACAAATAAAATTGCCAACATGGGTTACTGACTTTTTAGCCAATAATGTAATAATAATAATCTTAATAACAGTAATGATAAAGTGAACATTTCTCAACCATTTGCTATTAACCACACTTCGTATTGATAGCTGAGCAGGACCCTATGGGGCCTTCCCAGAAGAGACCTCCCCCCACATGTCCTCTGCCTGCCTCTTGTCTGTAGAGAAACTAGAGCATCCTAGGCCTTCCCCGAGTTCCAAAGAGTAAATTTAACCAGAAAAGTGAGAAAATGCAGAGAGAGAGGAAAACAGTCAAACAAGACAAAAATAATAATAGTTTAGCCACTAAACAAAGTTAAGGACCTTTAGTTCCACCTCAAGAGCTATGGATAATATTCTGAGCCATATCCTTTGAACTGTTTTGCAGATACTTCTTCCACCCTACCAGGTGGAAGGAGTTAACTGTATGCTGTCCACAAGCATGTAGACCCCCAGACCGGCTGGAACCAGAAGGTTGATGACGCTGACTCCCAATTACCTCACCACCAACCAATCAGAAGAATGTCCACAAGCTGATTGCACACCCCACAACCCCCCTCCCTCACTCTGTCTTTAAAAACCTTTCCCTGAAAGCCTTCGGGGAGTCTGGGCCTTTTATAAACACTAGCTTCCTGGACTCCTTACTTGGCGCCTGCAGTAAATGCTGCGCTTTCCGTCACCATGACCTGGTGTCAGTCACCTGGCTTTCCTGTGTGTGGCGAGCGGACCCAAGTTCGGTTCAGTAACAGTTTCACGTTCATTCTCTTATTGGAGCCCCCTCCCGCCCAGCCACTTTGACCAAACAAGAGTAGAAAGAGGAAACTGAGGCTCGAATAAACCTGAATGATTTGGCTATGGCCCTCAAGGAAAACAAGGCAGTGGCAGTGCCCACCCTTGTCCTCTGACTTCCCATCCTGTGTGTGTTTCACTGTACAAAACCCTAACCCTAACCCCAACCCAAAGCAGGAAATGGAGAAGAAAGGCATGGGGATGCTTAAAGGTTGTGTGAATGATCTAGACTCCCATTCCTGTCTCTAAGACTCCATCCTGAGTGTGACACTAAAATTATCCTGTGTCTTTACTCCAGGAAAGTTTCAGGATAAACTGTGTCTGAAATTACAGCAGGGAATCAGAATATTAGCACACACCTTAGAATCAGGGACTTTTCTGTCTACATTTCAATTTCCCAGAAGATGCAAAACACTCTCATCCCAGGCCCACTGGGCACAGGGACAGAGTGTGATGTCATGTGAACTGTACAATGTTAGGGATACCAAAAATTGTAATTCTTTTCTATGTATTGCCCTTTGCCAGCCCCACCACAGAGCCTGGTGTTTCCCCTTTAAGGAACTGAGAGCAAGCACCTTTCATCTGGGAAGGGCAAACCTATTGAACTGCTGTCTACTCATAGGACCAGATTCTTGAGCTGATTTGTTCAAATGGAACACAGGACTGTTGCCTTTGGGGCTGCAGAGGAACCAGGTCTGGAGTCTGGGCTGCAGGTGTTGTGGTATCAGTGAAAGCAAAGATGGAAAGCAAAACAGGGGATGAAGGGTTCATAGAGATCAACTTCTTCCTGTTTCACGTGGTTGAAAAGAGTTGACTCTATTTTCCTTGGATCTGAAATCATGGGGTGGAAAGCACTTCAAGAATAGCCTTGCATGGCACGTGCAAGATGCCTTTACTTCGCGTGTGCCACATGTGTTGTATCTGCCTGCTGACTGCTGGGAAAATCAAGACAGATATAATCCGAAGTTTCCAGTCCACTCCCCACATACACAGATGTAAATTCAAGATCTCTCATCCAGAGATCCTGCCCCTTGCTGCTGCCGTCCTGGCACTGAAGATAAACTCCGCCTGGCACTTGATGGATGTGTCTGTTTGGGGCTGGGTGGGATCCAGAGACACCAGTAGCTTCTGGGCAGGGGTGGGGCGGTGATGGATGGCAGCCAGTTTATCTCGTGGCTTCCACTGAGCCAGGCTGCCTGGTGAGTCCTCCCCCAGAGTTAATTTGCAGTAAAGAGGACAAGGAGTTCCATCACATTCTGACAATCGCTCGTTTGTATCTACAACTAACATTTTTCGAGTGCTTCCTATATGCCTGCAATATGCTCTGTGTTTTCTATATGTTTTCCCTTGTGTGGAAACTGGTTTTTTCACAAAGTACGACCATTACAGTTTAAACGTTTGAAGCGAATGTTCATGGTTTCCCTACTGTGCTACATAAAGGTAGATTTTTAAATTTTAGTATTAAAATTAATAAAATGTAACCTTGCAATTCTACTCCCAGGAACTTTTCCTAAAGGAATAATCAATGTAAAAAGATAATATATCCAGGATGAGCATTGCAGCAAAGTTTGTAACGTAGAAAAATTTAAAAATAACCTATATACCCATCAACTGGGGATGTGTGTGTATCTGTGTTTATAAGTGTGTGTGTAGGTTTGTGTATACATGTGTGTATGTGCATTTATACACACATACGCACATACATATATACATGTGTATACACGTGCATATATACACACCTGTGCACATGTACAAATGTGTATATATATACATTATGTAGGAGGTATATTTAAGATATTTAAAACGTATTTTAAAGAGCAAACTTGTTAAAATTATTAAAATGCTAGTTTCATACGCTTTACTAATATGCATATTAATAAAAACCCAAGAAGGATATGTGTGTGTGTGTGTATATATATATATATATATATGTATGTATATGTATATGTATATGTATATATGTTACTCATGGTTATTTTTTCCAGATGGAGCAGGGAGAGGAATTTATGGGCAAAGGTGTTATCTCTTTCTACTCTACATATACATTTTTTAAAAATAATAAGCACAAATGGATTGTGTAATCACTGTCTCCCAAATAAAACGATTTATATTCAGAGGAATAAAGGATAAAAAGGCACATTATACACAAGTTTCACTTCAGTGATACACCAGCCATTTCATTACCACCAATAGTGAAGAAATTAACCAGTTTCAGGGGTATCAATGCTTCTGGTCCTTACTCATTTTATTTTCTTCATTTCCTTGGTTAACTATTTTCATTCAGGGCATTTAACATATCAAAATGGTGATTAAATATATAAAAGGAATCTTGGAAATAAAAGAGCAAGTAACTCAGGTAAAATTAAGCCCTTTTCAAGGTCAATTCACTCATCTTTATAGGCTAACAGTCTATAAGGGCAGCAGCCCTCGGATTAATACATAGCCCAGTTTGATGAAAACAGGATCAACGAAGAGCGTCTTCCAAATGGAGATGTACAGGGTACTGTAACTCTTCGTGCAATCTTTCCTTCCTACGGATGCAAATAGCTGATGGCCATTAGGGAGCAGAAAGCCTCAGAAAGGCTTCTATGAAGAGTCTGTGCCAAGCTCTCACTGAGCTTCCCAGGCAAAGTGCCGACTGGGGTGGTGTGAGGGCTGAATCCATCTCAACCCACCAAGTGCAAGTTTTCAAGCGTAAGGCAACGTGCCCTCATCTCCCTACACTTCATTTTCCTTATCTTTGAAATGGGAACAGTACTCATCTCTCTTAGCATTGGAGGTGACTGCACCACGTCTCACACAACAGTCAGTGACCGGTGCTAACAACATAGCAGAATTCGTAACGGTTCAATTAACGTTTATTAAGTAGTTCTGTTGTACCATGGACTCTACTAGGCTCAGGGGACGAAAGGGTAATAAAAATCCACCTCAAGATCTCACAGTCTAGAAGCAGTTATTTACCTTCTTTCTTAATAGTTCTTTATTTCCTGAGACTTCCCACCATATCACAGTCATAAGGCCTGTTGCAAATAACGTGTTACTGCTATGAAAACACTAAACTTTTTTCACGGTTTTCATTTTTTACAAAGTTGAGGGCTTTAAAGGTTATGCAGGTGACACTATCATTCATTCTCTCACTCTTCCTTCCTTCCTTCCTTCCTCCCTCCCTCCGTTCCTTCCTTCTTCTCTCTCTCTTACAGCTTTATTGAGATAGTTTACATATTATACAATTAGCCTGATATACTTTCTTCAGTGGTAGAAAAAGATAAGCAGTTAGTTAGCTCAGGGAAATCACATGTAAGCCCAAGTCTTTTATGCCCGTGCTGTATTCTGACTTGGAATAATGCACTTTTATGAATACTATATTAAAAGAATAGCCTTTTTTATTCAGCTGTGGAATATCTTTTCGGTGGGTGTGTAGGGGAGGACTGGGCATCAGAAATCAAAGTGTATCACTGCAAACATACATAATCCATCAGGAGTGTTGAGGTGAGAAAAGTGATGATGCCATCCACTTATCTAATGGAGTGCTATACAGAGAGTTTACGAACATTCTGTACTCTCTGGGAGCTTTCAAAGAGTGTGCACGGAGACAAATACCACAATTACCTAATTTACTTGGTAGATAAGAGAATTAATTGCTGTTATCTACGACCAACACAAGCAGACTGCTACTGCTCTTCTTCTATGCTGGGGGAGGGCTTCCTGAAAGAGGCAGGGCCTCAGGAATGATGTGACGGATGAATGGGGAAGAGTGTACCTAGTCCAGGGTCACAGGGAATTCCAGGCCTGGGAGGGAGGCCATTATCCTGCCTGCTCTAATGTGCCCCATTACAGAGACACACACTTAGTGATGTCAGCTGTAGAGGCAACATTTTCTGTTCCCCTGAACCACTGAAATCAAATTGTGGAGAACTCAGAAACATAGACCATGAGCATCTCTCTCTGTGTCTTTGCCATTTTATCATTCTCCCCTTCCTGTAAGAGGGACCCACGGTGGATGATTCCTCTCTGCCTCAGATCTGTTTAATGGAGTGAGCCAATGGAAGGAAGATTCAAAGGCAGAAAAAGGACAATAATTAAATAAAGAGCCGGAGCCCCACTGGGTGGCTGGGGGTGGGTGTGAGCAAAAGGCTCCATGCCAGCACTAGGGGACTGATGAGGCCACGTGTTATCTCAGGAGCGACCCCTTCTTAGCAGCCAATCGTGCAGCCTTACAAATACATTTCCTGGCTTGTGTGAAAGTTTCCAGTGTGCAGCCTGATGCTGAGAAGTAAAGAGAGCAGTTTAATTGATTCAGGCTCCGGATCGCTCTCAGAAGGAAACGGTTCTCTATCTTAGGCACTACAGAAGATTCACACACCAAGCATGAAAGAAATGTTATTTTAAAATACAAATTAATTTTTATATCAAACCTTTTTGCTGCTGGCTGGAAGAAACCATCTCAGTCAATTCATGGTTCCTCAGTCAACTCATAGCTGTGTGTCTAAGTTTGGGGACATACATAGAGCAAAGCCTTTGGGATGAGAGAATTCGGTCTAGACCAAGATGGTAGCCACTAGCCATGTGTGGCCACTAAAATAATTTAAAATTAACTAAAACTTAAAATTCAGTTCCTCAGCTGCACTAGCCAGATTTCAAGTATTCAATAGGCACATGTGGCTAGTGGCTATCATATTGGACCACAGGGACACAGAACGTTTCCATCATCACAAAATCTCCTATTGACCACAGCTGGTCTACACTGTCATCTTGTAGCAGCTTAAGAATTTTCTGAGATGTCCTCGTTGTCCATTTTTCAGCCAAGGAAACTGAGACTCAGAGAGCTTATGGAACTTGCCTACGGTCACTCAGATTCTAGGTAGCCAGACTGGAGCTGATATTTCTTCCTGGGGGTCCTATAATTCTTTTGCCACTTCCTTCCGTTCCCCATCACAAGTCTGAGGAATCTGAAATTAGCAAGAGAACGAAGTACTCTCATTGCTGTGTTAGTTATAACATAAACTTCATGCCTTCTTGTATTGAGGTTTTCAGATACTCAAAGGTCCAGAATTTTGAAATTCAGTAAAGCTTATTCTCTGCATTTCTACTACTACAACTCTTCTCTGAGGACTGATGGCCTCTCAGTCTATTTAGATGAAGGTAAAAAGGAAAGTCCCTGCATAAAAAGCACATCAATTAATATAACAAAATACTGTCCAGCCTCAGTAGGTCTAACTGAGAAGGTCTAGATAGATGACGGCACAAAGTCAACTTAATTGCCTCAGAAGGCTTCAGTCCTTCCAGTGCAGACAAATGACCATCTCTATATCTCAGTGGCTTAGCCCCTGAAGTTCATTTCTCCCTCTTGCAAAGTCCTCTGAAGGTCAAGCAACTCTGCAGAGCAACCCCATGACATGATTCAGTGGTCCACGTTGCTTCATCCCTGAGACTCTGGCCACTGAGCCAGCCAGTGGCTTTTACACTCGTCACCAAAGGGAACGAGAGAGCATGAAGGATTCTGCGGGGGCGGGGGGGGGGACCATCCAGAAGTGACTCCTTACCCAAGTTTTCATCCCCACAGCAGCACCAGTCACATCACCGGCCTCACTGCAAAGGAACTGGGAAAGGCTGAGGAGGGTATGGACTAGCGGGTGAGCATTCTGGTCTCTGCCACGCCAATGAGTTAAGATCATTGATGGTAACAAAAATAGAAATATGGGATTGAGCACTTGCCTGGGACTGAGTGCCCCGTGTGTAATATCTCATTTAATTCTCACAACAGCCTTGTGAGGAAAGGGCTACTACTCTCTCTTTTAAAGGTGAGTACAGCGGAGCTTAGCTGGGTTAAGAGATATGACTGAGGTCAAATGGACAGCAGATGGCAGAGCCACAGCTTGAACTTAGACCTGACGAATATTACAGCTTAGGGTTGGTTAGACATCCAGATTTTTTTTTTTTTTTTTTTTTGCGGTATGCGGGCCTCTCACTGTTGTGGCCCCTCCCGCCGCGGAGCACAGGCTCTGGACGCGCAGACTCAGCGGCCATGGCTCACGGGCCCAGCCGCTCTGCAGCACGTGGGATCTTCCCGGACCGGGGCACGAACCCGTGTCCCCTGCATCGGCAGGCGGACTCCCAACCACCGTGCCACCAGGGAAGCCCAAGATATTTTTTAAGGGGAAGTAAAGTTGCACTCTAGAATAGTGCTGTCCAGTAGAACTTGGTGCAAAGATGGAAGTGTCACTATATCTATGTGACCCAATACAGCAGTCATGAGCCACATGTGGACACTGAGAACTTGAAATGTGGCCACTGTAACTGAGGAACTAAATTTTAAATTTAATTTAAATTGCACTGAGATAGAAAATTGAATTAATAGCATTGTAACTTAACTTGCTATGTGTAAATGCTCCTTCTTCAAAAACAGAGTGAAGTTCTCTGAGGTCAGAGACCGTAACTTGCTCATCTTTTTATCTTCTCTAGCATAGGCAGAGCACTTTGCAGATAAAGTTTGCTCAGTACAAATTTATAGATTATCATTTGATACTGATCCACTGCAGGACTTTCCAGCTTATTGAAAATGTGGATATTCCGTGACCAATTCTGTTTGTCTGAAAAGGGTCAAAGGACTTTAAAACTCCATCTTACCAACAACTTGCTTCTTGTTCCCCTTCTACCTACATGATTGACGGTCAGTAATAAGACACGTTTTTGTATTTTCAGAAGCTGCCTCCAGGGTTTTAAAAATATTCCTGGGTTTTATTTTGTGGGGAGGAGGGGGAGGGAGATACCGAGTCTCCTATTTTCCATACTGATTTTTTAAAAGGAAAATGAAGATCTAGGTTAACGTGCTTTCACAGCAAACAAGAGCAGAATGAAACAGAGAAACTAATGGATCTCTTTCTGTGAATAAAATGACAGATAAAATATCTATTTTGCTCACATATTTTTCTTTCACAGACAGTTCATTTCAGTAAATATCTTACCACCTGCACTTGTCTATTTTCCAAGGTTTTGGGATATTTCCAGTAAGTTCAGTTGGACTCTATAGTTGGTATTTATGAGGCTGTGCTTAAAAGGAAATTGCATCACGGATATCATCAGCTCAATTTTTTCTGAGTTTTTCTTGAACATGTAGTTGGCAAGCTCTCAAAACCCTTATCAGGTCATAACTCAAAGATACATGTGGCCTCCACAGCTAGGTTAATATTTACAAAGCACTGTTCTGCCCCCCAGCTTTTTTCTTATATGTCTCTCTCCCGTGGTTCCTACCTTTTTGCAGGCCTCTTAATATTGAAGATGAAGAGGCCAAGTCTACACTGACAGAAAATGCCTTCTGTGGTCTTCCCACAGAGAGTCTCCTCCAAAACAGGCTCTGTTGGTCCTTAGAAGTGAGCTGAGGTTTCGAAATCTTCTGCGCCTGGGTTTCTCAACATCCGGAGTATTAGCATTTTGGGTCACAGACTTCTATTATGGGGACTGTCCTTTGCTACATAGGATGTTTAGCAGCATCCCTGACTTTGACTCATGAGATGCCAGTAGTACCCCCTCGCCTGGTTATGACAACCAAACATGTCTTCAGATATTACCAAATGTCCCCCAATTACTCTAGGCGACTTACATTATGTTTCAGTTCTCAGCTCATGTGTCATCTCTGGGAGAACATGATATGGGTCAAGTTCTGTGCTTGTCACTCTCTCAGAATCTTTGAAGCATATAATCTCAGTCTGTAGCTACCTGTTCACTGATGACCAGCATCGCTGGCCCTAAATTATCACTGTGATACACACGGCAAGGATACAGGTGAAGATTTTCCACTAAGTAAGAATTGCCTTACTCAAAAAATTACTTTGAGAATTGCCTTATATTTTCAGGGTTAATAATTACTGATTACTTCTCCCTTATCACACACAAAGGGTCAAAAACACCTGTGCATTCATAGACTCTGCTTGCCCCTGGTGTGAAGTTGTTAATAGCAAAGCTTGGAGTTGAGACGACCAGAAACTTTCTTTAATGGGATGATGAATTTAGTGTCGTGGTGTCTCTTCATGGTGGAGAAATCCATTTTCAGCTTAGAATTTTCTGCAAATCGTGTCTCTAAAAGAACAAGGGAGGTCCCCCAATGGCCTGGGTAAACCTCTGATCCTCTGCTGATTTACCCCTTTACCAGATATTTCATATTTGTTGACTGAATGAATAAATAAAGGCTATGTACCAAGTTCTCTGCTAAAGCTGAAAACACAATAATGAGCAAAATTAAGCATGGTCCCTGCCACCTCAGAAAAACAAGTCTGGTGGGAAAAATGACACGAACTGAATGACTATCAACTATATCAATGAATGTGTAGCTGCAGACTGAGCTTATAGGCTTCCAGGGTCCCCAACAGACGACACATGAGCTGAGAACTGAAACATAAATACAAGTCAACTAGGTGAAATGAGGGGAGAGCACTCCAGACACACAGGCCAGCAGGTACAAAGTCTACTGGAGAGAGGGATCAAGATGAGTAAAAACAACTGGGGAAACTCAGAAAGACAGTGAGTCTGGAGCACAGAAAACATGGGATGAGACTGTACAAGGGGAGACTGAGTTGTCACATGCTAGGCCTCATTCTCAGGAAGCCAACTGCTCTTTACTCCATCAGTGGACATTCATCCACAGACTTGAAGTAGTCAAGGGAAAGACTGTACCTGAATTTCACAGGGATCCCTAGTGGCAGCATGGAGAACGAATCGGGGAGGTTATCTGGAAGTGAAGTGGGAGAGAGGAAACTCAGGCGGATGTCCAGGTGAGACAGAAGGGTGTTTAGGCTAGGAGGGTCCAATAAAGAAGGAGAGGGGAAGAAGAAGTGGTACCTGGAAATTGAACCAACAGGAGGTGAGGGATTCAACCAGAAGGCTCAACTAGGGCAGACTAGTTACAGCTGGTGTTCTACATGCTGCCTATAATCCCTGGGAGGACCAGAGAACAGGGTGGTCAGGATGCCTCTGAGGTTTTTACATGACTGGTGGTGTCCTCTGTCTAGAGAGTGAATGCTAGGGGGGAAACGCCTTTGTGCTAGAAAATCATGAGCTTTGTATTGGAATGTAGAATCTGAGGTGCCTGTAAGATACTGCAGAAAGAAGAAACCTGGCTTGCTGCCTGAAAGGAGGAACTTTCCCAAGGACAAGAAGAATCAACCAGGGGTGATCATTTTGTAGAACAGCCATTAGCCAGTTAGTACCTAATATGAACTTTAAACAATTATTAAGTAGCAGCTAATTAGTTTTAGCAAATGACAACAGAATTGTAAAAAAAAAAAAAAATTATTTGTCAACCACCATTTCCCTTCTCACCCCCATTTCAGCTAGGCCTTTGCTACAAGAAAGCATCCAGTGCACAGCTTTCTGTATGGGTCCCTGCTAAGGAAAGATGCTGACAATATTCGGAATGCTCTGCCCACTTCTGGATGGAGAAAATCCACTTATCATGTCGTGTCTCACCCAGGACATCTGTAGGTGAGATTCTCTTTTTCCTCACCTTGCATCTGCTCAGTATCTTAATCCCAAATTGTAGGAGTGAAACGCTGGCAACCTTTAAGGATATAATTTGCTTCCTATTACATTATTTCTTCCCGTACAGAAGAGACCAAGTGTTTGTCATTTACGAGTGTCATGTCATTACATTCCATATTGCAGTGTAATGATGTGAAATGATTAAATGACAAAAGGCCTGCTCACTGCCAAAAGTTTAAAGTGGCATACTTTTATTTGTAGATTGGAAAGCTCTTATTAATTCTTATATTGACTTTGCCAGATGAGATACTGCAAGCAGACTGGTGCATACAGAAATGGGGTGCCAGTAAGTGAGGTTCGGCACCCCGATTCCCACGTAAACAGGAAGAGTTCTCCGATTCTAGCACATTCCTCAGGCTACACATCCAGAGCTAAATGTATTAGTTTAGAACAGTCTTGTCACCTGATGAATGTGGAGTGACAGACATCAAAATACAACCTGACTGGAGTTTTTATTGAGAAGAAAAATGGGAACTCAGAACAGGTGGCTGAGAAAATAAAACGGCCTATACTCCTTTTGCCCCCTCCTGAACCACTTTTTTCCACTAGCACTTATTGGGAGATTGAATTTTATTCTTTTTTTAAAGGAAAAAGAGCATACAAAAAGCATTTCGGTTACGTCACCAAATTACTGGAAGACCGCGGCTGGTAAAGCAACAATTTCTTCTTCTTTTTCCCCTAGGCTATAAAATCTCATGTGGAGATCTTTGAAAGAGGGTTAAAAATTACATCCTCAGAACTATATGTTTTTTAAGCTTTTAAAGTTTGAATCCACATGACCTCAAGTGTTTGAGGATTTGTGAAGAAACCTGTTCTCACCTGCCGTTTCTTTCAACCATTTATGGACTCCCATTCTGGTAACACATGCATTGCCCAATTCCAGTAAGAACCTTCCTGCAACCATAGTCGAGTGACTTTTTTTTGTTTGTTTCCTTTTGTTTTCCCTCCCCTGGATATTTCTTCCCCTCTTCTTGGTGGAAATAAGAGAAAGGCCATACTTCTCGACCTGGTCATTTCTACTACTTCTTTTACCTAAGAAACATTCTTATTTTAGGAATTCTCCACCCTGACTTGGTTTGGCTTTTGTTTTACTTTTCTTTTAATTATTTTCCTTGAATGTCAATTAGCTTCTTATATTTTTAGCTCTGTTTATTACATGCTATTATCACTTTGGTGTAGAACCTTCTTTTGTTGTAAAACACTGTTGGGTGAAAGCTGAAGGGGGTGGGAAATAAATTAAGAAACAGCTGTTTTATTACCTATGGACACTTGCAAGGCCGCTCACCTGTGCTCGATCTTTTTAAAACAAGAAGGCACCAAACACTAATAAGCTCCTAGATTTACAGACAATGACCCTATGCCTGCCAAGATGGCCAATAATCTTTGCTTTTGCTGTAGCACAGGGGGTAGGTTGCCTCACTTTTAGCACGTTGGCAGGGGCACAGAGAACATGTTCTTCATGGAAAGGGACTTGTAAATGGAAAACGGCTCAGGGAGCAAAACTGCCAGGAGCTCACTTGCCTTGTGGGAAATGCTACAAAGTTTCATGATTGGAAAGATAGCACTCTGGGGCTTCCCTGGTGGCTCAGTGGTTGAGAATCTGCCTGCCAGTGCAGGGGACACAGGTTCGAGCCCTGGTCCGGGAAGATCCCACATGCCGCAGAGCAACTAAGCCCGTGCACCGCAACTCCTGAGCCTGCGCTCTAGAGCCTGTGAGCCACAACTACTGAGCCTGCGTGCTGCAACTACTGAAGCCCGTGAGCCTAGAGCCCGTGCTCCGCAGCAAGAGAAGCCACCGCAATGAGAAGCCCGCGCACTGCAATGAAGAGTAGCCCCCGCTCACCGCAACTAGAGAAAGCCCGCGCGCAGCAACAAAGACCCAACACAGCCAAAAATAAATAAATTAAATAAATTAAATAAATAAATTAAAAAAAAATATAGCACTCTTTCAGACAATCCGCACTGTGGGTGAAATTATTTGCCATTTAATCTGGATTTTAGGTGAATCACAGCATCTTTGTTTAGTCCCTATGTTGTCTCTATCGAAAAGTACAAAGTGGCCAAAAGCTTGTGCCTGCACTGCTGCAGTCAGTAAATGCTACTCTGTTCTGATCCTTTTTTTCCATTACTTCTTTTGAGACTTTTATTTCTACATCTCTTTGGCACGAGCTCTTATTTGGCAGGTAGTGAGAACTCAGGGTTCTCTTGGAAGACAATATACTGAAGAGCCCTGGAGGTTTTTTTTCCCCTTTATATATAGATGGCTTTGTCATTATGTCCTAAATCATGAATGCATATAAGAGCGGCCAAGAACAGCTCAAATGGCTGTAGCAGGGACCCTGAAATAACAGGCTGGCTCCACCCACAACTACAAAAGAGATCATGTTATGCATGTTCTGATCAGCACATACAGAACAATGGGTTAGGCTAAGACCTTTGTCACATTGTGATGGCCTCCGGGTATTACCTATATTTTCATGAAGCAATTCTGCTCTTCAATAAGTCATTCGCCTCCCCTGAAATCACCCAAAACCCTGGGCTTCCTCCTGATGATAATTCTGTGTTCACTTTTTCCTGCAGTTAACACCTGTTTAGGTGTTCATCGAAGTGCTCCAGGTTAGTAGTGAAGAGGACACACCCTATCCCTGTGGCCATGGAGCTTAGATCCCAACAGGAATGATTAAGAGAGAACAAGCCAATGAGCAAGACAATTTCAGGTGGTGAAAAGATGATCACACAGCGCAGTGTGATCAAGAGAGAGCTAGGAGTGGGGATACAATATAAATGGTGTAGTCACAGAAGGCTCCCAAGAGGAGGTAACATTTGAGCTGAGAATGAACATTGGCTGGAGTGCCCATCATTTTACAGTCTGGGGAAGCACCTTGCAGGCAATGGAAGGGCAGGTAGAAAGACCATACGTTAGGAATGAGCTTGGGCAGGAAGCAGTCCAGTTTTGCAAGACGGCCTTGAACTACAGGAAAGATAAGAACTGAGAGCAGAGTGGTCAACAGGGGCCCAACTCATGCAAAGACTTTCAAACTTAGGATGCAACCCCAGGCTTGCCTGGCCTTCCCTGGTCTCTGTTTTGTTTTCCGTGTGACTCACATATATCACTCCATCTTCAGTACAATAAGAAATACCGCTGCAGTATAAGCAAGTGATTCTCCAGTGATATTCTGGGGCATAAATAGGTTGCTAAATGTTGATCGATGTGTAAAATTTACCTTTACGACACCGAGGGACACATCTACTTACGGCCAAATCTGTCGGCTGCAACAGAGGAGTATAAAGGAGGCCCACGGTAGTGGGGAGCAGAGTACAGCTTACACTGATAATAAGTCAGAGGGCCCCTTCCCTATTCTCACTGCTTTGAGTGAGGGTGTGCCGCACAGAGCCGGGGCTGCCATCTGAAAATCAAGACCAGTAAGGGGAAAATCTGCTTAGAAATTCTGACCCCAGCCTCAGGTCTCTGAATAATTGAACCAGGGTCAGAAACACCTACCTCCAGACTTCTTGTTATGCGAGAGGGGAAAATCTGACTTGTTTAAAAGTAACGTGATAAGTAAGAACTTAGAATAGGGTTCAGCTTGCCAAAGCAAGAGCAAGTATTTACTGAAAATGTGAGAACTCCGTCTCATGACTTTTTAAAAGAACTCAGTGGGGGCAGCAAACGGTTCTCCCCAAGTGGTGGCCCAGTGCCGAGACGGTCTGCGGGACTGAATGATGACAGTGCGGCACGGTGACACTGGGGTGACACTCAAGTTGTAATTGCTACTACTTTAGCACAGCTTTGACTTCTGTTGTTCTTCTCGAGAATGCAATGAATCTTCCAGCGATCTAAAGAATTTTTTTTTAAATGGGGGGAACCTCTGATAGAGTCAGATTAGCAGAGATTAAGGACCCTTCCCAAAAAGCAAAAGGTTAACCTCTGTCTGGTGTAAATGAGGCATGTTATTATCAAGATCCAGCCATCTGGAACCATGGTCCAGGCCCAAAGGACAACTCACTCAGCCTGCTTCTGCCTGCCCACTCCCAAATCAGTTCTGGTTCAAGTTCCCTGGACAGAGCAGTGGTATGTGCCTTCCAGTTTCCAAATCCTACTCTTTCCCTAGTTACCTCTAAGACCTCAGATCCTTATTGAGTAACATGGAAAATTTGACCAAAGGCTGTGATCTTCAAATATGTATGTGTACGGGTGAGGGGAGTATGTAAGCAGTAGATTATTTCACGTTAAATTTTGTGTAGAAATCCACTAGATAAAAGAGATGAAAATGGGAACATCTCAGATGAAATGAAGGCATAGCTCCAGAGTCCCACGGGCTCCTTCGCCTTCGCTATATGTGCAGTCCCCAAGGAGAGTGCATCTGGGGCGGAGACTCAGCTGACCAAGAGAGCTTTAAAGGAGAGGGAGAAATGCTCAGGTAACACAAAGTGTGGGGAAGGACAAGAAGGGTGGCATAAAAACACACCTGGAAACACGCTGGTGGTGGAGAAGGCATCTGGATTCCAATGTGGATTAGGTGATCTTTGTTAAGGGTTCAGATCTTTAGAATTTGTTACCCCTACTTAATTCTCATTGGAGAACAGAGACTAAGAGATGGAATTTGGGGCCAGAAGGCCTGTGTTCAAAGTCTAGCTCTCCCACTTGCAAGCTGTGCCACGTTCAGCAAACTACTTAACCTCTCTGAATATCAGCTCCATGTCTATGAGATGGAGATAATCACCCAGGATACACAGAGAATTTAAATGACTTGTCCAAGGTCATTCATAAGCAGGAGACTTCGAGTTTCAAATTCTAGCTCTTTTGACTCTTTAAATGCAGTGCTACTTTTTCTAACCACAAGAAGACCCTGCTGCAGATTCACAAATGATGTGAATCTTGAGAAAAAGAGAGGGAGGAGGGGAAGGAGAAAGAGAGAAAAGGAGGAAGGGAGGAAGGCAGGAAAGCAGGAAGGAAGGAAGGGAAGAAAGAAATAGATTCTGTATATCATCTGTATTATAGATATACAGACATTTGCCAAAGAAAAATAATCTGGAATCTGTTTGAAATGGACATCATTAGTCAATTCACTGGATTAAGGCAGCTATCGATTTCCTTTTTCTGATGAGATGATTCTTCTGATTTTTGACAAACTTTAGTGATTACCAAGGTGCTGAGAAATCAAGCAACTTACAATAAAATGAACATGGTAGCAGCAGCTTCAAATTTTACAAATAAGTGATTGAGATGATGTGTCACATCCTTGACTTATTCGCTGGTTAAACCAGGGAAGTTCTTGTGGCTAAATGGATGATGGCAAGGCAAATGAATTCCAGTCATTTGACATAGATCTGCTATGTGCCTGGGTGAGGCATGCAGGATAGCTGATAAAATTCATATTCATAATCATTTGTTGCCAATTAATTAATAGGATCTATTGCATCAGAGAGCAAGGTCTCTAGGAAATAGGACGACAGATAGATAACGAATTGATAGAGGTTCTGGAGATACAAGGCAAGAAGGTCAAGAAATATCTAAACCAGGAGCCAGGAGTATGAATAGTGTGCGAGGCTACCTCACATACAAAAGAAGAAACCTTATATCTTTCCCCTTCCAGTTGAAGAGACAACTTGGAGCCCTAACCCGATCTCAACCTTCCATATCTGGGCTCCTGTCCAGGACAAAGTCATCAGTGACACCAACACAAACCTATCCATTCCCAGGAGCTTTCCTACATTCAAGAGCCTAGATGAAGGGGGGTGGGGAGGGGCTTACAATCCCTCCTTCATGATGAAAATAGCCAACAGGAAGTTACTCAACAAAACACTCACCAAGGGATGCAGTCAACATCAATTACCTTGCATCTTCGATTTTCATTCTAAAAGAGCATGGCTCACTTCACTTTTGAAAGTAATTTGAATGAATCCTTTCCAAAAATGATAGAGCTTGACTTTCCAACTTTACTTTGGAAGACACAGGACCCAAACAAGCAATTCTCCATATTATTAATGTTTCCTTGCTCACATGAATCTGGTAACAATAGAAGTGCTTCTTATCGGGATGAATCTTACACTCAAACTAGAGCTCACATTTGGCCGGCTTCGGCAGGTCGACCAAAAATAGAAATTGGCTTACGCATCTTTCTACTTTTAGGGCGGGTGAAGGTATGGATTTAGACACTTGATTTTCTTAGCTTAGGGAGCACTGTAGGCTAAACCGCTTTGGCCCTGAGGGACTCTTTGCTACCGGCAGCCCTGGGCAGGGTGCAGGTGTTAAAATTCACTTCTGATATCCAGTTGACGTGGACTTTTGGAGCGTTTACAGTTGTCCCGGCCGCTCCTGTGGCCACAGAGAATTCTCTTGCTCCTGCTTCCTGCTCCTCCTCACGTTTCCCTCGCTTCACACTGAGCTCTACATCCCAAGTTGACTGTTGGTCTCTAAGCCTACGCAGGAAAGAAACGTATGAAAGTCTAGAAACAGGGAAAGCCAGGAGCACCTTTGCTGCTCCAGAGCGAGCTACATACAGACATCCCCTCACACCCAGTGGCCTCAACAGGAAAGAGAAGGGAATGCACTGGGGTAATACAAAGAGGGTCCTGCCAAAGAGAGGCAAGTGTGCATGTTGATGGATAGCGGGCAGGAGGGAACATGGCTGCGTAATGCGGTCACTGGGTCGCACGGGGCTCAGGAGGAGGCGGAACGTTTTGTTTTCATGCACAGGTTCATTTTGATGCTAGCACCCCTGGAAGAGGGAGGACGATGAACAGGCCGTACCTCCTCTTTCAACCTGGCCTTTTGAGACCCAAACAAGCACATAGGGCTGGATAACTTCTAGAAGCTAAAGTTCCACAGCTCAGTATGAAGAGTTACTTATTGTGTTTCAGAATGTTCGATGACGCTAGCAAATTTGCTATCAGGGTAATGATTGGAAAAATACCATGCCCTTCGTTTATCCTTTGTCTAAAGTCATACACACCTGCCCTCCACGAATGTGGTTTCTCCCCAAGAACTGACGACTTCTTTCTCTATGATTTGACTTTCCACTGACCTTCCTGGACAAGGGAGGGATCCAGGAGACAGTTATTAATTCAACATGTATCTATGAAGCACGTGCTACACGCCAGTCTCAGCTCTGGGCACCAGGGTGTGGTAACGAGCAGGGCGATTCCAAACCCCTGCCCTGCTGGACTTGACTTCTTCCCAAGGGTGGTGGGGATCAAGACAGTTGTGAGAGATGTTAGACAAATAAGCAAAGTCAATGAGAATTAAGGTCATGTGATAGAGAGGGAGTGGGGGGACCTCGGGGTCAGGAGCCTCATTTTGTACGGCTGGACAGCATAGCCTCGCAGGAGGAGACGTTCACAGGAGCCGAGAGGTCAATTATGAGAAGAAACCAACAATGCCAAGATCACATGGCAACATTTCACACAAAAGAAACAGTTAGTGCAAAGCCTCGGAGCTGGGAGCACGACTGGCTTGGGTCAAGGGATAGACGAAAATGCCAGGAAGAGGAGAGACAAAAATAGCAAGAAAGAGGAGAGGGGTGGGGAATCAGGCAGAAGAGAGCCGCAGGACTAGATCAGGCCAGGTCCTTCAGGACGTGGGGAAGAATTTTAACTTTTTAATAAATGCAATGAGAAGGCACTGGAAGGTTTTAATCATGGGAGTGGTGTCTGTTTTGCATTTGAAAACTATCATCCTGACTATTTTTCAGAGAATGGAGGAATATTCTTCCCCAGCCTACAGCCATAGCTGATGGAAACAGAAACAGAAGTGGTCATCTTACACGCTGTGTCTCTTATCTCTAAGGAACCGGATTGAGGTACACAGTCAGTGTTCAGCCAGTCTCTTCATGGGAGTAATACTGTAACATAAGCGGTGGGAGCCAAGAGGACTGAGAAGTGACCCCCTGGGCTCTTCCCTCTTCCGAGTCTCAGGTGAATGCTTGTCTTGGAATTCCACCAGATAGTCAGGAGCTCAGCTGAGCTGGAGAGAGCCGAGCTGCCAGAAGTCAGAGTAGCTGATTAAGACAACAAACCCAAAGGAACAAAATAATGGAGGCTGATTCACTTACTGCCATAAAACATAAGCAAGAGGCTAAACCAGAGAAAGCACCAACTCCCATCCGCTCTGCTTTCCCTGAAGCAGTGGCACTGATGAAGGGTCAGGTGGGTCAGTGCAGATGTCGGGGGTCTGGGTTTCTCACTGCTGGGGGAGCAATAGACAAAAGCCGCCTGCAGTTGAATGGACCTGGGCTGCGAGGAAGGAGAAGGGGAAGGGCTATGCTGGAAAGAACTGAGTGCTGAGTCACAGTGGAGAAAAATGTCTTCAAGTTTCCCCTCTCCTCCTTCTCCACAAGGTGATCCTGGCAGAGGCTTCTAAGAAAAGCCTCTCCTGAAACCACCCCGCCCCCCATTAAAGAGGTCACCAGATGGAGGTGCCCAGGCTAGGAATACAGCTGTGCATAAGAGCATGGCTAGCCAGGGAGGCTGAGTCCTGTACTGCAGCTCCTTTCAGAGAAGGCAATGCACTGGCTATGCCCCAAGCCTGGTGGGGGGAGGGCAGCTTCCCCCGAGCCCTGCCAGGGAAAGCCTTTGTCGTTATCCATGGTCAGGTCTGAGAAGGTACACATAAGTGTTTAGCCAAGAGCCAGACTCTGAACAGACTGCCCTAGATCCTTCCTATAAACCCCCCTCTTTATTTTCTAGAGTAGATTGAGTAGTTTCTGTTGCTTGCACCAGCATCCTAACCAAAAGATCCAAAAATGGACCCAAAAGTGACAGAGAGTCAAGTAATCAAGCATCTTGAGGGATGGTAACAAGTATAGGTACTAGAAAAATGAGCACCATTGCCCACAAAAACATGCCTGGAGATACCCTGCAGACTCTGAACTGGGACAAGAGTTTGCGCCTGTCAAGTAGTAACGGCGACTCGAAGAGCCCAGCACAGGGGCCGGAGTTAGAGAATATGAGACGGGAGCACTCTGGCCTATCTCTGAGATTACCTGCTGGCATACTGTTTGCTAGAGATTTCTACTGTGTAACAAGAATGCTAACAGGTGGGGGACAGAGGAGGACGGAAGAGAGAAGACGCCCTGACTATCTCTCCAAACTCGTCTCCTCCCTCTCCCCCCTCCTTTGCTCTGCTCTGGTCTCTCTCGTCTTCTCCCTGTCGCCAGACAAGCCTGCACCTCGGGTCCCCTGGATCTGCTCCCTGTGCCTGAACTGCTCTTCCCTCCAGCCCTTACATGACTTGAGCCCTCATTTATTCAAATCACTGCTCCAATATCACATCTTCCAAAGGGCCTTTCCTGACCAGCCCACCCAGAACCGCAGCTCTATCACTTTTTATCCCTTAACACTGCTTTATGTTTTTTCTGTGTAGCATTTATCACCACCTGACATTTGATTGATTGATAGATTGTTCTTCGTCTTCCTAAGCCCGCACTAGAACAGGAGTTCAACAAAGGTAAGAACTGTTTAGTTCCCAGAGCACTGCATTCTCAAAGCCTGGAGTCACTCCCAGTAAGGAGTGGCGCTCCAGAAATATTAACTACATGAATGAATGAATGAATGAATGAAGAAAATAATATAGGAGAGATAAAAAGTAGGAGGGGGAATAAAATATTGTCTCTAATTAAAGAAGCAAAAATTGATTACATAACCCAAACACATAAATTAGAAAAATCTCTCTATGTGTTTTACATTTAAAATTGGTCTCTTTGGTTTGTTTTATTCATTCATTCATTCCTCTAATAAATATTTATCGTCTAAACAACAGATCATATTCTGAGGTGACTGGAGAAGGCAGGATCTTAAAAGTGAAGACTCCCGAGAGGGGATAGTTAGACCAAAGGAAAAGATCCACAACAGGGACACTTAAGAAATTCTTGCACATCAGGTGTGTCTGAGCATGGCTGGAGTGAGGAATAGTGTTGCTTCTGTATCAAAACTAACAGTATGTTTTTTGGATGTGAGAAATGGAGTAAGGGAAAACCACACCACAGTTGTTTATATCATGAAATAATGTCTTGGAATGGTACAGCCACTGTGGAAAACAGTACGGCATTTCCTCAAATAATTAAAATAGGATTAATATACGATCCAGCAATTTCACTTCTGCGTATATACCCCAAAGAATCGAAAGCAAGGTCTCAAAGAGACATTTGTACATTAAGAGCAGTATTCACAATGCTGTAACGTGGAAGCAATGCAAGTGTCCACCAACAGATGACTAGATAAAGAAAATGTGGTATATACATACATGGAACATTATTCAGCCTTAAAAAGGGAGGAAATTCTACAACATGCTACAACATGGTTGAAACTTGAGGGCATTATGCCAAATGAAATAAGCCCATCATAAAAAAGATAAATACTATATGATTCCACTTGCATGAGGTACTTAGATCAGTCTGGTTCACAGAGACAGAAAGTAGAATGGTGGTTGTCAGGAACTGGTGAGCGTGGAGTTAGTATTTAATGGGTAGAGAGTTTCAGTCTTACAAGATGAAGAGTATGGAGATGGACATGGTGGTGGAACAACATTATGAATGTATTTAATACCACAGAACTAACTGTATGCTTAAAATGGTTCAGTGGTAAATTTTATGTTATATATATTTTGCTATAATAAAAAAATTGAAGGAAAAAACAGTCGGGCTGGTACTGCAGCTTTGTCAAGTCATGTTGAACCAGTTTCTTCTAATATTCTATTCTTGTCTTTGTGCATAGCTTGAGACCTCGTGGTTACAATGTGGTGACCGCCGCACTTAATATAGGAGTAACATTGAAAGTGTATTTTAAATGGTACAGACCTGGAGGCTCCTGCTACTCCAGGTTTTTGCCTTTGCTGTTGTTGCTGTTTTGAATCAGAAGAATGTCCAGTAGGCTTGGGCAAGACACCAGAGCAAGAAGGGCACTTGGGGACACAGTGAAGATGTGATTTAGCAACCAGCACGGAAGTATTTCAGCATCTTCACAACTGTGCCACTGTATCGGTGGATTAGCCAAATGTCAGTCCTGCCTCTAGAAATCAGGCAGAAGGAGAAGGAAGGCAGAAGGGCATGGGGTCCTCTTTTGGCAGGGCTCTGTGATTTTCTTCCTTTGGGAAGGAACATTCTGCCTAGAGACTAATACCCAAATCTCACTGGGTAAAAGCAAGTCACATGACCATGGCTAACTGTAAGGGGTGATCCTCTGAGTTTTCCAAAACTCTATCGTCAAGGCTGGCAAGGGAAAGCGGGAGCTATAAATGGCTTTTGGAAAGCCAATTCCTAGTTTCTGCTGCAGGTTACCATTATGGCTTGGGAAGGACACAGTAAAAGGCTGATTCACCTGTCCCAGAGGTGGACACATTGAGAATGAGGATCTCAGAAAGCAAAAAGCCCAACTTAAAATAATGCATTATATTTTGAACCCTGAATGCCTGACAATACATTTCACGGCTCATTTCCCGCTCTTTGTGAATGCTAGTAAACACTCGGAGAGAGAATTCACACTTTTCATGTCAAATATCCTTGCAGTCCTCCCCTCCTCCAGCTCGTCACCAGTTAAACAGACCCTATGAGGACAGTCTGTTCACACTATAATCTCTTGCGACACTAAACCTTAATCTGTCTTACAATTTCTATTGTTTTTCACCAAAAGGTTATTCCAGAAATATTTTATAGAGCACATTCATTTTACTGGCCAAGAATAAATTGTATAATCAGAGGCACACTAACCAACGCTGGCTCTCCCTTCCCAATCCAAATTTAAGAATTTCATGCGGATTACTCATTGCCATCTATCTACCTAATTCAATGTCATTATTTTTCTCTGGTCTAGGCAGAATTTCCCCTTCCCTGAAATGAGCTTATCTTATAATAAGGTATTGGAGGAGGGAGAACAGCACTGGTGGAGTTCCTGTCACTGAAGTCCACACATCCACTCCCAAGCCTGGAATTAAGGGGTTGTCAAGGTCTTCCATTAGAAGGGAGAACCCATTTTTTAAAAAAGGATTGCAACTTGCCATTTAATTTTATTTTTTAAATCACAAAAGAGTCTGACTTTGCAAATGGTGGCCTCTCTAAATATTTGGTTTGCCTTTGATTCCATCCCCCACTTACTATCCAGGTCACAGTTTATGTTACTTCCCTTCATAGGTTCTCTCTGTCCCCAAGACTGAGAAAGGAACTTTGTCTGAATGTCCTAGCCCTCTACCCTCATTCCTAACATCCCAGCAAGTATGCATAAGAGTACCTATGCAGTGCTGTCCGAAAGCACTGGAATGCAAGCCACATATGTAATTTGGAAATTTTTCGTAGCTGTGCGTAAAAAAGAGTAAAAAAGAAACAGGCAAAAGCAATTTTAATAATATATTTTATTTAACTGAGTAGATCTAAATAATATCATTTTGATATGTGATCAATGTAAGAATAGTAATGGGATATTATACATCCTTTATGTAAATTCAGTGTGTATTTCAGGCTTACAGCACTTCTCAATTCAGACCAGCCACATTCCAAGTGCTTGACAGCCACGTGTGGCTTGTGACTTCTCTACTGGGTGACACACTTCTATTGTATTTGGATATGCATTTGTGTTTCTTCCCCATTGCCCTCAAGAGCGGAGATTATATTTACCTTTCTCCGCTGAGCACCTAGCATCCAGCACATAGTAGAAACTTAATAAATGCTTGATGAAAACATAATTGAACAATCCCAACTCTGCCACTAACCATGTGCCTTTGGGTTAGTTGATTTCTCTGGAGCTCACGCCTTATTAAAGAAGAAGATATCATATTCCATGATCGCCAAGGTCCCCATAAATGTAAGCATTCTAGGTCACAATTCAGTTCTCCTTCCCTCTCTCTCTCTCTCTCTCATTTAAAGTATGTATATGCATGCCCTTGATTTTCATTGTGTTTTGTGGCTAGGGTATACCCGAATTTACCATGCTCTACATTTTTACATTTTCCCAATTGGTCTTTGAATCTTGGAGACATTTTGGATTATGATACTCTTTCCTTTTGAAAATAGTGCTCATTGTTTTTCTTTTATTATAAAATATCTTCATAATAGAACATTTGGATAACACAGAAAAGTACTCAGTCAACAAATTGCTTGTATAGCTACTACAGAGAGATAACACAGGTAACATTTGTGCATCTATCCTTCTGGTGTATTTTCTCTATTTATTAGTAGTAATATGTGTATCAATGCACATTTGTTTCTCCTTTTAGAAAAATGAGGATCATAATATATGTAATTTTTTAAAATCATCCTTTGTTATTTAACAGTATTTGGGAATGTACACTCAAGTCATCAAGTATTATTTTAAAGCGTAATTTGCTGGGTGCAACATATAGCATCATTTGACTATCTGGAGTTGCCACCTTAAACAACTGAAGGAGCAACATGTGTGTATCTGGGGGATGATGTTTACCAGTGGAGAAAATAGCAAGTGCAAAGGCTGAGCGTTAGGAACAAGTTCAGCATATGCCAAAGTGGCTGAAGAAGCGGCAAGGTAAAGATGCAGAAAATGAGGTCAGTAATGGAAGGCCAGATACTGTAGTGATTGTGGTGCTTTCCTCTGAGGGATAAGGGAAGCCGCTGTAGGGTTTTCAGCATCACAAGTGGTAGTGGCGGGGGGATGGTACTGGCATTTGGTGGGTAGAGTCCAGGGATGCTGCTAAACACCCTACAGTATCCAGGACAGCCCCTAACAACGAAGAATTATCTGTACACAAATATCAATAGTGCCAAGATCGAAAAAACTTGCTCTTTAGAAAGAAAAGAACAGTAACAAGAAGACCAGCTTAGAAGTTGCTGAAAGGCAATATCTAGGCTTGAGAAGTGGTGCTCTGGACCCAGGTGGGGGGGGGGGGTGGAGGTGCAGACAGTCAGATTCTGTATGTAGTTGAAGCTGGAGAGTTGTCAGGATTTGATGATGGACTGGATACGGAGCATGAGGGAAAGAAAGGAATCAGGATTGACTTATGTCTGAGGTCCAAGCAGTTTGAAAGATGGAATTTCCATTGACTTGGATGGGGGAGCCTTCAAAAGGAGGTTTGGGGAGAAGATTAAGAGTCTGGATAGCAGACATTTAGAGATGGACTCAAGGCGGCTTGAAGATTGGTCGGAAGTGAGAAGTAAAGAAGAAAGAGCAGTGGAGGATGACTCCAGGCGTGTGTCCTGGGCCACTGGTTGGGTAGTAGAGTCATGCACCAAGCCAGGGAGAGGGTCAAGTCTGCACCTAGAAGATGGCAGGTTTGCCTTTAGACATACTGAGCTGAGGTACACCCAAAGTTAAGGATAATAGCTATTCCATCATGCTCACCTGTCTCTGTGAGCACCAACGAAGATCATGGACGAAAACCACATTGTAAAGTTAAAGTCTCTTGTATACGAAAGTTATTTTCAAAGTCATATTACTTAATAGGCCTTTGGGCTCCTCTACCCAATTTCCTGGGAAACCATAATGTATGTCCTGTCACAGTTTGCCCTTCAAGATTCTGATGAGAGTTGACTCTCTGCCATTAGGAAAAACACATATTTATTTAGGGTGTTTAAAAATTAAGTTTATAGCAATTGAGCTTCCCTTTATTTGGCCTCAGGGCACATTAACATTCTTTGAACTACACTGTTAAGAACATTTTAAGGGTTATTTTTACATCAGTAAAAGGCTTTCAAAGCCAGAGAGCACACAGGATGTATCATTCTCAAGGAAGACCAACCCTAGGTAATGCTGGAATAATTTTCTTATATGTGGTAGATAGGATTTATGGCTATTATTCATTGAGTCATACTGATAACTCTGTAAGAGTACATTTTCACCTTCCTCATTCCATGTAATCTTCACATAATCCTATGAGGTATGTTATGTTATTCTTCCCATTTTGCTAATAAAGAAAGTGGGGCTTAGAGAAAGGAAGTAACACACTCAAGGACCACTGGGGAGAAGAAAATCACAAGCTGGGGAAAAGATGGAGTACGAAGGGATCCTAAAGATCATTTGTTTGTCAAACCCTCTACTTTACCGATGAGGTAACTGAGACCCTCATGAGGCTAAGTGACTTAGCCAAGGTTCTATAACTAAAAGGCAGAAGAGGAAGCCGTGGGCAAGAACTAGAGGCAGAAGATGGCCTTTTGTGTTCTTGGAATCTACAAGCAGCTTACTACCACAGGACACAGGTGGAAGGAAGGGAAAGTCAGCGGGATGATGAGGTTGTACAGGCTCAAAGATTCCAGATGAGTAAATCACCTAAGGCCGATCTTCAGTGGCCTAGACTTTATCCTTCACTCCAGTATTTCCCAGAGCACGTTCTGCAAACACTAGCTCCCTAAGAATTTACCAAGTGTTCTATGAAAGCCTTCAGTGGTTGTGAAGATTTGAAAAATGCAGGGAATCCCAGAGCTTGCAGTGGACATTATGACTCTCCCAGGGACAGAGCTGGAATACACAGGAGTTTCTCAAACTGATCTGACCAAGGAATCCACGCCCTCTCAGAACTCATGTGGAACTAGCATTCCAGGGAACACCAATTTAAGGCAAGCTGCTGTGAGGGGCAGTTGTAAATGAATATTTGAAATGAGAGTGAGAACGATGAGTCACTTTTAAAAAACTGGAATTTAGCTTAAAAATCTGATTTTGTCAGCATTTTCCTTTTATTTATTTATTTTTCCTGGTTTGCTGCACTGTTTCACACCCACTATTTGCAGTAGGTGTCTGATAAGAGATTGTGTGAAGTGATGGGGGAAGAGAGGAAAGGGCTTGCAAAGTTTCAGAAATGCCTGGGAGGCTCTATGGAGCCTAAAGTCTCTTTATCTGTTTGCTTGTTTATCTTCCCAATATAGAGAGATACCAAATACAGCCTTGAACTCAAATCTATGACCCATTCTCTTGAGCCTACCTCGCGCATGAATCACAAGGCTGATTCCCTTGCTGTGTAGGACATGGTGCTGGGGAGGGCTATCTATCTGTGGCCCCATGAAGGAAGGGAACATGTACATTTTTATAGCACTTGTCATGCCATATTGCAGTTTGTTTATTCGTTTATCTTTTCCTTCTGTCTCCTGGACATATAACTTTGGCTAAACTATTTACCCTCACGGTTAAGATCATGGCAGGAAATGTGGGGACTTCAGTGGAAGCACCGTGACTTGACATCTCTATACACTTCGCATCTAGCGCAGAGCTGCCCATTACTTCATTTATCCAGTGATTCTTTATTTTTTGCTTTTTGATTTCAGCTTTGAGGTTTAGTTGACATATAAAATTGTAAGATATTTAAAGTGTACATTGTGGGGCTTCCCTGGTGGCGCAGTGGTTGAGAATCTGCCTGCTAATGCAGGGGACGCGGGTTCGAGCCCTGGTCTGGGAAGATCCCACATGCCGCGGAGCAGCTAGGCCCGTAAGCCACAACTACTGAGCCTGCGCGTCTGAAGCCTGTGCTCCACAACAAGAGAGGCCGCGATAGTGAGAGGCCCGCGCACCGTGATGAAGAGTGGCCCCCGCTCGCCGCAACTAGAGAAAGCCCTCGCACAGAAACGAAGACCCAACACAGCAAAAATAAATAAATTAATTAAAAAACCCCTACCCCCAACATCTTAAAAAAAAAAAAGTGTACATTGTGGCGCTTTGATATACATATATGTTATGAAAGGACTGCCTCTAGTTAGCACATTCATCACCTCATATATTTGTGGGTTTGTTTGTTTTTTTTTTGGTGAAAGCATTTAACTTTTACTCTTAGCAAATTTCAATTATGCAATACAGTGTTATCAATTATAGTCACAATGTTTTCCATTAGATCCTCAGACCTTATTCATCTTATACCTGAAAATTTGTACCCTTTTTCAACCTCTTCCTATCTCCCCTACTCCTCCAGCCCCTGGCAGCCACTTTTCTACTCTCGGTTTACATGAGTTTGACTTTTTTAAAATAAAATATTCCACATATAAGTGATATCATGTAGTATTTATCTTTCTCTGTCTGGCTTATGTCACTTAGCATAACGCCCTCTAGTTACATCCATGTTGCTGCAAATGGCATGATCTCATTCTTTTTTATGGCTGAGTAATATTCCATTGTATATATGTACCACATCTTCCTTATCCATTCATCCACTGACGGACACTTAGGTTGTTTCCGTATCTTTGCCATTGTGAATAGTGAATCTAGGGGTGCATATATCACTTGGATATCCTGTATTCATTTCCTTTGGATATATATACCCAGATGTGGGTTTGTTGGATCATATGGTAGTTCTATTTTTAATTATTTTAATAACATCCATATTGTTTTCCATAGTGGCTGCACCAATTTACATTCTCACCAACGGTGCACAAGGGTTCCCTTTTCTCCATATCCTTGCCAACACTTGTTACGTCTTGTCTTTTTGACAATAGCTGTCCTGACAGGTGTGAACGGATAGCTCGCTGTGGTTCTGATTTCCATTTCTCTGATGATTAGGGACTTTGAGCACCTTGTCATGTACCTGTTGGCTTCCAATGACTATTTTTGATCATCTATTATGTGCCAGGTGTAATGATCAGTTCTGGATATCTACTAATGAAGAAAAGTGAAAAGTAATGGTCCCATGGAGTTCACAATTGAGTGGAGAGAAAGACAACAAGCAATGAAACAGTGTATAATGACAAATTCTGACTATCATGTAAAGGAAATAAACAGGATTAAGAAAGAGGGTTTATAGTAAACAGTCTGACTCCATTTTTGATGTTTGACCACTGACAGCATTCAAGCCCCACAATTCTTCCTTCCTCCCTTGCCCTACATCTGAGCAAACGAATGAGAAAGTTTGGGTGCTCCCTCATCTAGCAAGCTGGCAGGAAGTTCAAACCATGCAAGGCCAGTCTGGGAGGGGGAGCCCTTACCCACTCCCATACCTCCTAACCACCCTAAAATGCTAAGCCAGTTGCCCCTCTCTGCTGTCTCAGGCCACTTAGGACCTGCTCAGGAGGCTGCACTGCTTTCCCAGAGAGCCTCATTATACGAACGATAAAACTTTTCATACTCCCTCATGTGTGGGGCATAATTAGTTTCAACACACAAGTCAAACTTCGGGTGGCAGGTCCATCCCTGTGAGATAAGCACAACAGAATTGCTACACAAATAGCACAGTTCTAACTAATATAATAATATAATATAATAAGAAGTATATTTGTAATTTAGATGGTTTTGATTTGTCTAGCCTTCTTACAGTCATGGCATAACTTTTTAAGGATTCCAGAAAGAAATCTTAGGCAGATTTGACATCTATAAATATATATTGAATATATAAAATCAATATATAAAAACACTTCCAGATATTTCTTTTAGAATATTCAGATAGTACGTTAAATTTATCTCCCAAACTAGGATCAGCTCTTCAGATAAGTCGGCTCTGCGGTCTGGAGTGCAGAAGGTTCCCACAGCCCAAAATACCTCCTGCAAAGATACATTACTAAGCCCACCTTTAGACTCACTCTCAGCGGCTTTTTTTTTTTTAATTTGTTTTAATCATGCGAAGGCATCAGATTACCTGGGGAAAGAGAACTCTTGAGGAAGACCACGTGAGGAGCAGCGGTCCCAAGGAAGAGCATCCTGTCTGGGGTTAGAAAGCCTGCTTTCAGGCCGCAGCCCTGCTGGTTTCAATCTGTGAGGCCATGAACATTTGTTTTCCTCCTCTTTAAAAATTATGATTTTCTTTGCAGTTTCTTTTTACTTATATTTTAACCTGCTTCATCTGGTTGAATGTGACAATGTGTGTGACCCTGAAAAGTCTGATACAGAAACAAAGTATCACTTTTGGAACTATTTTCTAATTATCCCATCAACAATAAAGGTTACCTGGTGGGTGAGTCAAGACAGGTTAAGAGAGCCTGAGGTGTTGAAGTGTGGGGTGATGCTGTAAACAGAGCCCAGTATGAGTTTAAGATTTGGAGACCCAGGGACCAAAGCCTGGCTCTGCCCATTCCTCATTTTCCTCAGGTACAAAACAGGGATTTTAATAGTAACTCCCTGGTAGGTTTGTTGTGAGAATTAAATGCAATATTTCAAGAAAAGTTCTGAGTAAGCATTCAATAAATATTAAATAATAATAATTATTTTTTAATAATCATTTTGATACTTTTTTAAAGAATAGGGAGAGACCAGGAGAGTTTTAAGAGGCAGGCTCTAAAACTAACTGTGCCCAGATCTATCATCCTAACACTCGAAGGTCTCCATGGCAATTTAAAAATGAAAATTGAGAGAGAGCGAGAGAAGTTATTTCAAAACATTTTCTATAAAGTAGTGATATGAGTGGGCACAGAAAGATTTACTTTAAGAATATTGTTGATGCTTTTTGTAATTTATTTTTAAACTAGGATAAAGTACCTAGCTAAGCAGAAAAGGACTCTCAAAGTCAGGTATTTGAATAGTGTCTGTGGTGGAGCGGTCACACGAATGATATACATTTGCTTTGTAGTCCCGGGCTCTTTAATTGAGCAGACTGGCGTGTTGCTCACAGAATGGATGTGTGGAGTGCAGTGAGTGCCAGGCACTACTCCCCCCCTTCCCTCAAAGCTGTGCATCTGAAGCGTAGGTGAATACAAACCATTTAGGAAATAATCGGTCTGACCCAGTAGCAGAGGTAGCCATCTTGGCAGCAGTGAGAGAGGTGTTACTCAGGTGACAGGAGAGAATGAGGCTAAGATACAGAACGTAAGAGTCCCCTAGTTTTAAACCTGTCAGCATAAGAAATAAAGAAAAATTACAAACACAGTCCCAACCTTTTTCATGCTAATCTTTCCAGATCAGTTTAAAAAAAAAATTAACAACAAAAAAAGCATTCTGTCTCATCATTTAACTAAGTTAAAGCAACCGAGTTAAGATAATGATCCTTTTTTTTTTCTTTTTTCTTTCTGGTTTTATTACTTCTATATCAGGGATTGGCATACTATGGCCCAGGGACCACATCTAGCCCACTATCTGTTTTTATAAACAGTTTTGTGGGAACACATCCATGCCCAGTCACGTATGCATTGTTCACAGCTGCTTTCACCCCATGATGGCAGAGTTGAAGAGGTGGTGCAGAGAGCTTATGATCCACAAAGCCAAAAATATTTTCCATCTGGTCCATCACAGAAAAAGTTTGCTGACTTTGTGAACTGTTGTCATAGGTCAGTCAAAGCCATTCCCATTTCTTTGATTAAAATCCTTAAGTGACGTGTGGGTGCCCCCAGGATAAGTCTAAATTTTAAACGTGGTTTAAAAGATCTACAAGGTAGCCTCTCCCTACCACACTAGCTCCAGCCCTCCGCAATCTCCTCCACATGCCATCTTTTCCAGAAGCACAGAGGAAATTTAGTTCCTCCAATAAGTCACATTCACTCTTGTCTCTGGGCCTTTGCATATACTGTTCCTTCTACATATAACACTCTTCCCCACTGCCCCTCACTTTCTTTACGAAGGTTGTTTTACAACATTTTTTCATTGCTGGCAAGATCTTAGATCGCTCTATTCATGCTGTTTCTTCAGGTGTAAGTTCTGCTTGTCTTTCTCTTATGGTTTCAGCATTTCTCAAATGATGATTATTGATGGCTCTCCATTTTTATACTTGAGATTCTTCATCTATCTGTGCCACCCACTGAAAGAGCACCTGGAGTTGTGGCTCTCATTTTGGTTAGAATTGGTGAGTGGAGGCATTTTCGTAGCTGCTCTTCTGAGCACAATGACTCTGTATCTCGCTCTGGCACAGTCTACCAGTCTCCCTGTTTGCTCTGTTTCTCACCCCTCCCCACCCCCAGTCAATGGCTTTTCAAGCGTTTCATTCTACCTACACTGATTAACAACTCAAATTACGTTTCTTAATGAACATTGGAAACTTCATCTAACAAAAGTGATTTCCTGTTTGATCATTGTTGCATTCTCACGCAATCTAATTGGAGAGAGAGAATAGAAATATTTCAATATAAAAATAACATGTGAAAACCTAATGCAGAATCTAGAAGTAAACTGATAAATTACTATTTTATGGAGTACCCTTGTGCTAAACTCTTTAAGATAAACTCGATTTGAATCTCATCTTTCTGGACAATAATTATTATTTTCCCCATTGTACAGAGGGAAGTGAGTCTACAAGAAGTGTACAGGATTTGCCAATGTGATCAAGCTGTATTAAGCATAGGTCCTTGGACACCAACAAGAGCTGCCTCCCTGTAGATGCTCCGATATGCTTCTCTGAGACGTTCCAACAGAGAGCATGTTCGGTAGAGCAGGGTCTTTCAAATGGGGTGGGGCAATTAATACATGTCAATTTTTTTTAAAAAAGAAATTCATAAATATCCAAACGTTAGCTGCATAACCACGATATTACTCCCTGATCTAATGTTCTCCAAGTATGCTGCTACTTCTTAGAGCTGATTTATAAATGACATGCCAGAGACTAATGCAAAATGGTAGTGCTTTCCTGTTTTACTAAAACACATTAGGAGGATTACTGATGTTGATTTTTATGTACATCAGATTTTCTAGATTATCACCCTCCACCCAAGCCTTTGGTCCATGGCATGCTATAGAATGACTCAAAAAGCAGCATATTCGGGAGTTCTGATTTCATTCAGATTGGAAGGATGCAGTAATGAAATCACTCCTTATAACATGTTTCAGGTCTATTAAATAAGCACATTGAAGGATTCCCGTTTCATCTGAAATGGGCTTGTCAAGGTAACATAATTGCAGTGTCTGTGCATCAGGAAGAACGTAGCCTTCTTGGGATGATTTTAAGAATTAATTATTTAAGTTTCCTATTTCCACTTAATAATCTCTACAGATTAGTGCATTACACTTATCCTTTTATGATTTGTAATTTGTCTAATTATTGTTCTTGGTACTGCCAAGCATGACATTCTTAAATGTGTTCGTTCCAATCCATGGGAAGGACTGCTGAGCTAGGGGAACTGTAGGTAAGAAAAAACTTTGTAGGGCCAATTTACTAATAAAACCTGGCATGATGCTTGCTGCAAAGATGCTGCCTGTCAAAGGCTTAATCAGGGGGAATAATCTTGCCCACTGTTGCATCCGGGAAAGTCATTGTTTATGACTTCAGGGAGTACTGTCTTGTTAATTCAAGAGATAAGCTGAAAGAGAACCCTTCTAGAAAAGTACATAAGGGGCTAGGGGCGGGGGAGGCTTATTCAGGGTGCTTTTCACTTGTTCCACATCAGTGAAATTTAAAAGAACTACAGAAGGTCTTCTACACTGAACTGTGGGAGGGGGCGAGGGGGCGGTGCTGGCTAATCACCTGCAGCCTCTCTGCTCTGTCTACACTGCTCCTGACCACTTAAAACTTCAATTTGCATCGGGATTTAGGTCAGTAATAGAGAACCTACTGAATGGATCCTCATTTCTTAAAGTGTGGTTCTCAGACCAGTAGTATCAGCATCACCTGGGAGCTTATTAGACAAACAGAATCTCGAGCCTCACCTCAGACCCCCTGAATCAGAATCAGACGTTTAAACAAGATCTCCAAGCTATT
This sequence comes from Pseudorca crassidens, assembly GCF_039906515.1. Lineage (NCBI taxonomy): Eukaryota > Metazoa > Chordata > Mammalia > Artiodactyla > Delphinidae > Pseudorca > Pseudorca crassidens. Next base: position 80,114,953 of record NC_090310.1, on the reverse strand, counting down.
TATAAGCACATTAAAATTCGAAAATACTAGCTTGAAGCATTCATCTCCAAAGTGGGGTACGTTTCCCTCAAAGGGTGCCCAAGAAGATTCCTTGGAGAATATAAACAGTAATAAGAACTTATTTATCTTTATATACTTATATAATTTCTATTTTGGAATTTTAATAATAGTATAATATTGCATAGTAGTACACGAATAAAACTTATAAATAATACATACTGGTTGTGCATGCTCAAAATTTTCCCTGGGCTCCACCCTGACCCACTAAAACAATCTCTGGGGGTGGGCATCAGAAATCTGCATTCCAAACAGTGTTCAGGGACCGTTCTGTTGCATGCTAACATTTGAGAACCACTGTGTTAGACCAACTTCCACCTACTGTGTTTGGAGTATGACATTAGATACTGTTTATTTGCTCTCCAGAACTTAATTATCATGTTCATTGTTTTTCATGTGGCCCAACACCCAACCAGCAAGACTTTTATTTTATCATTATGGCATTTTTATCATTTGTACATCTTTATACAATTTCATTAGATCATTTAATAAAAATACTGCTATTATGATTTTGGAATATGCCCTTTACATATGTGTCACAAGCAACAACAACAAAAGCAGGAATATTTCTACATACCTCCCTTCTCTGGAGTTAGTTGGTATCTAGACTTGTGAGCCTTACTCCCAGCCTCCAAGATTGGGAGGTAATAGACAAAACCAAATGGAGCTTGGAAACCAACAGTGTTCAGAAGGCTATTCATACAGTGTCATTTCTTAACATTCCTCTCCAGTGAGGTGAGGGACCAGGTGTGGAGTCTACAGGTGTCTTAAATTTGAAGGATATCAAACCCCATTCCTTATTTTTCAGGGAAGACCAAGAGGCAATTTTGGCTAAGGTCAGACACCACTCAAGATACCCCTAGTTTTCCTATTTGTTTCCCACTGGGTTTAAAGAGCATGCAAACAGCAAGCAAACTCTTCATGAGATCCCACTGTGCACTGTAGGCTCACAGAGATAAATAAAATATTTTCCTTGTGTAGAGTAGCTTGAAGTAGGGTATGGAAGAGTCACATAACCAATTAAATATGTTATAATGTGTAACATGAAAAAAATGTGATCTGGGCAAAAAATATGGGCGTACTCAATGAGACAGCAATTCCTTCTTCCTTGGCAAGGTAGTAGTAGAAGTCAAGGAAGTCTACACAGCAAAGATTCTCACTTGCTAGGCTAGCCTTGAAGGATGAGTGAAATTTTATCACTAGAGAAAGGAGAAGTGAAATAAAAAAGGAAATTCATTATTTCTAGGATCAATTCCTGCTGCTTCTCATATCACCTATTTTATATAGTTTTTATAGAATGCAATGTGGGATGGGCTCATACTATCATTATCATCATCATCAACAATATTATTAGGTCTTGACTATGTGCCTTGCACATGTACTTTTACATGTATTTTCTAATTTAATCCTCAAACCGCCCTGGGATTATATTCTATCATTACTCCTATTTGACAGATGGGGAAATAGAGGAACAGAAGTTGTAAGTAACTTGCCCAAGGTCACACAGCTCATAAGATGTATGATGGGATTCAGACCTAGCTATCTGGACTCATGACATCTCTCAAGATGACTAGTTGGTCACTGACCCCGTTAATGAGACATACATCTGTTGATAGAGCCAAGTGCCATGGCTGTGACACCAGTTATTGAATTAACTCTTCAAGTAAAGTCTACGAACAGCTGCCCCCGCTTGACCAAGTTAAAGTGCTTTTCAGAAAGCCGGCTTGTGCCGTATCACTTTTGTTCCTGAACAAGGTGATTTGTTGTAATGCTGCCAGTTGCCTAGCAATCAACTGCCAACTTTGAAAATAAACCCTGCTGCTGTTTCGAGAGCAGTAAGGAGGAGCCCTTGTTGGTTTAGAGTTGGCAGGAAGTTGTGGATCCCACCGCCATCTAAATGCAACCTAGGGGAAGTTAATTGTCCTTGCGGTACTTGGCTGGTGACCTATATGGGCTGCAAATTTGGTCCCCATCCTCTTTGGATTATGGATCTGTGTCTCTGGAACTGTGAAAATGGTCCTTTTTCTGAGCACTAAATTTCTCCTAAAATTTATTTTCCAAAACATTATTTTTAATGTTAAACAACCCCAAAATGCATTTTTCATGTTTACTGCCAGTGCATAAAATTACAATGCTGTGAACATTTTTAGCAGCATACCAATATCGTGATCCATAATTTAAAAGGTGACTTTAGTATGGCAATAAATTTCACGAGACACTGAAACCTCTGCAGAAAGTATACAAATTAGGGGCCAGCCATTCAGCCAACATTTGGGGGGATGTGGTTAATTACTATGCTTCCACGATTAGAGAGAACTGTGGAAGTGACGTTACCTGCTCCATGGTGGACGTGTTGGAGCAGGAAATAATGAGGGACTGGGTTTGCAAACTCTCCTTTAGGAAGATGGCGGTGATGTTAAGTGCATGTAGTGAGAGTGATGAAATCAGGGTAAGAGATATATGCCTTCACAGATTTTCCCCCATTTAAAAAAGGAAAAAAATCAGCAAACACACACACTCAGGCTTTGCTGCATTTACCAGAAGGCGAATGCTGTGTGTTGGGAGTGGGGCTATTAGCTCTTGCTGGCTGAGTTTCACAGTTTGAAATTAATTTTTTTTCCTGTATTTTCGTCCTCCTGAGGTCCTGACCAATTGCCACTTTGTTGGTGAGCTTTTTTAATTTTCAAGGAAGGTAGGTGGTGTGTGAAACAAATCAACTGCTCCTTCAGAAACCACATCTCCATGGCTTCTCACTTTAGCTTCTGCCAAGCTGGAGGCAACTCAGGTTTTTTTTCCTCCAAAAGGTACAAGGTCCAATTAGGAAGCCAAGTGAATATGGAAACAGTTTCATCAGGCAAAGAAACTGCACAATGATCACTTTCTTAGCGGAAGGTGGTCGCTGATGGAGGCTGGGGTGAGACTCTGAACAAGGAACACGTACCTTGAAAATCAACACCAACGTCACCTATTCCCTCTGTGTGATCATATGAAGGGACTGGGTGATGTCAGGAAGTTAATTACCAAGTGCAAAGCTCTGATGAAGCCAAGGGAATGAGCACAACCCTACAAGTTGCAGGGCTGAACAAAACCATACAATATGCACACACAGGTGCCCGCGCATACACACGCCCCAGATTATGTGTTCAAGATGGCTCCCCACATTGTCATCGTTACTCTATTTAGGCTAATGATGCCTGAGACAATCAGAGCTATCATGGCTCTGAAAATGATAAGTACCATATAGAAAGGCCCCCCGGGGAAATTTGGCCTGTTAAGCCTTTTCAGGTCTGATGGATTTTTTTAATCTAGCTGCCAGGCTGCTTTGAAAGCTAAATAGATGCCCATCAACAGGCTGTCTGTCAATGGTCAACAATTTCACATATTTTGCTTGTGTTGACATTCCTGTTTCAATCTAATGGGTCATTTGCCAAATGGCTGCCCTCCTCATTAGGGACTCTTAGCACATCCAGCGAGTATTTTGGGGGCTGGTTTAGGTACAAAACTGGACGGCCCTTTGTTTCTAACTTTTTTCTTTGAAAAGATCTGAATTACTTGATGGATGTTGAGTTTTTTGGGTTTTTTGTAAACGTCTTCATTGGAGTATAATTGCTTTAGAATGGTGTGTTAGTTTCTGCCGTATAACAAACTGAATCAGCCATATGCATACATATATCCCCATATCTCCTCCCTCTTGCGTCTCCCTCCCACCTTCCCTATCCCACCCCTCTAGGTGGACCCAAAGCACCCAGCTGATCTCCCTGTGCTATGCGGCTGCTTCCCACCAGCTATCCATCTCACATTTGGTAGTGTATATATGCCAAAGCTACTCTCTCACTGCATCCCAGCTTACCCTTCCCCCTCCCCGTGTCCTCATGTCCATTCTCTACGTGTGTGTCTTTATTCCTGTCCTTCCCCTAGGTTCTTCAGAACCTTTTTTTTTTTTTTTTAGATTCCATATGTATGTGTTAGCGTACGGTATTTGTTTTCCTCTTTCTGACTTACTTCACTCTGTATGACAGTCTCTAGGTCCATCCACCCCACTACAAATAACTCAATTTTGTTTCTTTTTATGGCTGAGTAACATTCCATTGTATATATGTGCCACATCTTCTTTATCCATTCATCTGTGGATGGACACTTAGGTTGCTTCCATGTCCTGGCTATTGTAAATAGAGCTGCAATGAACATTGTGGTACATGGCTATTTTTGAATTATGGTTTTCTCAGGGTATATGCCCAGTAGTGGGATTGCGGGGTCATATGGTAGTTCTATTTTTGGTTTTTTAAGGAACCTCCATACTGTTCTCCATTGTGGCTGTATCAATGTACATGGTGGCTGTATCAATTTACATTCCCACCAACAGTGCAAGAGGGTTCCCTTTTCTCCACACCCTCTCCAGCATTTATTGTTTGTAGATTTTTTGATGATGGCCACTCTGACCGGTGTGATGCGATACCTCAATTGTAGTTTTGATTTACATTTCTCTAATGATTAGTAATGTTGAGCATCCTTTCATGTGTTTGTTGGCAGTCTGTATATCTTCTTTGGAGAAATGTTTATTTATGTCTTCTGCCCATTTTTGGATTGGGTTGTTTGTTTTTTTGATATTGAGCTGTATGTGTTGCTTGTATATTTTGGAGATTAATCCTTTGTCAGCTGCTTCGTTTGCAAATATTTCTCCCGTTCTGAGGGTTGTCTTTTCGTCTTGTTTATGGTTTCCTTTGCTGTGCAAAAGCTTTTCAGTTTCATTAGGTCCCATTTGTTTATTTTTGTTTTTATTTCCATTTCTCTAGGAGGTGGGTCAAAAAGGGTCTTGCTGTGATCTATGTCATAGAGTGTTCTGCCTATGTTTTCCTCTAAGAGTTTGATAGTGTCTGGCCTTACATTTAGGTCTTTAATCCATTTTGAGTTTGTTTTTGTGTATGGTGTTAGGGAGTGTTCTAATTTCATTCTTTTACATGTAGCTGTCTGGTTTTCCCAGTACCACTTATTGAAGAGGCTGTCTTTTCTCCATTGTATATTCTTGCCTCCTTTATCAAAGATAAGGTGACCATATGTGCGTGGGTTTATCTCTGGGCTTTCTCTCCTGTTCCACTGATCTATATTTCTGTTTTTGTGCCAGTACCACACTGTCTTGATTACTGTAGCTTTGTAGTAGAGTCTGAAGTCTGGGAGTCTGATTTTTCCAGCTCCATTTTTCTTTCTCAAGATTGCTTTGGCTATTCGGGGTCTTTTGTGTTTCCATACAAAATTGTGAATTTTTTTGTTCTAGTTCTTTGAAAAATGCCATTGGTAGTTTGATAGAGATTGCATTGAATCTGTAGATTGCTTTGGGTAGTAGAGTCATTTTCACAATGCTGTTTCTTTGATGGATGTGTTTTAAGGGGTGTGTGCCTATGACTATCAAGCACGTGTATGTATAAGCGTGTGTGGTGGGTATTGGCAATACAACTCCTTCTTGTATACATAGCTGAGAATAGAGGATGTGCTACATGATAAAATACAAAGTTAGGAAAGTTGGACATTAGTTAACTTTATTGATAGCAACTGAAAGTTTGAACTCCTTAGAAAGAAACACCACATCAAGCATCCTTTAACATCTTGGCTTCTGAGGGCTGTAACAGTCTTCTTTGTAGCATGATCTTTGGCACTTAAACAGGAGAAATTTTACAAAGTTCTAGGCACTTCCTCAGTATGAGATGAAACCAAAAATGCTTTTTCCCCCACAGCATCCTCCAAAACGTTCCCCTTTGCAACAGGACTTCTCAGTAGATTTGCAATAATCACTCCCTACTTCCTTACCATCTGTGCAGGTTGTTGAGCTATTGTAGGTCAACTCCCAACCCACCCTTCTGTATTCCTGTTTGAGAGAAAGCCCTAGTCATCTTCATCTAGTGCTATGGTTTTAAATTTCATCTATGGTCAGTAACTTCCAAACTTTATCCCATGCTCTGATTTTTTCACTGAATTCCATTCATATACCCAGGTACATATTTGATTTCTCCACTTGGAGGATCACATATTCATCTCAAACTTAACATATCTTTAAAATAACTTTCTAAATATCAATACCTTGCAAAAATGTTTCTCCTACATTTGTCCATGTCTTGGTAAATGGCAGTACCATCTACCCAATTTTTCAAGTTGAAGGACTGGGAGTCTTCCTATAGTTCTCTCTTGACCTCATTCTCCACAGGCCATCCATCAGCAAGTCCTCTGGCCACAAAATATCCCTCATCTCTTTACTTCTCTCCATCTCAACAACCACCAACCAAAATGTCTTACTTGAACTACTGCAACTGCCCTCCTAATCTGTTCTTTACTTCTACTCTTGACTCTCAACAATCCACTTTTCTTAGCAGCAAAAGTTATCTTTAAAAACAAATTCAGCAGATCATGTTAATTTCCTCCCTAAAACCCACCAATGGCTTCACAACATTTGTAGAACAAAATCTCAACTCCTTACCAAGTCATCTTGCAGACCAACCACACCTGCCTCTCAGTTTCCATCTCCCACCATCCCCTTCCCTCTAATGCTCCAGAGATGTCCTAGAACATGATCAGCTTGTTCCTCTTAAGGGCTCTTCATTTTTTTCTCAGCCTAGAATTCTCTGCCCTTAATCTTCATGTATCCTGCTCTTTCTCGCCCTTCAAGTTTTCCCTCAGAGATCCCTTATTACCCTATCCAGAGTATTCTACCCCCAAGCACTATCATTTTACCCTATTTCAATTTCTTCCATCACTTACCACTATCTGCAATTGTCTTGTTTATGTATTATCTTTCTGGTTTATGGTATTGTCTTTTTGAGCTAATATATAAGTTCCGTGAACCCTGTATTGCTTACTCCTGTATCTCTGACATTTATGCCAGTGACTAGAAGGCATAAGTGCTTAATACTTATTTGTTAGACTTATGGATTTATCTGTATAATGCAATTTAGCACAGAGCTACATATATTCTTTGCCATTTTATAGAGTTTTGGATCTTCATCAACTAAATTAAAAACTCCTTGAAGGTAAGGGCTCTGACAATTCTTCACTAAAATCATTACTAATAATTGCTTATTAACAAATTGACATGTAAATAATGCCATCTTTTAGGATATTTTTCCTAAAGGACAGTTATAGTCAACATTAGGCAAACTGAAAATAAAATAAAAACTTTGCGTGTAGGGGGAGGCCAATGCATACTTAAAATATACAAAATTCAACAAAGGAATTCATAGAAAAAGAAAGGAAAACAAGGGAATCCAGGGGAAAACCATACGAATCATGTGGTACACATAGAAAATGGGGTTAAGAAGAGCATCATAAAACCCAGGAAGTTAAGGCTTCTAATGAGTAACTTATTCACTCATTCAGAAAATATACATAGAGGTCCAACTACATGATGGGCTCTAGCTGTAGAACAGGGAACTAGAGACACTGTTCATGACCTTCGAAGATGATGGACTAATAGAGGAGACAGACAAGTGTTCAGATAATTATAATACACAGTAAATAGTAGTAGGATGGATAATCACAGTGCTTGGAAAGACCCACAAGAAGCCCTCATCCAGGCTTGAAGGTCTAAGAGAGCAGCCCAGAAGAAATGTTTGGCCACACAGTGTTAGTGCTACGCTCATCCCATTTTAATGCACTTAAGAATCACCTAGGAAGCTTGGTAAAGTGTAGAATTACAATTCTCTCCCCAAGATCCTGATGCAAATGATCTGTGAATCACACTTGGAGTAACTACGCTTAGTGAGTAGGATGAAATTCTTTGGAGTTGGACCTTTTGCTCTGAGTCTCAGCTCTGCTCACATACTCTGGCTGTCTGGTCAAGTTTCTTCCCTCTCTTACCTCAGCCCTCCCACCCACATAGAAGCATTCAGTCAACATTTGCAAGTATCACCATTATCATCATTAACAACCTAACAAAGGAAAGGAACATGTTACAAGTAAAACAAGCAAAATGTGGAAAAGCCAAAAGGCATGTGAGGAAATTTACTGTAACTATGGTTTGAATGACCCACGTAAGAGAACAAGAATCCTAACCAGTGTGTACAGCATAATGTAGCCTAGACCAATGGTCAGTAAATCTGGCCCACTGCCTCTTTTTGTAAATAAAGTTTTATTGGCACACAGCTTTGCCCATCCATTTAAAGATTGCCTATGGCTGCTTTTACACTACAATGGCAGTTGTAGTTGTCTAACAGAGATGAGCAGCTGTGACAGAGACCACATGGCCTGCAAAGTCTGAAATACTTACTATCTGGCCCTTTATAGCAAAAAGTGTGTTGATCCCTGGTCTAGAGAAAGTGTGGCAAAAGGGGTTGGGGTATGGATTCTGGAGCCAGACCCCTTGGGTTTGAATCCCAGCTTTGATACTTACTAGCTCTGAGACCTTGAGTAAGAGACTTAACTTCTTTGTACCTCCATTTCTTCTTCTGAGAAACAGGGATAACGAAGGTACCTTCCTCATGGAGTTGTTATAAAGATTTTAGTCAGTTAATAATGTAAATTCTTTAGATGAGGGCCTGGTATAGAATAAGCAGCCCATAGATATTAGAAATTATTATTAATAAAGGCTAGGGCCTTATTCATTGACTGAATTTGAATGGTTTATGAAAACTGGCTTGGATGGGGTATCTCTGAATCTCCACTAAGGTGGAGAACATGAAGGCAGAACAGTCTGCTATAAATGAAGTGAAAGAGTTACTAATTTACACATCACCGATGTGCCCTTCTTAGTCTTTAGTATTTTATATATATGCAGGGAAAAGCAACGAGACACTTCACAAAGGTCTGGCAAAAAACAAGTCATCTACCCCAAATATGGCCAAATTCTATTTGTGTAAAGATAGCCGTTCATTTTTTATTCCCACACATATAATTTCATTTTCTTGGCCTGGCCACCTTCCTGTCTGTTGCCTCAGCTGTGGTGACAGTCTCTTCATAAATACTGTGTAAACTCATTTTTCATTTTTAGTTCCTTTCTCCTCATGAATCATATATCCTGCCTTAGATGGCTTTGTTGGAAGGTATTGCAAACAGACCTGCTTTATAAATGATGTTGAATACAAATAGAACTTTGAAGCGAGACAGACAGATCCGAGTTTGAATTCCTGCTCTGTCCCTTACTTGCAAGTTGACTAACTTCTCTTAGCCTCAGTTTACCCACCTGCAAAATGGGGATTATAATGATCTCCACTTCATAGGCTTGGCATTGGGGAGTAAGTCAGATAATACATGTGCAACACCTGCCACCCGTAGAAATTTCCCAAGAAGTGATAACTACAGTTATCGTTATTAGTAAAATGCAGCACAGAAAATTTTGGTTGGTATTTTTGTCTAACACTGTGCTGAAATGCCTCATTCCAAGTATTCAGCAAGTGAATAGATTCTGCCCTCTTAGGAAATGGTATTTTTTTTCCTCAAGAACATTTAGGTGCTTACTGACTGTTATTAAATTAAAAGGTTTATCCCTCAGGAGAGAAAACAATCAACTCCCACACCAATTCTATTTATGAAACAAAATGCTTTGGTTTTTCCCTGACTAAAATCCTCCTTCATGTACAATCTCTTTGAAATAGCAGGGTGTTTAGAATAATTTTCACACAGTGCACATGTATGTGCTTGTGTGCATGTGTGTGTGTACATGCATTTATGTGTTTATTTCAGGGCTAAGTTGATATTTGGGGCTTGTCTTGAGAGCCATCCTTCATCTGCTCTTGGATGGAAGCCAAGATCATGGTAGGGGGTGGTTCTTGGTGGCAGGAGAGCTTCTGGGCCCTTACGGTGTGGGTGCTTCAGTGCTATGTGGATGTGGACAGGAGGGAAGCTCAACAAGAGGCAAATAGGACCAAAATTGGCAAAGATGTTTGTTATCTTTCCTGGGGAAGTTCAGACATAGCCAGACACCAGTCTTCTAAAATTCAGATGAACGCAGAGGCTTCTATGTGATTATGTCCGCATCTGTGTACCTCCCATTTCTATGGCATATGTTAAGCTGTCAGTCAAGAGGATGTCACTCCTGGGGAGAACCAAGTATCTTTTTGTGTTTCTGTTGATGTAACCCACACTTTATAGTTCAGCTTAATGGAAAGATCATTTACTTGGAATCAGGAGTCATGAACTTGGTTCTATTTCTCCTTCAAAACTGACATCAGAATGTTCTTATCTGGGAATATTCTTATGCCCAACCTCATACACAGCCTTTATCAGGGTTGGATCACTTGCCAATACAATTGCATATTATGACGGACCTACTGCATTAGAGCCCTTACTGCCTTGTTATTGTCTGTTTGTCCGTCTTTGGCAGAAGACACTCAGTCTTTTATCTGTGAATCCCCATAACCAGCTTAGTTCAAGCCTCTGGAAAGTGCTCAGGAAAAGCTTGGTGAATGACTGGGGCGTGAGAAAGAAGAAAAGACAACGCCAAACAGAGTCTGAGGCATGGTTCTAATGGTACTTTCTGGATAAGGTGACCAGCTCATTCCAGTTTACCTGGGACTTTCCCAGTTTTAGCAATGAAAGTCCAGGCAAACCAGAATGGTTGGTCACCCTATTTCTAGATGAGGATTCTTGCACAAGCTATCTTATCACTCTGTGTCACACTTTCTTCTCTTTTACCATCAGAGTCAGTATCTTCAGAACTATCACTCACTTCTACCTGAAGTAGCTGGCTGTCGACTGTGTCTGCCCAGTCTTCCATTGTTGGAAACAGCACCCAGTTCTCCTTTAGGGGCCATTCTTTCTCCAGTCTTAGTCCAAGCGGTCGACTCACCCTTGGCTCCAAGCTTGAACACATAACCCAGGCCTAGCCAATCAAAGTGATCTATAGTTTTGGCTACCATGATTAGTTTGGAGATTATCAGGAGACCCAAGCCAGGCCAAGAAGACACAATTCTGAGACCTTTGCTGGAAATACAGAGGAAGATGTGCCCTTATTTCACCAAAGCTTTTAGCTGGTAGGCTGTGAGTCTGATGCTGTAGAGGACAGCCACATAGAGGAATGTACTGCTTGAATGAGCCAACCCAGAAGGAAGCAAAGCTGAGAGATGGAGAGAGGCACATCCTACCATTATCACTGAGTCCTCAGATCAAGCCCTGCCAGATTGGCCCTGGCGGGTTTTGTGATAGGAATATACTTTTGTGCTTTAGTTCTTTTAATGTAGAACCAAATTTGAAACCAAAGAGTCCTAACATAGTAAATTTACAGCAATACAGGATGTTAGAAATCAGACTGTATACGTTTCACTTCCCAGTTTCTGAATCTACCTTAAATTTCCAATATTTTAAAAATCTCCCTTCCTGTCCGTGACCATACAATTTTGCACTTTTGTGCCTGAGTCAAATACTGCCTGTCCAAATAGTGGCCGTGTAAAGAGTAGTTTCCCGCTCACAACTGTCTGCTCCCCCTCTTCCCTTCCTACTGAACACGTAATGTAACCAGACACAATGCATTTTATCCCTTCACTCAAGTCTTACAACAAATATAACAAGAGGTACTCATGTTGTCCCCATTTAACGGGTGAAAAAACAGAAACTTCCTAAGGTGGAGTAACTTAATCAGTATTACACAGCCAGCAGTTCCAGAGATGTAAATGGAGAGGAATTATAAAATAATAAAAATGTATTCTTTTATTTATGCATTAAGCAAATGTTAGTAAGTGTCTGCTCTGTGTCAGAAACAGAATGTACTGAAAATACTAAGGTGAACAAGATAGTCACAGGGATTTGCATTCTAATGGGGTGACATAATACCCAAGAAACCACAGGAATATCATTTCTGGCAGTTGTAAGAGCCAGGAGGACAGTGAAGGGGATAGTCAGTGCCTGGAGAGGGTTGAACATTTTACATCAGTTTGTCAGGATGGCCTCTCTGAGGAGGTGACATTTGAATGGAGACCTGAGTGATGAGAGGGATGAGACCAAAGCACGAACTGAGGGGTGGAGGGTAGTATTCCTGGCAGGTGGTTGGAATACCGACCTGCGGTGTGTCCCACTTAGATTAAGTGATTAAGTGCTTGTATATGAAAGCACTTGGTAAATTACGAAGGGTGTACCATCACTCATTCTGATCAGTCTTCATTTTGAGTCAGACCCCAGTGACCCACCATCCCTAAAACTCTTCCTGGGGGTGAGGCTCCTGGATTGAGGCTCAGGTCTTTTTGAGGTCTTCCAACACCATCCATCTCCTTTTTGTGGCATTTCATTTCTGAAAGCCAGTTTCCTCATCTGTAGAGAATGCACGTAAGGCATTTCACACAGTGCCCGCATACAATAAGCACTCAATAAATAATTCTTCACCATTATATTTAATTTCAAGAATGCATGAGAAGGACTCCTGTGGGGAAATGTTCTCTTTTCTTGAACACTTGTCTATCTTGATAGGTGTATCTGTTAAGATTCTTTGGCTGCTAACGGAAGTCTATTTTGGCTAAGTTAAGCCAAAAAAAAAAGAGAGAGAAAGAGAACTTACTGGAAGAGTAGGCAATAGGCCACGAAATCAAAAGGCAAGTTTAAAATTAGGTCTCAGAAAGTACAGGAACCAGGACTGCTCCATGAACGTGCAGAGACAAAGCTGATGAATAGGGCCAAGATACACTAGGGTTTGAGTCATTCTTTTCAAGATTCAAATTGCAAGGAAATGGAACCATTTGGCTTCACTTGGGTCACACGCCCATCAACTGGCCAAGGAGTGATGGGGAAGTCTGGTTGACAGTCACTCTAACACTGTAATCAAAGGGAGAGGAATGCGCTCCAAATGTAGAGCGGAAGTAGTTAAGATTCTGAGCAGACAAAAAGGCGTGAGAACCATTACCATGGGCAAATTGGACTCTAATAAAGGGATGTGGACTTCCACTGCCAAGGAGGAAAATTGTTTGTTTGTTTGGAGTTGTAAATATGATACAGGAACAGAAAATGAGAATATATAGGATATATCAGTCTTCAGCATCCTTTGCAGAAGTAGTACTGTATAATTATTAGGAGCACAACCACTGGGGTTTGAGCCCCAACTTTTCTGCTTGCCAGTGGTATGAGTTTGGACAAGTGATCTCTCCCTCCCTATCGGTTCCCAGAGCCTCATCTAATAATTGAACCTGCCTCATAAGGCTGTTATTAGAATTAAATGAGTTAACACATGTAGAGATCTGAGAAGAGTGTCCAACATGCATTAAGTGATCAATAAATTTTAGTTATTCTTACAATAGTTGATATTATTCAATTATACATATTATACAGTAGATAGGCTCTTGCTGCTTTCAGATCCAGAAGTGGTTCTGAAGATTACTGATGTGCAGAAATCTGTAAATTTTCTGAGGCACCAACTGGTACCTTCACTTCAGTGTGGTTTTCTTGTTCTCTAATATTATAACGTGCTTAAACCTTTGTTTCTTTACAAAGAGGACCATAAGAAGAGTGAAATCTCTAGAAGAACTTTATAAGGTTGTTTGGTGTCAGGATGTCTTCAGGAAGCACTAGCTCTTGATGGAAGGACATCAGGAGAAAGCCAGGAGCATGAACACACATTTTCAATTTCAAGAATCCCTGTCAATACTCAACTGCATATAATTTGGTTTGCTTAACAAAGGTAATCATGTAGTATATTTAGGAACAGCAAAACCACCACCGACAAACACAGGACATGGAAAAAAGAAAAGATAAGGAAGGAAAAATCCTCCCCTCCCGTCCAATATTTTGATTTTTCACATCTTTCGTGCCCATCATTAACCTAAATTGCAGCTTTTTTAGAATTTCTTCTCAGTAGCTTTTCCAAACCAAGTCCAGTCCTGTACTAGTTTGACCTCACATTCAGGAGCAGAGCAGTGGATCAAGCTGGGACTGTCAGGACTCTAGGAGTGGAAATACGCATTCTTCCATTTGGAATCCTTCATGGAGCCAAAGGCGAATTCAACTAGGGACTCTTCCAGGGCCGGTCAGGAAATGAGCAAACTCTGCAAAGTCGTAATGTCCTTACTTAGGGAATACAGGATGGGATTGCATGTTGTTGGAGTTCCTTCTCTCCCTCATTGCTGTATGTTTGCATTTCCTTTTTACATGCCAGTGGTCAAAGTGAATAATGATATATTTTGTTGTTCTTTAAGGGGAGCCCTTGAAAGCCATTCTGAGACTGGGGTCCAGAAATCTAATCTTTGTTTGATTCTGTGTTTAGTGGGGATTCAAATCCCAACTTAATTTAATCTTTTGACTTATCCTGCAAGTACTGCCTGATTATATTCCATTGCCACCAGTAATAAGATTGCAGGGACAGAATCTTGCTATTAGCTCTTTGAGAAACAAAAGCAGGACAAAAATTGGCACTGGTGTTAGTCAATGAAACCTGCTGTAAATAAATGAATGACGACCTCCGCCAGCATTTTCCCTACTGCCTCGTTTTAATAAGCTATCAAAAGGCTACATATAAAAAGTTGCAGATTCCACTGATCTCCAGAAAACCTCCAATTTCAACTAAAATGGAGAACCTGAAATCCTTTGGCAATAGATATGTTAAAAGAACAACCCCCAGTAACCGACAGGTTCTGGTAATGATTTGTTAGTGATTTTGACGATTTGCTTATATAATCATTCTTCTTAGGGTTTTATGGTAGTTGGTAATTTTTAATGAACATAGAAATAATATATAGCCTAGTGAAATGGGAAAGATTTCCACCTCTGTAATTAGGCTGCCTGGGTTACAATTTTCTTGCTGGACTGGTAACCTGACAGGAGTTAATAACCTCTCTATGGCTCAGTTTTCTCACCCAGGAAATGGGAACAGTGACACTATCTCACAGGATTTTTGCAGGATTACATGAAATACTGCATGGAAAGCCCCTAGAAAATTTGTTAGCAGATAGAAATTACACAAGAAATATTACCTGTTCTTACTATTAAGAAAAAAATACAGAAAAGTGGGAGAAAAAAACAACACTCCTTGTTGAAGAGCCACGATGTATCATTTCGTGCTCTTCCTTTGCTGAGATTCCTTAGCTTCATGGGCTACAAGGAAAGTGGAGCAAATTCTATGGGGAAAAAAGTAGAGTGCAAAATCCAGTGGACAAGTAAACATGTAAAAAGCTTCTCAAACTCAACAGCGATCATTAAAACAAAGGAATATCAGATTTTCACCTAGCATGTGAACAGAGATGAAAACTATTTTAATACTCAGTGCTGCTGAAGGATGGTAAAATGATGTATATAAATATTAGGGGGTCTTCCTTGCAAGCAGTAGTGACCTATTTAGCCTGATTTTAGCAAGAAGGTAATTTGTTACAATGTTATTGGGTCACTCACAGCATTTCTGGGAAAGCTGGAGAATTAAGTCCAGGGTTAGAAGCCATTTGCATGGCCTCAGATGACAAAGAGAATTGGTCCAGCATTAGATGCTGCCCCACGGCCGGCCAATATCCCACGAAATTGACTGCTGCCTCAGCACCCTGCCAGTTGCTTCCCCAGGAACCTGATCTGGAGCTCAGAACCCTACAGCTGCCACGGGGATGTCCCTGCAGCCCCTTGTTTCTTTGTACCACCAGCTCCCTTTTAAATTCTGGGCAAGCCTGGGCATCTCACTGGAAGAACCTAGATGACAAAACCGCTTCAAAGCAGCATGGAGAGGTGAGCATGTGACTTTTCAGCAGCTATTGGGGGAGACAGCCTCTACCTCAAAACTAAGGGGATTTCTTAAACACAGAAAAGGATTTATGGTATATAGGGAAAAAAAGAACAAAGCATATATACACCAGCAAAAGACAGCATCTTGTATTACCTGTGAGACTATAAAGTAGCTTATTCTTTATCTGAGAGCCATTTCACAGTATGCTACAATAGGCTTAAAAATCATTCATATCCTTTGACTTTATAATAATCCCACTTCTGGTAATTTATCCAAAGGAAGTTATCAGAGAAGCAAATACTCATTAACCAAAGCCTTATATATTGATCCAAAAAAGTTGACAATACTCTCAATTTTTTTAACAGTTGAAAGATGATTTAACAAAGGTATATTATTTAAACTTTATTTGAATTATGTTGTTAAGGGGAAAAGTGGGAACAATAAAAACTTAAATTTACAATGTAATTGTGAGCGGGATGCTGTTCTAAGAGCTTTACATGAACTGTCTCACCAAATCGTCACAACAGTTCTATGAACCACAGAAGTGAAGTGCTGTTTTCAAAGGGAATTTAAGAAAATTGCCTCAAGGGGAGAGGAAAAGAAAGAGAGGTATTAGAAGTCTCGAGTGGCAGCCTAGACTCTGTTAAGGCGGTAGGTACATCTCTCTTGCTGTGTTTGAGAATCTTCCCCAAGCATACTTTTGTTTCAGCAGCAGAAAGTAGAGTTGCTATCTGCTGCTGTGAAACATTGATATTTCTGATCTCCCTTTAGAAACAGGATTCTTTCCGTCCCAAATGCTAAACAGATAATGCTTATTTCAAGCCTAAGCCTCACTCCTCACTCATCACCCTCTATAAAGAATCACTATTTTTTGCTCTTTTTTAAAAAGCACTTTTTAATTTTAGAATAGTTTTAGATTTACAGAAAAACTGCAAAGACAGTATAGAGTGTTCCCATATACCCCCAAACCAGTGTAACATCTTCCATTGGTATGATACGTTTGTCACAATTAACAAACCAACAGTAAACCACTATTACTAAGTTCATATTTTATTCAGTGTTTCCTAATTTTTCCCTATTGTCCGTTTTCTGTTCCAGGATCCAATCCAAGATATCACGTTACACTTAGTCATCATGTCTTCCTGGGCTCCTCTTGGCTGTGATAATTACTCAGACTTTCCTTACTTTTGATGACCTTAGTTTTAGGGAGGACTAGTCAGGTATTTTGTAGGATGTTCCCCAAATGAGATCTGTCTGATGTTCTTCTCATGAATAGACTGGGGTTATGGATTTTGGGGAGGAACACAAGTGCCATTTTCATCACATCATATCAAAGGTTCATTCTATCAACACAACTCATCACTGTTAATATCACCCTGGGTGGCCTGACTGAGGTAGTTTTGGTCAGATGTTTCCACTCTAAAGTTACTCTTTTTTCCCCTTTTCCACACTGTAATCTTTGGAAGGATGTTACTATACACACCCTACACCTAAAGGAGTTAAGTTCCACCTCTGTGAGAGCAGGGTATCTATATAAATTATTTGTAACTCTTCCACATGGGGTATTTGTCTATTCTCCCCCATTTATTTGTTCATTCAATCCTTTTTATATCAGTGGGAACTCGTGGATATTTATTTTAGAATTTGGGCTAATACTACTTTGTGTATTTTAATGCTCATATTGTTTGATGTGAAACACCAATAATGATGGTGAGTAAAGCCACTGCCCAACCCCAACCCAAGACACCTGAAGACCATTGAGTCAACACCCAACAAATATTTATTGAGCACCCACTGTACACCACAGTGAAATGGACTTCTTGTGCAGATAATAATGCAATTGGCCATTGACCTGTCTGTTTGTTATTCTTTGTTTAAGATCAAGCGTTTGATATCATCATGGAACCCATTTGCCCAATGACTGGCTTCCATAACACTCCCTATAAAGATATCCTCATGGAGTGGTCTCTACCTCACATTCATTCACTGATTCATTAGTGAGATCAAAAGCTTTTCCTAGTCTGCTGTCCAGCACTCCAGGTCAGCTACCTTTCTCACTCCTCACAATGTCTATTTCTTATCTTTCACCTACTCCTTATGTGTCTTCCCCTTCAGCATTGACTTTGCTCACTGAATAACAAGTACTTAGAAAGAAGATTTTAATGCATGAAATCATTCATCTTTCTTCTTCATTTCCAAACTTACAGACCTGTTTCTACCACTACTCCCTTCCATTCTGCCTCCTATAATGCAAAGCCAGTTTCCTCATCTCCAGTCTTGATACTCTTCCTATTGCCTTAAAGACTAAGTCCGTTAATTGCCCAATGTCCCTTCTTGTCTTTTTTGTCTCTGTCTGCAAACACGTCCATCTTCACCACTGTTATCACTGCTAACATTTTTTGAATACTTAGCTATGGGCCAGATACTGTAATGTGTTTCATTTCATCCTAACATCAAACCACATAATGTAGGTACTATCATTAACCCCATTTTTACAAAACAGGAAATAGGCTCT
This sequence comes from Pseudorca crassidens, assembly GCF_039906515.1. Classification (NCBI taxonomy): domain Eukaryota; kingdom Metazoa; phylum Chordata; class Mammalia; order Artiodactyla; family Delphinidae; genus Pseudorca; species Pseudorca crassidens. The sequence continues at coordinate 80,096,780 of NC_090310.1, read as the reverse complement.
ACTAGATAAAGGAACTTGACCAAGATCTTCTTTCTAGAAAGTGGCAAAGCCAGGATAGACATTATAGCAAGGTGCTGCAGAAAATCCATGCTCCAACCATGCCACAAACATATTAATTCCTGCCTCTCCTTCAAAAAGTCAATGTTCAAGTAAAATTAAAAAATAACCATATTAAATCCTCAATCCCCTCCAGAGGGAATAGCAGTGGAGCCAGCAAAGAGAACAAACAAACCTTACAAACAAAAATGTGGATTATCCAAAGTCTCTAGGCAGTAAGTTTTAAGCCAAGCGAGCTGGGAGAAAACAGTACGCTAAACACACACATAATGACAAATATTTCAACAAATGACATCCTCAGGGGTAAGGAGTGTGAAAGGTCATCGGAGGGAAGAAATATATCTTGGGTCCGCAGGATGAATGCAAAACTAAGAAAACAGGGCTTTGATTCTGTCCTCAAATCCTTTTGATTTCTCTTCTTTTCTTCCTTTCTTTTAATGACAAAAGAAGCCTTCTAACCGGCAAGGTAAATAGTTCATGGGTTATTTATTTTATCTCTATTCCTAGTTAAACTGAGTTCAAAATAATTAGATAACCCTGGAAAAGCTGGCTGGTACTGCTAATTCCACCTAATGATTTTCCCGTGAAGTTACCCAGTGAAAGGGGTTATCTGTTAAAACAAGCTTTAAACTATTAATAGAGTGAAATTACAGCTTCAGCAGCTAACCCCAGGTAATATGGCTCGGGTAGGGTATTAAGACTCAGGATTGGGGGCCAAGTTGTTCGTTTCCCCCAAATGACCTTTCTTCCTCACTCGCAGTTGACTGTACCATACCAGATGTAACAGTTAACTTGCTCCCGACACCTTACACTATTTGTGGCCTTAATTGAGGGACCTAAACAAACAAATTAATCACCCTGGCCCATAAAAGTGACAGAATTCATATGGTAGCATTCTTCATTCTCTCCAATTTGTTTTCCTGAAATCCCCGCAGCAATTTATTTGCTGAATATGCGAGTTTTTTCCCCCTTATGAAAATTACAAATTGTTGTCAAGGTTAACGAGTTAATATTCTCATTCAATATTTATTTTATGGGGAGACGGAGGAAAGCGTGACTGTTCCTGTACTTCTTTCCACTGCAAAGTCTGGTTTCTTAATCAAAATGACAAGGACACTGTCCTTTGTATGATACTCGGAATCATCGAGACTAAAAAATGAGCTTTATTAATCAACAGACCCTGATTAATTATTATAAAGTGCAGCGCCTACATTTCTGTACATTTTAATAATTCTTGCAGAAGGCTAACAATGTCCCTGGAGATCTGGAGTCTTTGGGGTTTGAATTTTTCTAAGCAATGTCACAATAAATAGTCAAGAGTCGCAGTGTTCTTTCTCTAATCCACTTCGCTTCAAACTGGCGACCCAGGGAAAATCTTCTTTTTCCTATTTCCCATCTATAATTCATCATTTGCATACAAAGTAAGGAGCCAAGAATCAGCGGTTTCATCAGTTTTCAAAATACCAAGGGACGATGAGGGTGATTTATCGTAGGCCACATGATCCAGTTCACATAATCAGAATATTTCTGTGGAAAACAGCCTGACATGACTTTGTGATAAGAGTGACCACACAAAAGATCAACGGAAGAAAGGTCAGGGGTCTGAGATCTTCCCGTGAGCCACCACTCCCTGACCTCCCTTCCCAGACACGCCTGACCCAAGTCCCTATCAACAATGGGATATTATCCATCCTAAGGGCTGCAGGCGTGCACACATTTTTTTAAGACTTCTGAACCATCCCTTTAATATATCACCAGAATATTGACTACAGCTGTGGAGATATTCTCTGTCTTGACTGGGGTCACATCAGGGTATACACTGGACAAAACTCATGGGACTGTACACTTAAGATTTTTGCATTCCACTATATATCAATTTGACCTCAATTTATATTTTGAAGAAAGAGCTTATAGAAGAGAATTTAAATAGCAATGTATATATGTCTATAACGTAATAATGATATAAGCATATAGAGGTATGTATGTTTATATATATGTGTGTGTATATATAAAGTCATATATATTTGCGTGTGTGTGTGTGTGTGTGTGTGTGTGTGTGTGTGTATATAAAATGCCTATGACCAGCAACATTCTCCTGTTTCTTGTTCTCAAAAATAAATCTGAAGTGCACATGGATGTAAACTTGCTAAAAGAAGGAATGGTGGCTTCCAGGTCTGAGATTCTCTTGGGGCTTAAATGACTCTACCCCTGAGCATTTTGTAAGGTGACCATGGGGTTGGCAGATCCTCACGGCCTCTGATTTTTTTTTTTTTTTTTTTTTCGGTACGCAGGCCTCTCACTGTTGTGGCCTCTCCTGTTGCGGAGCACAGGCTCTGGACGCGCAGGCTCAGCGGCCATGGCTCACGGGCCCAGCCGCTCCGCGGCATGTGGGATCTTCCCGGGCTGGGGCACAAACCCGTGTCCCCTGCATCGGCAGGCGGACTCTCAACCACTGCACCACCAGGGAAGCCCACGGCCTCTGATTTTTGATGCACTGGAATAGGGGTTCTCTGTTCTCTACTATGAAGATGATGATGAGGCAGCTCCCAGGGTCTGATTGGAAGGCCACCACAAGAACATCTTTGCAGCAATTATCAACCACGGTGTTTCTACACATCGGCATGTTACAGTGTGTTGCGAAGTGGGTTTCAAGCTAATCATTGCCAATAATAAGGTACTAAAATGTGTAATGATCTAAAATAGTAATGAATTAGAATAGGTACAAGCTTATGTCTGCCTACATATGGCCTGGACCACCACATTCATGGCAGGAGTAGGCCCCCGTAAACATGGTAGGATCATGGGATTCTCTGATTTTGATGCATCTGTTTATGTGGAAGGAAAAGTATATCTTTGAGTACGACCCAGGCAGATGCGTCTGAGGCAATGTTATGAATTTTCCTTCAAACAAGAAAGGTTTGGGAGTAGTGGAGTGTTCCTTGTGCAACCCAGGGTAGATGTGGTACCAAGAGACAAACAAACAAACAAACAAATAAATGAATAAATAATAGCCATACTGTGGTCAGAACAAGGAGGATACAGGTGTAATCTGCACAGCTAGCAACCAAGGGCCAGATGATAGCAAAGAAGTTCGTACATGCTGCATAAATAGAGGATGAGAACAAAGACAAGATCCCACACACCCAACTCTAATTCCTATGTAATCTTCTGGAACTTGAAAACAATCTTGAGAAAGAGGAGAGAATCCTGAATTGAAATTTTTATTTTCATCATTTGACCTGATAGGGACTTGCATCAGTTATGAATTAGGTCCAAAAGTATATAGTAGAAAATCACAATAACAGTGACTTAATGAGATAAAGAAGTATTTATCCCTCATGTAAGCAATGCCTGTTGGTAGGCATTCTGGGGCTGGTATGATGGATTCAGTATATCACCAGGAGCTTGGGCTCCTTTCTTTCTGTTTTTCCATCCTTAGATGAGGTTTCCAACTTCAAGCTCTCTTTTGGAGTCCGACAGAACTGCTAGAGCTCCAACCGTTGCATCAGCATTCCAGGGCGAAAAGAAGCAGCAGCAGCAGGAGAAAGGCAAAGAACAGTTAGATGTCCCATTTTTAGCTTCCACATATCAACTTGTGCTTTCATCTCATTGGCCGGAAGGTATTACATGACCATTGCTGGCTTCAAGTGTGGCTGTGGAATGTTGCTTTTTAGCTGGGCTCACTATGACCCTGAATAAAATTGGATATTTGCCGCAAAGGAAGAAAGGAAGTAATAGATATGAGGAAAGCAGTTGGCAATCTATAATCAGTAGTCTCCATCACAAGTCTCACAGGAGAAATTAAGTTGACTTAGAGAACATCAGAGATGCTATGTTTCTTCTTGTAAACTTGAGTTTGTGGCCTGAGATCTGCACCAGTCTCATCATGGATGATGTCTCCCCTTGAGTAGGAGAGAAAAGAATGCAGTCATAGACAGAGCACATGGATTTGGGAATAGCACACAGTCTCTCTTCTCCAATAGCCCCAACTATTACAACGTGTCATTTGTAGTTCTAGCAGTTATGGATTACTTTCAAGTTTTATTTCTTAATAAAATTCTTTTGAGCTTTCATCAAAGTCTAAATGCACCACTGGAAGTCCTATAAGTGACTCCACCACCCAAACTAGATGTCACCGTGAAAAAAAAGGATTAAGAAACCTGGTCTGCATGTTCCAAAGAAATACAGGAGAGGGAGAAATGTGACCCTACTCCACCGTGCTTCTGGGAGGCAGTCCCTCTCGCCTTCTCAGGGCAGGAGTTTCCAGTACACGTACGGTAGAGTCCTGATAAAACATATGTCAGATTTCTTTATGAGGCTCAAGCATTGTGAGTTCAGGACCCATGCAGGTGCCCAGGTCAGAGATTTGTGCCTTTTCCTGCACAGTTTTACTACAGAAGTTCAGTAGGTACATCTTAGGGCTCTGGAATCCCAGGTCTCCTCACCATACTTACATTTTACCCTGTAAAAGTACAATTTTGAACCACAGATAACAAGTAAATGAGATTATGATGTTAGCTTTCTCCAGAGATAACAGCAGTCCAGGTCATAAAACTACCATATGGCAGATTTGGCAGTCTTTGCTGAGCTCCATGGATTAATTATCACATAGACAGAGTCCGGTCCCCATTTGCAAGCGCCTTGGGCCCCTGTGGCAGGGATTGGCAACCCGGTGAAGGCGAGAGCTTGTATTATGTTTGGCAGGGACACGGTGTGACCTTACTGTGGCCAGTTCTGTCATCTCTTAACATTTCGCTCATGATTAAGTTTATCATTTCAAACAAACACAAAATGTCAGGTCTCTGGGTCTATTTAACGTAGAGAGCCAAAATAGACCTCTTTGATTTAAAGGGCCCCAGGCCAAGGGAACGATCTGATTAGCTCTCCCATCTGACTTTTATTAGAGCTTTCAGATAATACAGTGAGGGCAAAACCCTTGTTCCAATTGGCTGATGGCCACAAACCAGACCCACAGGGTACCCACCATGTTTCCCTTGACATCTCTAGGTTACTAACTCAAAGCAATGGTTACTGGGTTGATCCTCGCGAAATTTCACCTCTCAGCCTGGCACCTACTGGACCTGAATGACTTCTGTTCATATCTATTCCGATTCTCCATCAGTTGAGGATGCCTGCACCTCCTGGACTTTCTGTCTGTTCCAACTCTCACTGATGAGGACAGATCAGAGGGCTTATCAACCTCTCCCCATCTGGGGCTTCAGTCAATATTCCATTCTGTCAACAGATGCCTTGATACCATTTGACACTGGATGCGGAGTGTTTGATGGTTTACTTCTCAAGCACTTCTTCACTCAACTGGACACCACCAAGGGGAAGGGAGGAGGGGGAAATGCTCTGCATCAGCTTAGTTCTAAGGATGTTGCTGTAGAGATGTAACCGGTTGAGATCTGTACTCAAGGAGCTGGACACTTCCATCGGCTCTGCTTTCGTCCTGATCTCTGGTTTGTTTTATGATTATACCAGTCAATGTCACAATAACTACAGAATTCAGGCGACGATTTTTTTTTTTCCAACTGGAGCAGAAGTTAAAGCCTCAGACTGCTCTGAGCTCATTCATTTGTTTATTTATTCAATGAACATTAAAATGCCTGCTCCGGCCCCAATCCCCTCATCAGATCATTATAAGGATCACCCCCTCTCCCTTTGTCCTACAGCCAAATGGGCTTTCTCTGAGTGTTTCAGATACGCCGAGGTCCCTCCCTCAGAGACTTCTGTCATGTCTCCTCATTCAGTGCCCTCTTTTTCCGTTTTATCTGACCATCACTTGCCTACTTTTATTCATCTTTCACATCTCTACTCAAGTGTCACTTTCTCAGAAAACAAACTGGGAAACTCCACGGTATCCCTTCACAACTAGAAGAAGCAGCAAATAACAAGGAACAATGATCACAGTTATAATTAATAAATTGTGTGATGAATTTTTTAATATCCACCTTCCTTGCTAGCATGTACACTCCATGAAAGCTATGACTATTTTTTTAAATAGATCTTTATTGGAGTATAATTGCTTCACAATGCTGTGTTAGTTTCCGCTGCACAACAAAGTGAATCAGCCATATGTACACATATATCCCCTCCCTCTTGAGCCTCCCTCCCACACTTCCTATCCCACCCCTCTGGGTCATTGCAAAGCACGGAGCTGATCTCCCTGTGCTATGCTGCTGCTTCCCACCAGCCAACTATTTTACATTCCGTAGTGTATATACATCGATGCTACTCTCACTTCACCCCAGCTTCCCCCTCCCACCCCAAGTCCTCAAGTCCATTCTCTATGTCTACCTCTTTATTCCTGCCCTGCAACTAGGTTCATCAGTACCATTTTTTGTTTCTTTTTTAGATTCCATATATATGTGTTAGCATATGGTGTTTGTCTTTCTCTTTCTGACTTACTTCACTCTGTATGACAGACTCTGGGTCCATCCACCTCACCACAGATAGCTCAGTTTCGTTTCTCCTTATGGCTGAGTAACACCCCATTGCATACCTGGGTCGCATCTTCTTTATGTGACTCTATTTTGATCAGTACTGATCCTCATTGCCTGCCCCGGTGTCTTACATGAAGCGGTGCTCAGTAAATACTTGTTTATTGATAAATTGAGTATTTACACGTGTTGCCCAGAGGGCTGCTCTTGAGGTGATGAATGAAATGGTCCCAGAGGAGCCCACAGGTAAGGTGTGAAGGGTAAACAAAGGATGGAAAAGCAGTATGATACCTGTTATAATACAGTACAGGTCTTGTAATGGGTAAAATGTTGGTATTAAAATATGTGGGTTTTCAGTGTCTTTCACCACATGTCTATACCCCCACAAACACTTTCAAGGCGACGGTAGATACAGCCTAGAATTTTTTTTTTCAAGCCAGTTTTCAATTCATTGAACTTGTAAAACAAATAATACCGTGAAAGCCAAAGTGCTTTTGATTTTCAAGAACCAGGCATTTTTTCAGGGGAAATAAAGAGGCTTTATCAGAATTCTAAATATCAATGTTAGAACTTAGAAGACTGGATAAACACTATGTTTCATAAATAAACAGAAAAATACGGGCAGATATATGATGATGTATTATTCTTATTCCAACTTGAGAAGGAAACTAAAAAACAAAAGTAAAATGGTTGGGAGAAGAGTTTTGGAAAACAGAAAAGCCATTGGTGGGTATCCAAGAAAAAGCTCTTGCCTTTCTCCCCACATGAGAAACAGCCTTTGATGGGAGACATGGGATGTGAGACACATGTCCGGATAGGTTTGGGAAAATTCTGGGTCAAGAGGATTTGTAACTCACTTCCTCTGGCACAGCCCAGTCAGCCTGTAGGCCTCTTAGAGAAGGCTTGGCCCATTCAGCACAGAGAAACACGGCACCAAAGAAATGTGGCATCCAAACAGTCTATTAGCAAAGGCTAAGGGACATCTCTAGATGCAGACTTCTAAGGACAGTGTCATAGAATACTGATTGTGCCAGCCAAGAGTTCCTGAGTTCCCAGCTGCAGAGGGATGCAGAGAATGGACAAAATGGACAAAAAAATGCAGGGATGACAGACATGAGAAGGAGATTCCAGAACATGATCCCCAAACACCAGATGGAATAACCTATCCGCAGTGGAGGTCAGTGGGGCCATAGGGTGGTGTGACCCTGAAAGTTCCTCCCTTAATGCCAGATGACCTTCTCATCATACTGTAACGCTCCCAAAATTATAGAACCAAGAGGGGAGGGTGATGGGTACAGAATCTTGAATATTACTGAGATTTAATTTGGAAGTGATGGAGGTCATGAGATTAAGAGATTCTAGCTATAAATAAGGGCCCCTGAGTTAAAATTTTCTTTTAGCTGTAAGAAAATAAATCTACATTTTTGCAGCCCAGAGTCTATGACCATCAACATGTGAACCTGTTACAAGTTGCTGTAAGAGCTAAAAAAAGGAATAACTAGGTCTGTCCATGGGTGAATAGAAAGAAGATATTTGAGTTGGGTCAAGAAACATAATTAAGAGTGTGCCAACTGAAGGCAGTGGGAAGGTAGAGGGAACAGCAGGTAAAAAGAAGAATGAAAGAGCCAGGCCCAATCAGCAAAAAGGGGATCAGAGTGGCCAGAGCACAGGGCTTTCCAAAAGGATGAGGCTAATCTGAGGAATGTGGACTCCATTTGTAGCCTTTGAAAATGGACATTTTTACAACGGAGAATAAAGTTGGAGTCTTCTATAATAGTAGAGAAAGCAGAGCAACTTCTCTAAAGGATAGTTTGGCTTTATCTCTCAAGGTTTAAAAGCACATGGTCTTAACCGAGAAATTCTACTTCTGGAAATTTGAATCAGAAGTGTTTGCTTGCCCATGTTCACAAAGCTGTGTGTACTTAAAAATTATTATTGGAACAGTGTTTAAAAGAGGGAAAAAAAAGTAAATAGTCTAAATGTTCGTTTTAGGGGACTGATACAGTAAAGAGTGAAATATTATATAGAGGTTAAAAGGATAAAGAGTCATTACTATTCTCTGAAGTTGAAAGATCTCCAAGGTATAATTAAGTTGCAGCTTCATCCTTTAATAACTTATGTCCTGAAGCAGTTTATTTAAACTCTTTGTGCCTCTGTTTCCTCATGTGTAAAACAGGGATAGGAATATGGACCTCTCATGAGGATTAAATGAGTGGATACATATAAAGGGCTTAAAACAATGTCTAATGTATATTAAATACAATATGTATGCATGATCGTTATTATGTATTAAGATAGAAAAACGACATAGTACAATATGTATCGTGTCATCCCACCTGTGTAAAAAAAAACTTGCATGAAAGTTACATAACCAATATTTATAATATCTTTCTGAAAGAAGATACAAGAAACTGTTGGCAGGTGATATATCTAGAAGTTGTTAACAGAGGCTAAAGACTGGCCGGGAATGGGGCCATTTTATCATTTTATTCCCATCTGTACTGTTTTTCATTTAAAACAGAGTGCTTGCATTATTTGTAAAATGACCCCCAAAAAGCCAATAACAAAATTAATGATAACGTTTGAAACATTTATTTACTAAATCACTTTGACACTGATCTACATGAATTCAACAAATAAAATATTTAATGGAAAATTGTAGTGAGCAATGCAACATACAGGTCATGATGCTGTGACAGGTTTGTAAATTCTCAAACTCAGAGAAAATGACCATGGCCCCGTTTCCCAGATTGGCACTTTTAAGGTGGAAATGGCTTCCAATTATTATTACTAACATTATTAAATATTATTAATAATCATTGTTAAATATTATTCTTATCATTTTAGTTCTGCAACTTACTAGCATAGCAACCTTGGCAGGTTTTATAACTTCTTTGGCCTCTTTTTCTTCATCTGAGTGTAATAATTGTTCTTACATCAGGGCAGCAGTGAGGATTAAGTGAGATAACGCATGTTAAGCACTTTGCACTAGCATATAGTAAGGGCTCTAAAGTGCATGGTAATAATAATAATTTTATCCTCATCATCTTATATTAACCACACTCAGGGGCATTTTCCCCTACTAAGACCATTCTCCTGAACCCCATGCAAAGGAAGAACTGATTCAAAGAAAAGCTTCTGAACAATTCGAGCTTCTTTCTTACAGACACCATTCTCTACATCCATAGATGAACCCTTCTGGATAGTGGGCAATGGAGAAGACTGATGTAAAAAGGAACAGGCCATAAAAAACTGACTTACTATTTTCCAGGTACTTTGAAGCTCTGGAACCCTGGCAAATAAATATGCTTGGGTAAACTGAATTTCCAACTCCCAACAAAAACCAAACCAAAACCAAACCAAACAATGGCAATTGCTTTCTCTGCTCTGAAAGAATGCCCCACACATCCCTGTCTTTGCATAAGATGATATCATCAAGACACCATCATTCAATGCCAATTTATGAGAATCAGCAATGCAAAGTAGAAAATTAAGTCATGGTGGGGATGTAGGACAGGGGTATAATTAACACTGACAGGTGCTTGGATTTTTTAAAACCAACATCAGGAAAACCACACAACTACAGTGTAATGTAAAACATCCTCATGAGCTGGCAGGGAAGTGGACTGTGCAACCCACAGGGTCTCCGTTCCAACTCTAATTGCTATTATTCTCTGGGATGTGATATCTTAATCAGAAACAATAGCTTGTCTAATTGACTGAGGTTGGGAGGAGGCCTGCTACCTCTCGCAGATAACTGAACAGCGAGCACAGTAAATGAGTAATGCAGTGAAATTAAGAAAGGACAATTCAGACAGTGAGATCAGTTAGATTGTGAACCATCACACAAGCGGAGGCCCAGAAGCTTCTTCACTTGAAACACTGAAGACTAGAAAGGTGACACAGAGAACGTCTTCTGAGGAATTATCTTTTATTTTCAAGACTGGATGGTCTATTTTCTTTTTCAAAAATAATGTGAAATAATTGCTCATCTTTATAATGTGTCTTTCATTTAAGGAGCTTAAACAATTCACATATAGCATGTTTGAATCTCTGGTCATCATGACAAAATGGTTTATTGTAATCCCAAATTTTCAGATGTGGAAGTTAGGACAAAAGTGATCTATTATCTCCAATATACCAGATGTATTATTATACATAAAATGAAATATAATATAGGAAGGATCCTATATGAGAAATGAGTCTAGTACAAAACTCTTATGTCCCCACACATATATGAGGAATATTCAGTGTAAGCAATGCAGCACAGCTATTTTGATTCAAACCTTTTGCTGGCATGTACCTGGACAAAAGAGAAAACATCTTTTCTCCGAAAGTCATTTTGTTAGAGAGTATTTGCTTATACAGTTTGAATATACTTAATCTACAAGTCTGACTGCAAAGTCAGAATGCAGTTTGAAAGCAAAGGCCTGGGAGCCAGGAGACCCTGCTTCTTCCTGGCGAGGCATGTGATTTTTTTAGTCAGGTCACTACATGGCTCTGGAGTGACATTTCCTTTATGTTTGCACCGCCAAGGACTCCTTTCTTTTTCTCCCATCCCAGAAGAGCCACCCTTATCTGTCACACTTCATTTCCTACATCATCGACCTATTGCTCCTCACCCTTTAATTATTATTGTTATTTGCTCATCACCTGCCAATCAACTTTTGATTAGGAGATAAATATTATTATTACACCCAAGTGAACCAACAACCTGATCTGTTGAATTACTCTGGGTTAAGCATCCATTAATGCAGCAGAACATTACAATCAGTCCACGCCTCTCTGTTCCTCCCTATCAGGGCCTCTACAGGTCCAGGGGCCCCAAGCTGGGAGTACTAGACAAGGTTCCTCAAACTCGAATGAACAAAGAAGGGATGATTAAGGACAGGGTACACCTGAGAGCCTCCTCTTTCAAGAACTCCATTCCACCACAGTTGCCAAGTGGGCGCCCAGGCTTAGGGTTCAGAGACCTTCCAACTTTTAGTTAGAAACTGGGATTTTTATGTGAAGCTCATGATGTTTAAATATCGGCCACCCCTGTATTCATCACCTCTAAGATGCCATCATTTTAGATGCATCTTAATTTCTCAGAAGTTAACTTTTTTCCAAGTGCTTTCTAGAATCAGTGAAGTATAGTAGGTTTATGTTTTTCTAAATAGTTTATGATTTTTGCTTTACAAAGTTCTAACTTATATGTAAAAGGATCATGGGACTGAGCTGAGCCACTGGCCAGCGGTTTTGCTTTCTTAATTCTTGCCTAGTCCACACGTTCTCCAATAGCCTTTCTAGCTCTAATATTTGATTATTTTACTCAGTCAACAACATTGAAATGATAATAAACAGAAACCTTTTAAAATATAATCTTCCCCAGGAAAACCAGTATTAGAACAAATTAACTAAGAACTTTGTAAGTCCTCGGTAAGACATATCAAACACACCCCCCTTTAAATAAACGTATGTAGAACTAAATGAGAGTTGGTTCCAATCTGGTTCGCTGACATATTATGCTTCATATAAAATTAGGGATTTATCTATCGTGACTGAGTTAAACTTTATATTTTGAAACCATGGTTTGTGTTTTCAGGGCTTAAACATCTTCACAGCCCCTCACAGCACTTCTACCTCCCAGACTCCTGGCTCACGTTGCCTCACAGGCCCTACACAAAGCGCTGGTCTTTTTCACCCTTCAAGTTAGGACCTACTCTGTGTCAGGTGCCAGGTGATTGTATGTGTGATGTCATTTCATCCTCACATAGTACTCTGAGGGAGGTGTCATGCAGCTCTCATACTTAGATGGAAACTGACTCTTAAAGAAGTTAAAAGACTTGCCCTGAGTCACAGTTGATAACATTTGGCCCTTCCTTATTCCTCTGGCCATCGCCATGCTCTCTGTGCCCTGGAAAACAAAGCAGTACTCACTAGCGCAAAGGGTTCTTCTTCCCAAAGCTTCTGGTTGAGTTTGGCCAATGGAGAACATCAATAGGAAGTTAGAACGAAGGAGGAGAGAGCGATCTCAGTATACTTTCCCTCAGGCTCCCTTCCTGAGTGGTCATGACAAGCTGATGGGAACCCCCTTGTTATGAGGCGGTCCTCTCCACAGAGCCCTCTGTCCTCTGAGTCTGATCATCTGTCCTTTCTCTTGCCTCTTCAGGCACAGGGGTTATAGCCCTCAGGTTCTCCACTGTTCCTGGAGGTTTCCCTGTAACCTGCCCACAGCTTTGTAAACAGCCTCTTTATTAATAACTCTTTAAAAAATATGCATATTGTAGGTGCCAGGCTGAGGAAGTTCCAAGGACCAATCAGAGATTCAAATCTAGGTCCCAACAGTGCAGAATCAAGAATTCTTTTCACCAAACCACAGAACTTCTCAAATATCGCCTTAAAAAGACTCCGAGCATGTGGTATCCCACTGGCCTGTTTTTAAAAGGGGGAAAAAATAATTTAAAACAGTTGATAGTTGCTTCCTGTGGCATAACATCAAATACCATTTCTTTGAGAATCGCCTAGTACCTCTGAACTATTTAGAAAAAAAAAATGTTATGTAAAGCCAAGATATTAATAGTATATCATTTTTGCCCAGTGATAAAAGCATCAGTGACACAAGGCTACTATAGGATAAAACCATTTCAGCAGGAGAACATCTTTAGGAAACAGATTCTACTACAAAGGAATTCACTTTGTATAAAAAGTATAGGTTTGTTGAATTCAAAAACGTGTCAGAAGATTTACTAATGCAAGGAGGCACACGAGATTATCTGTACCTTGAGAATGGAATGTTTCGTTTCCTATGGCATTAATCAATGGTATCATTAACTGCACAGGTGGTCACCTGGAACTGCTTCGGGCATACCTCAATATTTGGTTCCAATAGACATTATAAAATAACTTTCCTTAATGCCGATAATATTCCTCTTCTATTGCTTTTTATTCATATAGCTTCTATTCATATACTAACTAGCTCACTAAGCAATTCTGGGTTCCAGTTTATTTTTCTGAAAACTAATGATATTATAATAATAATAAGTAAAACAACAAGTATTTTTGATGAACACTATGTTCTGTTTTCCCCCTTTTAAAAATGGCCCATGGTAAGCCATCTATATGCATTTCCACAATGTATGTATCGTATTTAATATTTACATCATAGAATCATACTAGTATCATTATCCCCAAGTTACAGATGAGAAAACTGAGAGCCAGTGTGTTTATCTTGCCCAAGGTCAGACAGCTCAGAGATAACAGAACTGAGACATCAGTCTACTGCAAAGCCTGCACTCTTAAGCATTTTCCAGAGGTACAAAGTCAAATGCAACCTAAGACCAGGTAGGTACACAGCATTGATGGTGCCAGCTGGGAGCAGAACAGGGAGGGTTATAAAATTGGAAAGTAGATGCCCCACCTAAAGGGAAAGTCACTGTTCAGCTCCAGCTGATCAATCATTTCCATAAGAAATGAGGACACAGTGTAGCCATGTCTTTGAAAGTTTTTCAAGAGAAGTGGAAATCCTGAATTTTTATATATGAATCTCCTAATTTCTAAATGCAGGTTATCACCCAGTAAAAATAGTTCCGGTGTTCAAGCTAGGCTCATGGACCACAGGTCTGCGGCTTGTGCTTTTGTCTTAGCTCCCTGGTAAACAGAGAAGGCTCATTTCTACAATCCTTCGAACATCACCAAGGCCCTGGAGTTAGTTACAGCAAAGGTGACCAACTCATCTTCGTTTGCCGGGGACTTTCCTGGTTTCAAAACTGTAAGTCCAAGGCCCCGGGAAACCCCAGCCCCAGGCAAAGTGGGATGAATGGTCACCTAGTTAAAGCAGAGAATTGGCTTCTGGCATCTACAAAACTCCAGAAGGTCAAATAACCTGACCTTTAGAATGTGTCCTTTCGGGGGAATTTCACTCTCCTTGGAGGTGCTAATTTGCTAAAGCTTTTGGTCTCCACTTCAAAAATTAAACTGCCCATGAAGCCAGGATGTAACAGCCCCCCAAAGCGAGTTTCCGAGAAACTCTCTCCGTGAGGAAAGGAGGGCACCAGAAGGCAGGCGGACGTCCCGAGAAAGCTGCTGGTTGTTGTTTGTCAGAGAGTCCTAATTCGAATCCAAAAGGGAGCTCGCCATTATCGGGGACTCACACAGCTCCAGGTAAACAGCTAATGAGCAGGCTGCCAGTTCCATTTTTATCAAGGGCCCTCCGAGACTCAACCGTGCCATTTCATAAAATATGCAGATGATGGTGCGGGGAGAGGAGCAAAGGCTTTGAAAATGATTCACACAACCTAAAAATGATGTTGAAAAGGGAGGAATTAAATATTCACAAAGTGAGAGAAATTAAGGCATATTAACTGTTAGAATGTGGAAATGAAATGAGTAGCATGTACAGAGTTGATGAGAACTGCATGATTACAGATCTGTCAAAAGTTTCTAATTCTGACACCGCGCGATGCGGAGGTGCTAGTCGGCTGGTAAGGGCAAAATATTAGGTATGGGACAAGCCGCACGACGCTGACAGATCAGAGTCAAAGGGAGGAAGACACAGCAGTGATTAACATCAGGCTCCGCTCTGCGCTGAGGGTGAACTCCACGTTCGCAAGATGAATACTAATTACGAGCACAGAACAGACTTTAAGTTGGCCAGACGCTGATGCTGAATGTGGCTATTAGGTCTGTAATGAGGAAGGCACAAGAAGGCCTGAAGGCCAGAGAGGCTAAATTCAGTGAGGTCATCCCACCCTCCACTTTTAGGGGATGGGAAGCCAAATTGTGGCCCATCCAAACTAGAATTAGCAGTAATTATTATATAATATGTAATGATGGGATTTAAATGGCTAACACATTTTCTCTGCTGAGATCATTTAGACATGATTCATACAAATGATTAAATTAATAGATCTTCCTCTTTTCAGTCTGCCAGGCAGCTTAAACTAGATTTTCAACACAGACTGATCCTAGTGAAATCATGTGAATAGAGAGATTTACGGAAATTGCAGGAGGAACTGGTTCCATGTAAAAGGGCACACTAGGGTGTAGAGAAATTCACAAATTCACCTCAAGGATGAACACAACTCTTGGCCCTTTCTCTTTTTCTTATCTACCTATATTTTTAAAGGAGGTTTTAGAGGTAAAGATATAAAATCACCCTCCTCAAAAATAAAGAGATACAAATAAATAAATAAAGAGATACAACACCAAAGCCTAACCAAGTATTTATAGAGTTGCTTTCCTTACATCTAAAATGCAGCCACTTTTCAAAGAAAACAACTGATGTATGTAAGAATAGATTTTAAATAATAACACGGAGCTGATTCAGAGAATTTTAAAATTTAATGCCAATGGAAAACAGTTTAAAAGATGATAGTATTTGCATATCAGGTATTCATGATTTCAATGCAGCATAGAAATTTCCAAGAGAAAGTCAAGAAAAGATAAACAAATTGCAAACAAAAAGAAAAGCTTAGAGTCATCTTTAATAAAGCATTTCTCTGCTAACATTCCTCCTTAAATCCCATCATTGCCATTGGATTTGGGTTTTTTTCCTCCTGCAGAAGTATAAAGCAGTTATTAGGGACCTGAGGAACTGCCAGAGACCCACCGTGTTTTCTGAGTGGAGGGTTTTCTAGTCCCATCAGCTGCACAACATATGAGCAAATTAACAGGCACTTGGGGAGGAAGCCCACAGTGTGAGGCTCAGGCATGTAATAATTAACATAGCCTTGCTACCTCCGTGGCATCTTGGGATGAAAATATTAATCATTCACAGCTGTGATCGCCTCAAAATCTATTTTATGGCTTTGACACATCCATGAATAATGCCACTTACTATAATGTGCAGAATATCAGAAAGAATATTTTTACAGCATGGCTGTTCTTCTATAGTACACTGTCAAAAGCCTGGTTCCTGCAGCATCTGTGGAAAAAAGACCATAACACAAACCTACTTCTATACTATACTTTACTGAGCACCTACTATGCGCCAGGAATTCCATGTATTTTTTGCTCACGCCTTACAATGGCACTATGAAGGCAGTGCTGTTATTATCTCCATTTTATAAATGAAGAAATGGAAGACTGCGAGAGAGGTGAAGGTCAAACTGTCCAAGAAATAAAGGCAGGATACGAATCTCAGTCTGCTTTGGTCCAAAGCCCATGCTCTTCCGACAGCATGAAATTCAAAGGGAACTCTAAATATTACTGTGACATTGGTTTCCACAGAACCCTCACCTTCCTTGGTCTCTGGGGGAATCACCTTGGCAATTAATTCATTTACAGAATTATTCAGAATGTTTTCTCCACTGCTTCATCACTTTCATCACCCTTCTTTTTTATGTTTCCTACCCTTGAGGTGAGCACTTAGCTCAAGTTCACACCCTTGCCAATTCATTCTCCACACTGTAGTCAGAGTGAGTTTCCCAATGTAAATCTAGTTGGGGGGCTTCCCTGCCTAAAATCGTTACTTCACTTAGGATAAAATGGACAATACATTGCCTACAACATCCCAGGTGATCTTGAACATCCTTTGTGCCACCCTCCCCCACCAGCTTCATCTCCTGTATCCCCCTTTCGAGATCTTTTACTAACATCCAGCAAAGAGGAGGTCTCTGCGTTCCTCAAAGCCATCAATCTCATCCCATCTCAAGCCCTTCCATATGACTAAGATGTTTCTGCCCGTAACACTGCTTTTCTAACACTACTGTCCCCCGTCCCGTACGTTGGCTAATTCTTTCTCATTCTTTGGATCTTCCTTCACTTTTAAATTTCAAATTCTCAGAATTGACACCCCTAACTCCTTAGTCTACTTTGAGTTTTCTAGATGCTCTCAAACTCTACCCATGTTCTCCCTGGCAATTGTCACTATCATAGTAAACTGTTCTTTGTGTGATTGTTTGCGGCATAACATCTGGCCCCCATGAGAGATTTTTTTTTTTTTTTTTGCGGTACGCGGGCCTCTCACCGCTGTGGCCCCTCCCGCCGCGGAGCACAGGCCCCGGATGCGCAGGCCCAGCGGCCACGGCCCACGGGCCCCGCCGCCCCATGGTACGTGGGACCCTCCCGGACCGGGGCACAAACCCGCGTCCCCTGCATTGGCAGGCAGACCCCCAACCACTGCGCCACTAGGGAAGCCCGCCATGAGAGATTTTAAACTCCATGATGGCAGAGACTATGATTTCAGCGTCAGGCACATAACTGGTGCTCAGTAACTGTGTGTTGACAGAAGGAATGAAGGAAAGACTGAATGAAGCATCTTCATTTTCGGCCAGGATCCTCTCCACCTGCACCTTCTCCATTGTCTTAATTCAACAGGGAAGGCTTTCCTTGCTGACATTCACACTCTTGGCAACAGCCAGGAGTGACTGCATCAGGAGCACTGACTCCCCCCAGGCTCCCAGAACTTCTGCAGCACACCTGTCTCAGGTGGTTGTAATATTGTGCTGTAATTGCTTGTTTGCACGGTGCGCTCCCTCCCTCTTAGACTATGAACTCCCCAGGGCAAGAACTCACATGGTATCTGTATCCCTTCAGCATCCAGCACAGGGCCTGAGCACACGAGGTGCTCAGTAAATGACCGTCGAAAAACGATTTCATTAGGGAATGACTCAGTGAGTAATTGAACAAGTAACTAGGGGAGTTGGTAAATTAGGGAGTTAATAATAAAATAAGTGAAAGTGAACATGAAAACAATTATTCACCCAAGTGTTTCCTAAGGTGTAGTGACCATCCCATTGGTGAGACACAGATAATTTTGAGGAATACACAACTTTTTAATTTTAGTTGCTAAGGAATGACTAAATAGATGTTAGAAAAAAATTAATTTGCACATTCTTTGTATCATTGATATTATTACTTCGGACAATTCGAGTTAAATAAAAATATTAAGTGAATATAATATTACTATTACCAAAAGTTACTTGGATATGACAATAATGATGAAATTGGTATTATAAGTGAGCCTTGGGAACATATGGCTTGAACATGAGTGGGTGGAAAATGCCCTAAGATTTCATGAGCTTCTACTATGTACCAGGCGCTGTTCTAAGTGCTTGATCTATATAAACTTGTAGAATCTTCATAATAGGGGTGAAAACCATCCCATTTTACAGTCTCTTCTCACTCTATGATTCTCTCATTAAGAGTTTCACACGCTTTCCCAGGCAATGGGGTCATGACTGCTCCATGACCAACCATCTCTCCTTCTCTTTCCAAATTGTATTCTCACACTTCTTTCTCTGCCTGAAATGCTCTACCTAATGTCCTTTGTGCGAATCCTAAATCTGAGTTCGGACTTGGCTCCTTGGTAGCTGGGGGCCACCGGATAACCTTCCTGCTCTACATCTTCCTTTCCTTCAGGAGTCAAGTGGAGGCAATAACAGCCCACCTCCTTGGGTTGCTGTGAGGAGTAAGTGGGATGAATGTATTGCGAGCTAGCGAAGCACCGTAACGGGCACATGTTAACCCTCAGCACGCGGCGGCTTTTATCCTGCAGTGGGTTGAGCTCAATCCATATACTCAGGAGTACAAATAATACATTTATTTTCCTAATCCTAAATTTAATTTCATTTTCAAGCCCTGTTCCGCCAGGTGGTAGGAACTTAATTGATTCAGGGTCTCGCTTCCTCCCTTTCTTTGAGGTTGAATCTTAAATTCCAGAGATGGAGTTTCAGGTCATTGGCCACGGTTACTTACTGTATGGATATGCAATTATATGTCCTCATTTAATCTTGGTCATGAGAGTTAAAGGTGTCTCTTCTCACCACAACACACAAAGCCCCAACAGCGATCCTTGCAACTTCCAGGCCATGTCTGAACTCTGATTCTCCCCACTCTGCACTATGGTAAGGGAAGGCTGGGCACTGCATTAGACCATCTGCCTATCATCCTGCATCAGTCCAGATGTGGTCGCAGAGAATATTTGTACACTGAGGCACTTAACGATTGCTGGAAGGATTGCAGTGTCACCTTCTAGGTGTGACTTCTGAAACCACATGGCAGAACTGACTTGCCAGGGAGCTGCAACCTCTGCAAACATCAGAAATATGAAGAATCAGGAAGCTGCCCCTGGAACTATTGGCTTCAGGACCACTTCCTGATTCAGGATGAATCCGTAACAGCTGGCTCCAGAGCCATGCCTGCCATATTTGCACTGGTAATAACATAGATGCTCCACACGCTGCCTCTTGATACCCACAAAACCAGCAGCTGGGTACTAGGACTGCTTTTAATGCTGCTATGGAAACCCCAATCTTCCATGACTATCCATTGCAGAAGAAACCACAGAAGTGACTTCAACCTCACGCCCGTCTTCTACTTCTTAGGAAGGTGCAAGGTGGGGCAAGGATGAGGAAGGAAGGAAGAACTTGAAGACAACTACCAAGGAGTTTCTAAGGTACCTGGCACCTTAGGTCTCTTTCCAGCCTTTGTAGGCTCTGTACAAATTCTGGGTTCACAAATTTTGTCATGCAAGCCTTTTCCAATGCTTTATCCTCTCAATGTTCTCTTCACAACCACTCTGCTGGCATTACTATCTCCCCATTTTACAGGTCAGGGAACTGAGGCTGACATGAATAAAGTATTTTAATGCCACATAGCTGCAGGGATACAGTCAGGTTTGTTAATTATAAAACTTATTCAACTTGGATTACTGATACAAAATTAGATTAAAAAGTGAATATCTATTTGGAATAAAAAATCAGGACAAATTATAAATTTTAAAAAGCTAACAAACCACAAAATCACAAAATCGGGGCAAATAATATTTTATTAACTGCCTGACATCTCTAAAATACTTTTTTTACATTTTCTTTTTTTTTTTGCTTCATGCTCTTTGATTATCTCATCAAGACAAAGACTTTTATAAAACATTTTTCTATGGAGAAAATAGAAAAATTACTTAGTTTTTCCCTTAGCATGGTTGATCAAAATCTTTTCTATTATTGGTAGTTTACAAATATTTATGCAAGCTTTACAACTCATTATTGGTAATATCCTATAAATTTTTAGGATAATTGTCAAATTTGGCAAAGTTTCTTCCCTAGGTGAACTATAGAATTTTAGAGAAATTTCAAGTTTTTTGTGTAGTGATTAATCTTAAATTCTTTGAATTAAGGACTCCCAGTTACCGGTTTGTTACTGATGCTCTTACTTAATGGTGTATTCTGAGTTTTATGTTTTCTCATCTATGCTAGAATTTTGTGCCAAGTCAGCAAGAAATTTAAACAGTGAAATTATGAGAATTTTTAAAATTTCCATTAAAAATAATATACGGTGCATCTATAATTATGTATGTTGTATTAATGAGTATACTCCTGAAAGAACAGAACTTCCAATTGGACGAAGTGTTGCTAAGAGTCAAATCCTCCACTAGTGTACATAGCTCGTATTCAGAAGCATATTCCACAGACTAACTTCTCACTCCTTACATGCTAAACCATGTTTCTCTTCTACTGCCCACTGGTGGTGCAGACACTTTAGGATATATTCACATTGGAGGACTGCCACTGACTTTGCACCTCCCCACCATAGCACTGCATTTATTGGCACAGTGGTTATAGGAGTGTTCCCAGAAGTCACTCCTACACCAGGACACCGGCTGTACCTTAACCATAAATAAAAGTGACAGAGGAGGACATAAAGATATTACATTAAGCACTCAATAAATCGATCATCTCATATTTCCTATAACCAGACCTTAAAATGACAATGGCCATTCTAATGCCACCTAATTCAAAGGGAAGTAAGAGTGGGAAAAGACCGCATCTTAACCAACTGTGTTTAAAACACTTTACTTTCACAGATGTTAATAGATACATATCACCATGGCAACACAGGACCCCCTCCCAGGGCCTGAAATGTGCGAGTCTCTGAGGGTTAAGCATGCTTGGCCTCGAGGTATATCGGTGCAGCCAGAAACCCAGATCTAGAACTTCTAACTCTGCAACAGGGCCTCTTTCCACGATGCCTGAAGAACTCCCTGTTCCAAGAAGCATCTGCATAGTCTGGGGACATCTGTTTGCTTTATATTAGCCACAATTAATAATCAGAAGCAGAGACATAGCCACTTAACGTATATCAACCACTCTTCTGGGAGTGAGCTGTCATCCTCCAGGTTGCTTTTCCCGAGATAGGGAAATTGATAGGTCACTAGTGTCTGTGAATAGCACTCAAAAGGTATCACATTTATTTTAGCTGCAGCTTCGAATCAGTGGCTATCTGCATTAGGAAGAACATCATTCTATAAAACACATTTGGTCTTCATTTTTCAAATGCTCCTGAAGGGAACATATGGTAATCTGTTTAACTCTATATTCCACAGAGATACCCCATCCACCAAACCCTCATGCTATTTTTATTATAAATTCATGTCCTTTTTATACCCTAAATATTTCCCCTTTCTGCTTAGATGGGTAAAAATACCTGAGGCTGTAAGACTACCCTGTTAACCATCAAATTCATGAGTCACACCCTCCAGTCATTAAATACAAGAGAAATGTTATTCTCAGCAGATTAACAAGTGCATATTGGCACAGACCCATGTTCTTCTGGGTTTTAGACATGAGCTATTTTGAAGTTACTTGCGTTTTACCAGCACCCATGCTAACATAAGCTCTCTGTTTGAACTTCTGAATTATTCTTCTCCTTTAGAAGATAACCCCCTGGGCTTCCCTGGTGGCGCAGTGGTTGAGAGTCTGCCTGCCAATGCAGGGGACACGGGTTCGTGCCCCCATCCAGGAAGATCCCACGTGCCGCGGAGCGGCAGGAGATAACCCCTGCAAGTTTTCCTCAACTGTCCAGTTTTTTTTTTTTTTTTTTTTTGCAGTACGCAGGCCTCTCACTGCAGCGGCCTCTCCCGTTGCGGAGCACAGGCTCCGGACGCGCAGGCTCAGCGGCCATGGCTCACAGGCCTAGCCGCTCCGCGGCATGTAGGATCCTTCCGGACCGGGGCACGAACCCGTGTCCCCTGCATTGGCAGGCGGACTCTCATCCACTGCGCCACCAGGGAAGCCCAACTGTCCAGTTTTGAGGCTATATTTCAAAGTCTGATTATTTTCCCAGATCTGAATATTGCTCCTCCTTGCTTCTACTCCCCCAACAACAGTGTCATTTAAAACACTGATTTCACTTCTTAAATATCCCTAAGCTCACTGCCCATCCCTACTTTCAATGAGAGCTCAGTGTGGAATATGACAATGGGAACTGCAGGCCTTCATTCCAGTGATAGTTATTACTGATGCTCAATCCATAAAACAGAGCTGGCATTTAACTGGAAGTTGCTTGCCAATGCAAGGAAGGAAGCACAGTTCCTAAAATTTGGTTTGTGAGAGAGGAAGAATTTCTTTATAAAAAACCAATACAGTTCTTTCTCCCAAAGCAGCCATAAACATGACATATAACCTGCCTTTCTTTACACATATCAGCATTTACAAAAGATGGTCTATGACCAGGCAATTCTCTGTGGTCAAACATATTTAGAAAACACTTCATTTTAAATCCCTCTCTTTGGTTTTCATAATGCAAATTAGTGTATTTAAGGCTCTAGAAGTCCTTTGCTAAAACAAACAAAATCTAACTTTAAAAAAAAAATTTCCCAATTGCACTTGATCATGTGACTCTTTTTCCTTTAACATCCACCAAAACTAATGCTCCACAAAGCACTTTGGGTAATGCTGCCATAATTAATATTTTCTGATTTTTCAATGGCATATTATGCTTTTAATGAATAGATTGTATGCAACTGAGGAGCATCTCAATAGGTTTCAGAAGATTCGATTAAACTCTTTTTTTAAGTTCGAAAAAAATAATAAATATGCTTGCATAAAATAATGTAGAAATTTTATGTAAACCTCAGAATTAAGTATCAAAATTCAGAGTCTGAGTTCTGAAGACCTTGAACTGCCTTTCAGCAACATCTCCCAATCATAATTAACAGAATTAGGCAACTGATTAACCAATTATTCATTCACTGTTCACTTATTTATTCTTATTTATTAAACAACCACTTTATATACACTACCAAATGTAAAATAGACAGCTAGTGGGAAGCAGCCGCATAGCACAGGGAGATCAGCTCAGTGCTTTGTGACCACCTAGAGGGGTGGGATAGGGAGGGTGGGAGGGGGACGCAAGAGGGAGGGGATATGGGGATATATGTATAGGTATAGCTGAGTCACTCTGTGATACAGAAGAAACTGACACACCATTGTAAAGCAACTATACTACAATAAAGATGTTAAAAAAAAAACAAAAACCACTATGTGTCAAGCACTGTTATAGGCACTGAGATACCATGAATAACATGTCTATAGGGAATTTGTAGCCTCTTGGAAAAATAAACACTTATAAATAATAACACAAATACATATTTAATTTTAATTGATGTAAGTTCTATAGAGGAGAAGAAATTAGTGCAGTGATAATATGAAACAGGAGAAAATGATCCAACTTTGAGGAGAAGAAAGATGTCAGGGAGGGCTTCCTGGAGGAGGTAACATTAGGCCATCACTGAAAGGGTTATTTGAGACAGATCAGGATGAGGCAGCGCAAAGAGTATTTCTCAGCCCCCACAAAACAGAATATGCAGGAAGGAGTTTTGCTGACTCAAAGAAATGGAAGAAGGCCATGTGGCTGGAATCTGGAAACAACAAGAGAGGAAGTGTGGGATAAAACCAGAGAGGTAAGTGGGGGTCAGGCCTTCTAAGGCTTGGAAAGCCAGTAAATGTATATGAATCTTTTAATCCCAAGTTCAGTTCAAAGCATGATTAATCCAACCTTCCAGTTTTAAGGTAACATTAAAAAGAGTTCTTGGTTTGGAAAATAAAATGGATTCTAGCCTGAACCGCTTAAGCATTATTTTTTATCATTAGATAAAAGATTACATCCAAAAATGATAAGAATTAAGCAGCCCAAATAAAAGAGGTTCAGTTATACAAGATGAACCAAGCCAGTTCTAAATCCAAGAAGTCAGCAGTCATGAGGCGAAAATGTGCTACAGCCTATCCAAAAGCTGTATCTCGCATAAAAGCAACAAAGAGACCCATCACATAATCAGTGTAGCCCACAGGGGAGCTGGGGCCCCAAATCCACTTTACCTTTTATCCCTCTCGGATACATTTGAAATCTACTGGTTCTAATCACAGTAAGTGAATGAGGAGAAAAGGTAGGATTTCCATCTCCTTAGCACAATACGCTGCTCAGAACAAGCCATCTTTATAAATAATTCCGTATTATCCCAGTCATACTGTTTGGATATTTGGGACTTATTTAATGAAATGGTTGGCTTTAAATATTTCCAGAAGTAGGCTTTTAAAATTCAGAGCATTTGTCTTCAAGACTAGAGGTCAGGATTTTTGATCAAATAGTATGCCCTCAGACTTGAAATACTGTATATGACCTCTGACTAGGAGAAGGATGGCCTCCCAGAAGTTAGTAGCTAGTTCTGGGGGAAGAAAATGCCTACGTGAGGTTATTTATGATCAAAAATACTACTAATAAAATTGCTTTAATTCTCCAAACTATTCCATTTGTCTCCTTTATCACTGCAAAATGTCATGTCCAAGATACTAGGCACTCACCAGTGAAACCTTCCCTTTCCTGTGCCTCTCTGCCCAGATCCAGGCAGTCTTTGAGTCTTGTTGGATCTATCCAACAAGATCTATCTCCTCCCCTCCCCTTCTCAAGCCAACAAAACCAGATCAGCTACTTTCTTAGGGTGATGAAAAGACCATGGGCTTCTCTATCATAAAGATCTGGGCTCAAATCCAGGTTCACATTTCAGAGAAGTTGCTGCCCTTCTCTAAGCCTCGTTTTCTACAGAATGGGGATGGGGTCAGGTTCGAGCGTGCAACCTGAAGCCAATCTACCTGAGTTCCATTCACGGCTCTCCCGTGTGATTTTGGAAAAATTATTTAACCCCTACAAATCTCAGTTTCCTCATCCAGAAAATGGGGATAATAATAGTAGGTCTGCTGTGAGAACAGTGAGATAATACTGTAAAACACCTAGGACGGTGCCCAATGCTGAGTGAGCCTTCGGTGTTGATTAGATCGTGAGTATTAAGACAAGATGTGGTCCCACTAGGGCTCGTTCAGATGGCATCTCAGGAGGGCACTCAGGTCCTGCAGGATCACCTTCTCCTAATGCCACGTGCCCCTCATAACGTCATACTCTGGCCCCAATCTACCACATTTTGTTACACAGATGCGCTGATCCCTGATCCCCTGAATCTCCCCCTCCTTTCTGTTCCCCTGGCTGTACCTCAAGGCAGCCTGCTTTCACCCCTTTCCTGGTTTGGTAGCTCTTTAGGTCAGGGACGACGTCTTGTTTCATGTACAGGTAGTTGACAGTAAACACAACACATATTTTTTTTGGCAAAAAATATTTGGCGCATGTGTTGCCCTGCCCCATAAAGCTGCATCCTCACTGGATTAATTCCTCACCCAAAGAAAGGCAGGACAGCAGGGCAGCTGTGTGTTGAGCTGCTGTGCCTGCTGCAAAAACCAGCCCCATACAGAAGGATGTGACATCCCCTCCCCACAGCCTGAAGACCACCGGACCCAAATTCACCCTAGGCATTGGGAGATTCAGGATTCAAGTTGCCCAAAATCAATCCGAAGGGGGACATTCACATTTTGAAATTTTACTAGGTTCCTCTTTCTACCACACTAGAACAATGTGATCAAACAAATAAACTTTTTTAGTACAGTCAAGTTTGGGGTTTGTTTTTTTTTAATTTTTATATTGTTGGTGAAGCATATTGTGAAAGCAGCATATGACAGTGTTTAAGAGCAGGAATTGGGGCTTCCCTGGTGGCACAGTGGTTGAGAGTCCGCCTGCCGATGCAGGGGATGCGGGTTCGTGCCCCGGTCCGGGAAGATCCCACATGCCGTGGAGCGGCTGGGCCTGTGAGCCATGGCCGCTGGGCCTGCGCGTCCGGAGCCTGTGCTCCGCAATGGGAGAGGCCACAGCAGTGAGAGGCCCGCGTTCCGCAAAAAAAAAAAAAAAAAAAAAAAAAAAAAAAAAAAAAAGGGCAGGAATTGTACTTCCTGGGTTTCAGTCCAAACTCATTAGTACCCTCAAGCCAGTCACTGATCTTTCAGTCCTTTTCTCACCTATAAAATGGGAAATAATATTAATTTTTCATTAAATTGTCACGTAAACGGTTAGAATATTGCCTGGAACATAATATTCATCCATTAGCTAATGACGTTAGTAGTTAACTTCAAATGACAGTCTGTAGTGACCACGTGTGCAACTTGATTCCCCCAGCCCCCAAACTCAGTCACATCTTACTGTTAGGTATGCTCTTGTAAGCTTCCTTTATAGGCTGTGTGGGGGGGGGGGGCACCTGCTCTGTGCCACGCACTATTCCCCATGGTCGGGATATAAGTGCCAAAACAGACCATGTTGCTGTTTTTCTGCAAGGGGGAAAAAAATTTAACAAATATATAAACAAGATAATTTGGCTTACATGCACCATGAAGTTCATAGTGCAGAATGATGTGACAGAAAACTAAGAGAGGGACACTTCTCATAAGTGGTTAGGGACGAGTTTTCTGAGAAGGTGACATTCACACTGAGATCTAAGTATAGCAAAGGAATTATCATGCAAACAGACAGGAGAATAGAATACCAGAAAGGTCGGAAAAAATACAATTAATCAAGTACTTATCTGAATAACATCTATCTCACTCATGTAGACCAAAGATCAGGAAACTACAGCTTCTGGGACAAATCTAGCCAGTGGCCTGTTTTTTTTAAATGAAGGTTGATAAGGATGAAGACACGCCCATTTGTTTATGGGCTGTCCACAGCTACATTCTTGCTACAAAGGTAGAGCTGAGTAGTTGTGACAGAGGTCATATGGCCCTTAAGTCTAAAATATTTACTATCTGGCCCTTTCCAGAAAAAGTTTGCCAACTCCTGGTGTAGACCGTAAGACCCATGAGGGCAAGGGCCACATTTGTCTGCCTGTGCCCTGCTGTTCCTTCCCTCCTAGTTCTGTCTGACCTAGTAGATCCCAGTAAATAGCTAGAAAGAGAAGAAATGCAGGCTACCTTGCACCTCTGCCAATTTTTTAGGACTTTATTTACAATGAAATCTTCGAAGTGATAGTTTCAGAGCACACAGCCTTCCTCCAAGAGAACACCTTTGGGTCCCACGTGTTTAGAGAAGCAGCAGTGCGACACGGTGGCCCAGGCAACAGATGCACATTTATCTCACCATACGAATCTCCTGCAAAAAGGACTTAGATCAAGATGGGTTCCAGGCTGAAATGAGACAGTGGTTCTGTAGGGTGCCAGCCAATCTGGCAAGGATGGCAGCACAAGGAAAACACCTCTCTGCCGGCTTCGAAGGCAACTCACCCTATGTATGGTATTAATCCAAAGCAGCGGCCCTTCAACTTGGCATGTGCCAGGGTTTGTCGCCCTTTGCACTATCAACATTTGGGCCGGAGAAGTCTTTGCTGTGGGGCTGTCCTGTACACTGCAGGATGTTTAGCAGCATCTCTGGTCTCTACCCACTAGATGCCAGTAGCATCCCTCCTCCCGATATGATCATCAAAACTGTCTCCAGCCTTTGACAAATGGACCCAGGAGGGTTGGGTGGATGGAGGAGTGACCAAATCCCCCTCAGCTGAGAAGTACTGGCATACACTGAAAACATCCTCCTCTTTCTGTGGGAACTTCTAGATGTTGGAAGCAAATACTCTCAAAAATGAATATTTGGAGAGCTGTAATATGCAATAACCACCCTTTCAATTCAAACCACCCTTGTGTATTTTCACATCCACCTAGGTGGGGGGTGGATGCCAGTTAAAAATGACAATGTTGATAATTCCTAATAACATTATGGAGATTAATTTTCACGACTAGGAGCATAACTTTTTAACATCCTTATTGGAGTATAATTGCTTTACAATGGTGTGTTAGTTGCTGCTGTATAACAAAGTGTATCAGCTATACGTATACACATATCCCCATATCCCCTCCCTCTTGCGTCTCCCTCCCACCCTCCCTATCCCACCCCTCTAGGTGGTCATACACAACCAAATGTCATATAGACAGCTAGTGGGAAGCAGCCACATAGCACAGGGAGATCGGCTCGGTGCTTTGTGACCACCTAGAGGGGCATAACTTCTTAAAACTTGTTCAGTTTGATCCAAGGCTGAGAGTCGTACGCCCTCTTTGGGGTTGGGGTGGTGTTGTAGCAGTTGTTTTAAAAACGCTCAGGCACAAATGCAATCTGTGTGCTGTGACCCCTGCACAACTCATGGGCCAGGCATGATAAGGAATCTCAGAATTCTCTCTCTGCTGCTGACAAAACCTCGACTAAATCTTCCTGTCTGCCCATAGCTAATGCTCCCCAAGCTGCAACACCAGGAGCAGACGCACACGTGGATGACATTTTTTTTTTGCAGGGAGGACCCAGGAGGTGAGCCCAGAACAAGAGAGAGAGACGGGGAAGTAGAGCGTGTGGCAGGCAGCTAGGTGGATTCCGTTTTTTCAACAAAAGGGTCATTAACATGACCTCCTTGGGAAAGGAAATTCAAAACAGTGCCATCTTAGCCTAAATAGATATTGAACCTAAAAATTCATTGTTGCTTAGGATGCTTTATACCCCCAACACCAGGGTAATTTTTGATATAGTACATTTCATTATATGTCAGATAATTTCAGCAACAATTTCCCTAAGAAAGAATGGATCATAGGTTTTAAACTAGCAACCCATAAATATATATAGTATATATGTATATATGCATATACGTACATACATATATGTAATAATAATATACGTATATGGCTCACAGTTTGCTTTTAGCTTCGAATTGTCAACACTTAAAAAGAAATTTGCATGAAAAAAATTGGATCTGGCTTCTCTTCACAATCCAGAAGATCTGCTCCCACCTTCTTAAAGGTTGACGATTCACTGGATATGAGCAGCAGAGAGTGTGCTTCCCAGTTTACCACACTCCCTACCACTCCCCAATACTAATCCTTGCTTATTTCACACGTTCAGGTTAGCTGCCTGGAGCCATTTGGCATGTCTGTTTGCAGCGGCTTGTACAGATTAATTTTATCTTTGTATTTGGCCACTTCCTGCAGCCAAACCAAGTCCCTTTTCACTTTCAAATAAGCTGGTTCCAAACGCATTGCTTCCATAAAAGTTTATTTGACTAAGCTTATCCAAATTTCTTCCTCCGATTATTTTCTCCACCCAAATATATCATATTTCATTTAAGGCAGCACTTCCCCCAATGCACCCTGTGGACCAAATACATATTGTGTACAGGAAATATAAGGATACTATGGTTCAATTAATTAAGAAACTTCAATAGTACACAAGGTTAAAAGTGTCTTTGCATCAGTACTTTTCAGAGTCTATAAGTGCAAATGTGCTCTATGACTTTCCGGGGGAGGGCGGGGGCACAGTACATGAGCACTTCCTAGTTTTCCATGGAACTTCAGAAAGCTCTACTATCATGTTTTCTTGCCTATAAAAAAATGTGTATCGATAGTCTCCAATATTTTTGCTAATTGTTTTCAACCACAGATAAGTTTCAGAGAAAGGAGGGGTAAGTCATCAACAGAGGTGGGGGAAAGGGGTGGAAAGGGGAGAAGTTTTGATTTTTCATAGTAGGATCATTAAAAAGCAAAATGTAATCACCATCAACATAAACACCTTTACAGAGAAGAGAAGTCATTTTGAACACCTCCTAAAGTAGGAAAAATAATATCTCTATCAAGGACCACCCTTTCCACTGAATGCATTTGGCTTGTAAAATGTATCCTGTGTTTTTCTTATTTCCTTTATTTCATTGAAGATCTGTAAAAACTTTGTCACAGACTGTCACCAACGTGCAAAACTGAATTTGGGAAACATTGGTCTACATTACGTTAAATCTGGCAACAACACAAACTCAAAAACCACTGTAAAAATAGTTCCCACATGAGAGAAGAGATGCTAGGTTTCCAAGGGAGGGATTGCTATGAGCTGTGGAAACACACTGACGCAGACAGGGAGAAAAGACAAGGATGAGATGAAAGTGGATTTTCCCTTGGAGTGGCTTTTGGAGATTCCCTTCCCTTATCCTGATCTTCCATTGAAGTCACACTGGGGAGGGTTTGCGCTCCTGCAGGAGCTCCAGGGGCTGCCCTGTACGGCCCGGCATTGACGGGAAAGAGTGATGATCAGGATGCAACGTGGATGGATGACCTGAGCAGTTTGTGTCAGAACAAGAAGCAGCAGAAGTGGTACTTTGTAAGATGAGCCAGCATAGTCTAAAACCTTGAAAATATGTCATTTAAACCATTTCAAGATGAAAAAAGATGATGACGCTTATGGCAATTTTAAGGAGTAAAAATGCAAGATACAGGTATGTCCCAATTATCCACCATATGGACGGTTTTGTCCTGTGACTTTTTTTTTTTTTTTTTGGCCATTTGACCCTTACCAGTTGATTGGGGTGATACAATATGGAGCCTCCAAATAATCCATGTTTGCTTTAAGTAGGATTTTTTTATTGCTCTGCATATTGGCTTCTCCTATAGAGATTAATAAATCCTTGGGAGCAAACACCGAAACGACACATGTTAGGATCCTCACTGCCTGGCGCCCAGTAAGTTCTTGCTAAATGCCTTTGTGAATAAATAAATGAATGTGAAGAGATGATGAATGAAGACCAGAAAACAGCAAACTTAATTTTTCATTTTGCATTTTTTAAGTTGAACCTTTTAATTGGAGATAATTATAGACTCACATGTAGTTGCAAGAAATAATACAGGGGGATCTCATGTACCCTTGGTCCAGTTTCTCTTAATGGTAACACCTTGCAAAACTACAGCACAGTATCACCACCCTCATGCTGATATTGATGCAGTCAAATATGGAACATGTCCGACATCACAAGGATGCCTCGTGGCAATGTCCTTCTGTAGCTACTTTCCTCCTGCCCTCACGTGGAAGTCCAGGTTCCCTGCTCCGTCTCTGCTGATACCAGAAAGGGGGAGGTAGGGCTCCTCATCGCTGCTGGGTGGGTGGGAGTTCCAGCTCTCCACTGGGCCTCACTGACACCCCCAGGGGAGAGGGATGGAACTGCTACTGGTGGGCAGTGGTTGAAGTCCTGACTCTCCCAGGGGCCACCTCTGACCCCAATCAGGTGTGGGCTTTGAGGCACCTTATTACAGCCTCATGAAGGGACATCTCAGCTTCCCACTGGCCTTTGCTGGTGTAGGTGGTGTTTTTGCCACATTTCTTTTGGTGGTTGTTATTTAAAAGTTTTCTACTTTACTAGGCTGCCCCTTTCTTGGTCCTTTGGCTGGAGAGAGCAGGGTTTTGTTGGGGCTTTTTTCCCTGCACCTGCTGGTGTTTCTGGGTTTCTGGCTTCTTCAGCTCCAAGTCTGGGATGCATGAAGCGAAAAGAAAACCAAGGAACTCACCACATCACTTCTTGAGTCCCGAGGTCCCTAGCTGCTCTGCTTTCTTCCCTTTGCTTTCTTCTCTTCACTTTTCAGTCTTTTTATGTTTGATATATATATATAATGTGCAGGGTCTTTAGTTGTGCTTAGTGGGAAGAATAGGAAAAAATGCATCTACTCTATCTTTTTGGAAATGAAAGTCCTCATTTTACATTTGAAAACGGGATATTTTTTTTAAATTCCCTGACTTGTAATAGATGTTCAAGAAGAACATCTTCAATGTTCTTGAACATTGAAGATGTTCTTCTTGAAAATTCCATGTGTTTTTATCTAAACGGGCACTTATTCTATTATTATTTTAGTGCTCATCCATCTACAAGCACTACTAGTTGAAATCTAACTGGTGAGTCAATGTCTACCAGGTGAGTTGATCTCTAACTGGTGAACCCGAGTCAATTTAATATATAATACAACTTCTATTTCAAAAACAAATTCCCACTCATCCTGACTTTCTTACTTACATGTATAAAATGTACATATTTACATTTTGAAATATTACTTTTCCAAAGATATCTACCACCCCCTCTTAAAGGCAAACAGTTTACTTTGAATTAACTTTTCAGAACATAAGAGAAAAGAAAGTTCAAAAACCTCTAGTTGGAGACATTTGTTTTGATTTTACTTCCACTCTATTTTAGCTAGAGTTCACAAAACAACAACACCACAGAATGCATTTTCTCTAATTTTTCCTCGAAAACACGCTTTTTCTTTCAAGAAAGTTCAAAAATGTGAGACAACACTGAAGCCCTTTCAAAATAGGGAAGGAATTTTCAAAACATAGATCCATATTTGACATTCTCTCATTTAAAAAATAATTTTATTTTAGCACATGGGGGTTTCAGCCCATATGATGTTTCGATTTGCCAGACTTTGAGGTCAGAGCAGGGATAACAATGACTGTGGAAGGAAGTCCTACAAAGAAGATATTTTGCTTTTCCCACTTCCACGTCGGGGCCTTGCCTTGATCCTTCCGCCTTTGCATGGGCCCGACCTACCGGCAGTCTCACAGGAAAAACACACAGCTCGCAGTCTAAGGATTAGAAGTAATGAAGAGAAACAGCTTACAGTCTTAGAACATGGTAGACGAAAAGTGAGGCCCCAGGGTTATGAGAGGAAACTGGGGGCTGAAAACTGAAAATGACTTTTAATCATAAAGGTACAATTTGAATCCTCAGATACTAGAAACCTAGCTCATAGAGTCACTAGATTAACTAAGAGCAGCAGATTCATCCCCTCTTGAAATGCACACACACACGTATATGCACGCATTCATATCATGATTTTTTTTTTAATTTCCAAGACACACCCTAGGTCAGCATAACTCACAACTCCATCTTCTCTCTGTGGTTCCTCTTTTTGTCTCTCCGTGCACAGTCTTAAATCATAATCCAACCAACAGATACCCTCAGCGATATCTACAGTGTGTTGAAGTCACCAGACAAGATCACATTACCATCTACAGACTGTCTTTGCTGTTCAGGTTCGAAGGAATGACCTGTTCTTGTCAAAGGATGATTCCTAAGAGTGGAATCAAAGTAACCACTGTCTCCCAGGGAATTTTCTCTAACCCTAACCTCTCCACTGTCTGGGTTAGATGGCCCACTATGTGCCATCAGAATCCCTGGGCTTGCCTCTCTCATACAATTTATGACTTGAGCTGCTGAGGGCTGGGGGGATTATCTTACTGGACGTGATATCCCCAATACCCAGCACAAGGCCTGACATATTGTTCCTGTATAATATTTAAAGGAATGAATGAATCTGCTATCAACTGGTCAATCTGGGAGAAAAAAAAACAACAAAAAAATAACAGAAATGGAAAACCTTTAAGTGACAATACCCTGACACCACATGAGCAAAGGGAAGAGTGACAGGCAGGCCCCTTGCTACGCTTTTCCA
Organism: Pseudorca crassidens; assembly: GCF_039906515.1. Lineage (NCBI taxonomy): Eukaryota > Metazoa > Chordata > Mammalia > Artiodactyla > Delphinidae > Pseudorca > Pseudorca crassidens. The sequence goes on along the minus strand of NC_090310.1, from coordinate 80,062,915 downwards.
AGTAGATGGTTATTACAGCCCTGTTTATGATGCTGAAAAGTTGGAAACAATCTACCCCATCAACATGGGAATAGGTGAATTAAATGTAGGATATTTAGCAGGTCAAAGGAAATGAGCAAGCTCGTTATGTATCGACATGGGAAGACCTCAGAAAGACTGTTGACGGAAAAAAGCAAGTCGCGGAGCATGTACATAAGATACTTTTATATAAAAGTAAAAAGAGAAAAAAAAAAAAGTAAAAAGAAGTCCAAGCAATTCTATAAGTTCTGGGTATAAATAACAAAACTATTATATGTATTTTCTCAGGGAATATAACATAGGCACAATTTATTTAAAGACAAAAATGGTTAGAAGGCCATATTTCAAACTCAATGGTGGTTTCTTTAGGGGAAGGGAAGAGAAGTAAGTGAGGGTGTCAAAGGACTCTAGTACCATCCTTATTGTTCATTTTGATTTAGAAGGACAGTTCTTTAATTACTTGTATTACTTGCCTATGTATTATTTTTTTATCCACTAAAAGTTGGTACATTCCTAGACTTGAAATGTTTGCAAATTGTGACCCCAGTGCTCCAGAATATCTTGGTAGGATTCGTAGAATTTTCTTTCCCTTCTCCTTCTTCATTAAAAGCTGAGAAAAGCATTTGTGAAGGATATTGCTTAGGCCAATCCTTCTCATTTTGGAACGATCTCATTGTTTGTCGACTGCCAGCTTTGACATTCTCTCTCACTTCCCACGGTCTGGCAGCCGAGCAGGAATCTGGAGCCAATTCGATTCTCCCCCTCTGAAGAAACAGCTTAGCAGTCTGCACTGTGTTTGGAGAGAACTAGTAAAATGTGCCATTTTTTTCCCTCTATTCCAAATGCCCAAGTGTGTGTGTTAAGATGGGAAAAATCTGCCTCATGGCAGAAGTGTACTATCAGCATCCTCTTCAAGAAGAATTAAATTTTTGATACGTCTTGCTGTTTGATGGAAGGCTTGATAGTACAACAGAAGAGTTTCCAGACTCCACCCCTTACTTCCAAAAGTTTGCAATCAAAAACAGACCATATGAACACAAATGTTCCATAATAATTACAAATGTTGATTGCGAGCTATACAACTCAACAACTCTCTAAACAAAGTTCTACTATTATCATACCCATTTTACAAATTGAGTAAACTGAGGTTAAGTGAATTGCAGAGGGTCATATCCTTAACATGCAACAGAGTCCAGTTCAAACCGTGGCGTTCTAGATCCAGAGAGACCCAGTACCTTTTAACCATCCTTCCATATTGCCTCACGTCACAGTCTCCCCTACTTGGTGCTTAGCAAATAAAAGATCCTCAATAAACGCTTCTTGAATGAATTAATGAACAGTTTATACCTGACAGACGCTTGATTAAAGGACCTTGCACAAAACCAAAGGCACGGCTAACCACCCCCCCCCAGGTATACTGACAATGAGCGGTATAACCTCACCCGGAAAATAATCATGGTATCTGGAGTCATAAAGACATAGATATAACCCTTGACTACTCCACTTGCAAACTTAGATAAGTTTCTTAGTCTATATAAGCCTCAATTTCCATATTTGTAAAAGAGGTGAAGTGTGGTAGGCATGATTCTGAAATGGCCCCCAAGAGTCTCACCCCTGGTGCTACAGCCTCTGTATGATGCCCTCCCCTTGAGTATGGATAGAACCTGGGAATATCATGGGCTATCATTCCTGTAATGAGTTACTGATCAGTTGACTTGGAATTAATCAAATGGAGATTAGCCTGGGTGGGTTCGACCTAGTCAAAAGAGCCTTTAAGAGGACGAAGCTTCAGAGAGATGATGTTGCTGGCCTGGAAAGAAAGCAAACCACCATGTTGTGAACATGGGGACCACATGGCAAGGAACTCCAGGTGACCTCTAGGAGGCGAGAGTAGTTTCTGGTCAGCAACTAGCAACAAAAGGGGTGTGTCAGTCATACTGTTACAAGGAAATGAACTATGCCCACAAGCAGTGAGCTCAGAGGAGGACCCGCAGACTCAGACGAGAATCACAGCCTCCACCAACACCTGATCTCAGCTTGGTGAGACCCTGAGCAGAGGGCCCAGTTAAACCGTTCCTTGACTGTTGATCCATGGAACTGTGAGATAATAAATTTATGTCATTTTAAGCTACAAAGTTTGCATTAATTTTTACATAGCAATAGAAAACTAATACAGAATGTGATACATCATATAGTAACTTAAAAATTAAATAAAATAATAAAGGTAAATTGCCTAGCACATACATGATCACAGTATATTTTAGCCCTCTTTTCTTGGAGAATGTGAAGCTACCCACATACCACTCTGAAAGTGAAGGTGATGGCTGGAGTTTCGGCCTCCATCTTGGCCCGTGAGGACAAGAGCCACACTAGAGATGGCGAGTGCAAAGTTGGAGGGAGCCTGGAGCCCTTGACCATCACATAAAACCACATCAGCTTGGACCTGTGTACGCAAGCAACACCTTCCATAACTGACTCACTCTTCCGGCGTTTCCCTTTTACTATCAGCCCAACTCAGTTCTGTTAACAGGTCCTAATCAGTGAGGTACAAACTCAATTTATTGACTCACAATCAGGCTCTCATCAGCAAAAGTATTGACAATGCTGACCTTCTTCACAGGAGCAGGATACCCTGGACTTTCTAGAACAGAGGAATTCAAGTGATACCATACAAAAGGGTTGTTCCACTTGTTGGCCAAGAATTCTGATGAAGAGAGTTAAGATTTCATCTGTGCAGGAGGTGAGAGTAAACAATGAGAGAGATAGAGGTAGATGTCAACGTAGAGAGAGAAGGAAGGCACACGGCATTCCTCAGTACCGTACCGCTGGATTCCTCGGGGTCCCCAGCGTACTTAAGAAACACCCTTCATCAGCATCAGCATCATCTGCTCCATCAGAGGACGAGGGTCATCAGCAAAGAAGGATCAGATTCTCTCACAAGCTCATTTCAATGCTTAAACTGCAGGCCTCTCTTTTTTCTGGAGAGAATTTCTATTTTATCATTAAAACTGCTGATTGCAACCCCACTACCGCATGACTATTTTTCACACACACAGAAAAGGAGGTAATGCGATCAACGCAGCACCAATATTAAATTACTGTAACTCATTTACCCTGCCGGCACGTCATTATCCCTCTCCCTTCACAAGAGCTTGCACACGCACACAAAATCTATAAACTCTTTCCAGGAATACAAAAGCATCCTCTATGATGTTGATAAGAAACAGGACAGTCACTCTCTCCTGACATATTTGTTCTTTAAAAACAAATCAATGGCACGGGGATTTGGCACCTGAATGCAGAACAACGGCTTGATGAGGCAAAGATTGTCTTCATTAAGAACATTAATATTCATAGGGAGTAGAAAATCTGACACAAGAGAGGACTCACTAACCTTTTCTCATATTAGATTTTTACTTCTTAACACAATTACAGTCCGGCAATGACTTAATTAATGCTGCTTTTCGTCAGACGCCTTTAAAGAGCTGTCAATTTGGTCCTGCAGAGGCTGTCAACGAAAGAGAAAGACAGTCATCTCGGTGAAAAAGACACAGGAAGAAATTCAAACACTTAATAATATTCAAAGTGCTAAGCAAAGTCACATATCAACTGGGATTAAGGAGAATTTTTGTCTTTTCCTTCCATCTTGTTGAAGCCAGTCTTGGCGATGGTGCATTGGGAATTGACTACTGGGTTGAGAAGGTGCAGAGAAAGATGCAGTGAAAAGTGTAGAGGTGGAAGGAAAGACCCTCCCTCACTTGAAACTGTGGCACATCAACGACCTGTAACCTGGGAGGACCTGGGCGATCGGCTCTCTACAGTCATCGCATGTAGCACTGGACTTGAAAAGCGAGCCTAGTGTCCAAACACCTCTCACTACAGGTGAGGAAATGAGTCAATCCTATGTATCTCTGACCCAGATCTTGCAAGTTTAAGCTCTGCCGGCCAAAATTTCACCTGCAGGTATTTTTTTCTTAGAAGGTACAGTGTTAAAAATGATTAAAGTATCTGCCGAGATATAGAATTTCAAGATGAAGGTCTTTCTTTACAACCTGAGTATCTAGCAACCCTGTCCACTGCTCCTCATGGCCATGGCCTGCAGAACTCGAGAGCTGGTGGCCCTCTCCAGCTTTATCACCATCCCCCCAGCTTACACCAAGTCGGCTTCACGCCTTTCCCTGACCGCCTGACCCCTCAAGGCCCAAGTGATTGACCCTCTCTCTTTACCCAACTTGACTTTGGCCTCTCTCCTAAAATCACCCCAAACTTTCCCAGATGTCAACACCTGCGCTCAACCACAGGACTATCAGTTTGAACAAACTCTGCTGTTTCCGAGGGTATTTCCTCCGGTTATTTCTTGGCTAAAACAATGTACCTTGTCACACGGCTGGAATACACCTCCCAGTTCTTAGCCTGCATCACGGCACTACTGACATTTGGGGTCAGATAATTCTCTACTGTGGGGTCTTTCCTGTATATTAGAGGGCGCTTAGCCGCATCGCTGGGCCCTACCCGTGAGATGCCAGTAGCAACCTCCTCTATCGCTTCAATGTGACAACCAAAAATGTCTCCAGACGTTGCCAAGTGTCCCTCAGGGGACAAAGTCACCCTTGGCTGAGAACCCCTGGCCTACTGGTCCCGCCTCTATCTTCAGCCTCAATGCCCCTTCCCCAGAGAGGTCTTCCTGATCATTCTAACTCATTCTCCCCTGATTCTCTACTAGGGCACCCTTGTGCATGTCACACACCGTTCGTTGTAGGGTTTTTTTTTCTTCTTTTGTTTAGTGACTAGATTAAAAGCAGCATGAAAACAAAGGCTACTATAAATAGTATCTGAATAACTGATTCAGCATTTCATAATGCACTGTGAGGTTAATTATGCCTCGTCAGCAATGTGTTGTTAATCCAATCTCCTGGATGGCTCTGGGGGAGAGTCACAACATCGCCATTCCTTCTTGGTTAAGCTATCAGTGACTCAGGTCACACAGACATGACAAGCAAGCACTCTTCCTTACGACTGTGCAATTCTTCTTTCAGTGTTCAAAGGTGTCAAATACTAAGTCCCATTTGTTATCTTCTGGACACCGACTTCTGGTTTGGAAAAATGAGCAATCATGTAGAGCAATGACAGTGTGGTGAAGCCTTAATTTTTTCCTGCCTGAAAAGCTACTGATGCAACTGTGTGTGTGAAGACCCAGAGGGAAACCTGCAGATTTTCTTTACTCTGGGAAGAGTTACTGAAGGGGCACCGCTTAGCCATGCAAGGAAAGTCCAGCAGCTACTTTACCATCAGAGCTGGTTACCGGAGAAGCAATGGTAAATAGGGACAAGGGGACTGATGCAAAGAAAAGTTTCCTGACTTTTTCCTTTGGTGACTCATTATTTTTAGACCTTCTCTGATTCACTGAGGGATTCTTAAGATATTTTTACAGGCCTCAAAATGTGGTCACCGAGAAAGAGGGGCACCCCGGCTGGGGACCCAGAATCAACATCAGTCCCTAAAGGTCTGTTGGAGAAACCTGCCCAGGGCATACCACGTGACTAAGGCTGGCGAGACCTCACATTCTGCCATTCCAACTCAGCAGGCATACTTCCTAGAAACTGTTGAGCACAGAAGGGAAATCCAAGAGGGATTCTAAGTTTGGGATATCACTTTGGTCAAGGCTAAAATCTTAAGCAGCTAAAAGGCCTCCTTTCAGGGGTGGGCAAAGCCACATAGGTGGGTGGGACCTGTTCTCAACAGTGACACCATGTGGAAGCACCAGAAACAGCAGCAGCTAGGACCTGAGGTTGGGTTCCAGCCTTCCTAACCACCATGTCTCTCTCCAACTGGCTTCTGAAGCAAAGGTGAGTCTATGAAATGGCTATAACTCCTGGGACTCAGGAACAATTCATGTGGGCATCAGAGGCAGAGTATGGGGTCAGGGAAGACTGCATGAAGGATACACTACAATTTCTACTTAGGAGTATTTGTGTGGCCTCAAGCAATTAACTAGAACTAATAAAAGGTGTAGCTGTTTTTACTCCTCCAGTTATAGAATCTCATTATCCCAGTGTGGCTTTCAGAGTCTGCAATTCATCTGGCTCTGGTGTCAAAGACAAAGGAATGTGTTGTAAGACCACTAGGAAGGATAACATAGATTTTAAAGTTTCAGAACTGGACTTTTGAGAACTTACTGCCCTACTGTTGGTTTTTTTCCCAATGCATTAACCCACTGATCGATGGAGCACATCCACATTCGGGCTGGCCGGTCCTAAGTTATGGAAGCAAAGGACTGATCACACTTCCCTTCTCTACCTAGTGATGCAGGGCTGCATATATAGGTTTTGCTGTGACACAGGTCTGAGTTCAAGTCCCAGTTCTGCCACTTACTAGCTGTGCAGTCTTGAACAAGTTCCTCAACCTCCCAAGCCTCCATCTCCTCAACTGTAAAACTATGATAATTATTTCATCCCAGTTAGCTTTTGTCGAGAACTTCTTACAAGCCAAGCTATGTGCTTTTCAAGCAGCATTTGATGTAATCTCATAATAGCTACGAGGTGCAGGCACGCACTTTCATGAGCAAAAAGTGAGGGTTAACAAAATGCTCAGGACAGTGCAGCTAGTAAGTTGTGAGGTCAGGATGTGAACTTAGGCTGCCTTAGACCTCGTGCTTCAACTCCTACTCTGCACTTCTGTGATGGGGTTTCATGATCATCAAATGAGATCAGGTATTTACGTATTAAGTACCCTAACATGTATCCCTAACGTGTAGCACATAGGAAGTGATCAATAGATGCTCTCCTACTCTTCACACATTAATCTCCTACTCCTAAACATCATCTCCTTCTTATCCGTTTCTCTCAGCTAACAGTAGAATCTCTTTGTTCAATTATTTAACCATGGCCTAATTCTGCATGCTTCTGTCTTAGGCCAAAGTCCTCCTTCTAAGAACTTCTTTTTCTTCCTTTTGTTCAAGAAATCATTCTTATCATTCTTTGAGCCCATGTACTCTTACTTATTCACACAAAGACAGAAATACAATTTTTCATACAATCCTAACATAAATGTTGGCGTTAGTTCCTGTCTAACTTGAATGTCTGGGGCCCATAATAGCATCTTTGCCCCTAATAAGACCTCCTCATGTTGGAAGTGAGCCTTTCTGTGTAACTGCATATATTGAACTGATTTTGTAAATATATTGAAAGCTTATAGTTGACTACCAGTGGGAGTTAATTTGGCCTGGAATTCTCTCCAGGGGTTCAAGTCATATTTCATCATTATTAGATTCTGCAGACAAAACTATTTGCCTTTAAAACCATCACTGGAAAAAAAATAGCCTCATTTTCTCACTGCGGTACCACCTAATCCTTAGCAGCCCCAACACAGTGGGGCAGGCATGAGGTCACTGATTTTCTCACTCCGCCATACTTGAACTCACAGAAATCTCATGCACAGGTGGTCCAGCAGACGCCCACGGGGTGACCCACATTTATCACTGAATGAACTCACTTATCTCTGAGGACCTCGTGTCTTTTGGAAGTCATGGGAAAGACTGAAAACACCTCTCAAAGAAAACTTAATTTACTTAAAGAAAAGTGTATGTACCCCTTCAACCATCTTTTTGTGTCTATTCCATGGACAGGATGATGGAACAGACAATTTCAAGCCAAGGAGCTTTTCTAAGACACCTGTCTGCTGATAACTTATTATGAAATACAAGTGTCTTGAATGCCCAAGAAGAGGGATTACAATACATCCACTGCAACAGGCTGGGGCAGAGATGGATGTTTGCACAACTGGGTTAGGCAAATTCTCCCCTCCTTAAGGGAATAAAGAAAGGTTGTCAGATCTAAGAAAGAGAGTCATCTTCCTTCTGGACTCTCCTTGCCTTCCTCAACATGGAATGTGAATCATGTGTCAGGGAAGTTGAGAGAGAGAATTCTCATTCTATAAAATGGGTTGAAGGAAATTTGGGGAGAGAAATCAATGTAAATATTGATAAGTGATCTGCTCGCCTTGGAATTAGAATGCAGATAAAAAGAATACACTTAAAATGCAGATCTTACCACCATTTTCATAGTTATTAGCAGTTGTTTGTATTGATATATATCTATATAAAGTCAGAAGTAATAACAGATATTATGTATTGAATGCCTACTACATGCCAGGTAACACTCTAAATTATTTACGTATCCTATCTTATTTAATCCTGACAGCAATCCAGTGCGGAGGGAATCACTATTTGCATTTTATGGATAGGGAAACTGAAGTCAGTTCTCTGTGACTTTAAGGTTTATACTCCTAAATTTATGCTATATATATAATCTCATTTCGCACACACGAATGTGCATACACATGTACGACTGTGTTCACACTCCCAGAGGCTCGTGTATGTCTACAGATTGCACTCTGGGAAGTCTCAGATAATGCACAGATGCAGAAATAGTGAATAACTGTGCACTGCAATAATCCTCAGGGTGGCTGTCAACAAGCCTTAATTTAAAAATAAACAAAGTGAAACAAAACATGCAAATACGGTAATAGCTGCATTCTGCATTTACACTTCGTCTCTTTCATAAACAACCCTGAATCCTGAAGCAGAGAAGGGTTTTGTGCTTGGGTGTGTGCAGTCCTCATCGAAATGCCTCACACAGCTTCTGAATCAAAAGCACTCCATGACAGGATGCATTACCTTTAGCTGCACCCCGTTTGGGATGCCTTTCTGAAGCAGTTATTGGAGGTAGAGATAAAAAGTGAGCTTTTCCGTATAAACTTGTGCTAACTCTTACATTCGCTTTTAATGAACAGGTCATATGCGGTTCTGAGGGTGTCTGCATTTTTCTTTAGACCTCATTTCTTCCCTTCGGCTGTAATGAGAGGGGAAGAGAGAAGCAGGGAGCCTCTCCAAGTCCTGCAACAGTTCATAAATATCTCTTTAAATATGAAACTGTCGAAACCCTCGGTGGCCATTACTTATTTATGAAGCTCCCTATCCAAACTTCTCTCCATATCATGACCACTCTCTGAACTCACACAATGATCTTTCAATATGTCAAACACTGAACCCTCCTCTCTCAAATCCCATCAACCTCTCTCGCCTCTTTGCAATCACCTTTGCATTGGCCCAACTTCTGTTTCACATTCATGTTTTAATTCAGTGCAGTGTTCAATTTGCCATTGATTCTGCCACATTGCCTGCCCTGGAATCACGCATGAACATAGGAAATCATCCTTAGCACATGCACATATTTTCCAACCAAAATCCTTTTGTCAAAAGAGAGAGAACCACAATGTGTTACCTGGCATCTACCCAACAATGTACTTTACTAAAAAGTAAGTCAAGTATATAGGTCTCCTTTAAAACAAATTTTTTTGAAATACAGAGAATTATGAGGAAGAAAATTCAACGATCATAAGTACTATCATCTCAAAATAATTTTACATATTTTAGTGTGTTCCTAGGTGGTCTTTGCCGAAGCATTCTTTTGCACAGTTTAGATTATACTATATGTTGTATTGTGAATTCTCCTCTTAACAGTAAAATATAAGATTTTCACATATCGATAGAAATGTTTCCTAATCATCAGGAAAGAAGACGCGCAAAGAGGATATGCTTATTAAAATACAAACAAAATAACATAAAAGAGGGTAGAATTCTAATCTTGTGTGCTGCAGCTCGATCACAAGTCAAACAACATTCTTTCTAGTCTCAGATACAGTATATCTGGTATGTTCTGGATTGCCTGAATAGCTGAGTGTTGTCCTGATTATTCACACTTGTTCTGTCTGGTTTATAATCTCTATCGATATTTTGTTTGACTATAATAAATTCCATGAGGGAAGGGACCACATTTGTCTTATTTTCTCTGTATATCCAGTGCCTAGCACAGTGCCAGGCACATGGTAGAGCTTAGGAAGTGTATGTCAAATGAATAAATTATTTATCTCTTTTTCCTGCCTAACCCTCAGGTGAGTATTAGATGCCAATCAAGTGGCATTGGTATTAGACTCAGAGAACAGGAAAACAAGGGTGTTTCATTTTGTAGTCAACATAACAAGAGGAAAAAGGGATTCCTATCTAACGTAGCACTGTTGTTTTATTTTTGCTTCTTTTTTTTTTTTTTTGCGTACGCGGGCCTCTCACTGTTGTGGCCTCTCCCGTTGCGGAGCACAGGCTCCGGACGTGCAGGCTCATCGGCCATGGCTCACGGGCCCAGCCGCTCCGCGGCATGTGGGATCTTCCCGGACCGGGGCACAAACCTGTGTCCCCTGCATCGGCAGGTGGACTCTCAACCACTGCGCCACCAGGGAAGCCCAGCACTGTTGTTTTTTAAAATTATTCTGCCTGTTTAGAGAAATAAATAATTACAAATTCTTTTGCGCATTTCAACATGTTTAATCTCTGAAAGATTGAACCTGATCAGGGAGCCCTTATAAACATAGTAAACTTTCTCAATTGCCTTTTCAGGAAATTCTAAGACTTCTTCACACTGGGCTGATGGTAATTAATACCATCCCCACTGTGCACCTGAACACTTTATTATTCCACAAAGGAGAAGACAGGAAGCAGCCTTACAAAAAACAGAAAGCAGAATTAGATGACATCATTAAATGCTGGACACTGCACTGAACTTTGGGAGATGCTTTACAAATCTCAGTGCATGACAAAAGTTTTTTGCACAGGACTCCAGATGTAGAAAGAACTGTGGCTCTTTCCCAGACATATTTACCAATTGTGCTTTACTTTTCCCTTTAAAAATAGTACCTACTTCATAGAGTTACTGTAGTGGTAAATTAATTAATATCTTAAAGGAGTAAGAACACTGCCTGGCACAGAGGAAGTGCCCCCAAACAGTAACAATTCTGACCCTTAATATATTCATATATATTTTTATTATTTCTCATTATAATATATATTATATCTAATATAATATGCCTTATATTATGTAATTATATATAAATGTAATATTATATAATTCTATATATAATATATAGAATTAAATAAAATATATAATTATACATTACATTATATATTATAAATATATTAAAATACATATTTTATTTCATTATAAAGTTAAAATATTTTATTGTAGAATTAAATATTTTTAAATTCTAAAAATATTAATAAACATGAAACATTTTTATTGTTGATATTTGGAAAAAACAAAAAAGAGTAAAAAAAAAAAAGTCACATTTAACCCTTCACCAAAAGATAACCACGGCACTTACAAACGAACATCTCTTTACTTCAGTAAAAGTAGTGGTTCTAAAATGTTTACAAATCCTTTAACATATCTTGCCTCAAAACCTGGAACCTAATTTTCCTCATCTTGAATGAGGGCCAGACGTAGTGATTCATTTGTACCCAGTAAGAAGTGGAGGAAGTGATGATGTGCAACCTCTGAGGAAAGCTGAGTCATTGCTACTTTTGGGTTATCGTTTGGATTGTCACTCTGAGGGAAGCAGGTCACCCTACTGCGAGGACACTCAAGCAGCCTGTGGAGAGACCCATGTGACGAGGAGCTGAGTCCTCCCACAAACAACCAGAACCAACTTGCCAGCCATGTGAGTGACCCAGCGTAGAAAGGGCACCTTCCAAATGCAGCCCCAACCACATCTTTTTTTTCTTTTGGTAGTTTGGCACTGGTTTATTCCAGCCCTTGTGGCCCGTTTGGGGGATCAGGGGGAGCAGGCCACAGGAGCCCACAGGGACAGGGGTCTCGTACCCTCTGTGGCTGCTGCCTATGCCAGGCGGGGCAGGGCAAGGACTTGAGGAGCCCCTGGATTCTGCCCGTGATGCAGTCTGGGTGCTGTTCTGGAAGGGCTGGTTTCCGCTGCCCCAGAGGACTAAGAAGCGGGGGAGGCCCTGGTTTCTGGTGGGTGTCACCTGGGGGCCCTGGTCAGGGCTGGACTGGAGGATCCTGGGGCTCCAGGGCCCCCACGCCATCGGGGTGCTCCACTCTCTCGAACAGGATGAGCATCTCACAGGGTGGGGTCTGCAGGAACAGGTCCACGGCCACAGCCTTGACTGGCCGGAAGGGACTGCCCTTCACCCGGTTCCACGGGGCCCTGCAGAGGTCCACACCACCCACATCTTGACTGTAACTTCATGAAGGGCCAGGAGCTGGAATCTCTCAGCTAAGCCACTTACAACTTCCTGACCCAGAAAACCATGAGACAATAACTGTTTATTTTTGGAGTAATTTATTCCACAGCATTAGATAACTTATACAATGACTAACTATAGTCATGTATAATTTCTAGAATTTCTGTTAGTTTTTTTTTTTAACTAAGCTCCACTGCTTTTCATAAACTTTGATTACAAATTCTATATATGGCTTCATCGCTGTGAATATTTTAACATATTAAGTCTTTTTTAGAAAGTTCTATTATCAATAGTTACGGGGGAACTAATTCTGTCACTTTTTGTGTGTTGATTTCTCACGGGGGTTCATATCCAATAGTTAGTGGACTCCACACCCAGGCACAAAGCAGGCTTGGGATGTAGGTTTCTTATGGTTGGCTCCATCCATCCATAGCACTGGGTAAACAGTAAATTTCCTTAAGGTTGGCAAGTGGGGGAGTTTCCTGAGTTCTCCTTTTACTACTAATTGGTGGCTTTAGACTTTATGCAACAAGCTTATTTCTAGCTCCTGCTCACCCTGCGAAATTGAGGCCTCATCCCACACACTGACACAAAAATCCCAGCTATAAAGTCTTTCCCAGGCCCCTGTGAGGCTCTTCCACCCTTCCCAACACGCAAACACATCCAATTCTGTTCTGTGTTCTCTGAACAAACTCTTCTCAAGCCACCTTGGGTTCTCCTTCTCTCTGTTGATTATCAGAATATCCCAACTATAGAGTCTCTTCCCCTTTAAAAGTCTTGCATCTCAAAATATTACACTCACTGAGACTTTATTTAATTCTATTGACTCAATATTTTTTATTTAAGCCAAATATAAAATATTCCCAAACATGTACGCTTACTTACAAACTTCTCTACAAGGTCTGTTTTTCCACAAATACTATTTAACTCTCCTACTTGTCACTTCATGACCACTACCCATGATCTAGTATATCTGTTAATGTATTAACACCAAAAATTGTAGCAGATATTCTGTACTATTGACTCAAATGCCCTGGTGGATGAGAGGCAGTGCTTCTTGTCATAAATCATGGTTTACTATTCAATTTTGATTGTAATAATCTACCTGTGGTGCAAGGTGTCTATGGCCACGCCACATTGTTGTTCTTTCTTCTTTGGATAAGTGGATGCCTTAGCCTAGTCCTGGACATCTCATAACATGTCAGCTCCCTCCCTGAAGCACAGCTTAGGGGCTGCCACACAACGTGCAGTGGGTCTCAGAAGTACACGGTGAGCACGAGTGTTCCATTTTCATTCAGAACAGCTGCCCATCTGCTGTGGCGAAGAGAGGCCTCAGGGTTAGAAGGGACGGAACGGCTCAGCCTTTAATGTTGTTGCAATATTATCTTGTTGACAAGTGCAGCATCATAAATTTGAATCCATTAGCTAAAAGGATCCATAAATATTTGAATAATGGCCTTTTCAGAGTTTTACCAGTCTATCAAACTTGTCACATGTCCACTTTTTACATTTTTCCTACTGCTGAAAAGAAAAGGGCTAAACTGAATCTCATGTATTTTATCCTCGCTTTCAAAATGGAAATGCTTTGCCAAGCAGAAGTTGATTAACAAAACCACACTAGCATCTGGTGGTGGTAGAGGGTATACTGTCCACTAAACTTGCTCTCCCCTTCCACGTGGTGGTATCCGGCCAGCCAGGGCTCTGCTTCCTAGCCTTGCATCCAGAAACGGCCGGATGACGTGTTCTGGCCCTTGACACGTGAGCAGATATGACATGAGCCCCATTCAGAGAGGGGTTTTATGGAGCCCATATGTCTTCTCTGTTGTCTCTTTTTCTTGCTAGAAACTGAGGAACCTGAGGCAGTGTATGGTGGAGCCAGAAGCAACCTTAGATCTCGAAACACTTCCTGGAATAAAGTAACCCACATGCTTACCATGAACACCAAGACTGGTCTGTTGCATGTGTGAAAATGCACTTCTACTGCATTCAGCTATGGAAATTCTGGAACTGGTTTCAGGAGCCAGCCATACTGCACTTAACAAAGTGACCTATTTGAAGTTAAAATAGTAGCAAAACTACTGATTTTGTTTGTTTGTTTTCACTTTGCAACTACAGATTTCTTTGTTGTTGTTGTTGTTTTCAGAAGAGATGTAAATTCTGACAGAGTGACCCCTCAGTATGTTTCCAGAAGGTGGAGTATGGCCTGGCTCTGTCTCGCTTGTATTAGATCATGAGTCTACCGAGACTATCTGTGTAAACACCTTGGCACCAGGCAAAGGCACCAAGCAGATAGGTACTTAATATGTGTTCTGCCACCTGCTTGTCTGATTCCTAGAGAATTAAGAGCAGCTCTCAATTGACAACTCCCAATAACAGCACGATAAACTCTCACCAGGGAGTTCAGTCTCACACTGTCAAATTGGTGGTTTTGATGGTAGATCATTACATGCAGTTCAACCACATTTATAGGCCTTCTCAAGTCTATCCATAGATGAAACAGCTCAACAGAGCTTCATCCTATATTCCCCTCCCAAACCATTATTGTAAGGAATAACACTCTACCGCTACCCTCTCTGCCTGTGGGACTATTTTAAAGGTTGACATTCATTGAGTTTTTACAATGTGCCAAGTCCTGTGCTAGATGTGCTATAAAGGTTATTCCTCCTGATCCTTATAACAGCACTGTAGGGTTTATACAATTGTCTCCAGGACAGGAGGCTTAGGGAGGTTAACTAATGTGCCAAAACTTACACAGTTGGTAAGTCGAGAAACACGGATTTAAATTCAATTTTGCCTTGTTCCAATTCCACAGGCTATGGGAATCTCATAGACAACATTAGGAACATCCACACAATATACTGATTTTCTAACCCCGGGTTTCTCAACCTTGACTTATTGAACTTTGGGCCAGATAATTCTTTGTTGTAGGGGTCATCTCGTGCGCTGCAGGGTGTTTCGCAGCATCCCTGGCCTCCACCGCTAGATGCCAACAATACCTCCCTGGGTTGTGACAACCAAAAACGTCTTCAGACATTGCCAAATGTCCCTAAAGGAGAACATTATCCTCAGCTGAGAACCAGCATCATAACCTAATGTTAGAAATAGATGTTCATCCCTTGAGGAACTGAGGCAGTACCTTCTTTCTGATTAACAAAATTATGTAAGTGACCATGTCTCCATTTTCACTGTGGCTACCAAGAAGCTCAAAGACAAATTTAAGTTTCAACGATAGCAAATAAGTATTTCCAAAGTCCTGAGCAATTTCCATTCATCCCTAATTCTTGATCTACTCTGTCTTTTCCCCTTCCTTCTTTATTTCTCTACTTATACTTTTTCCCATTATATACGTCTTTCTCTACTTGAAGTTATTTGAAATACTTCACAGAAGATCCAAGGTAAAAATAAAAAACATTTTTATACTGATTTTGAAATCAACTTGCTTAATTATTTGATCAAAGGTGAATCTTTCTAGGAATGATAAATATTCCTGTTTTCTCTTTAAATCTTTTCAATAATTCTCTCTGATACTAAAAAAATCAAAGTTGGACTAAGAAACTGAAATTTATTGAAATTTTCTGGCTCTCAGAATCATATTTTAAAATGGGTTCAGGCATAGTAAAAAAAAATAATAAAAAGAATAATTTTTAAAAAGAAGCTAGAAAAGCTTTGGAAATTTTTTTTTCTTCCAGTGTTCTCATTGCAAATGCTGAAAATGATTATTTCATTAAAATATTTTTATTACTAAGTTTAGAAGGAAAATATGTTGTGATAAGATGGATACCTTTCTAAGATGTTTGTCTAAGATTTCGCTGCCACCCATGCTCTAAACTGATACACAGAGACAGATCCAGCTAGTTGACAAACTCCACTTTTAGAATTCTACCACATGTTTTCACAAATGAATTTTCCAGTCTGTCAATTAGTGGGGAGATAAAAATTGGGTCCAGAACAAAGGATGACTCAGAGGCTCATTTGGATTTGGGATTTCTGGTTCTGCTTTGACAGATTTGGAAGAAGAGGCAAAACATTTCCTGTAAATACCATCGCCGGGATGGATTCTCACTCTCTCTTTCCTTCATCAAACAGAAATCTATATTGTGTCTTGAGTTGAGCCCCAGAGAAATTATCAATATTCACACATCTGGCACAAATCTGTTGGAAGGAAAAAAAAATCATGATGCCATCTGTATTTCTTCCCTCGTTTTATAGCATAGCTCCAGTATCCTGTAGTCATTTTGTCACACAGTCTTGTAAATATAAAGTTATATTACTTGGCTTGTTTGAGGACAATGTTCATCACAAGAGGAGGATGAGGAGATGATGTCACTGCCAGGGGAAAAAAAAAAGAAGAAGCTCGCCTTTCCCAATCCCCCACCTTCCCTGGAGTACGAAGGAGCCAAATTTCATCAAGTTTGGCACAGTTGTGGGAATTAACATGACTGAAATGTATGCCAGATTTCAAAACAATTTCTAACAGTTTCTGTGAGACCGTGTAAGCAACTGAAAATTGACATGTTGTGTTGTGCCCGAGTCAGCCAACTGCTGTCACTGCATAATTAGATTTTCCTGCATGAGAGGAGAATTTTCTTTAAAAAATTATGAAATAAGGCAGAAACTAATATAAAGTATAAGTGGGCCCGTTATTTGCAAAGAGGTAGCCTTCTGCTGAAGAATGACTTTGGACATACACACGTGCTCCCAGAAGAGGCCAATGGCCCTGGCTTTCTGTGCTTCATGTGCAAGAAATGCCCTTTGCAAAGGGAAGAGGATTTTCAGCACGGGCCAGATGGAAGCGGGCCCACTTGGCTGCCCAAGGACTGGCTGAAACCCAGAACTAAGAACAGATTTGGAGCTAATGAATGTATGTTATTTCCTTCTAATACAGGATAATAGATGTGGCAGAATATGTGGGTGTCCCCAATCTTTATTCTCCTGTCTTCAATAGTGACAGTAGTTTTTGTTGAGCATGAGGTCACTCAGCAAAAGACTACATTCCCCAGGCTCTCTTGTACCCCAGTGTAATCATCTAACTGGGTCCTGGCCAATGAGACATAAGCAGAATGTAAATTTCCAAATTCTATGTCATTTCCTTAACAGGAAAAGCGGGTACCCTCCTTTTTCTCCCTTCCTGTCTTCTGAGGGCAGTATGGTCATAAGCCATCTTTGACCATGAGTTTGAGATTCATACCATGTGGATGTGGGCTGCTCCCTAGATATAGCAGAGCAATAAGATAAAAAGAGCCACATCCCTGATACCTTTCAATTGCCATACCAACCCTGGATGACCTCCTGGAATGTTCCATGAGAGAGAGGCCAGTTACTGCTTTGATTAAGCCAGTGTAATTTTGGATGTGTTATAATGACAGACTTTTCTGTATCCTAACCAATATTGCACACTTGGAGATGAACTTCAGAGTTTATAAGAGCTCTTGCAGGCAGGAGAGTGTTTATACCCCTGGACACGTGTAGTATCTTTGTTTCCTAACCGTCCCCTTCAAAGTAGATACCCTTTTCCCAAACGACCTTCTCTCTCTGAAAGGTAAAACATGACTCAAAATATCATTCATTCATTCATTCATGATGAGGTGATTACAATTATTATTACAATTTTACAAATGAAGAAACTATAAGTTAGAGAAGCGTAGTAACTCTTCTCAAATTACACAGCAAATAATTTGTTTTTTCACATCATTGAAATAAAGCAGTGGAACCAACACTAGAACTCAGGTCTGCTGACTTCAAAGCCAGTGATTTTAAAATCTCCTTTGCTCCTCAACTATATTTTATATAAGGTTTCTTTGAATTGAATTTCTGAGTAAAAGTTTCAGTGTGTTTGCAAAAAAAAAAAGGTTAATTAAAAAAATTAAATTAAAAAAATCTTATGTAAAGATTTTTTTCTTGTGGCCAATAACAGAAACCCTTAACTCAAACTGGCTTACTTATTAATGGGGCCTTATTGGCTTATGTAACTAGAAAGTCCACCGCCAGGACTAGTTCAGTTCTGGCTTGATCCTGGGCTGGAACAATGTCCTCAAAACATAATTCTTGCCATCTCTTACCACAGCTATTCTTCAAGTTCACTTCACTCCCAGGTTTCATATGATATTTCACCTTATTTAATTCCAGCAGAAAGGAGCCCTACACTACTTGGTCTGATTGGTTTATGGGCTTGTCTGTCAACTAATAACTATGTGTCCTAGAGGATTCAGGGCTCTGATAGGTCAGACATGGATTACCTCATAAATCCCAACCAGGCCACAGACTCTTAAGAGTGGAGGAAACATGGCTCTCAAGAGGCCAACAAGAGTCCTGCCCCAAAAGAAAAGGAAGTGGATATTGGATAGGCAACAATGACCAATACTCACTGTACACCTCTTTATGTACTCAAAGCTGCCCTATCACAGGAATCTGAACTTACGTTTTATTACCCTTTCCAAACGCTGGCCTAAACTATTGCTATTTCCCCATAGTATCCTTCACTGATTCCCAGTCCTACCCACATACTCACGAAGTACACACAAATGGTACACACACACACACACTCATACACACACCATTCATTCCTCTGCCCAGTGCTGTTCTAATTTCCCTAAAAACCACTTATTTTCTGGAGGCAGCCAGCACTTCCAAGGGTGATACTGCACCATGGTGCTGGACTCAGGTTACTAGTATTTGTAGTCCAGGTCTATAATCTCAAGCAAGTAACCTTCGTAAGCCTTGATATCTTCATGTGAAGTGAAATCACAATCATTCCTACCTCACAGAGTTGCTACGAGGACTAAAGAATTCATATAATACTCTAAGCACACGATCTAAACTCACAGTATGTGCTAGCCAGTATAGGTAGTAGGTCATGGAGGCCCCCTCTTTAGTTCTCCTTCCTCTAGGGAGCCTTAATTTCTCTGAACAATCTGGCCTAAACTGCCCTTGTTTGAATTTCCATAATACTTAGAATTGATACAGTATGTATTGGCTATAAGGCATACATCATCTGCAGTGATAATCTGTCAGCCCAGCAGTCCAATCCCTGTGACGGAGATTGTCCCCATTCTCACGCTGGGACTTTAACCCCCGTTGAAGTCTATAGATCTGGAGTTAGACAGACCAGGGTCTAAGTCGGAGCTTTACTATTTACTAGCTATGAGATCATGGGCAAATTATTTAATTTACATAAACTTCAGTTTTCTCTTCTGCAAAATACAGTTGATGTCAAACATAAACCAGGCAATATATACATAGTACTTTAGTGTGGTTCCAGACACATAGTAGGTGATTAATAAATGGCAGCCGTTGTTCTATATTACACGTAGTTTCAACCTGCTTCAGTGCTTCAATTCTCCACCTTAATCATCCTAATAAATGGTCATGGAATTAGTTTAATTGTTCTAAAGACCTCTTCTATGCATGACCGGATCAATCCCCAGACATATTTTGTAAATACCATTAGTCTACATGGTCATATCAGAGTAGAAGTCACACTCAGATTGACTAAAAAATTCTAGCAGTCAAGTTCAGAACAGGGATAACGACAGAGAACTAAGAAAGATTGAGTTCCTATTACGAACTGAAAATGCAATCGAGATTAATTTATCTCATTTGTTCTTCCAACAATCTTGGATAACAAAACATCCTAATAAGCAGTGGCTTAAAACAACAAAAATGTTATATTTTCACAATCTGGTGGCCTGTAGTTTCTCTGGTGGTTTCATCTGGCATTCATACAACTGCATTCAACTACACAGGCAGGTGTGTGTTCTGTAATGTTAAATTGGCCTCACTCATACATCCAGCAGGTACTGCTGGCTGTCAGCTAGAGCACCTTGGTTCTCCTCCATGTGTTCACTTATGTAAGCCAAACTGGCTCTCTTGCAGTATGGTGGTCTCAGGGCAGAGTTCCAACAGGGCAAGCCCCAATGGGCTGGCTCAGCTTACACAACCCATCACAATGGGCAATGATGTTCCATTGGCCAAAGCAAGTTACATGGCCAAGACCAGAATTAATCTATTCTGTCTCTTAATGAGAGATGTAGCAAGGAATTTATGGCCTTTTAAAATCTGTCACAGAGAGTTTAAACAAGGTAGCATATGGCAACCAAGTGGCAGAGTTTAGAATCAAATTCAGATCTGAATGTTCCTATACTCTTTCCAATATATCAAAAGGTCTCAAAACAGTCCAAGAATGATGGTTTTCCATAATCAGTCAGATTTATACTTTCTTTCTTGTAACATAGATTAGAGTCCTTACCAGGTAACAGCATCATTTCTAGCTCTGGGGTAGAGCAGTATACAAGAAAAGCAAAAACTGGGCCTTCAGAAAGCTAAGAACATGTAACAATGTCAGATTAATAGGATGGGGGTGACCAGAGGAGGGGGAAACTCTAGCTTGACTGGCCAGGAAAGGCTATTCTTGGAAGACGTGAGACACGAATGGAGAAATGAAGGCAGCCATGGGAAGACGATTCTAAGGAAAGTGTCCAGGAAATGTAAAATCCCCAAGGCAAAAAGGAGCTTGGTGTTGTAAGGGCAGAGATGAAACAATGTTTAGAGCAGAAAGGGCAGAGGAAAATAGTAGGGGAAGGCTTGTGAGAGGTGGAAACTACAGTTTATGGGATCTCAGAGGCCATGAAAAGGTGTTTGAATTGTATTTGAATTGAAGCAGGAAGCAACTGGAGCATCCTGAGCAGGGGACCAATGTGATCTAGTTTATATCTGATCTGGGTAACCCTTGGTGAGACACTGTAGTTCTGGCCACCATGTGGTATGGAGATTAAACAGCAGCAAGAGGGGAAGCAGAGCTCAGCTGGAAAGTTAAGTGCTGACAGTAGCAACGGGCATGGAGAGAAGAGGAGGTTCTGTGATGTGCTTTGGTATAGGGTTTATAAGACTTTCTGGTGGATTTCCTGTGGGATGGAGGTTAGTAGAAACAGAAAACTATAAGTAGGATTGAGGATATCAGCGAACACCACTCACTGGGGCCACAGGTCATCAACAAAGCATGAGCCTACTTAATCTTGAAACTGAATGTCTTTGTTTCACTTAGTTTTCAAAAAGCACGAATAGGAGTCTCTTTAAAAATTATTTTCAAGTTCATACAAGTGTGGTAGGTGAAAAAGACAAAATGCTTTAATGATGTCCAAAGGGAGGAAAAAGGAGTCAGAAATGGATACTTTCTCTTTGCTGAGAATGCATTAATCCAGTTTTCCCAATCATGTTCTCTGATTAGAATGTAGGCATTCACCAGTAAACTACAAGGTGGTCAAATCTAATAATGAGAAAAGAAGAGATGAACATCATGTTGTCTCTACGGACACTTAATGGATGGTACATTCCAATACAGTGCAGCAATCACGGCCTCAGCACTATTTCTCAATAAAACTGAGACACGTTAGCTTCTCCCTAAACTACTTTCTAATCCCTATACCCACCCACCCCCCAAAAAATTTATATATCTTAGCCTCAAAACACTTAAATCAACCCATATCATTCAGGAGGCAACTGCACCTTGTCAAGGCAAGAGATCTGGATCCCCGTTTTATCTAATAAATGACATCCTGAGACTTAATTCCCTGTTGTCTGCACATTTTTCCTGCATAAAGCTCCCCAAACAATAAACCATCTTTCTGTCTTGTCCATCACGTATGGGCTCATTACTTCACACATCATAATTATAATCAACGAACAAAACTCAAGGAAGAAAAGCCAAACAATGAAATGGTACTTTTTTCTTAACATCAGTGCAACTCTATGTGATTAAGCGTGTAACAGTACGGATGGGTGCTCGGGATGATTTCTGTGCAGCTCTTTTACATTTTGCAGATTTTCCGAACGGGTCCAACTACCTCAGGAGGGGGAAAAAAAGCTCTTTTTACCTTTAAGACTTTGAAGTCTGATTTTTTAAGTGCACAGATAAGTTTAATGCCTAAATTGAAAAATGAGAAGAATACCCGTAGGGAAAAAGGAGCTTATTGCTGCCTCCCTGAAGTTCATCAAATGTTGTCACATATTTCTCTAACATTTTTGACTTGGTTAAGTGCAAATTTAGGTGAACACACTCTCTTTCCCAGGGTTCATGGCAACAGAAATATAATATGTATTTTCTGATTAATGAGTTCAGCTCTACTGTCTAAGGGATCTTAGGCAAACAGTGTTTCCTAGAGGCAGAGGACTGGACAAAATGACCTCACATTTCCCTTATTTCTTGACTTAGTTTTTGCTAACTTTTTAAGCACTCATTTCATATACTTTCTTAGGTATATTTGTGGCATATAATAACCTGAAATCCCCATTCTCAGAATTTACATCCTCAGCAACTCTACGTATAAGTTTCTCCCATGACTATGGAGAAAATACAAATTAGGAATTAAGTAAATGGATGAATGTTAATAAAGCTCACCTTTACTCTCATCAATTAAGTTACTATACCAGCTGGAAAATCAATGAATTACAGTTCATATGATTATTGAAACACTGCCACGCACACAAGTCCAGATTCTCCTTCAATGTGTGATGTGGGGCCGCAGTGCCTAATTCACTGATGATAGGTCAGACCCCCTTGCTAGTCTCCCTTTTCATTTTGTAGTTATCACTCATGCCACTTCATATGGCTTGTGGTCATCAGGGAAAAACTGACAATATCTCTCAGGCCATGATGAAACCAGTCTCAACTAGGAAGCTTCTGAAAAGTGGACCCTAAATAACAAGGCTGCCTCTGAGAAGACCGTGTATATAAACTGTGAATATCTCACTCTGCACTCTAAATAGTTCCCTGAATCTTTGTCTCCTATTAGCTACGTGGCCTTGAGCGTGAAGCTGAAACACTCTGTGCCTCAGTTAACTTACCTGCTAAATTACGGGGTTATAGTAAGGATTCAGTGAGTTGACACTTACAAAATTCTCAGGGCAATATTTGGTAAGTGTTAAATACTAGTACTGATGGGGCTGTTGTTATTATTATTATCTCTTCCTTTAGCGAACTTCCTGATCCAGCTGCTTAAGCCCCTCCACCGAGAAGCCTTCTTGACTCCCATCAGCGAAGTTAGGCATTTCTTCTTCCATAATTCCACACTTCTTCCAGTCCTTAAGTAATTTTTATTATAATTATTTGCTCTTACATTCATCTCCCCCACTGACCCCTGTCTACCCCTTTGGTTGATGTCTTTCCAAAGTAGAAAAAACACCTTCTGTGTATCCACCCTAGGTACTAGCATATCTCCTTGCACATGTGAATGAAGAAATGAATTTGCTCTTGGAAAATCTACTGGTAAAAAATGTAGGTGGGTGGGTTCAAAACATCAGTGCAAAAACAAAGCATTTTGCTTACGCTTAATATCTTTAAAGTTCATTTGAATTAGAATATCGCCGTTTTGCAAGAATAAAAGAATGAATCTACTCAAGGATCATCAATGGCTACTCCATCAGAAAAAAAAATAGATACAACTATACATTATATGTCTCCTGATGGATGTACCAATACTACCTCTAAAATAGCCCTGCCTTTCACACAAAAAAAGCAAGCCTTAATTACATCAAGCCTCTTTATCAATCAATTTACAGGAAATACAGTGGACAGAGGAACATGTTATATGACACTATGATGATGAAATTAGTAAAATTCAGACTGTGAGAATCTCTACTGAGCAAACTGTAAGATAAATGACCAAGTAAATTTCAGGGGGAAAAAAAAGAAGGAGAAAACTGCAGATTCAGAGACTTTAAGAGACAAGTCAGTCAATTGCAATGTGTGGATTGTATCTGAATCCTGATTCAAACAAATTCTAAAAATAAATTGAACACTGACTGGATATTTGAGAATTATCATTAACTACCTTAGGGTTGCTAAGGTTATTTTTTCAAAATGCCCTCAGCTTTTATAGATATATACTGAAATATCTACAGATGAAATAGTGTTACATGTCTGAGATTTTCTTCAAAATAATCCTGGGTGGGTAGAAATTTAGATAAAACAAGATAGAGTAAGAGCTGAAGATTGTTGAGGTTGGGTGATAGGTACACAAAGGTTCATGGTACTGTTCTACTGTGAGTGTGTTTATAATTCTTTATTATAAACTTAAAAATGAATAATTCCCTGTATGTTAAAAGAAGTTTTATGTTTCCTCTAGATCTCAAACACCAATATGATTTTGATTTTGCTATCCAGTGGACCAGATGCACTTATAACGTAAGTGTCCAATCGTTGTTTATTGGATTGGATTTTCTTGTTTGTTAATTCTTTGGTATAACATATACTTTCAACAGTAAATTTATCAGCTGAAGAACAAAGTTATTGTTAAATATTCAGTAGTAAATGTAACACTAATAATTATATTAATAATAGCTAATAATTAATGAATGCTTACTTCCTTGTCACCATGAATATTAATTTACACGGAGTTCTTGCAGAACTTCATGAGCTGAGGTACGTTATAAGACACCATGGGGATGCAACTACCAACACAGAAACTGAAGCTTTGTGGGATGAAGTTAACTTACCCATGATCACATGATAAACGGCAGAGCCAAGGTCACACCAGATCTTCCATACTTCAAAACCCATGACCCCTCCCACCTGGAACCTTTCCTTATGGGTCAGGTAGGGTAGGTGACTCAAAATAAGAATAAAATAAGATTCCTTTTCGTAAGAAGCACTACAGAGACCTGATCTTAAGTCAAATGGCTACAGAGAGATGGGTAGGAGTGGGAAAAGTTTTCCTAGATGAACTGAGATGAGTACTGGAGAGGACGGCTGAGTTCACACAAGTGTTAAGAACAGGTCTAAGACAGGAAAACAAGACAACCAAAAGCACAGAGCAAAGATTCATAACCTGTGGCCCAGCCAAACTTTTAATTTGGACTGCGTAAGATTTAAAATATTTTGGAATGACTTTCCAACATTCAAAACTCATAAAATTTCACACGTAAATGTGTATTTCTGGGGTTTAAAAAAATTGGAAGCTTTGGCAATGCTAGGCCCATGTTTCTACATAGTCATTAGAAGTTCCGAAGCAGGGGAGAGATTTGCTGAAAGTAACATTTTAGGGACTAGCATGGAGACTGCATTTAAGGACGAAGATGCTAGAATCAGAAATGCTTTTTAAGTCTGGACTGAAATAATGAGGTCCCAGCCAACTTAGAGGCGTAGGGGACAGAAAGAAAGGGGGAAAACAATCCATGAACAGAAGTGGCAACAAGACTTAAGAAGTAAAGGTATGTGACCTATACCAAGTCATACTTTGCTTCAGATCATCTAACCTCCATGACTGGAAGATGAGAGGTTTGGGGAGGAAACTTCATCATATCAGGCTCATTAGAAACCAGGGAAGATGTTAGTTTTGTGTTGTAACCTTCTGGGAGATGGTGACACAAGAGATCAGCACAGAAATGTATTTAAACTAGACAGCAATGTAGTAACCACATTGATACCTTGTAAATACTTAGAAATAGGGAAACAGGATTTGTTGAAGAGGGAGGAGATGTAGAGGTTGGGAAACTGTTCAGTTCTGTAGTGACAGTTTCAAAAGACACGAGACCAACCTAGTCAGCCCTCCGCTGAAGAATTTTACAATGAGGTCAGAGAAAAGAGATACAGAACAGGCAGCTAGAGGCTCATGGCCAGTGTAGATCTGAGGAAGCCAAAGCAAAGGAATAACAGTGTGTCCAGGGAAAGTTTCTTGAAAGTATCACTTCTTCTTTAATCATATCATGAAGGAAGAGTAGGTACAGCACAAAAATGTGGAATCAGTATAACAAAGTTTGCACTGATCCAACCAATATTGGATGAGTTTCTACTAAGTAAAAAACACATACAATATACCTCTCCATGTGCTTTATTCTTCCTCATAATGCTTGGCAATGCCAGATATCACATTGTACTTGCTTGATTCTTGCCTATCTCCCCCAGAACGATAACAAGCTCCATGAGAGCATCTCTCGTTTACCAGGGTATCTTCAAGGCCTAGAACAGTTCCTGAAATATAGCAAGTTCTCAATAAATATTATTTGAAAGGGTCCATCCTCACAGTGTTCACAGCCTCAGGTGAACAGAAAACTGAGCAAGCAATTATAATATGTGACCAGCATGAGTAGTTCAGGAGGCTAGGAGAGCACAGAGGTGATGCCCTGACATGTCAACTGAAAGAAAAGCTACTGTAAAATCCCTACCTCCCAGAAAGAGAAACAAGAGAATTTACTCTCATTGCATATTTATTAAATGGACTGTACCAAAAGACACACAACCCAATGCTACAAGGATGATGAAATCGCATCGTTTCTCACTTCTGTCTCCAGCTAACACAAATCTTATACAAGGGGGAAAAAATGCCACATGCGATTTTGTCACTGAATTTACTGGTCCCTAGTATCACTTAAATGAGGGTGGAGAGAAACAAGCTGGACATGAACAAGTCCATGTCATTCATGGGTTGTACAGAATCATCTCAGCATTGGTGGAATTTAGGGCACTGGATGAAATTTTTGTGTGTGCATGTGTGTTTTCAATGAGAGATCATTCTAGCCTTTATGAAGGAAGTCAGTGGACAGTTATTATGCACTCTGAAGGGCTGTAAAGCCCTTCCCCTCTCACCTCTGCTAGCCAGTCTGGACATCAGGGCAAACACCAGAACCCAGCTTATCAAAATGTTTCTGTTGCAAAACAGCAAGAAATTGTCAGATATGGACGGTGATGCTGACTTCTCGATAAGGGGAAAAAAGGACCTAAATTAGACTTCTATAAAAAGAATATTGCATATTTATTTCCACAATAACACACAGGAAAAACGTTAGTCAAGAAGCAAGCAATTGGGTGAATAAATAAGCTTGTCTTTGTTCTCATCAATTAAGTTATTACATCAGTTGGAAAACCAGTGAATTATAATACAGATGTTTAATGAAACACTGCTGAGCCTATAAGTCAAACTCCTATTTTGTGGTGTGATTTTGGCTGCATAGTTTTGTGTGTGTTAAACCGTATTTATTAGCTGATACCCATTATTACTTTGAGCAAGGTATAATTCAGTTGTCAGGCTCCATCGCAGGCAAGGAGATTTAATCAGTAAGAGCCGCTTTGCGACTGAGTATAAAACAATGTGGGTTTCATGAAGCAATCACGGCAGTGTGAAAAAATGGGATTAATTAGTATTGTATAAGAACAGGCAGCATGCTCATTAAAACCTTGTGAGGTGGCTCTTGATAAACTGCCACTTGATAGGACCGCATTAATGTGACAAGGCAAAGACTTCATTTCCAAATCCTTTCTGATGGTATCTTGCTTTTAAGTTACCTGGAATGACCCTCCTTGGCATTCTGAATACAAAGATCAAAATGACTGCCAGGGACCCAGGTGCCACCTGGACCGAGGAAGCCGAGCATAGATGGGGAAGCTTCAAAGACAACTTTTTTTGAACTTGCAGTCAAACATGAATCAATAGCTGTAAATGAGGCAGCGCCGGGGTGGGGGTGGGGGGGGATGAATTTGCATTCGCACTCCGCAGGTTGGGCAGAAAGTAATTTGACAATTGGCAACCCACCTTAATGAAGGCCACATACAAATCCTCTGTTTGTTTACCCAATGCTGGTAGTGTTTGGAAATGTATACGTCCTGAGGAAGATAGCAGGGGCTCGAGAGAGCCTGGGGGGCGGGGGGGGGGGGAGCTATCAGAGAGAGAAAGGAAAGCAGTATCTCCGAGAGCCTCTCTGCGCACTTCTCTCTTCGCGCACACTAATTATTTGCGTTTCCAAAATGCCTCTCTTACTTCCTAAAATGAATAGTTATTTTTTGCTTTGTTTTGTTTTGTTTTCACAGCAAAAGCATCTGCACATGAGAAAAGCCCTGTGAGAACAATCTGCTTTGGATAAGGAATATTTTTTTGATGTGCTTTAGACCTGTTTTCATCTTTGGGCATCCGATATGATTCTCTTTCAAACCTGTAACAGTTTGGGTTGGGTCTTCAAGCTGCAGTCGTTTTGGGGAGGGGGTTGGATTTCAAGCTAACGTCACCAGACCTTGGAGGATCTTCTTTTACCTACATCCCACCAGCTTCCATTTTCCTGGTGACTTCTACTAACACAGCATATAAGGCAACTGTATAAAGAGCAGGTATTTGTTGGGTCTATTTCTAGGATGGAAAATGCACTCAGAAACCTCAAAAGTTTCTGTTCCTCCACCCCCAACTGTGTGTGTGTGTGTGTGTGTGTGTGTGTGTGTGTGTGTGTGTGTGTGTATATGTATGTATGTATGTATATATAAAGCTTGTTAAATCTGACCATCATATTAATTTAATGCTTTCTGTCATGAAGCTCAAGGTCTTGGCTCACAATTATAGGTTGTTTGCAATTGAACTTGGGTAATTCCACTGCAGTCTGCAGATTTGAGGCACCGGGCAGAAGAAGTCAGGCTACCTGAGCAGACTAGATAGGATTAAGCGCACTGCTTTATCAAGTGATGTGTTGCAATATTATTAATTTAAACCCTAACATCTCATTGTTATGATCCGAGCTGCATGATGTAATGCAATATGACAGCCATTGAGCTCATAGAAAATGGAATTCATCTCTCAAAATTTCGCACAAAATAAAGGCACAGAGACAGACAAAAATAAAGGGAGAAAGACAGACAGATAAATACCTTTAATTTTTTTTTTCTGTATCCAAATGAGTCTGCCTCTGTCTGGCAGCGTTAGGAGTATTATATATCATCAGCCCATTTGCCCAGAGATCTCCGCCATCTTATTTATTCCTCTGTTAGGGAAAGTATTGTATATGTTCCTATTTTGTTTCTTTTATTTTAGCAAGTGAATTGCATAGTAATACACTGTAAGTGGTGGTGCAAGCATCACCACTTAGGCATGACACAGTAATAGGAAATTTTCTGCCCCTCTTAGCTTGATGAGAACCTCCTGCAAAAACTGTACAACCCCTTCAGGTAGTAGCCACCTACTTGATTTATAATCCTACAGTGGCGGAAGAGGTTAGCTGGGTAATTTAAATCACTAGATTTCACTAATGAACTAGGGCCAGGGAGAAAGCACTTTACATTGTAAAGGCTCCATTTCACCTTCCTTATACCCCACATACTTTATCTCCAAATTTTTACATTATTTATATAAAGAGGGAAATGGTTCTCTCAGAGGAAAATGAGTGAGCAAAGCATCTCTGCTGACAGGTATCCCCTACAATTCTATGCCATTCAGATACCCTCTCTCAGAGCAAGAAAAACAATGCTCGATTTAGTACAGAGATATGTTTATATCATATAAACAACAAATAATAAAATATTTTGGATGTATTTATATTAAAAGTTATTTGTTGCCTATCTGAAATTCAGATTGAACTGGGCATCCTGCATTTTATCTGGAACTCTAAACTAAAGGGAAGGTGGAAGGGCGGTGCACTTACCCCAGGGAGGGCATTACACGAAATGCCAGGAGAAAATGCTCTACAAAGCTTGGGAAAATTGACCATATGTAGAAGCCTTCTGGTGTCTATGTTTCTCAGTGGAACATTTTTATTCAGCAGATTACTAAAGGCTTCACTGAGCTTTGAAGTAAACCATTGGTCACTTTTTTCCCACATGGATAAGCAAGTTTTAAATGATGTTTCCTTCACATTAACCTCAAAGACACTTTTCTACTATTGCATTTGGTTTAAAGGAAATATACAGTGCTTCTTGGGCTTCCCTGGTGGCGCAGTGGTTGAGAGTCCGCCTGCCGATGCAGGGGACACAGGTTCGTGCCCCGGTCTGGGAGGATCCCACAAGCCGCAGAGCGGCTGGGCCCGTGAGCCATGGCCACTGAGCCTGCGCGTCTGGAGCCTGTGCTCCGCAACGGGAGAGGCCACAACAGTGAGAGGGCTGCGAAGCCCCCAAAAGAAAAGGAAATATACAGTGCTTCTCAAACCTAGGGATTCCTGGAACCTTCCCACCACCGGCACCACCAAACATCTCGTATCGCCACAGACTGCAGCTTCAAAAGCCTTGCTCTGTGTATACCCAAAGGAATTGAAAACAGTATTCAAACAAATACCTGGACAAAGAAATACAAGTACATGCATGTCTACAGCAGCAATATTCACAATAACCAGAAGGCAGAAACAACCAAAAAGGCCACCAGCTGAGGAATGGACAATCAAATACAATGGAGAATTATTCAGCCATTAAAAGGAATGCATGTTATAACCCAGATGAATCTTGAAAACCCTATGCTAAGTGAAAGGAGCCAGATACAAAAGGTCACATACTGCATGATTCCATTTATACGAAACATTCAGAATAAGTAAATCTATAGAGACATACAACGGATTGGTGGTTTCCAAGAGGCAGGAAGGTGGGGGCAGGGAGCAGGCAGATAGGGGAGTGACTAACAGTGGGTACAGGGTTTCATTTTGGGGTCATAAGCTATTTCAGAACTAAATAGAAGTATTAGTTGCACTGCATTGTCAGTGTATTAAATGCCACTGAATTGTTCACTTTAAAATGGTTGATTTTGGGCTTTCCTGGTGGTGCAGTGGTTGAGAGTCCGCCTGCCGATGCAGGGGACACGGGTTTGCGCCTTGGTCCGGGAAGATCCCACATGCCGCGGAGCGGCTGGGCCCGTGAGCCATGGCCGTTGAGCCTGTGCGTCCAGAGCCTGTGCTCCGCAACGGAAGAGGCCACAATAGTGGCCTACAGGCCCGCATACCACAAAAAAAATAATAAAATAAAATAAAATAAAATGGTTGATTTTATGTTATGTGAATATCACTTCAATAAAAGTAAATAAACTAAAAGCAGTGATCTTAATAAGAAGATTGGGTTCACTAGTCTGCCTTTGGATTTATTTTGAACTTATTACCAGCTGCAAAAAGATCCTCCCATATTCCAAGATGCTTACCAACTGTAACTTACACATTCCTGTATAAGTTATTAACTCAAGTAATATGAATTGAGCCTCTTATAAAAGGGTCACAGGTAGCCCTTATGCAGATTAGAAAGAGGTGTCCTATCTGGGGCTGCTTGATGAGCTGATCCCCCCTCACTACCTGGGCAGGACACCTGCGTGCAGTCCCAGGCTGTGCTCTCGTAGGCAGCATCCCCACCTACATTACTCCACGTCCTATACGGGACCAGTACTGTAATGAATCTTAAGTAACACTGGGAACAGTAATGAATGCAGTAATTCAATATGCATGCTTTAGAGCCAGACTAATGGGGTTCCTTACCAGCTGTATGACCTTAGGCAATCCCTTAACCCCTGTGACCTCAATCTTCTTACCTCTAAAACAGGGATAATAATAATGTCGATCTCCCAGTGCTGTTGTGCGTGGGGTGGGGAAGTTAAGCTACTTTAAGGTATGAAGAACAGTGTCTGGCACCCACCAGGATAGCTAACCATAAAGACTGGTGACACTACATGCTGATGACACTGCAGAACAACTAGCTCTTTCACACATTTCTGATGGGAGTGCCAAAAAAAGCTATGCCACCACTGTAGAAAACCATTCAGCAGTTTCCTAAAAAGTTAAATCTACCTACTTTATGGTTCAGCAATTCCACTCCTACTTCTTTACCCAAAAGAAATGAAAACTAATGTTTACAGAAAGACTTGAACAAGAATGTTCACTGCAGCTTACTCACATTAGAAACAATGAATGGAAAACAGCCCAAGTGTCCATCAGCAGTAAATTGGATAAACAGGTTGTGCGTTCACATAATGGAATAACAGCCAGCGATAAAAAGGAATGAACTACTGATACACAAAACAACATGGATGAATTTTTTAAATATTATGCTCAGAGAAAGAATCCAGTCCCGAAATAGGACGTGCTCCATGATTCCATTTTTATGAACTTCAAAAACAGGAAAACTGATCTATGGGGATGAGATCAGAATAGTCTTTGCCTCTGGGGGTCAGAACATGAGGGAACTTTCTAGAGTGATGGTGGTACTTCAGAGTTGGAAAAGGTTTCTGTGAAGGGCCAGTTTGTAAATATTTTAGCCTTTGAGGTCCACATACAGTCTCTATTGTGAAGTCTTCTTTCTTTGTTTGTTTGAATCACCCTTTTAAAATATAAAAACCATTCTTAGCTCACAGCCCACACAAAAACACTCCACAGGCTGGGTTTGGTCCAAGGGTTGCAGTTTGCCAAACTCTGCTCTATATAGGGTATTGGTTACAGGGATGTGTGCATTTGTCAGAAGTCACTGAACAATACACTTAAGACCTATGCATTTTACTGTATGTAAGTATTTTTCAATAAAATATGGAACAGTGCCTGGAAGTTAATACTGAAATAAACATTAGCTAATTTTATTTTCACATAAATGATATACTTCTTTATTTTTTAGTTATAACAAAGAAAACATCATTTTTCCACATTGTAAAATAGATTCAAGCAATATATTTAAGCCTACATTATGATTCCCTCCACGCTTTACCACTGCCTGCACACACATTTCCAACCATTTCCTTCAAAGAGAATTTGATTTACTAAGGCAGTTTCTCAAACCTGGGAACAGTCCAATCCAGAGGCTATGTTCTCAGAACTCTAGGGGTTTTTGAACCCGAGTCAGAGAAACAGGCATCTGTAATGGACCGAACTGTCTGTCTCCCCTGGTGCCTAGGTAGGAACTAGCTCTCCTTCCACAAGACCATCTTGCCTTTAATTAGTGTACCTCACATCTTCCTTCCTAATTAGAGTGCTTACCAATGTCAGCACTGAGAACTCTTTTGAAAGAGAATTCCTTGTATTTAATATCTACCAGGTAACAATTTGAAGCATTTTCCAAAGAACAAGACATTACGGGGCTTCCCTGGTGGCGCAGTGGTTGAGAGTCCGCCTGCTGATGCAGGGGACGTGGGTTCGTGCCCCGGTGTGGGAGGATCCCACATGCCGCGGAGCAGCTGGGCCTGTGAGCCATGGCCGCGAAGCCTGCGTGTCCAGAGCCTGTGCTCCGCAGCGGTAGAGGCCACGACAGTGAGGGGCCCGCGTACCGCAAAAAAAAAAAAAAAAAAAAAGACATTACGTTGAGAGTATTTGCCGTACATTCATATTTATTTATGCACGTATCAGCATCACTTTTCACTCATGCTGAAGAATACTCTCCATGGAACCAGCAATTCAAAACTGCTGAGCAAAGCAGTAATAGAAAGTCTCATGAGGCAAGTTTCACATGGAGTGGAGGGTTCTCATCTGTTTCCAGCAATAGAATCCCTGGTATTGGCAGTGACAAGAAATAAAAAAGCACTTTGCTAAATGAAGCATAAGAGGACACTGGAGCGTGGCTACCACAAACCATATTATTGCACTTTTTCTTAAAATTCCCATCAGAACCAAAGCTGAGACTCTGGCAAGTCTACCCTAGCTAAGTTTGTTTCCCTTGTTTATTTAATTTATATTTTTGGCTGTGTTGGGTCTTCGTTGCCGCACGTGGGCTTTCTCTAGTTGTGGTGAGCGTGGGCTACTCTTCGTTGTGGTGCGCGGGCTTCTCATTGCAGTGGCTTCACTTGTTGTGTAGCATGGGCTCTAGGCACGCGGGCTTCAGTAGTTGTGGCACGTGGGCTCAGTAGTTGTGGCTCGTGGGCTCTAGAGCGCAGGCTCAGCAGTTGTCGTGCACGGGCTTTGTTGCTCCGCAGCATGTAGGATCTTCCAGGACCAGAGATTGAACCTGTGTCCCCTGCATTGGCAGGTGGATTCTTAACCACTGTGCCACCAGGGATGTCCCTGTTTCCCATATTTAAATTAGTCATCTTTCTTTTGTTCTTTCTCTCTCATATACGTACATATATATATATATATGACAGATAATTGGGATGAAGAAATAAATTGCGTAATTAATGGAATTAATTATATTAAACAATATTTTTATTTTTTGTTATATCTATATGCCTATTGTCGCATGCTATTTGGAAAAGTGCGAAAGGAGAAATAGGTGCCGACTACTGTCCCTGGGGAGCTTACAATCCTGTTGGGCAGATAAGGTGAGCATTCTCACCACCATCATCACATTTATCACCATCTTCACAACAGATATTATTATACCTGGCCTTGCACTAAACACTTTAGACACCCTGACTCATTTTATCCTCACCATAATCCTGGGAAATAGATATTATTTTTACACCCATTCTACAGATGCAACAACTGAGGCAAGTCAGAAGGTAACTAACTCGGCCAAGATGCAGCCCCAAACAGTAAGTGATGGAGCTGTCGTCAGAACTCAGTTCCACCAGCCTCCAAATTCTATGCTTTTTACCTATGACTCTTTACTGTGCCTCCAAATACAACTGAAAACATAAGTAACTGTGGACTAAGAAGTAGTATCTAAAATTCCAGAAAAGCATTCAAGATGACCAAGAAGTAGAATAGTAAAACTGTATAAATTAAGACTTCAATTTCACTTGGAAGTAGGAGTAACTTCTGAGTATGCAAAGATAGGTGAGGATGGCATTTCATAAGGAGATCCCAGCTTCTCTGGGATAGATTCCTGGAAATGTCAATTAAAAAAACATTAAGTTCTCACAAGAGAACTTCAGTCCAATTAAAACAGCTTCAATTCATTTGCTGTCAAGTATTATCTTTTTACAGATACCATGATCTGTTAAAATTGATCAGAACATGATGAATATTTCAAAAACTCACTCTTCCCAATGGTGGGAACAGTGATATGTCATAGAACTTTGGGCAACTACTCATATTACAGTACTGCAGGGAGCACTACGATTTTGCCTGGTAAATGGAGTCAGGGTACTGGGTCTCAAATACAAGTTGATGCATATTTTATGTGCATGGAGACTGACAGGAAGAGAAAGGTGTAGGAGGAATGAAGGAACGCAAAATAACGATATATCCAGCCCAGCCTATAATCCCATCTAAATGAAACTTCTAACTTGTTTCATTTCTCCCTTCCGTGCTCTGTAACTAACAGCAGAGTAACTTTCTTAAACTGCTAAAAGGGATGGTGGGGAAACTAGCTGAGTGCTGAGAAGGGCCCTGCCAGCCCCACGGCTGGAAGGACCATCGCCGGCTAAGGACGTCTCCATAGCCTCCCCTTGAGAGGGACTCTGGGGAGAGGAGGAAGAGCTGTTCTCCTTGGCCTCTGTTACTATGGCAACCTTCCCCCTTTGTTTCACTGGATCCACAGCTGCCGCCTCATTTAGCGACTGGCATTCAGGTGAGGCAGCTGCATGATGGCATGAGGAAGTGGAAAAACAAAACTGCTTGAAAAAACACACATGCATACATCACAGCACCGAGAAGACATTGTCACGACGAGTTTCTGGACTTCCTTCCACTTTTTTTTGGAGCCCGTCGGCGTCACATATTTGCAATCGTTGTTGAATAACGCGCTTGGGGAATGTTCTCCTTCTTCTGGCCGTCGTTGGGATGGGTGCCCTTCACACGTTCTTCTGTCATCTGCAACACTTGGCTCCTTCCTTGCCCCTTAGGGAGGTCTCAGAGCACAGGTCACTTTCTCAAACAGGCTTTTGCTGACACCACACCGTCCTCAACACCCCCGCTGCCTCCCTCATGGCCGTACGCACAATTCATAACCATTTCATTGACTGTCTCGCGCTCAGAGTTTTTGCTCTGTCTCCCAGCGAGATTACAAGCTCCATGAGGGCAAGGATGCTGCTGTTCTTACACGAACTAATATTGAACGAAATGTGCCATGTAAGTAGCAACAAATGAATATTGGTGGAAAAAATGAATAACGTGGTAATTTCGAAAACATGATATAGGATGCTGAGAAACCAAGTGCTGGTCTAGTAGCTGAGAGTCTCTCTCTCTCAATTCTCTTTTCTCTTACGTGAACAATCAACAAAAGAGTCATATTAAAATCCAAGAACACGACCTGAGTCGCACCTCCACTTACTCTCACTGCAGTGTCTGCTTCTTTGCAGAAATTTCCCACATCTTAAGGAAGCTCAGTTATATATTTACAATTGAATAGTACAGGGGAAGAAAGAATATAAAGTTGGCTTTCAAGGAGCAGGGGCAAATTGAACTCCTGCAGAACACCTGTCAGGTATTTGCCCGCTAGTTTGTAGCCAAGAGAAAGGGGGGACCTCAAGACATTTACATTCTAGATGCTGAGAGGGTGAGTCCAAGGAAGAAATCTCTACCACACAGGGAAGGAAGGGAGGAAGC
Source organism: Pseudorca crassidens (assembly GCF_039906515.1). Lineage (NCBI taxonomy): Eukaryota > Metazoa > Chordata > Mammalia > Artiodactyla > Delphinidae > Pseudorca > Pseudorca crassidens. Next base: position 80,026,692 of record NC_090310.1, on the reverse strand, counting down.
TGGCGTAAGTGAGAGAAAGAATAGAGGGAATTCTGCAAATGCACAGCATCCTTCCCCCCATTCATTTACTTGGTTTGGGGGATGAGAGAAGGCCTAGAGATTGCGTTCAATCACCAATGGCCAACGATTCCATCAGTGATGTCTACATAATGAAGTCTCCACAAAAACCCTAAATGAAGGGGTTCAGGGAGTTTTCAGGTTAGTGAACACATGGAGATGCCTCGGGGGGTGACATGCCTGGAGAGGGCATGGAAGCTCAGCCCCCATCCCCCATACTTGGCCCTATGCATCTCTTCCATCTGGCTATTCCTGAGTTTATTACTTTGTTTCCCCAATATCCCATTCCTTGGAGACAGCCCTTCTCCATCCCACAGGTAAATCTAACTCAATTCATATGGGGGGTGAGAGGGACCACAGCTTCTCTTCGTTCCAAAGATTGGTGACCCAGGTCACACCAGATAGACCTTTCTTTTCCTCTGGCCACAGTGACTATATTTCAATGGGCACACGACCCAAGCTAAGCTGTCCCTGAGACTTTTCTATCAGAAGAGAAGAGACCTCAATAAAAGTAATCTGTAAGGTCCAAGCCCAAGAATCAATAAAAATACTACTACTAAGTAAGTCGTCAAACCTACAGAGCTGTGGTTCTCAACCAGGCACACCTGGAAGGTTTTGGTTTTGTTTTAAGCACACATCTGGTCTACTCTAAATAAATCAAATGAATCAGTATCTCATGAAGACTCTGGAATATCTAATAAAGAAGCTGTTCTATAGAAATGCTAGATTCTTCTGGGAAATTAAACTATGCTTTTACATTTTATACAGATCCCCCAAAATGAGTATGTAGAATAAAATTACAGATTTATTCGTTCAACTGTTAAATCGCTTAAAAGGTAAACATTCATATCACAGAGCTGTAGGTTGGGGAGCAGATTAAGAATGACAGGAAACAGCCACGATAGCCAGAATTCTTTTGGTTGCAAGTGACAGAAAATCCAAGTCAAAGGGTTACGTTAAAAGGGGAGGATTGAGGGACTTCCCTGGCGGTCCAGTGGTCAAGACTTTGCCTTCCAATGCAGGGGGTGTGAGTTTGACCCCTGGTCCGGGAGCCAAGATCCCACATGCCTCAGGGCCAAAAAACCAAAACATACAAAAAAGAAGCAATATTGTAACAAATTCAATAAAGACTTTAAAAATGGTCCACATCAAAAAATTAAAAAATCTTAAAAAAAAAAGGGGGGAGGATTGATTGGATCCTATATTTGGGAAGATGACCCTTTAGGAAAAGCTGGTTAATGGCATCTGGGCTCTTTCATTTCCTCCATTTTAGGCCAGCTGACCTTTGCTTGGATACATTCTTCAACACGACAGGGGAAATGACCCCATACCTCCTCCTCCCCAGAATCCACTGTTGAAGCTTATCAACCCCAGTGGAAAAAGAATTCCTCCTCCGCACTGTCTACCTGTCAATTCCAGAGAAAACCTGAAACAGCTGAGCTCGTTAGAAGTTCATGCCTGGACCAAGCAGGGTGACAAAGAACTATTATGAGGAGCCCATTCCTGGTCACATTTCATAGAGTGGGGATCATAATTAAAAGTCTCACCAGAATGCCTGGCCTGAGGAAGGAGAGAAGAGTCCTACTCCCACCTCAACCTTGCAAAGGGATGATAGGAAGATAAAAATCAACATGTGATTACTACAGTCATGCCTGATTGAGCTCACACTGAAGATCTTCCTTCATTTTTCATCCTCTATGACCTGTCAATCACTTCCTAAATGTCTGAAGTCAATAAAAAAGAAGTGAATTTGATACTTAACCTACAATGGAAAAATCTTGTTACCGCTCAAGTGCCCTGGCCTGGAGGGCTGTCTAGGAGCTCAGAGCCTTCTTCAATTAGAAATGAGTCTTAAAGGGCAGCATATCTGAATGCTCCATATCACTGAGACTTCGCAAAAATTCTCCCCCCCATTCTAGTGAATTTGGTCTTCTTAAAGATGAACTGAGTCCAAGAAAAGGGTGGTTGGTATTTGACTATATCTCATGTGATTTATGCTAAAAGCCAATCTAAAACCTTTCAGTGACACCTAGATTAAGAGTCTGGGAAAATTGCCCTGAAGAAATGCCAAATGTTGGTTTCCAAACCAGTTTACAAACGGAAAAAATACAATTCGTACAAATAGTTTCATTTACATGAAGATTTTCAGCCAAGCAGCTTTGCAAAATGAACTTTACAAATTAACTGTTGGAATGACACTTGCTTCAGAGAACTCCCCCCGCCCTTCACAACCACGACACGTACACTGGAAACCTGTTGGAAAGCACATGGTAAGAGTTCCAAATGGACCAGGATTAGGAATAAAGAATATGTCTGAAACTGTGGGAAGAATTTTAATATCCCAAAGTTTCAGGAAACAGAACCACTCCACTTGATTGGCTCTGTTAGTCCCCAGAGTCGAACCATGGACTGGCTGGCAAATTACGCAGACAATGAATGAAGTGGAGCTCTTTAACAAGTGACTGAGTCCACCAGAATTCATACCATTCTGTAGTGCCGAGTGCCCTTTGACTGCAGCATGGATTATGTATTCAGGTGACAGCAAACCCGTGAGCTATAATGTTTGCATGAAATCTATCAAACAACAATGTATCATGGAGTGAAGGTTTTAAATCAGATTCAATGTAACCTGAATGAAATCTGAACTAAGGGCTTGAACCAAACCCATAAGGTAAAACCCAAATTAATTCAAAGTATTTTAACTCCAACATTTCATTTTACAAGTAAACCAAAGCTCTTTATTTTTAAAAAATACTAATTTATACTATTTTCCAAAGAAATTATGGATTTGCTTTGTAATTTAAGATAGTAGAGTAAAACAGCACAAAAACCACTTAAGGGAGACATTTTAGCTCATTTTTTCATTATATATTTATTGAACACCTAATATGTACTATCCTTTCTGTGTTCAGGATATAGTGGTGGACTTAGTAGATCATATTGCTGGCCTCATGAATCTCAAATTCTGATGGAGAGAGAGAGACACACACACACAAACCTAGAAAATAAATAAATGCATGTCAAAATGTCAAACATTAGGTTCTCTTAAAGCAGGGGTTGGCAAACTATGGCCCACAGGCTGTTCCTGTGACTAAAGGTTTATTAGAACACTGTTTACATATTATCTGTATGTCAACTTAAAGAAAAATGCACAACATGAGTTATGAATTTAAGTTTTATTCAGGGTCTTACTGAGGACTTAGCCTGGGAGACAGCTCTGAGGAACACCTCCAAAGAGGTAGGGGAGGACCCAGTATATATATGAATTTTTTGGCTAGGAAATGCTTGTAGTCAAGCATACATCTTGGTAAAAGATGACTGCTAATCACAAAGAACATACCTCAAGCTAATGCTTTTAGTGCTTTTCTATGTATGGGAAGATGCAAGAATCTGGGGTCCTTGAAATTCTTCCTGAGATATGCATCTAACTATCTGGCGACCCCTTTATCTAGAGTACCTCATCCTGTTTGTTCACCCTGAATTCCGCTCAGGGCGCACTGTTGGTAGGGAACTGCAGGGGTGGGCGTTGACTTAACCCTTGTATAACTGGTTCATGAGCCTAGTTCTCCTGTTCTTTTCCGTTCACGTGTGACTGCTTTTGTGCTACAGTGGAGTGTTAAGTAATTGGGACACACATTGTGTGCTCCGTAAAGTCTAAAGTATTTGCTGTCTGAGCCTTTACAGGAAAGTTTGCTGGCTCTATGAAGAAACAAGAAGGGTGACAGATGACATGTGCCTGGGGTGGAGAGTTGAGTATAAGGTCTGGGGAGGACTCACTAAACCAGTGACATCTGAGTTTGAGATCTGAGTAGTGAGAAAAATCTAGCCATGGGAAACAAAGTGTTTTAGACAAACAGAACAGTATGGCGATTTTGGTTGGTTTTGTTGTGTGTTTTAGTAAAGTATTGCCTTAAAGGTGATGAACAAGTTACTGGGCTATAACAGTAAGAAAACCTCAAATGGTAAAAAGAAAATACAGAAATTTTCAACTTGTTCCTTGTGCCAGGTGAGAAAAGCATTTTCAAGTTCTCTTTGTATTCTCATTCAAAAGAGGGAGTAAGTTCCTTCTAATTCAATAAGCAACTCTACAAAGAAGGAAAGCATTGGTGCACTCCTGGATGACTGCCTTGATTTTGCTGGTAAAGGTAGAGCTAAACCCCTGCTTTCTTCAGGGAGTCTTTCTCCTTGCTTTCCCTTGTCTCCAATTATGATTTCTTTCACCTTCATGCCTTTGTGCTGATATAACACATCTGCTCAGAATATTGCGGGGTATATCTTTTTCCAGAAATTGTATTCCAATACCATTTGGGGAGAAGCAGAAGGATCAAGATCAGTGCCTGTGAATAAGATAACAGGGGAATCCAGAGCATGTATTGGACAGCTCTTGTTTATTTCCACCCACACTGCAGGTGGCCATTGTTGTTGCAAAGGTGGATGCATTGCCGGCCAGAGAGCATTGCTTTTCTTCTGTAATGTTCTATGTCTCCAGTGGGCCACTTCTCAGTAAAGGTTAAAAAACCAACTTCACCTTTTGTGCAGTATCTTACATCAATGTCCCTTTAACTCTCAATTCTAATACGGTATTTGAAACCATTTCGGGTGGAAACCCGCACTGAGCAAGCGTGTCCTTGCCTCTGTTAGAAACCTCGTGCTCCGATTTCAGATATTTTCATGATACTTGTGGTGGTCTTGGATGGATAAATTAAATCTGCTTTTCTCTTGATTGCCTTGCTGGCCCTCTTCGTAACTTCACTTTGTATTCCTTTCTGTTCAATACTTTTCAAAGTACTGAGAGTTTAAAGAGGTACAATAAATCCCAGATCAGTTTTTAATGACCACGGTAAGCCTGCTTGTAATATGTCAGTAAGCTGAACCTAAAAGCCAGTGGGGAATAGGCCATTTCTGCCTTAGTAATTGCCTCCACAGAAAGATTTATAATGTCATTATCTGAATCTACAAGAAATAACTCATAGAGCTGAAATACCCTAAAAAAAATATTACAATTCTCTTAAAATCTAGTCATTCATAAATGCTAAATCATAAAACTTTTTTCAAGATGTTTTATGTTAAAAGTAAAACCCAGTAAAAATATAAATGCTCGTTTCTTAATCAGAGTCCTCATTTTTTATGTAACTGTTTGTAGCTTTGCAGTTTTCTGGGACATATTTACAAACCCAACATTCGGCTGCCAGAAACCCCAACCACTATGAGAAACCATGGTGTCTGAAAAGGCATTTCTCGTCACCTTTTTATCTCTGTGTGATAGCAGGGAGTGAGGAGGAGGACGGTTAGTTAGTATGGCAACAAAATTAATTTCAGCAATAAAAGTCACCTTTTCCCCCTAATTTCTCCCTGAAAAAAACGCACTAAACTTCCTGCCAAATGCACCACAGAGCTGTTTTACGCCATTTCTTGCAGCTTTCCTTTCACCTTAGCATTTCCAAATCAAGAAAAGATCAGTCACTTCTTTCAAATAGCAGGAAACATCCTCCCCAATTTGTCCAGAGTTTAATAAAATCCTGGTATTGCTATGTCTCCTTGTCTCCCCATGCCATAACACAGCAACGTTTACACTCATTTCTGCAGTGCAAAAATGTTCTTTGGAGTAGAGAATCTGTTACAGTTTAAAAAGGACACTTGAGATGTTTTTCATAATTTGTAAAATCACATTTTCTCCTTTTAACTACAGTAATTTCGTGCAAACGTGAACATTGAATTAAAGTTCTTTTCAGGATTTTTCCCCTTCTTCTGGCAGCCTACTCAAGATTGGGATTTTATCCATATTTTTCATATCCAAGATTGCAGCTAAGTCTTTGTGTAGGGGAAAAGGGGGAGGGAAGAAGGTGATTTAAAAGCACTTGGAATAGAAAATGAATCTTGTGTCTTTTGTTTGCCATTCCTGTTGCCACCTCATGAGTCAACCACCATCACTCCATCCCTTGATTATTATTTTCCACTTTGGCATTTTTGTAAATAGTAACTCTTAAGTATCTTGAGGTATCCTGATTCAACATATCCAAAACTGAACTAACCTTCCTCCCAGAAAAGAGCTGACCTCAGTGAATCACGGTGCCCATCGATCTGTTTCCTAAGAACCATAAACCCAGGCAGAAAGGCAAAGCACCGTGTCTCCCATTCTCTTAGCACCCACATCCCAATAATTACCAAGAAAAGTTCTGCCTCTACATGTGAATATTTTCTTCCATCACTACCACCACTGACACCTTAGCAATTTCTTACCTGGACTGTTAAAACTACTCCTGATTATCCCATATCCCTTTTTATCCACAAGCCACACAAGAGCCAAGGCGATCTTTGAAAAAGCCAAGTCCGACCACAAGCCCCTCCAGTGGCTTTCTGATACTGTCTGGATAAAATTCAAAGTCCTTTTCATGGCTTCCTTCGCAATATGATCCCTGATGGACCCTATGACTTCATGATACTGTTCTCTCCACCCTCGGCCCATTCCAACCGTCCTGGCCACCTTCTGGTTCTTGCGGTACATCCATGTTCTCTTATCTCACTGGCCCCACAAATGTTAGTCCTTCTACCTGGAACAATCTTCTCTCCCTCTACCTTTTTGTCTTACCCAGTTCCTTCCCATAATGTGGGTCTCAGAAAAGTCTTCCTTAACTCCAGGTTCTTGGAGAGCTTCCCTTGTGATATGCTGTCTTAACCTCGTCTCCTCTCATGTACCATTCACCACACTTGGCATCACTTGCTAAATCCTGGTCCCCTCATCTGCAAGCAGCATCGTGGTAGGGAATTCAGCGCTGTATCCTCAGCTACTGGTGAAGAGGACCTCCATAAACAGCTGATGAATGAACCAATAATATAACAGTTTCATAATTCATCTTTCTATGTCAATCTCTACCTCATTCATCCATCCCCTCAACAAATATTTACTGAAACTTATAAATACCATGCACCATACTAAGTATTAGGAGGAACTCATGACAAGCTAGGAGTAAACAAGACAGATAGAGTTGGTAGTGGGGAAGCAAGAAAAAAAAGAAAAGAGTATATATAATTTTAGATAGTGATAAGAGCTATGAAGAAAATACACCATAATCATACCATGATTCTTCAAGGAGGTAGAATGTGAGCTGAGAGCTAAATGCCAAGAAGGAACTGATCATGGAAAGATCCAGAGCAAAACAAGTTCAAGCCAGAGTTGTAGCAAGTAGAGGGTTCCTTTGGTGGAAACAAGATTTGTGTATTCAAGAAAGACAGGACGGCTGGGGCACTGTGATTTGGGAGCACAGATGCCTAAATGAGGTAGGGGCTGAATCACACAAGGCCGTAGAAGCGGCGGTATGGAATGTGGATTTTATTTAAGTGCGCTAGGAAACCATCTGACAGTTTTAAGTGAGGGAACGACATGATCAGAGTTTTGTTTTCAAAGAATAAGTCTGTCTGCCTTTTGGAAAATGAATTAGATGGGGACCATGAGTAAAAGCCAAGGTGGTTAGGAAGCTGTTTTAATTTGGATGAAAGCTTCAGTAACTCCCCAATGCCTATGGAATAAAACTCAAATTTCATCACATGACATTTAAGGTCTCCTAAATTCTGGCCTCTGCTACCCCATTAGGCTTCCTTCTACTTAATCCGTGATGGTCCCTCGCTATACCTGGTAGGCACATGGCACCTGGAACCCACCCTACATGTTTTCTTTCTAGCCTCTATTGAATATAGTTGCCACTTTTTTCCAATTTCCCTGAGACTATGTCCCCTTCTTCAAAGCTCATCTTCTATCTTAAGACTTCAGAACACTCTGGGCCATAGAAAACTTTCTTCCTCCTGAACCTTTTACTTTAAAAAAAAAAAAAAAGCAGATATACCTCTTGCCACCTCTTGGATTACTGCTTTGTATTATCGCTTACCTCTTGTTTAGTTATTTCATTTTCCATGTGCGCGCATATGTCCCATTTCCCCAACCACACTGTAAAACCCCTGAGGGCAAAGACTTTCCTTATGCTTCTGTAGACCCCCCACAGTGCCTGGTACCATGCCATCCCCGCAGCACAGCACTCTATACGTTGATGTGCTGTGGAGAAAGCGCTAAATGCACTTGTCAGAACTGAGAGAAACATCAAGTTGCCTCATGACTAGGTAAGTAAAGGAGTTGAAAGGAGACTGGTTTTTTTTTTTTTAAGACTCTGTTTTTTAATAGCTTCTCTCCTGGAAGGCTCTTTTCTATAAAAACCACCAAGCTTTGAGTAGAATCAGAATCAGATATGGAATGTGAAATAAGCTTGATGTGCTGTTGATCATTAGCTCCGGAAGTCTAATCTGGCTTGAGATCAGAGATTTAGAACTAAGCCCCTCGGAAGGAGCAGCTCAAAGAAGCCCAGTAAGGAAAAGGTTGCATGCTTGGCTTGGCCCTGGATAAATCAGATGTTCACACAATGTGAGGTTTAAAGGTGGATTGTGGATAATAGGATTGAAGGCAGAGAAAGGTAAATCCTGGGGAAAAGAAAAAGACATCAATAAAGACTGCTGCATTGCACGTGAGGACATCTACAGAACCATCTGTCAGAACCACGAATTACAAATTCACATGAAGGAAGGGTAAGAGATCTCTAGTCCACTGTATAAAGAATGTGGCTCTAGTGGCTATTGGGAAAATACCACTATTTTTTCTACGAGAAACAAAGAGGCAATTCAGGAAAGATGGATGGGAAAAGTCATAAATTGTTTCCCTGGGATTAAGGAGAAGCTAGAACCCCTCCCACATCTTCTAAAGCTACAGACTTGGAAGACTATGAATTGTACAAGCTCTAGGGCAGGCTCTCTTCATCACGGCGTTGCTGACATCTGGGGCCAGACAACCCTACGTGCTGGTGGGCCGTCCTGTGCGCTGGTGGCTCCTTAGCAGCACCCCTGGCCTCCACCCACGAGATGCCCAGAGCACCTCCCCAACCCAGCTGCAACCAAAAATGTCTCCAGATGTTACTAAGTGTCTCCTGGCAGAAGGGGGGCAAAACCACCTCCAGCTGAAAACCTCTAGGCTACAGTCAGACAGACCTGGGTTTAAATTTCAGATTTGCCATTTCCTCATCTGTAAAATGAGGATAAATACGACGCACCTTAAAGAGTCTGGGTGAGTATTTAATGGATAAGGTAAATAAGCCATGAGCACACTTCCGGCACACAGAGAAGGCTCAGCAAATACTAGCCGTCACTAATATCGCTGTTACTATTTACTGACCATGGCCCTGGCCCATAATCCCACACCCTGATTATTACTTTTAACTCTTTTAAGTGATGTAAAGAAAAGGCAGTTTATTCCATGTGATATTATTTCTCTTCCCTGCAAAGGAGGAATAATGTACCTCTCACCCCGTAATTTCTCACAAGTGAGCCCAAGACCCCTGAATTCTCTTAACCTCAGACTACAAATAACTTGGGTGTTAAGGAAATCTAACATTTGCCTTCTTTTTAAAAAAATGCTCATTTTTTTCTCACCTTCAATTTCCAGATGAAATAGTAGACGAATGTCACGCATACCAATTATCTAATTGTGAAACTGATCTTTACTCAAAGCATCCATGTTTCTGACATAAATAGTCATGAAGTGGTAAGTTTTCAGCATGATTGTTAGTCTGACTGCTGAGTGCCAGATACCAGAGGCTAAAGAGGTTTTAGCCTGAAAAATTTCTTCAGTTGAGGGAAAATCATTTAAAGTAAAATAAAATAAACTATGTCCTCAGTGCTGGCCTTAGATAATCTCCAACTTGTATGTTAGAATTAGTGATATTGTGAAGAATCAAAAATGGGGAATGAGATGGAGTACAGAAAAAAAATTATTTAATTTTAGTTCTTCCATGATTGACTTTGTTTCATATTGTTTTTAAACTGAGGAAGAGGTATGAATGAAAGAGTATGAATGGTACTTATAATATTGTGATTTATAAGAAATATATATTTGGTCATTCAGATGCTTCCACAACCCTTGGAATGTCCTGTTGAGAGGGATAAAGGTGTCTTAGGTTATATGAATGAGGTGACTTTTAGAAGCACCTAAGGATGGAGACTTGTTGCCAGAAGAACCAATCAGGTGATTGGAAGTTTGGTACTTTCAGTCCCACCTCTTGATTTCCAAAGAAGGGAAGGGTTTGAGGTTGAATCAGTCCCCATGGACCAATGATTTAGTCAATCATGATTATGTAACAAAGTCTCCATGAAAACCCAAAAGGACAGCTTTTTGGTCCTTCTTCAGAGAGCTTCTGCTTGGAGAAACAGAATGCTTCTTTGTGAACCATGCCAGGCCCCATGCTCCAGGAGGAGAGAAGCTCCTTTGTTTGGGACCTCGCCGGACGTATCTCTTGATGTGATGATTGGTTCTAACCAATTAATCAAATACAAGGAGGCGGGTGTCAGAGCCTCTGATTTATAGTCAGTTGGTCAGAAGCACAGGTAAAAACCTGGACTTGCAACTGGCATCTGAAGTAGAGGGTGGTCTTGCAAGACTGAGCCCTTTCTTTTGTGGAATCTGATCTTATCCCTGGGTAGATAGTATTAAAATTGAGCTGAAATCTTTGGACACCCTGCTGGCACCCAAGAACTGCTTGTTGGTGTGGGGAAGCTTTCACACATACATTGGAATTGGGTCCAGGAACGCATTACAGGCCTCTAATAAACTCCTTTTCTCTTATACGTGAACTTTATAGTTAAGCCTGCCAACAAATAGCAAAATTGTGCAGGTAAACACTGTTTCCACGTAAAACAATTAGATAAGCAGAAATCCTAAGACACTCAACCAAAACATGTGTCTGTTCATCAAGGTGGTTCTTCAAGACTGGCAAACATTTTCTGTAAAAGGCCAAGTAGTACGTATTTTAGATATTGTAGGCTGTACACTACTTAGTTCTGCTGCTGCAGCACAAAAGCTGCTTTAAAAATATGTAAACAAATAAGTGTGGCTGTGTTTCAATAAAACTTTACCTGCAGAAAGAGGCAGCAGGGCGCATTTTGCCCAAAGGCCCTACTGTGCCAACCCGTGATCAATGCAAAACTCCAGTGAATGGCTTATCCTTAACACCAATGGTCTTTATGATTATATCTGACTTCGTGCAAATACCCTTAGGGAAATGATAAACACCACCAGAGACCTTTTTGATTTTCATGTGACTGCACGGAATGGTTGAAAAGGTTGATGCTCACTTAAACAGAATTATTCCAATGTCTTTGCAGACTAAATAAGCCTAGTATGGAGCAGCACATTTCATTTAATGTTTCCCCTCTAAAAATAAAAAGAAGTCGTATTAAGAAATCCCATCACTCAATGCTGAGAGGAAGCTCCTTCAAGTCTTCAGTGCCATAGTAATTACTAGCAAAGGACCCCTGATGTGAGATCATTGAGAAATGGAAAATGTATCCAAAAACTAATAAAAACCCAGTCAATTGCTATTAGATATCTCTAAATAGAATACAAGGAGGAGAGAAAGAGAATTACAGGGTTGCTGCAGGCACCCAGCTCAAAGAGAAAGTCTAGGAAAGGACTTCAAGAGGATGATTGTGGGCAAAGAGCCTTGGAGGCACAGAAGGCGATCTACAATTTCTCCTAGGATGTGGGTTTGGAATACAGTTCATAGTCCTAATATATGGATGTTAATGCTACAGGTCAGGAAAGTAGGAAGGCAAGAAAGGAGAAAAATGTCATTATCTTGAAAGTAGCCATACTCATTGAAATAGTTTATAATTTTAAACTGTACATGGAAAGAAAGAAAGAAAGAAAGAAAGAAAGAAAGAAAGAAAGAAAGAAAGAAAGAAAGAAAGAAAGAAAAAGAAAAAACAGAGATAGAAGTAGAGAGGGAAAGAGGGAGGGAGAGAGGGAGGGAGGGAGAAAGGAAGGAAGGAGGGAAAGAAGAGATAAGCAGCTGGGCAAACCATGAAATCAGAACATATAATAGAGAAAACTTATACCTAATTAATATGGACGAATACTGGGGACCAGGCATGACTCTTTACATAAGAAGTAGTAATTGTGTGCTGGGCTAAATTATTCCTCATGTAGGAGACCTTGAAAGAAGGTCTCTGTGCGGTAGAGATGGTACAATGACTCATGACCAGGTAATGCACCCTTCTGTATCAGAAGGGAACCCTCTGGGTGATATCATGGAGCTGCCTCACCATCAGAAAAGAAATTCCTGCATTTTCTCTTGGGAGCACCTCTGGGTGGATTTGTGAATTTATTTATTTATTTATGTTTGGCTGCATTGGGTCGTCGTTGCTGCGTGCAGACTTTCTCTAGTTGCGGCAAGTGGGGACTACTCTTCGTTGCGGTGCACGGGCTTCTCGTTGTGGTGGCTTCTCTTGCTGTGGAGCACAGGCTCTAGGCACGCGGGCTCAGTAGTTATGGCGCACGGGCTCTAGAGCGCAGGCTCAGTAGTTGTGGCGCACGGGCTTAGTTGCTCCGTGGCACGTGGGATCTTCCCAGACCAGGGCTCAAACCCGTGTCCCCTGCATTGGCAGGTGGATTCTTAACCACTAAGCCACCAGGGAAGCCCCTGGATCTGTGAATTTTTGCATGTAACAATCTTTATTCTAACTAGAGATTATGAAACACAGAAAGCACCGAAGTTCTAGAGAAAGTGGCTTTTACCACAGTTGTGATTGCTCACCAGGTATCCACGTGATCCTCAACACTTCTCAGCCTCTTTGGCAGACAGGCTGGGGCATATGACTGGGCTAAGGTCAGTAGAATTCTCCTGGAAAGGATGTGTCCTGTGCACTGTATGTGCACAGGAGTCCGGCACTCTAAAATGACCCGTTCCACCCTCTATTGCTCTCTCTTTTTCGTGGTGCCCTCAGGGGACAGATGCTCCAGATGCATAGCTAAAACATGGGAGCAGCCCAGATCATGAGTGAATATGCAGGAAGAGTCATGAGGGAGACTCACTCAACCCCCACTGACTGTGACGTAAGTGAGAAATGTACCTTTTTGTTATTGAACCCCTGTATTTTCAGGGCTTACTGGTCACTTCAGCATTGGTGAGCATTGCCCTGGCACAGCTAATCATCCCACTCTGGCCATACCAATTAGAATCCTTTCAGGTAAAGGTGACAGAAAGCCCAACTCAAACTGACTTGAGCAAAAAAGGAATCCAGGCACTCCTGGGTCCAGAGCTTAAACAATGTAAATAGGAATCCCATTTTCTCCAGCTCTTGTCTCTGCTTTCAGGGTCCACTGGGGACCTTCAGAAGCCCTAGGCTCTTCCCAGTGACAAAATAACTGCAGCACCTTCAGATCCCATCTTCCCATGGAAAAATCCCAAGCAGTAGAGAATCCTTTTCTGGTGATACAAACCTCAGGATTTACTGTGACCGAGCCAGCTCAGCACACCCTGAACTGGAAGTCATTCTTGGCTAAGTGCAACGCCAAGGTCAGCTTTGCCTGAGGCATATGCTCTGTCCCTTCAGCTGAGGGAGAAACCTTCTTTAGGACACGCGGACTGAGTCCAGAAGAGGAGGGTTCCCCCAGTGGAAACATGCCTGTTGTCGGAAGGCAAGGGAAGAACTGGAGATGTACAACTGTGATCTCTAATGACCTACGGTGGAAGGCACTCACAACTCTTGTATTCAGTCGGAGCCCAAAGTGTCATCTTCTAAGTCTTCTCATTTAACCGTCTCAATTTGCAGACTGGGGAACTCCAGTGATTGGATGATTCTCTCATGTTTAAGGCTACGTTAGGAACGTAGTTACTCACAAGATCAATGTCGATTGTTTATCCAAACATATCAGTTAATGCTCATAATCCATATTTTAAAAATTGCTCATTTACTTTGAGACAGCAGAGTAGCTGAACAGCACCAGCTGTGATTCAGAGAAATTTTTCTACATCTTAGTTTGACCTTTACCGGTCTCTCTAAGTGTGACCTTGGGCACTCTACCTGCCCTCTCAGAATCTCAGATTCTTCCCTGTTGAATGGAGTAAAAATGATTATTGTGTAAGGCTGTTGTAAGGATTGAAGAATAATATACAGAAAGAGCCTGGCATGGTGCCTGATACAGGCTAGGCACTCAGTAAGAGTTAGTTTCCTTTCATTTTTTATCATTTTCATTATTCTGCTTCCATGGTGTCTGGTACCCCATAAACTCTCAACAAATAAACTAGCAGTCATTACTGATAGTTTTATAAATGTTTGCAGAGTAGACAAAATAATTAGTGAATGGATAAGAGAAAATGGAAGGAAGGGAGGGAGGGAAGGAGGAAAGAGAAGAGGGAGGATAGAGGAGGGAAGGGGGAAGGAGAAAGGAAGTGAATAGATTTCATTCACTTATTAAATATTCTTGAAGGACTATTATGTGGCAGTTATCATGAAGAGTGTACATTGATAAAAGAGATTTAACCCCTCCCTTCTGGAGTTTACAGCCTAGTAAGAAAAAGAGGTGATGAACAATTATACATAAAAATAAATTTATGTGCATCTATTGAGAAAATAAATATCAAGGAAACTAAAGGGATGCAATATTAAGTAACAGTTCCTATACCTGGTAGATAGAATGGTCAAGGAAACCTCTCTAAATAGGTGACAATTAAGCCAGGAGTTAAAAATTAAATTGTATCAGTTATCAGTAGTACTGACACTACTATCATTCACTAAGTCTAGTGTAAAATTATAAGTACATAATTCAAAAATATTTATAAAAGTTAACCACAATAATTATTTTTAATAAATGTTAAACTCAGTAATATCCATGCATTCAATAAACATTTATTAACTACCAATATAAACAGATTCAGCCAACTGATGGCACTGCATCTTGAAATGAATGTGATAAACGTGTGAGCCAACTAAGATGAAACAATTCTTACCAATGTCCACATAAGACAGCACCAATACATATGCAAACAGAGCATATCTCTTTATATTTCTATTACAAACTGTCCAAGTTTGTTTCAGCCAAAAACTTCTCAGCTAACATTAAAGTTATTACTGTCTATCAATAAATGATAATGGAATGATGTCTTTATTTTGTGCATTTCCTAATTCCTTCTAATAAAATATAAGCTCTCAAAGGGCACTGCAACTTTATGCGTGTCTCCCCACTACATCTCCGGCACCTAGAAAAGCACTTGACACATTGCTGTTGAGTGAATGAATTAATGCATGGATAAATGTGTTTGTGTCTCCCCAAATATATTTGCACTACAGACTTGTGATTTCACACTGGGTTAATCAATGTTTTTTAATACACTGACACTTAACAATCAAGACTCAGAGTCTTACTTATGCTAACAAATGCTGATTCCTCCTAATACACAGTATTGCTTTCCCCAGCTCTTAATATTAGCTTCTCATTCAATCTTTATGACATACATTTCTGAATAAATAAATAGGTTCCCTTGTGTACTAGCGTCTATTGTAAAACTGATCACTATGGTTTTATTTCATTAGGGGCTCGATACAGGATTAGAAACCTTCTAGGAAATAAAAAACCATGACAAGAGCATACAAATAATTGTGGGAGTGGAACCATACTCTGACAAAATACATGGGTCTCCACATGGCTAAAGCCCCTGCAAGGGTCATGGAAAGAGGGAGGTCAGAAGTAGACCTTCAATATTCTTGAAGAACCAGTCATAGTTGAATTGGTATGTTTTAGTTATTTTGGCAACCAGAAGTGCAACCTGAATAAGATACTGCTGCTCTAGCAGAACAAAAGAACCATTAATGACACCCACTAACCCGTGTAATTCTCATTTACACCTCTTTATTACCTTCCATATCCTCTGTGTGATGCATTACACAATCCATTAATTGTTAACACACACGCAAGTCAAGATCTTTTATTATGCAAGGTCATCAGTCAGTGATAACAGAGATATTGATGTTAGGTTCTTCATCAGAAGCTGAGCAACATTTCCATTCCAGACGGTAGACCTTTAACACGTACTCAGTAATATTGACTCTCAGTCTTCTGTTGCTCTTCTCTGAACGTGCATTTAGAGCTTTATACATCTTATCTATCCACCCACACATTCGCTAAACATTCAGCGTTAATTTTCTCCTCTTACAGACAGGATCATGCCTGTCTTGTTCACTGCTGTATCTTGAGGATCTAGAACATAGTAGGAGCTCACTAAGCTACTGGGATTGAAACTAAGTGAATAAGAATGTGGTAAGCAGAATTCTAAGTTGGCCCCCATGACCTTCATCCCGTGGTGTTACTTCTGTGATAATGTCACCTTATATGACAAAGGGATTTTGCAGATGTAATTAAGGATAATAATCCATCAACCTTAAAATAGGAAGATTATCTGTGGGGACCTAATGTCATCACATGAGAGCTTGAAAAGCAGAGAATTTTCTATGGCTAAGAACAGAACGGGAGGTCAGAGAGTTTCAAAGTATAAGGAAAAATCAAAGCACTTCTTTACTGACTTTTTAATAGCTTTATTGAGGTATAATTGATATATGAAGAACTGCACAAATGTGAAATGTATAATCTGATAAGCTTGGACATGTGCAAACACCCGTGATACCATCACCATAATCAAAATAATACATATAACTGACAACTTCCAGAGTTTCCTTGTGCTTTTTTTTTTTTTAGGACACAACGTAAGATCTACGCTCTTAAATTCTGAAGTATATAATTGCACATTGCTAACCACAGGCAGGTCTCTAGCACTTACTCATCCAGCATAACTGAAACATGGTACCCACTGAAGAGCTAAAGCACTTCACCCCCTGGCCTCCGGCACCCACTATGCTGTTCTTTACCCACTGAAGAGCTAAAGCACTTCACCCCCTAGCCTCCGGCACCCACTATGGTGTTCCTTACCCACTGACGAGCTAAAGCACTTCACCCCCTGGCCTCCGGCACCCACTATGCTGTTCTTGGCCTCTACGAGTTGACTACTTTGGGTACCTTGTATAAGTGGAACCACGCAGTATTTGTCCTTCTGTGATGGGCTTATTGAATTTAGCATAAACTCAAATTAATAAATTTCCTCGAGGTTCATGCATGTTGCTGCAAATGGCAGGATTTCCTTCTTTTTGAGGCTGAATAATGTCCCCCTGTATGTCTATACTGATGGAGGAAGCCATGAGAGTTCCAGAGAGTGGTCCCTAGGACTCAAAGTGACCACCGGCTAACAGCCAGCAGGAAAGCAGAGACCCCAGTCCCACAGCCACAAGGAAGTAAGTTCTGAATGAGCCTGTAAGAAGATTTTTCCCCAAGGGCTCCAGATAAGACCCCAGCCCACGTAACACCGTAATTTCATTCTTGTGAGACCCTAATTGCAGAACGCACTTGAACCCACAAAGGCTTCTGACTTACAGAGCTGTGAGATAATACACAGGTGTTCTTTTAAGCCACTAAATTTGTGACTGTTTGTTACACATGATAGATAACCAATACAGGGGAGGCTTGGGGAAGATATCAGTAGCAGCGACAGCAAAATATTTTAATCTCCTGAAATCCTTACATAAAAATAAATAGAGCAACTAAATAGCAAAACCATGGACAACGTATACAACAAACGCAGGTAATAAAGCACCTACACAAATTCCAAATTTCAAGTGGGAGGATGAGGAAAAGAGCCTCAAGTCTTCAGTGGGTTAGATAGCACAAAGGAAGCACAGGAAAGAAATGGGATGTCTACAGACCTGAGAATAAGAGAAACTCTAAACAGACAACAGGAACTCACTAGATATAGCACAGTGGGACAGTTTGAGGCCAACAGGGAAAACTGGGGGTACTATAACCACTGTAAGAGCCAGTGAGTGCAACAGGCCACTGTGAGTTCTGAAAGAGGCAGGAGCTATCGGGGCCACATGAACCCTCAGTGGCAACCAGCCAAAATCCCCTTCCAGGAGGGGGCCCCACACTGAGGAGAAACTGCTGGGAAGAGAATCAAAATCATTGTAAATCAACTGTACTCCAATAAGAATTAAAATATATACACAAATAAATAAATAAAAATTTTGAAAAATAAAGGTTTGGATAAAAGTGTTTGCGTGTGTGTGTGTGTGTGTGTGTGTGTGTGTGTGTTGGGGGAGGGGTGGAATAAGAGCCAGAAAAATCTCAGAAAGTAAGCCACCATACTTGCTGATGCACATGAAAACAACAGATGAGGAGGCTCTATGAGATTAGAAAAATTATCCTGAGCCACGTTTCCTTCTAAAAGTTCCGGAGAACTAATTTCATACAAAAATGACAACAGAAAAGTATTGAGGTCAGATCCCTTGCAACATTACAAGAGAAAAAAGAGAACCAAGAACCAATAACATTCTTACAGAGATGAAAGAAAGCCAGAAAGACATACCCACAAAACAGATCAAAACTGTAGCCTACAACATTATAGAATAAAATTATACCAGATTGGGGGAGAAGAAGAGCACAGATCAGAATTAGATAACTCAGAAATGAGGTAAAAGAAAACAAGACGTAGTTACAAATAAAAAAATATCATTTAAAAATGAAAGCTAAACTAGAAAAAATACAAGATTAAAATAAATATAAGAATACCATATATGGTGTCATAAGATAAGTAAAAGGCTTAAAATTAAATTTTTAAAATTAAAAAGGAAAAAAGAAGATAAAATATTTCAAGAGAGAGGACAAATACTAAAGATAGGCAGAGAAGGTCCAAACATCGATGGAAAAGAGGAGTTCCTAAAGAAGAAAATCAATGGAAGGGAACAGAACAAATGCCAAAATATGTAATTTAGGAAAATTCCTGAAATTAAAAAATATGTATTTGAAACTCAATATTGAAAGACACACCATACACCTGAAAATAGCAACCTGGATTGATAATCTCCAATATTATTCAAATAAAATCTAATGGACTATAAAGCAAAAAAATATGTATCATTTGGACATTAAGGCAAAAAACGAAAATTATTTATAGAGGAAAGAAAATAATTGTATCAGGTTTATGACAGCAGCATTTTATGCCAGAAGAAAATGAAGTCCCATACTTACGATATTCAAGGAAAGAAAATGTGAGCCTAGGATTTTATATCCAGCAAAACTGGCCTCCATGTATAAAGGGAACTATTACCAATGTGCAAGAACTCAGGGTAAAATTGAGAACCTCCACAAACTACAAATTATGGATCAGACTCGGTGCCAAAGAAGGAAAGGAAAAAAGTGGGTCATGTGCTAAACCTTTTGAGCGCTTCTGAAGAATCTACTAGATAATGAGCTTCAGACAAAATGACTAGAGGCATCTCTGAAAAGACTGGTTATGGAGATTAAACATACTGTTACTTACAGGTTTAAGATTAAGGAAGGCTAAAGGGGAGAATACAGTTTGCAATGACCACATGCTCAGACCATGTGGTTATAGTACAACAATCATAAAAAAAAATGGGAGGGAGTGTTAAATGAGGAAAATATGTGAAAAATAATTTTAACAGTTTTAAGTAATCATATTGGCAGTAAGTGACATTAGTATTGTTATGCCAAGGTCGTATAATCTGTGAAATCTGAACATAAGCTAATAAGTAATTATGAGACTTTCCAATTTTATTACCCCTTATGAACCCAAGAAAAATTCTCAACAAGGAAGAAAAGAAAATATAGATATAATACAGAAGAGGTTCAGCAAAATCCCGTGGTCCTGAATGTGACTTGAAAGTATCAATAGGAACTCATATGGTACTTCATCTTCTTCTTGGCTCTCTATACTGTAAAAACCAAAAACCAATGACCAGCCAAACAAAATGAGCATCCCTAGCACACAGGTCGGGGGGACCATTCCATATCTGGGGCAGAAAATGTAGAAGATGAGTTTAGAATATCTTACACCAGAAAGAGAAGGATTTATCAGGGTCATGTCAAAGGACTCAGGAGCCAACTGGAAAAGACTCCCACTGGCAAAAACAGAACAATTGGAGCTTCAATAAGGCAACAAATGCAATGGGTTGAAACCCATTATGTATCACATTATGTTATAATAATTTTAGTAATAATAATGAAACTAAGTGGTATCCCTTTGGAGGATGATAGAGAACCAGTTTAGTGTCCCAAAAACTTATAAAGAGAAAGAATGCAGTATTGATCCTGCCTTTCCTACAGGAACTTCCAGGAACTCAAATGGAAGATGAGGCAAAGTATCTCTTTCTAAAAGTATTCCTAGTTATACATAAAAAAAGAATTAATTCAATAGAATATCAACATTTTGCAAGTCACAGTGAGTTATCAGATGTAAGCATCATGCAACAACAGGTGTGATGTCAAGACAGAGACAGGGCCAGACATTCTATGCCTCCTGAACACACCGCTGCCAAGAGTCTTGCCAGAAAAACTGAACTCAAGTCTGATCAAGTCTCCGGACTCAACTGTCAATTTGCAGGAAATACAGTGAATGGAGGAACATGCTGAGCTGCACCAAGAGAATGCAATTCCAAAATCCAGACTGTGGGAAACCATAGGTTAAATGGCCTGGGTTTTCCACAATTGAACTGCGATGAAAATAAAGTTATAGAGGAGGAACTTGTCAACTAAAAGATACTTAACCATAAGCAA
This sequence comes from Pseudorca crassidens, assembly GCF_039906515.1. Classification (NCBI taxonomy): domain Eukaryota; kingdom Metazoa; phylum Chordata; class Mammalia; order Artiodactyla; family Delphinidae; genus Pseudorca; species Pseudorca crassidens. The sequence continues at coordinate 80,006,144 of NC_090310.1, read as the reverse complement.
AAGGAAAAGACAACTTACAGAATGGGAGGAAATATTTGCAAAAAATGCAACTGACAAGGGTTTAATTTCCAAAACATACAAACAGCTTATACAGCTCAATATCAAAAAAAAAAAAAAACAAAAAACAGACAACCCAATCCAAAAATGGGCAGAAGACATAAACAGACATTTTTCCAAAGAAGATATACAGATGGTCAATAGGCACATGAAAAGATGCCCAACATCGTTAATTATTAGAGAAAAGCAAATCAAAACTACAATGAGGTACCACCTCACACCGATCAGAACGGCCATCACCAAAAGTCTACAGAAAATAAATGCTGGAGAGGGTGTGGAGAAAAGGAAACCCTCCTACACTGTTGGTGGGAATGTAAATTGGTGCAGCCACTATGGAGAATAGTATGGAGGTTCCTGAAAAAACTAAAAATAGAGTTACCATATGATCCAGGAATCCCACTCCTGAGCATATAACTGGAAAAGATGAAAACTCTAATTCAAAAAAATACATGCACCTCAATGTTCGTAGCAACACAATTTACAGTAGTCAAGACACGGAAGCAACCTAAATGTCCACTGACAGATGAAAGGATAAAGAAGATGTGGTACACATATACACACAATGGAATATTACTCAGCCGTAAAAAAAATGAAATAATGCCATTTGCAGCAACATGGATGGACCTAGAGATTATCATACTAAGTGAAGTAAGTCAGGCAGACAAACACAAATATCATATATCACTTATATGTGGAATCTAAAACCAATGATACAGATGAATGTATTTACAAAACAGAAGTAGACTCACAGACATAGAAAAAAAAGACTTATGATTACCAAAGGGGAAAGCAGGAAGAGGGATAAATTGGGAATTTGCAATTAACAGATACACAACAAGTGTGTAAAATAGATAAACAACAAGGACCTACTATATCGCACAGGGACCTATATTCAGTATTTTATAATAACGTATAATGGAAAAGAATCTGTAAAAGATTACATATATATATAACTGAATCACTTTGCTGTACACCTGAAACATTGTAAGTCAACTGTACTTCAATTTAAAAAAAGATATGTAAAAGACACACCAAAAAAAAGAAAAGTCAAGGCCTATGGATAAACAGTTGAGTGATAAAAGTATCTGAAAATTCATGGAAATGATCACTATAAAAGTCAAGATTAGGAGTCAACAAATTTTGCTGCAGTAAATACTTTTTAGGCTTTGAGGGCCAGGTAGTCTCTGTCGTAACTACTCACCTCTGACATTTTAGCGCTGAAGCAGCCATAGACAATAACTAAATAAACGGGCATGGATGTGTTCCAATAAAATTCTGTTTACAAAAATAGGGGCAGACCAATATCTGGTCAAGATCACGGTTACCTTGGAGGAGAGAAAGTGAATTAGGATTGGAATAAAATGCTGAAGGGGTTTCTGGGCTGACCAGCAGAGTTCTGTTTCTTGAGCTGAGTGATTGGTCATTAAAAGGGGTGTTCAGGTTATATTACTGCATTAAGCTATATAATTCTTATATGCGGTTTTCTGTGTTTCATTTTAAAATAAAAAGGTAAAATCAAGTGAGTCATGTAGAGAATGACTAAAGATCTGCTATTCAGTTCTTTCTATGAAAGATAACAATCGCCTTCCCTTCCTGTAATACTTTTTCTTCAGAGAAGCCAAGTGAGCCATGAGAATGGTGGCCCAGTGAGAGTTCGGCCATGACAACATTGCCAGGATTTGGTTCTAGTTTCACTGGTACTGAGTGTGATGGTTAGTTTTAGGTGTCAACTTGGCTAGGCTATAGTACCCACATATAGGGTCAAACACGTGTCTAAATGTCACTGTGATGCTATCTTTTAGATGTATTTAACATTTCCATCAATAGACTTTGAATAAAGCTGGTCAGGCTCCATAATGTGGGTGGGCCTCATCCAACCAGTTGAAGGCCTAAGAGAAAGAAGACTGCGGTCCCCTGAGGAAGAGGGAATTCTGCCTCCACGTGGCCTTCGGACTTCAGCTGCAACATCAGCTCTTCCCTGGGTCTCCAGCTGGCCAGCCCGCTCTGTGTGTTTCAGACATGACAACCCCACTGTTGCACAGGCCAATCCCTTAAGATACACATCCTGTTGATTCCATTTCTCTGAAAAAACACTGACTAATACACTAACTGTGTAACCTTCAACAGGTTACCTACCTTATCTGTGCTCTGGGTGCGTCATCACTAAAATGGGACAGTCACTGCAGCAAATACAAGAAAGAAAATATATGCCCAATATATTGGGAGGGTTTTCTGAATAGAAGACAAACCTTCCCAGGAAAGGCCATTTGACTTTTCCCCCACTGTCCTGACATGATAAAAGGATGCCTAGAGGAGTAGCAGCCACCCTGTGACCATGAAGATGAAAACCATATGCTGAGGACTGTGGATGAGCACAGACAAAGCAACCTGGGTCCCTGATGTCAACACTCAGCCATCACACCTGGTCGTGAGAGAAAACTATTAGGCTGAGCCAGAAAATCACTATGGTTCAACTTAATAAATATAATCCTAACCTTCAGTTTTATAGTCAAGCACAAAACAACAGACACCACACTGAGCAAATATGTTTTACAGGGAACAGTGCCTAGAACATAGATGTTGTTATCATTACCGTTGTGTGCTGTCCCTCCATGTGGGATGTCCCACCACAGCTCATTGCGGCCGCAGCCACAGATGCAGACAATCATATTCTCAGCCTCAAATCCAGAGGAAAGAAACTGTGTCTCTAACTTGAGCATCCAACAAAATTCTAGTCAACAGCGATGGGAAATGCTGATCTAGCTTAGAGCAGTTAGGGCCCAGGCCTGATGCTAAGAGTTGGGGCTAGAAGTGACCTGATTTAGCAAATAAAAACATAGGATACCCAGTAAAGTTTGAATTTCAGGTAAAAAAAATGAATGAATTGTTGTCAGTATAACATGTCTCCCATGCTATATTTGGGAGAAGCTGTACTAAAAAAATGCTTTGTTTATCTGAAATTCAAGTGTAACTGTGTGTCCTACATTTTAGGACAACATGACCTAGGGCCCATCACACCTAAACATTTGAGCTGAGAGGGTGGTGGGAGCTGTGATTCATTAAATGAAATTCTGGGGCTGTCTTGCCAAAAACAGGTGAGTGGATGCTTGTGAGGGTGGGACATAGGCGCGCGCGCGTGCGCGCGCACACACACACACACACACACACACACTCCCCAAACATTTCATTTTTCGAAATAAAACAACTCACAGAAACTGCAAGCTGAGTATCTGCAACCTATAGATATGGGAAGACAGTAGGGTCTGAAAAGGCAGGACGTCAGGCATGCACAAAAAATCCTACTTGGATACGTGGTAGTTGTAATCCAACCACACTGATGTTTATGACAAAAATTTCCATTTCTTTTCCTGCAGTCATTCAATGGCTGGCTGAAACCCCCAATAAGACATAAAGGAAATCACAGCAGAGAGTATTAAGATTCAGAAAGAATATAATTATATGATAGGTGTGTGTGTGTGCTGTAAGCTTGCACATATCTATCTCTTTCTTAAAAATAGATTGCATAAAGAAAATCTCTGATTTCATTGAAAACAATAATTATGTCAGTTATACTAAGAAAAGGATTATAATACTCAGAATTTGGAATACTTGGTAATTCACAGCCTAGTATTCTGCATATTTGTTGCAAACTAGAATACTCTGGTATGTTATATAGTGTGTATACACATATGCATACACACACATATATGTATACCCTTCGTTTCTCTCTGGTATTAGCCTGCGATCCACTTGGATCTAGCAAAAATCCATTGTGGAGATGATAGAATTAACAATATTATGTGAGTTTCAACAGTCTTAAATTAGACAGCTCTTAGGATGCCAGGATTCAAGTCCTTTGATTTTATATAACTGACAACTTCTGCACAGTATGTTAGTCAGACTCTACAACAATAAGAACAAAAGGCATCTAGTACTGACATTATTGCAAATATATATAGCATGTACAGTTAATTCTCTCCCTTTACAAATTCCACTAACAGCCTAAGTGTAGCCTCCATTCTCTCATCCTTTGTGCAAACTCAAGCTTTGTGATAATGGAATTGGATTCAGCCCTTTAAAAAACGTGATATTCCAAAATGGACAAAAAGAATTTGACATATGACAACTGAAAATTGTTTTTGCTTTAAAAACTAGCTAATAGGAAATCTGTTTCTAAAGCTACTAGCATTGAACTCTCGAGAAACATTGCATTCATTCATTCATTCATTTTTCCATTCATTCATCCAGGATCAATTGAGCGCTTATTTTGTGCCAGGCACGAAGAACTGGGACACAGTACAGAATAAGTCGCACTGTCCACCCCTCTGGGAAAGACTGCCGCCCTCCAGACCATCAGGGCTGCTCTGCTGCCACAATCTGTATAGGGCTTCTATGTTTTGATGTCTTGGCCACAGAGAAATGCTAAGAGGAACTCATTGTAATGAAACAGAGATAGATTATGCCTTTGTTGTCCAAAAAGTGGTAAATGTTCCCCTCTTGTGCACAGTGCTATTTTAGGTGAGACACAGAAGAACACTTCTAAAATTTTATTAGTTATATATTTATTTTTTATCAATGCATACCTTCTATAAGGGTTTTCAATTTTTATTTTCTTTTAAAATAGGTTTTTAAGTTAGTTAAGATAGAGTTAGAGAGAAGAATCAAGTGAAAAATAATAGAGGTGGCACATGGGTGGGCAACATTGACTGTAAGTGACTTACAAGTGGGAAACACTGCTCTATGTAATTCCAGGAACCCCAGGAAGAATCTTGCCTGCCTGAATTTCTCCTGGCTTGTCTGCTTGGGGCTGAGATTTCTCTCATTTAGGACCAAAATCACAAAATCCTTTGGCAGATATTGTAAACTAATATATAATTGCAAGTGCTCCTGGGAGAGAGAACACACTGGCTTATGCTTACATAAAAGCATAGAAGTGGACAACAGGAGGCTTTCTGACATTTAGGTATGGGACACCACTGGAGACCTGAAAAGTGTCTGGGAAGGGGATAAAGGGCAAGAGAAGTGGTGGGCAGGTCTACACTGAGCAGGCATCTTCCCTTTCCCTCAGTTTCGGGTGTGTTGAAGTAGATAAAATATTGGCATTGAGTGTTGGGGCCCCGCAATCATTTAGTGATGTACAGAGCAACAAAAAGAAACTAGAGCATTCTTGGTTCTTTACGGAGGGCACAGTGCTTTACACACTTCATCAGGCTTCCGCTTCTGAATGTGGTATGGCCACAGTCCACACTGTTCATCTGAGGACACATATGCCCAGAGTCATTAAGTAACTTGTTCAAAGTCACTCAGCAACCCAAATCTAAGTCTTCTCATTACCTGTTCTGTCCTCTTTTCTATCTATGTTCTGTTTTCAAAATTATTGCAAGAAAAAAAAATACTGAAAATAGAAATGGAATGTTCCTTATAATTCTTTCTTCAATCACTGTTAAGCCTGTACTGTGTTTTTTCAGAAGTTTTTACTAGGCTAATAAAGCTTGATTGATAACTTTAGGAACTGTTATATTTTTCTTTCTTTTCTTTTTTCTTTTAAACTATAATGATTTATATTCAGGATACCCTTCTATGCCCACATTTCAGATGTACCTCATTCTGGGGTCTCAGCTCCAGAATATCTCACTCTATGGATGCAGCATCACGCGTTGAGACAGCCCTGGTGAAAGGCACTTAGGGATTTTCAGATTTTTTCTATTCAAGTAATAATGCAGTGACCATCCTCACACATATCTTTTTCCATATTTGCATAAGTATTTCTGTAGAATTAATTTCTAGCAAATCTAGTGGATTTACTAGATTAGAATATATGATCACTTTTAATATTTAGTTTTAGTGCCTATTATCCATTTGTAATACTTATCAGAATGAACTGCATGAATCAGCAACAACACAGTGATATTTTTTAATGAAATAAAATATAAGAAAGTAAAATCCAAACAGGAAAAAACAATAGCAAGTAGCACTTATCTAAAACTCTATAGCTTGCAAATATTTCCGATACTTCCAAATGAATCTTATTGATCTTACTGGCAAAGGAATTCCTCCTGAACCCTGGGTCTCAAAATGAGGTAGATGGCCACGGCATATGTTGAGCTTCATAAGGTTGAAATTTCTGCTATGTACCAGGTCTCTACCCTCTGGCTCTGTCTATAGCAAAATTGTTATGCTTAATGACAAGGTTCTTTGTATTCTTGGGGAAAATTATGAGGCCTTACATATATAGAAGAGCAGGTTGCTCTGACTGGGAGCATTTTAAGGTGTGTGTGTGTGTGTGTGTGTGTGTGTGTGTGTGTGTGTGTGTGTGTGTGTGTGTGTGTGTGTGTGTGTGTGTGTGTGTGTGTACACCATACTGGGTGTCTCAAAGGCTCATTTCTTTGAACTCTAATTGATTTGCTAAAACCCAAGTTGAATTAAAAAGACATGAAAAAATTTGCATTATAGGCATCGTTCACTCAAGAATGATACATCACCAAACTGAAGAGACGTGGATAATTAGGTTGTTTATGTTTATGTGTTTGGTGGAATTTTTTTTTTTTTTTGCTTGTTATCACTTTTTCTTCTTCTTCTTTTTTAATCTTCACTCTTTCCACAGTCAGTCCATTCCCTACATTTAAAGGAATCTGATTCATCTAATTTAATTTAGGGAATACTGTAGCTCTTTGCTACTCTAGAATGGCCCATGGGCCTGCAACACCAGCATTCCCTGGGAGCTGCTTAGAAATGCAGCATCTCAGGCCCCACCCAAGAGTTACTGAATCAAAATCTGCGTTTCAAAAAGCTCCCAGGTGATTCATGTGCACATTAAAGTTTGAGAAGCACTGCTGAAAACCTTTCCTCCATTCATCCGAGACAGAAAATTGATTTTTTAAAAACAATAACAACAAAATAAAGAAAACCACAGATAGGACCCATACTAACCTGCACTGACAAAAGCAGGAGGAGGGAAGAGAGGGAGGGAGGGAGGCAGGGAAGAAGAGAATAAAAGGGCTAAAGATCTAGCGATCTAGAAATATAGACCTGATTTCAATGACCACCGTGAACATATCCTTTTCCTCTTCTTATTTGAAGCACCAGTGTTTCATATTTCTTAGAAAAGGGGGCTAAAATATATATACCATATATTTTGTATAGGTGAGATTTTAATATGCTAGAGAGCCCCCAGTGCCTAATGAAAGCCTTTTAAGTAAATCTCACGAAGCTCTAATCTCACAGAGCCGCCCATGTTCTTCTCTGCTGTTCTTATTTAATTTTTAATAAGAACAATTCCACGCAGCTCGAAAGCACGGCTCAATTAAGAAATATTCCTACTAGGCATCTTTGAAATCTTGCAGAATTTGCTTCCTTCTGTTTCTTGATGACCCTCAGCTTGGTTGTGTGGAGGGGGTTTGTGGGGAGGAGGGGTACAGCTGAAGCTTATTTTTTAATTGCAAGTTCAATTTCACACTGTTCTTTATGAGACGGCAAGACCGATTTTCAAAGACAGAAACGCAACTCGTGTATCTGCTGCCAGAAGGCTACAGTGGAATATCTCAGTATTATTGTATTTTGAAATTTCAAGTGGCATCTTTGATGTGATTCCTTAGGCATTAGATGTCCTTGAAGTTCTATCGAGGTCATGAGAAATAATTTTAAAAGAAACAATTGTTTCTGGATCACAGAACCTCAACTCCAAGTATCTTAATCTAAACTTAACTCTCTTATAATGCCATACGGTTTCTAACAGAAGACATATTGCCTAGTTCTTCCTGGTAAAATTTACCTGGCATTAATTCTTCCTTTCTGAAGACCTGTCTCTGGAGATTTAAATCTAGCCACAACTCTTCACTATACGCTCATATTTTTCGGCTGAGAATTCATGTTTACATCCCCATCTATGCATTAAAACACATACATGCACGTACACACGTACGTGTATGTAACAGCAACAACAGCAAATCGGACTGCCCATGTCGATTAATTTCAAAAGCCCGAAAGGATAATATATAGCATACAAAATTAGGTATTCATTATTTTTACTTGTAATACACCTTTTGCCTAAAATGTGAGGAAGCTTACTAAACTAAGCATAATATAAATGTGATAGTTATATATAGAATCATGAGGGGGGGAAAAACCAGGTAAAATAGCAATAAGACAGACATGAGCTTACATCAGAGCTATAGCTACACTGATCACTGAGTTTAACTTTGCTGATCTTCACAGCGAAGACAAAAAGGAAAACATATTTAACCATATGTCTCACACTGCATCATAGGACAAAACATACAAATGCACCAGAAGTAAAAGGTTTTCATGGCCCCAAAGAAATTTTCACATGGATCTATATTTTGGGGACTTCAAGCAAACAGCCAATGTCTTCAAATATAGCTATACTAAAGACAACATACAGCAATGTGGATTTCTATTTGAACAATCTTCACAATAATAACTCAGAGGAGGAATTTCTGCAGGTAGATGAGATAATGCTGTCCAAAGTATGTAACATGGGGAGATGTCAGAGATCTCGGAACAGACGTGGTACAAACGTCCGCTGTCCCTTTCAAATACCAGGTGTTCCTAGCAAATTCATCAAAGCTATTTTTTGGTTTAATAAGGTGCTAACATTCCATGTGACTTTGCCAGAGACTCACTGTCTTTAAAAACCAAATGTTTCTAAGTAAGGATTAATTTCCTGTTGTGAAAACTTAGGAGCTTGAAGGTTTATTTAATGCAGCCATAAAGCACTTTTGTAAAAATAAGCTTATTGATTTATAATAACATAAAACTTACCCATTTTAATGATTTTAGTAAATTTACCAAGTTCTGCAACTTTTCCCATAATCCAGCAATAGAAAATTTCATCAACCCAGATGCACATGTATAGTTCATCTCTTTTCCAACCCCTAGCTCTAGGCAACCACTAGCCTACTTTCAGTCTCTCTGGATTTGCCTTTTCTAGATATTTCATATAAATGGAGTCATACAACACACAATCTCCTGTGTCTGCCTTCTTTCACTTAGCATGATGTATTTGAGATTCATACAAGTTGTAGTATGTATTAGGGCTTTCTTTTTATTGCCAAATAATATTCCATTGTGTGGATATACCACATTTTATCTATCCATCCACCAGCTGAGAGACGTTTGTGTTGTTTCTAAGTTTAGCCACAAAGGAGCTTACCCACCCCACCTGTAAGAGAGATTCACAGAGCCTACCGATAGGGCCCATATTTTGCTCCGAAAGTACTTTGGATTTGTTCAAGCACTTGGAAAAACAAAGAGCATCCAAAGGCCCCAGTTTCCAGAATCATGTGACATGCAAGAAGAGAAATTAAAAACAAGTTTTACCATATTAAAAAAAAATTTTGTGCACGCCCCCTTTCTTCCCCTTCCCTCAGGTAATTTTGAATAATTGCAAGGGCTAACGCTTATTGAAGGCTTACCATATTTGAGGCATATTGTAATTTTACATGTATTATCTCATTTAATTCTGAAAATAACCCTATGAGGTCTGTATTATTTTTTGCCTCCTTTTCAGTAAATGAGGAAATTGAGCCCTTTGACAACTAATTAATCAAGATCATGCAGTCAGGAGCAGGTGATAGGCAGATGCAAAACTTCACAGTCTGACTCTAGAGCCTGTGTGTGTAATCACTGTACTACACTGCCTCTTCATATGTCAATCTAGACCTCCCTTCTTGATCCCCTCAACAGCTTAGAGACTCCTGTTAAGTATCACTTACACATTGGTGCTTCTTCAGTACGCTCACTGCCCTGGTAATTAACATTCACTATTCATATGTCCTTCCGGTCTGCAGGTTCCATGAGGACAGGGAACTGGACTTAGCCCTGTTTTCTTCTCTGTTGTACTCCAGTCCCTACCTCATGTGGGCCTATTATAGGCATTCAACAAATATGTATTAAATAAATGAGTCATTTTTAAAAATTAGCATAACTTCCCAAAGTTTATGCCAGCATGTTTGTTAATTGCCAAGCACTTCCAAAAAATGGTATGACACTTCCATGTTAGATTACTAATATCAGCACTTAAATATTGAAGCATACTTGCCAGATTAAAAAAAAATTGATTTCAGTGTGTCTGATGATTTTTAAAAAGTTCTCTGAAGTGAATTAATCAATGGATTTGTTTCTGTTAATGGGTTTGAGATATACTAAAACTATGTTACAAGCCTAAGAGAGGATGCTGTCCTTCCTGGTTATCAGTTAGGAATGTTCTTGCCTTCAAGTTACAGAAACCTGCCTAGTAGTGGCTTAATCAGTAGGGGATAAATATTTTACAAGACAAAAATTTGGCATCAAATAGTCCAGGCCAGTGCCGTGGCCAACAATGTCATCAGAGACCCAGGTTCCTCTACCTTTTCCCTCTACCATCAGCATGATGGTGATAAATGGTGTCTACAGCTCTCAGTATATGATGAATGACAGAGACCAAAATAGGAAGAAGCCAGAGAAGGTGGGTGGATAGTCAAGCACCCAAAAGTTTTCCCAGAATCATCCTATATAGTATTCATTCATTTAATACATACTTACTGAGCAGTTACTATGTAAGCTCCAGGAATAGAGGAGTGATCAAAGCAGACAAAGTCTCCCTGCCTCATGGAGCTTATGTTCTAGACAGTCTCAAGCAGCTCACATTTTCTGAGTGTTTACTACGGTCTAGGCCAGGATTTCTCAATTTCGTACCATTGACATTCTCTGCTGTGGTGAGGGCTGTCCTCTACATTTAGACTGTTCAGCAGCATCTCTGGTCTCTACCCACTAGATGCCAGTAGCACCCACCATCCACCACCACTCCAGCTGTGACAACCAAGAGTATCTCCAGACATTGTTCCCTGGGGGGACACTTGCTTCAGATGAGAGCCACTGGTCTAAGCATTTTTCTAAGTGTGTCATATGTCTCATCTAATTATAACAACCCCATCAGGTAGGTATTATTACTATTCCCATTTCAGATATTTTTTTAAAAAGCTTTAACCACTGAGATGTTAAATAAATTGTCTAAGGTCACAGAGTTGGCACCAATGCCCGCCTTCTTACGCAGTCCACTCACTGGTGGAGGGGAACACCATGGCCACAATTAGCTGCATTGAAGGCAAGAGGCAGTGATATCAGGGCTAAATGATCCTAAGTCTAGTCCACTGCCCTCATGTTTTAAATGAGTAAATCCAAGTTACTGGCTTAGAACAATGCCTGAAACATAGTAAGAAATACTTCAGTTACAGCTATTATAGGCATTATTATTACCTGGGTCTGAGCATGTTGCCACCAAAAAAAAAAAAAATGAAGGTTTATTAGCAAAAGAAAAGCTTGGGCTGGATGCCACGACAAAATGACAAATAATGTACATTATATAATAGCATATAACAGTGTCAGCAACATCCTGTTTCCTAAAGCTGGGGGATCAATTTCATGTAATAGCTCTACTAAGATATTGAAATATAGGTAAAATAGGAAGGAAGTTAAGACATAGCCCTCTCTTTATCATTTCAAACTGGAAATCCATCCATCATAAGAACTTAACTGCATACTGTAGGTCTAGAAGTCATAATATGTTACAGGCTTTAAAAAGCATTAAAAGCCTGTGTTTTATTCAGAGAATATTCAGCTTGCTCCATCTGTTGTTTCTGTAACATGAAGTCAAAAACCAAGGAGAGAATCATGAAGCAGATAGAGACAGCTGCCAGTCCTAACCACTTTCCCACTAGAATAGGAACTAGTACCTGAAAATTGTGCCCAAACCAGCTTGTTGCCCCTAAAAATGTATAAGAACTTATTCATTCATCTAGCAAGTATATATATATATATATAAAATTTATAATAAATTTAAATTTATTTAAATATTTATAATAAATTTAAATTTATATAAATATATATAATAAATGTGTATGTTTGTAGTGAAGAGGGTGAGGTCTTAGAAGTAAATTAAGATTGTGAAAGTAATATTTTTACGTCTTAATCATTACAGGTGATCACTTATTGATAAATACCTTTGTTGACTAAGTAATATGGAAATACTTAAAGGAGCTTGAAAGGACACTTTCTTTTACTTGATGAGAAAATCAATTTTTAAAATAATCAAAGGCAAAGATTTCTCAGATACAACACAAAAAGCACAATAAATTTTTTTAAAAGAAGATAAATTTGCCTTGATCAGAATTAAGTATGATGTTGTCAGGAGAATGAAAAGACAAGCCTTTGATAGAGAGAAAATATTTACAAATGTATATCTAATAAAACACTTGTATCCAGATTACATAAAGAATACTGTAAACTCAATAATCAGAAAAAAAACAGACCAATACAAAAAAATGGGCAAAAGGTTTGAAGAGATCACCCAAGAAGCCATATGGAAGGATGGCAAATAAGCACATGAAAAACTGTACAACATTGCTAGTTGTTAGAGAAATATAGATTAAAAATTCAGTGAAGCATTACTATATTACTATTTAAATATCTAAAATTATAATGCTGACAATATCAAGTGCTGATGATAAGGTAGAACAGTTAGAATTCACACACGGCTGGTGGAAATGTAAAATGGTATAGGCACTTTGGGAAAAGTGGTATTTTCTTAAAAAGTTATAAAGACATCTACCATATGATGTAGCCATTCCAATCCTAGGTATCTACTCAAGAGAAATGAAAACATAAGTCCACACAAAGACTTATGCCTCAATGTTCACAGAGGTTTGTCTGTCGTCCCCCTGAAACTGGAAATGGCCCAAATGACTGGACAAATAAATTATGGAATATCCATATATTCAAAGACTACTTGGCAATGAAAAGAAATGTTATTGACATACATTGTAACATGAATGAATCTCAAAGTTACTATGATGAAAGAAGCCAAACCAAAATAAAAGAGTATATATATACTGCATGATACCTTATACATAAAATTCTATAAAATGCAAACTAAGTTATAGTGACAAGAAGAAGATAAGTGGTTTCATGGGGATGGGGGTAAGGAGACAATGGGAAAAATAGCTGAGAGTACAAAGGGGCACAAGGAAATTTCTGGGGATGATGAAATTATCCTGATTTTAATGATAGTTTCATGAGTGTGTGTGTGTGTGTGTGTATATATATATATATATATACACACACACACACACACATATATGTCAAAACATCAAATTGTGTACTTTAATATGTACAATTAATTGAATATCAATTATACTCAGTTTTAAAAAACATACTGTGAGAACAATAACAAAAAATATTCAAACTTCTCATGCATTTGGCCTCCTTACTGTTCCTTAAACACAATACATCTCAATCTGCTGCCCAAGGCTTTGCATTCGCTCTTCCCTCTGCCCAGAATGCTCTTCCTCAGGTATTCAAAAAGCTTGCTCCTCATGACTTTTATGTCTTTATTCAAATACCACCTTGTCTACTTATAAGCTTAATTCCTTCCCCCAGGGCTCCCTTTTCTTCTTCCAAGCTTTATTTCGTGGCTTCCCACTTAACATCTGACATACTTTATATTTTGCTTATTTATCTAATCATCCGCCTCTGCCCTCTAGAAGGTAAGCTCTCTTAGAGCAGGGAGTTTTTGACTGTTTTTACTCCCTGATATATTTCCAGCACTTGGAATAATACCTGGCCTATATTAGATGCTTCACAGTATTTGCTGAAATAGTATTGATCCATTTAAGTTTACTTTTCACGTGTTCACAGGCACCTTATAGGAGCAATTTTGTTGTTACACTACAGATACGTATCATTAGATTCAACTATGGAAAAAAGGCAATGACCAAAATTCTTTTCTTTTTGACTTATCAGTTCATACAACAAAATTATTTGAAAACCAAGAGTAAATATGACATAATGGATGTTATAGCACTTTAAAGCTGCAAAGCACTACCTTATTATTAAAAATAAGACTTATGTATAACCCCAGGCTAATGTTCCGAGTCTGGGGTAACTTAATTCTGAGAAAGTCACTTCAAAGTATCTGAACCTCAGTTTACCCACCTGTAAAATAAGGAGTTTAAACTCAACAATATCTAATATCTTTAGGGAATTTAGTGTAGTGCTAAGGAATATAGATTATTTTTAGGCAAACCTGGGTTCCACAGTTTCCACATCTACAAAATGGGGGCAAAAAATTGTCCCTGCTTATGTGGAATGCTTTAAGAACAAAGTGAGAAAACACCTGAAAACGGTCAAGCATATGGTAAGTACGCAAAAAGTGTTATGTATTCTATCACTGTATTTTTGCCTTATTGAGTTTTTGCTGCATCTTTAACTTAACATCAGTTTAATATGATATTCCACTCCCTTCTACCTTCTAAGGTGGGGGGGTGGATTTGATTTTAGTTTTGATTCTAATCTTTAAAAATCTTGAAAGTGAATGAGTTAAAGCTGCTAGCCAGTAAAACTTAATTCAGTATAAGTGCTACCAGGTAGAAAGTTTCCAAAATACATTGAGTTCCACCCACCCATCTGGGCCTGGAGAGTCAGAAAGTTTAGCCACATTACACACTGCTCTATTTTAAATGCCACAATGAACAGCACAGGCTTAACTGCAATTAAGTAGTCCCTGCTGACCACCGAATATACAGCACATCATGTCAGGAGAGGCAAAACTGTCAGATTAGTGGAAATTCATTTTGGGATTGCTGGGTAATTTCAAGAGCTGACAGCCAAAGAAAAATCCGTGATCCCTTGTGTATGCCAGCATATATCATTCTTTAACAGCAGTTGTTTGGAAACTCATAATGCAGCAGTATTCCAGATTCTAAAGTTCACTTCTAGACCAAAGCTGGAAAATAAAATATGCAAAGAGGTCCCTCTTGTACCAATCTTAACTAAACAAGTAGGAGGTGGGCTCATAAAGTTGGAATAGGCTCTTGTAGCCAGTCACTTCCGAGCTAAGGACTGGGGGCTATTTACCTAGATAACACTTGGATGTTAGTTCAGAACTCTGGAGGGGATCTTGTTGATTTGAGTCCCTTGCCTGGATGGACATTTTAAAAACAGTTTTCTGGAAGTTGCCTGGCTTTAGATGAGACTCTGCAAACTCTTCAACTACCAGCCAAGCTGAAGCTTTCTATGTGAGAATCTTTTGATGGACAAAAAAAATTTCACTTAGTAGATAAGTAGTAACTAACATATATTAACTGCTCACTGTGTCCCAGGCACCTGTATTATCTTTTTTTTTTTTTTTTTTTTTGCGTTACGTGGGCCTCTCACTGTTGTGGCCTCTCCCGCTGCGGAGCACAGGCTCTGGACGCACAGGCTCAGCGGCCATAGCTCACGGGCCCAGCCGCTCTGCGGCATCTTCCCGGACCGGGGCACGAACCCGTGTCCCCTGCATTGGCAGGCGGACTCTCAACCACTGCGCCACCAGGGAAGCCCTGTTCCCACTTTTTAGATGAGAAAACTGAGGCTCTGAGAGAAGTCAGGACCCGAGGAGCCACACCATTAAGCACTGCACCTGCATTTGAACCAATGCCTGACCAACCCCCAAGCCCAAGGCATGGTCTAGCCCCATGAGGCATGGTCTTCCAGGAAACTGAGGCACAGAGAGAGCCAGGACTTCCCTAAAGGCACTTTTCGAGCTGGAGCCTAGAATAAAATCCAAGCCACTGCTCCCTGCCTGTGGTCCTGCTACCAGAACACAATTAGACCTGACTTATCCATTTCTGGGGTGGGGATGGGCATGGAATCATGGCCTGGTTCATGCTTGCCATGACTGCAAAGATGCTCACCTTCACCCTGCTCTCTGCATGGGGGTGAGGCGGGGGCGGACCTGCATAGCGCTTGCTCCCTTTAAACGGATGCACTAGCCCCTTGGGAGATGAAGCTCGTTGGTTCTGTCACTTGTGAGTAATGCACCGCAGCTCCCTGGTGGGGAAAATGCCAGATTATACAATAGCGTGCATTGGTGTGCAACTGTCTTTAGAATAACAAATCTCCTCTACTGCTTGTGAGCATTACACTTTAATAAAACCAAACTAGGGGTCACAAATCCCAGCTCTAGCTAAAGGGCGAGCCTTAGAAATTCATGCTGGTTACACCCCTTACCATACCACCCCCCCCCAAAAAAACACACACCTTTCATAACTCACAGGGAATGAATGGCCCAGACTGGGGCTTTATTTACCTTTGTTTATTGGTGCGGGTGAAACGGGGAGTAGAATTTCTCAGCATCAGCAATGTTGGCTGTTGACATTTGGGGCCGGATAACTCTTTGTCCAGGGGTTTGGGGGGCCGCCCTGTGCATTGTGGGCTGTTTAGTGGCACCCGTGGCCCCCACACACTACAAAACAGAATCACCCCCAGTCCAGTTGCGACAACCAAAAATATCTCTAGACATTGCCAGATGTCCCCTGGGGGGACAACATCGCCCCCAGTTGATAACCACTATGTTAACGAGAAAACAAAGAGCCCACGGTATCGTGGGTGGGTGTTAGCAGAAATAATGCCTTACAGTTGAAGCTTTTCTTTCCTAAAGAAAAAGCAAATATATTCCTCTATGGAAAGCATTCAGTGCCAACAGTGTGCAACAGGAAATAGATTTCCCAGCAGCAGTGGTCTTGGTTCCGGGAAGCCCCTTCCTCCCCTTGGCCTTAGGGAGAGGTGCTGGGTCTTGCGAATATTCGAATATTCGTGATGCTGGGTCTGGAAGGCAGCGGGAGGGTGCCAGGCGGAGTGAAAGCCCTGGGGGCAGAGGCCGGACCAAGCTGCTGCCCACCCATCTCAGCTGCTCTCACACCACCTTCACGCATCCCAAACTTAGAGGTGAAAGCTCGTAGGTGAGACACAGAGGAACCGAGCAGAGCGACAGGCTGGAAATCACACGCTCTGGGGATGCAGAGAGGACGGGGTTCCTTCCCGCCTGCCTGCCTGCCTTCACAGCGGGGGGGGGGGGGGGGGGGATATGGTAGAAATAAATTTAGGCATTTTCTTCGCAAATGGATACTAAATCGCTGCTCACCTCCACGATATGTTCCCCAACAGGTATTATGTGTCTCGCAGAGGTTTTAACATTTGGAAATCATTGCCAACATTTAAAAATTGGGATATTGCTCATAAACATGCAGGTGTCAGGCTTCTCAAGAAGAATTGGCTGTTGTGGCTGCATTAAGCCAGAAAGCCTGACTGACGACCTTAAGCACGGGCTGGGTGGTGGCGCCCCCTGTCGGCTGGGAAAGTATTTTGCTGTTCGCCGTGCACCCTCCCAGGTCACGCAGGGTTTTACACTGCCTGCCGGGATTCCGCAGGTAATTGAATTAAGTGCCCCCATCCTGTGTTTTTTAAAATGTCTTGCATTAGGCAGTATTTGATATATTAAAAATACATTTAACACATATATAATTTAGGAAGCATAACAAAGCATCCGTGAATATGCCACCTAACTTTAAAGCTAGAACATGACCTTGAATATACTCATATTTTCTCCTTCTCTCTCCCTCTCAGGCATACATTATTTAGCTTTTTGTGTTTATCATTCTTCTCTTTTTTGTTTTTAGTTTTATCACATACGTATGCATCTCTAAAAGACATGTTACTTAGCTTGTGTTTGAGTTTTATAAAGATGATACCCTAGTATATGTAGTCTCAGGTGATCTGTTTTTATCACTCAGCTATATGCTTCTAAGATTTATCCACATTGTTGCAGGTAGCCGTGGCTCTGTTACTTTTCACTGCTGTATAATACTCCGACAGTGTGGTCTATTTATTCCTCATTTCTTGTTGTTCCCTCCTCTGCATTTTACTTGGCTCACTCCTTCTGAGGGATCAGCTTTACAATGACACCTTCTCAGAGAGCCTTGGCTGCCATTGGTGAAAAGGGTACACTTTCCATTATTTTCTGTACAAGCATTCAGATTTTTTCTTTCAAAACACTTGCCACAATTTGCAATCTCTTTTTAAATTTGCTCATTGCTGTTTATCAATAGACTGTAAGCTCCATGAGGGGAGGATCTTGCCTAGAGGTCTGTTGCTGTCACTTCAGCACTCAGCATACTTCTTCACACATAACAATGAACACGTTTTTTTTTCTTAAAATGTGATAAATATTTTTTTGGCAAGGAATTGAGAACATAGCCCCTGAAAAATGCTAGCTGGCCTCCTACACTAGAGGTAGAAATTCAATATGCCTTACTCATGGTGCCTGGGTCCAAGGTGCTTGGTAAATGTTTGTTAAGGGCTGTGAGTAGAAGTGATGTGTGAAAAGTCTACTTCATGACCTTGAAAGGAATGGCTTTGCTCACTGCTCTCCATTTACTTCTCCCCCCTGACACAAATGTGGACACGGTGGTGAACCATTTTGGGCCAGACAGACAAGGAAGCAGCCCTAGCAATGCAGAAGAACAAGGAAGAAGATGTCTGGGAGACAGACACTGTGGGATTGCCACACCAGCCTCAGGCTTAGAGGAAAATGAACTGCTCTCTTATTTAAGCCAAAGTTATACTGGGTCCCTGCAAAAGCAGGCAGACCTCCAGGCTAATGGATGTACTCCACTGGTCGGACACTGCTGGGAGGGAATTCTTGTCCCCCAAGGAGATGAACCCAACCACCAAGCAACTCTCTGACTCTACCCTTTTATCTGTTGTCCCCCTGAAAGTAATGAGTGGACCTCCAGAATCCAGGGTCCCTCCCCCAAGCACTACCTCCTTCCCTTTCTCCAAGTTTCCTCACTCTCTGATACTTTCCTTATTGATAGCATTTTAAGATTCTCTCACCACTTGGTTCCGTTACAACCCTGGTGATCGGACTTCATTCTTGGAGTATTAGAGGAGCTGAGAGGAAGACAAGAACAAAGAGAAGCTAGAACAATCCAGTTCTAAAGCTGAATTCTACGATTTTACCCAGAAATTTCTTATGAATCTGCCCCAAGACACAGAATAGACAGTCAAGACCCAAGAGAATCTAGCATTTCCCAAATCTTTATGGTCTAAAAATGTTTAAAGCAGATGTAACCAGGCACCCTCCTTGACCAAAATGAAATCTTAATAAACCACCTGTAGCTATGATAATGAAACTTCCCAGAGGACCCGCCAAAACAAACCATTTGTGAAATGTACACCAAAGAAAGTAAAGGAAGTGACTTCTTGTATGGGATCATTATTTATATACCAGGAAAACGTTGAGGAACGTGTGCCAAAAATAACAGTTTTAGAAGAGCTGGCGGCTGCTGATCCATCTGACAGTAATTAGCTATCGGGAGCTGTTGTCTATTCAGGCCGCTCCAGTCGATATGATGAAGCCAGGCCATGTAAGGAATAAGAGAAATCTTATTTTTCAGTTCCCTATTATGCCAGGGTTTGCCTACAGCTCATCTAATAATGGTATCAGCTCATGGAGAAATGAAATATAATCATAACAACAAATGGCAACCATGTTTTGAGTGATTCCTACATGCCGGATAATAAGCCCAGTGTTCTACACGTATTACCTCATTACAGTTTCATAATAAAACTATGATGTACTCCCCCATTTCTATTTGGGGAGAACCAAGGCTTGGAAAACAGAAACAACTTGCTGAAGGCCACATTACTAGCAAAGCATAAGTTCAGGATTCAGAACCAGTTCCATCTTCTTAACAGTTCTCAAACTCCATCCATTTGTGTACCTCATACACAATTTCTGCCGTATCTGTGTAACAACTGTTATAAAGATATGAAATACTTTTCTTCCAATCAACTTTCCTTTTATTTTTACCTAGCTAAATTTATTTAACTGAAAATGATTTTTGAAAACCATAAATGTAAAGCGGCAAGCATCACTTGCTTTAACTAGATAAGCACCTTGCTTTAGACAGATAACGGATATATCACAACATAAGCATAAAAGTGCTGTTAATTTTTATATAGACTTAGCTACTGAAGAGTCTAAGCCTGAACTGTGCTCCTGTTTTGTTTAAAAAAGGAGAATAACAAGTGATAAAGTGATGTTAAATACTATACTACACTAGAACCAAGTGAGACTTTCTCCCCAGCCCAAGCAGAAGAACCTAAAAGGAATTCAAGGGGCAAATCATTCCCACTAGGATTGTCAGTGTTATATAATGATGGGCGAATGTATCCCCAAACTATACTGAGTATCATTTTTTTCTTTTTTAAGAAATACCATATTATTATTTACTCTCATTCAAGAGGTATATGCTGGGTGCACAGACTTACTCTCCTGGACATTTCAAGAGTCTACATCAGTTACCTAGAAACCATGTTAAGTCCATTGCTAGTTCCTGCTCATGGACTAAAACTCTGAGAAAAGCAATGAAAGTCAAAATTAGCTTACTCTTCTTCAAGATGGAGTTATCCATTATTAATTCATTCATTCAGTGAGTGCTCACTGAGAGCCCTACATGCTGAGAATGAAGTGGCGAGCAATGTAGACATTGTCCTGCCCTCACATAACCTATGAAACAAGATAATGGTGTGATAGCAAACTGGAGACCAACGTTTACCTAACAGCAATGGAACAATCGCATATAAAGCCCGCCTGCTCCTTAGATGGAACATGAAACTGTGATATTAGACAGGCAGACAGATGTGAAGAAGGAAGGATCATTACCTGGCCCCTTTCAGGGAGTTATCTGGGAGGGACAACAGGCAGGGTAACTGCCATTGGTTTACTGGTTAGAGAAGAGCCAGCCTCCTGAATGTCTGACCAAGATCTGAGTTTCACCACTCATTTTATTTCCGATGTTTCTTCCTCAAGTAGAAGAGTCAGAGAACCCTCTCTCATTGCCAGAGAAGTAGTAGTGATCAACCAATGAATGTCGGGAATCAAAAAGAGCTAGCCTCAGTTCTTGGCTTTATCACATGCTAGCTATATGACCTTGACATGTGCCTTTCCTCTCTAAGCTTCTTCATCTATAAAATAAGAGCATAATGATAGCCATCTATGGAGTTATTATAAAGACTGAATGAGACAATGCACTGAGCCATGACCACCTGATAGCCCGAGACAAGTGTCCTTCAAGATTTTATTGCAGCCTGAAACACCACTCAGGCAGAAATAAGCCCCTGAGCTCCTAATGGGCATAAAATGCAAAAGAAAACAAACCCACTGAGATCCTCACTTGGGGGACTCCACAC
Organism: Pseudorca crassidens; assembly: GCF_039906515.1. Classification (NCBI taxonomy): domain Eukaryota; kingdom Metazoa; phylum Chordata; class Mammalia; order Artiodactyla; family Delphinidae; genus Pseudorca; species Pseudorca crassidens. Next base: position 79,985,018 of record NC_090310.1, on the reverse strand, counting down.
TGCCTTGCTCCTGGAGAATACTCACAGTCACCGTGAATCACGCTCCAGGGAGCCTTGGCGTGTAAGAATATGCCACTTGTCATTTGCTACACCGGTGGTTCTCAAATAGGAACGAGCTTGGCCTCAGGGGACATCTGACAATGTCTGGAAACATCTTGGGGAGTGCTCACGTTCTTGAATAAGGTGAACTGCACCAAACCAGTGCCTGGTGGTGAAGTAAATCCCTTGCATTTGTAAGTCAGGGAACCTGTGCCCTAATGGAACCAGCTAATGCAGATGGGGATAACAAGGACATTTCAAAGGGAAAGAAGAATCAGACATAGAAAAGTTTGGGGAGAGGGAAGAGATGGGGCTTTGGAGAAAGAGGTCTGCTAACTTGAGCGTCTACTCCACGAATCTAAGGAGCAGTAGATTGTTTGGCAATGAGTCGCTCCTTTCAGTGGAGTCCTAAACAGGGACCTAATAAACCAGAGAGGATCACATATAGTCAGAGATGTTAATGAGTAACCCTGAAGTATGATTCAGTAAAAATTTCACACCTTTTAAGGACCTTGGATGGGAGGTAGTCTATGGCTCATCCAACTGCATGACCTTTGAGTACAAATAATTACAACACCATGAGGTAAGTACAAAAACAGAAGTGGGTGCCAAGGAGGAGAGGCAGCTCAGACCCCGACTTGATGACCTCCACTCAGATGGGGAGGGAGGACTTAGAAGGCAGCAGGCACAGTGACAAGAACCTGGTCTTCAAAGGAAGTACTGCCTTCACCACTCAGCTGGAGAAGTTCCTTGTTCTCGGTAGGTTTCAATGTCAGCATCTGTAAAAAGAGAGGCTGAGAGCATCCTCTCCTCATGGCGCTGATAGGAGGATGGGGTGAGATAAGACATGCAAAGTACACAGTGAGGATGCCACCACCGGTGGCCATGATAATGGCTTGATATACAAAGTCCCAGCTTGGTTTTAAAACAGGCACTGAGCCCAGCAATGAAACCAGGGCAGAATAAAGGCTGTCACCTTACAGCGTTACTACTGGTCTGACAGGTAAGTGGGCTTCTGATGGGGCCTTATGCTCCATATTTGAGCTTTCTAATTGGGGGAATGAGGTCCAAGCCAGGATAAATCACAGATAAGCAAAATTTCTGTTTTCTGTATAATTCACAAGCCAGAATTTCCAGTGAAACTTTGGAGCTTATCCTGCTTTTCCTTAGGATAAAAATATTCTCGAAACAGAAGAAATTGTAGACAGCTCTCAATGTCTTCTGGGTAATCATGTCTTTAAGGAAAACTCCTGAGGCTTACTATGAATCAAACTGCATCTTAGCCATGTCCTTGGAGAGAAGTTTTAGATGGATGGGTGTTGGAGTGAAAGCTTCCAAAAGCCGATCTCGTTTCAAAGGAAAAGAATATGCTTTCAATTTTTCATGGTGTACAGTGGATTATTTTTATACTCATTCCTGAGTTTTTCATTGGAACACATAATGGCTATCTACTGTCGCAACAGGGAAGGAATTTTCCACTCTAATAACTGTGATCTTGTCTCATCTTTACGACGTGCAGAGGGAACAAGCTTTTGCCTGGAGTTAGCAACTTTTGACCCATCTTCTCCTGGGAGCTCAAGACTCAACAATAGCATTTAGCCAACATTTCCTGAACCCCTTCTATGGGTGTGATGCACTGTGCTAGAATCCAGGGTTGCAGCGGTGTGGAAGACATGGTTATAACTAGGGTGACCTCTGGGGAAAGTGGCAGGAACCAGGATTGGAGGTGACAGTCTAGCCAGGGTCTCAACAGGAAAGAGATGAGCATTTCAAATGTGCAATTTAAGGAGCATTCAATAAAGGGACTGCTTACATAGACTGAGGCAGTGTTTAAGGGAAGCAACAAAGTACAGAACTGTACATATGAAATAGTGACAGGGGAACTATTAATAACCCTAGGCCTGAAGGCACGAGAATGAAAAGCACCATCAGAAGCCAGAGAGGTGACTACATAAAGAGGGACACTGAAAGAACCTGTAGCCTTTGTCAGAGTGACAACCATCCCATGGACATAGGGCAGGGGGGGAGGTAGAGGAATGGTACCCCATGCTCCCACCCTCTGATCTTACTTGGTGCCCTTAATGGCCGAGCTCAACAGGCAACTGGAAGGCGAAGAACTCAACGATGCAGACCCCATGGTCAGCCTCCCAGAGCACTGAGCAGGGCGGCTGGTATATGGATCTAGAGAAACAAATGAAAGACATCTGGCATGTGGTCCAAAAGGACTACATTCTTTACCTGTGATAATTTGATGTTGTACAAAGAGAATGCACTCAAGTGAAGAAGGAGAGGGAGAAAGAGATGAGGGAGAAAGAGGAAAAGAAAGAAGAAAGAAAAGCAACAATAGGTCAAGAAAGACAAACAGGCGATTACATTCACAGGAAGTGTGTCCTTGCAGAAAGCTATGGCAACGCCAAGAGGAGCCGGACCTCAGGCGTGGGGAATCAGGTAAGGCCTCCGAAGGAGAGGTATCTGAATTGAAACCTGAAAAGCTGGTAGGAATCAACCAGGTAAGAGGGTGGAGAAGGGCATTTACAAAAGCCTCAAAGTGAACCGAGGTTCTTAGAGACCAAAAGTAAGCTTGGGGAGAAGATAGAAGTAAGATTGGTGAGGTAAAGAGAAAGACGACCAGAGAGAACCTGTGTGTGACAACAAAGAGCTCAGACTTGACCCTCAAGAAAATGGGGAGACACAGAAGAGAGTGACAGGAGCAAACTGGCATTTTCACATTTTCCTCCAATTTCACTCCCAGGAAGTACATGTGATGCTGCCAACCTTCCAGCAAACACACACCTGTTTGTCCCTGTCTTGACAAAAAGAAAGTGTACGTGGGAGATTGGTTTGTCTTTTTAATCCCTGGCAAAGATCCAAAGGGCCAAAAAAACAGAGGTGGCTCTTTTGGTGAGGCGAATGTTTCCATGAGAAAGGAAATTGCTGATGTACCTCTCCACGAACCACTGCATGCCTGAATAGGGATACCAACGTTTCGAAAGGCAATCTGACACACCTTTGGCATTTAAGAAATAGAAGTCTTAAGCCTCAGCGTCATGAACCAAGCCCAGATTAACGACCTTTCAGACTACAGGCTCAAGGAACTAGAAATAGGTCAGCCCTGCAAAGAATATTAAGAAATCACTGAACCACAGCAAATCAGACTTCTCATTCGTGCCACCCTCTTGTAACAAAGTGACCCTCCCCATCTCCTTGGAGTCTCTGTTTCATCTGATCTCTCCATCTGGGGGGCTGGGAGAACAAATATAGACTTCCTGCAAAGACACTACCTTTGATGCAAGACACAGGACATACATAAATAGAAGTATGTTAATTCTTCATTGAGTTCATCATTTGCAGGCCACCAGTTCATGGAGGAGGGCTGATTTTCATTACTCAAGTGAGTGTCCTTTGCATATTTGCTTTTTTCATTTGATGTGTTTATGCAATAAACCAATCATGCAATATAGTGATCTGACTGATAAAATTCCCAGGTCATCGCTTCTTTTTATCGTTATCTTGGTAAAATTTATCCTTAAATTGCAAGTTTGGAAATAGGAACTGTCTTATCACACCCTGGCGCTGATAAACACTGGCAGGATGGCCCAGATCCTAAAACAGACATGAACATGATCCAGTGGATGAGTCCATGTATCTTTCAAAGGACAGGCGGGCTCTGCTGACTTTACCTTTCTTTTTCTGGATCCCCTAATTTTGCTAAGATATAAACATTAGTACTTACCTGATGCCATTTCTAATAAACAACAATAATAAACAAGATTATTCTCAAGCTGTGTCTCACCCCCTTGCCTTCATTATGCTGAGTGTTTGCCAACATTCAGGTTCCCATTTCTGCAAAGGACTATTCTGGGGGGACCACGGCTTTGCCACGTTCAGGTTTCTACCCAGAACAGCTATTCGTTTTGGGGGCAAATGATTCTTCCCCCACTCTCCTGTCTTGGCCCAGTGATGGGTGTTGGTCACAGCATTCCCTTCCTCTTCCTGACCACTGAGTGGATACAGTCTGGGCAGATAATCCCATCATACTCCCTGGCCACAGAAGGTGGTCCAGGGATGGCCCTGGGTCTAGAGCTAAGGCCAGTCAGAGAAGCAGGAATAAGACTCTAACAGTGAAAGCGCAGACTCAGTCACAGCCCTGAATTTACCTATTCCTGGAACCAGTCTGCTCCATCCTTCCCATGGTTTGGTTAAACAAAGCAATAAATGCCCCTCTTTGGCTTAAGGTAGTTTGATTTTCTATAGCCTGTGCTGAAGGAGCCCTGATGAGTGTATCATACACTTCATGCTCTTTAGGAAATAAAATTCTCCACTTTCTCTAGATATCAAATTTCTTTACCCACAGAATGCCCGCAGAATATCACAGCCCCTGGTACAGCTATGGAGGGTGAAGGGTTCCTCATCCCCCAAACCCTCTTCAACTGATCACCACAGATAAGCACGAGGGCTCTGGTTTTGCCACAGGAAGGAGAGAAAGAAGGAAATGGTATGGCATCAGTGCCTCTCAACCCTATGAGCTAGATTTGATCATCTCTGACTGGAGGGATAAAGACCAGGAACTGCAGGACCTATTCCCATGAGGAAATGTGGGAGAACACAGGCTCCTGGCCCTTGCCTTCATGCCCAAGGGGCATAACATGGGAGAGATTTGGAGAGGCTGTGATATTTCCCTTCTTTACCTAGAACCCAGGGTCAACCCCATGGGCATGCGACCTATGCAGTCACATGGGGTCCCCCTGCTTGATAATGTTCTGCTGTTGCAGTCTTAAAAATTTAATTATGTTTGAAGAAGAAGCCCCACATTTTCATTTTGCACTGGAATCCACATATTATGTAGCCAGTCCTGAGAGAAGCCAGCACTTGTTGGCATTCCAAAGGTACTGAGGAGGTGGCTTATACACAAAGGGCACCATCAGTTGAGGGGTGTAATGAGTAGGAGGAAGAGAAAAGAGCATGTAGGATGGCTGCTGACGGAATGCAGTACGACCCCAAGAAAGGCATTATTTGGGAGGTTTGTAGAAAGCACTGGAAATACTTGCCTTGGTTTGAAAAGAGAGAGTGGACTCAGATCCTACAGTCAAGCTGGTAGGAGATTTTAAATGAAGGGATAATATAAAGGCAACTCATTAGGGGCAGAATCCCAGGAATCGGACTGCCTGGGTCTCATTTCTGCTACTTCATAGTTGTGTGACCACGTTCAAATTACCTAACCTCTCTGTACCTTATTTTCCTCATCTATAAAATAAAACTAGCAGTTGTACCTATCTCACTGCAGTTTGTTAAAAATCATATTAGATAATGCATGCAAATAGCACGGTGTCTGGCACACAATAAATCTTCAGTGAAAGGTTATTACTGTTGTCGTTATTGTTGTTAAGCATAATTTGGGAATTAGCAATTGTACCTCTTACTTTGTGCTAAGCAATGTTCTAAACCAGTGATTCCCAAAGTCTCAGGAAGGCTTTACACTCATAAAAATTACTGAACTTCCCAGAGAGTTTTTATTTATATGGCTTAAAATGATCAATATTTATAATAGAAATTAAAACCAGGACAGTTTTAAATGTGTATTTATTAATTCATGTTATAATAATGTTAATAACAATAATAATAGTAAACCATTACATGTTAACATAAACACCATATGCTTATAAAAATATAACAATTGTTTCCAAGCAAAAATCATATAATGAGATGCATGCTTTTGATGTCTGGTTGTAGAAGCCAGCTACCTTCTCACACCTTCTCCTGCACTCAGACCATCGTGATAATGTTTTTCTGCTTGAAATAATAATATGAGGAAAATCCAGTCATATATATATATATATATATATATATATATATATATAGTGAGACAAGAGAAGGGTATTTTAAGAAGATTTTCAGATAAGTATGGATATTCTCCTCTGATATCACACCAAAACTCAACAAGTAATGGTTTCTTAAAGGTTCATTGCAGTGTGGAATCTGAAACCATATCAATAAGCTTTTTATACTCTGCTACATTAATATCCATTTGGTCTATCTTGCAATTTGAATGGACCTTTTACCCACACATGACTTTAGAATATGATACGTCAGTCATCTGGAAAATATCAACTTACCAAATTGCAAAGATATTCCAGATGTTCATGCATTTCATATCACCATCATTATCATCAGAGAGAAAAGTATTTAAACATGGGAAAGCTGTTAAGCTCAGAGTGGTGGATTCGAGTTTTCCGACATTCTAATTTTTGCTTGAAAATAAGAATTTTATCTGTGGCAACAAATACCATTAGTTATTTCCCTTGAAGTGATAGCTAACTTTGTTCATTTTCAAATAACACTGCCAGATCCTGAGGTCTAAATAACCATCATTTGTCAGTCATTCTTCCTAAAAATGGTGTTTCATGAAAACAATGGCTACTTCAGGTCCCATCTCAATCACAGAAGTGTTTTTCCTTAGAGACAACCATCATCATTCCTCATACAGCAGAAGTGCTTTATATATGCTTCCCATCTCACCACACATAATATTAAAACTGTCAAGATTTAATAAAAATTAAGACATGTTATACTTCATCAAGGACACTCTTAAGTGCAACTGGTGTTATGTTTATTTTCTTGCCTGCAAGTGTGCTGTGGTGAAGAAGACCATGACTGCTGGGACAATGAGTGCCACCGCCTTAACTCAGGCTAAGGTTCCAGCAGGTCTGCCCACCATCGTTCCTGTACCATCAGTGCACATGTCAACTCAGGAGAGAAGGCAGAGAAACTCTTAGTACTACTATGCAAATACTTTTGACTCTGTGGACCCTACGTCTCTGGGACCCTCAGGAGTTCTCAGACCACTGCTATTTTAAACTGCTCCCACACACTCAATCACCGCAGGATCTCTATGACACGAGTGTTATTATTATCCCCATTTTACAAATAAGAAGACAGGCAAGGTGAGCTTGCTTAGGACCATACAGCCACGAAGAGGAAGGAGTGGGATTCGGCCAGAGTGTGGGCTCCTAACCACTATGATGAAAGAAAGGATGTGGTTTTAGCTGCATATTATTCCCAGCTTTTTGAGACACATGCTATAGTTATGAGGGGAAAAGAGGGGGGGCGAAGGACATAAAGTGAGACAGACTGGCGAATAAAGAGAAAGATCAAAAAGAGGAAATTATCTCTGATGAAAGATGACCATTTATCCATGAGATGAAGTTACCTTCCTAGAAACAGCCAGAACACAGCTCATTTAAAATTGCACTGATGTAAAATATAATTTCGATTTTTTTAAAAAAAAAACAGGTAATATAATAATAAGTTTGAACTAAAAGCCTGGGATGATAAACTTGGGTCAGCATCAGAGTTCAAGGAGAAGGTGCTTAGGGCTGAGCCAGGTTCTCAGCGAGCAGTACATTCCTTTTTCTTTAAAGGCAATTTATCAGGACTTATCCAAGCCTGTAAGAGCAATCCCTTAAGACCATCCAATTTCCTTTATTTCTAATTCCATACTTAGCAGGGCAACCTTCTGATAATTAATTTGGTTTCTCAGGTAAGTCAATACCGGGAAAGAGACTGGTTGAGTTATTGTGCTGGCTATGTTGCCCGCTGTAAATGAATAAATTGGTTTGTGGATTTATCAGTCCACCTCCCAAGAGTTCAGTTTGCAAACACCACTTTTCCTAGGGTGCGCTGACATTTGACTTGCAGACCTGCAGTGCTATGTGACCAAAGTGATCAGGGCTGTCTTAAGACTTTGTAACTCTGGGCACACTTATTTTAGGGGTCACCATCCTAAGTTCCCTCAAGTATATTAGAATACAGTCACTCTCAGGGCTGCTATATTGCACAATCCCACATCTGAATGGAGATCCCTGGAACTGCGCAGTAAGTGGCCCTACTTCGATTCCATTTTAAATATAATTTATTGTGTTAAAAATAAAGGGAAAGAATTTTGATAAAGATCTGTATTTAGCTCTAAGTCACTTATTTGATTTGCTTTGGGCCATAAGTTCCCAGCAATCATTACATATGGCAGAGAATGCTAATTGCCCCCAGGATCCATTCTCCAATTTTTCATTTTCATAATAGAATCCCACACCCCATCCCCTAAGTTTTAGAAGACACAGAGTCACCGTACTGGAGGTTTTTCTGTACTTCTAACTATGGCCATATTTTTAAGTCTGGTCAACTGTGTATGAGCAGGCATGACATATGTGAACTTCCACATCCCGCTCCTTAGGCAGACGTGACTTGATTTATTTTATCCTCATTCCTTCTTGCTATGAGCTGGAACTGGTTAATCAAGGTCAATGATACAGACAAGGACAAGGCTTCAGCGGCTGGCAGACCAATGAGATGGAGGGAACCTGGGCCCTGAACCACCCACATACTCCCTGAACCACCCACACACTCCCACACTGTCGCATGTGAGAGAAGTAAACTACTCTTTTGTTAGAGTTTATTTTGAGGTCTCTGTTACATAGGCTTGTTCTACACCCTAACTGATAGCAGGGATTATAGGGAAGTGAGAGAATCAAGTTATACATGTTTTAAAAAATAGTGAGGATTTCATGACTGCTAAATTAAACAAAGTCAGTATCCTTTCAGCTATCTCCCAGCCTGACACTGTCTAGCCCCGTGCTCCTCTCTGACCTTATTTCCTATTGCTCTCCCTATCACACACTCTCAGCTACCCTGGGCTCCTTGTTTTTCTCCACATGAGGCATCCTCCCACCTTAGGATCTTTGCATTTGCCTTTTCTTCCCTGTAAATACCCTTCCCTCATGAAACCATGGCAAATCCCTCCACCTCCTTCAGGCCTTTGCTCAAATGTCACCTTCTGTCTGAAGCCTTCCCTGACCACTCCATTTAAAATTACAGTTACCGGTCCCTCCCCTACCTGGGCCATCATGTGGGTCACCTGCTCCCCCACTTCCCGCCTCATTTTCTCTATGGGACTTATGAGCATAAGATTCTCTATATCTTATCTATTTTATTTACTGTCTTCCTACTTTCATCACAAAGACAGGTATTTTTGTATTTTGTTCACTGTAATAACCCCAGCGTCCAGAACACAATAGAACCTAGTACATGCTTAATAAATATTTGTTGAATTAATAAATTAATCAACTTTAATTTTTTCTTTACATGTTAAATTGACTTTTAATTTCTTCTAGGTCTCAAATATTTTAGAGGTCCTTAAAAGGTGTACAGGCCATAGGCACTGTGTATAGAGTGCCTAATGCACACAGCCTGATGCATGGCTACATGAATGAGAGGGGCATCCTCCTCCCCGTTTCCCAGCCCGCAGACATTAAACTCTCCGTACTCCTAACCCAAGGGAGCAGACACTGTCTGTGCTCTTCTCACACCCCCTTGAATCCCTTTTACGTACAGTCTCTCTGTGCCCTGTGCACTGCTTTCACCTTGACTTTCTGTGAGCTCCGCCTGTAACTGTGAATTTTTTAGGGGGCTGCCACAGGCTATGGGGGCTGCTTTGCCACATGAAAGAGAACCAGAAGTTCCTGGGTGTTGATGTCCCTCCCAGCTGGCTCTCAGCCAGTTGCCAACTGGAGGAGGAGTCTAAAAATCCATTTCTTTGCCACCAGTTGGGAGAAGATCTGAGGTGTAATTTATACCCCAGAGCTCCCCACAGGATGAGGCTGAGGCTGGGATGTGCCTGAGTTCACACCTTGCTTGCCTGCTTTCCCTTCCCTCCGCTGCTTCCCCCATCTCCTCACACAATCCTTCTGGGAGTACATGCTCAGTAAATCCCCTTGCGCGTGACTCTCATCTCAGGCTCTGCTTCTGGAGAATCTGACCTAAGGCACCCCAGCGGCCTCCCACACACACATCCACCTAAGATCCCTGAGAGACGAGCGCCACTGTGACCACTGCTGGTGGCAGATGCCTCCCTGCACAGTGGCTGAAGTGAGACTTCACAATGCTCTGCCGGATGCAAACGCCCTTCTGCGTGCACAGCCATCGCCAGGCAGAGGCCTGAGAGGACGGAGACATTACAGGATGAAGCAGGTACAGAAAACGACCACATGATACTCAGGAGCCCCGAGGTTGAAAGACAATGCCAGAACATTGAGAAACGGGTTCAAGCTCAACTCACCTACAGATTCGTTACGTGACTCTAGACGGAACTCCATTTGATAAACTCAAGCTATCTCGCCCTCCAAGATCAAGTTTGTATTGAGCTTTTGATTCTTCCAAAGAAAATGTACCACTGCATAGCTCTTGTTTCTAGCCTGCTTGTTTGAATTAAAGGCTTGCAGCATTTTAGTTTATGATATCTCTGGGGAGGAGTGAATATGTCAGTGTAATTAACTCATCTGATGAGAGAGGTCTTGTTTATTTCCCCTACAAAATAACAGGTGGTGGTGGAGCTCCGATACATTATGGTGATATGAAATGCATTTAGAACAAATCATACTAAATAAATAGGGAGACAAAAATGATTTCAAGGTACATTTTTTATTGTTTTAAATTAAGTTTTGAAAGTGAACAGCTGCATACCAAAAAGCCACAAAGCTGCTACCTACCCCCAATCTGCTCTTCTGAGAAAGGGTTAACGGCATTCTCAAGTTCAACCCACTAGGACTAATAGAAACTTGAGTGTTGTTTTCAAATTATTATCCAAACAATCACTGGGTTTCTGAGAACCCTCTTTGGGCATGGGAAATGGCAGTCAAAACAGTTTGTGTCATCAGTTAAAACAACCATACACGATTCATTTTACCGAATCCACAATGGCATTCATTTAATAAACAAGTAAGAGCATCACCATGTGCTGAGCATTAAGTAAATAAAAACAAATAAAGGGCTTCCCTGGTGGCGCAGTGGTTGAGAGTCCCCCTGCCGATGTAGGGGACATGGGTTCGTGCACCAGTCCGGGAAGTTCCCACATGCCACGGAGCGGCTGTGCCCGTAAGCCATGGCCGCTGAGCCTGCACGTCCGGAGCCTGTGCTCCACAACGAGAGAGGCCACATCAGTGAGAGGCCCGCGTACCGCAAATAATAATAATAAAAAAACAGAGGTTTTGCTACTGGAAGCTCACAGTCTAAAGTAGTATGGTTGGGACTCCCCTGGTTGCACAGTGGTTAAGAATCCGCCTGCCAATGCAGGGTACACGGGTTCAAGCCCTGGTCCAGGAAGGTCCCACATGCCGCGGAGCAACTAAGCCCGTGTGCCACAACTACTGAGCCTGCGCTCTAGAGCCCGCGCTCTAGAGCCCGTGAGCCACAACTACTGAAGCCCACGTGCCTAGAGCCCGTCCTCCGCAGCAAGAGAAGCCACCACAATGAGAAGGCTGCGCACAGCAACAAAGAGTAGCCCCCGCTCACAGCAACTAGAGAAAACCCACGCGCACCAACCAAGACCCAATGCAGCCATAAATAAATAAATTTATTTTAAAAAAATAAGTATGGTTGATAAAGAGGTATTTCAGGGATTAAGATGGTAAAGTATATCTTCCTCCCTCCAAAAACTTTATGAAATTCCAGAAATTGATTTGGTTTCATTTGTTCATTTTTTGCAGTTAAATGAATCCTGATATTAGAAAGCAAGTAGAAAAGATAATGTCCTTAAACCAGAAATGTGGAAGAATTCCTGATAGTGAGAAGATTTTATTGGAGCTGTGGAGATGTTAGACTGTAGGAAACCTTGAGAAGGAGGAAATGGTGTAAGGGAAGAAGCGAGAAGTGGAAAAAGAATACGGAAGACAAATGGAAAAGGAAAAAGGCTCATGTGGGGAGAGTTGGAAGGGCTGAAAGGAAGAGCAAGGGCTGGGAAGAGGGGAAAGGGTGGGGACAGTGAGAAGACAGAGGGAGGCTGAATAAGACGGATGTGACAGCTTCTGTAACAGCTGGAGCAGCAAAAGAACTCTAGCCTCATGGGCCACAGTCAGGAGCAAAGGGGCCCTGAATACACTGAATAGTGGCCCTTAAAGATATTAGGTCCCAGTCCCTGGAACCTGTACATGTTACCTCATATGGAAAAACATGGTCTTTGCAAATACAGTTAAATGAAGGATCATTAGATGGGGAAATTATCTGGGATTATCCTGGTGTTCCCTAAATGCATCACAAGTGTCCCTACAGGAGAAAGGCAGAGGGAGATTTGACACATCGACAGAAGAAGACAATGTGACCACAGAGGCAGAGACTGCAGAATGCAAATCCAGAATTTCTATTGTTCCTCAAGAAGAAATTCTAGAAGGAGAGAAGGAAATTATAAAAATAATAATAATCATCTCCTAGAGCTGAAGAAAAAAAAATACCTTTAAGTTAAATGGGCCTTTGAACATCAAGCAAGATAAAAACAAATAATAATAAAAGACTCGCCCCTATATACATTATGGTGAAATTTCAGAAAAAAAGACAAAAAATAGTAATTTGAAAATATACAGCTCAAGTAGTTTTACCTAAAAAGGTTAAAATTCTGATTGTCATTAGTTTTCATTGACAACATCGTAGTCTAGGAGATAGTGCATCTAGAAGGAAAAGATTACAAACTTAGAAACTTGTACCTAAGTAAACTAGCACTCAAATGTTTTCTAACATGTAAGAAATCAGAAACTTTACCATCCACAGGGTCCCTTTGATTGTCTTGAAGATGTACCACAGGAAATTTACCAAAGAATCTATGCTAGAGGAAGGTGACATACAAGGAGAGGGAAACAAGTAACAATAAAACATAAGGTCAACTTTAACAATTAATGAGTTACCTAAACATTTTTAATAAGAATTTGGAACTGAAATCCCCAAAACACCATTACATGGAAGGTTAAGAGGTAGGGCTGGAGGACAGAGTAAACCATGCTAAAGTTTTTCTCTTGTTCAAAGGGAAGACATAAACACCAATTAACTCAAGATGTGGCTGGAAAAAATATACCTTCATATGTATGAGTTAAGATTTAAAGATAAACATCAGAAAAATGTAAATAAGATATATAACCGTGAAACTACACTAAAGAAAAATTGAAACCAAGTAAATTCAATCCACTAATGAAAGTCAAAGTTTGGAAAAAGGAAAAAAACACATGCAGTAAGTAAGAGATATAATACACTGGCATATAAATATTCAGTAAATAACTATAAATGAGTTAAATCCATTTATGAAAAAAGCAGATATTTTAAAATAACAAACATTTAATAGAACATAATAATATTCAGTAGGCGTGAAAAATAGGGTGACATAGGCAACATAGAATCAAGAGAAATATTTTTAAGATGGCAGAAACTTTAGCTAAGTTAAAATGCTGATGAGAGGGAATGGATAGAGGGAAATGAGATGAGAAAGGAGGTAACGCATAGATTGATGTCTCTGAAAGCTAGGAGAGATTGGATCCAAAGTCAGATGGAGGGATTCCCCTCAAAGAAGAAGAAAAAAGCCTCCTGACTATTCAGACTTACAAGCTGCGATTGGAGTCAATAACCAAGATTTTTCTAGTATCACCATGCTGGGAGGGTTCTTTATAATAATATATTTTCTCATCAGAACATAATGAATGTTTATTATTAAGAAGTTAAAAAAGACAAATATTACAAAGGAAAATATAAATATTTCCTAAAGCTCCATCTTTCATCCACTGTTATTTTAAGTAAAAATCAATGTAATTCAATTTTTTGTTTTTTTATGATCAAAGTTGCTAAATACTACCCTTCTTTTGATTTCTTTATGTATCATCTTTCCACTGAATAATTAAGAATACAGCTGTTCTGATGGAACAAGAGCCATAATTTAATATTAATAAATCTTAACTCTGCTTGGGTTATTCAAGATTATTAAAAAGTATAATTCATGCTCAGCCCACAAGATCTCTTCCAATCCCACAGATATATCAGGCTCCTGCTGAGATAGTTCTCTCTCTCTCTAGAACAGAGATCAGTCCAAAGAGGTATGAGTTCAGAGGCAAGTCTTCCCACCCTGGAGGTCTCATGACAAGAACATATGTCTCAAGGAAAAATCAGTCTTAAATGAACATCAGTGATAGATAGTGATCAAGAATATGAACTTAGGAGCTGAACCCCTTGCCTTTAAATCCAAACTCTACTGATCCAAGTCCTCCTTGAGTGTGAAAGTTCATATTTATATTAGCAAAGATCTATTGAATTCCTACTCTGTGCCAGGCCTGTACTAAATGTTTTTATGGGCTAGGTCTTTATCTGTTCATTCATTCAAGAAATATTTTTCATCTCTTCTTTGTATTAAGAACCAATAGGTCTGGGAATATTAGAGTGAACAAAATTAGGGATTGTCTGTAGTCTACTAGAATCTGTTGTCTAAGAAGGGAGAAAATCAATAATCAAATAATCTCTCTTTTAATCCTCAGAACAGCTCTGTAAGTAAGGCACCATTATATCACTTTGCAAAGGAGGTGTCAAAAGAGCCCAAGGTCCCAGCTAGTTAATAGTTGAGTCTAGCTCCAGAGCCCACCCTCTTTACCACTTCCCTATACTGCTGACGGTGGTGGGTGTCAGAGCCTCAAGTTTCTTCAATACCTGGTTGGTAGGGGGCCTTTTGCCACCTCTCTGAATTCCCTGCCCTTGGGATCCCCTGGACTCATGTTGCCTGCGCTCTAGACCTGACACTACTCATGAGCTTCTATCTGGAAGCCCATTCAAGTGGCCAAATCTTCAGCAGAGTTTGACCAGATTTTCTGTTCAATCCCTGTCTTACTCAGCATAGGAGAACTCCAAAAATCAGGTTACATTTGAGTAGCATTTTGCGTCTTTTTTAAGATTCAAAATAAGGAAATATCACCTTACATGTTTTCCTTTTGATTCATCCATATCTTTTAGGACCTTCTCTCAACAGCTCTGCCTCCTGCCTAGCTGGGGCTGAGCTTCATCTGCTACATCCTCTTGTGGTCACTTCTGGTTACCACATAGCTGTCCCACTATTCTGGAGGATCTTCTGACTGGACACTCTCTGGGAAACCCAGCAATAAGAAAAGACCATTACCCTCAAAGCTCTTCCCTCTGTCGTTTTCATTCAGCATACATTATACCCAGCCTGCATGGCTGGCATGCACCCAAATTCTATAGGATCATAAACTTTGAAGGACCCAGGCCTTGGTTAAATCCTGCCTCTGCTATGTATCTGCTCTATGACATGACCTTGGACTGGTTCCTTAGACATTCTGACCTTCAGTTTATCATGTATAATGTTCAGATCAATCTTATAGCTCCCAACAGATATGGTAATCATGAATAATCAAAGAGATACACTAAATTAAATGCTAACATGGTGCTTGACAAAGAACATGCTCAATAAACATCATCATCATTATTATAATATTTCAATCATTATTACTATTATTTATGTTGGTCATTTAGATCTTTAAACCTGAAAACAGTGTTCTCAGTGGTGGTTTGGCACCAGGGAAAACCACTCTTTCTCTCACAGAAGGCCTTTTTAACTGATAATATAGCTGAAATGTGGTCGCTTTTTCCCCAGCTTTATTGAGGTAGAATTGACAAAACTGAGGTATTTAAAGTGAACCATGTGGCTACATGATGTACATATACATTGTAGAAGGATTCCCCGCCTTGAGTTAATTAACACACCCATCAGAAAATGTGGTCACTTTTAAATAAAACAGAAATACAAATATATTGAATAAAACATGATCTCTCATTCATTCTGAACATTATTGCTTGAAGGAAAACAGATATAATTTGAGGATGAAAAGAAACATGAGTAGGAAAAGGAGATGAATGTGGCACTTTTATAAGGTCCTCCTACTCAAAGTGTGGTCCACCGACCAGTAGCATCAGCATCACTTGGGAAAAGCATAATCCCAGGCCTCACACTAGACCTGCTGAGTCAGAATCTGCATTTTAAAAAGTCTCAAGGTAATGGCTACACACATTAAAGTACGTACTTTGGAGCATGTTCCTGGGCTTAAAGCTGGTGGTGTGCTCTTTATGAAGTCGATCTTCACTTCTGAAATTCTGGATTCTCTTTTCCTAGATCTGTGTTTCACTAGCATAACTTTTATACTAACCAGCAACAATTAAGGTGTTTTTCAAAATTTACAAATTAAAATAAAATGTAATGCTGGTGAGGAGGACGAGCGGAACAGAGACAGAGAGGAATAGGGCAAGACATTTTTCTGAGTTTACCGGAGCATAAGTCTCAGAGGTCACTCACTGTGCCTGGGCCCTGGTTGCAGAACAGGCTAGCGGTGGGGCTGAGATTTCAGTCAGATTGGATTTCATCTAGAGCCTGTGTTCTGTCTTCTAAATCCTACAGTGGCAATTTCCATGTGGCCAAGAAAAGATGATCCAAAAAGGAGGATCTTTATAAGCCAGGGGATGCTCCAGGCCTGAGTCAGCTGGATTATTTTTACTAAATCTTAAAGAAAAGACCATAAGTCTTCAAATCTTTGAGTCAGTTTCACCTGAAGGTCTCACTAGTGAGAAAAACTGGGGGCAAATATTCCCTGTCATAGAGTCTAATAGTAGAGGCAGATTGTAACCATGATGCTCTCAGTGCAGACAGACACTGGGCTGTGTTTCTCACATGACATGAGTGATTGTTAAGGACAACATATGAACTTGTGGGCACTAATTTTAGGCCTGGTCCTGCCCCACACACTTTGTACACATAAGGGCATTTAATCACTAAAACTGCCCTTATAATTATCTCATTATTAACCCATTATTTTTAATAGCACATTAATAGTAGTATTAGTAGTTATATAGATGGGGCAGTAGAATTTACAGAGGCTAAATAAATTACCTAGACTGAAAGACAGTAACTCAACATTGGTCAGTCGAGGGCCCCAGTCTAGACTCGTGTCTTTTCTGCTTACAAGGTTTCCTCACCTGGTGACCTTGGGGAGTGCAATGGAAAGACCACAGGATTTGGTCCAAGGCCTGAGTTCAAATTCTACTAACACCATCTACGAGCTGGTGGACAGCGTCACACAGAACCAAGATCTTAAAGGCTTTTTCAGGCCAGGGTTCAATGTTCAGTCCACTCAGAGGCCAAATGTTCAAAAATGGGTAGGTTAGTAAACCTTCCCTGAGTAAGATTCCATACTGTTAGTTATGACAAGCATCAATTCTACCGAATCCTGCATGGTCATCATCGATGGGAGCAAGGAAAGGCAGCATAATGAATACAGGAAGTGCAAAGATGTTCTCGTAAATAGAGAACTTGGATTGGATCTAGTGCCAAGACCTATTTTGTTGCTCAGAAAGTGAGAAGAAATTAAACATAAGAATGTCCAGGGCTTCCCTGGTGGCGCAGTGGTTGAGAGTCCGCCTGCTGATGCAGGGGACACAGTTTCGTGCCCCGGTCCAGGAAGATCCCACATGCCGCGGAGCGGCTGGGCCCATGAGCCATGGCCGCTGAGCCTGCGCGTCCGGAGCCTGTGCTCCGCAACGGGAGAGACCGCAACAGTGAGAGGCCCGCGTACTGCAAAAAAACAAACAAACAAAAATGTCCAAATAACCGAAATTTCCTGTTTCTCTTATGGAAATCTGTCAATGCTGGAACCACATTCTGATGGGACAAGCAAATTATGCTGGCTTTGGTTCATCACTGTAGATTCCAGCTTGGCACTGTCCCCTTCACTCTCTGCTGTGTGTGTGTGGTGTGTTGTTTTGTTTTGTTTTTTGTTTTTGTCTTTTGGCCACACCCTGCAGCTTGCGGGACCTTAGTTCCCCAACCAGGGATTGAACCCAGTGCCACAGAAGCGAAAGTGCCACGTCCTAACTACTGGACCACCATGGAATTGCCACTCTGTTCTCTGACACCTGCCTGATTCACCCACTTACATCAGCCGCCTGGCCCAGGGAGATAACTGAATTTGCAACCCAGGCCATAAACAAGAGACCTCAGATAGCCAATTCAGGGCTAGCTGGAGTGAGGTTCCTCCTCCCCACCCACTCTAGAACCCAGGCTCAGGAGGCCAAAGTCCTTGGTCCATAAAGGGCATGTCATATAATCAAAATGTAACACATTTATCATTTCGTTTTCAAGGAGTGACTGCTGGAATTATATTTTCCATGTAAAACAATAACAGAATTCTTAGCTGATCAGCAAATAAGTAAGAGAAAACAGCTTTGTAATTATTTTGACAGTGGTTGGACTCAAAAAGAACCCATCAACCCCATTTCATGAGAGAGAGCACTAAGCAGAACTGAGCAAATATTTCACCTAAGTCTAGTCCAACACATGCTACCTCGAAGTCGACTCCTATAATGAAAATCTGTCGTTCGCAAATGACTCATCATGTGAAAACTCTGCTGATGATGTTGGAGATGAGGGTGATACATGTGAAAATGAAATTAATCAATATGAAGATGAAGATCAGCAGTCCATCACAGCCAAGCTGCTTGATAATAATGAAACTGGGGAACAGACAGGGCTCAAGAAAATCATGAAAGTGCAGGAAATGTCAGTGATAATCGTGAATCAGTAACTATTGCTAGAAATGGAAAAACAAAGAGTAGGCAGACCATGGAAGAAGTATTGTCAGGAAACAACCGGCATCCATTGCTACCTCCCCAGACCAAGCCAGCAATCTCTGTCCCCTGAATTATAACAGTGAACCACAAATTTGCCTGTTCCCTACAGGATGTTAACCTCACAGCGGCCAGAATAATCCCGTTAGAACACAAATCACATTGAGGCACCCGTCTAATCAGAATCTTCTGCTGGCAATCGTGTCACTTGTTCATAAAAGCCAACATTCCCACATGACCTAAGACACTTGAATGACTGGGCCCCCCATGACCTGGCTCACCTTCATGTACTCCAGGCACATCAATCAGATACACAGTTTCTGAAACGCCAGCCGTGGTTCCTTCCCAGAGCACTGACATGTGCTGTTCCGTTCTTCTGGAATTTGCTTTCCTCAAGCAACCTCAGAACTTATTCCTCACTTCCTTCTGGTCTTTCCTTAAACGGCATGTCTCGGTGCAGTGCCCCCTAGCTAACCTGTCTGAAATTACAACCCTCTTCCCAAACACGCTACCCTACTTTCTTCCCTCCTTCACTTTCTTCTTAGCATATCACTCTCTCAAACACAAATATTTTAGCCAAGCATCTGGTTTGTTGTCTGCCTCACTAGTTAGACTGCAAACTCCGGGAGGTCAGGAAGTTTTGCCTATTTTGTGGTCTGTGGTATCCCACGTACCAGAAGAGGGTCTGGGGTGTAGTAGGTGCTCAATAAATATTTGTTGGATACATGACCATAATTCAGAGATAAGCAGGAAAGGAATGATGATAACACCACATTAAAAGGATTTGTTAAATTTACCACCTAGAAATATGTCCAGATAGTAGCACCCTCACCTTCCAAGAGGACTTGTAAAGGTGGTGAGACAACACCAGTCTTCTCCCAAGTGAACAGATAAAATACAGGTTATTGAACCACTAGAGCAAAGAACTAGGATGGGAATGAAGGCATCCTGGCCACCCTCGCCCCCTCCCCTCTGCAGTAGTTATATGGTGAGTCGTAGCCTGAAATCACCAGTCCCCCCTTCTTCATCAAGAATCAAAATGGACTGATTTGCAATTCCATTGAACAGACATTTATTTACTGAACTGAGCTTGCAAAGACATTAAGGCTCTGATGTGGCAGAAGAAAAATTGTTAAGTTAGTTAGTCTTGGAAGGAGTTTTT
Source organism: Pseudorca crassidens (assembly GCF_039906515.1). Lineage (NCBI taxonomy): Eukaryota > Metazoa > Chordata > Mammalia > Artiodactyla > Delphinidae > Pseudorca > Pseudorca crassidens. Next base: position 79,965,340 of record NC_090310.1, on the reverse strand, counting down.
CTTCCACTCATTTGTGAAGATTAATGACAAATATTGGGCATGAATCTGATTGTACTGTATTGGCACACATCTTCTGTAAAAACCATTAATGGTGGGCTTCCTTGGTGGTGCAGTGTTTGGGAGTCCGCCTGCCGATGCAGGGGACACGGGTTTGCGTCCCGGTCTGGGAGGATCCCACATGCTGCAGAGCGGCTGGGCCCGTGAGCCATGGCCGCGGAGCCTGCGTGTCCGGAGCCTGTGCTCCGCAACGGGAGAGGCCACAGCAGTGAGAGGCCCGCGTACCGCAAAAAAAAAAAAAAAAAAAAAAAATTAATGGTAATTTGGCAATATGTGATGCTTATCTGCAAAGCTATAGCAAGAACAAGGGTTAAAAACTAGAAAATGGTGCATTTGCAAGAAGTCCATTCTCAAAATGTATTATCTGCATCTGGGCAAGTCCCGCTCCTCTATCTGGGAAATGGATTCTCTAACAAGGTAGATCCCTGTCAAGATAGGTGCATGGGCCAGAGAGGGGGGACCACATGGGCTGATTCACCTCAGAGAGCTGTATATCAAAATTGGTAAGTATGATTATCCTTTCTTGTTCCTTCAACTCAGAGGAGATATCTTAACGGTTCAGGAAGCCCTCCTGATACATCACGCTTGTGACTGTGCACAACATGTTTGCCTCCACAGTACTCTCTACAGCAGTGTTTCTCAACCTCAGCACTGTTGATATTTGGGGCTGGAAATTTTTTTGCTGTGGGAGGGCTGTCCTGTGGACGGTAAGATGTTTAGCAGCATCCCTGACCTCTACCCACTAGATGCCAGTAGTACTGCCCCAAACACAATCAAAAGTATCTCCAGATACTGCCAAATGTTCCCTAGAGGACAGAATCATCTTCAGTTGAGAACTACTGCTGTCAAATGATCTTTCCATAAATTGAATTATATTTTCACCACCTACAGTTAAAAATAATACATGATTAAGTTTTATAAACGTATACATATGTTATGTTTGATAGCCACCCGTTCCTCCCCTTATGCATTACTTCCACCATAATTCAGGCTCTCGGGAGCTCTGTCCTAATCAGGGGGAAAATCAGATTGCAAGAAATAGAAATCCAACTCAGCTGGACAAAGTGAAAAAGTGTGTCTTAAGTAGGCAGAAAAATTTCTCAGACCAAAGGAAACAGAGGAAGGATTTCCAGGACTTATAGGATACACAAGCAGTCAATCGCTTTCTTCTCTCCTCCTGCACGTCCTTCTCTTTCATTCCTCCCCCACTATCATTTGTCCTCCACGTAGCAGTAAGAGAGATTCCTTTAAAATATAAATCTGGTCATGTTATTCCGTGGTTTTCCATCATGCTTAGAATAAAATCTCAAGTTCATACCATGATCCCAAGACACAACTAATCTGTTCTCTGACCGTATCTTGCCACTTTCTCCCTCTGTCTTCTCTAACCACAAAAGCCTTCTTGCCACTCCGAATACACTCACACCTCACAGCTCTTGAACCTCTCCTCTGCCTACAGTGTTCTTTCTCCAGATATCCACGTGGCTTACTCCTTCACTTCATTCAAGTCCCTGCTGAAATAGGACATTTTCAGAGAGGACTTCTATGGCTACCGTATCCAAAAGAGCAACCCTCCCCACATAAGTCTCTGTATCCTCAGTCTGTTTTTCTTCCTCCGTAACTCTTAACTCTATAAGGTAAATTCTAGCAGTGTTATTTGTTTATTGTCTCTCCCTCACCTCCATAAAGCAAATTCCAGGAGATCAGGCCATTTCACTCTCACATCTCCAAAGCCTAGAACCACAGAGGCTGGGGCTTCTCAATCAATGTTTGCTGTCAATCAATATTTGTCAAATGAATGAATAGATTTATCATTCTTCATTCTCAGAAGATGGACTCCTATGTTCAACACCCTTACAGGTAGTTCATCAAAGATATTCTAAAATGTCAGCTTAGGACCCTGACTTTATGAGAATCACCAATTTGGGGTCCACATCAGTTAACTAATCCAGTGTCCGTATCATTCTAAATTTGGGGAGAGAAACTATCTGATCTGGCCAACTTGTTTGGATGCCCACTTCTTGTCCAACCAGCTGGAGTCAGAGAGCAAGGCTTCTAGGGCTAAATCTTCTAAGCCATAAACAGGGCAGATTCTCTAAGAAATGGGGTGTGGAAGGAGCTTAGGTATTTTGGGTATTTTCAACCAGCCCACTGTCATACTCTAAGAGCCTTCTGACTGATCTTTCTCAAGGAGCCAGGGAATGAAGCTCCTTCACAGAGTCTAAAACTCAGAGTCATGTTGGCAGGGCAGAGTAGCTAAGGTAATACTGAGGCCAGCAACGTGGCAAGTGGGTGCTAACCCCGACCCACCACCACTACCTTCAGATCATTACTAGGAGTTTTAATCTTGAAATCAAAGAAAGATGCCAAGATCAAAGTCAAAAGAGTCTCATTAAGGAGAATATAATTAGTCTCAAAGACCAAGAAAGCAAGCAGAAAGTATGTCCAAACGTGCAATCAGACAGGGTCTAGGCTGAAGTGTGGTTGGACGTACGTATGGGAATGGGCTGTGGGGGAGAAGGGAATACTGACACTCGGATAGGGAGACTTAAGCCTATGGGTTGAATATGAAGAAATAGGAAGTAGAAGTCTTACGTATCATTCGATAAGGGAGTCTTTCATAAAAGCATGGGCAGAACAAGTTGCTTAGCAGCAGCGTGATGAGGCCCTAACTCTGATCTCTGCAGGGGATGTCTGTACACTGCCTTGGTCTTACATGTCTTTCCTGGTATGAGAAGGTATGTGAAGGCTGATCTTAGCAAAAGTCAGTGACGTGGCTGGGCACCAGGCCCAGAGGATTTCTCATGGTCCTAATAACCAGCTTCCATCATGAGTCAATTCATCATATATACTACTTCTACATTAATGTTATTAAAATGACACTTAAGGCATGTCACCCCTTTGTTCAGAAGCCATGAGTGACTCATTGATGCCTACTGGATGAAGTACAAATGTTTCAACCCTGCACTTACCATCTTCCATGATTTATACTAAAGAGCTTATTGTACAAGAACCAAAGAACACAAAACTGAGTGTTACGTGTTAAATTGTGCCCCCTCTCCCCCCCAAAATGATACCTTGATAGTCCTAACCCTCAGTACCTCAGAACTTGACCTCATTTGGAAAAAGGGTTTTTGCAGATTTAACCAGGTTAATAACAGGTCATTTAAATGAGCTCTAATTTAATGTGACTGGTGTTCTTATTAAAAAGGGAGATCTAGACACACAGCACAGAGGGAAGACCATGTGAAGACACAAGGGGGGAAAATGGTCATGTCATGACAGAGACAAAGACTGGATTGATGCATCTGCTCAACCAAGAACACCATGGATTGCCGGCCATCATCAAAAGCTAGCAAAGGCAAGGAAGGATTCTCCGTAGAGCCATCAGAGAGTTTCACACTCACAGCCTCCAGATCTACGATAGCATTGATTTCTGTTGTTTTAAGCTACCCAACTCATGATACATTCATCCCTCGGTAACAGCAGGGGATTGGTTCCAGGACCCCATGGATACCAGAATCTACAGACGCTCAAGTCCCTTATATAAAATGGCCTTCCATATCCAGGAGATTCACTTCTGAATTTCAACCCACAGTTGGTTGAATCTGCGGATGCAGAACTGTGGATAGAGAGAGCTGACTGTACTTTGTTGCAGCAGCCCTAGGAAACTAATACAGCAAGGAAATAATGCAACAGGATTTTTGTTGTTGTTTAATTTCACATGGCAGTAGAGTGACCAGTTGTCCCAGTTTGCCCAGAACTGGGCAGAACTGAGGGGTTTTTCTCAGGAACTTTCAGTGCTAACACTGGGAAAGCCCCAGGGAAACTGGGGCAAATTTGTCACTTGTAGGCAGAATTCCAGGGAGAAAGTAGACCAGTTTGCATAAAGAACCAGGAAGCTCCTCTTCTTAAGAGTCAAAGTTAGAACTGTCAGGGTAGGACTTGGTGGCCTCGACCAAGGCATAATGGCAAGAAAGGGCAAAGATACCCCAAAGATAAATTTAACATGAAGGTCTATAAATTAAAATTGGTAAACTAGTCCCCACAGGGACTGAATCAGGAGAGAGATAAAAGAAAACAGTATTTCCATCTTGGAGACATGGTGAGAAACAGAAATTGTCCATACCTGGTCCTCCTTGGGCAGATTCACCAAACTTTCCCCAGAAATGAGTACTTTTTAAAATTTTATATTTGTTTAGAGGATAGGTAGAAAGATATCTTGTTTTAATGTGAATTTCTTTCTTAATAGGGTGGAACATTTTCAAATGTTCACTAGTCCTTTCTATCTCCTCTTTTGTGAGTGAAGTATTTGATTTTTGCCCATTTTTCCCCATAGGTCTTAGTTTTTAGAAATTGGTTTGCATGAACTCTTCAATAGCAAATATATTTACATCTTTTGTGCCATATATGCTGCACATATATATCCATGTTTAAGCTATGCCTTTTAATAGTATGCCTTGTGTTACTTTTTAAAGTGCAGAAATTTTATTTAAATTGCTGATATTTCCTTTATGATTTCAATTATTTTTTTTTAAGTTTAGAGAGTCCTTGCCCACACAGAGAGAAAATTTAAATGGTTTTTAATTTTTTAATAGAAAGTGTTAATATTTTATCTCTGGAAATAGGGACCCATCCGGTTAAAATACTTATCTTTCCATTTTATTATTATTTTTTAACATCTTTATTGGAGTATAATTGCTTTACAACGGTGTGTTAGTTTCTGCTGTTATCACAAAGTGAATCAGCTATACATATACATACATCCCCATATCGTCTCCCTCTTGCGTCTCCCTCCCACCCTGCCTATCCCACCCCTCTAGGTGGACACAAAGCACAGAGCTGATCTCCCTAGGCTATGCGGCTGCTTCCCACTAGTTATCTATTTTATATTTGGTAGTGTATATATGTCCATGCCACTTCGTCCCAGCTTACATTTCCCCCTCCCCATGTCCACAAGTCCATTCACTACATCTGTGTCTTTATGCCTGTCCTGCCCCTAGGTTCTTCAGAACCATTTTTTTTTTAAGATTCCGTATATATGTGTTAGCATACAGTATTTCTTTTTCTCTTTCTGACTTACTTCACTCTGTATGACAGACACTAGGTCCATCCACCTCACTACAAATAACTCAATTTCGTTTCTTTTTACTGCTGAGTAATATTCCATTGCATATATGTGCCACATCTTTATCCATTTGTCTGTCAATGGACACTTAGGTTGCATCCATGTCCTGGCTATTGTAAATAGTGCTGCAATGAATACTGTGGTACGTGACTCTTTTTGAATTATGCTTTTCTCTGGGTATATGCCCAGTAGTGGGATTGCTGGGTCGTATGGTTGTTCTATACTGGCACAAAAGCAGAAATAGATCAGTGGAACAGGAGAGAAAGCCCAGAGATAAACCCATGCACATATGGTCACCTTATCTTTGATAAAGGAGGCAATGGAGAAAAGACAGCCGCTTCAGTAAGTGGTACTGGGAAAACTGGACAGCCACATGTAAAAGAATGAAATTAGAACACTGCCTAACACCATACACAAAAATAAACTCAAAATGGGTTAAAGACCTAAATGCAAGGCCAAACACTATAAAACTCTTAGAGGAAAACATAGGCAGAACACTCTACGACATAAATCACAGCAAGATCCTTTTTGACCCACCTCCTAGAGAAAGGGAAATAAAAACAAAAATAAACAAATGGGACCTAATGAGACTTAAAAGCTTTTGCACAGCAAAGGAAACCATAAACAAGACGAAAAGACAACCCTCAGTGTGGAGAAAAGGGAACCCTCTTGAACTGTTGGTGGGAATGTAAATTGATACAGCCATTATGGAGAACAGTATGGAGGTTCCTTAAAAAACTAAAAATAGAACTACCATATGACCCAGCAATCCCACTACTGGGCATATAGCCAGAGAAAACCATAATTCAAAAAGACACATGCACACCAATGTTCACTGCAGCACTATTTACAATAGCCAGGTCATGGAAGCAACCTAAATGCCCACTGACAGACAAATGGATAAACAAGATGTGGTACATATATACAATGGAATATTACTCAGCCATAAAAAGGAACGAAACTGGATCATTTGTAGAGATGTGGATGGATCTAGAGACTGTCATACAGAGTGAAGTAAGTCAGAAAGAGAAAAACAAATGTCGTATATTAACACATATATGTATAACCTAGAAAAATGGTACAGATGAACTGGTTTGGAGGGCAGAAATAGAGACACAGATGTACAGAACAAACGTATGGACACCAAGGGGGGAAAGTGGTGGGGGGGAAGGTGGTGGGGGGATGAATTGGGAGATTTGGATTGACATGTATACACTGATGTGTATAAAATGGATGACTAATAAGAACCTGCTGTATAAAAAAATAAATAAAATTCAAAAAAGAACCTGTACAAAAAAAAAGTAAAATAAAATTAAAAAAAGGATATTCTAACCGTATGCGCATTCTAGACTTGGTGTCAATTTCTAGTTAACAATATTTCTGATATTTAATCTATTTCCAAATGGAAGATGTATATATAGTCATAACTTTTCTTTTTTTAACCAGATTATCCATCACTAGAATTCAAGGTTTTGATATTCTTAATATGAAAACAATAAAAATTAAAAGATCTAAAAAAAAAAAACACAAGACAAAAAGACTAACCTCAGAATGGGAGAAAATTTTTGCAAACAAAGCAACTGACAAAGGATTAATCTCCAAAATATACAAGCAGCTCATGCAGCTCAATACATAAAAAACAAACAACCCAATTCAAAAATGGGCAGAAGACCTAAACAGACATTTCTCCAAAGAAGATATACAGACTGGCAACAAATACATGAAAGGATGCTCAACATCACTAATCATTAGAGAAATGCAAATCAAAACTACAGTGAGGTATCACCTCACACTATTCAGAATGGCCACATCAAAAAGTCTACAAATAATAAATGCTGGAGAGGGTTTGGAGAAAAGAGAACCCTCTTGCACTGTTGGTGGGAATGTAAATTGATACAGCCACTATGGAGAACAGTATGGAGGTTCCTTAAAAAACTACAAATAGAACTACCATTTTATTATAATAAAAAGTTGTGTTGTGTCCTTACTTATTCCATTAAGTAGCTCTCACTCTTCCTTCCTGTGGCTGGCACAACATAAACCAGGAACTGGATTAGGGTGAGGGGAGTGAGGCGTTTGGAGCACAAAGTTTAAGGAGGCTTCACTCTCAGGTGTGGAAGGATGGGAGGATTAATAGTTAATTAACTAATTATCATGTTTGAAAACATGCATGTGACACTGAAAACCTGAAGAATGACAGAGGGAGAATGCTATTGAAAATAAGAAGAGGAGTAAGAGAAAAAGCCAACTTTCAAAAATTCTACCAGAAAATCAACTATACTCCAATAAAAATTAAAAAAAATAGAAAGCTTCTACTATTTAAAAAAACCTGTATCAGAAATAAAATTGAGGGGAATCTTCAAGATGGTGGGGTTGTGAGGATGAATTGGAATATGATTATTTCCTTGTTAATGGATGCAATAGATACTGGAAAATCACACTAAACATCGCTTGCTTATCATTTTGTACATATAGAATAAACTTTTTAGGGATATATTTCACTATATGCTATATTTCACATCTTTGGTAAGTGATATCTTTGGCTAGAAGAGAGCAAAGGCATTGTGACTCGAAACAACAAAAGTCAAGATTCATAATGGAATACAATCCATACTTTATCCCTTCCTTACTAACAGAAGAATAATCATCAGGCAACAAAAACTCAGGCCTCCCATGGATTGCAATTGCTCTCTGTCCTTCCGCATCTAGTCTCCCAAATGCCGACATGGACTTGAGAGAGCTGGCTGTGAGTTTCCGTCCACTCTTCCCTCTCCACCTGCAACACATCCTCCTTCCGGGAGTTTCCTTTAAAGTTAGAGCTTAAGGGCTCCTATGATCTTCCACGTTCAGGAGTCCAGAGTTCACCTTTTAAAGGAGGAATGATTATATAGCATCTTTTATTTTTATTATGATTTATATAATTTATCTAATTATTAGTTAACATGTATAGGGCAGTATTCATAGATTTGATGTGTTATATGTTCACTATCTGGGATTGTGGCTCATGTTTTTTTCATCTTCCATGAAATTCCCCTGAAAATAATTTTCATGTTTTCTGCTTATGTACCCTCAGCCTCTATCAAGGACTAAATAATTCCCATTGATAATTTTTTTCTTTACTATAAACAGCATTTTCCTGTCATGTAACTTTGTCGTATAGGAGAGACCAAATCACTCCCTGCATATTTTTCTAGAATACAACCTTGGTATATATTGAAATCTTCTATCTTTACAGAGTACTCTGGGTCAATACTGTGTTAGGCGCTGGGAATTTGGGCTAACAAGATAGACCGACATGATCTTTACCATTAGGAAGAGTTCCAAACTAAGAGTTTAGAATATGTTTTAGTGACTACCTTCCCTTTCCTGGCCTAGCAGTCCTGCCTACCAGCACCGTGGCACTTAGTTTGGAGACAGAAATGATCCACAGGCTCCTTTGGTGTGGTGCAAACAAGCTTACCTCTATTGTTTCCTGGCAGGAAGGAGTGGTGTAAAACAACGCTACAATTGTAAGCAACAATTTCCAAGAGAGATGCAAGACACTGCTGATACTGTCAACACCTTGTTGATTAACTTTCTTTGGAAGAGCGTCTATAGCAACTAATCAATAACAGGGCCAAATCTTCTCTCTATTACTAACTCTTTGGTTGACTGAAGTTTAAAAAAAAAAACAAAAAACTTATGTTTATGTAATTTTTAACAACTACCAGAACAAATCCTGAGTTAATGTTTGACAATCCAAATCCCTTTACAGGCCTCCTAGGGATTGCAAGTTGTTTATTGATCAAATCCTTGTGTTTGGCAAATGACTTTCTCTATGAAATAGGGGGGAGAAATTCCAACAGTTTGAATGAGTTAGTCTTTTCTTCCAAGGCCAATAAAAAAATAATTTATACAGGATAATTATATGTGAATCAGCAAGTATGACAGTGAGACATCTTCACAGGAGAAAATCTAAATATTTGTCCAATTAAAAATAGTTAAACTGATTTCCTGTCTGTTAAAGAAAAAAGTAAACAAGAGACACAGTACATTAATCCTAAAAAGAATGGCTTGAAAATGAAGATATAAAATCTTCCCTGAGAAAAGGAATGAAATATGAAGATTTTCACCTATTTTTTCTTTAAAATCACAACATATGTTGAAATTACACATTTATAGACATGTACAACTTGAACGACTGGACAATTCTTCATTGAATTTCGTTCATTAACTATTACTTTTAGGCAGCAGCAACACCAAAATAATCAATAACCTATACAGCACCAGCACCAACCAATGAAAACAGGCGCTCCCGTGCAAGCATTAACCCTTTAGCTGCTTGACTACTAGGGAGTCTTAGGATAGGAGCTTAGGTGGCGAGGATAGGGTAGGGACATTCAGAGGGGCTTAGGAAAGGACATATATACAAACTGGTGTGGCAATGCCAATCATCCTTGTTGAATATCAACTCTCCTTTAAGTTCAAGTTCAAACCTCATTACAAAGGATATCACAGAACCATCCCAATTCTTTTGCTGTGATATTTTGTCTTAAGTGATTCTGTATTACCATAATCCTAATTACACACTTTTGGTTTAAAGGTGAAGGAAAGGAAGTAACAGAGGTGCAGCCCCTTTTAATGTCAATGAGGAAATGCAAAAAAGAGAAAGACAGTTTAATACCATGTAGTTGTCGGTACTACCTCTTCCTTTTTCGAGCTCTTGAATCTTTTGGTGGGCTGCATTTAGTTCGGATGGTATATTAGTCAGGGTTCTTCAGAGAAACAGAACCAATGGGATATAAAGAAAGAGAAAGAGAGAGATTTATTTTAAGAAGTTTGCTCACACGATTGCTGGGGCTGAGAATTCCAAAAAGTGTGTAGGGCAGTCTGGCAGGAAATTCAGATAAGAGCTGATGTGCAGTCTGTAGCCTAAATTTGCAGGGCGTGCCAGCAGGTGGAAAACCCAGGCAGGGTTTCAATGGTACAGTCTTGAGACAGAATAGCTTCTCCCCCTGGAAACCTCAGACTTTCCTGTTAAGGCCTTTGACTGATTGGATGAGGACCACCCACATTATGGATGGTAATCTGCTTTACTTAAAGTCATCCGATTGTAAACTGTAATCACATCCACAAATATAGATGCTAGGAATTCACAGCAATATTTAGACTAGAATTTGACCAAAATCTGGGTGGGCACCATAGCCTAGCCAAGTTGACACATAAAATTAATCATCACAGATGGGTACTTTGGAAGTTTAATAGTAGGTAGGATGATGGAGATGCTACTACATGGCAAAACCAAAGCCCATGACTAATTCTGTATCTTTAAGCATGAACTCTACTCCAGGCCCAGGGCCAAGCACAACTTTCATGTATACCTCACAATAGCCCAATGGGATAAATAAATAGTGATTATTCAACTTTGTACATGACCAAACAACTGTTTAGAGAGATTAGGCTGCTAGCTATACTAGTCTCCTACTATTGCTGTAACAAATTTATACAAACCTAGTGGCTTAAAACAACACAAATTCATTATCTTACAGTTCTGAATGTCAAAATCCAAAATGGGTCCTACTGGGCTAGAAAGAAGGTGTTAGCAGAGCTGCATTCCTTTGGAAGGCTCTAAGGGAGAACACGTATCCTTATCTTTTCCAACTTCTAGAGTCTGCCTGCATTCCTTGGCTTGTGGCCTCTTCCTACATCTTCAAAGTCAATAGCATAGCATCTTCCAATCTCTCTCTCTCTGACTCTGATCCCCTTCTTGTGATGATATGGGGCCCACCCAGATAATCCAGGATATTCCACCTCAAGAACTTAATCATATCTACAAAGTCCCTTTTGCCAGGTAAGGTAACATATTCACAGGTTTCATGGATTAGGACACCAGTATCTTTGGGGGATCCATTAGCCCGCCTGCCACACTTGGTCCATCTCACAAAGCTAGTAGTGGTGGAGCCAGGATTCAAATCCAGTTCTGTCTGACTCCAGAGCCTACACTCTGGACCATGGTAGCACTTCACCTCTCACAAATAGCACACAAACTGAATTAAATCATCAAGGTGATTATTTATTTCATAAGCAGGGGTAGGGACCATCAAAAGCACTGGTCATCGAGAATTGTAAGCAGATTAACAAAGTACTGTTCAATAAGTTAACCAAAGGCACAAGGAAATGCTTTGTTATAAAGAATGTTTCAACATCATGGGATTATACTTTTACGAACAATTGAAAAAGTGAGTTCTTCAGGCTTCCAACACTAAAATGAAGCTTCTCTGATCACACAGATTAGCTATAAAGCCAAATTTGGAAGAGACTGAATTAAAGACAGTTTTTTCTCAGAAGAAAGAAGGGAGATGAATAAGGACACGTTAATGCCAAAGTTATGACTATTGTCCTCACACAAAACGCCCCAAAATCTCAAGGATCAGTTTTCTAACTTGACCTGCTCTAAGAAGTCATATGGATAAAATTCGATTTGAAGGATTTGAAAAATAAAGCTTGGAATCTCCTGGCTTGGAACAGAAAGAAGAGGGATTCATTTACTCGGGTGAGGTGGGTTCAAAGCAGACCTCTAAAAAAGCACGAGCAAAAGAGCCCAAGGAGAAAACTGGAAAATAATAAAACAGACAGCTCCACAAGAACTCACCGCCCGTTCTCATCTAATGGTCTTTTCACTCATTTCTCAATCAAGTTGCAAGACAACATTTAAAGTAAATGACCGTGGAAACAGCCTGCTCAAAGGGCATGAAACAGAGTGCCATGGGCAAGAATGCCTGTGCACAACTCAAATGCACACAAAAACCTTACTTTTCAATAACTTGATTCCTACTTCCATTTTCTCTGCACTGAAATGTATTTTGCTATTGATTTACAGACGTGATCAGCTCCAAAATACTACTTCTGTTCTTATTTTGTAGGAAGGAAGATTAAACAATAACGAAGAGAGAATTTTCATCTGCCTTCTAGGAACACTTCCAAAGAAATACTGTTTGCTGAATACTAGACACCAGTGGTTCTGAACTGGGGACATTTGCAATGCACACTTGGCAGTATCTGGAGAGTCTTTTGGTTGTCACCACTCAGAAGGTGGGGACAGAGGAATGGAGGGTGCTACTGGCTTCTAGGAGGTAGAGGCCAGGGATGTTGCTAAACATCCTAAAATGCTCAGGACAGTTCCAAGTCAAAGAATTATCCAGCTCAGAATGTCAACACTGACAAAGTTGAGAAACTCTGATATATATAGTGTAGCAGATAAGGATGGGGTTCTGAAACCAGAGAGCCTGTGTTCAAATTCTGGCTCTTCCCCAGGCTGGATGGAAAACCTTGAAAATTGTCTCTTCATCTCTAAAATAGATAATAAAAGCACCCACTGTGCAGGGTTCCTGCGAGGATCAAATAAATTAATCTAGGTAAGTGCTTAGCATATAGCCTGGCACAAATGATACACATGTTATTAGGTACATCATAATATAATACTAATCTCACTGACTAAAAATTATTTGTCACGTGCCTGTCTCCCTCAATTACCTCACTAAATTGTAAGCATCCTACAGGCCAGACTTGATCTCAATCATGTGTCACCTCAGCACCAAGCACAGGGCCTAAATAGACTTAAAACAAACTGGGAGGCCAAGACTCAACCCACTGAGAGCACTGAGTCGTTATCATTGGTGCCAAGCCCAACCTGCTCAGCCTTTGCCACTTCAAGCCATACTGGCCTGATGCCTTTTGTAACTGAGGGCTTTCTCTGACCTCCAAGTCTACCCTGTCTGCAACACGGGAGGCCCAAAGTGCCGGAGAATCAACGCCCCCTGAGGCAGCCTTCAACGGATGACTGATAGAAACTGGTGTATAAACACCCCAGCTCCCTCACCCCTGGGGTGGATAACTCAAAGGTGTGTGTTCTACTGTCTCTGCCAGTTCCCCAGCAGGTGTACGCTCCAGGTGTCCAGAGTGGTAACTCCCTTGGTGACACACTTTCCCACCCTGGTCTCACCTTATTACTCCCCTACCAATGTTTCTCGGCTTCACCTCCAAATAAACTACTAAACTCCAATCCTCATCTCACAGTTGGCTCCTGGGGAAACTCCAACTAACACTCACTATAAAAGTAGGAGGGATCAAGTTGCCAGGAAGGTGATGTCCCTGACTTAAGTATTTTTACGTATCACTAGGGCTCTGGCTTTACTCCTGCTTGTATTTCATCTCTCAGGGTATGTGTCCCCATCCACAAGACGGCAGGGACTGAAAGGGGAAGTGGAAGAAGCATAATCCCTTTTCCAAATGATGAAATAAATAATTCTCCTCCACGTCTGAGACTGGTATTAAGTGAAACTTGAGGTAAACTTCCGAGCACAGCTTGGGGCTGCTCTGTTTCTAGGGAAATACATACTTTTAAAATTAAGCTTGAGGCTAAAAGCTTCGAACAATAAATCTCCCTGAGGCACACTCCTCTAGGGACAAATATACAGGGAAATTTTCAAACAGGGTGCTTGGTTTATCACTTGGTGTCTCTTTTCTTCTGAGGAAGGAAGTCCCTTTATTTCTACTGAGAAATCGAGTCCACCTGGACCTCTTTCAAGGTTCAAGAGTTCTTCAGCTGTCCCCTACCGCCACCTCTTAAAAACCTCAGATGATTTATTTTTGGAAATAACCTTTCGGGAGTTGAAACAGATAGTGTATCAGTAATCACTGTTGTTCCTTATGCCCCGTCCTCATGACATGAAGAAAAAAGGGTCAAATAAAAAACAAAAACCATCCTGCTATGTAATTAAAATACATCCTCAAATCTGTTCTCTTATCCTTCATAGAAAACTGTGTAATAACGGTAATCAGAATTTCTAGGCATTTAAATTTATAACCTCACTGAGCAACTCCATAGGTAACATTTTGCCCATTTTACAGATGGAAAGTTTGAGAAGTGAAGCTTAAAAAACTGACCAGGGTCACATTACATAGAGAGTAGAGCTAGGATTTTTAACCTAGGAGAGTCTGACTTTAGAATTCTACATTCAGTGATTACCTTATGTGAAGCTTAAGTATGATTTAACTGATAAACATCATATAAGTAAAGGTGATAATAATTCCACTTGATATCTGGCATGGAGACAGAGAACATATGAAAACTGACAGGCATCAGCGGGAAAAGTCCAGTAAATAGGGAAGAATTCTCATAGATGCGCCAGTGAAATTTTCCATCTAAGATTCTGCATATTCTTTCTTATATGGATGTCAAACATGCAAGCACCTACAACAGAATCTTGGAAGAATCTAATCTGTAGGAAGATGAAATTAAAGCCAGGACAAATTGAATGAATAGGACAATTACACTTTCACTACAGAAAAGGACCCATGGCCCACTGTACCAAGACCAACACAGGGGCTGTAAGACCTCACAGCTTCCACAGAAAGGAACATGCTAAACTCTCTCCTTACATTTTCCACCTGCCTCTCACTTTGAGCTTGGTGTCAGACTGCCCTGGTTCAACTCTGAGCTCCAACATTCACTAGCTATAGGGACCAAAGAAATTTCCTCATCTTTTGCAGGCCTCTTTAGTTTTCTCATGAAAATATAGCCAGAGATAATACCTTTTACAAATTGTTGTTGTGAAGACTTAATGAGAATTCATACAAAAGGCAAGACTCAGTGGCCAGCACATAATAAGCACTCGGAAACCTCTCAGGAGTATCCTTCTGCCTCCCCCCGATTCCTAAGCATGCAAGGTAAGTGCACAGTCACCTCCGGCCTCAAGCTCTACCCAGCTGTCTTGGTGCTTAGCTTCCCTTTAAGCCCAGAGCAAAGGAGAGAAACCCTTGTTTTGGGAACTGGTGGCTGCATTGAGGTCCAGGGAAGGGTTATTACATTAATAATATGACCATGTATAGGACTCCAAGGCCAGGGGGTCCCCTCTTTCATTCCCAGCCTCTCTGGGATGGGATTTCACAATGAAGGACCTAGAGGATAATCCAGCAATGGGGCAAAGTGCTCTCATGGTGCTTTGCGGAAAGCTGAGCAGAAAGAATATGCTAACGACAAGGAGAAGGCACATTCAGGTCTGCATCTGGGAGACTGATGGGTGGCCCGGGATCTGGGCCTCTTCTCCAGAGGTTCATAACAATATCCTCCACTGACCAAAGATACTTTACAGAAATGATTCCTAGCCCTCATCATAAGTCAATAAAATGCTGCCAGTATGCCTATTTTACCGATTCAATTGATCTCAAGTTTCAGTTAACCTACCAGCGTGCCCTAGCCAGGAAGTGGTGGATTTGGGATATGAATCAAGACATCCTGGTCCAGAACCCTACAATTCTCTACTTCCTCTTCTGTGTCTCTCTTGAGTGATTAGTGTTTCTATAGATACACCTGAAAACTGTGTTGTAGACACAGAGATGCACCACCCAGATCTTTCGTCAGGGAAAGCCTTGCTGCCCAGCTGTCTCTCCTGGAGTTCAGGAGCTGCCACAGCTGTGAAATGCCAGCTGACCCCAGATTACAACCTCTGAGCAGCTGGTATAGGGACAGAGTGAGTTGGGGAAACGATGGCAAAGGTCTAGCCGCTCCTGCCTGATGCGGGACACTGTGATGAGCAATACCGGCCCCAGAGCTCTCCCTGTTGGGCCTGCCTTCCAGTTCTACCTCTGCCTCTATCCAATCTCGCGTCCTCCCCTTCTGTTTATAGGCACTGATCCCAGTAAACATCTTGAACCTCCAATTCTGTTTCAGGATCTGCTTCCAAAGAACCCAACCTGTACTGCAGAGTAAGGCCTTTTAAGCCACAGAAAGATGGGCTCAAGTATTGGGAAACAAATTTGTGTTTTAGAGTCAAAAGAGCTCATCCACTTTCTGTACCAGGCAAGCCAGGTAACCTCACTAAACTTACATGAAAATAAAGACTAATATTACTTCAGAGGATCAATCAAGACAACGTGAATAAAAATCACAGCACATCTCATAACGGTCATCACTGTTACCCCAACAGACTCACCTCATTCCATTATGGATGAGTGGGGAAAGGTTATTTTGTGGCATGGGAAGAGGCTCCTTTCTTACCCAGTGACTCAACTGGCCTCTCTCTAAAGTAGAGCAAATGTCATTCTTTTCCAAAAGTCTCCAAAATCAGCATCCCCAGCCGAGGCAGGAAAGTAAAGACACTGTTGTTCTTGTAGAGCAGAGCCGTAGCATATAATTTAATCATTAAGAGGCAAATTAACTCTTCTGGCAATACTCTTCTAAGTATGTGTGGGCAAACCCATTAGCATTGTGCCTGTAAATCTTGAAATGTCTTTGCAAGACAAACTATGATATCAAAGGCCAGGGGTGGGGTGGGGAGTGCCCTTCCCAGGTGGTTTGACCTCCTTTGGAGACATGTAGGAGGGGCAGGGTGGGGAGCTGAAAGGATGCTAATGGCATGTTGTGACTTTTTCATAAACCCTTTGAAAATAACAAGTGCCAAATTTCCCCTACCTAGAGCCAACAATAAATCTATTCTTTTCCCAGGAAAACCATTCACTCTGTCTTCAGCAGCTCTCCTGAACTCTGCTGAATTTGTTCAGTTTGGATTGTTTGTTTTTGTTTTTTTGGAGGGGTCCTAACTGGGAGCCTTACTCTGTAAGTAGAAAAGGTGTCTTCCAATAGTATACTTTGTAGCTATTTATTTAGTGGGGTTTTCAGAATATGAAGTTGGCTTCGATTCTGTAGCCAGATATATATTTATGTTATTGACTCAAATTCAAGCTGACCAATCGGGTTGGCTGTCTCTGGCCTTCAATCCTTCCAAGGCTTGAGTGTTTCAGTCAATATGCTGATCATTTACATGATGACCCTGCTTAAACCATTTAATAAAATGTAAACAACATGAAAGTGTATTGGAAGTCAACATAACTCATTACTGCTGCCTATACGTTCATCAGAATCCTGGGGGGGGGGGGGGTGCCTGACCTGATTGGAGGTTTCCTCCAGAGTCATACAATAATTTTAGCTGTGAAAGGAAATTTTATGGCATGTAAGATTAGCCCACACTCATGCAAGGTCAAAAATAATAGAATCAATAGGCAAACTCAATACCGTTAACATTTTGAGAAAATTACTCCCAGAAAACAATGTCAACAACAGATTGAAACGAGTCTCCAAAGTCGTCCCATTGATTTCCTTTCACTTTGGTGGCAACCTAACTCTTTCTTTTATGCAATATGGAGTTTTTTTTAGTCTTTTTTTTTCAGCTCTGCTTTAAACATGGAATATTTCTGTTGCACTTTTTTTTTTTGACTGATGTCAAACATTATATGTGTCAGAAAACTTTATATGGTTGTTCATATCAAAGAGAACAGAATATGGAGACTTATTCCATCATGTAAAGCCGTTTTTCGTTCTTTAGGGCTCAAGTGATAAATTCAGGAGTTATTTTAATTACAGCAAAAGGCATCCAAATGCAAATGTAAACAGTGCCGTTAGTAAATTAACAACTAAATGAAAACCTTACAGGAAAACACATGGCCTTGGGAATGGCTTTACATTAGATGTACTGTATGCACTGTCATCATCCTTGATGTGGGAAACGGAGATCATGGTTTGACAAGAGATCCATGATCTTTAGTGTTGAGTGAAAGAAGAGCCAAGCATTAGCAGTGGAATAGCACCCCAGACTTTTCTGCTGGAGTCCTGACTCACCCCAACTACCCCAGACTTTTCTTCCCCAATCTTCTCATTTTAGTCAACGGCTCCATCTACTCCTCCATCACTGACTGACTTATTCAAGCCGAAACCTTGAGAATTATCATTAATTTCTCACTTTTCCTCTTTCCCACAGCCAATCCATCGGCAGCTCTGGGAGTTTTACCTCCAAATTACATCCTGAATCCACCCACTTCACTTCATCTCTGATCGTTCATTGCAACAGCCTCTCTCCTGTTCTCTGAGCTTCCATTCTCTACCCAATAGGCCATAATGATCACTTTAAATCACAGATTTAATCACATTGTGCTCACCTTTAAAGATTTTTTGATGTGGACCATTTTGGTTTTTTTAACATCTTTACTGGAGTATAATTGCTTTACAATGGTGTGTTAGTTTCTGCTTTATAACAAAGTGAATCAGCTATACATATACATATAACCCCATGTGGACCATTTTTTAAAATCTTTATTAAATTTGTTACAATATTGCTTCTGTTTTATGTTTTGGTTTTATGGCCCTGAAGCATGTAGGGTCTTAGCTCCCCAACTAGGGCTCAAACCTACACCCCCTGCATTGGAAGGTGAAGTCTTAACCACTGGACTGCCAGGGAAGTTCCCTGTGCTCATTTTTAAAACTCTTTCATAGGTGCCCATCACACTTAATATAAAATCCAGGCTTCCTTACTGTGGTCCGCCAGGCCCTCCATGGTCTGCACCCTGCTACCTCTCCTTCCTCACCCTCAGTATCTCCACCACTACCTTTCCAAGCTCCAGCCCCACTGGCCTCCTTTTGTGACTTTAACTATGTCAAGCTTAATAACATTCCAAGGCCTTTGCCTAGAAAAGAGGGGGAGAGGGAATCAGAGTCTATAAATCATTTTCTCTAACATATAATCTTTTTGTCCTCAAGTGTCATTACCAGTGATAGCATTTATCAGTTGAAGGCATCACTGCTCTTTTTGTTAAATTTTCTTTTGGAGTAATTTTCCAACCTTTCAGAGTTTCTCTTCGGTCTCAGTGTTCTTGCCCCCTTCCCCAGATACACTGGGGAACCATGGAAAAGCTATGTTCTCACAGTTGAGGGAAGGTGTGCCTGGCCCACGAGCTCCCCTTCCACATTGGTTCCTCCTGTTCACAGTCTTCGGGTATCTCCCTCCGTCCTACTGCAATGACTGTCATGCTCAGAGGGCATTCTGGGCTGGTATCCACCAAGATGGAGTTGAACCCACCTACTCTTTTGGGCTCTGCACTGGCACCTGGTGTTAGTGATCATGGATCTCACCACTGCCTCTCAACATGGCATGAAGTCCCAGTCATCTAAACTTTCTTTTCCTGAACCCAGTCTTCTTCCAGGCAAATGGAACATATAACATTTCCACATACTCTTTGGTACAGGGGTTGACTGCTCCCCTGTCGTGCTTGGGGAAAGGGGGCCCTGTGAGGCTGCCCAGGCTGACTGGAAGTAGTATCCTGCCCCAAACCATGTCAGAGGCACCCTTGTGCCCAATACAGTACTTTCCTGAAGGGTTCACATTCTTCCAAAACTTCAACTAAAGAATTGTGTTCTAGGGCTTCCCTGGTAGCGCAGTGGTTAAGAATCCGCCTGCCACTGCAGGCGACACGGGTTCGAGCCCTGGTCCAGGAAGATCCCACATGCTGGGGAGCAACTAAGCCCAAGCGCCACAACTACTGAAGCCCGTGCACCTAGAGCCCGTGCTCCGCAACAAGAGAAGCCACTGCAATGAGAAGCCCGCGCACCGCAACGAAGAGTAGCCCCCGCTCGCCACAATTAAAAAAGCCCGCGAGCAGCAGCAAAGACCCAACGCAGCCAAAAATTAATTAATTAATTAATTTTTAAAAAGAATTGTGTTCTAGACCCCAAGTCCTAGGTGACCTCAAACCTAGAACCAGGATACTCCTGCCGCAATTCCTGCCATCCTCTATCCTGGCCACATTTCTGGGCTCCTCCTTCTGTCCTCTGAGGGCTTTTCCCATCCTGTGTGATCAGAAATTTCTCTGAATTCATAACCTCACCTTTCCCACTCTAAGTTTTACTTTGTGGTCTTCCCACAAGCCCTGGTCCCTGAGGTGTAAAAGCCCAGATTGGGAAATAGCCAGAATAAGAGTGCTTTCCTGTAGAAGCCTGGCTTTTAAGACTATGTTCTTACTAAACACCTATTTTGAAATTTAAAGCTAAGAGTTGTAATTAACATAATTATTCAATAAGTGTTGCTTGAGGATTTTTTAAATTTTTTTTTTTGAAGCCACCTCAAAAGTGCAGGAAAGTTACAGGTATTACTTGGAAAAAAAGAACTATTTTCTCCTGAACTAGAAGAGTATGTTGCTGACCTGATGGCCCAAACACTTTAGTGTGTATTTCCTACAAACATAAAATTATCTTACATAACCACAATCAACCATCAAAATCAGGGAACTAGCATGATATATTCCTGCCACCTAATCCTCAGATACCATTCATGTTTCTCCAAGTGTCCTAAGAATGGCTTTTGTAGTAAAAGGATCAAGTTCAGAATCGCCTGTTGCATTTAGTTCTCATGCCTCTATCCTTAGTCTGGAATAATCCCTTGGTCTTTCCTTGATTTTCATGACCTTGACATTCTGGAAAATTATAAGCCAGTAATTTTGTAGATCTCCTCTGGTATTCCTGCTGTTCCCACCCTTCTTGCCTGTGAGATATTATAGCATCATTTGAAGCTGTGGGTAAGATGACAGACTCTAAAACAGACCTCTGGGGTCACAGTCTATCTCCGTCACCCCTGACTATGTGGATGTGGGCAATTTATGTAAACACCCTGGGCTTCAGTTTCCTTGCCAGCAGAATGAAAGTAACCACCATGCCTACTTCCTGGGCTGTTGTAAGGATACTCTCCTTCCTGCATACTCAGAGACTGAGTTGTCTGGGAATATATGACCCCTGGCTGTAGCCCTGACAAATGACCAATAGGTAAAAGCAGTATCAATACCCCAGCTCCCTTGCTCCTGACTGGGGCAGTTTGAGGTGGTGTCTATATGCCAAAGCTCCCCTGTGGGTTAAGTCCAAGTCACCTTCCCCAGGACTCCTTGAGCCTGCCTGACTGCTCTGCCTCCTTTTCTTCCTGGCCTCATTTCACCATTCCTGTTCTGGTCTTTCCTGAGAACACTCCTTAACAAATTGCTTTCACACAAATCTTCATCTCAGGGTTTGCTACTGGGGAACACAACTTAAGACAGTTCCCATCTTTTGAGAGAGCAGTATGCCTGCCGCGTCAAGAACAGAGAGCACACAGACCAGCTCAGAAGCTGCTGGAGTTGTCCAAATGGGTACCATGTGGGCAGTGGACACACACAGCACATATTTGGAGGTGTAGTCTACAGGACTGGCTTCTAAATAGGATACAGGGAATAAGGGAGAGACAAATCAAGGACAAATCCTTAGATGTATGCAAATTGTTTGACATGAAGAGCAGAACAGTACTTTAGCTATGGAGAGCTGATATTCTTAGAATCTCAGTTAATAATACGAAACATCGTCGGTAACAAGGACTGTAGACACACAATAGAATTTAATCTCTGGTACCACAGTCTCACACTGGGAAATTACAATGCCTCGAATTTAACAGGTTTCATTTTCAGAGTGAATAGTTTGCTTTCACAATCTCTCACTGCCAGTGATGCTCTTGCAGTCCTCTTCCTCCTTTATAGTCTAATCCCTTTGATGACCTCAGAAAGGGCTTCAATATCTTTTCATTTTGGCAAGGCATTGATAGTACAGGGAGAAAAAACATTGGTGTAGGTATTGGAAGACTTGAGTTCCAGTCCACCAACCCCAGAACTTGGGTGGGTCACCTAAAATCTCATCCCCAGTCTGCTCAACTGACTTAATAACTGAATTCTGCAAATATTTATTGAGCATCTATTTATCAGGCTTGGTTAAAGATTAAGGATACAACAGTGAAAACAATCATCCTAGCCCCTGACTTCACAGAGCTTATAGGAGGATAAAATTCCCCCTCCTTATCTACAGACAAAATAGATGTTTATGATAGAAATGTTTTGTTAAATTACTGGGACAGGCAAATGCAAGTATTATTAGTATTTGTGCTGTTTCTCTACTTATGATTTCTTACATGTTTTCCCCAACTTTCTTGTATTATCCATTACAATTCAAATGCTTTTCCTATGCATTCTGAAGAAATGTTCATGTACGGTTGTGGCATAATCCTCCATCTGGAACCTTTTAGGCCCCATATATTTTGAAATTTAGGTATTACTTGCATCTTAGGTAATTCAGAGCAGATACATTAGGTAACACTCCCTAAAGGGACCAGGGCAGATCCCTGTAATCAAACTCAGTGTTTCTGCAGTGAGCCATACAAATGTTCCCACTCAGCAGGATGAATACGACGTGTATGTTCATGGCAGCTTAATTCAATTTTGGTCATCAGATTAGTTAAAAATTTTAAATAAACGAAGTTTGGTTTGCAGGTGATTTTTTTGATTTTGGACTTGCATTTAAGGAATTGTGGGCCTAGAGCCCATATTGTTCAAAATAAGCAGGACATGGATTGGGGCTTAAAGACCAAATTTATCAAAGATATTCATTATAATTACATTTGTATTTGATCTATAGATGACCCATAAAACACCTCCAGGTTCAATAATATGTCATTGATCCATAAAATACTTCTAAGTATTTATATGTATCAGCCTCATAGAAAGCTGTATCTGATGTAGAAACCACAAAAATAAATAAATAAAGGCAGCCTAGCTCTGATATCCTGGATCATAATTCGCATGAACATCAGTAGTCAGCTATAATACAATCTTTAAGGCCCCAGGAGGGACCAATGAAAGCTGGCATGACGGAATTGGACCATGCCATATGGTGGATCAGCTTTTCACATGCTTGAAATGGCATCATCCGGAGAGAGCTCTTTAGAATTCACACTGGGGCCAATGACTTCCACTTAAGACCATCCCCCCCGCCCACAACACCTAGAATAAATGCTGTCGGTCAGGCACTAAATGACCTTATCATTCTGCATTTCTATGGATGGCCAGTCACAACGGCCTTCTAATACACAAAGCTCCCACCCACCTCTGCTTGACTGTTCCTCCGCCTAAAACACTGAACAGGTCCTGCTCTTTACACACATTGCTCCTCTTCATCATCCAGGTTTCAGCTCAAAGGTCACTGACACAAGAATATTCCCATCCTTATTGATCACCCTACTGATTCCATGTGGGCTCACCTGGATAATCTCTCCATGTCAACATCCTTACCTTAATCATGTCTGCAATATCCCCTTTGCCATGGAAGGAAACACATTCACAGGTTTTGGACATTAGGACACGTACATCGTTGGAGGCTGATCATTCTGTCTACTACACATATTCTCCCAAGGTGTCAACTAGAGCTCCAAGCAGCGAATCCACATTCCAGGCAGCAGAAGAGGAAGGAGGGGAACGTATCACCACAACTACCTGCTTTGAGGAGCCTTCCCAGGAGTTCCCCACTGTCATATCCCACTGGCTAAATTTCATCATGGTCTGTTCAAAGGAAATACAAGGAAGACAAGGAAATGTAGGTTTTATTCCGGGGGTATGTGCCGAGCTCAAAATGAAGGTTCGGTACAAAGAATGAAGGGCGGATGGATATGTGGAGCCCCCCAGCAGTCTGTACTGTACTCTCCTGCTGGGATGTAGGTGTGACAATGGCAGGAATCATCTCTCCGCTGCCTGTTCTTTCCCACAGAGCTTGAGCAGCATGTGAGCTTCAGCAGGTACAACGAGCTGTAGAAATTCAATCTGAAGCCATTCCTGATGGAAGCCAAGCTCCTTGGAGACAGGAACCTTGTTTCTCATGCTCACCTCTTATTCCTAGTGCCTAAAACAGTGTCAGGCACACAGCAGACTTGCGATATTTGTTGACTGAGGAGTGAATCTTATCTCTTTAATGGCTGGTGCAGAGGGTCTCAACCAGAGATAATTCTGGCCCCCAGGGGACATGTGGCAATACCTGGAGACATTTTTGGTGTCACAACCAGGATATGGGTGTCACTGGCACCTAGTGGGTAGAAGCCACGGATGCTTCTCAACATCCTACAGAGCACAGGACAGTGAATTATCCAGCCCCAAATGTCAATAGGGTCGAGGACATGGTGTCAAAAGTTCATGGACCCAAGAATTCTAAATGTGCTTAAAAAACGACTATCAAGAACTCTGCTAAGGTGGGCAGAAACAGAGACACAGATGTAGAGAACAAACGTATGGATACCAAGGGGGGAAAGTGGCAGGGAGTTGGTGGTGGTGGGATGAATTGGAAGACTGGGATTGATATATATACACTAATATGTATAAAATAGATAACTAATAAGAACCTGCTGTATAAAAAGTAAATAAAATAAAATTCAAAAATTCCAAAAAAAAAAAAAGAAGAACTCTGCTAAGTACCTGGAGTAGACAGAGCCCCATTGCCTTCATGTTAGAATTTAAATTTTGTGGTGTGAAGCATTAAGCTCTTTGTGGTGTGGCCTACACCTGCACACCTTGCCTCATGCCTCCTGAAACCCCCATGTCCATCTTGCTGGAGCAATACCACCTCCTTGCAGGTCACCAGACATATCTCTACATCCATGAGCTCCTTTGCTCAAGAAACTTCTCCTTATTCACCTGTTTATATTTTTATATGTCTTTAAAGAACGATTTTCCTTTTGGAAGCTTTTTCTAAAATATTTTTTTTCATCTTCCTGTAATACTCTCATCATGGCATATCAGTTTTTACTGGTGTGTTAGTTTCCCAGGGCTGCTGTTACAAAGTACCAGAAACTGGATGGCTTGAAAAAAGAGAAATTCATTACTCCCAGTTCTCGAGGCTAACAGTCCAAAAGGAAGGTGTCAGCCAGGCCATGCTCTCTCTGAAGACTCTAGAGGGAGGATCCTTCCTTATCTCCTCCAGCTTCTGGAAGCCCCTGATGTTCTTCAGCTTGTGGCAACATAACTCCAGTCTCCGTCTCTGTTTTTACATGGTGATCTCTCTCTTCTCTCTTCTTATAAGGACACCAGTCATTTTGGATTAAGGGCCCTCCCTACTCCGGTATGACCTCATCTTAACCAATTACATCTGCAAGAACCCTATGTTCAAATAAGGTCATAATATGAGGTACCAGATGTTAGAATTTCAACATATTTGGGGGGGGACACAATTAAACCCATAATAGCAGGCATAATAACAATTAAACATACTGGTCTTTGAAGAGAGAATGAGAGAACTTCAACTATATAGGTTTAAGCAAAAGAGGAGAATGTATTCATTTACATACCTGGTCACACCAAAGGGTAAAGCAGCTTCAGGCATAGCTGGATCCAGGAGCCCAAATGCCATCCTAAGGGCTTGATTTCCATCAGTCTCTAAACTCTGATTTCTACTGTGCTTGGCTTCATTTTCATGCATGCTTTTTATATGTGGCAACCCCCAGAAATTACAGAATTACAGTACCTAGAAATCCTATTGGAGCAAGTACAGCTGATAAGAACTTGTCTTCCTCTGGTTCTGCAACTCTAAGATTGAATACTATTGTAATACTTTGGGTCAGATGGCCACCCAAACCTACTGCAGTGCTAATCGGCTCAGCCTGGTCACATGCCCTCCCCTGGAGTTGGGAGTAGTAATGAGGTCAGCCATCTCTACAACTCATGGCCTAAGAATGGAGAAGAATCGTATTATGGAAAATCAGAAGAAGTTAAGAGTTGTTGAAATGGAAAAGACAGCAAATATTTACTGCAGATAATTTTGTTTCCTCTTTCCTGGGAGATGCTAAGCAGGTTGATGTAAAACATGACATCATTCTTGTTAGAGTCTGTGCAAAGCACAGAATCACCCGACAGACCACCTGACACACAGTAGGTGATCAATAAATGTTTCTCGAATCGAACAGGGATTTTTTTCTGGTATTTTTATGGCCCTCGTGGGCACCTCTTCCTTTTTTTTTTTGATCTAAGTGTCTTCATGCATGCTCTCCAACTACATCCCCCTCTTTTCTTACCAGTGAAAGTAAGACATTCTAAATATAAACCATTTTCTCATCTCTTTTTGCAAAAGTATGATCCTACCGTTGGTGGACCTAGAGTTATTAGGTAAAGTTACACAGCTGTTACTATTGTGATTGCAATGTTTAAATGCCCACCTTCCTCTCAGGCCCCCACCGACGTCTTCAGAAGATATGTGATTTACAAGCAAGAAGAGTATGCTCAGAAAATCCCAATCAAAGGGATTTTGCTCAAAGTTGCTCAAAGAATATGTCAACAGCAATTGGGTTCACCAGCTTTCACCAAGAGATCGTAAAAGAGTTTGTGATTTTAATCAAAGTTTGTCATCCACCCAGAACTTAAGAAATGAATTTCCATCAAAAGGAAATTTAAGCTTCTGAAAGTTACTTAGCCCTAAAGCCACAAGGGTGAACTCTGGGTCCAAAAGGAAAATAAAAATCAATCATGACAATTATTTTACTAAATTATTTTAAACTGCAGTGTATCGAGAAGGCTCAGGTAAATGTTGGCTGTCACACCAACAAGCAGTGCTGTCCCCATCCTTGACCTTTTTCTTGTTAAAACACATGTCAATATGCAAAACAGAAGTGTTCCGTATCAGAGTCAAATGCACTCTCCATTTCTAGAGGTTTCCCAAAACAATCAGCAGAAAACAGAATTCAAGGGACTATTCTGCTCTGTTAGAGACATGAACAAACAACCTTTAAAAATTGTCTTATTTGAGGGTTTGCAGTAGAGGGAGTGCCACAATCCCTCGGCCTGATGGGACAGGGGATGGGGGTGTTTCCAGAATCAGGAAGAAGGAAAAGCTACGTGGAAAAGGCTACCTTGATTACAGTGGCATCGAGGAAACAACCAGCCAAGACAAACCCAGAGGAAGGGAGCCTAGGAAATAAATACCCCGGCCTCACTCTCTTCCCTCTGATTTCTTGCCAGCTTGTCCAATAGAAAGCTGGAGGGCTGGAGGGCGGGGGAGCAGGCTGCCCCTAAATATCAGAGGGGGAAGTGGATCTGCAGGGGTGAACAGATGTCTGGCACACTTGATGGATACATATGGATTTCTCAGCCCATGGCATGTGGGGAAACCAGAGGTGACTGTTACTAGATACAGCACATGGCCACACCCAGAGGAATATCTGACAACAGGAACGAAGAAACGATTTTTACAGCAGACACCAAGATATTCCAATATGTGGATGGTTCATTCGAAGAGTACAAATTCTCTCCCCAAAGGAATTCAAATAAAACTCATATGGGGGCTTTCCTGGTGGTGCAGTGGTTGAGAGTCCGCCTGTCAATGCAGGGGACACGGGTTTGTGCTCTGGTCCAGGAAGATCCCACATGCCACGGAGCGGCTGGGCCCGTGAGCCATGGCCGCTGAGCCTGCGCGTCCGGAGCCTGTGCTCCGCAACGGGAGAGGCCACAATGGTGAGAGGCCCGCGTACCACAAAAAAAACAACTCAGGGGCTTCCCTGGTGGCGCAGTGGCTGAGAGTCTGCCTGCCAATGCAGGGGACACGGGTTCGGGCCCTGGTCTGGGAGGATCCCACATGCCGTGGAGCAGCTAGGCCCGTGAGCCACAACTACTGAGCCTGCGCGTCTGGAGCTTGTGCTCCACAACGGGAGAGGCCGCGACAGTGAGAGGCCCGCGCATCGCGGTGAAGAGTGGCCCCCGCTTGCCACAACTAGAGAAAGCCCACGCACAGAAACGAAGACCCAACACAGCCAAAAATAAAATAAATAAATAAAATTTAAAAACAAAAAAACAAAAAAAAACAACTTATATGGAATGGGACTGGTTAGGTAGGGACCCAGTTCTCCAAGGTGTCAGAAGATATCATTGTAATATAGATACCTCAACAATTTAATAACAAGTAGCCCAGGAAAGTTTAGAAAGAATTCCATAAGCTCATCTTAGACAGGTAGAGACATGTTTGGGAGATTTATTTATAAGGTTTCTCTCCAAAGTGTTTAAAATTCATTGGCTAATTCATGAAACACACAATAATAATAACTGACATTTTATTGAGTTCTTACTATGCACCAGGAACTGTACATGCAAATACCACTTTATCCTCACCTTAGCCTCATGAGCTAGTGCGATTATTTCATTCTCATTTTGCACAAGACAGTTAATAATTTGTCCAAGTTTCCACAGCCAGTAAGATTTGGTGCCTGGCTTAAAAGCAGGCACTCTGGCGCCAGAGTCTGCATTCCTAACCAGACACACAGCCCCTCTAGTCCATGTGTGCAGCACCTGCCATGTGTAGAGCAGAATGCAAAGATGATTTTTAAAAACCAAAAGAAAGAACCACTATCGCGGCACTTCAGTTAATCTAAGTATAGGAAAGGCACACGCGGTATATTAGTTTTCTAGTGTTGTGTGACACAACATTACCATCAGTTTAACAGCTTACAGTGAACCCATTAATCAGCTCCAGGTCTACAGGCCAGAAGTCCAGGCAGGGCATGGCTGGGTTTTCTGCTCAGGATCATACAAGGCTGAAACCCAGGGACTGGCTGAGCAGCATTCATGTCTTGTACTAGAGACGGATCCATTTCCTACCTTATTCGGATTGCTGGAACTGAAGTCCTGGTTTTCTATGGCTGTTGGCAGGGGCCACTCACAGCTCACAGAGGCCACCCACACTCCTTGCCATGCAGCCTCTTCCATCTTCACAGCCAGCAATGGACACTCTCCCTCACGTCAAATCCCTTTCATTCTTTAAACCTCTTTCTTCAGGAACAGCCCAATTTCTCCTTCAAGGGCTCACCTGATTGGGTCAGGCCCACCCAGGACAATCTCCCTATCTTAAGGTCAACTGATTACACATCTTAATTTACATTGGCAAAATCTTTTTTTCCATAGGAGTGATATTTCATCATATTCACAGGTTCCTCTCACACTCACGGGGAGGGGATTATCCGAGGCAAAGGTCACAGAGGATCATACTAGAATTCTGCCTACAACCTCTGGTATTAACATGGGATGAATACAGAGCCAATAATATATACACAGAAACCATTAACCTTGCAACGCTGGCCTAAGACTATACAGGGTCCTCCCTGCACTCAGCCACTGATACTCAAGTTGCTACATTTCTCTGAACCTCAGAGGACTTCCTTTCACTGCTGTTGTAAAAGCCATAGTATAAGCCTCAAGCGGCTGTGAGGGGTAAAGATTAACTCCATGTGACTACCTACCACAGCACCTGGCAAGGAGGAGGCACTGAGTAGCTCTTAGTTACTAGAATTAACAATAGCACTGCCGTTTATATCTTTATTGCTATTCATATTTGAATTATTTAACCAGAACTGAGATAAGCCCACACTAAGTTCATAGCACAGCTGAGAAAATCTCTGTGGCTTGTGTGTTTTAACATGGATTCTGGGAGCAATAACCCTGGTCACCGATGCATCAACTCAGGAATAAAAGCAAGTGGCCCCGGGCTTCCCTGGTGGTGCAGTGGTTGAGAGTCCGCCTGCCGATGCAGGGGACATGGGTTCGTGCCCCGATCCGGGAGGATCCCACATGCCGCGGAGCGGCTGGGCCCGTGGGCCATGGCCGCTGAGCCTGCGCGTCCGGAGCCTGAGCTCCGCAAGGGGAGAGGCCACAACAGTGAGAGGCCCGCGTACCGAAAAAAAAAAAAAAAAAAAAAAAAAAGCAAGTGGCCCCTGGCAAGAAAGGAATGAGGATATCGCACATTCCAGGTCCATTTACAAGAGATGTATCACTCTTTATAGATTCCTCAGACAACAAGAGCACAAAGGTTTCCAGAGAGGAAAGCCTGAGATATTCTAATATATGGACAAAAAATATTTGTACGATTCTTCAAAGCAAATAGTCTCTGCCCAAAGCAGACAAGCAACTGAAAAAATTAAAATGTCCCCCTCTATTTAACTCTCACAAGCTTCTCATTTACATTTGCTTTTATTTCAACAACATTGTATGTCAGGCTACTTCCTACAAGATATAACTTATTTCAGTTCCGTTTGCTTATCAGTCAAGGGAAAGCACTAAAGGAGATGAGGTGGGGCTGTTCCATTTGGGGGGGACTATGTCCTTTCTGGAAGCATCACCCTCTTTAACTGGTAAGGACAAGGAAGCATTTTCTGATTTTGTCTAGAGCAGTGGCCTCCAAAGTAAAAAACAGGAAAAACAGGCAACATTAGACCTTCTATTTATACTTATTTTCATGCTAAAACTAAGAAAGAAATTAAGCTTTGCTGTATTTTGCGGAGCACAGGCTCCGGACGCGCAGGCTCAGCGGCCGTGGCTCACGGGCCCAGCCGCTCCGCGGCATGTGGGATCTTCCCGGACCAGGGCACGAACCCGTGTCCCCTGCATCGGCAGGCGGACTCTCAACCACTGTGCCACCAGGGAAGCCCAAGCTTTGCTGTATTTTAATAAGCAGCTTGCCACTCGTCTCACTTGATCTGAGTCAGTTGCATAAGGTGTTGCAGGAATGCTGAAAAAAGATGGGAATCCTACAACCCAGCAGAATTCTTTTTTTTTTTAATTTTTTAATTTTACTTTAGTTATTTTTTATAGAGCAGGTTCTTATTAGTTATCCATTTTATACACATCAGTGTACACATGTCAATCCCAATCTCCCAATTCATCCCACCCACACCCTCCCACCGCCACTTTCCCCCCTTGGTGTCCATACATTTGTTCTCTACATCTGTGTCTCTATTTCCAGCAGAATTCTTATTCCTTCTAGCCTACAGCTTCCTGAGGTTTTTCCAATTCACACATGCCCAGTAATATGGATTCACAGATTACACTACCTGCTCTTAACTACAGCAGCTCTTACAAAAAGGACAAGTGGCTTAAAAATTCCTGCAAAGAAATCTGAGTTGAAGGAAATAGCAACAATGCAAAGTATCTACATTCAACAAGAAAACAGCAGAACTCCTCCCACTCCTACTATGAGCTTTTTGTCAGTTATGCTGTGATGTTAAAAAAAAAAAGTGATGATCAACTCAGATCTGCCAAGAATTCAAAGCCCACAGAGTTATTAAGAAGATTATTTTAAATATAGATTTACATTTATATCCATGGCCCAATATTTTTTGTACTAGAATATAGTCTCCAGAAGGACAGGGACATTATTTTTTAAAAACACTACTTCCTCATATTCTTAGCCTGACACATGGTAGGTGTTCCACAAATATCTATTAATAAGTCACTGAATCTGTAATGGCGAATGGGGCAGGTTATATTCTCCAAGGATATATCCAACAATATCTCCCTTCCCACACGTGGCTTACAAGGTGATCTTGTTATCTGCTCATTAAGAGGCATAGTCTAATTCCCCACTTCTTAAATCTGGGCAGGCTTATCAGTGCTTTGACTGACAGTTTACGGAGGAAGGAATGCTGTGTGACCCCTGAGGCTAAATCAGGAAAAGCCATGCAGCCTCTCCACCTGGTCTTCTTGGGATGCTTGTTCTGAGGGAAGCAAGCTGACAGGTTAGATGTCCAGCTACACTGAGACCACCACGGTGGAGAGGCCACATGAATGTGTCCTGGTCAACAGCCCCAGCTGAGTCCCAGGGCTGCCAGCCATGTGAATGGGACCCCTTGGAAGTCCAGCCCATCAAATCTACACATGACTGCAGCCTTGGCCAACACTGGACTGCACGAATGAGGGACTCCAGAAGAGTACCATCCAGCTGGACCCTTTCTTAATTCCTGACCCAGAAAATGTGAGCAAAATAAAATTGTTGGTTTAAACCACTGAATTTGGGGACAATTAGATACATAGCCCAAAGTAACTGGAACAATGGCCCTCACCCCAAGTACCTGTTAGGTCTTGGTGTGCTTTAGAATAATAACATGAAGCCATCAAGTCATGAAACATGTAAAATTTAGCATGCAGTTCACACTCAATACTAATTTTGTTTAGTGAGAGCAAAGCTCTTTTACAATTAATTAATAAAATAATTAAATTACAGTTATTTACTTTTGTTTAATCTTACTCATTTAAACTTCTAGCTTACTTTTTATTTATGCTTTACAGTGGACATAATATATCAGTATTTTAGTGCAAATACGTGATTTGTAAATAAATATATTTTATTTATTTATTTACAAATAAATAATGCATGGGGGTGCATGCTCAAAATATTTTAAAATCAGGGTACATGATTAAATTGCTAGCCACTGAGAAATTAACAAAATAGATCAAACCTCATCCAACTTTTTGCATAAAATTTCGGAGGGTTCTTGGACTTCTGTCACCCATGCCTGAAATCCCATCTTGAGTACTTTAAGCAACCCAACGCTTGAGTCAACACTTAAAGACATCCACACCTCAGTCTGAAATACTGTCATAAGCCAATCCAGTTCCTTCTGGAACACAAGGTAAATTTATCTGAAGATGTTTTATTTGGGAATCTTTCAACAGCAAGTGTCAAAAACCTAACTTGACTGGATTTAAGCAAAAAGGAGTCTTTATTGTCTTAAATACCATTAAAGCTAAAATGATAATCTACCCTCAGGCAGAGCTAGATCCAGCAATTCCAAAATTTCATCAGGACTCTCTCTTTATTTCTCATCTCTGCTTCCCTTAATGTGGCTTTTTTCTCTGGCTAACTCTCCCTTCACAGTAACAAAGCACCAGACTTCATCCTATGGACTTTGTGGTCCTAGTGAAAAGACAGTTTCTTGTTCCCAACTGAACCCATTAAATTGCCTGGCACCATTATAATTGGCCATACTTGGGTCAGTTGTCACCCCTGGAGCAGAGGAAAGAGTCATCTCTCTCCAAACCTCATGGATTGGGAGGAGGAAGGCATGATTTCCCAAAAGGAAATTCAGGTGCTATTACCAGAAGGCAGAATGGACTTGGGGCAAGCAAACAACAGATGTCTATTTCAAGGGATACACAGAGGGAGTGATTCAGGCCACTGAGCCCCCAACACTCTCAGGAGCCATCCTGAAGCACAAAGTCTGCCATGTGAGTATAGAAACGAATGAAAAATCAAGGCGTCCCAGAAAGCCAGAAGGTCACACAAGGACAATGGAAACAACTGACTTGCTGATTCAGGACTGGTGATTCTTGTACCTTTTAGAGCTTGAGAGCCCTAGGGTTAGAAATGGGTTAAAAAGGATGCTCCTGCTACATCTCCCTACAAGCCTACACACTGGAGAAGAGAACATTAAAGGTAGCGCTTATGAACATCTGGAGTCAAATCACAGAGGTCTCCTTCCTGCCCCACCACCTGGTAGCTGTGTGACTGTGTGGAAGCTCTTTAACGTCTTTGTACTTCATTTCCTCATCAGGAAGACAGAGTTGATTACAGCACCAACTGCGTGAACTTCCAGCTAGCATTAAATGAGATTATATTTTCTCCTAGAGCTGCATAATGCACCAGTTAAGACGGTAGGGAGTGGAATCCACTGCTTGAGAGGAGTCTCTGCTCTCCTGCTCATGGCCAAGTAAATGTGGGTGATTTATTTAAATGCTCTGAAACTGTTTCCTCACCAGGAAGAAGTAAAATTGATAACAGTACTTGCCTCCTATGGTTTTTATAGGACTGACATCCCAGGTGTTCTACACTGTTCCTGGCAGACAGTAAGCACTCAACACATGGTAGCTGCTGGTCTTATGGAAGTTCTTCTCTCACTCAGTTGTAAGTCCCATAAGGACAGGATTTTTGCTTGCTGCTACAGGCCTTAGAACAGGGCCTAGCACATAATAGATGTTCAATAAATACGTGTTAAATGACCAGTTAAATACTTGTCATCAATTGGAAGTATACTGTCTCAGTCCTCAGCCTTCTCATCTACAGCTTCCCATGTTTCCCAAATTTTCTGATAGGGATTCTTTATTCAATGAAGAGTAATCAAATACATATTTTATTTCAGATACCAACCTACACTCTGGGAATAGAACCGTAAACAAGGCATGCATAACATCTTCTCTTAGGAGTTTATATTACACAGAGAGAGGGAGGGGGACTATACTTCAGGTGGTTGGTGAGGTGTATGAAAGAAACAAAGTCCAGTGATGACAGGGAGTTGGGGGGGTTCATAGTTGAGATGGGGTGCTCTAGGGAGGATCCTGAGAAGCTGGCTTTTGATCTGATTCCCAAAAGATGGGAATAAGCCAGCCATGGAAAGAGCTGATAGAAGAGAACTCAAGGCAGTAATCATGAGGTGGATTCTGGATTGAATTACATCCCCCCAAAAAGATATGCCAAAGTCCTAATTCCCTGTACCCGTGACTATGACCCTGTTTGGAAACAGGATCTTTGAAGATAATATCAAGTTCAAATGAGGTCGTACTTGATTAGGATGAGCCCTAATCCAATTGTGTACTTATAAGAAGAAAAGAGACACAGAGAGACCACCATGTGACAACAGAGGCAGAGATTCAAGTGATGGGTCTACAAACCAAGGAACACCAAAGATTGCCAGCACACCAGAAGCTTGGAGAGATGCATGGGAAAGATTCTCCCCTAGAACCTTAAAGTGATCACGATCCTGCCAACACCTTGATCTCAGACTCCTAGCCTCCAGGACTCTGAGAGAATAGATTTCTGTTGTTTTTAGCCACCCAGTTTGTGGTACTTGGTCACAGCAGCCCTAAGAAATGAATACGGTGGGAATAAGCTTCTTGTTCAGTAGACAAAAAGGAAGAACAGGGATGCAGGACTACAAAGGAGAGAGTAAGAAAGAACAGAGTTAGAAGGGGGCGCTTAGGCAGGACCTTGTCAAAGCAGGACAACCAGTTAGCCTGAAGATAATTATCCCTGTTAAGAGCTTGAAGTGGCTTTTAATACCTTAGCAAGCAGCATCATTTAAATGCTGAAAGGAGGGAGCATCGACTGTGTTAAGTGAGCCCAGAAACATCCTGAGGAACCAGGAGTTGCTCAGAAAGCATGTCAGATGCTAAATTCGTCCTTGTGCCTTCTGATCTTTCCATCTCAAACCATCATCTGCCAATTGTTCTCCCACACCAAATTCTCTGTACTGTTCCAGAAGCGATGCATAGATTTTCTATGAATGTGAATATATACATACATGTAAACATACGTATTTTGCACATTGTCCTAAATCAATGGATCATACTTAAGAAACAGGTACCAGTTCCTGCAACCTATGGTCAACCTAGATTTTGAGGGGTTTTTTCCCTCTTTCTCTCGCGAAGCATGGAAATACTGCATTTTGTATGTTTTTCCGCACTGTGATCATTCTGATTTTGTGACTGTGTATTAGTTACCCTGGCAACATGATAGACTTGGATCTGATTGGTCAGGTTGGCAGGTTCACTGTCAGAGCCGTGGGCCCAGTTTTGAGTGGTGGATATGTGCATGTTAACCAGAGCTACACAGACAAGCTTGGCCAAGAAAACCTGATCCAGCAGAACTTCTGCATCCCTTCTTCTGGCCAAAAGGACCTTTCCTCCACCTGCTGTGAAAGTCCCTTGCACTGCCTTTGGAATGATGCAAGAACTCGTCTGTATCTTTGAAATATCTGTTAGAAAATGTGTCCAGTATTGGTATGTTCAGCCTGTAGCGCAGAACACATTTACTTGTAATGAGAAATTAATTCTTGAGGAAGCTAAGGGAGAATGGTCCAACTGCTGGACCATGGGATTAGAACCTGCTACACAGCCTTAATTCTGACTTGCTGTGCAATCTGGAATGAGTCACAAACTCAGCCAAATGCTTCATTTTCTGTAAATAAATTTCATTCATAAACAAAGAGCCTTCTCTTAAGAATGAGGTCCTAAGAGCGTAGTATGCTAAAGTTTTAAACTGGGACAAGATTCTAGCCCAGTTTATGCCAACAATATTGAATCACTTATTCATTCAATTTACCAGGTGCACTGTTTACTTATTAGAGTCTGGCTCTACTCGTTCACCAATTACCTAGGGAAAAAACAAACTTCTACCTAGAGCTGAAAATTTTTATTAGCCAATGAATAAAGAATCCCAGCACAGAGTAAAGTACAGACTGATTCCTAACAAAGTGATAACTATATTTTTCTTATTTGCACAAATTTCTATGTAGCCATACCTGGCTCACTTTTCACAATATTTGTGTTTTCAAAAGCATGTCATTGACACCTAGATCTACCACCCTCTCTACATCAGAACATATTATGTTTAACTGTAGTATATAACCACCATAGTCTTAAAACAGACATACAAGTCGTTGGCAAGCAGTCATTTTTCAGCTGGGTTAAGTGTTACAGTATGTTCAGCTCCAGTAATGCTAACATTTAGGCTGTCCAATTTCAAAGAAAAAAAATCTGAAGGGAAAAGAGACAAGAACCACATTCCAAACAGTCTTCCAAAAACGACGACTGCATAGTAATGATTAATTCCTCTGCTAAAGTTACTGGGGGAAAATGTGCCTTCTGAAACTCCTATTTTCCCCCCATTGAGAATAAATGCCTTGTTAATTGTGCCTAGAGCAAGGAGAGAATCAGAGTATGATCAAGGAACCAACCAACTTTTTCAGGATTTAACCAATAAACGAATTGATATTAGCTCTCAAATATCATGATATCTACGATATCACCTTGCGTGCCTGGGTTTTGTTAGCGAGTCTTGTTTGCAAGGCTATCACTAGTTCACACCGAATAGATATTGTTAATAAATTCCCTAATTTTCCTACACAAAGCACAATTACATAGCCTGAGATTTGTGTGAGGGGCATTAATTTGAGTGTAAATATTTAAAATGTATCACAGTTTTTATAACCCTCTTTTGTTTTGGTTTTTTTTTTTTGCGGTACGCGGGCTTCTCACCGCTGTGGCCTCTCCCGTTGTGGAGCACAGGCTCCGGACGCGCAGGCTCAGCGGCCGTGGCTCACGGGCCCAGCCGCTCCGCAGCATGTGGGATCTTCCCGGACCGGGGCACGAACCCGTGTCCCCTGCATCGGCAGGCGGGCTCCCAACCACTGCACCACCAGGGAAGCCCTATAACCCTCTTTTGGTATGTTTTCACTGTAGATGTAACATACTGAGAACCCCACAACGGAAGTGGCCTGGGCCTCTTGATCCCTGAGAGGCCTACTTGTTCCAGTATTTGTGCACAAGGAAAGCTCTTCAGGGAATGATCCTCTCTTGGGAGGGAGATGGGGGTCTTCGGTAAAAAGAGGTTTCCCTGTTGAGTCCCAGCTTTGGGCCTCTCCGCCCTGCTGGTCCTGCACTCAGAAGCCACCCTCCCTGACCTCTCCCTTCCTACAACTCTGGGCCACAGACAAGTGCCCAGAACATCAACTTCAGATTTTGGGGGAAGATACAGCAGAGCAAGAAAATGAAAACCACAATGTAAGTCTGTGGGGATAGCATTCATTGAAAGGAAACAAATAATAAGGGCAGGGCTGGGAAGGGGGGGATGGTCAGAAACAACAACAAAACCTCATTTGGAGCCAACAGAGATAATCTGAGGGAAAGCAAAGAATGGAGCCCAAATGAAAGATTCCGTGCAAATCTAGGGAGAGGTCGTGGTGGCTGTGCGAGGAGACAAAAGAACGCGGGCATTAATAAAACAGACGGACAATGAAAGCGCATCACAAAGCCTTGCAGTTCCACATACAAGCCAAGGTACACACACACACACGCCCATAAAAGCAGGGAAGTGGGGAACAAAGGATGTCATGGCAACCTCAGCGAGCCCCGTCATGCTACCCACTGCAGTGCTCGTGGTCATCCGTCAAGGAGCCTCCCATTTCCAAACCTGGAGTTCACACGGGGAGGGAGGGGCCGCCCCAGTCAGAGGGGTCCAGGCCCCTGCAGTGCACTCTTGTCTCCCTTTCTTCCTTCCTTCCCCCATAAAATCCAAGCTAGGTCTGTGCCAAGCCTCCCCCTCCCCTCTCCCAACAGCTGCTTTTCTGAAATACAGGGAAACATAATCCGGACGCAGCATCCTGACACACTCATGTCCCCAGTTATGTTTCCCCAGTTGTTTCAGATCTGGGTAAAGCAGCATTCCCCTGTGCTCTCA
Organism: Pseudorca crassidens; assembly: GCF_039906515.1. NCBI lineage: Eukaryota > Metazoa > Chordata > Mammalia > Artiodactyla > Delphinidae > Pseudorca > Pseudorca crassidens. The sequence continues at coordinate 79,927,478 of NC_090310.1, read as the reverse complement.
AAAACTCCCCTGTTCCTTTGAAAACAAAGACAAGATAGTAACAAAAGAAGGGGAGAAAAAGCACATAAATGCATTTTGCTTGGTCGTGTGAAATCAAGCATCCCACTGTTCGAACTCATTTGGGATTGTGGATTTCCAGTGGGATGTAAATCTCATTTACCTGTGCCTAATTCAAAAGAGAAATGCTCATTTCCTTCCACCTCTATCTTCTACTTAAATTATAGGTCTCTTCTTTATTAATAGACCATCATTTCTTTCTACTTTCTTCTGGTTTGAGTGGGGGAAATACTGTGACACTGGAAAAAAAGAAAAGATGAGTGTTTCACCAGCAAGACTTGGAAGGCTGTGGAAAATAAAAGAGAACTTTTACAAGAACCTAATGGAGATATTGACATGTGTGTCTGGAAATCTAAACTTAGCAAAGTGTAAGGCAAGAACAGGCTTTCTCACTTTATTTCCGTATCTGGAAAGTTTCAGCGGCTGGTACCATATGAATATTTATTAACGCATTGTGAATCAGAACCTGTGATTATTACTCAACTATCTTTTTACCTTACAAGCTTCAACTAAGAAGAATAAAAACACATCTGCTTTTGCTCTTCCCATATTTTATTCAATGTTTTAACAGCTTTGCTGTAAATATCTCATCCATTACGATTCAGTTGTGACTATATCGGCTTCACGTCTCCTGTTTTATTACTGTCATTGCAGTGAAACAACACACTGTTAATTCTGTTAACTAACAAGTTCATTGTTCAAGCTAGTTAGCGATCTACTGTTTGTTGGGTCCTCATGTTAAAAGAGAACTGGTTATAAATCAAAGAAAGGCTTGAGTGAGGCGTGTTCCCTTTGTTCAGATGAGTGGGTCTTTATTTGAGATCGTCGTTTAACATGCTGTCATGGAAGAGATGAGTAAATCTGGAGATAGGGCCAAATCCAATCATATCAGATGAAGAGGTTGCACAACCCTCAAAGAATTCGGCTCTGGAATATGCAAGCACCCTTACAGCTTCAGATTCGCTTCCTGAAACCTGCACCTCCTTTATAGCTCCCATCCATTGTAGACCTTGTAAACCTGTTTTCTTCTAGATTCTTTCCAGCAGAAACATGTTCATATTTCTTTTCCCCTAGGTGTGATTTAGTCTGTCTGAAAGTGGGGTCTGACAGATAAGAAGGTGGGCTCTATAGTCCAGCAGACCTGGTTTGCTTTCCACTGCTGGCATCTCCCAGATGAATGGACTTGGATGATTTACTTACCATCCATGAACCTCATCTGTAAAATGGGAGCAGCCACCATAACTCCTCATCAGGTCGTTGTGATAATAGAAGGAGCAAATCTTTGTAAAATTCTGTACCAGTCAGGATTCAGTGCAGGAAATAGAAATCACTATAGATAGTTCAAGCATAAACTGAGTTAATTTGGGTAATAGGTATATACCAATTATCTGTTATTATGATAATGTTGAAACACACACATGCACATGCACACACATCAGCTTAAAACAAGAGCATTTATTTAAATAACAGGTCAGGGGACTTCCCTGGTGGTGCAGTGGTTAAGAATCCACCTGCCAATGCAGGGGACACGGGCTCGAGCCCTGGTCCAGGAAGATCCTACATGCCGTGGAGCAGCTAAGCCCGTGCGCCACAACTACTGAGCCTGCGGTCTAGAGCCCGTGAGCCACAACTACTGAAGCCCGCACTCCTAGAGCCCGTGCTCCGCAACAAGAGAAGCCGCTGCAATGAGAAGCTTGTGCACTGCAACAAAGAGTAGCCCCTGCTCGCCACAACTAGAGAAAGCCCACGTGCAGCAACAAAGACCCAATGCAGCCAAAAATAAATAAATAAATAAATAAATGTTTATTAAAAAAAAAAAAAACAGGTCAGCAGATCAGAGATTTGGGCTTGGCTGGGCAGGGCTGGGCAGTTCTTCATGCTATGTTCACTCAATACCTTGCTGGTGGCTGGTACATCTGGGCCAAATGTGTGACTCTCAAGCAGGATAACCTGGGCATTTTCCTGGCAGAGGCAAGGGAGAAAACAGGGTACTTCTTGGCTAATATATGCTAGTATCCCATTGATCAAAGCAAGTTTCATGTTCAGCCCACAGACAGGGTTGGGGTAGACAGAATGCCCCACCCAGAGTGGCTGGATCTTAGGGTGACCAACCACTCCCGTTTTTTAGAACCTGAGGAGGTTCCCAGGATGCAGGACTTTCAGTAGTAAAATTGGGGCAGTCCTGGACAAACTGGGATGCTTGGAACTCTGTTGGCACCTTATAGGGCAAGAAAATGGATGCATGGAGGGTCTTACAAAAGAGACTAATAAAAGTCTTATAAAAGGACTTAGAAGTTGCCTATCAAATCGCTGGAAAGACTGGAAGAGAGACTACTAGTTTGAAGGTCCTGGTTCTGTTTTTGCTGCTATTACCACTTCTGCTGTTATCCCCACCTAAGTGGCAACCAGACACTGGAGGCTGGCATCTGGCTGTCGCACTGTGAGTGCTTGCCTGTTAACTGTCATGGGCACAGGAGGTATCTCTGCCCCACTTGTCCAGATCTCCCACAGGACAAGTAATGAATAGAGCCTAACTCTAACCCAGAACTCTGACCACACGGGAATCTGGGAATTATGCTCTTGAGCTTCCCAACCACCCAGAAAAGGGGGAAGAAATGGAGTGAGAGAGGCTGGCTCCAAGCCTCTACCACAAAGGCTTCCACGAACATGTGGCTCATGGGGAATGTTGTCGGCTGTGATAGTGGTGTCAGATTCATTCAGACGGATTCACTGATATGGCCTACTACTAATACCCAGGCTGGTAACCCTCTCTCTAGTTTAGCTAAAATTAAAGGCAAACAGGTTACCTCCTAAGGTATCTGATTCCTAGAAGGCTACCCTCAAAAGGGCAGAATCATTATAAAGAAAATGGTTTCTGTAGCATTTCAACTTCCAGGGACAATTTGGGAATTTTAAGAAGGCACAAGCCTTTTTTCACCTTGTTTTGTTTTAGCTATTATTGGGTTTTCCTCTTTTTTCTAATTTCTCTTCTGAACATTATCTGGGTATTCTCAACCTCTGAAAGCTTTTCTTCAAACTCTGGGTGAAGATTTACAGCAGTAATCATCACTTTAGCCCAGCTGACATCTTTGCAATCACATCGTTACAAAATAAATAAGAAAAGAGAATGAATTCTGAGGGCATCTGAAATGAGCACCACAGTCCCTGGCCTGTATCTGACCTATTTTTAAGAAAAAGAAGAAAAAAAAAAACCAAAACACCACATTATCTTAAGAAGGTCATTTGAGGACCTGAGGACACAGGGAGGGGGAAGGGACGAAGTGAGAGAGTGGCATAGACATATACACACTACCAAATGTAAAATAGATAGCTAGCTTGAAGCAGCAGCATGGCACAGGGAGATCAGCTCAGTGCAGAAACTAACACACCATTGTAAAGCAATTATACGCCAATAAAGATGTTAAAAAAAAGAAACAAATAGAGCTGGAACAATTAGATATTCACATGCAAAAGAAGGAAGTTGGACCCATATCTCAAAATATACAAAAATTAACTGAAAATAAAGAGTAAAAAAAAAAAGGTCATTTGAGTCTACTGATTTCAAAACACAAATGAGCTGAATTTATGAGGAAAAATTCTGGTTCATTAGAGATCATTTTTCTAAAATACAGTTCCTTAAGGAAAACATACCTTAGTTGTGATTCTAAATCTGTCTCCTGAGAAATCTTGGATGCCTGCTGATCATTTTGAATTCTTTGCCGCCCTTAACTTTCTGGCTACATGTTAGAAATCATTTTAAATGAATAAAATTCACAAGTGTTATATGCCAGCAAATGATGAACTCACAGGAAATATGACTCAGATCCACTTTTTTTCATTTTGTTTTTTTCTAATAATAAATAGAAATGAACAAATGTGGCTTTAATGACATCTTGGAGCAAAAGCTTTTATTGATATATTACCAGCTGGAAGCACGTAATGCTTTGGTGAAATAACTCCATTCTGCATATTTATAACCAGGTTGAAAAAGGTGTGTTTGTTATTTTGTGTGACGCTTCCTAATGATCGTGAAGTTTTATATATGAAGATATACATGCACCATCATAAAAACGAACAATATTTCAGCTTACAAAATCTTTCTTTGATTGAAGATGCTTTTATACTTACTTAGTTTCCAATTACTTTTTTAACCTGTGCTCACAAACTTACAAATACCTTTTCCTCATTCCTGTAAAGCCATGAACATATGCTCCAAACTGTGTCAGTTGAAACAAAATGTGGGGCAACTGTTTAGAGTGACAAGTCCTTCTTTGGACAGCTGAGGTTCTCATCATTAGCTAATTAAGTTTGTATCAGGGGTCAACCTCTTTGGGTTGCAAAAACTAGAAACTGCTTTGAGAAAAAAAGGAATCCACTGGCACAGAAGTTAAGTGTAGAGGGCTGGTTTTAGACACAGTGGGCTGAAGGCACTCAAATGATGTCACCAGAACCTGGTATCCCTTCATCGCTCAGATTTGCTTTCTGATTTGTGTTAGCTTTCTTTTAAAATGGGGTCTCTCTACAAAGTCACAAAATGATAACAGCTCCAACACACACTCTCTCTCTCTTTTGTGTGCGTTCTCTCTCTCCCTCCCACCTCCTACCAGTTGAAGAAAGTCAAGGATCTGTCTACGACTGGCTCAAATTGCTCACATGCACAATCCTGCATGTGATAGTACAACTAGTACAAATAGTACAAATAGTAACAAATAGTACAAATAGTAACAACTATTGTACAAATAGTAACAACTATTGTTACCAATGGTGTATTAGCTATCTACTGTTGTGTAACAAATTACACCCCAAAACTTAGCAGCTTAAAAGAACATGCATTTATTATCACCAAGTTTCAGTGGGTCAAGGATCCAAGCAAGGCTTGACAAGGTCCTCCAGCCCAGGGTCTCCCACAGGCTGCAGTCAAGGTGTTGGCCAGGGCTCGAGTAATCTCGAGGTTCAGGGAGCAGGATCCACTCCCAGAATCACCCAGTGGTGCAGGCAGGATTCAGTTCCTTTCTGGGCAGTTGGGCTGAGGGCCTTGTTTCTTCATTGGCCATCAGGCAGAGGCCACACACTATTCTTTGTTACATCGCCCTCTTCTAAGGGCAGTTCATAACAGGGCAGGTTTCATCAGAACAAGCAAACGTGAAAGAGACAGATGGAATTCACAGTCTTCAATCCTAGTCTTGGAAGTAACATCCCATCAATTTTGCCATATTTTATTCACTAGTAGCAGGTTCTGGGCCAGCTCACACTCAAGGGGAAGGAATTACACAGAGTGAATACCAGGAGTTGGGGATCATGGGAGCCATTCCAGAAGCTCCTACCACAAAGGGTAAGGAAATTTTCTGATCAGTTTAAATATGAATTTTCCATGTTACAATATAGGCTTTATTAACAATTGTTTCAGTCTGCATAATAATTCATTGAGTGGATACATCAAAGCTTATTTAACTTTAAATTTATTAAACTGAGTTGTTTACAGGTTTTTAAATTTTCCTTGCTATTGCAGATACAACTGTGGTTCATCCTTTAAAAAAAATCATTTGATAATCGTATCTAAGAAAAACCAACCTCAAATGCTCACAGGGGCATGGGAATTCTATCCCTAAAGGAATAGTGTTCAATCAGGCTGGCTTCCTGTTAACATGTGGGAACATGAACACGGTATTAACAGAACTCCTGCTTTTTCAAGAAAAATAGGAAATTCATACTTGTATGTGAAGTGTCCTATTGACTCCATTAAAAAGAAAATATACCTAAACAAGTGTGTGGGCCAAACAAAACTGATCTGCGGGCTGAATTTGTTACACTGGCTACCAGTTTGAGATTATGAACTAAGAGTTATACTTCTGAAATCAACCCTAAAGAGAAAAAAAAACAGGAAATGGCAAAACTATGGAGACAATAAAAAGATCACTGGTTGCCAGGGGTTAAAAGGAAGGGTGTAATGAATCAGCATAGCACTGAGGATTTTTAGGGCAGTGTAACTATTCCGTATGATACTATAATGGTGGATACATGTCGTTATACATTTATCAAAACCCATAGAATGTACAACACCATGAGTGAACCCTGATGCAAACTATGGACTTCGGGTAACGATGATGTGTGTAGGCTCATGGACTGCAGCAAATGTGGTTAATAATGGGGTAGGCTATGGGTTTGTGAGGGGAGAGTGTTTATGAGAAATTTCTGTACCTTCCATTCAATTTTGCTATGAACCTTAAACTGCTGTAAAAAATAAAGTCTATAAAAAAAACAGGAAATTAAATTCTTTAAGAATCACAGCTATGTAAAAGAAATAAGTATAAAGTTATACCAATCAGTGTCTATTGGAAAGAAATACATTTATAGACCTTTGAGGGGTGGGGTTATGTATTTGTTTTTTCCTCTCAGTCTATTTCCAAAATCTTTCTCAATGAGCGAATGGTACAGGCAGTCCTCACTTCGCACAGAAATGTGGCACTATAAAAATGACTATGCAAGCTGAAACTGTGCCAACTGATATTAATAATCAGTGGTAAACATTCCAGTCATACCATGACCTTTAAAAATGTTGATCAAAACATTAAAACTGTCTTACTGTCAGTTCTAAATGCACAGGGAAATGAAAAATAATAGTACAACTAAAATTTATTTAGTACACTATATTTTCATCATTAGAAACACTGAGAATTAAAGTCGTTATTTCTTTGTGAAAGTTTATCAAGCAGTCTGAATACTACTGTTCTTTTCATTGTATAACTTGCGATACAAAGAGAACATCTTTTCCATGCCTTGGTGAATTTTCAAACGTAATCCTAAGCTCGGATCAGCTTCTAATATTTTGACATTAGTACTTTCAATGCTGTGAACTATCTCCGAGAGTTCCTAAATGTGAAGATTTCTGCCAGCATCACTTCCTCTGGGACATCTTCAACCTTCTTGTCATGACCGTTTTCCTCATTTATCGATAAGTTTGCATCCACTGTGCTCCTCTGGCTGCACACCTGCAGTCTCCCACAGCAGCAGAATCAACATTCCCATGCTCAGCTATTTCTCTGATAATTCCACTTATGTTCATTGAGAATTTCACTTCCAGCATCTCTTTTTCTTCCACAGTTGCACTTATATATTTGTTGACCAATTCCTTCTTTGACTGCTCACTTTTATGAAATGCCATGGGGGTTTATCACCAGGAGACGAGGAGGCAACACAACCACACACTTTGCTGTCTGTGTGTGGACTGAACACAGATGCACAGGGACCAGTCACAGACAGACTGGGGAAGGGACGTGATGGGTCACGGCTAGGCGTGCACATCTGCTGTTCATGTAGTGATTCGTGGGCTGAAGAGCCAGCTATGAAGTTTGTATTTTATGCAGTTATTCAGTTAATATACCATGTTATTCAAAATTGAATCATGTTTGGGGGGGAACTGGTGTTATTTAACTAAAACACGGTAACTGAAATTAATGTGTAGCAGAACCATGCAAAGCAAGGACTGCTGGTACTTCAATATTGGAAAAATTAACTTTATTATTAAAAAAAACGATCCCATGCTCCCTTTTTTGGTCACAGGCAGACTCAAGGACTAAAGATAGACTCTACCGAAAAAGGTACACTGCTGGTTGAGCTCCATTGATTTATGACCCTGGAGACCTCACAGAACATGCTGTAATGCTATTTTGTTCAGACTCCCTGTGAATAGGTACATCTGGAGACATATATATTTATGGAAAATGATAAATATTTTTTCTCCCCTACCTTATGTCTAAGTAGGTCATGTTGGCAATATTTTGAGTACCTATTACATTTCATCCAATGTATTTTCAAGAGCACGTTAAATGTAGCTGTAGGACGCACATGGGTGGTGACAGGGAACACCTCCCACCTCAAAATCCTATAAACATGATTGCTCTCTGAGAGGTAGACTGGGAAACTAGAACATCATAGATCAAAGCAGTGAAATGCAAAGTCAACTGAGAAATGTAATTCTGAAAGCAATTTGATGTCCTTAATAGATGCAAAATGGATAAAATTCAACAATTCTTCATGTTTTTTAAAATACGAGGAACTTGGCGAAACAGCAGTATGAAGGAAATTCTTTAACAAGGTAAACACCAAGAGCAAACATCGTTCTTAACATTGAAAATTCAGAAGGATTGTTATCAAAGCTAGCAGTACAATTAAAGCATGCCCCAACACTGCTGCAGACACTGTTCTGAAGGTCCTAGCCAATGCATTCAGAAAAGGCAAGCAAACAGGAGGAATAAGAGTTAGAAAGGAAACGATTATTATCATCATTTGCAGCCAACAGTATCATCAGTAAATAAAATTGATATATGATTACAACTAAGAAAAAAGTGTATCCAAGTTGCTAGACATCAGATGGGCATATAAAATGTCCTAGACACTAGAAATAATCAATGAGAAAATTTAAGGAAGTGTCAGTGTGATTCCTAAGTTTGCAAAGCTGGAGATAACCAGATTGAAGGTATTAACACAGATAAGCAACCATGTGGATACTTAGGGGACTAGGTAAGCCATGAATTCAGAGACAATGAGAATCACAGAGGACAGTATCAGTGAAGCTCAAGCAAACCCTATCTTATGACACAGATATCTGATATAACTGTCAAATATGTCATTTCTGTGAAACCAGTTTGTACCTGAAGCCATTACATTTCCTAATCACATATAACTAAATTAGCTGAGGTCACCCCTTTCCTTAAGATTTCAGCAAACTTGTACTGTGCCCTTTGTTTAACAGCCTTTGGAAATCCAATGCTGCCCAACACTTTAAGTTCAACCAATACCAGGCCATAGGCTGAGTCAGAGTTTGATCCCATCAGCAAAGAATCATACCTTTCCAGGAAGGCGGCCTTATACAGGGCCCAAACCCTCTTTTTTCCCTCAAAGTCAAGAACAAGATGCTCATGGATTTCCCATGAATTACTTGCCACAATTTCCTTTGAGAGAATTCAACCATTTGAGCTGTATCCCCTTACCCCAGAAAAAAAAAAAAATGCACGTTCTTGAAAATATTATACATATTTCCAAGAGGTTCACAGACCTCCTGAATCCTATCCAAGAGCCCCCAGATTAACCATCCTTGCTCTGCTGTGTGTGGGGCATCAACGCTCATCACAGTGGTTCAAAATAAAGAAGCTCATCCCATTGGCTGCCTGGGTTTATACCTCAGCTCGATCTTTAACCAGCTGTGTGAGCTTCATTACATTATTTAACTTCTCTGGGCCTCGATGTCATCATTTGTAATGGAATCATAATAGTTCTTACCTCATTAGGTAATTATGACAATCAAATGAGACAAGGCAGGGAAAGCTGTTGGCACAGTGCCTGCCACGTGACAAAAGACCAATGGATGTTAGTTATTATTTTATTATTAACTACCCTTTGGCTGCTTTGTCTTTTATTTTGTTAAAGCTTTTGAAGATAAGTATACTTTAGGATCTATACCGAGTTTTTAACTTCAGCCATACTGATATTTGGAGCCAGACAACTCTTTGTCGCAGGGGATGTCCTGCACATTGAAGGGTGTTTAGGCAGTGTCCCCGGACTCTACCCACTAGACACCAGAAACACCCCACAGTTGCGACGACCAAATATGTGTCCAAACATTTACACATGTTCCCTTGATGGGCAAAATCACCCCTGACTGAGAATCACTGCTCTATGCTGATTATATGGGTAGGTTGAGATTTTTTTTTTTAATGGCAGAAACAACAGTAATCATACTATTTAAAATGTTACCATTGCTGATGAAAATACAATGAGGCCAAGAAATTTGTACTCAAAACGGAGAAGGCTCAAAGTGAGGAAGAGGAAGTGACGGTGTGAATGAGGATGGGACTCACAAGGCTCAATACACATATACGGGTGAAGGTGGTTAATGAGAAACATAGGGGTCGTGAAAGATAGAGAGGAAAATAAATTTTGGCAATGGAAGGAATAAATTGGAAACTCTTAAGAGGAAAGAAAGTAGCTTAGCCTGGAGAATACACAACCTTCATAACACCTGGAAGGAGTCAACAGAGACAATAGGAAAAACAGAAAGGAAATGAGGAAAACTGTTCTATGGATTCCACAAGAGGTCAACACCACTGATTCAGGATAAGACAGGACAATTTAATACGGAATTAAAGGGTAGAGCCCAGGGTTAAAAAATCCTTGGAACAGAACCAAGGCTGATGGTGGGCTCAGACCCTGAGTATCAGCCTTTTAAGAGACTAACATGGCATACTCATTCCTGAAACAAATAAAGTTCATATCTTGTGTATAGGTAGTCCACATACTGTTGTAAAGTTGTTTTACATTCTGAGAAAATAAGCTTATGGGGGCTCAAAGTCTCTCTTCAAAGAAAGAGCAGCTCAGAGAAGTTAAGCATCAGCCCTGATCAAAAGGTGCGTCATCTGTGAATGAGACATGTGCTCCTTCCCTCGGGTAGTGGCAGCAGAAACTCAGTTGTCCTTTCAATGTTGATGTTGGTGATATGAATCTACTGAGCTCTTCTGAGCACTTTCCATATGTTGGGTTAAATTTTTCACTTGTCTTATGCCACTTTATCCCAACAGCAACCTTTTGAGAAGCAGCAATTTTGATCCCGCTTTACAGATGAGGAAGCCAAGGTTTGGAAAGGTTCAACTCTCCAAGGCTGCACATCTTGTAAGCAAGGATTTAATGCCCAGTGGCCCATCTCTAACACCTGTTCTTGTGGCTCCTGTACTGTACTCTCTTGAGGGCACACAGGGAGGGGTGGGATGCTGAATTCACCTTCACTCAATGTGCTCAAAACTCAGGGCTTAATAGACTAATAATACTTGAATAATGTGGCTCTGCTCTGTCAAGCACTTTTTATCGCATTAATATTTCACGTTGCAATTGAATGGTGCCCTAAACGTGTTAATTGTGCCTCTGAAGAGAAAAACCCAGCAAGGGGGAAAAGTGCTGTGGTTATCTAGATTATCAGCTCACCCTACAATGATGGAAACCAATCCATAGAATATTTATTGCCTATTTGCTGCACTCCACGCCAGATATTCCCCTGTAAATTATTTTACTTACACTGACATTAAAAAAAAATTCCAAGTTGGCATTATTATCTGCATTGTTCAGAGAGCAAACCAGATTAACCCTGCCGTCAAGAGAAGGAGCTAAGGCTCAAATCAAGCTCCATCAACCCCAGTCTAAGGTTTTCTCCATCAGATCAAAACAAACACATTAAAACCAAGAATCCTATGCTCTGACATCTTTTCCATGTCTCCAAATTTTTTGCCATGTGTGGCCAATTAGCACAGTTGGCTAGAACATGGTGCTAATGAGGCCAAGGTCAGGGGTTCAATTCCCTCATGGGCTGAAACTTGATGCTTCCTTCCCAGAGTCACAGGCTGTGGACTGCACCACAGCTGGTCCCCTCCCATGAGTGTCATATTGGTCATAAAGGCAGTTGAAAAAGTCTTGCTGAATCACGGTAACTCCATCCACACTGTTGGATCAACTCAGAACACAAGCTGTAGTGACAGTGTGACTATAGACATAAATGAGGACCAACATTGTGATTAGTTGAATAAATTAACAATTTTTGCCTATATTCTATAAGTTTTAACTGCACTCTTTATGGATCACTGGAGCTGTGACTTTATTTATAAAATCTCATATATTAAGAGAGATGCTAAAATTTCAAGCTGAATGACATGTGCAGTAATACCTCAATTACTTAAACTCATTAAGGAAATGAGTTATTTTGCATATGTAAATCATGTTCAGATAATGGAAGTGTCTCCTTAGTACCAAGACATTTTCATATTAGAAATTTTGATGGAAATCTTTCTAAATGGAATTCACATTTTCCTGCCTTCCTAAATAGGAGATATGGGACATAATTTTTCCTAGATATCTGTTATTTACAAAAAGCACAATTTTTAAAAAGTGATTTTTTAATTGAAAATAAAGCGATGGGAAGATAAATCAACCAGGAATGTCAATGTTAATACCAGACAAGGTGAAATTTAAGCTTAAAGTAACAGCAGGATAAAAAGGAAGATAATATAATGATATACGATATATTTTCCAAAGAAAATGCAATAATCACAAACCTATGTGCACCAAATAATACAACAACTTCACTGAGTCCCAGCTTTTCTGACCTTCTAGCTATTCCTGAAACAGGACAAAGTAATTCCTAATTCAGGGCTTTTGCGGCTATAGTCCCCTCTGCCTAGACTTACTTCCTCTGGGCTTTGCATTCCCACCTTATTCAGTTCTCTGCCCAAATATCACCCACCGAGTGATGGCTAACCACTCCATCTGATTTGTCACCTAAGACCCTAAGATTTCAAGTTGTTCAATAACTGATCGCCTATATATATGAGGTCTCATTGCTGTAGGAAAAATTAAAGATACATAGAGCCCTGAATCCACCTACCCTAAATTTCATTAGATTCCTAAGATGTGTCTACTAACATCACAGTCCTCTAAGAAACTGTAATCTTTATTACCAGCCAAGACTTTAGACCTAAAACCCCACAGAAGGAATAAGCCCATAGCCTCTCCCTTGGCACCTTTTCTCAATGGCCAATCCTGAACTTGGCTATTAAGTTCTTACTACCCTAAGCATGAGAAAAGTCACAGAAAAATGAATGCGATGAAAAAAATCATAATTCTTTCTGTATTACTTTCCTGTGACAGTTATAACAAATTACCACAAACTTGATGGCTTAGGACCACAGAAATTTATGCTCTCACTGTTCTAGAGGCCAAAAGTCTGCACTCAAGGTGTCAGCAGGGCCACAGTCCCTCCAGAGGCCCTAAGTGAGAATCCATTTCTTACCTCTTCCAGCTTCTGGTGGCTGCCGGCAATTCTGTGGCTTGTGGCCACATAACTTTAGTCTCTCCTCCATCCTCACATCACCTTCTTCTGTGTGTGTTTGTGTGTGTGTACATGCACACGCATGTCAAATTCCTCCTGTCTCTCTCTTATAAGGACACTTGTGAGAGCCCACAAGTGGATAATCCAGCATTACCTCATCTCAAGATCCTTAACTTAATCATCTCTGCAAAGATCATTTTTTTCCAAATAAAGTAATGTTTACAGGTTCCAGGAATGTGAACCTGATATCTTTGGGGCCACCATTCAGCCCACCACACTTTCTAACTCCAGGTGCAGATGTTGCATCACTTTTCCCTTGAACCCTACTGTGGTCTTCTAGGTTTTGCAAAGGTAGAGAACTCCTTTATAAAAGGTAGGCATCCCCAAGTCCATCCATGCATAATGGCCATGTGGCATTCTGAGCAGGAGCAACAGTGGAAGGAAGTCAATAAAACAATGACCCTAAGAGTGTGAGCCCTGAAAGGACAAAACATATTTTTTTTAATGTCTTTTTTCACCATTTGCTCTTCCCACAAAAACTCCAGCCCTAGTGTCTGAGCCACACTGGGGTCTTATCTGATATGAGAGAACCTCCTCTTCAGGATTGATCTGCAAAGGGGGAGGACCTAAGATCCACCGCTGCAAATCTTCTAATCAAGCCTGGTATCATGTTCAGCTGAACCTAAACGCAGCTTCAGGAACATGCTCCACACTGTGCTCTCGTGGCCACCCAATCCATCAAAGTTGCCACAAGATGAAATGCTTTTGCCATAACTGTCTTGGAAATAATCTTCTGTGAGCGTTGACATCCCCCACACCATTTATTATTCACTCATTTAGCAGATATTTATAGACCACCAACTATGTGCAAAATTATGTAAGTGCTAAGGTTACAATGGTAAGCAAAACCCAGACTCTGTCCCTGCCCTCATGGACTTAACCATCTAGAGGGAGGAAAGAGACATTCATTAAAGAGTAGCAAATGCCCATGTAAGACTGCAACTGTGACAGTTGCTCTGAATGGATCCTCCGTAGTGAGAATCTGTAAAAAAGGGGATTTGAACCACTCAGGAAGTGAAGAAAGAATTCCTATAGGAAATGATACCTGTGCAGAAACCTGAAGAATAAACAGGAATGTACCAGGTAGAGGTGACAGAGGTAGATTATGTGCAAAGATCTTACACCAGGGGAAAGCACAGAGAGGAGAAGGGAGAGTACCATGGGAGACAGAAGATAAAGCTGGAGAGAGAAGTGTTTTTAACAGTCTTTGATTATTTTATAACCTCAAGGGCACTGAGGAGGCTTTGAAGGTTTTGCCATGCGGGAGCTGGCAAAACGATTTATGCTCTGCAAAAGCTCTGGACTCTCTCTGGAGAATGGTTTGAAAGGGGGACCAAGAGTGCAACCAATAGATGCCTGGAATCTCTCAAGAGTCCAAGAGAACAATGACGGTGACTTGAATTAGAGAAGTGGTACTGATGGTGGAGAAGGAAAGAATAAATGGATTTAGGAGACATTTAAAACAAAACACTGACAGCACACCATGGGGGTCAGGGAGAGACAGGCATCAAGGATGAGCCCTAGACTTCCAGGTTTCCTAATAGGTAATTTCCCAATCACTGCAAGAGAACATTGAAAGAACACTAGGTTGGACGCATAGGGTAGGGGGAGATGTGCTATGAGATTGACTAGAGACTTGCTGAGTCTGAAGATGCCTCTGATATTCTAGGTATCCCAAAGCTGACGCCAATGTGATTTAATGTGAATCTAGCACTCGGAAGAGCTCACAGGAAAGGTCTAGTTTAGACACGTAAATGTGTGAGTCATCTGGGTTTAGGGAGTGATGAAGTAAAATCGGGTACGGAAGTAAATATTTATGAAATAAGAAACCACAACAAATTTTTTTTTTTTTTTTTTTTTTTGCGGTACGCGGGCCTCTCACCGCTGTGGCCTCTCCCGTTGCGGAGCAACAGGCTCCGGACGCGCAGGCTCAGCGGCCATGGCCCACGGGCGCAGCCACTCCGCGGCATGTGGGATCCTCCCAGAACGGGGCACGAACCTGCGTCCCCTGCATCGGCAGGTGGACCCTCAACCACTGCGCCACCAGGGAAGCCCCAAATTACAAATTTTAAAAAGCTTAAAATACCACAAGCATCACAAGATCCAGAAAAATAACATAATAGCTTTATTAACTGCCTGCTGCCCCCTATAAAAAATCTCTTTTGCACGTTTTAGTGTGTATGCAACTTGATAGCCTTTTCTTATAATAATATAGCTTTTCTCATTAAAAAGTAATGTAGGGACTTCTCTGGTGACACAGTGGTTAAGAATCCACCTGCCCATGCAGGGGACATGGGTTCAAGCCCTGGTTCAGGAAGATCCCACATGCCACGGAGGAACTAAGCCCGTGCGCCACAACTACTGAGCCTGCGCTCTAGAGCCCATGAGCCACAACTACTGAGCCTGAGTGCCACAACTACTGGAGCCCATGCTCCACAACAAGAGAAGCCACCGCAATGAGAGAAGCCCGTGCACTACAACGAAGAGTAGGCCCCGCTTGCCACAACTAGAGAAAGCCCGCGCACAGCAATGAAGACCCAAAGCAGCTAAAAATAAATAAATGTATTTTTTTAAAAAAGTAATGTAATTTCTTAAACAAGGTTAACTGAAATTAGTTTCATATTATTGATCACTGAGATCATAAAATATGAAACTCCATATACAGATGATTTGCCTTCGTACTACTGCTACAGGTTCATGTCCTACAATTCAAGAATTCCAATAAATTTTATTTGACACCACTTTTAAAAAATAATAAAAATGTATGGTACTTTTATAATTGTATGCACTGTACTGTCAGAGAAAGGAATTCTATTTTGTCTTGGCATCAGTAAGAAATTAATCCTCTGCTTCAGTTTATACATTTGATGACTGGAAAAATTATCCATGGACTAGCTTCTGGCTCCATAGATTTTCTAAACCTCCTCCACTACCCACATCAAGTGCTGGGTGCAAGGAAGTATTCATATCCCTATAGAGCCTGTAGCCTATTCCTTTGCATCATCATGCTGGGGAGATGGTAAAGTGAGCATTAGGAATATTCTGGAAGCCATTCCTACACCAGTACGATGAGCAGTAACTTAACTATACACATGGTGACCTATAACGTGTATATTCCACTAAACCCAAATTACATGAATTCCCCGGTCTTTCCCTTAGCCATATCCAAAAGCTCCCAGAAGCCACCTACATTTGGACAAAAAATTGGACAAAAATACACGGCATGTGACTGTACTGCCATGGCGCCTCCCAGGTCCTTGGGACAAGGTCTGGTACAGGTGAATGAGAGCCTTAGCTTTATCAGCTTCACAGAAAATTCATCTCCCATTCTAGGTTTGTATGAGATTCCTCCAGAGCAGGGCTTCTCTACTTTGGCACTACTGACATTTGGAGCTGTATAATCCTTCAATTGTAGGGAGCTGTCCTGTGCACTGTAGGATTTTTTAGCAGCATTCCTGGCCTCTACTCATGCAATGCCAGTAATACCCCACCCTCACCCCAATCGGGATACCCAAAATGTCTCCAGATATTGCTAGATGTCCCCATGAAGGGCAACACTGCCCTCTGTTGAAAACCACTGTTCTAAAGAAAGACTTTAGAGAGAGAACAATATGTTTATTTAGTGAATTCTGATTGGGTACCTACTATGATTAAAGCCCAATGGAAGGTCACCTTGCACAAGGCCACAGTGTAGTTGGGAAGGAAGATAATGAATAATAAATTTCAGTAGAATGCAGTAAGTGCCATGAGGAAGATCTCAAATACACTGTGGGAATCGAAGACAAACCTCTTTCCTACTTCACACGGCTACTGGGGGATCAATGTGATGAGGATTGTAAAGATGAGATTACTCCGCATCTCTTCTGCCAAAGCATTTCTTTACATCGGCATGAGATAAGCTGAACATATAGAGGGAACTACAGCAAATACTTCAATTAGCCATAACAGTCACTATTTACAAATCCTGGCCAAGAAACGTTGCAAAAGTGTATTAATCGTGATGAGGTGGAGGAATCCATCTCCTTCTCTTTTATTCTGGCAGTTATGTTTCTTACACCATGCCAGCCACACTCGTATTTGAAGCCTACAAACACAAAGATTGAGTCATTCCTAGGAGAGGTTGACAATTTTATTCATAGAAGATTTGCCACAAGGCTTTATCCCAGCTAAATGGAGGGGGGAGGAGTAAGCCTAAATCAATGAGAATTTAGTTTGTGAACAGCACTGTATATAAATTAAAAAAAAAAAACTCACCTGATTTGACACAAATCATTCCTCTAGAACTCTTGAGATAACCCTGGTATTGTTCTTACCCTATTGTGTTTTCCCCTCCAATCAATTATTAAACCTATTGACAACAAAATAAAAGAACTCCAGGGTACATTGAAAATCAGGGCCTATTTCACTCAGGGTGTCATCTCAACTATCAAATGTTATTTGTTCACAGAAAGCCTTGGGACAGACGGTAAGTCCCTTTGCTGAGCTGTTTGCGTTTCTGTATAATTAGTAATTGGAGAGGGAATGTCACTAATTCCCATTTCTCTGCTTGAAAGTTACTGCAGTGTCCTTTATCAAATTGAACACTATGTAACTGTGCTGGGCAGAAATGAGTTAACCTGTTAGCTCTCCTTTGATTGCACTTAATCACAGAAGCCCCTTAAAAGCATGTTCCTTTCATCTTTTTCTTTACCGCCACTCTTTATGTTGCTGATCTCACCTCAATTTTGTCATTCAGCCCTCTTCAAGAGGGTGCTCTGTGGCCTTCTGCTCGGTGGTGCTCTGGATTAGTTAATCAATTATTACAATAATTTCCACCTATATAGCGCTTGATCATTAAAAATTCATTTTGATATTGCCAAAAGGTAGCTTCACATTGTGGGTTTTAAAAGCAGTGATTCCTCAAAATTTGTTAGAAAAATAACATACACTTTTGCATTGAACCCATGATTCCAGGAAAGCGCTGCAAGGGGTGAGGTTACATTTATTTAAATTTTTTTTAAATCAGGAAAATAATAATGCAGGTGTCCCATGGATAGAGCAAAAAATCATTGAAGAGGGCGTGGGGTGACTGATATTTTAGAGATCCTAGAGAAGAGCCAGGGCTTTGGGCTGAAGCAGCCTGGACTGAAATCTGCTCCTGTCCCCCACCAGGGCTCTTAGAATCTTGGACAAGTCACAGGTTCTCATCTCTGAATGGGGTTAATCACATTCATAGTGTTGTAGTGAGGATTAAAACAGATAATCTGCGCCTGATATATAACCACACAGGGAGTTTCAGGTCAAGAAAAAAAGTTATTACTTAGCCATGTAATATCACTGTACACACACATATGCACACAAACACATAAACGCACACATGCACACACACTGTCATTGCCAGTTTAACTGAACAAAGACGCCTATAAAATAACCAAATTCATAGGCTCTTCCCACCCACAAATTGACCAGTTATTAACTGGGAGAAAAAGTCTGAGTCATTTCAGTCAAAAGAGGTCCACAGCATTAGTCAGTTGGTTAGTAAACTGATTATTTAGGTAATTGGCTAATTAGTTACTTATTATAAGATTTGTTTCTCTACGTCTTCTGGTTCAAGGTCTAAAAATCCCAGCAAGCTTTACATTTTGGGATGGATAACTCTTTGCTGTGGGGTGTCCTGTGCACTGCAGGGTGTTTAGCAGCCCCCCAGGCCTCAACCCACTCAGTGCCAATAGCACTCCACCCACCCCTAGTCGTGACAACCAAAAATGTCTCCAGAGATTGTCACATGTCTCCTGAATGAAGAATCATTACTCTAGTCCTAGCTTCACAAATGGTTTACGTTAACGTTAATACAACTTTCTCCCATATACTATTTACTTTTAAATCTCATTTCTCTGCAACCTCCTATCTCCATTAATTCTGGAGTCTTCATCTAAATTTAAGACCTAAACCAAATATGGAATCTTAAGCCTTGCTAATAAGTTTTTAAAAATACAATTACCAATTATTCTTCATTATAATTGTTACTTTAAAATTACTACCTTGGGGCTTGCCTGGTGGCACAGTGGTTGAGAGTCCGCCTGCCGATGCAGGGGACACGGGTTCGTGCCCCGGTCTGGGAAGATCCCACATGCCGCGGAGCGGCTAGGCCCGTGAGCCATGGCCGCTGAGCCTGCGCGTCCGGAGCCTGTGCTCCGCAACAGGAGAGGCCACAACAGTGAGAGGCCCGCGTACCGCAAAATAAATAAATAAAATTACTACCTTGATTTCTAAATTTGGTCGGGGGGGGGGGTGGCAGGTGGGTAGGGAGGTGGGTCTTAATTGTGCCAGAAATTGCAAAAGTATAAATTAGTAGCTTATGCTCTAGTTTGGGAAATGAATACTTAGAAGTGTGAAATTTTGGGTAACGGCAGCTAAATGCAGAACTGAATTCACCAGAAGCGTGCGTGTCTGTGTGGTGAGTTCTAGTCCTTTCTCACCATGGAAGTGCCCAGAGTAGAAAACAGCTTACATTGTGCAGAGTCTGTATGTGGTGGTCAGGGAGGGTTTCCAGGGTTTGGAGAATATTAGGCAGGGAGGGGAAAGGGATGAGCGGAGGCGGGGCCTCAGAGCAAGAGATAATGACATTTTTACTAATTGGAACATGTTAGGGAAAAGGACTTCTAGGAGCCTTTATGTAGGGCAAATTCAGTCAATTCAGCTACCACCTTAGCCTCTTGCAGGAAACCTGCAGTAAGGAACTTCATAATTCCTCGAGGTCTGCAGTCATATTTATGTTCTGCTTCATTGGGATTTGATCTACTGATGGTGACCAAGACTTTAAGGCCTCCCTGTTACATCTGGGTTTCACCGAAATCTAGAATGCGCAAGTCCCTACAAAAGGTACCAGCAGTGCATTTACTACTAAGCTGATGGGTTTAATTTCAAGACCCATCGCTTGCACAGGCCCGTTCTGAGGTCCGTAATTTAATTTTGTGTATGTAATCTAATGTCCTTTTCCAAAAGAGGGACCTCCCAAATGAAAGTTTTGGTTCCCATGAAATCCAGCTCTCCCCTAATGGACACCATGTCCTTTCTGTTCTCTTCTGTCCCTTCAGCACCTCCCACAGTGCCTGGAATATATTAGACACACAATGATGTCTTCTGAGTGACATGAGTGACCAACTCAATGAATGAACAAAGGCAATAGTGATGTACACAATTCAGAAAAGCATAGGAGGCCATATCGTACTCGAAGGTATGAACTATTTCCTGCTAATTAGACAGACAGTAAAGGCCACCGCAGTTCAAAAGTGAGAGATCACTTCACATGTGATGAAAAGGAGACATTATACAAGCCAATCACAGACTCATAGATTTTAAAACACTAAATGACTACAGTAGCTGACACATTATTAAGACTGACTCAGAGTTGGACTCTGAGCCTCAAGCCCAGCTCCATTTACAAGGTGAAAATTACCCAGCCACTCTCTCTAAAATGGGGATGAAAACAGTATCTGTGGCATAAGACAGTTGTGAGGATCAGAGAGATGTCACCTGCAAAGTGGGGAGTGTGGAGCCCAGCATACGATAGGCGCTCAGTAAATGTTAGCTAATAATATTATTAATTGGTTTCAATGGGCCAGTCATCATGCTAAATGCTTTTCAGATCTTAGGGAGAAAATGCCCGTAAGTCATGGGGAAAAGTGACCATTTATTGAGTACCCCTATCATTCATCCATGTTCAAGGTACTTCCCTATGTTCTCCTCTTAATATTCACTGCACCTCAGTGAGTTAGGTGTTATTCCTATTTTGTGCATGTAAACTGGAATTGAAAGAAGTTCGTCACGTGCAAAGAGATTCAATGACAGAGCTGAGATGGACCACAAGCTACCCAATGCCAAAACTGGTATTTTGCCCACTGGACCTCTTTGATTCTATCCTACTAGTTAAGAGCTCAGGGGTCAGATGTAAGGGTTAGACCTTGGCAACTTATTTAACCTTTTAAATTTCAGTTTCCTTATTTGAAAAATAGAAATGACAATTGTATCTCCATCATAAAGTTCTATTGGGTGGGCCAAAAAGTGCCCTTGGTTTTTTAAGTAAAAATAAAAGACACAGTTTTCATTTTCACCAAGAACTTTACTGAACAATGTATTCACCCTTTTGTTCCACTGCCTTCTGCAGTTTTTCAGGCAACTTCATAATTCCATCTTCCCAAAACTTTCTATCTTTTCAAGCAAAGAACTATTCCAGGTGCCTTTTAGAGTCTTGCAGGGAATTGAAATTTTGTCCATTAAGAGAATTTTGTAAAGACAGAAATAAATGGAAATCTGAAGGTGCAATGTCTGGTGAGTATGGTGGATGAATCAGAACTTCCCAGCCAAGCTGTAACTGTTTTTACCTGGTCATCAAAGAATCACATGGTCTTGCGTTATCCTGATGGAAGATTATGCATTTTCTGTTGACTAATTCTGGTGCTTTTCATCGAGTGCTGCTTTCAGTTGGTCTAACTGGGAGCAGTACTTGTTGGAATTAATCGTTTGATTTTCCGGAAGTAGCTCATAATAGAGGACTCCCTTCCAATACCACCATACAAACAACATCACCTTCCTTGGATGAAGACCGGCCTTTGGTGTGGTTGGTGGTAGTTCATTTTGTTTGCTCCTCAATCTCTTCCGTTCCACATTATTGTACAGTATCCACTTTTCATCGCCCGTCGCAATTTGTTTTAAAAATGGAACGTTTTCATTACATTTCAGTAGAGAATCGCATGCAGAAATATGGTCAAGAAGGTTTTTTTTGCTTAACTTATGTGGAACCCAAACATCAAAGCAATTCACATAACCAAGCTGGTGCAAATGATTTTCAGCACTTGATTTAGATATTTTGAGTATTGTCGGCTATCTCCTGCGTGGTATAAAGTTGATTTTTCTCAATTATTGTTTTGATTTGATAGCTATCAACTTCAACTGGTCTACCCGACTGTGGAGCATCATGCAGCGAGAAATCTCCAGCACAAAACTTCACAAACCACTTTTGACACATTCGATCAGTCACAGCACCTTCTCTGTACACTGCACAAATCTTTTTGTGTGTTTCAGTTGCATTTTTACCTTTCTTGAAATAATAAAGCATAACATGCCGAAAACGTTGCTTTTTTCTTCCATCTTCAACATTAAAATTCAAATTACAAAAACTCACCAATTTTGATAAGTCTTTTTTTAAATGCACACTGAAATGACAGCTGTCACATACAATCTAACAAAATTGTTTCAAATGAAGTTAAAGACAGCTAAGTGCTACTAGAGCCATCTTACAGAAAAAACCGAATAAACCTTTTGGCCCAGCCTATAGAAAGGAATAAGTGGCATAATGCATGTGAATGACCCAACTCAGTGCCTAGTATGTGGCAAATGTTCAAAACTTCTTAGCATTACTATTGTCCAAAATTTTGGAAAAAGTAGAAAATGCCGTATTTACCCACTTTCGAATGCCAATTTTGTGCATGGGATGTCCGGAGGAAATTTTAAATTTCAGATTCAAATTATGCTCTTGCAATTAATTGGAAAAGTCTGGCTCCTATACACATAACTGTTGACCATGACTGATTCACCAAGACCAACACTCTGGTGGGGAAATTGGGGGAAAAAAAAAAAAATGTATGGGGCTCAGGATCAGAAGAGCAGTGAATCCCATGAAGTTTGGAAGTAGATGCCCTGATTTCTATACCACAGGGCCACATGACCCAAGGTATTTGAGGACTAAATTATGGTCTTGACATGGGTGGCCTGTGTCATGTTGAAACATACAGCTTCCTGGAATAGCAAGAGTGACCTCTAGAAAGATGGCAGCCAAATCTTTAGTTCTGAAAGTTATTAATCTTTACACGAAATTCCTAGTCAGTGGCAGGAGGAATACTAGTATTATTTAATTTCATTCAAATTACACTACAAAAAACAATTAAGGTGAATAATTATGAAAGTAAGGTCAACTCAATTTTCTGTAATAATGTTTTTTTGTTGCCAGGCTCATTATTGCTAATTCCTTTCATAATCTTTGCCATCTAACCTTATTTGTTTCATTTATAAGTGGCAAGAAATGTACATCATCAAACAGCAATGAAATCAAGACAGCAGCAAGTCACTTGGTTGATGTCTGGAGAAAGAAATTATTGTCTCTAGTTAACCTTTTAGGGAAAAACTCATCTGCATATTCCCAATGCAGGTGTTGTATTTGTCAAATTGAAGTTTTTCCTCTTTCCATTTTTTAGTCAGACCTCCTGGCTTGAGAGGGTAGAGGCTTGCCAAAAGTTTAAGTTTTATCCTGCTGTTTAGAACACTTATAAACCAAATGAAAAAGCACTCAAGTAGGTTTTAAATGGGCTTTTGGTAGAACCCAAAACACACACACACCACACATACACACACACATATTAATTTTTTAAATATTCCAAATCATCTTGCTTATACTGTTTTTTAAAAAAGATCTTTCATCGTCATTACCAAGACACTTATACTTGAGACCCTCAGGATTTAATTAGCCCCCATTATATATTTTGAACCTGTACTTCACTGGTTTATGAAGAATGTCAAAAATTTTACTAACAATGGCCTGACCTACTTTTAAACACCTCATGTCTTATACAAAGCTATTCCACTGCTAGAAATTTACTCTAAAATGAGGTGGGCAAACATTTAAGTGATCACCATCCCTGCCATAGTGGTTTTTAAATACTTTGAATATCACCCTTTTTGCTGATCACTAAAGAAATATTCAAGAACAAACAAACAAACATATGTCCCATTGTCTTGGGCCCTAGAACATATTAATTTAATAAACATGCAAACAGATAAGGGTATGATTAACAAAGATGATAAGTGCATTCAAAGCAATGGACAGTGTCTTAGTCTGCTTGGGCTGCTATAACAAAATACCATAGACTGGGTGGCTTAAACAACAGACATTTATTTCTCACAGTTCTGGAGGCTGGAAGTCCAAGATCAGGGTGCCAGTGTGGCCAGGTCCTGGTGAAAACATTCTTCCTGGATTGCAGATGGCCCCCTTCTTGCTATGTCCAAACATCGTGGATAAAGAGAGGGCTATGGTCTCTTCCTTTTCTTATAAGGGCATTAATCTTATCATAAAGCCTCTACCCTCATGATATCATCTGAACTTAATAATCCCCAAAGGCCCCACATCCAAAGATCATCGCTTTAGGGATTAAGGCTTCATATGCACTTCCAGGAGACAAAAACATTCAGTTCACAGCAGACAGGATGGAGGAATATGGAAAAACAGAGGACTGCAGGGGCCAGTCAGAACCCCATCCATAGTCCCTTGGCCCACCCATGATGCAACCTGGTGGGCAGTTCCCTCACACACCAAGGGCTTCCTACCTTAGCAACTTCCTCTCTCTACTGTATGGATCTCCCTGATGCAGAATCATTCTCAGCCCATGAACGCAAAGGCAGAAGTGCCAAATAATTAACATCACCAGGGGTGACACTCGAGCAATGAGATAGAAGAATTGATGGATAACCAACTCAGCCTCCTTTCCCATTACTGGGCAGCTCTGAAGAGGGTCTTACACAGTCTCCTAGGGACTCCGCAGCAGGACTGAGTTCCAGCTGTCTACAGTAGTTCATGTCTCATAACTATCACTTTTCCCTACTCCTTTGATTCCTGGGGTCACCTCCCAAATAAACTACCCAGGTCTGCCTTTGGAGAACCTATGTTAAGATCAGGACCTACTGTGAGAAGGTAAAAATTTAACCTGGTCCATGAAGGAGCATAAACAGGCCCTCCCTGTGAGCCTCTAGGAGAAAAAGTATTTCATGGAAGACGAAGCAACAGCTTGGAAGGAGGAAGCAGCTTTTACATCAGAACATCTAAAAGGAGGCAATATGGCAGAATCACAGCGAGCAGGGTGAGACAGAGCTGAGACCCAGGCAGGGACCAGACTAAGCACAAACTGGTCAGCCACAGGACGAAGTTAGGGCTGTGTTCTAAATGCACCTCCAAATGAAGAAACTGAAGATCAGAGAGGCTACCATGCAAAACTGTACGTCTAGTAAACTAAATGGCTAGTAAACGCTTGAGCAAGAATCTAGAAACAGGGCAATTTGAACACGGATCCCGTATTTTTAACCACTCTACTACCAGAGCTGATGCTAAAATAGCTTAAACCTGTATTTCCCTCCTGATTTACATCAGACTAGCTACCCTTTCCCTTTTCACGCCTTCCTGACAACATTCTCTGCTTAGTCCCACTACCCATATGACAGATCATGAACTCCGTTTCTCGTATCAGCTGAAAGAGCAGTGCACCTGCATTCCTAGCCAATTTCTGGCACATCTTTTTGCAACATCAAGATATATGGCCTCCATAAATTTTCAGAGACATATTAACGTTCACCTCCATAATGCCTTAATTGTACAGAAACCATTAGACAAGAGTGTTAAAGTAACAAAGAGACCCATGCAAATGGTTAAGAAAGAGAGCGAGATGCCTAAATTAAGAGGGGTGAAGGGTCCAGGACAGTCCTTCATGGGGGAAAAGATTCATGGAGATCCGCTGTCTTAACAAGAATGGAATGCCTCATAAATTATCTCAATATGATGGCAGCAAGTCAAGGGGAACTTTTTTAAAGTAGGAATTTGCAAAAGGTTAAGTTAAAATGAAGGCTGAACATTTATTTTTGTCCTCCTGCTTAGCAGGACTTCTGCTAATGTTTGTGTACAGCAGTGATAACGGCAGGATACTTCAAAGCCTTTTCAGGAAAAATCATATCATTGCTGAGAAAGGATCTGATTTTGTAAAAAGCTTACATTGTAAGTGATATGGAAAATAAAGAGGAAAGATTGCATGAACTAAGTGCTTTATTTTTGTTAGTGCTGGTGGGGTTCCACAGATCCTCATTGTTCCTGTAATTGGGGTTTTAAAAGTGGGAACAGAGAAGTATGTGTTTTCTTTTGTCTGGGAAGACGGCAGTCCTGACCTGCCAGTGGAGGACCGTGAACTTTAAATTTTGTTTCCAGAAGAAAAGAGATATTTTCTCCAAGGACGCCTGATTATCTTGGCAGAGTCATAGCATTTGATTAGGGATGGACCACTCTGAGTGCAACATGTTGAGATTACCCTCATGTTTTTCTTGGTCCATTCCCCTTAGGTATCTAGGTTAAATTTATAGAGAGGAAAAAGTTGAGTAAACTGAAAAAAATAACAACTTCTACCCCAGTAGTCTAGAAGCATCACATGAGCAGAGGGCATAAATCCTAATCATTTCTTATCCTAAATGCCTGGTCCGGGACCCACTGCAATAGGAGTTGCATTCACTGCAAGCAACATAAACCCCACTGTTATTTGAAATAAGGAAAACAACGTTCTTATATAGCTAGAAATCTAGAGGTGTGGTCACTTCTGGATTCATTAATTTCCTCAACAACATCATCCAAGAACCCATGCCATTTAGACATTTCTTTCATGTGGGCTAGCTTCCTTTGAGGTTTGAAGGTCTACAGGTTAGCTTCCTTTGAGGTCTGAAGATGTCTCCTAATTGTATTTCTTTTTAAGAGCAAGAACAGCTTTTCTAGAAGCTTCCCAGAGACTTCGGTCCATATTTCATTGCCCAAAATGTTGCTTATGCTTATGCCTGAAACAAATGCACTACTTAAGGAATGGGATGAACATAATTGGCGTAGACAGTCAAGACCTGCCCCTGGGTTTGGAGATGGAGTAACCTCCTCTCAAACACATGGCCACTTAAAGGGGGTGGATAGTTGGACAAAGTCAACAACTCCATTAGGAAGAAGGAAAGGAAGGTAGAGAGTAGACACTGGCAATCAACAGTCTCTGCTAAAATGAAACATTTCAGTAACTACCTATTTAAAAAAAAACATTGAATGAATAAATGAGTCTTTCTTATGTCATCCATTATTTTCTTGTTTGCGAGTGTTGATTTTATTTGTTTCGAGTTCCAGGTCTTTTTGTCTTTCCAGCAGTTATTCCCCCTTCTTCTCATAACAGCATCCCCATTTCCCCTTAAAGTTCCCATAGGCTCCATCATCAGTCTATATGGTTGGACTGGTGCTAAACTCTACCCAGATGCATAGAGACACATGTGTCAAATCTGTCCCATCAGTATTTTCCATCCCTCTTGTCATACCAATTGATTCACATGAAAAACTGAATCACTGAGAGTTAATTCAAAGGAACTATGGGAAAGGTGAATGTCTCTTCCCACTAGCATTAGTAGGTGTTTAGAGCTTTCATAATGTAATCCTGGGCAGTATTTGTTTGTACTGGGGAGGTGGGGGAGATGTAAGAGAGTGAATGCAACACAGAGGAAAGGAAAACCAGGAAATGGGGAGAAACTAAATCTTGATGTTACAGTTTAGACTCTGGATCTAGGCATGTGTGGATGGCCTAAATAAGTATTTACTTCTGAAATTTTGGGTCAAATAACCCAGTGTATTTCTTGTTTTCCCTTGAAGTCAGTTTGAATTTCTGTCACTTGCAGCCAAAAGATTTGTATTAATACATTTCTTTATTCCTACTGTGTTGTGAGTTTCCTAAGAACTGAGGCTCACACATATTCATCTTGTCATTTCCATGGTCCCAGTACATGGCAGAGGGTTTCCCAATGTTTGTATCATGAGAGTTCCTTTTTAACATAAAAAATATTAACAGCCCTTCATACAACAGTGGTTTTGCTTTTAAATATCTGTTGAGTGAGAAAATATATAATAACAAAAAGCTACTCTAAAACTGGGGATACTTTTATTAAATAAATTTGTATTTTATGACTTATGAAGGCTTCTACCTACATTTGATAACATATATAATGTGCAAACAAACTACCTATGTGGCCTAAGGCAAATTTTGGTCCACACATAGACTTGTGTTCTATGAATTTAATAACTGCACAAGGGGTTCCATAAATCACAAAACTCTTCTATGAGCCTTCCATATCATCAGAAGTATTAGGACAGGCATGGATAAAAAGAAATAATGCTTATACTCTAAAAAAAATCATCCATCATTCAACCGTTCTTTCAAGGATGCTGAATGCATACTCTCAAGGATCCCTTTTGAGGAGGAAAGAAGTAACACGAGATACTGGTTAAGAGCTAGAGGATGCAGGGCTAGCAGAATCACTCAAGAGAACGTTTGTTAAGGTTTGTTAATATGAGAAGTCAATTCAAATGGCAAGACTATAGACGCTGAGGGCAGGGCCTTTGTAAAATAATGCTATAACCCTTTTCAAAATAATTTCTACTGTTCTTTCTGAGAAAATGCAGCATAATAATACAAATATCCCAGAGTAGCAAGACCTCCCTAAGATATAGAAACTAGAGATAAGGTTCCAGAACATTCACTTCATAAAAATCATCCATCAGCTCCCCGTTTTCTAATTCTTCAGAGTTTATTTGTGGTGGGCACTCTGTGGCCTACCCACCCTACCACCGCCACCACGACCACTCCCTGTCAGTCTCACTGCAGAGCAGCTATGCAATGTGGATCCAGGGCAGTTGTCTTACTGGTCCCACCCCCCTTGCCACATGATTGGCTCTAGGTTGCTCCTATCAGAGTGAAGCCCAGGACATTAGTTCTGAGAAGTGACTCTCTCTCCCTCACTGGATGTGAACAAGAAAACGGGCAGTTCCAGTTTCTAAGGGCAGCCTTGAAGAAATCCAGGCTCAGGATAAAGTCAAGCCAGGTAGGAGGGCAGGACGTATATAATCTCAAAGAAATAAAACTGGAGTTCTGAATTAGCTCAGCTTGAAGACTGTACTACTGCTACATTATTTTAACTATGTGGCTCAATAAATCCCCTTCTTGTTTAAGCCAGGGGTCAGCAAACTACAGCCAGTGGGTCAAAGTCAGGCCACCTACAAACTTCTGCACAGGCTCTGAGCTGAGAATGATTTTTAAAAGTGAACAACTGAAATCAATTTGATGACAGTGAACACCAACTTTGAATACCAATTATGGAAAATGTTATCCCCCTCAGAATAAGAATTCTATTTTTCTCATTAGTAGACCTGAATTACAAAGCCTTAAACTCAATTATTATTATTGTATTTTCAACCTCTTCAATAAAAAATTTTGTGGCAATTTGTTTTCTCTCTTGTTACATAAGCGCCCACACAATAGCCTCAATTTTGCCTCTTGGCCCATGAAGCCTAAAATATTTATTCTCTATCCCTTTACAGAAACAGTGTGCTAAGTGTGTTAAGCAATTGCATTTTGGTTTTCTACAGCGTGCAAATAAAGACGTGTTAAGTGGCACACTAACTGTTTTAAGGGCAGAAATGAAATACGACCATTTTAGCTTCTAAAGTTTTCTGTTATATGAAAACTCAACCAAACCACCAAATCAACTGGCTGAAAGGGCCTCCACTCCAGCCCCTCCCAGCTCCACCCACCCCTCAACAAGTAAACATGGTCCTCTTAGACTTTTTTTCTATCCTTTGAATCTTTGCTCATGCGCTTTCCTGTCATCTCACACAATCCTATTAGAAAAAAGAAACCAAAACTTAATACGGGATGATTAATGCCTTGTAAAACAATTATCTTGTTGTTCTTACTCCCTTTCTGTATCTCAGCATACCCAGTAATAGAGAGATATGCATGACATATTTTTCTTGAAATTAACTGAAACTAGGTGACTGTATTTTCTTGGCAGATAGCACTTTTTCTCAGAGAAAAGCATTAAGAGTCAGAAGGTATGGGTGTGAATCTGTACAGCATTGATCCCCCTTCTTCTGATTCAAGGGCAGGAGTTTTCCTTGGAGAACCATCGCCACCCACTTTCACTCCTTGTGACTGGCTGCAGCTTCCCTCCTGGCCTTGGGATCCAAGTCTAGCCATGTAGCTCTCTGGGCCCAGTGACTTGTTCAAAGATGGGCACATGACTGAGTCAGAGCCAATCAGATCTAGCCTCAGGACTTTCCCTGCATTATCTAGAGGGAGATGCGCTCTTTTTCCACTGGACTTAAACCTGAGATGATGTAAACTATTGGAAAGATCACCTGCCTGAGAAAAAAGTCAGTGCAGAGGAAAGCAGAGCAGAGAGATGGAAAGAAAGAAATCAAGTGCTGGTAACTTCGTTTAAAGAAATAGATTCAAGGGTGCCTGAAGCTAGAGCTGTTAGCCTGGACTGTCAATTACATGAGCCAATAAATTCTTTTCCTGCTTGAGCCAGTTTAAGTTGGGATTTCTGTCACTTCCAGTGGAAATATACAATCAGTATCTAATGTGGTGTCCGTTTGGGGTTGGGTTCTCCCAAAAGCAAGCCCTAAGACAGAGATATAAGTGCAAGTAACTTATTTGGGATGTGCACCCAGGAAGCACTGGTAGTGGGGCAAGGACTTAGGACAAGGACAGGGAGGCAGCTGTAACAGTGTATTACCTAGCGTGCTAACGCTGAGGACGACTGGGGATCGATCCTGCTGGGAACTGCAAGACAGGGTAGAGCAGCGCCTCGGATTTGTTCTCTTTCACTGCTCCAGGAGCAAGGAAGCTGGAGTATTTATCCTCCAACTCACATCCATCACTGGCTAGAAGCTGTTTTTAGGGGCATTAATGCCCCACCATTTCAGAGGGCCTCTTGCATGAGAAGGCTTCCCGGGGGAGAGCTGCACAGGTGAGTGGGAGAACTCTGGGGCAGGGGCTACAAGGCTGACTGCTGAGTGGAAACGAGCAGGGTACTCATCAAATCAGCTTCTCCATGTCCCATACCATGCCATGGTAATTAGAGATATTTGGGGGACTACTAATGTAGTTCAGGAGTTCCCCCTCCCACCATCATTTAACTATTGTCATAAAAATTCTGTGCAACCTCAAAACTCAGTGACTTTGGAAACAAAGATGTATTTTCCCAGGCTTCTGTAGGCTGACTGGGTGGCTGTAATCATGCTACAGGTCCTTGGAGCAACTGGTGGGAGGGGCCCATATGTGAATTCCAGGCTGAAAGGGCAGCAGCTACCCCCAAGGAAGCTCTCCTCACAGAGAAAGAGGAGAAAACACAAGGAAGCCCAGCTTTTCAAACTCAAGCAGGCAGCATCTGCTCACATCCCATTGGCCAAAAACAAGCCACATGACCAGCCTCATGGCCAATGAAAGGGAAAGTACATTCTGTCTGGGTGGGAGGGCCCGGATATGAGAAAGGCGTGCAGAGCGGAAAGCAGTAATTCAATCAACCATATCCCTCCAATTTAAGCTCGCTGAAAGCAAGGCCCTGTCTGCTTTTTTTTACTGCTTTATTTCCAAGCACAGGGTAGGCACACAGTAGGCACTTCACACAGACATGCTTACATTCTGAATTCCAAAAAATATACTTCAATTGAACTGTTACCCAATCCATTTCGTCATCAGGAGCTGCTTGTAATGCGAGAATGCATGAAATATATCCCCCAGAAAGGTAATGGCACATGCGCTAGATTCTAAAGCGGCCCTCAACAAGCTGCTATAGTACTACCGTCAATGGATCATGAAAGTGATGGCCTTGAAGAATGCCTTTGCCTTGCCAGAATTACGATTTGTTATTCGTCTTGTAGATTTTTGAACAAAACCTTGTACTTAATATTCAAATTAGTGACTCCAGTGTATTTGCCTGGATTTAAGAAAAAAAAACCATTTTGCACAATGCATGTAATAGTTACATTTCTATGATAAACTTACTTGGTAAAAGCTTTCACAATTTTATCATTTAGACAAGTAGATATCATTAAATCAAACTCGAAAGCCAGAATGGTGGAGGGAGCGAGGCTTGCAGACCAGGCAGTGACGCAAGGCTTCAGTTCAGGGAGGATAGTGGCAGGAAACACAGAAGAGGGAAAGACTAAACTAATACAGAGGGTGTGAGAATGTTCCAGGAAATCACCTCCAGCAACCCGTTATCTTGCAGCTTCCTGATCTGATTCATTAAAAACTCGTCTAGCCTGGGAACAATCTGATGAAGCATAGTGTTATTAGTGGAAAGAGCAAAAAATGTTAACATAGTTTAGGTTTAAATTCTGGATCCATCATTTCCTAAGAAAAACTGACTAAAATTTGCTATGCCTCAATTTCATCAGCTGAAAAATGGGAGAGAAGGTCAGGGAGCATGACTAGGGTCCTACCTCATAAAGATGTGAAGATTAAAAAAACAACACACACATGTCATTCATCCTAAATGCCAGTCTATAGGCCTATGATGGTCTCTGAAAATGTTTTCATGGGTCCATCAAAGATTGAGAAAAATACTGTGTTATGGGTTGTAATGTCCCCCCCGGACCTCCCCCCCCACAACAAAAAAAAGGTGTATGTTGAAGTCCTAACCACTGGTATCTATGAATGTGACCTTATTCAGAAACGAGATCCTTGCAGATGTAACCAAGTTAAGATGACATCATTAGGATGGGCCCTAATCCAAGATGGTGTCATAAGAAGAGGAAAAAGCCACCTGAAGATAGAGGCAGGAAGAGAAACACCACGTGAGGCTGAGGCAGAGGCTGGAGTGATGCGGCTGTAAGCCAAGGATCAATGGAAGCGGCAAGGAAGGATCCTACCCAGAGCTTCAGAAGGAGTATGGCCCTGTCACCTTGATTTCGCTCTGGGCCCCAGAACTGTAAGACAACAAATTTCTATTGTTTTAAGCCATCCAGTTTGTGGTACTTTGTTATGACAAACGTAGGAAAATAATACATTTGATAACAATGAGTCTTTAATTAAACAAAATTTAAAAGCGGCCCTGTTTAGATGTTTATTTTATTTTCTCATCCTTATGTTAATAACAAGTGTGGAGACAGGCGGTTCGGGGCTGATCTGGCAGCTCCCTCTGCTCCCCCACCACTACCCTGATATTTGTCCTCGACTGCACCTCCTCCAGGCCTTGAGTTTACAAAACAGGGAGGAAAAGTGGGGAGGGGCAGAGTGCAAAAGGCACTTGCCATCACCCCTTTATAAACTTTCTATATTTTAAAATAGTTTAGATTTACAGTAAAATTGACACATTACAGAAAATTCCCATATACCCTGCATCCAGTTTTCCCTTATTTACATGTTGCATTTGTTATGTTACACTTGTTATAATTAATGAACCAATATTGATACATTATTATAAACTGAAGTCTACACTTAATTCAAATTTCCTTATTTTTTACCTAATGCACTCTTTGTGTTCCAGAATCCTGTCTAAGATACCATATTATTGTTAGTTATAATGTCTCCTTAGGATCTTCTTGGCTGTGACAGCGTCCCAGACCTTCCTTGTTATTGATGACTTGGACAATACGCATGAATACTGGTCAACTGTTTTGTAGACTGCCTCTCTATTTTTTTTGATATAACATTCACATAACATAAAATTAACCATTTTAAAGTGTACAATTTAGGGGCATTTAGTACATTCACAGAATTAAGCAACCATCACTTCTATCTATTCTGAAACATTTTCATCATCCTCAAAGGAAACCCAGTACCCATCAGCAAGTCACCCCCCGTTCCTCCCTCTCCCAGGCCCTGAAAACCACTAATCTACTTTGTCTCTATGGATTTGCCTATTCTGGGTATTTCATATCAACAGAATCACATAATATGTGACTCTGTATGTTAGCATAATTTCAAGGTTCAACCATAATGTAGCATGTATCAGTCCTTCATTCTTTTTATGGCTGAATAATATGCCATTGCATGTATATCACACATTTTGTTTATCCATTCATCTGTCAATAGACATTTGGGTGTTTTCTGCCTTTTGGTTATTGTGAATAATGCTGGAATGAACATTTGCAAACAAGTATTCGTTTGAAGACCTGTGTCCAACTTTTTTGTATATACCCAGGAGTGGAACTGCTGGGTCATATGGTAATTCTATTCTCAACATTTTGAAGACCTGCCAAACTGTTTTTTCATAGCAGCTGCACCATTTTACAGAATTTTTTTAATTAATAGGCTTTATTTTTTAGGCCAGTTTTAGGTTGACAGAAAGATTGATTGGCGAATATGAAGAATTCTCTCATTCCTCTCTCCCCATGCTATACAGTTCCCTACTATTTACATCTTGTATTAGGATGGTGCATTTGTGGAATGGATTTTTTTTCTCACATTCTTGCCAGAGTTTGTTTTTTCAGAATGGCTTTTTAAATGAGCTATTTTTCCTACTTTTTCACTATGGTAAAAAGACTTCTAAATGAAATTATAGTGATGTTGGATGGTAGGGATGTGTGAGTGTATGTGTGTGTTTGTGTGTGTGTGTTTAAGGATCTTACGTGACAGTCCAAGTTAGTACATACATGGTTTTTGTTCTAATAGTGTATGAAATAATAATAATTTAAAAATCAAGGAATCACTGGCAAAAATAAAATGTGCAAGCCCAAGCTTGACACAGAGTACACAATAAATGCTGATGCTGGGTTCCATGGAGATCCAGGCATGGTTAGAGCAGAGTGGTCTGCAATTTTATCTGCCAAGTTTCTGTGAACTCTGGGACAGACAGGAAACTGCACATCCTCCAGCCCTTCCCCCGTTATATTCTGAGGTCACCAGCACGTGCTGGTGCTCATGCCAAATCTCCAGCATTCCTCACTCTAGTCACTTTCTCCTGCACGGGACACGTGCTCAAGTCAAAGGCAACATGGAATTTTGAGATTTAGCAGCCCTAAGTCTGGTGAATTTACGGGAAAGTCAATCAAGGCTTATCTTACTTGTGGGGATGGAGAAAGCCCCACATTTTAAAATATGTTGTCTCCACCTCACCAAAATGTTTAGAGGATTTAAGAAATGGATGCCGAAAGAGAACTGGGATGAACTCTTGGAATTTGTTTGCACTTTTCATAGAGGGATGAAAGTGCTTAATGCTGGTACAAGTACATTAACATTTTTCACTGTAACTCCTGTCACACATTTTTCTAATCTGAATCCTTTAGTGCTAGAGGTTCATTTAGACATTTCTCCTACTTCTTAAAGTTCAGGAATGAGAATAATAGTCCAACCAATTCTTCTCCACTGTTCTTCGGAAGCATAAACTTTTGTGTTCCAATAACTACTTTTTACACTATAAGCTTAGTCCTTCAACAAATTAATCCCTGACAGTGAAAACAGAGAAGTATATTTAAGTGGCATCTGGTTAGATTTATTCTCTCTTGAAAAGACCCATCTCCACAACACAAACCATTTCCTTATTAATTTTTAACTCTGTTTATTATTTCTGATTTGGTATATTCTCCATGAAAACTCAGCTAGTCATTTTGAAAATATCTTTCAATCACTTGGTTTTGTTTATAAAGTCTAAATTTCCAAAAAGGTTGAATTTTTTTTTCCCCAGATAAAGCCAGTGGAAATTTAAGAAGCTGAAAGTACAGAAACAAACTTTCACACTTTCGTTTTATCATCCTCTCCTAAAGTTTTAATTATCTCCTACCACATAGCATCATTGCTTTAAAATTTCAGACAAGCTAGAATCAGCTAGGATAGGTTACTTCTCACTTTTCATTTAAATGTTCTAGTTGCTAATTTTCTCCTTTTTCTCTTCTGTTGGAACACACATGTACCACTTCTGATGAACATACACACCTATACAGAAGTAAATGATTATTCGTGTACACCTACATGCAATAGTACACACAACAGCTCAACTATTCTTTCCTTTCATTTGATAGGGATCTTTTTGTTCTACTTATTCATGACTCTTTTTAAAATGTGCTAAACAACCTTTTAGTTACCTTGAAATCCACTGCTCTGGGTGTTTGAGTGCAGAAGAGAGAAAATTAAAATAATCAATGAATGTAGTTTGCGACCCGGTCAATGTCAACAGCATTTCATTTACTCCTTCCCTCAAGCGACTGGAGTTAGCGTCACTCTTCCCAGTACTAGTTAGGCATGATGAAATTATCTTCATACCCGTTGCTACTGGAAGCTGGAATGGCTTAGCCATAGAAGGATCTTTACTTGTCCACTTCATTCAAAAATGAAAAAAAGAAAGAATAGCTTGACTCTTAATTGATCATATTTTCTTAAACAACAAATACTTAATTTTGAAAATGTTTCTTTCCTTTCCTTATACCTGGTTCCAAATCATAAAAATGTAACCAAAGCAAAAAGCGGTCCATCTATATCCCCAGGCAGGCACCACGCCCATGTGCACTCACACAACAGATTCCAACTACAAGCACCTGGGACTCCTTGAAAAAAGGGTTTTTGAAGGCAGCCAGAGCCTATTAGCCTCTCACATGGGGTGGGGCTGGACATGCTGGGGAGTTAAACCTCTTGAGAGCAGCTCTCAACCAATAACTGAAGGGATTTGGTGGATAAATACCCCAGTTCCATTGCCCCTCTGCTGGAATAACTCTGCAGAACTCTGTTCCACACTATCTCTATGTTGTCCAATGGGGCTGAGCCCCAGTAGCCCACAATCGTGACTTGTTAGATAATTCACCCTTTATTTGCGTCTGCCTTTTCCTATCTCATCTCGCTACTCTCCCACCAGTGCTTCTTGAGATAACCTTCCCTGCAAACTCCTTACACTCAAATCTGTCTTAGCAGCTGCAGTTTTCAAAAGTGTCCTCAGTTTAAATATAAAGATCATTTTCAGATTCCAGTAGAAGGAATGGTTCTGATAAAGAGAAAAATCACTTCATTGTCATCAGTATGTTGGAGCTGCTGTGATTATGGAGATTATTGTAATGATTACAGTTAATAACATCACAATTCGCCCTATGGCACCCAAGTAACAGAAGGACATTTTTATACATCTTAAGTCCCAAATTTTCAATTAAAAAAAAACAGTCCTCAGATGAATTAGGCTTAAGTACCTTTATTCTTAGGTGATGCAGAAACTACTTTTAAATTTGCTTTCTTTCTAGGTTTGGTTGCTTAACAAACATATACCAAACATTAACCATAGCTCAGGCATAGTGCCAGCTTCTGAGAATACCAAGAAGAAATTCTCTGCCTGGCCCACCAGAAAGAGTTGTAGGTTTAAATCTGGTATGGTCATGAAAGGTTTTAAAATGGGCTCCATGTGATTTGGTAAATATAACCAAGAGCTGACATGCCCTTTGGTCCACTTTTCAGGTACAGTGAGGAAACTGAGCCTATCAAGACATCAACCTTATATTTAATCTTGTATTTTATTTTACTGTAAAGGAACACACAATTTTAGATTTTATTTGGCTAAAAAGGGAATTATTGAGAAAACTGAAAAAATCTGAGAAGTCTATGTGTATATTAAATGGCAGTATTATATCCATTTTAGTTTTCTAATTTGATAATTATAAGAGAATAAGAGAATGTGTTTTTAGTAAATACACACCAAAGTATTTCGGGGTAAAGGGGTATCATGTCTGCAATTTACTATTAAACAGTCCTGGAAAAAATTAGACAGACAGATAGATAGATAGGAAGAAAAAGAGAGAGAATGAAAGGAAAAAAGAAAATGTAGTAAAATATGAATATTTGGGAAATCCCTGTAACCTTTACCTGGGAATACGCTATACTATTCTTGCTTCTCTTCTTTAAGTCAGAAATTATTCAAAATAATTTCTTTATAAAGATTCTCAGCCTTACCTCATTCCCTTTTTAACTTGCAGTACATGTATTCATCATAGATGACTGGTCATACATTCTGGGTGACCCTTCTAGGGTCTAACTCATGACCATTTAAGCTCTTCTAACTAAACAAAGGAATTGCTTACATTTTTGTTGGGAAAGAATCCCTTTATCTTGTATCTCAGAGTCTACTCAACATTTGGATTGTGATGATAATTGAACAACTCTATAAATTTACGAAAAATCAATGAGTTGTACATTTAAATAGGTGAATTTGGTGGTATGTAAATTATACCTCACTAAAGCTGTGAAAAATTAAAAAGAAAAGCCAGACACCAGACTACTCAAAAAGGATTTGTTTCTGACTGCCTGGTCGAATAAGGCAAGGCGGCTTCCCTGGTGGCACAGTGGTTAAGAATCTGCCTGCCAATGCAGGGGAGACAGGTTTGAGCCCTGGTCTGGGAAGATGCCACATGCCGCGGAGCAACTAAACGTGTGTGCCACAACTACTGAGGCTGCACTCTAGAGCCCACAAGCCACAACTACTGAGCCCGCGAGCCACAAATACTGAAGCCTGCGCACCTAGAGCCCATGCTGCATAACAAGAGAAGCCACCGCAATGAGAAGCCCGCACACCGCAACGAAGAGTAGCCCCTGCTCACCACAACTAGAGAAAGCCCACACACAGCAAGGAAGACCCAATTCAGCCAAAATTAAATAAAATTTAAAAAAGAAAACAAATAAGGCAAGGCCTCTGCCACTTCTCTATCCTTATCCCAAGAAGAAACATCTAACATTTAACTTGCTTTAACTTAGAAACCAGGATAAATAATAACAACATTCTCTGTGATGGGCAGGTATCCCCTGTGTCTGGCACCCCACAATAAGTATACTTCATATACTTTGTCCCACGTAATCCTCACATCTAACTTGTAAAGTCTTAGATGCTTTTGTCTCCCACAAATTTATAGATAAAAAAGTTGAGGCTCTTACAGGCCAAAAACAAGATGCTCAAGGTTACCCAAGCAAGCAAATGGCACAGCTAAGATTCTAAACTAGCAAGAGTTGTGCCATCATTTTATTTTCTCCCTTAAAGAAACCTTCTAGGTACCCATTCTGGATGTATTTGTAGGCTCTTCAGATCTAAAACAAGGACTTGTACATCAACTCACAACAAATCGGTAAACAGGAAAGAAATACAAGCACACTCATTTAATTGACAGAATTTAATCTATATTATAAAAGTGAACATATATAATAGCTCTTACTGATTTAAGAGACAACCAAAAAGCTTCCTGTAGGTTGAATCTTTGTGAGTTATAGAAACAAAATCCATTTACCTATCTTTGACATTCTAATAAAAAGATAAGATTATGATTCTTGAGAATTATATAGATGGTAAACACAGAAAAGGTGAAAGACAGGGAAAATGCAATAAATAAAATACCATATTGCAAAAAGCCAAGACAACCAGCATGTCTAACAAGAGATAAATAAATTATGGTATATCCATAAAATCAAATATAATGTAGCCTTGAAAAATCATGTTTTCAAAGAATATTTAATGACACAGGAAAATGTTTAAGATATAATTTAGTGAGAAAAGCAGGATGTAAAACTTCATAGAGAATATAACACCAAATTTGTAAAAAAAATTATAGTATATACACACACATATATATATACATATAAGTGTATATATACACATCGTGTGTGTGTGCACTTGCCTGAGAGAAAATTGCAACAAAAATATTTACAGTGGGTATCTCTGTATGCTGAGATAGTTCATGAATTTTATTTTCTTGCTTACACTTCTTTATATTTTGTAAATAAACACGATTTACTTCTAAAATTAGAAAAAAACTATATATAAATATTTTTAAGGAAAACATAGTGATTAGAAAAATAGACTTTTTTTTTAACCTAAAATCTTGCTCTGAAAATAAACTCTTACCTAACTATGAGATTGATGGGTGTATGTGTGACATTTTATGAAGAGAATTAAGGTCTAACTTCTGAATGAATTTTTTTCTTAGTTCCATTTAAAACCAACTTAAGAGGCACTCCCAGGATGCCATCTCTCCTTTCCCAGCAAGATCCTCACCACCAGCCCTGGATAACTCTGTTCAGATGAAATGGGGACCTTTTTGGTGTCCACTCCCTGACAGCTTTGAAAATTACTTAGCTTCAATCATGATGGATACTCTCTGCCTAAAATGATGTATGGGTAGCATCTTAAAAAGGATGACATGAAATTTGAAAAATGATACAAGTGCTGGTGGACTTTTTTTTAAAGAAAAGTTGACATAAGTTTGAAATATAGCATGGAAGACTGTTCTATCATTTTTCTCTCTCAGAAGATATCCATAGCTGTCCTTTACCAATAAGTTCTTTGGGAAAGAAAACCTACATTCAAGTTAAAATGAATTCTTTTCACCTCCTAAAAAATGTACATGGGGGGAGCCTTAGGAGTGAATTTGTTCATTCACTCATTTAAAAATTTATTGATCACCTATTATAGGGACGCTATCGGTTAGAGGCTGGGGATATAAAGACGAATTAGACACAGGCCCTGCCTCTGGGGATCCCAGAGCCCAGCTGAGACAGACAAGTAAACAGATCATTATAATCCGATGCAGTATGAAGATGATAGTCGTATATAGAGGGTGACTGGGGATCTTGGCAGAAGGGGACAAAAGTCAGTCTCCTTTGGGGAGGAAGGATGTCAGAGCAGTCTTCCCTGAGCAGATGATATCTAAAATGGGTCCTTCTCAATGCTCAAATGCTTTTCTTATTGTCTGGGCTAAATTTTGATTATCTGCCCATGAAACACCCACTTACTGACATAGAAGCAAACCTTTTCCTCTGAACCATTTTATTTTCTCAACAATTCTAGACCACTTCTCTGCTGCAGGTTGGCATCTGCCCAGAGAATTCCAGTTCCTTCAACAGATTAACTTTCAAATGTTTCATCAACCTCAACAAAGCAAGGATCTGCCCAAAGGTGAGCTAGTTTCTTCTTTCCCTCCTCCCTGCCCACACAATTATATAATACAAACTGACATCATCAAGGTATTTATTTTCCTAGTTGGGAGGTACAGGCTTGCATTCACGTTACCTCAGGTGGTAGGGCTTAATGTAAGAAGACAAAGGGATGGGACTTCCCTGGTGGTCCAGTGGCTAAGACTCCAGGCTCCCAATGCAGAGGGCCCAGATTTGATCCCTGATCAGGGAACCAGGTCCTGCGTGCGTGCCACAACTAAGAGTCTGCATGCTGCAACCAAGATCCTGCGTGCCACAACTAAGACCCAGTGCAGCCAAAATAAATAAATAAATCTTTAAAATAGAAAAAAGAATACAAAGGGAACTAAGGGATACAGGACTTGCCTCACACCCAGACCCAGGGACGTGCAATGGCATCCAGCAGGAGCCCTGGGGTGCAGCGATGGTTCTGGGAGGTGGTGCCTACCGAAGCTGACAACCCCCATGCTCTACCCTGTGCCCTGGCAGTGTGATGCCTCAGCTACTCTCAGCCTCTGTGGACCTACTGTGCACTGTCCACCCTTTTAGCCGTCAATTCTGGGCCTCCCTGACCTCATGGCACCTCTCACTCCCTTCTCTCTGTACACATTTAGTCATTCATTCAAGTTCAGTGTAACCGCTTGGTTTTGTAGCTACAAGAGCTTGACTAGAAAACATGCTAACACAATACAATCATTTGATAGCACTGTTTAAAGTATATTTATTTTTTAAAGCATGTTATATGTACAAAACATACAGGTTCTGAAACTCTAACATCCTACCAGCCAAAACCAGAAATATTCTTAGGGACGTAATTACCTTTATTTAAGAAACTGCTTTGGGGCTTCCCTGGTGGCGCAGTGGTTGGGGTTCCGCCTGCCGTTGCAGGGGACACAGGTTCATGCCCCGGTCTGGGAGGATCCCACATGCCGCGGAGCGGCTGGGCCCGTGAGCCATGGCCGCTGAGCCTGCGCGTCCGGAGCCTGTGCTCCGCAACGGGAGAGGCCACAACAGTGAGAGGCCCGCATACCGCAAAAAAAAAAAAAAAAAAAAAAAAAACTGCCTTGACTTGAGGGTGTGGGTAGCCACAGTGGATCAGACAGAGCTAAACTTTATGTCTCAGGAGGCACAGGAGGTCCTACAACGCACAGGACAGCCCTGACTGAACAAAAACTTATCCCACCACAAACGTTAGTAGTGCTGATGCTGAGAACTCTTGCTCTCTTTTAATGCGCGTGATGCTACCTATGTTTCAGTTTGCTCTACCAGGCTGTGAACTCCTGGAGAGCTGGGGTCACAGCTTACTCACCCTTCCGCCCCATCCCCCAGCACAGCGCAAACCCTCAGTACACATTTGCACACGTCATTAAACATCAGTAAATAAAGAAACTCCGAACAGAAAAAATAAATTAAAATAAAGAAACTCCTGCTGACCTCACCCGAGGATGCCACATGGAGTTTCCCATAAAGAAGCAACTCAATTACAGATCGGATCAACTCCTGGATTCCCAACATCCGCCTTTGTGACTTCTGGCTGGAGCTCACACTGAGCGCACTTGTTTTTGTTTGTTACCCTAACCACATCATCTTGACGTGAACCATCTCTCCCCTAGTCACGTAGGCCTCTGGTTGAACCTATTTTGGCTACCCTGGAGTATCACCATACAACTCCGTCACCACCACACAGTGACTCTCACCCACTCTACAGACACTACAAGTCTGAATATCCCAAACTATACCCTCTAAGTTTGGCGATAATCCATCTAGCTATTGTTATTTAACGCTGTAACCAGAAAATAGAAAATTCTATTCATTTTTTATACATTAAATTATTTGGGAAGAGGAGCAAGAAGCCATTGAAAAAGAACAAAATTTGTTTTAATATTGCAGAGAAAGAAGGATAAGGAGAAAGAAAAGGTAAAGCAATAGAAGCAGCAGACGTGGAGGGGACAACACAGACTCCTCCAGCCGTGGCATCAGCGATGTCTGGTCATCAGGGTCACAAGGGGCAACCCTGAGTGGGTCTTCGGACACATTTCGGTCTTACTATTAAATAGATCTCACTGCAACACTGATAATTACTTCATGGAGGACCAAATGAGGAAAGGCGTACAAAATACTTTGAAGGTACATAATGCATAATAAACACTTAAAAGATAATAATTATTACTGTTACTCTTACTACAATTTAAGAATATCAAAGAATTGGTTCTTGATTTTTTTCATGGTCACAAATGTGAACCTTCATCTTGAGATGGCTGGGGAAAGTTTTAAAATCCTCTTGGTGGTTCTTGGCCGAAGCAGACAGGGTAGCCCGAGGGTGGTGTTTAGGGAAGAGGGGGTACTTTTATTTGTCACCATGACTTGGAGGCATCCATTGGCATGTAATGCCAGGGTTCCAGGAATGCTAAACATCTTGCCATGCACAGGACGGTCCCACTCAGTAAAGAACTGGCCTGTTCCATGGGCCGTTAGTGCTCCCCACCATGAGAAACCCCGAGCCAAATGTTCCTCAAGCCCCATCTGAAGTCCTCCATATGCTCTGTGAATTGCCAGCCTTCCAAATGGTGTCACATCAAATGTTAGCTGTTGGGTGTAGCAGGCTTTTCTGTGGGTGGCAATCTCGTTAGCTAGGAGTGCCAGGGTGAAAAGAAATTTGCAAAGAGAGGAAG
Source organism: Pseudorca crassidens (assembly GCF_039906515.1). Classification (NCBI taxonomy): domain Eukaryota; kingdom Metazoa; phylum Chordata; class Mammalia; order Artiodactyla; family Delphinidae; genus Pseudorca; species Pseudorca crassidens. The sequence goes on along the minus strand of NC_090310.1, from coordinate 79,884,306 downwards.
GGGATTGGAAGTGAGTACAATTAAAAATAGCCTCCCATTTCTGTACGACCCTGATTTGAGTTCTCCCGTGTAATACGGCACGTACTATAAATCAGGATTGCGATGGCTGGCCCTAGTTTGGAGGCGCTCCTTTTTTCCCAGTCCATTTGCGGCTTGGTGTAGTACCACTTAGAAATAAAAGCAACAGGATTTATATCTCATTGCATTCTGCAAAGACAAAAAATAGTTCCCAGCACGAAGAGGCAAAAGGATGCCAAATTTCAGTCTCAGATGAAATTTTGTTCCTTGCTAAAATTCACTGGAAATGGCCATCTAGAATGGAAACTAAAATTTACACTTCACTATGTATGTGACAGAAGAAACCTAGAAAGATTTTTGGAAAAGACGGCAGATGAGGGGGGAAAAAAAAAAAAGAGGGAGAGAAAGAAAGAAAAAAATACACTGATTCTATTTTTCCTCCTGGTTCCTATTTTTCTTCTCTTTTCCTTTTTCTTCTTTAATCTCTCTGTTCCTTTTTCTTCTTTAATCAAATGCTCAGATACTTATTTTAGTGAGTTGAACGGATCATAGAAACTGCTGTCCTTAGCTGTTTTATGATCCATTCCCCACGTTTTATACCCCTTCCATCCCAATCCAGCGCCACACACTGTCTTAATCCTGTGAGCCAAGGTTTTATAAGGGTTGTTATAATTCAGCCAACCACTATGTATTAAATTAACATCCATGTTATGCCAAGGATATGAATGCTCATGCTATAACATATTTAACAGAAAGAGAAGACACACTTCTGTCTTCCGGCCCTCACAACCCAGCTGAGGAATCAAGACATTCCTATAAGACTGTGTATATCCACTTAACAAATATTTATTATGCTATTGTGCTAGACCTTGGACCAAATGCTAGGAACACTGCTGTGGGCCTGTCCTCATGAAGCTTACAATCTAGATGAGGAGACAGATCATCAATAAGTAAACAAATCACTAAGCAATATGATCAGAAGGAAACGGTTGCTGTGGTAGAGAATTAAAGACAGGTGGAAGGTGAATTTGAGGAGGAAACAATGAAGAACAGATTTACCATATAAAGACAAAGGCAGGTAAGGGTTAGGGGCTGGGAATCCAAGACAGAGAGGAAAGCTGTGTGAAGTTTCCAAGTTAGGAAAGAATTCTCTTAGTTCAGAGGGAGGCCCATGAGGCAGGGACCGGGCATGAGACAAGGTCATGAGAGAGGCAGGAGTCAGATGGAGTACAAAAGGAAGCCAATGACAGTGATAAGTGGGGCTAACAGCTCCACAATCACAGCTTGTGTTTTATGAATGCTTTTGCTCCCACATAGAACACAGAGGAGAGGGCATTAGGAGTGTTCGTGGAAACTAGTTCTCCACCAGTTCAGGAAAAACGTGATAGCAGCTTGCAGTACCCAGCTTGTGAAAGGTGGAAAAAAGAAGTGCGGATGGGTGTGAGATGCGTCTCCCAGGTAGCAAAGACAGGACTTGCAAGCTGGGAAGAGGAGGAATCAAAGGCACTTCTTCAGGTTTCTGGCTTAAGAAGTGCTGGCAAAGCTGAGATGTTGAAGGACAAGTTCAGGAGTGAGCTGGGTGAGCTGGAAAGGAAATAATGGTGCTACAAATATTTGGGAGCTAAAATATGTGGCAAGGTCAGAAAATACATGTAGTACAGCAGGGCTTCGTCACACCGTGTTGGAAGGGCTTGTGAGCTGGGAAGGGGAGGAGAGTGGGAGAGGTCTGAAGGTAACAAGGGCTTATAGAGAGTGTAAACTGTCTACCAAACGTGAAATTCCACATTTCAATCAACTCAACCCCTCATCTGCATCCAGGGTTAGCTGTAGCACCTGAACACATAATGGGTAAGAACATGGGCTCTGGAATAAGAGTATGGATTTTTTTGAAGTTCCACCACTTATTGGCTGCGCTGAACCTCTCCGTGCCTCAGTTTCCCAGTCTGCACAACAGGAGTGATAATAGTTTCTTCCACATAGAGAAGTAACAAGAATTATACAGTTGTCCTCTATAGCTGCAAAATCTGCGTCTGGATCCCAAAATGCAGTTGGTTGAATCCGCAGTTGCAGCATCCGCAGACCCAGCAGGCCAAATGTACAATCCATTTTATACAAGGGACTTGAGCATCTGTGGATTTTAGTATCCACAGGGGTCTTGGAATCAGTCACCTACAGACACAGAAGAACAACTGAATGTGCTAATGTATGAAATGAGTGTAACATAGTGATTGGGACCCAGAAAGTTCAGTAAAACGTAGTGACTCTTATTTTTTATTGTTATTACTAGTTTTACAAATGCTGCACCCTTCAAATGTCCAAATCTGCTTTTCTATGGTTGGTAACTGTCAGGGCTTATTCTAAAGAAACTTGAGAATCAGGGACTCACTAATGCTTTATGACATTTTACCTCAATTTGTGGTAGTCATTTATGACAAGACCAGTATGACATAAACTGCCATAAAGTGAAGCAGAGCAATCATACAAATGACCATAAGTCAAGGGGCGCAACTGAAAAGGGTCACCAACAGGAGGAAACTGAGGGAAACAGGAGCAAGGGAGAGTGTGAAGTTGGGAGCTGGCAGCACAAACCTTGAAAGTGGAATTTCAATTGAGAACAAACTCAAAAAAAAAAAAAAAACTAGATGCATGTCTTCAGGGATTGTTTAAATTTCACATACACATTTCCAGACAAATATGGTGCCCTTTCATGGTTTCAAACAGAAATACATCATTTTATGTCCTACTCTGTTATGCATTTTTATTAAAAAATGATATTTCTAATCCTATCAGTGTACTTGGGATTCATATTGAACTTCAGAGGTTTTTATAATTCACAGGACTAGGAAATATTTTTGCAGTTCAGGAACTATTGATGCCCCTGGATTCGTTCAGAGCCCCACTGGCTAAAAGGGGTTTCTTAATAAGTGGAAGTTTTTGCTTTTCCCTTCTTTTCTTTTTTTTTTAATATTTCTTTTATAATTTTTTTCCTGACCCTTACTATAATAAACTGAGGCTCAGAGAGAATACATAGATTCAATGTGCTTAGAATAACTCTGCTCAGGTGTGTATGGATGAACAGAAGAGATGCATGGAAAGATCAAGAAGCAATGTTTTCAACCCTTGTAATTAGACTTGGCTCAACTTTTAAATGAAGTCACAAAATCAAACTAGAACAATTGATTTGGATGAATTTCTGATTACAACTTTCATCATTGTTTTAAGATAATTCGGGCATTAGGTAGAAACTAGATGGAAAGATAAAAACATTAAATTTTAATTTCCATTTTTGTCACAGAGAGAATATTTGTGACCAATCAGTATTCCCACCCCAAGTGGTGTATTTGAAGTATAGCTGTGTCTGGGTATCCACAAGGGATTGGTTACAGGACCTGTCACAGATACCAAAATCCAGACACTCAGATCCTATAGTTGGCCCTCTGTATCTGTGGTTCCACATCCATGGATTCAATCAACCTCGGATCATGTATACTATAGCATTTATTGGAAAAAATAATTCTCATTTAAGTGGCTCCAGGCAGTTCAAACCCATGTTGTTCAAGAGTCAACTGTACTTACAACAGATTCTGTTCAAGTGATTTCAAAATCAAATCCTCTTTCATATGTGTTAAAATTTGCCTAGCTAAAAGAATGCTTCTGTGTAAACGCCCTAAAAGTGAACAATCCATTTATAACATAATCACTCCCCTTCTACACGTGTATGGTTTATTCAAGTTAGAATGTATGTACTTGGAGTTTTCGTAAAACACAGCCCATCTGCTTCTCTAAGTGCACTAATCTTGAGTGGGATCTGTCCTGTGCTCCAGTGTGGACTTAAAAACACAAATGCCAGGTTTCTCCCAGGAACCACACTGCTGCCAGCATGCAGGCTGGCACACAAAACAATGAATTCCTATCAGGAAATCTAAACTATGTGGCAGTGAATTCTGCGCCTCTCTCACAGATGTTTCAGAAACCTTGGGAAAAGAGGGGCTACTCTGCCATCAGCTTTACACCTCTGTATTTTTATTTTTTGTTTATTTTTTTATAGTAGGTCCTTGTTGGTTATCTATTTTAAATATAGTAGCGTGTACATGTCAATCCCAAACTCCCAATCTATTCCTCCCCCCCACCCTTCCCCCTAGTAACCGTAAGTTCATTCTCTAAGTCTGTGAGTCTATTTCCATTTTGTAAATAAGTTCTTTTTTTTGTGTGTGTGGTACATGTGGGCCTCTCACTGTTGTGGCCTCTCCCGTTGCCGAGCACAGGCTCCAGACGCGCAGGCTCAGCGGCCATGGCCCGGCTTCCCAGACCGGGGCACGGACCCATGTCCCCTGCATCGGCAGGCGGACTCTCAACCACTGCACCACCAGGGAAGCCCCCAAATAAGTTCATTTTTATCAGTTTTTTTTACATTCTGCATATAACTGATATCATATTTGTTCTCTGTCTGACTTACTTCACTTCATATGATAATCTCCAGGTCCATCCATGTTGCTGTAAATGGCATTATTTCATTCTGTTTAACGGCTGAGTAATATTCCATTGTATGTATGTACCACATCTTCTTTATCCATTCGTCTGTCGATGGACATTTCGGTTGCTTCCATGTCTTGGCTATTGTAAACAGTGCTGCAATGAACATTGGGGTGCACGTATCCCTTAGAACCATGTTTTTCTCCAGACATATGCCCAGGAGTGGGATTGCAGGATCATATGATAATTCTATTTTTAGTTTTTTAAGGAACCTCCACACTGTTCTCCACAGTGGCTGTATTCCCACCAATAGCGTAGGAGCATTCCCTTTTCTCCACACCCTCTCCAGGATTGTTTATAGATGTTTTGATGATGGCCGTTCTGACAGGTGTGAGGTGATACCTCATTGTAGTTTTGATTTGCATTTCTCTGATAGTTAGCAATGTTGAGCAGCTTTTCATGTGCTCTCTTGGCCATCTGTATGTCTTCTTCTTCTGCCCATTTTTTGACTGGGTTGTTTGTTTTTTGGATATTGAGCCACATGATTTTGGAGACTAGTCCCTTCTCAGTTGCATCATTCGCAAATATTTTCTCCCATTCTGTGGCCTGTCTTTTAATTTTGTTTGTGGTTTCCTTTGCTGTGCAAAAGCTTTTGAGTTTAATTAGGTCCCATTTGTTTATTTTTGTTTTTTTTTTTTCCATTACTCTGGGAGACGGATCAAAAAAGATACTGCTGCAATTTATGTCAAAGAGTGTTCTGCCTATGTTTTCCTCTAAGAGTTTTATAGTATCCAGTCTTACATTTAGGTCTTTAATTCATTTTGAGTTTATTTTTGTGTATGGTATTAAAGAATGTTCTAGTTTCATTTTTGGAAATCCACCAGGTGACAAGTTACAAATGGCTAAGACCTCTTATACTGGGGTATATGTGACTGGAATGCAAAACATTCCTGAAAAATTGAAGCAGACTTTAAAACCTTCATGATCGACCTTACCCATGCCTAAATGACATCCTCGCATAAGCATTTCAGTAGCTGGGGATGGGACATTTGAATGAGTTTGCTCTGCCCAATGCAGAAAGTCAAAGGGAGCCCTTGAAGTGAATGTATGATATTCAAACACACAAGCACTCCAGAAGCCCATGTATATGCAACAAAACTGAGAGCTACTCTTTTTTTGATAAAATAGGCTACATTATCCAAGAAGCAGAGCCGCAAATGACTTCTTGAAGGAGCAGGAAAATAGAATGTGCTCAAAAAGTACAGCAATTTATGGGGCTTCCCTGGTGTGGTGCAGTGGTTGAGAATCTGCCTGCTAATGCAGGGGACACGGGTTCGAGCCCTGGTCTGGAAAGATCCCACATGCCGTGGAGCAACTAGGCCCGTGAGCCACAACTACTGAGCCTGCGCATCTGAAGCCTGTGCTCCACAACAAGAGAGGCCGCGACAGTGAGAGGCCCACGCACCACGATGAACAGTGGCCCCTGCTTGCCATAACTAGAGAAAGCCCTCGCACAGAAACGAAGACCCAACACAGCCCTCGCACAGAAACGAAGACCCAACACAGCCCAAAATAAATAAATAAATATAATAATGTCTAATATATCAATTTTAAAAAAAGTACAGCAATTTAATCCACTCCAACAGATAAAATATCATCTTAAAAAAAAAACAAAAAAAACTGACTTATCTTTCCTTCTATCCTACTAGGTATGTTTGAGATGATCCAATTTTTTGTGGAACAATAATTGAGAGGAAACATAAAGATGAGTCTGGAGAGGAACTCTATTGATTACCTTGACAAGCAAAAAAAAGACAGAAATAAAGTATCAATAATAACATGCAACATTATAGACTGTTTTACATCTGTTTTGCATAATGTTTCTTCAGTCCTTTCTTCCCTGTTCACGAGGATTTTTACTTTTTTGTCTTTCAAAAGAAATTCTAGAGAAGAAAGGGCAGGTGTGGAGAAGAAAAAATAATAAACCCTATATTCTATATTGTTTCTTGGCTCTATTAATAAGTATCATTTTCTGAGGTAAAAGGGGCATTTATTATGATGATGCGTTTGTGGCTACATTGCTTGAGAAAATAAAATAAATTAACAGAAGGATGACAGAGAGAGGGAGAAGCTGACATCTGAATTTTTGATGCAGGCTTTGCATTCTCATTATTACACTGTCTTTTTGTATTACTTTTGATTTATAATGTAATTGGAGAACTATAGAAATGTTAATGGCAGCACTGCAGTTTTAAGGGTGACAAAATTGTTTACTAATTATTGTCTTTAAATTTGGTTAATTATTGAAGCATTAATTCTCTGTGTTCATTTCAGATGGGACCACCACTGGGGGAGGTCAGGGAGAAATGTATTGTCTAGTTAGTAAGGCAACCTTCATAATTCTGTAGTATCTCCCCCTTGGTTGACCTTTTAAAGGAAGGGACAGATTGTAAATTAAAATTCTCTGCACTAGGGCTCAGTAGCAAACCTTAAGGTGAGCCATTGAATTTTGTTTTGTTTTTAGATGAGAAACTGTTGTTCATGTTTACACTGTTTTTTTCAGTGTGTGCTGCTCGTTATCTTAAGGGAGAGACTAGATTGCAATGATTATTAGTGAGGCTGGTGATGAGGCTGCTGAACCATTTGGAGTGGCTTTCCTTTTGTGATACATAATTATAGGGGTTTATTTACAGTCTTTGTTTTTTGCTTTTTAACGATTCACATTTTTATTCTTTGTTCTCTACCCCGTGCAGGGTACAATTTCTCCATTTTTTCCATTTTTAGTATGAATTATTATTTGGAGTGCTACGTTATTCCCTGGAATGCTAGAATTAAAGAAAATTCTTCAAAACTAAATAAATAAAGACCTAACCTCACTACAGTAATGTTCTCAAAATCTGCATAAGGCATACCAAAAAAGGAAGGCATGGAGCCATTATTCAACTAACACGTTTCCCACTTGTATGGCAATCCTGGGGCACATTATGTTGTAAAACATCTTATTCCCTTTCTAACTTCTTAAATTGCTCCAGATGCTCTTTAACCATAAAGAAATGTAATGATAATTTTTTTTTAAGCTACATCATCTGTTTCCATATCTGACTTCCCTGAGATGTGCCAGTTAGTTTGGGAAGTTCGAATCAGAAGCAAGTTTATGTAAATGGTTCATTTGCACATATTTTGGGATGAAAGACCATAGTGAATATCACAGTGGCAGAGAATTACTAACATTACTAACCACCTCCCTTTAGCAGAACTATTTAACTGCTCGGTGACATAATTTTCTCATATACAAAATGGCAATGATAATAATGGCAATGATAATAATGCCTACCTGATGGGTTTTTGTAAGGATTAAATTCATTCATACATGTAAAATATTTAGAATCCAATACTGGGCACATAATAAGTGTTTAATGAATGTAAACTACTATTTCCTAAAGTTGGTTAATCATCCCATGGTGAACGTAAGATGGTCTGGGGTGATTCATAGAGAAATTTTTATTCTGAAGTTTAATGTGTGTCAATTAGAATGCCCTTGGCTATGAATAGTAGAGATTATTTGTGAATAATTTTCAACCAATACAAATTGTTAAAGAAAAATTGCCTTAAAACAGGGGTTGGCAAGCTATAGCCCACCAGTCAAATCTGAACCTTTGCATGACTTTGCATGGAATGGTTTTTACAGATAAATATTTGCAAACCACTTGGTGATAGAGAGCACACGCACACACACATACATACACACACACACACAAATCCATTCTTCTCCCTCGTAAATCTCTACTATAAAAAATTATACTCTATTATTTTTATATTTTGAATTTCATCAATAAGTAATTGGTAGAAATTTGTTTTGTCTCGTTATATACATACTTACATAATATCCCTGATCACTGCCTTTGGTCTATAAAGTCTAAAATATTTACTATCTAGACGTTTACTATTCTCTTATACAGTAAGAGATCCAGAACTAGAGCAACTCTCAGCTGGTTAAGAGAGCGGTTATATGATTCATCAACATCAAGATTCTTTCCATGTGTCCACTCTGCCACTTAACATGTGAGCCTTACCTGCAGGCTGGCTTCTTTGATGGTCACAAGATGAGTTTATGCAGCTCCAGAGTTGCAGAAATATCCTCTTCAGATGTCTTCTTCAGAATAAGAAAATCTTTCCCCAAAATCCCCTTGCAGACCTCTATTACCTCTCATTGGCCAGAACTGGGACATATGACTGCCCCTGAACCCATCACAGAAGAGCAGAATGAAAAGTGATAACTAGACTAATTAGGTTCTATCTTCCTGAACTGAGAATGTGGCATGTTATTGCATGAAAGAAAGGTGGATGGATAACCCAACACATTGGGGTTCTGTTAGAAAAAGGGAATGGGGAAAATGGACATAGGATAAGCAATCTTTAGCATGTTTATTTCTTCAAATATGTATTAAGGAAAACTGAAATCAATACATTGAACCATGCTTTTATAAGCTCTTATTACCTAGGATAAGAGTAAACTTTTAAGTCTATTTAAATAAAAAATATTAAACACGAGTATAATCCTCAACAAAATATTAGCAAACCAAATTAAACAATACGTTAAAAGGATCATACACTACAATCAAGTGGGATTTATTCCAGGGATACAAGGATAGCTCAATATCTGTAAATCAATCAATGTGATACACAAAACTAACAAAACAAAGGATAAAAATCACACGATCATCTCAATAGATGCAGAAAAAGCATTTAACAAAATTCAACATCCATTCATGATAAAAACTCTTAACAAAGTTAGTATAGAGGTAATATACCTCTACATAATAAAGTCCATTTATGACAAACCCACAGCTAACATCATACTCAACAGTGAAAAGTTGAAAGCTTATTCCCCTAAGATCAAGAACAAGACAAGGATGGCTGCTCTCACCACTTTTATTCAACATAGTATTGGAAGTCCTAACCATAGCAATCAGAGAAGAAAAAGAAATAAAAGGCATCCAAATTGGAAGGGAAGAAGTAAAACTGTCATTACTTGCAGATGACATGACACCATATAAAGAAAACTCTAAAGACTCCACCAAAAAACTATTAGAACTAATAAATGAATTCAGTAAAGTTGCAAGATACAAAATTAATATATATAACTACATTGCATTTCTATACCCTAACAATGAAGTATCAGAAAGAGAAATCAAGAAAACAATCCCTTTTACCATTGAATCAAAAAGAATACCTAGGAATATATTTAACCAAGGAGGTGAAAGTACTTTCCCACCACTCATATTCCAACCTTAATCTGTGATTGTGATAAAAATAGATAATGGCTAGAAAAAATAAAAATTTTAAAATAAACAAGAGTATAGAAAGGAAAAGGTCATGGCAAAAATTAAGAATGTGGTATATGAGAGGTTAAACCACAAAATGACTAAGATTTAGGCAATTCTGCCTGTTGGCTATTGTTTTTGCTATGTTCTTTGCTTAGGAACTCCTATTGATTTTTCCAAAGCCAAATTAAATGTTATCTGCTCACTGGCGCCTTCCCTGATATCCTCCTATTCTTTTTATGCTCATGTAAGATTGGTTTCTCCCAGAGCACTTTCTTTTTCTTATATATCTTATAACAAGGGCCACATTGGATTATCTGTGTCCATTCCTGATTGGAAGCACCCTATTTATCATTCAGCCATTTGTCAAACACTTGTTGAACACCATTTACATGGCTCACAGAGAATATTTTTACGTTCATTTCTAGCCCTGGCAACTAAGGCATGACATATACGAGGTTCTTCTAATATATTTGTTGTACAAATTAAAGAACAATTGATCAAATAATTTCATGAATTAACAGTATCTATGCAAGTTTAGCAAAGGGGGAAAACATTTTGAACACCTACCACCTTAGCAATTTCTTATTTAATTCAGAACAAAACCAATAAATCTCATTAAATCTCTGAAGTTTGTCTCACTTTCAGAAGTAGGCTCAGATGAAGATGTTTCTGGAGTAGAACTGAATTAACACATGGATAATTGGAGATAAGGTCTTTTTGCCCCCAACCATTAGCTCTTTATTACTTTACTTTAAAAGTATCAGTTATTTCCCTCTTGTAAGAGAACCCAAGGAAAACTAAAAATGGATTCTTCTTACCATTTAAAAATAATTTTATTTCTAATTTACTTGAATAACTTTTTTGAAATTAAAATTTGATCACTTTACTACCTTACTTGGAACACTTCAATGACACTGCTTTCAGGACAAAGGCAGAATCCTTCAGTATGGCTTTCACAGACACAGTCATTTCACACAAGCTTGCTTTCTTTCCATGCTCTGCCCTCTCCTCCTTTCTCTCTCTACTACAGCCACACTGATTTGCTTGCTACATTTCAAAAGTGAAGCTGCTCCCACCTCAGGACCTTTACTCATGCTTTCCCTCTGCTCCGAACACTCTCCAAGTCCTATTTATCCTTAAAGTCTCAAGTTAAATATTACTTCCCTAGGGTAGATTTTCTTTCCAAGCTAGACTAGGCTTCCATTTCAACATGTTCTCATGGCTCCTGTATTTTTTTCTTCAAAATTATTACCCAACTTTTCATGAAATATACCCCTTGTGTAATTACATGTTTGATTTCTGTTTTCCCCATGAGAAGGTAAGGTCCATAAGGAGGAGGAACTGTGCACTGTGAACTGCCATATCTGCAGTGTTTAGAACAGGGTCTAGGATATAGTAGGTCCTCAATAAAGATTGTTTGAATAAACGAATAAATGAGCCTGCCCACAAAGCAGTAATATCACTGCCTGGGCCAATCAATATTCTTCCAGGACCACACAAATTCCAAAGGCATTTTCTCTTGACAACAAATACTCATTTCAGCATTCACTCAACAAATATTTATTGAGTATCTGCTGTGAATCAGAATTCTTATAGTCAGTGAGATAGAGCCCTGAACTAAATAACCAACACCCTGACCTCATGGAGTTTATATTCTAGTGGGGAGACCCAAAATGAACAAATAGGCAAATAAATGCATGACAAAGTATCAGGTAACCACACAAACTATGAAGAAAGCAACAGCATTTTCTTTGAAAATACGTTTTTGCAGTGGTGGTGTCCTTTTCCAAAAACTGACTTTCTTTGCTATAAAAAAATAACAGCCACCATCAATTTAGCACGTATCTGAGCTCAGCTTACCTTGGAATGACTCTTCACACCAGCCAGTAAGAATCTGTTTATGTGAAGATCTCTTTCCTGAGTGGGAAACAGACAAATAATATATTTCAGGGTTAATTTAACTTTTTAAATTACAAATTCATCTAAAGCGCCATCCACCACCAGGTGATAACTCATGGTGCTGCCAGGCTTTAAGTACTGTAGCGACAGGCTGTGTTCAACTCCTTAGGCACACTTCTTAAAAGATGGCTACCCTGGGGTTTATATCAAGCTTACATAATCATATATTGAAGCTTGGCTTATTTATTTCCATGTTTCTGAAGTCCCATTAACCATTTTTCTAAGATGGCCAATGTGTTACATAATTAATAAAACATAGGAGCTTAGGAAAAAAGCCCAGAGAGAGCGAGAGATTCAGACAAACACTGAGAAATGGTGTCAATTTGGTACCACTGAAAATCTCAGTCTTCAGAAGATCAACTCTTAACTGGAGGTATATGAAACGATCATTTTTCTTTCTTTTTTTTTCAACCCTCTCCTCCCTTTCTGTTTTGCCGAACTTAGACACTGGTCAGGGCTAATCTTTTACCAAGAAGAAAAGTGCATATGCAGGGAGGGATAGGAGTAGTGAATAAAATCATTAATTCAACTTCTCACCATTTTGCCTCTGGTGACTGCCAGGTAATAGTTTGTCTGTGGTTCTGACCCAATTCTGAAACCCTTCTAATGGTACTCCACTAATTAATCTAATGGTTCATTAATTGCAAACATCTGAAATCATTAGAACCTGATTGAGCACAGAAGCATCAAACCTTCCAAAGGTTTAAGTGCTTAAGCAGCAAATGGGCTCATTGCAAAAGAATGTCGATGTTTATAGTAGATGTAACCCAAACTCGGGTGTTCATTGACACATTGTTCCATTTGTATACAACCACCCTGGCATCTATCTGTTCAAGAGAGCATGATTTATCCAGTGCTATATCCTGGAACTGACAGGCCAAAGATTAGAGCTTAACCCAGATGAAAGCCGAGGCTGTGTGTATTCCTAAAACAAATATTTAGTATCTGACAAGCTCTGGTTAATATTAATTCGTGATAGAAGGCAGTCAATTTAAGCTTAGTTCATGCCAAAATCTATTTGGGTTTTGTAAGTCATTTTTTCAGGATTATAGTGTAGAGAACCCAACAAAAAGGAAACTTTCTTAAAATTAGAAATCTGCAGACCTGGACAGAGCTTTCAGAAAACATCCACCCTAGAGTTATAAATGGGCAGCCCAAAAGCATGAAATCCTCCTGTAAATGTGTTTTCCTTGACCAGCACAGGGTTTTTAAATAATCATTTTTAATTATTTGCCAAGTCTGAATTTCTGACTTTTCTTGCAGATCTAGCAATACTGGGTCCAGGTTCTCACAAGGCAATAGTCAGCTGGAGCTGAGAGGAGGCTGTCCCTGCGTGGGACACACACGCTCGCCGTTTAGCCAGAGCCCCACCTCTCCTTGCTATTTATACTTTTCCACGCACACCTGCCCATTGCTTACCTAACAGGAGGGGAAACTGATGTCTAGAAAGGGAGAACTGTCCAAGGACATGCATTCAGTTAACATTAGAGCTGGGAAAAGAAACCACATCTCCTGATTCTACTTTATTGTTTATTTAGTTAGCATCACTCAGTGCCATTCCATACTGATATGCACATGGTTTTTTGGGGGTTTTTTAAACATCTTTATTACAGTATAATTGCTTTACAATGGTATGTCAGTTTCTGCTTTATAACAAAGTGAATCAGCTATACGTATACATATATCCACATATCTCCTCCCTCTTGCATCTCCCTCCCACCCTCCCTATTCCCACCTCTGTAGGTGGTCACAAAGCACCGAGCTGATCTCCCTGTGCTATGCGGCTGCTTCCCACTAGCTATCTATTTTACGTTTGGTAGTGTATATATGTCCATGCCACTCTCTCACTTTGTACCAGCTTACCCTTCCCCCTCCCCATATCCTCAAGTCCATTCTCTAGTAGGTCTGTGTCTTTATTCCCGTCTTACCCCTAGGTTCTTCATAACATGCTTTTTTTTTCTTGGATTCCATATATATGTGTTAGCATACGGTATTTGTCTTTCTCTTTCTGACTTACTTCACTCTGTATGACAGACTCTAAATCCATCCACCTCACTACAAATAACTCAATTTCATTTCTTTTTATGGCTGAGTAATATTCCATTGTATATATGTGCCACATCTTCTTTATCCATTCATCCGATGATGGACACTTAGGTTGCTTCCATGTCCTGGCTACTGTAAATAGAGCTGCAATGAACATTTTGGTACCTGACTCTTTTTGAATTATCGTTTTCTCAGGGTATATGCCCAGTAGTGGGATTGCTGGGTCATATGGTAGTTCTATTTGTAGTTTTTTAAGGAACCTCCATACTGTTCTCCACAGTGGCTGTACCAATTCACATTCCCACCAGCAGTGCAAGAGGGTTTCCTTTTCTCCACACCCTCTTCAGCATTTATTGTTTCTAGATTTTTTGATGATGGCCATTCTGACCAGTGTGAGATGATAGCTCATTGTAGTTTTGATTTGCATTTCTCTAATGATTAATGATGTTGAGCATTCTTTCATGTGTTTGTTGGCAATCTGTATATCTTCTTTGGAGAAATGTCTATTTAGGTCTTCTGCCCATTTTTGGATTGGGCTGTTTGTTTTTTTCTTATTGAGCTGCATGAGCTGCTTGTAAATTTTGGAGATTAATCCTTTGTCCGTTGCTTCATTTGCAAATATTTTCTCCCATTCTGAGGGTTGTCTTTTGGTCTTGTTTATGGTTTCCTTTGCTGTGCAAAAGCTTTGAAGTTTCATTAGGTCCCATTTGTTTATTTCTGTTTTTATTTCCATTTCTCTAGGAGGTGGGTCAAAAAGAATCTTGCTGTGATTTATGTCATAGAGTGTTCTGCCTATGTTTTCCTCTAGGAGTTTGATAGTTTCTGGCCTTACATTTAGGTCTTTAATCCATTTTGAGCTTACTTTTGTGTATGGTGTTAGGGAGTGTTCTAACCTCATACTTTTACATGTACCTGTCCAGTTTTCCCAGCACCACTTATTGAAGAGGCTGTCTTTTCTCCACTGTACATTCCTGCCTCCTTTATCAAAGATAAGGTGACTATATGTGCGTGGGTTTATCTCTGGGCTTTCTATCCTGTTGCATTGATCTATCTTTTTGTTTTAGTGCCAGTACCATAGTGTCTTGATTACTGTAGCTTTGTATTATAGTCTGAAGTCAGGGAGACTGATTCCTCCAGCTCCGTTTTTCATTCTCAAGATTGCTTTGGTTATTCGGGGTCTTTTGTGTTTCCATACAAATTGTGAATTTTTTTGTTCTAGTTCTGTGAAAAATGCCAGTGGTAGTTTGATAGGGATTGCACTGAATCTGTAAATTGCTTTGGGTAGTAGAGTCATTTTCACAATGTTGATTCTTCCAATCCAAGAACGTGGTATATCTCTCCATCTATTTGTATCATCTTTAATTTCTTTCATCAGTGTCTTACAATTTTCTGCATACAGGTCTTTGCACACAGTTTTTCTAAGAGAAATTTTCATCAGGTGTTTAGGCAGTTTTCAAAGGCCATAGAGCCATGCCTGGGTCATTAGCATTATTATCAGTCACTCTTCATTATATCACAAGTATGTTGTCACTTCTGGAGATCTGAATGTGTTGTTTTGCAAAACTGCAAAAATCCATTAAGACCTTCCTACCTAGGGGCACCTCTAACTTGGGAGGGCAGTGACTTTCTACATTAGGATATTGACACCCTTACCTAACCTTGTGCCAGTTCTGAAATAGTAAGTACAGCTACCATTTATTAGACACTTGCTGCGTTCCAAACTGTCTGTACACTTTTCTCCTTAATATTCAGCGCAATCTTCAAAGAAAAGTCTACTGTTCTCACTTTACAGATGAAGAATTTTAAGTTCAGGACAGAACAGCTAGATCAGGATTACACAGCTTGTGAATGACAGAGCTAGAATTTGAACCCAAGTATATTGGGTTCAAATCCCTTGCCTTGCTAGCACATCCCACACTGGCCGCAGCTGAGTTTTGGGTTTTTTTTCCCCCCTATTGACATACACAAAAACAATGCTCCTGTGTCTTATGTGGCTCAAAGTAAGGAGGCAAAAAAATCCAGAAGAGACACGCAGTTGAGAACGGGTTAAATTTTCTGTTAGCATTGGTTTAAAAAATGAATTCTTTGCATTTTTAAAATGTGTGTTGGAAGCATATTTCTCGGTGTGCAACAAAAACATTTAGGCTCCCCTGTCATTTAGGTGAATTTTGTTTGCATGCTCTCTTCATGGAATACCGATGTTAATTTTTGGTTAAGTTTAGTCTTATGAAGTATAAAGCAATTTGATAGAATAAGTAACCTTTCATTAAAGTTCAATACCGTACTTAAGGAAAATGGGACCGTGTGCATTAATTGATAGTTGACAGCTATTATTTCCATGAAAACCTTTTATAGTAAAATTTCTTTTTGATGGATTGGAATTTATAAAATTTGCATTTCACTGAGCTGGATTCAACTGGAAGTACTGGTGATTATTTCTTCTTTAAACAATATTCCATCTTTACATTTTTATTTAACTTTTATTAATGGATGGAATCTTAAGTTAAAGAGTACAACACAGATTTTATTTAATAACTCAGGTTTATTAGTCCATGAACAAGAGTGTTTGCCCTGTATTTGACTTTGATAAAACATGACTATTTATGAGTATTTTTATCCATAGAGACTTACTTAGTATAGTTTGGGGCAAATTGCTTAATAAAGAATTTTATTTTATTTTACTTTATTTTCATTTTTTAACTCACAATAAATTACATAAATAGCACTGGGAATTTTTCTTCCAGTCAGCAATTTAGAAGTAATATCATCTCAGATTTGGTGTATTTGACTCAAATTACAAAAAACATGGAATGGAATTCTAATTCATATTCTGTCACACTCTACCCCTATACAAATATGAGGATGCTTGAGTGACCACTGAGATTCAGCCTGGCATCGTTATCTGAGATTTTAACAAGTGAGACGACATTAACATAGAAGCTATTTTTTTCCCATTAATTCTGAACAAACTATTAGCAAGGTCTCCCATGGTTTTCTATAAAGCACTCATGTTGAAGCTACTATTGCTATATAAGAGATGGTAAGGTTGAGGCCAAGAACAGTGAAGTTACTTGAAAATAAACTAATTCAAGAATATACCAAGAGGGCTTCCCTGGTGGTGCAGTGGTTAAGAATCCGCCTGCCAATGCAAGGGACACGGGTTCAAGCCCTGGTCCAGGAAGATCCCACATGCCGTGGAGCAACTAAGCTCGTGAACCACAACTACTGAGCCTGCGCTCTATAGCCTGCATGCCACAACTACTGAGCCCGTGTGCCACAACTACTGAAGCCCGCACACCTAGAGCCTGTGCTGCACTAGAGAAGCCACCACAACGAGAAGCCCGTGCACCACAATGAAGAGTAGCCCCCCTCACTACAACTACAGAAAGCCCACGCGCAGCAACGAAGACCCAATGCAGCCAAAAATAAATTAATTTAAAAAAAAGAATATACCAATTTCAATATCTAGGATCTGACATCTTTTTTCTAAAACGTAACCACCATATTTAATAAAAAAATTAATTTAAAAAAAAGAATATACCAATTTCAATATCTAGGATCTGACATCTTTTTTCTAAAACGTAACCACCATATTTAATAAAGTCTTCTCCTCATGCTGCTCCCACTACCTGGAATGTCTTTCTGTTCTCCAGGTAGTCCTGGTTCCATGACATCTTTCAGCGTTCAGGAGAAGTGCTCAGACATGATATCCTGGACCACCCTATCTAGTTAATGATCCCTCTTGTTACCTACCACTGCAGAGCATACATCACAGCTGACAGTTATACAGTTATCTCAGTACTTTTTTGTTGTATGTATCTCTCATTAAACTTTTGATCTCCTTGAGGGCAAGGATGTTATCTAATCTGCTCACCCCCCTACATACTCAACATATGGTATGGAATCAGTTCCAAGTGAATTGTTGAATGAGTGGATAGACAGAGACTCTTAAAACTCAGAGCTCAAAATTAATTTCTGCAACCATAAAGTAAATCTCCTGTGAGACCAAGCATTCCTAGTTTATATGATAAGGCACAGTTTCCTTCCATCCTCTAAAAATTGGAAAAGAGAAATCTTAGCCAGATATTTATACAAGCTGCTTATGATATGATACAAATTCGGAAGTTGGGTGCCTCTTCTCAGAAGTCCATTCATTTCCCTGATAGCTACTGATGTGGTACCAGCCATGAATCCAAACCCACAGGACCTAAAGTAGGCTCTTCTTAACCTTTTCAGTAAAGAAACTTCTTGATTCTCCCCCTCAGTGGCACTGCTACTCCAACAGTAATTCAACAACAATTACTGTGCAACTTACCAAACATAACAAAAGATATAGTAATATCTCAAATGATATCATTATTCTAAAATACAACTTAGTGCTACATGAAGATAACATTAGACAATTTCATAAGAAAATTGTACAACTGTGCAATTCCTCAGAGAACTACTCTGTGTTCAGAGTTAAGGCCCCCACAGCTGAAGGGAAATAAAGTTCCTGCAAGCTATAAATTCCTGTCTTTTCAGACAGTTTCCCTCTTCTTCTGTTCCCTTTGGGTAAAAGAGTTGCTGGGTTCTTCCGGTATCTTTTCTATAGTTAGGATTATTTATATAAAGACATAGCATCTCACCTTATGAACTAGAAACAACAAGAATTTACTAAAATGGATTAAAATCAGAGTTCTTACAGATGTAATCTTGCCATCAAGCCAGAGCTAACATAAATGGTTTTTAAGGGCCAGATAGTAAACATTTTAGACTCTGCAGGCCATTCAGTCTCTGTCACAACTACTCAACTCTGCCCTTGTAATACTGAAGCAGCTATAGATAATGCATAAATGGATGAACATGATTATGTTCTAATAAAGCTTTATTTATAAAAAACAGGTGGCAGGCTCACAGAAGTTTAACAACTTCTGAAGCAGGCTAAAGTTTTTGGATAAAGCCTTATTTTCCAGTAAGGAGTTAAAAAGAACTCACATTCGGGAATGCCTGGAATCCCCCCAAATTCTCCTTTCCACTGCTTCTACCCATTGATAGATGCCTGAAATCACACCTGAAAGGTTTCAACTCTTTTCTTGTTAATACCTGTTAATAGGTATGCACCTGTGAAAGAAAAAAGTGTACAGTCAAATATGTTTGGGATGCTGGATCAACAAATTTAAGCAGATTTATTTATTGAAGAACTTTCTAGAGCTTTTAATGTGTTGATGTGCCTTGAAAACAGAGGAAGGCAGAGCATAAACATTTCCTAAACATATTTGACTACAAAATCCTTTTGTGAGAGCATTTGCAGGACTGTTTTCTACCAAACACATCTTGGGAAACGCTATTTTAAGATAAGGATGTCATTTGGAAGGAGTAATAAATAATAATAATCATTTATTGAGTTCTTACACTATGTGATTACATATACATTATTTAATTTAATCCTTGCAACCACCCCATGAATGATACCCCCTTTATAATGAGGAATATTAAAACAGGTCAGGAAACTTACTTTTGGTTATGTAACTAGTAAGTGGCAGAACCAGGTTTCAAATGTACATGTGTTTGATTTCAAAACTTAAGATCGTAACTTCTATTAAATCTTAGAGTCACTAACATTTTAGTTTGAAATAAGGACTTCCTAGAACCAAAGAATTTTAGACCAAGAGGGACCATTAGAAATATAGTTTAATCCATGTATAGAGAAATAAATTTATTACTTAAAAGAGAAAATCAAAGCCTAGAGAAAAGACAGGACTAGTCCAAGGACACTTAGTCCCCAAACTGCAGGATCAAAACATCAAAGAGTATTGCTTTTATCTCAGTCTAATTCCCTTTCTAAAGAAGGCTTTACACAGATTTGCTCAATGAAGGAAAGAGAAAAAAGGTTATATCAATCAGGGTTATTTCATTTGCAAGAGGCAGAAAATCTACTCATACTGACTTAAGCAAAAGAATAATTTTTTGGCTCATGTAACTAAAAAGTAGAGATATACCTGGCTTCAGGTATGGGTAATCCAAGAGGTAAACAATTTCACCCAGACCTTACACTTCCCACTTCCCTGTGCTCTCAGTCAGGTTTCCTTATTCAGGTGGGATTTGTGTGGCAGCAAGATGACTGCCAGCAGCCACAGGGCTGTATTCTCCCATGTTCAAATCCAGCAGGAAAATAAAATTTCTCTTCCTCCAATAATTAGGACAAAAGCCCTGGGTCTAATTCTCATGTGATCAAATTAGGTCATGTGGTCATACTGATCAAAACTGTGGTCAGAGGAATAATTGACACTTAGGGTTCCAATCATAAGGTAACTCTCTGCATTGCCAGACATACCCTTAATTAAGAGGCTAGAATCAGATGCATAGGGAAAAAAAGGGGGGGGGAATTAAGTTCTTTGAGAATAGTATCAAGGGTAAAATGGGCATATTAATACCTACCTTACAGGGTTGTTATAAGGATTAAAAAAGAAACAAGGGCTTCCCTGGTGGCGCAGTGGTTGAGAGTCCGCCTGCCGATGCAGGGGACACAAGTTCGTGCCCCAGTCTGGGAAGATCCCACATGCCGTGGAGCGGCGGGGCCCGTGAGCCATGGCCGCTGAGCCTGCGCGTCCGGAGCCTGTGCTCCGCAACGGGAGAGGCCGCAGCAGTGAGAGGCCCACGTACCGCAAAAAAAAAAAAAAGAAAAACAAAACGTAAAGTGTCTACCATGACACCTGACAGATGACAAGTGCTCAATCAATATGAATTTTTTTATACCTTAACTGACATCAGAGATTGAATACTAACAGAATTCTCTTGCAATCCAATTCTATTTCCATCAAAACAAAATGCTGTTCATGATGTCTTTAGGGATGAAGGGATCTACAGACAACAGTGTAGTATACAACAAGAAAATCACAACAATGGGTTTGAATTAGCAACCAGGTTATTCTCAGAACTGTTTCATCAAAATAAGAAAGACTTTTTCCCCACAGAATAGTTTTTACCTGATGGTGATGCCTTCTAGAGATGTCAAGGTTATAACAGCTTGTAAGAAGAGCCCAAAAACCAGACACTGAAATAAAACTTCAAACAAGCTTCTGAAAAATACTAACAGAATTACTCAGGAAGTGGAGGAAGAAAGGATGGATCCTGGAGGTATAGGAACCCAGAACTGCCAG
The DNA here is from genome assembly GCF_039906515.1 of Pseudorca crassidens. Lineage (NCBI taxonomy): Eukaryota > Metazoa > Chordata > Mammalia > Artiodactyla > Delphinidae > Pseudorca > Pseudorca crassidens. Next base: position 79,863,341 of record NC_090310.1, on the reverse strand, counting down.
TAGCAATTTCATCTGTTTTTCTGCTAGATGTTTAAATAACTCAACTACCTCAATAAGTGACCAAATTAAACCACAATGCCATTTAGTGAATGTAATGTCATTTAGTGAATGTTATGTCTTAGTGATACTTCTAGATGTGACTTAGAGTCTATGCCATTTTCACTCTCATCATCATCACTCCTTACCTAGTGGACGAGAACTCAAAATTCTGGAAGAAATTAAACAATTTTCCTACTTAACAAAAACAGCTCACCAAAACCCACAAAAAACTCTTGAAAGCAGCAAAAGAGAAACATGTTACAAAAAGGACAAAGATGAGACTGACTACTAATTTCCCAGCAGAAATAATGGAAGTCAGAAGATACTGGAATGGTATATCTGAAATGTTAAAAGGGAAAAAAAATCGGTTAACCAAGAATTCTATATCCAGCAAAATCAGCTCCCATTCCTTACATGTGGGCTGTATATAATGACTTACTTCCGAAGAGTACAGTATGGAATGGGGGAAAAGAGTAACTTTTTAATGACTACAAACACTACCTCAGCCAGGTAATCAAGGTCAATATCAAGTCATAAACCATGTGCACATTACATACTCTTGATAGCATGTGAAAATTGCACTTTATCACTGTCCTCTTTCTCCCAATAACCCATAATTCCAGTCTTATCATGAGGAAAACACATGACAAATTCCAATAAAGGAACATCCTACAAAATGCTTCACCAATACCCCTCAAAATTTTCAAGGCCAATAAAAATTTTAAAAGTCCAAGAAACTAACACAATCAAGAGGAGGAGCCTAGGAGACATGATGACTAAATGTAATGTGATATCTTAGATGGAATCCTGGAACAGAAAAAGAAAAATTGATTAAAAACTAAGAGAGGTGAAAAGAATATGCATTTTGGTTTAAAATAATGTATGAATATTTGCTCATTAAGTGTAATGATTATGCCATTCTAATGTACAATGTTAATAATAGGGGAAACTGGTGTACGGTATATGAGAACTCTCTGTACTATCTTAATTTTTCTGTAAACCTAAAACTGCTCTAAAAAAATAAAGCCTATTTTTTTAAAGTCTCCATACATTTAAAAAAACTAAACTCACACAAAAAATTGTCCATAACAAAATTAACTTTGAAATCTCAACATATTAAAATTTGTAGAATGTTGCTAAAGCAGAGATTAGAAGGAAACTTACGGTCATACATGATGACATCAAAAACTTAAAGGTCTAAAATCAATGATCTAAACTTTCACCTTAAGAAGCTAGTAAAAGAAGAGAAAATTAAACTCCAAGAAAGTAAAAGAAATAAAGTATCATAGAAAAATACTTGCAAAATATATATCTTGCAAAACACTTGTATCAAGAATATATAAAAAATATCTCAATAATAAGAAAATAAACAGACCATTAAAAAAAATGTGAAATAGGTTCAAGACAGCAGAGTAGAAGGACGTGTGTTCACTCTCTCTTGTGAGAGCACTGGAATCACAACTAACTGCTGAACAATCATCAACAGGAAGACACTGGAACTCACCAAAAAAGAAACCCCACATCCAAAGACAAAGGAAAAGCCACAATGAGACAGTAGGAGGGGCACAATCACAATAAAACCAAATCCCGCAACTGCTGGGTGGATGACTCTCAAACTGGAGAACACTTACACCACAGAAGCCCATCCACTAGAGTAAAGGTTCTGAGTCCCATGTCAGGCTTCCCAATCTGGGGGTCCAGCAATGGGAGGAGGAATTCCTAGAGAATCAGACTTTGAAGGCTAGCCAGATATGATTGCAGGACTTCAACAGGACTGGAGGAAACTGAGACTCCACTCTTGGAGGGCACACAAAGTAATGTGCACATTGGGATCCAGGGGAAGGAGAAGTGACCCCATAGGAGACTGAACCAGACCTACCTGCTAGTGATGGAGGGTCTCCTGCAGAGGCGGGTGGGGGGGCTGTGGCTCACTACAATAAGGCATCACCTCACACCAGTTAGAATGGGCATCATCAGAAAATCTACAAACAAATGCTGGAGAGGGTGTGGAGAAAAGGGAACCCACTTGCACTGTTGGTGGGAATGTAAATTGATACAGCCACTATGGAGAACAGTATGGAGGTTCCTTAAAAAACTAAAAACAGAATTACCATATGACCCAGCAATCACACTACTGGGCATATATCCAGAGAAAACCGTAATTCAAAAAGACACATGCACCCCAATGTTCATTGCAGGCCTATTTACAATAGCCAGGTCATGGAAGCAACCTAAACGCCCACTGACAGACGAATGGATAAAGAAGATGTGTTACAAACATACAATGGAATATTACTCAGCCATAAAAAGGGACGAAATTGGGTCAATTGTAGAGATGTGGATGGATCTAGAGACTGTCATACACATTGAAGTAAGTCAGAAAGAGAAAAACAAATATCGTATATTAATGCATATATGTGGAATCTAGAAAAGTGGTACAGATGAACTGGTTTGCAGGGCAGAAATAGAGACACAGATGTAGAGAACAAACATATGGACACCAAAGGGGGAAAGTGGCAGGTGGGGTGGTGGTGTGATGAATTGGGAGATTGCGATTGACCTATATATACACTCATATATATAAAATGGATAACGAATAAGAACCTGCTGTAGAAAAAAATAAATAAAATAAAAATAAAAAATTGAAAAAAAAATAATAATCTGCCTGCCAATGCAGAGGATACGGGTTCAAGCCATGTGATCCCACGTGCCGTGGAGCAACTAAGCCCGTGTGCCACAACTACTGAGCCTGTGCTCTAGAGCCCGTGAGCCACAACTCCTGAGCCCACGTGCCACAACTACTGAAGCCCGCGTACCTAGAGCCCGTGCTCCGCAGCAAGAGCAGCCACCTCAGTGAGAAGCCTGCACACTGCAACAAAAACCAACGCAGCCAAAAAATAAATAAATAATTTTTTAATTAAAAAAAAATCTTAGATTATATTATCTCACATGGAAGAACTGTTGTATTTTACATTTTAAAATATTAACTTCTTTATCATGATCTTTTCAATTTGTATAATCCCATCCATCACTCATAGACAGTGAAGGAATAGGATTTGGCCAATGTCCCAGTTTTATCTAACTTGGTTCAGAAGCCAACTATAGCATATTTTGTACAGCTCTGTGGGGGCAGCTTAAAGACCTCACTAGAACACTCTCTGAATTGCAAGACCAAACATCAGGATAGTAGGATCCATTATTTTTATTGTTTGTCTCCGTATGAAGCAGTTTTTTTCTAACTTAGGGTTGATTTAACCATTAGGCACAGTGAGTACAGTGCCTAGGGTCCATGATATATTTAGAGATCCATGGAAATGTTCTAATTTTAATTTCCTTTAAAATAGGAAGGAAAAGTGAATATAGTAGTAATGCATGTATCATAATGAATCTCACCTGGATTTATTTTTTTCCTATGGTCAAAGGAACCCATGAAAGCAAAGTGTCCATAGCCCAAGAAAGTCATAATGCAGCCTTGAACTTAGATGATCTTTTATTGAGTGGATTCTTGACAAGCTTCAAAATATTACTGTGGTTCTCAGAGAAAAAGCCTAGACTAGTTAACAAGTCCCAGTTCCACAAGTTAGGAGTTTTGTCAATTGGAAAAACCACTTAACCTCCTCTACTCTCAGTTTCTTTCTCTATAAACAGGAGTAATATTAATGATGGCTATGACTAGGGAGAACAGTATGGAGATTCCTTAAAAAACTAAAAATAGAGCTACCATATGATCCAGCAACCCCACTCCTGGGCACATATCTGGAGAAAACCATAATTAAAAAGGATACATGCACCCCCATGTTCACTGAAGCACTATTTACAATAGCCAGGATATGGAAGCAACCTAGATGTCCATACATGGAGGAATGGATAAAGAATAATGGTACATATATACAATGGAATATTACTCAGCCATAAGAAAGAATGAAATAATGCCATTTGCAGTGACATGGATAGACTTAGAGTTTGTGATACCGAGTGAAGTAAGTCTGACAAAGAAAGACAAATATCATATGATATTGCTTATATGTGGAATCTAAAAAAATGGTACACATGACCCTATTTACAAAAAGGAAAACTGAGTCACAGATGTAGAAAAGAAACTTATGGTTACCAAGGGGGCAGGGGGGGAGGATTAAATTGGGAGATTGGGACTGACATATACCCACTACTATATATAAGATAGATAAATAATAAGAACCTACTGTATAGCACAGGGAACTCTATTCAATATTCTGTAATGACCTATGTGGGAACAGAATCTAAAAAAGAGTGGATGTATGTATATGTATAACTGATTCACTTTGCTGTACACCTGAAACTAACACAACACTGTAAATCAACTATACTCCAATAAAAAAATAATTTAAAAAAAATTTAAAAATAATTTAAAAGGTGAAATATTTGAGCAGAGCCTTCATAAAATACACACACACACACACACACACAAATGACCAACAAATACATGAAAAGATATGTAACATCATTGGTCATTAGAAAAATGCAAATTAAAATCATGAGATACCCCTTTAAATCTACCAAAACAGCTAAAATTAAAATGACTGATAATACCACGAGGTGGGGAGAATGCAGAATACCTGGAGCCCTCAGATGTCGCTGGTACAAATGTAAAATGATACAGTCACTTTGGAAAACAGATCTGCAGTTTCTCAAAATGTTTAAAATATATACACTTATCATACAATCCAGTAATTCCATTCTGAGGAAAAAATGAAAACATGGCTATATTATTTATTATAGTAAAAAAAATGAAAACAACCCAAATGCACATAAACTGGTGAATGGATAAACAAAATGTGGTATTATCTATACAACGGAATATCACTGAACAATAAAAAGGAATAAACTATTTATTGATAAATGCACCTGCTCTGAAAAAACATCTTGACACAAAGGATTCAAATGAAAATATACTTTAGTAGAAAGACAATAAGTATTATTGAAAATAAGCACTGACTGCAATCTCTTCAGCTTTCAAGGGCTGTTACATAATTATTTATCCTAAAGAAGTCCCCCTTTTTTAACCCTATTGAAACCTCCTCAATAGGGTCCTTTGAGCATGAAACTGAGGATTTTTAGATCATAGTATGGAAGTCAAGAGTTAAATATAGCAAGTGCTAAATACTTTCATATAAGAAAAAAAAGGAAAATGGTGGCCCTTTGCTGGCAATTCTAGAGGCTGTGAGGTGAGGAGTCTAACAGAGAAAAGAAAAGATATGATATAAAAGGAAGAAGATCCTGAGAAATATACTAGGCCTTCAGAGGATGTCAGGCTGCAGGAAATTCCATGTGGCAGTAAAGGACCTAAAAATGTCTAGAATCCATGATGACGTATATTGAAAAGCTTTCATTCACCAAATAATTATCGAGCCTTTACTCTGTTGCCATGCTCTGCTCTAGGCACCAGGGATACAAGTCAGTCAATAAAATAACAAACTACCTGGAGGATATTATCAACAATTTGAGGTTGTTTTCTATGCTGTGTTGTAATTTCCCTTCACTGCACCCCAAAGGAACAACAGAATTCTGCTACAAACAAAAGTATTGTTTTAAGGGTGCATCGGGGGATAAAGGACAACAGAGGTTGTCCAATATGGGTTGAATCAGCACCAGCAAGATTAGATGACAATCACAGGAAGGAAGCATAACGGCTAAAAATAGGTCCTGTCAGACAAACAGACCAGAGCAAAGGCTGACTCAGGAAGCCTTAGAGATACAAAAGAGGTGTTAGTAGATCTACATTATGAAGTATGACAGTGTGGTAATATTTAAGGCTATCACCAATGTTTCAGTGCCTCTCCTTTCAGGAAAATGGTGAAGTTGTGTGCCACTGCCTCCTTCAAGTTCAGCATAGTCCTAAGGTGGGCTTTAGCCTATGGAATATGAACGGAAGTGGAATATGTCACTTTCATGGGGACACATTTTGAAGAAAGCGAATAAACCACCATGTTCTTATGTTCCTCTGCCATGGCAATCAACAACCATGCAGGTGTAAAGGCTCTGTCAGCCAGCTCTCACAGTGAGGAGAAGAGCCCCCCAGCTAACTCGAAATAGACATAGAACATAAGGAAGAAATCAACCTTTGTTGTTTATAAGCCACTAAAATTGGGGTGGTTTATTACTGCAGCACAACCTAGCTTATCCTGGCTGATACAAGTAGATTGAGCCAGTCTATGTGGATATCCTAGGAAAACTGTACGACCCAGGGATTCTTAAAGATCTTTTTAAATAACAGAGTCATCTGAAGGAACTAGGAAGAGAGTGTGCTTTCGTATGCCAGATTGGAACAGATGAGAACGTAAAAGCAGTAAATTCAGCCCTAAGGATTCTGGAAGGTAAGGTGAGCATCATGACAGGTATACTTGTCTTTTTCTGACAGGAAAAAGTATATACCTTCATTCAGAGACAATACTTTTTATCCCCATAGAACTAAATTCAAGCTGGATTTGTCCTCTGGGGATTTGTTTAAAGGATGAGAAGCAGAGTGAACAACATCTCCCACCTCACAAAATCACCGAAACACTGTAAAACTGGAGAGTCCTTTCAGTGAACCCACTGAGAAGAAAAGAAGCATAACTTAAAATGGTGAGGCCGTGAAGGCATTTTTCATGAAAAGCTGAGACAATACTTTAGTTACTTACTATTTTCTTTAAATTGATTTCCATTTATTTACTTATTTAGATATATTTTAAAAGAAAAAATTGATTCGAATAGTGTAAATTGAACAGTAGTACCATTAGCCGCAAATATAAACTGAAAACCCTCATAACGATAACTACATACGAAAATAGAACAATGAATAAAATTATTCCATTTTATCTGGAGAGTATAACTTGCTAAAGTTTATAAGCCTGAGGCTTGCCTGTGGATAAAGGGAGAATTACAAAATGATAGCGTCAACCTGAGCCTTTCTCCTTCACTAACCAGAATTAAAGAGAATTATAAAGAGAATCATTTTAAGACTAAACAATTCAATGCTCTACCTAAAATCATCTCAAGTACTCTTCGTGGTATGTATCCCACATTTAGGGAAATACTATTGTTGTGGCCGTGAACATGAGCCTCTCAGATTCCTGACCGTGGGGAGGCACATGACGGACAAACCCCGGTGTTGTGCTCTGAAATCCATCACCATGTTCTCACAGAGACCGCACTTCCCACAGGCTGCTTCCCACCAGTGACTGGGGACTAAGGCAGGGAAGGCATGGTTGTCCTGGAGACTGGGTTGTCCTCTGACAGGTCAGCTCATCAGCTTTGTCAAACATCCTTAGAACTGCACTGCACTTTGAGAGGCTTCCTTCCATCCCACATCTCTCCTTCACAAGGATCAGACCCACATCACAGTCTGGGGGCCCTCCCAGCATCTCTCCAGGACCCTCCTCATTTTCCTAATAGGCTCATGTATGTCTTGAGCTTCTCAGGTAACCTCAACTTGCCTGTTGACCTTCCTAACAGCATCTTTTGAAGACAAAACGAACTGGCAGGAAGATGTTCCACTAACTTGTGTTGTCCAAGCATCAGCTGTCTCAAAATAAATCTCAGAGGGCATGAATCTCAGTCTAATCTTCCCAAAAGCAGACACAGTACAGATAGCCTATATTGTTGACTAAAGTAAAAGCCGCCAAGATCTGTGTATAGGGATTAGGGAAGATAAAGCTGGTAGAAGTTTAAGAGCTGTGCTTATATTCTTCTGCCAAGCAGTAAGCAAACATTCACTTATGTGTTAAGACCCAGCTCAAACATTACCTGCTCTGAGAAATCTTCCCCAGTCTAACCGGCACTGGTCCTATCTGTCTCTGCATCCCCACAATGCCCCAGCCCTTCCTTTCCTGAAAGAATTTACCACATTACATTGCAATGAGAGTAGAGTCATATCTTACGAGAATCAGGTTGAAAAGTCAGAGCCCGGAGCAAAGATTATGAAAGGAAAAATTATCTTTCAAAACCCCTTAAAAAGGTCCCATGATACAGATGGACATACATCTTCTCAATGAGTCCATCACAGCTAGTTTTTCCTCCAGCGTTGGAAGAAATCACTGTGCCTTTGGTTAAGCACCTCATAAAGTGGTTGGCTTGCTTTTAAAGACCACATTGCATGAAAAATAGAACGATGCTGAATCTTAACTGCCAGAATCATCCTCAACATCAGAAGATATCCCATGAGAGGATCACTGAGAAAACCCCAGTTTCCTATCCCCACCTCACATTCTGGCTGGGGTCTACATTTAGTGAGTGGAATAACAACCCTGGCCATTTAAGTAATTACTTCTCCCTCTTACTTTTCATTCTTTGTGTACAGCTGAATTCACAGAGGCTAAACCCAGTATCTACTATAACATGTGTCTCTCTCGCTAGGGTCCACTTGACTGGAACCTTCCTAACATCTACCAATGTGTGTGTACACACCTGGTATTAAATATATGAGGGAGGGAGGGGTGGAGGGAGAAAGAGAAAAAAAAGGATAGATGCAAGAAATGGGCACCAAACAAGTTCATTCCCGGAAGGTGTGTTAGGTTGGTTTCCCCCAGAAGGAGACCCCAAGACAAGGGTTTGAATGGAAGGTGATCTCAGGAGCATGATGAAGGGAGATGTGACAGTGAACAAGGGGCAAAAGCCCTCCCACAAAGGGTGAATGAATGAGCAGGTGACTGCTGTGGGCGCCTGGAGCTCAATCCTACGGAGGATTTCTGGGAGTCAGCATAGAGCGCAACTCATATGTCTCCTATGTAAGAAGCAAGGAGGCTGGAATATTTATCCACCAACTCCACCCACAAGCACAGGCCAATACTCCTAGGGTGAGAGAAATCCCTCAGGCTGAGATCTGCAGGCTTTGCCACAGGAAGCCACAGGCATGTATGAGGTGGTTGTGTACTGAGGGAACATGGGCGCCACACTGACATCCATCGTCACGGAAGGGAATGGTGTTCTGTCACTTTTATTTCAATCTATGCCCATTTTCTTTCCACTAAAAAGACTTTTACTCTAATTTCACCTAACCAGTGAGCATTGTCAATTACAGCAGGGACATTAGAATTTGAACATCTTGGGATTCTTTTTCCTTTGCAAAACACTGCTTTCTTTATGACTGTAATTTAACAATGAGCCTAAACTATGTCACCTGTGTCCCATGCACAATCTCTTTGTAATCTTTGAATGAATGAGTGCTTTGGTTTTACAGAAACTTTTGAAATAAAAAATCTCTGTATACATTCTAATTTCACTCATCTTTTAAATGTACATAAATATGTATACTAAATCTATAAATCTGTATAAAGTTGTTTCCAGCAACTAGTTGCACAGTATTCTTGACGGTTAACATCATTCACATTTAAATGTTTATACTAAGCAGAATTTTTCATTAGTTACAACAAATCTATAGACTAAAATCAAAATTTTACAATCTTGAAAAGAATTCTCCCTTATTGTCCATTAAGAGGTTATCATGAGGAAATGTTCGTTAAAGGTAAAAGTTAAAGATCACAAGATGATGAGGCAAGCAGACTTCCCTTTAAATTTTCACATATATGCCAACACTTGAGTGCTATAAATAGAGGACTGCAGAAGCTAGGAGATGAGTTATATAATTCTGATTCAATGCCCTGGATTTGGGCAGCCTATTCTGAAATCATGAAAACCAAAATGAAGACCCTTTTTCTACAAACAACAGAATATGGATTTAGAACACTTATGTTTTGTTAAATTTTTGAGCATCTCTATTTCTTAGCCTATTCATTGGCCTAAGCCCCAAATAAAAATTTTTCCCTGCAAGTTTTTATGCATATGGTGCACTGGAATACTAATTCTCCTCATTAAAATCCCAGTCCATGCCACTGTCCAATGTGTCTGAAAAGTTCAAAAAGGTATGCTTTCCTTTAAGCAAAAGCTGTGTAGAAATCCCAGATCTTTTTTTTCTTGCTGGTGAGAAGGGAAAGGTGAGCTCACTCTCTCTGGGTCGATGCCTCAACCTTCAGCAGCCCTTCATGACTCATCCCTTCAATATCTGCCCTTGAGTTTCAGACCCCTGCCCTGGACCATCACCACTGCCTCACAGACCCTTTCTTAAATAAATAACACCAATTTTTTAAACTCCCAGATGCTTCTGTTATCTTAGGGGATGCTAATGGTGCATTCAGTGGTAAAGACTAGATTTGCTTCTATTGTGACCACTCCCTAGAAACAGGACGGACCTTCACCCAAGATGTGGTTCGAATGTCAAGACTCATGACACTACACACATACCAAGAGGGGATGAAGAGGTTTATTAATTGCAACATGGGGAGTAGGGAAGGCTCCCAAGGAGGTCTACATGCCTTGAGAGCAGGGAAAGAAGACTGATGTGGGGTCTTTATGGTAGTTAAATGTGGGGCCCACGTGAGGGTTTCCATGTGTGGGCTTAAACATCCTGCCAGCAACGAAGTCCATGGAATTACCTAGGCTTTCTTATCAGCTTGCCCAGATGTGGGGCATATGGAGAAGGAGGAATGAAGCCTAAATGTTGTCAGCAGTCAAACATCAAAAAACAAATGGAGTCAGACTATTACAGCTTTCCTATCAAGTCAGATTTTCATACATTGATATAATCATAATAAAGAACATAACTGACAATTATTTGGGTATTTACTACATACCAGACATGCACTATTTACACATCATTTCATTGAATTCTCACAAGCACCCTAATAAGAGTTAGTGACTTTGAGTCCCCCCCAAAGGAGAAAAGGAGTCATCTGTTTGAGAAGTTAGGGCAGGAACATAGTGAAAGACTGGGAAAGAAAGGAAAGCTAATAAAGGATGCTATAAAAATCTGGTTACCACTGCAGGTATCTGGAACTCAGTATAACTCAGGACCCTTAGAGAGATGTGTGGGGCATACTCAGTGATGTCCCCCTGGGGGAGAGGGGGGGTGAAGAAGCTGAGATGTTTATCCACCCTCCCATCCTCACTGTTGGGAGGTCGAACCTGGGGGCATCATCTCCAGCACTCCCAGCAGTGCAGAGAAAGTCTTCCAGCAGAGAGATGCTGGTGCTTGAAGTAAGCAGCTATTAGCAGGTATGGGAACTGTCCTCTGAATAGCAAAGCACTTCCAAGGTGAGCCATGGAGACAAGGCAGCCACTATCTACCTACAGAAAGGAACTAGTATTATCCCCATTTTATGGGGATATGAAAGCTCAGAGAGGATAAATAAGGCTTTCCAAGATCACACGTAATAATCATTAAAGAGTTGGAACTAAAACCCAAGGCCATATGACTCCTGAGCCATATTCATAAGCAAAGCACACTGATATAAAAGGGCTTTGCTACTTTCAGAGAGTGGAATTGAAACAGACAGAGGCAGTGTGGCAGAGTAATAAGAATATGTGCTCCTAAGTCAGACTGTATCATTTCAAATAACACTGCCACTCACTAGCTTGGTAACCTTCTAACTTCTCTGTGCCTTGGATTCATCATTTATACAATGGAGATAATTGTTGCACTTTCATCGCATGGCTATGGTGCCTCATAAATGTTGTCATCGCATGGCTATGGTGCCTCATAAATGTTGTCTTTTTTTTACACGTTTGGCTGAGTGTCAACTCAGGAGGTATCTTGATATCTAAAACCTATAATTTTAGAAAATAATTTGTCTGACCTGGTTTACTTTTTGGGAAGCATTTTATATGATTACATATTTTTAAAGATATATATATATATATATATATATATATATATATATATATAGGCATTCTTCCCTTTTCCATGTCATTTTCTCAGTCTTTCACTGTTTCTTGCCCAAACTTCCAAAATAAAAGATTTCTTTTTTTCCCCAAATCCTTCAAGCTGCCCTTTTGAGAGGAACCCAAGCAACTATAAAATATAAAAATATATTGGTAAAATATGTATATATGAGATAAGAAAATTAGCCCAGTCAGGTCCAGGTTGGGTTTATTGTTTATCTCTGATCCCTCTGCAGATGGGTTTTACAAGACTTGTCTTTCTACAAGCATCAGCAGAATTCTACCCAGCACAGTCTCTACTCCAGGCTTCGGGGAGGCAAAACGCTGGGGTAAAGGAAGGCAGAGAAAAAGCCAAGTCAAATAAAACCCATATTTCCTGGCTACTCAGTATCCAGAGAGTCCCTGGCCCCTTAAGGAGACACAGCACCCAAGAAAAAGCCTGTCTTAGAGGTGATATGCTGGCAAATGTTCTGGCTGCATTACCTCTGGACCATTCTCCGTCCCTGTCCAAACCCTCCTCTCTCTATGCTCAGTAATAATGACTCATTGTCTACTGAGAACTTACCATGTGCCTGATGCTGTTCTAAGCACTTTGCATATATCCACACATTTAACCCTTACGACAACCCTAGGAGACAGCTGTTTATTATTATCATTCTCTTTTCATATTTGTGGAGACTGAGGTATACCAGGAATTGGGCTGACTTCCATCAAATTTCAAGAACTTCTTTCAAATGGTTCTGTTGGCCATTTGCATCATGGATACTTAACCCAATGAAAACCAACATTTCAAGACCAGATTTGGGACATCAAATTTCAGGTTTCCTAAACGTTCCCGCATCTACCCACTCATCCAACTTAAAGTCAATTACCCAGGGCTTCCCCGGTGGCACAGTGGTTAAGAATCTGCCTGCCAATGTGGGGGACACAGGTTCGATCCTGATCTGGGAAGATCCCACATGCCGCGGAGCAACTAAGCCCGCATGCCGCAACTACTGAGCCTGCATTCTAGAGCCCGCAAGTCACAACTACTGAGCCCACATGCCACAACTACTGAAGCCCAGGCGCCTAGAGCCCGTGCTCCACAACGAAAAGCCACGACAATGAGAAGGCTGCACACTGCAATGAAGAGTAGCCCCCGCTCACCGCAACTAGAGAAAGCCTGCGTGCAGCAACGATGACCCAATGCAGCCAAAAATAAATAAATTAATTTAAAAAATAAAATAAAATGAAGTCACCTACCCAACACACCCCAAAAAAAGCTTTTGAAAAGTTCCATACAGGGCTTCCCTGGTGGCGCAGTGGTTGAGCGTCCGCCTGCCGATGCAGGGGACACGGGTTCGTGCCCCGGTCCGGGAAGATCCCACATGCCGCGGAGCGGCTGGGCCTGTGAGCCATGGCCGCTGAGCCTGCGCGTCTGGAGCCTGTGCTCCGCAACGGGAGAGGCCACAACAGTGAGAGGCCCGCGTACCGCAAAAAAAAAAAAAAAAAAGTTCCGTACAACCCCATGGAGATATCTTTGGATACTCAAGCAAAAAAGCAAGGCAAGTAAGGCAGAATATGCGCGAAAAAGAAAGCCCTTTGTTCTGCTAGCTAAAACAGCCATCCACAAACTGCTTATCAGGTGTTTTTTGTTTTTTTTAAAAAATCAAGAAAATCTTCAGAGATTTTAGCTTAGAAATAAAATACATCTTTCATCGGAAGCTATTTCTATCTTCCTTTAACACCAAGTAACACCCTCAGCTTCTAGCTTCTGTTTTTTTTTTTAACGGATTGTGCAATAAGTCAAAGATGAGTGTTATCATACTACCCCGGATAAGATCCTCCAAGCTAAGCCTGCATTTGTTCTGCATCTTGAGAAAGGTATGCCCTGGAGGCACACGTTGGATGCTATGGTTAATTAACTAATTTACTCAATCAAGTTTAACAGTGGTTTTAACTTTAATGAGACCATTACATTTTAATATGGAAATAACAGCCTTGTATCCTTAACAATCCCCACCGTCTGCAAATCCACCTCCCTCTTCCGCCCACCTCGCCCCAGCATTGATGTTGATTTGTGAACCTGAACACCTGAGTGTAACATCCCGAACTTGTAATACACATGTTCAGGGTCCATTACAGACACAGCCCACGTAATCCACTGTTCTGCCTTCTGGTGGCCCCCGATGTACACTCTGAACACACACAGCAGTTGTCGCTCAAGATAAGAGCCCAAGTTTTATCACTGGCAGAGTCCTTTCTAGATGAAAGTGTGGTGGGGGCTTTTGATACTAAAAAACTGGTGTGAGTGAGGAAGAAAGGTAGACCAGGTCAGAAAATCCAAAAGGAAATGACTAGGCGTGCAACCTGGGCTGCTACTGTCCTAGGGAGACCTACTCTCGGGCTGCCATCCCCAACTTGGGCTGCATTTAATTGGGCTCCAAATCATTAATATAATGGCCTTCCAAGCTCTTCTTGAGAATTCTTTTATTATTCCAGATACAGTACTTTGGAGATTAACTATGAGAAGTTTTACAAGACGGTGAAGGTAATGCACCATGAATTCTGTAGGGGTAGCCCAATGCGGTGAAGCCAAGTGCAGCTGTCTTATATTTGCTCTGTGTGCATTCTGCTACCCGTAATTTTGTCATCGATTTTCATCTTTTGTTTAAACATATTTGTCTTGTGGACAAGATAGGTCATATTTCATAGGTTTGATGAATTTTCTCCTTGGTCCAGTTTTACAGAATTTGCACTTAATTAATTGCCCAACCTTTAATTCGACAGACTGTTTTTAATGGCTATGTAGTTTCAAAAGCATATGCACAGTGGAATTTCGAAAAAGTAATTGTTTTTGTGTCACTTCCAAAGAAAGTCACAATTATTAAAATGTGTAAATAATTTGTCAAATGCGCAATGGGCAATAATTAGGAAGATATCAAATAAACCTTTAATGGATATTTTTAATTTGGTGTTCAGCAGGAATATTTAAATAATGCAACAAAATATGTCATTACTCGCCTCAGGACTACAGAAGCCAAATCCCAATGTGAAAATGCACCTTTCAATTGCATAGACTGGGTCATAGTAGAGGTGACACTCAAAAAAGATTTTCTAGGTCTTAGCAGAGCCGTAAATAGGGACCCCCTCATCCAGCAGACAGCACAGAATCCAAAACCCTGCCTATCAAAAGCATCATTCAAGCCACAAGGCTCTTCTGTGCCTGGTAAAAAGCAGGCAGGAAAAGAGGAGACAAAGGTCAGTTGTCAATTCTTTATAAATGTGATTGTGCCAGCAGTTTGCAAAGAACTGCCATGTTTCCCTAGCAACTTTGTGTGCGCGCAGATGCGTTCAGTACATTTTTTCCCCTTGTTATTTTCAGACCGCCTTTTTGTACCGTGGACTATTTCGGATGTATTCTTTCAGTTACATGGGCCTTTTTATTAAGAGGATTAAGAGGCTGACATTTTTTGGAAGGGAAGTTCGCTGAATTCGGGGCCATAAAAACCAGAGTTCAATTTTTAGTCAAACTGCAGATAAAAAGCAGGAGTGAAAAAGGCTGGGTTAGAGAAAACACATTAGACCAAGAGAAAGCTGAAAGTATCCAGTTTCTAGAAATTGGAACCTGAGAGCCCATGACATTCCTGAATGGTACTTTGTCATCTCTTTGAAAGAAATGTTAAGCAAAGCTTCCGAGCAGTCCACCCTGCCTTTTATGTTCCTCCTTTGATTTTGTGATTGTTCCAGAGCCTGGAGTCAATATTTAATTTTGATTCATCTGTTCCTCCTTCTTGTTTATTAGTGGCAGGGAAAGGACACTTGGAAATAACTCTCACGGAACTCTGCTCTTTATTAATTCATCCACAACATGGATTAAGCACTTACGAATTACCAGGCATTGTTCTGGGCATACAGCTGGGGTCTACAAACTCTTTCCGTAAAGCACCAGCTAGTAAATATTTTAGGATCTATGGGCGGGTCATATAGTCTTCGCAACTCCTCAACGGTGCTCTCGTGGGTTGTAGCAGCCGCAGACATTGCATAAATGAATGGGTGTGGCAGTGTGCCAATAAAGCTTTCCATATGGACACCAAAACTTGAGTTTCACGTAATTTTCACGTGTCACGAAATATCATTCTTTTGATTTTTTTTCAACCATTTAAAAAAACTAAAATGTTTGGCTGTGAGTCTGTTTCTATTTTGTAAATAAATTCATTTGTATTATTTTTTAGATTCTGCATGTAAGTAATATCATATAGTATTTGTCTTTCTCTGACTTACTTCACTCAAATGATAATCTCTAGGTCCACCCATGTTGGTGCATATGGCAATATTTCAACCTTTTTTAGTTACCAAAGGGGAAAGGGTGAGCGGAGGGAGAAATGAGGAGTATGGGATGGATTAACAGACACACACCTGTACATATAAAATAAACAACAAGGATTTACTGTACAGTGCAGGGAACTATACTCAATATCTTGTAATAACCTGTAATGGAAAAGAATCTGAAAAAACATATATATTTAACCGAAACTAACACAATATTGTAAATCAATTCTACTTCAATTAAAAAGCAGGAAAGGGGGGGCTTCCCTGGTGGCGCAGTGGTTGAGAGTCCGCCTGCCGATGCGGGGGACGCGGGTTCGTGCCCCAGTCCGGGAAGATCCCACGTGCCGCAGAGCGGCTGGGCCCGTGAGCCATGGCCGCTGAGCCTGCGCGTCCGGAGCCTGTGCTCCACAACGGGAGAGCCCACAACAGTGAGAGGCCCATGTACCACCAAAAAAAAAAAAAAAAAAGCAGTAAAAAAACAAATAATAACAAAACAAAAAGTAAAAACCATTCTTAGCTTGTGGGCCACACAAAAACATGCAGTGGGCTAGATATGTCCCTCCGCCCAGGTTTCCTGACCCCGGGTATACAGGCAGGGGTTGTGCTGTCATGGGCCTGACACTATGGAAGGGACACAGGAAAAATGTAAAAGAATGAAACGAGATGACATCAGGTTACTCTAAGTGTTATAAAGGAAACAAAACAGGATGGTGAAGAGTGACTGAGTGAGGGCGGTTACTTTAGGTAGAGCTGTCGGAAGGGCCCTCTCTGAGACCTGAATGACGAAGTCCATCATTCCCCTACAGTCCATTGATTCCCCTCAGCATCTCTGACTGTACCACTAATTCTGTAAGTCAGCTGCACTTACACCTAATTATTAGTTCCTAGGGTTACACTACAAAGCACCAGAAAACAAAGCCATTGACTCACCCAACACCGTTATCAAAACTGTAGAAGATAAGCATATGCTGGTGAGGATAAACACACCTATTAATATTACAGATTTCCAGGTGCTGTGCTGGGGACACCTAATCCTCAGTCACTAGGAGATGAGTTTCAAATGTGCGGCACCGTGGTTCAAAGCAAGTTTTCTTTTTTAATTGGAAGTAGTGCCGTGACCTTAGGTCATGTCTCTTCTCGATTCAATACTCATAGAGCCTAAATAATGGCACGCTCCCAAATTAGAAACTTGAGCTGACTGGGCCTCTTTTATTTACATCCTATTGAATTAGCATTAACTTTATTTTTCAATAAAGCTGCTAAAATAATCTTTTTCAAGAGAAACAAAATTACCTTCATGAAGGTTCTCTCGGGGAAAACAGACAATCATAAAGGGACGCAAGGCTTAATTTGTCTTTTAGGGGACAGGTCAAAAGTGAACAATATTTCTGCTCTTCTCAAAATTTGCGGGCTCATTTCAAACCCAACGCCAAAGGATTTGAAGGCCCTTTTTATTTTCCTCACGTGGTTTGGTACTGGGCTTTCCCACAGCTGTGACACCGGAAGCTGGTGACACGTTGGCTATTAGGAGGTGAAATTTAACTCAAGATTCCTAGCTTGGAATAGCCTTTAGTAGCGTTAGGGCTTAAAGGGTTATTTTGTCGATTGGCTGCTTGGCTGTGTCCCCGGCAAAGCCCATTAACAATTCCCAGGAAATAAAGATAGAATCGGGGTAGTAAAGTCTAACGTTTTTTTCCCTCTGTGCTTAGTCTGGTTTCACGGGCTCACGGGGGGCCCAGTGCATAGGCCTCACCCCCAGCCCTTCAGACCAGCGTTTCCGGTGTGACACGCGGCCGCAGCCCCTCAGCTGGCCGGTGGGCGGGCCGTGCACAGAGACACTGAACCCCGCACTGAGATCTGGAGCCCGAGCAGCAGGGCTGCGCCCACCCTGCAAGAACTCTGCCCTCCTCTCCCCGCTGATGAGACCTTGTAAAGCAGCCCTGACCACAGCCTGTCGGGAGAACGGGTGCTCTGGAGCCCGAGCTCGCACCTTTCATTTCTTTGATCAAAGAATAAAGCTTTCCTCTGCTTATGAACCGAACTTGGTCTCATTCTATCGGCTTGAACAACACGGGACAGAAGAACCCTTGTTGGAGACCAACTTGGGAGGATCGGTAACAAAGTTTTGTGTCTTCTGGCCTTTTGCCTGTACCTATCCACCATGCTCTGGGCTCACCCCAGCCCCAGCGGGAGGACAGTGAAGGTTTTGGGAGGTTGATTTGAGGATGACTGACTCTGATCTTTGAGGACACTCTGACGGGGTAGAATGACGACACCTTTCTGCCAAATTCAGGGCAACTCTGCCCAGCAACATGGTACCTGGGTATGGTGCACACACAACGAAGCCCCCAGAGTCATCTGGACTGCGCCCCCTGTGCAGAGGGGATCACACTATGACATCATTAGAGATGGGAGACTGAAACTAACGTGTGTCTGCCCAGTGCCTCTGGCTGGTCTTCCCGAGGTTCTGGACACCTGGGGAAGAGCAGAAACTAGGACCCAATCAGTGTGCCATCTGTAAACAAGAGGGACACTAGAAGAGAGAATGCCCTCGCTACCCCCAAAGGGGGACGGCAACAGCAGATCCTGGCCACTACCCTCGAAGGCAGATGGTCCAAACAGATGAAGAATGGTGAGGTGGGGGGGGAGAGGCTCCTAAGCTGGAGCTCCAATTGACTCCCCGAGAAGCCCCAGCTGACACTGGACGTAGGGCAGCAGCCTGCTGAATTCTTAGTCAACAGTGGTTTACTCGGTTCCAAACACCACATCAGGCAAACTGGGTCACAAGAGCTGTAACATTATGGGATTATCAGGGAAGGCCCAAGAACGGGCATTCATAGAGCCATTAGAACGTAAACTGGATGAACATGCCCACCCATTCCTTCCTGTATGTCCCTAAGTGTCCTATACGCCTATACTAGGAAGAGTATCTTACATAAATTGGGGGCTACTATCCACCCAATGGGAGGCAAATTGGAGATTGTCATCCCCTTAGACAAAGGGCACAGGATGACAATGTTAACGGTAGAGGACAAACCTCCCTGGACAGAGCAAGTCTATCTCCCCAAAGTAAATCCCAAGGTCTAGGCCCAGGGATGGGTGGGACGAGCTGTAGGAGCCAATCCTCTGACAGTCCATCTAAAACCCGGACATACCTGGCTCAACAGAAAACAATACCCTCTCTGGAGGGAAGTCTTGTTGGGCATCGCCCCTGTGATACAGGGCCTAATTGACCAGGGCCTTACTGGACTCTGCCCATCATCCTGTAACCCCCCTTCCTCCCCATGAAGAAATCCAATGTGGAATGGTACAGGACCTCAGGGCAGTCAGTGAAGCCACCAAGGATATAGATCCCATAGTCCCTAATCCCTACACCCGCTGGCCACTCTTCTGTCCAGCAGGACCCGATATTCTGATTAGATTTAAAAGATGCCTTCTTATGGATTCCATTAACTCCAACACCACAAGAAATTTTTGCTTTTGGGTGGCAGGATTCAAACACACAACAAACACAGCAATACTGCTGGGCAGTCCTGCCCCAAGGGTTCAAAAATCCCCCCACCATCTTTGGGGAAACTTTAGCTAAAGACCTAAAAGATCTACATCCAAAGGAAGCAGCCCTCTTCCAATATGTAGACCACATTCTGATCACCGGCCCTACTAAGGAGGCCCCTGACGAAAATACTGTTACCACCCCGAACCACCCGGCCAATCAAGGGTATAATGTGTCTAAGAAAAAGGGTCAAATATCACAAACTAGGGTGACCTACCTAGGCCTCATTCTCAGGTCCCTGCCCTGGCTCTCGCAGATTTAGCTAAACCCTTTTACCTTTACATTCCTGAGACAAGGGGAATCGCCTTTGGGGTATTAGCTCAAACACTGGGGCCCCTTATTCAGGTGGTTGCTTATTTCTCTAAACAATTAGATCAAATGGCTAAGGGATGGCCTACTTGCCCGCGGGCAGTAACAGCTACTACAGTCCTGCTAAAGGAGGCTAAGAAGTTAACCTGTGGTCAGCCAATCACTCCATGGACCCCACACCAGGTTCAGGCTTTAGTAGGTTCTAAGGGAACAGGACGGCTATCCCCTGGAAGGTCAATTCAAGTTCAGGCTATGCTTTTAGACAACCCAAGGCTACCATAAAAAACTGTCACAAGGTAAATCCTGCCACCCTGCTACCCACAGAAACAGGGCCCCTGGAGCACGGCTATATAGAAACCAGAGACACCATCTATTCCAGTCGCCCCAACTTAGGAAGTGAGCCTCTCCCAAATGTCGAAGAGGAATGGTTCACAGACAGGAGCAGTTTTATAAGAGGGAAAAGGCTAGTGGGATATGCAGTAACCTCCCAGATCCAAGTCACAGCAGCAAGAAGCCTCTGCCCAGGGACCTCTGCCCAAAAGGCTGAGCCGATAGCCTTCATCTGAGCCTCAGAACTAGAGACAGGGAAGATCTTAAATGTTTACACAGATTTCCAGTATGCTTGTGCCATCCTACATGCACACAGGGCTATGCAGAAGGAAAGAGTTATACTTACTGCAGGTGAAACACGGCTTAAGCATACTGAAGCTCTTGGAAGCAGTACAGTTTCCAAAAAGTGTGGCAGTGATTCATTGTAGGGGTCACCAAAAGGGAAGTGAAGAGGTAATAAAGGGAAACAAGGATGATGCATCCGCCAAAAGGGCAGCCCTAGAACCATTAACTTGGCAACTACCCCTCATCAGAGGCCTCATCTGGCCCCTCGAAGGCCAGATCCATACAATTATTCCCCAATTTACACAAAGGAAGAATTAGACAAAGCCCCGAAATGGGGCTTCCACAGAGATCTAGGAGGCCATGGGTGGCTAGTTAATAAACACGGGCGATACTTCTTTCCCCAAACTGCAGCTTGTCAAGCCATCATGGAGGCTCATCGAGGAACTCACTACGGGGAGGGAAGCCCTATATAACTGGTTAGTTAAGGTCATAGTAACCCCTGGCATGAAAAGGATAATCAGTCCAATAGCTGAGACCTGCCCCGTCTGCACAGTGAACAACCCCGACACGGGACCCACCAGAGGCCTCCAGATTAAGGGCCATTCAGACCAGAAGGACGTATCCCAGAGAAGGCTGGCAGATTGGTTTCACTGTCCTGCCAAGAGTACTGGGCAATTTCAGGTATCTTTTGGTGCTAGTGGACACATTTTCTGAGTGGACCAAAGCATTCCCTGCTAGGACTGAAATGGCAGCTGAAGTGGCTAAGGCATTACTAAAAGCCCCAGGTTTGGCCTCCCAGCCTCCCTACAAAGTGGAAATGGTCCAGCATCCATGTCTTAGGTGACGAAGGGGACAACAAGTGCTCTGGGCATAAAATGGATCTTGCACTCAGCCTGGAGACCCCAGTCGTCAGGGAAAGCAGAGCGACCCAGTTCATACCCTGATCCCATCCTTAGCCAAGCTATGTCAGGAAACTCAAGGAAATTGGATTAAGCTGCTTTCAATTGCCCCGCCCCATGAACCATTAGCTACAAGGGATGAGGTAAAGTTAAGTGCAGTTGAACTCATGGATGGTAGACCCATTCCCCAGCCCGAGAGAAGGGACACCTTAGCCCCCCTGAAATGGAACAGCTCAGGTCTGCCCTCCAGGTAGGAGAAACGGGGAAAGAACCTGACCAGGTGCTGCCTGCACCCGCCGACCTGGCCCAGCACCCCTTCCAGACAGAAGACCAGGTGCACCTAAAACCCTGGAAAACCGGCGGCCTGCAAGACTAGCTCCCTCCTAAGTGGACGGACCCCACTCGGGGACCCTAGCTACCCAATCTGCCCTAAGGTCACAGGCGGTCACTCGGTGGGGACACTGCACTCGAGGGAGGAGGGGTCCCAGCCCCAACCTCCAGAGAGACAACCTGGGGCAACCACCCCCCTTGACTACTCGTGTGAGCCTCCCTCTGACCTGAGCTTGTCCCGAAAACAACAAAAATGTGACCAGGGCATCCTCGGCCCCAGCAGCGAGCTTCAACGTCAGGGAACACTCACCTACAGGCCAAAGACCGAGACGCCTGCACTTTCAGGAAAAATCTGACGTGCGACCATCATTCTCTTGCTAACATTTGGGCCTCATCTCTTACATTTTCTGGTGTCTTTTGTCTCCAAAAGGTTAGACAAATGGGGAAGACACTGGTCTCAGGCAGACGCACAGTCAGGGACGAGGCCTGGTTAGAACCAAACAGGTCTAAAGGCGGCTGAGGAGAAGTTCCGCTCCTCTCCCCGGGCTATAAAAGCGCCCGCGCTCAGCAGGGGCCGTCACAGAAGACAGACCTGCACCCCTCAGCGCCCCTCAGAGCCCCTCAAGAACGAGAAGCAGGACAAAAGACAGAGGAGAGATTTGTCACCGGCAAAGTCCATTAGCAATTCCCAGGAAATAAAAATAGAATCTGGGTAATAAAGTCTAACCTGTTTTCTCCTTTGTGCTTCATCTGGTTTCACCGGCTCACAGCGTGCTCCCCGCCGGCCCTTCAGACCAGAGTTCCTGGTACAAAACGCCTTCCCGCACCTCAGCTGGGGGGCCGCGTGCAGTAGCGCGGCACACACCACTCAATCCAAGATGGCGGCGGCGGGCCGTGCGCAGAGACGCCGGCGCCGGGCTCTGCACCCCCCAGCTGTACAGCCACGCCAGCCCCGCCAGGACTCCGCTCCCTCGCCTGCCTGAGCTCCACACCCTAGAAAGCAACCCCGCCCACAGCCCGTGAGTGGGTGGGGGCAGACTGTGTGCTCTAGAGAGGGTCTCGCGCCTCTTCGTTCTGTGATGAAGCTTTCCTTTGCTTCTGAACCAAACTGGTTCTTGTTCACTTGGCTCAAACAACACAGGGCAGAAGGCCCTTGTTGGGGACCAACCTGGGTGGGTCGGTAACTGTAAAAATTAAGTTTTAATTTAGCAGCTCTTGGTCATTTTTTTAAAGCGCTTTGCTGCCTCTTACACAGCACTTACTATTTCTACTTCTCTGTCTTTTCCAAAATCAACCCTACCTGTATGAACACACACACACACACACACACACACACACACACACACACACACACACACACACACACACACACACACACACACACACACACACCCCTCTGTGCATCCCTCCAGTTTCTCTCGACAGTCTACGTCCATGAGCCGTTTCCAGGCCCTGATCCAAATTTTCCTCCTTTGCAAAGCATTTCCACTACGTTTGGGGGAAACTGTAAGAATTTTAAGGAAGACCTGCATCCTCAACCCAGCACTTCACTGAAGGTGTAACCTCAGCCGAGTTGCTCCATTTCCCTAACTATAAAATGGATGTGTGACCCCTGGTCCCTCCATTTCACACAGCTGTTGTTAGAATCAAATGAAATGACTTATGAAAAAACAAACAATGGGAAAATTATAAACTGTGTGTGGGTATTATCATTATTATCCCCTACTGTAATACCATCAACACTTGGGGCTTCATTCCAAATGAGACCATGTTATTTTATGCTTGTTGACATGCTGCCTGTAACCAAGTTCAAATTCAACTATAAACCTCCTGAGAATACAGAATTAGGTTTGTCATGTCTTCTGTGTGCTTAGTGTAATACCGTGCACACAGCAGGCTCCAAAATGTGACCCTTAACTGGGAGACTAATAATTGCCAAGGATATTTCTCACTGGCAAATGCTGTGGGTCCCTATGCATAATGCTTGCCACCCCTGAAAGAGGGTGGTGTCCCCAGATTCATGCTCTGAAATAGGGTTCCCACAGGTGTACTCCTCAGAACCCCAGCCTCAGAGATGTTTTTCAAAATATGAATCTGTGGTCAAACAATCGGCGGTGGGAGGCTTACGGTACCCCTCTTTCAAAGTCAGGAAGATTAAGAGTATAATCAAGAATCCCAGAATTTCTGCTGATACGTAGACATCTTTGTTCACCATGGGGTCTCACAAATCCATTTGAAGAGAGATGCTTTCTTTCCATTAACAACTCTTTGCACCGTTGCCAAACAAGTATCCCTCCGAAGTCACTTTGGGAAATGTTTTGCAAACTACAGGTCATAAAATCAACTTAATGGATTCGATCGAGCAGAGACTGCAAACTACAGTCCCTGGGTCAAATCCAGATTACTGCCTGTTTTTGTATGGCCTACAAGCTAAAAATGGTTTTTATATTTTTAAAGAGTCTAAAACATCAAAAGAAGAATTAGACTTTGTGATAAAAGAAAATTACATGGAATTCAAATTTCAGTGTCCATAAGTAAAGTGGTTTGGGAATACAGCCTTGCCCACTTGTTTATACGCCGTCTACGCTGCCTTCACATTACAATGGCAGAGTTGAGTAGTTTTGAGCTGGCCTTCAAAGCCAAAAATATTCATTATCTGGCCTTTTACAAACCCCTGAGCTACAGCAGCACTTTTTAAAAATGAAATAGGAAAGAATAGAAAATACCAGAGTACATCACATGTGGGAAGGATAACAAGTGTTTGACAGAACATTTGCATCAACAAAATGTATGTATATTACATATGTGTGCACAGCCTGAGCCACAATAATTATATTCCTTACTGTGAATAACTGGCAAAAAACCTTTTTTTTTCGGTAATTCTAGAAGCAAGTTAGAACATGCCTATGTCTTATGCTTACAACTCAAAGATGTTTATGGTACCATTACCTAGGGTAGCCAGATGTTGAGCAAAAAAGAGCAGAAAGACAAGAGACTGATAAACCAATTCAGGTACCCTACCAACTATGTCCACATAAAGCATCTCATTGAAGGTTCTTTTACAATGAGGAAGAGATGAAAGTTGCCAAAAAGACGTATCAGTGATCGACAGAATATGCTCCCTTATACTTAGAGGGTTTATCGAAGACTGCTAACACTGAATCAAACAGTGTAAAATATTACTGTTGGCTTAACCTTGAAGAGGGCTTCATTCCAAAAATAACTTTCCATTCAGACATCCGACACATGGTCATCAAATCCAGAAAGATTTGGATTAAGGACATGCAAGTGGCCTGTGTAAAACTATCCCTGGAATAATTATAGCTAGAAAACAATAATAATTATTAGAACTAAAATAATAAAATTTATTTAACACCTATTACCAGGATTGTGCTAAGCCCATTCATTTCACTCAGCCCTCAAAACAATCCTATTCTGTGGGGATAATTATCACCCTCGTTCTCCAAGTGAAGATACTGAGGCTCAGAGAGGCTGAATAATTTGCCTAAGGTCACCCAGAGTAAGAACAGGACATGGGATTTGAATCCAGGCAGCAGGATCCTCAAACCTGCCCTTTTGACCATTTCAGGATATGTCTTACCACTTATATGTCTCTGCTGAAATTGAGTGACTAAGCTATAGAAAATAGGTTCTATTATGAAAACTGTTTTATGGAGATGATATTACAGCAATCAAAATAATAAACACCACCCAATAACACATGTACAACCTGATACTGCAGGGAATGTAACTGTACTGGTATTTAATTGTCCTCGGATTTGAATTACAGAGGTATAGCTCAAATGATCCCTTTTGCCTGGTACCCAGCCCAAAAGACATATTTCTTTAATAAACATTTTGTGCTACCTTGCCTTCTCATGCCTCCTGCTGCCACGTGAAAGCTAAAGCCTTCCGAACGTGATTCATCAGAAAAATCAAGGGGGAAAATAGTTGTGATCTGATATACTGAGCACTCAAATTCCATGGCAGCCACTTCCCGCACTGTGCAGGGGAGACAGAAATGCAGTGACTGAGTGCATCGCAGCCTGTCACGTCTGTGAACTGGGGAGCGGGGCAGGTCACTGAATCATGTTCCAGCACCTCTGCACATCCATCGAGACACGAGGTAACCAAGCCAGCTTGCCTGAGACGAAAGTCTGAGTAATTCAGAGGAGGCTGTAATTCTTTATAAAACATCCACTAAGTAGTTTTGTTGACGCCTACGTGACATTTCCGAGGTGGTTCGAAAACCAGACCATTTGTTACACAGCATCTAGATCAACAGAGCGACTGGAGGGAGATGAGCAAAATTTTTTAAAAATAATAATTGAACAAGAGTGGAATAATTCCATACCTTACAACATCTCCAGTTTTATGTTTAAAATTCAAGATTGAGAAGAATAAAAATACTGCAACCGTACAGCCCAGCACCAGAGCCCACTTCTCTTCTTAGATAGCATTCACAGAAGAAAAGAAAAGATTTTTGTTTCATTAGACAAACAAAAATATAATAAGGAAATGGTCAATTGCTTTTATCCCTTCTCTTTTCTTTTTCTTTTTCTTAGTGGCTGTCGTCAGCATCACTCTGACAGGAGTCTGAAAAATTAACACATCACTAGGACTTACCATGTGAGATTTAACTTTTGATAAACAACAAAGTGGGTTACTGCTGTGCTAGCTATTTTTAATCCACCTTGTAAGTGTGCTTTTTTTATTGCTTTATACAGCATATCTGATTCCTCTAAAGCACCAACTAAAAAATCTATCCAGCTGTCATTTGCTGCCCGGTACCATCTATCATCACACAGCCTGGCAGGTCTAGTCTATGAGGCAGAGGGGAGAGGAGACAGGAGGCAGAGTCAAGGACTGTCACATGGGATGGGAAAAAAAACTTGTCACAATTATTTATGACTCTTGCTGAGGCACATAATGGGACACATAAGCCTGTTTCAGTTTCAAGCACACTTGCACGGCTGCTCCCTTGTCGAAGTTGGACGCAGGCAGCTCTGCTTTACACATACAATTTCCTGAACAATGCCAAGCACTTGGCAAGTGACAGTGACAAATACTGGAGTTGGTGGCTGTAGCTCTGTGGGCTGTTATGAGCGTGCAGGTGTCAGTAATCAGGAGCACTGCCACGTGAAGCTCCAACGTCTCCACTCCCCAATTCCTTTCTTCCTGGTGAAAGACTTCCTTCCTCCTCATGCTTTTAACTGCTGGGGACATGTTTAGAGAACAGGAAATTGTGCGTTCCAGCCCGCATTTTATTATTCTAGGCCATATATATTCTTCCCAAGGAGACTTCTGTATTCATCTGTTCCTTCCTTTACCCATCCCTACACACACAGAGCAAGAAACCAATTCTATGATTTCAAGTGTAAGTGTCCTTTGGTTTCACGCCTGCTAAATATCCATGTTTCTGAGCAGTTGGTTCCATTAATGTTCCACCTCCAGATGTGTCCACAAAAGTAAGTGCTGGATTAGATGGTGGTTCTGTCCAGTTCTATAATCTAAGCCCTACTCCAAGGCCCTTTGTTTTTTAGTAGCCTCATAAGGGTTTAACCTTTGGCTCTTTGGAGGGACTTAAAGGAAACTCCATCAACAGTCTCTCTACCTGACAGACCATTACAAACGGAAGAGCTGAACTTGCAACATTTAAGATAATTAAAGGTAAAATGGAGGCCCGGTTCAATAAGTGACTCTCGCACAATTTATGGCTCTAGCCTGGCTCGACATTAACCTAGGTGCCCACCCTGAGCCCTCAGGCACTTTGGCACACCTGCCCAGACCCTGCTGATGAAAAATGGCTAAGACCTTAATTAAAGATAATAGGAGCAGAATGGCCTGTACCTACCCGGGAAGCCGAATCAGAAATCAATATGGGGAAGACAATCTGTGAACAGAAGCACCCAGGAAGACTGAAATTGCTCTGATTCTCTGTTTAGAATTGGCTAAACCCAAACTTGCCCCCCTTCATTTAGAAATATCATAGGAGGCCAAAATAAGAAAGAGAAAATGCTTTCGTTTCACTGGGCTAGTCTCACTGTGCATGAGAACCATGATGTTTATGATGCAACTACTACCAAATAACACCGTACTGTTGACAGACGTCTGCATACCTCTGTCTCAAACCCAAAAGCGTGTCTATACTAATTTAAGGGACGAAGAAGTTAATCTGCATCACACAAGATTCTCCATCTACCCAGGAATCATTTCTCTTCTGCTACATCCTCTCCTCTCTGTCGTCTTCACTCCCTCCCTGTCTCCATCTGCTGGGGAATTGCAAAGTTGAAGTCCATGGGCACCACACGCCTGCCTGTATCCAGTTTGTCTACAAAGTGATTTTTTTTAACAT
Organism: Pseudorca crassidens; assembly: GCF_039906515.1. NCBI lineage: Eukaryota > Metazoa > Chordata > Mammalia > Artiodactyla > Delphinidae > Pseudorca > Pseudorca crassidens. The sequence continues at coordinate 79,835,197 of NC_090310.1, read as the reverse complement.
GTTCAATTTGAATAACTTTAGGCTAAATGTAAAGTCCAGATCACTAAAGATTTCTTCATTCCCTCTCTTATACTCAGCTTGTTTATGGTGCCCATTTGGCCTTTGAAGACAGTTCAGTTTACAACACCTCTTTCCCTTCCTTTCAGATTGTTTTCCCATGGTGATTTCATATGTAGTTTTAGGAGGTAGACTTTACTTCCCTCCAACACACACACACACACACACACACACACACACACACACACACACACACACACTTCTGACATTCCCAGACAGGAGAGGGACAGTCTCTCCCCTCCCCAGGCAGGAGCACTATAGCATAAGCACTCCCCTCACCCCCTCCACCACTTCCCCATCTGGTTAGTGAGTTAGTGATAGATCTGACACCTATGAGACCACACTCCCAGGCATAGAGTCACTGCACTGGAATTCCTAACAAGCTCCCTACTAGAAGGTTCACATATCCAGCTCAACTCACAGTGCAATAAATATCATTATGATGTAAACTTCACTTGAAAACATACAACTTCCAATCCCATTGTTTTTAGAAAGACATTTATTCAACAGATACTTGTTGAGCACCCACAGGCCATGGGTGGTGATAGGGTGGTGAACAAGAACGACCTAATTTCTGCTTTCATGGCATTTTCTCCACGATGACTCTTTAGTTACAGGAGTGAAATGTACATGGCAAAGCAAAAATAGGGTGTAACAGTGAACACATTTAACACGGGGACCTGACCCAGTCTGTGGGATAAGAGAAGGTCTCTCTTGGGAAATGACCGTGAAACTAGATCTTTAAGGATAAGTAGGAGTTATTCAGGTTGGTGACTTGAGTGAATTACCTAGTGTCTTTGCTGGGAAGATTAAATGAGCTCATGTAGGTAGAAAACTACCTATAACTACCTATAACTAAAACTACATATAAACTATAAGAGGGTTAGTTGGTGACATTGCAGAAAGAAGGAAAGTGACAGCATATCCTAAATGTCACTAGAGGTATAGACCAAAGGCTGTGGAGTCAGACAGTTCAAGTCCTGACTCTGCCACTCACTCCTAATAGAGGTTAGGACTTTTCGTAAGCTTTCTCAGTCTCAGTTCCTTTGCCATTAAAATTGAGATAATAATACTTGATTAATCAAACAGGATTATGCACATAAACCCCCATAGAACTGTCCCTGGCATGTATAAAAAGTGCTCAGTGAATGTAAATTTGCTTTTTATTGATATGTGTCTGACGCCCAGGAAAATGGATGGTGAGGGATAAAATCTAATGAAGAATCATCGACAGAGAACCATTGAGAATTTGGAGGTAAAGTGAACGATCATACCTTGTATTGCAGCAATACGTTAAGCACTTCCACATTCGTGATCTCACTTGGTCCTGCAATAACCTCTTTAAGCAAGAAGGGCAGGGGCCTCCATCTTCACCTAATAAATGAGAAACCATGAGTCAAAAAGTGGCCTGTTCAAGATCTTCCGAATGCTGGGACAGGTCTGGAATTTGGGTATTCTGATTCCTAAGGCTCTGCTCTTCAACCACAACACACTCAACTCTCCAAGGAGATGGATTACTTTCTCTGTAGCCGGGGTCAGCAAACTATGGCCCAGGGGCCAAATACAGTCCCTTGCCTTTTGTTATAAATAAAGTCTTATTGGAACACAGCCATGCCCATTTATTTATGTATTATCTGTGGCTGCCTTTGCCTATAACGACAGAGTTAAGTGGTCATGACAGAGACAATACGGATGGCAAAACCGAAAATATCTATTACCTATAGCCCTTTACAGAAAAAGCTTGTCAATCCTGAGCTATACCACTTGTAATATGACAGCTCCAGAGCAAGCAGTGCCCAAATCAGGGTGGAATAGGGGGCTTTATAGGAAGAGCAAGGAAAATAATTCATCAAAACAGGTTACCAAAAGCAAGGTTTTCTGATAGTGTTAGATACCGCTACGATTTAAAAGGGTCTTGTAGCTGCTTTTTTCTTTGTGTGTGTGTGTGTGTGTGTGTGTGTTATTAAGAAATTATTCTTTGAAATAATGTCATTTGCAGCAACATGGGTGGACCTAGAGATTATCATACTAAGTGAAGTAAGTCAGAAAGAGAAAGACGAATATATATCAGCTATATGTGGAATCTAAAATATGATACAAAAACTTATTTACAAAACAGACTCACAGACATAAAAAACAAACTTACGGTTACCAAAGGGGAAATGGGGGGATGGATAAATTAAGAATTTGGGACTAGCAGATACAAACAACTATATAAAATAGATAAACAACAAGGTCTGACTGTATAGCACAGAAAACTATATTCAATATCCTATAATAAACCATAATGAAAAAGAATATAGATGTATATCTACACATATATAACTGAATCACTTTGCTGTACACCAGAAACACAGCATTGTAAATCAACTATACTTCAAAACAAAATAAAAATAAAATAAAAAATAAATTATTCTTAATTTATGGTCATTTTTTTTTCCAAAGGCTTACTCTATGAAAGTATATACTGAATAATTTACAATAAAAATACACAGTGCCTGGTATTTGTCTTAAAATCTACCCAAAAAAAGCAGATGGGGATGGGGAGTAGTGAGGCAAAGATGAAATACAAGTGGCAAAATGTCGATAATTGTTGAAGCTGGGTGATGAGGTACAAAGGAGATCATTATACTTTTCTCCTTACTTTAGTATGTGTTTGATAATTTCCATAATAAAAAGTTATATTTAAACAGGGAATTTCAAAAGGCTAGATTAACTCTTTTTCCTTTCAAATCTCATCTGACTGTAACTATGCATATTTTTATTGTTGCAGAATAATGTTTATTATCTGAAGATATGGCCCAAATAACCAACCACGTGTTTTGCTTTCTCAGGAAAGGGAGACCTAGTGCAGCGTTCTACAAAGAGCCCACTGTTTGTCCTTGACCTACAATGTTCTTTCCTCCCACCCTCCAAACTGCTCTCTGCTCTTATGTTTGTACATTTTTTTTAACATGGTATTAAATATTTAAAGAGTCATTTAGGGAACTAAAGTTCACTGTGGTTTGATGTCTTATAACCAGAAAATAACATTGTTCTAGTTGATCTTTCTCATCAGTGGAAACCAAAGTACTTTGGTGTATACTGTTAAGATGTGATTCTATCCAAGTCAGGCTGTTCTGGTGAGAGTTCATTGGACTTGTGAGGCTGCCCAACAGAATGAAATTAAAGAAGGAGCCACAGGTTTCTATGTATTAAGTATTAGGGTCTGTACATTTATATTATATTAATTTTGTTGATTAATAATACTGGAAACAATACCATCGTATGCCTGAACTTTTCCCCCTCTTTGTCAATGTGGAGAATCCTACAATAATAAAGATTAGTCTAAGGAAACTGAATATGGTTAAAATCTTCAAATCATCTTCATCTCTTTATCACCTTCATCATCATTTTCTTCTACTTTATTACCATTTTCATCCTCATCATTTTCATCCTCATCATCACCTTCTTCTTCAGCATCATCTCCTTTATCATTTATACAGAATTAGCAATTTGCCAGTCATATATAACTTCTTTTATTCCTCAAAACAACTCCATGAGATAAACTGGAGTTGCATTACATGTGAATTCAACCATGTGAAGTGGGCAAAGACAAAAAAAGAGCAGGAAATAAAAATAGCAATCTACTGGCATATCTAATATACTATAAAATTATATTTTGCATGTGCTATTTTATACAGTGTACTTTATTATGTGCATTATTATACATTAACAAACACCTATACTGTGTAATTGTATACCTAAAACAACGAGTACTCTATTTTATGGGTGATATAAGGGTTCTCCAATGACAACATTAACTACATCCAATTTACACCTTATGAGTTAATTTAAAATCTGAATTCTGAAGAGGAGCTTCAAGATGGCAGAAGAGCAAGACGTGGAGATCAACTTCCTCCCCACAAATACATCAGAAATACATCTACACGTGGAACAACTCCTACAGAACACCTACTGAATGCTGGCAGAAGACCTCAGACCTCCCAAAAGGCAAGAAACTCCCCACGTACCTGGGTAGGGCAAAAGAAAACAGAATAAACAGAGACAAAAGGATAGGGACGGGACCTGCACCAGTGGGAGGGAGCTGTGAAGGAGGAAAGGTTTCCACACACTAGAAGCCCCTTCGCAGGCAGAGACTGCGGGTGGCGGAGGGGGAAAGCTTCGGAGCCGCGGAGGAGAGCACAGCCACAGGGGTGCGGAGAGCAAAGCGGAGAGATTCCCGCACAGAGAATCGGTGCCGACCGGCACTCACCAGCCCGAGAGGCCTGTCTGCTCACCCGCCGGGGTGGGCGGGGCTGGGAGCTGAGGCTCGGGCTTTGGTCGAATCGCAGGGAGAGGACTGGGGTCGGCGGCGTGAACACAGCCTGCAGGGGGCTAGTGCACCACGGCTAGCCGGGAGGGAGTCCGGGAAAAGGTCTGGAGCTGCCGAAGAGGCAAGAGACTTTTTCTTGCCTGTTTCCTGGTGCGCGAGGAGAGGGGATTCAGAGCGCCGCTTAAAGAAGCTACAGAGACGGGTGCGAGCTGCGGCTATCAGCGCGGACCCCAGGGACGGGCATGAGACGCTAAGGCTGCTCCTGCAGCCACCAAGAAGCCTGTGTGTGAGCACAGGTCACTATCCACACCTCCCCTCCCGGGAGCCTGTGCAGCCCGCCACTGCCTGGGTCCCGGGATCCAGGGACAACTTCCCCGGGAGAACGCATGGCGCGCCTCAGGCTGGTGCAACGTCACGCCGGCTTCTGCCGCCGCAGGCCCGCCCCGCCTCCGTGCCCCTCCCTCTGACCCGGCCTGAGTGAGCCAGAGTCCCCGAATCAGTGGCTCCTTTAACCCCGTCCTGTCTGGGCATGAACAGACGCCCTCAGGCGACCTACACGCAGAAGCGGGGCCAAATCCAAAGCTGAACCCCGGGAGCTGTGTGAACAAAGAAGAGAAAGGGAAATCTCTCCTTGCAGCCTCAGGAGCACCAGATTAAATCTCCACAATCCACCTGATGTACCCTGCATCTGTGGAATACCTGAATAGACAATGAATCATCCCAAAATTGAGAAGGTGGACGTTGGGAACAATATATTTTTTTTCCCTTTTTCTCTTTTTGTGAGTGTGTATGTATATCCTTCTGTGTGTGATTTTGTCTGTATAGCTCTGCTTTTTACCATTCGTCCTAGGGTTCTGTCTGCCGTTTTATTATTTTTTTTTTTTAGTATAGTTTTTAGCGTTTGTTATCATTGGTGGATTTGTTTTTTGGTTTGTTTGCTCTCTTCTTTCTTTCATTTTTTAAATTACTTTTTAAATTTTTTTAATTATTTTTTATTTTAAAAACTTTATTTTATTTTTTTCACTTTATTTTATTCTATTGTATCTTTTTCTTCCCTGACTTCCTTCCTTCCTTCCTTCCTTCCTTCCTTTCTTCCTTTCTTCCTTTCTTTCTTTCTTTCTCGCTTTTATTCTGAGCCATGTGATGACAGGCTCTTGGTGCTCCGGCCAGGCGTCAGGGCTGTGCCTCTGAGGTGGGAGAGCCAAGTTCAGGACGTTGGTCCACCAGAGACCTCCCAGCTCCACATAGTAGCAAATGGTGAAAATGTCCCAGAGATCTCCATCTCAACACCAAGACCCAGCTCCACTAAACGACCAGCAAGCTACAGTGCAGGACACCCTATGACAAACAACTAGGAAGACAGGAACACAAACCCACCCATTAGCAGAGAGGCTGCGTAAAATCATAATAAGGTCAAAGACACCCCAAAACACACCACCAGCCGTGGACCTGCCCACCAGAAAGACAAGATCCAGCCTCATACACCAGAACACATGCACTAGTCCCCTCCACCAGGAAACCTACACAACCCACTGAACCAACCTTAGCCACTGGGGGCAGGCACCAAAAACAATGGGAGGGCTTCCCTGGTGGCACAGTGGTTGGGAGTCCGCCTGCCGATGCAGGGGACACGGGTTCATGCCCCGGTCCAGGAAGATCCCACATGCCACGGAGCGGCTGGGCCCATGAGCCATAGCCGCTGAGCCTGCGCATCCGGAGCCTGTGCCCCGCAACGGGAGAGGCCACAGCAGTGAGAGGCCTGCATACCACAAAAAAAAACAACAGTGGGAACTACAAACCTGCAGCCTGCAAAAGGAGACCCCAACACAGTAAGTTAAGCAAAGTGAGAAGACAGAGAAACACACAGCAGATGAAGGAGCAAGGTAAAAACCCAGACCTAACAAATAAAGAGGAAATAGGTAGTCTACCTGAAAAAGAATTCAGAATAATGATAGTAAAGATGATCCAAAATCTTGGAAATAGAATGGAGAAAATACAAGAAATGTTTAACAAGGACCTGGAAGAACTAAAGGGCAAACAAACAGAGATGAACAACCCAATAAATGAAATTTAAAATTCTCTAGAAGGGATTAATAGCAGAATAACTGAGGCAGAAGAACGGATAAGTGATCTGGAAGATAAAATAGTGGAAATAACTACTGCAGAGCAGAATAAACAAAAAAAAATGAAAAGAATTAAGGAAAGTGTCAGAGACATCTGGGACAACATTAAATGCACCAACATTTGAATTATAGCTCCCAGAAGAAGAAGAGAAAAAGAAAGGGACTGAGAAAATATTTGAAGAGATTACAGTTGAAAACTTCCCTAATATGGGAAAGGAAATAGTGAATCAAGTCCAGGAAGCATAGAGAGTCCCATACAGGATACATCCAAGGAGAAACATGCCAAGACACATATTAATCAAACTATCAAAAATTAAATACAAAGAAAAAATATAAAAAACAGCAAAGGAAAAACAACAAATAACATACAAGGGAATCCCCATAAGGTTAACAGCTGATCTTTCAGCAGAAACTCTGCAAGCCAGAAGGGAGTGGCAGGACATATGTAAAGTGATGAAAGGGAAAAACCTACAACCAAGATTAGTCTGCCCAGCAAGGATCTCATTCAGATGTGACGGAGAAATTAAAACCTTTACAGACAAGCAAAAGCTAAGAGAATTCAGCACCACCAAACCAGCTTTACAACAAATACTAAAGGAACTTCTCTAGGCAGTAAACACAAGAGAAGGAAAAGACCTACAATAACAAACCAAAACAATTAAGAAAATGGTAATAGGAACATACATATTGATAATTACCTTAAATGTAAATGGATTAAATGCTCCAACCAAAAGACATAGACTGGCTGAATGGATACAAAAACAAGACCCTTATATATGCTGTCTACAAGAGACCCACTTCAGACCTAGGGACACATACAGACTGACAGTGAGCGGATGGAAAAAAGATATTCCATGCAAATGGAAACCAAAAGAAAGCTGGAGTAGCAATTCTCATATCAGACAAAATGGACTTTAAAACAAAGATTATTACAAGAGACAAAGAAGGACAGTACATAATGATCAAGGGATCAATCCAAGAAAAATATATAACAATTGTAAATATTTATGCACCCAACATAGGAGCACCTCAATACATAAGGCAAATGCTAACAGCCATAAAAGGGGAAATCGACAGTAACACATTCATAGTAGGGGACTTTAACACCCCTCTTTCACCAATGGACAGATCATCCAAAATGAAAATAAATAAGGAAACACAAGCTTTAAATGATACATTAAACAAGACGGACTTAATTGATATTTATAGGACATTCCATCAAAAAGCAACAGAATACACTTTCTTCTCAAGTGCCCATGGAACATTCTCCAGGATAGATCATATCTTGGGTCATAAGTCAAGCCTTGGTAAATTTAGGAAGATTGAAATCATATCAAGTATCTTTCCTGACAACAACACTATGAGACTAGATATCAATTACAGGAAAAAATCTGTAAAAAATACAAACACATGGAGGCTAAACAATACACTATTTAATAACCAAGAGATCACTGAAGAAATTAAAGAGGAAATCAAAAAATACCTAGAGGGCTTCCCTGGTGGCGCAGTGGTTGAGAGTCCGCCTGCCGATGCAGGGGACGCGGGTTTGAGCCCCGGTTGGGAGGATCCCTCATGGCGCGGAGCGGCTGGGCCCGTGAGCCATGGCCGCTGGGCCTGCGCGTCCGGAGCCTGTGCTCCACAGTGGGAGAGGCCACAGCAGTGAGAGGCCCGCATACCGGAAAAAAAAAAAAAAAAAACTAGAAAAAAATCACAATGAAAACACAATGACCCAAAACCTATGGGATGCAGCAAAAGCAGTTCTAAGAGGGAAGTTTATAGCAATACAATCCTACCTTAAGAAACAAGAAACATCTCAAATAAACAACCTAACCTTACACCTAAAGCAATTAGAGAAAGAAGAGCAAAAAAAACCCAAAGTTAGCAGAAGGAAAGAAATCATAAAGATCAGAAATAAATGAAAAAGAAATGAAGGAAACGATAGCAAAGATCAATAAAACTAAAAGCTGGTTCTATGAGAAGATAAACAAAATTGATAAACCGTTAGCCAGACTCATCAAGAAAAAAAGGGAGAAAACTCAAATCAATAGAATTAGAAACGAAAAAGGAGAAGTAACAACTGACACTGCAGAAATACAAAGGATCATGAGAGATTACTACAAGCAACTATATGCCAATAAAATGGACAACCTGGAAGAAATGGACAAATTCTTAGAAATGCTTGTCTGGCTGTGCTGGACTTATTGAAGCTTGATAAAAGTCTGAAATATACAGGAGATTTGAGGAATTTTCAGTTGTCACTAGAAGTAATTTAAGTCTTACTGTAAGCAACTTTCACCTTACAGATTAACTTCAGCAACATACACCTAAGAGGTGATTTTACTGTATAGCGACAAATCCTCTACCTCATAAAATAAAGAGCTAAACGGATGAAACAACAATATAAAAATTAAATAGATAAACCTATTTTGCTGAAGGCTGTGAAAGAAGAAAAGAGCTCTGTGCATATATTTCCTAACTGTCCATGGAAAGGACCAAGAAGCAAAGTGCCTCAGTGGAAATAAGCACACTTAGTGCCCAATCTTGGTTTCTAAATGCCATTTCCCAATAAAAGAAAGGAGGATCCGATTCCAGAGCTGTGGCAGGTAAAGTGAAAGATGATCCCAACATAATGTTGGGTACATACCAAAAAGACACAGGACCTATCTTGAAGGGACTCCATGTGCCCCATCTGAAACCATTTGAGCATCAAAATAAATAGTAATATTAACAGACTAGAAAAAAATCTGTTGAATAAAATAGAAAACTATGATTCCATAATGATAAAAAAATAAATGCATAAGTTAAAATTTTGATGAAGAATGGAATTGTGGTAAGCAGAATAATGGTCCCAAAGATATCCATGTCCTAATCCCAGAAACCTGTGAATATGTTGTGCTACTTAGCAAGGGAGAATTTAAGTTGCAGACGGAACTAAGATTACTAAGCACCTGGCTTTAAAATAGGGCTATTATGCTGGATTACCTGGTAGGGCCCAATGTAATCACAAGGTTGCTTAAAAGTGGAAGAAGGGGACAGAATAGACAAAGTGATGCAGTGTAAGGAAAACTTAATTAGCCATTGCTGACTTTGAAAACTGAAGAAGCCACAAGACAAGAAATACGAGCAGACTCTAGAAACTACAAAAGACAGGAAAAACAGACTCTCCCCTAGAGCCTCCAAAAAGGAACACTGCCCTGCCAACAACTTGATTTTATCCCAGTGAAACACATTTCACACTCTAACCTATAGAACCGTGAGACCATAAATCCATGTGGTTTAAAGCCACTAAACTTGTGGTAATTTGTTACACCAGGAATAGGAAATTAATAGAGAATATTTAAGTAGTTTCACAGTATCTGTGTATAAGATACTTGTTAATTACAAAAGGGAAAATAGGAACATTATGGTGGAGAAACTTGGCAGACGCCACGTTAACTGAGTGATCAAAGTTAACATCACCAATATTATAATGTCTTATTATAATAAGACACTGTAACATCACGTACCTTCTGAAATGATGCAGTTAGAAGGACACAGTTCTGTGGAATCCTCCCCAATAATGCACAACACTCGTCTAAACAAGAGAAATCTTCAGACAAACCCAAACTGAGGGGCATTCTACAAAACAACGGTCTGGTACTCTTCAAAAATATTAAGATCATGAAAGACAAAAAAAAGGACTGATAAACTGACCCAGATTGGGAGGAATCTAAAGAGACAGGACAACTAAATTCAATGCGACAGCTTGGATTGTATCTTGAACCAGAAAAAGAGAATTACTAGGGCAGTTTGGAATTTCTAATAAGATCTGTAGGTTAGTACTGAATCCATTTTAATTTTTGTTTAGATCATTATACTATGTTTATGTAAGATGTTAACATTTGGAGAATCTGGGTAGAGATATACCCTGGGAAATCTGTGTGCTACTTTTGCAATGTTTAAAGTCAAATTTTTTCTAAATAAAAAGCTTTAAAAAAGGAAATGTGGGGCTTCCGTGGTGGCACAGTGGTTGAGAGTCCGCCTGCCGATACAGGGAACACGGGTTCGTGCCCCGGTCCGGGAAGATACTACATGTCGCGGAGCGGATAGGCCCGTGAGCCATGGCTGCTAGGCCTGCGCGTCCGGAGCCTGTGCTCCACAACGGGGGAGGTCACATCAGTGAGAGGCCCGCGTCACGCAAAAAAAAAAAAGAAAAAGGAAATATGATAATGATCTTATGCTAAAAAGGTCTGGCAAGGTCTGCCTTCAAATTCCCTTTTAAAGAGCCTATTCTTTTCTTTCTTTGGAGAAGTCACTTCATTGGGTGTTCATACGTCCATGTGCCTTTCAATTTTGGTGATTTCTTTCAACAAGTCATCCAGAAATAAGTAAAGTCTTCACAGGTATCAAGATAAAGAGCAAATATTTGTAACATTAGTCTTGGTTCTAGAGGAGTTTTCCATAAAGAACAAATAAATGAAAGATAACCAAGGTAAAAAATTATTCTCCTACCCCTGCCCACTTTTGTATATAGATAGGCCATTCTTCTAGGCCATTCTTCACATAAAGTTTGAACACTCAAATGTCACCATGTTACCCCCTTGGTTAAAAGCTTCTTGATGGCCCCACGTGACCCAGCTCCGACTCCCTCTCATCTCATCTACTACCCATGTCCTCATGCACTAAGTCCCAATGTGCTAATCTTTGTTCTACCCTTCTTTGAACCAATACCTTTACACATACATTTCTTACTTTTTTTTTTTGGCCATGACTTGCAGCTTGCAGGATCTTAGTTTCCCCAACCAGGGATTGAACCAGGGCCCCAGCAGTGAAAGTGATGAGTCCTAACCATGCCAGGGAATTCCCCATTTCTTACATTAATATCTTTCACATGCATTTCTTCTACCTAGAATGTTACTTCCTCTTCTCCTGACCTAACTAAATAAATTTCTTAAAGGCAGACAGCTAGTAAATGGCAAAGTGAGGATTCCAATGCCTTGTTAATAAATAATCATATTTCCAAAGAATGGAATATTAGTTAGCATTAAAAAGAGTGAGGTTCGGGGCTTCCCTGGTGGCCCTGTGCTTAAGAATCTGCCTGCCATTGCATGGGATGTGGGTTCGAGCCTTGGTCCAGGAAGATCTCACATGCCTCGGAGCAACTAAGCCCACACGCCACAACTACTGAGCCTGCACTCTAGAGCCTGAGAGCCACAACTATTGAGCCTGCATGCCACAACTACTGAAACCCACGCACCTAGAGCCCGTGCTCCACAACGAGAGAAGCCACCGCAATGAGAGAAGCCAGTGCACTGCAACGAAGAGTAGCCCCTGCTCGCCGCAACTAGAGAAAACCCGCACACAGCAACGAAGACCTAATGCAGCCAAAAATAAATAAATAAATAAATTTATAAAAAGAGTGAGGTAGAGTTTCCAAAAATATATATATGTGTGTGTATATATATATATATATAGAGAGAGAGAGAGAGGGAGAGAGAGAGAGAGAGAGAGAGATACATACACAATTAAAACCTATTTTTATTTTTCACATATTAGGTATATATTTACCTAATATATACACCCCCAAAAAACATTCTGAAAAGATATATTCAATAATACTAACAATAGTTAATTTGGGGTAACTTTTAAATTTTAACTTGAGAAGTATGATGACGATGATTTTAAACTGTGGCTAAAATGCCTACTAAACTTTGAACTCATTTTGCCCTTGCATTGGACCTACCATCACAGGAAACAGCAAGCATGAACCAGCCATAGGATTTCACACAGTTATTTTCTAGTGTTGTTGCTGCTGACATTTTTGTTTGCAGTGGCCTCTCACACTTGTAAGTTTTCGTTATCAATGAGGCATTAAATCCATCAACATGTCCTACTGAGGGACAACCCAGAACACAGCAAGAACACTTCAGAGAAGCTCCTTACGGGATAGAATGGACATGACCCAGTCAGGGGAGTGGTGTCAGACTGACCTGAATCTGGGATCCCAGAGCCATCCTTAATGTCAATTTCTGGCCTCCTGACATGGTGAGCTCTTACTCACCAAGCCTTTGCAGTAGTTGTTCCCTCTGAGCAGAATATCTAAATCTTTGCATATCTATTTAATATCTATATCTTTGCATAGTTGCCTCTTTCTCATCCTTTAGCTTCCAGGTGAAATACTGCTCTTTAAAAGACATAGTCCACAACAAATCACATTTATTTCCTTTAGTTAAATCAAGAATAGTGGTTGGGTAGCCCTCTGTTATACATGCATTCAATTTTATCCCAAATGAAAATTTAATCTCCTAAAGTATGACTACTTAGCATGCTTTATCCAGATACGATTCTTGGACTTTATGCCAGAAATCAGTTAATGCCATGCCTGTCTTATAAGAAGGAAAACGGTAGATAATATAACTCACCAAATATAAGCCCCTTTTTTTTTCTCCCCAAACCAAAACTATACCTTGAGGTGGGGAGTGAGATGGGGAAGAGCTTCTGATCTTACAGAGCATATTTTCAGTGGCTTAAACCACTTTCTTGTCCAAAATAACTAACCAAAATAGTCTCAACCTTCTTCAGCCCAGGCATTTTCTATCAGGTCATTCTGTTTAATTTCCTTCATAGTATTTATCACTGTCTTAAATTATCTTGTTTATGTATTTGATTTTTGTCGGGTTTTTTGTTTCGTTTTGGTTTTGTTTTTTGTCACTCAGTAAATACGTGTTGGAAGGGAGAGAAGTAAAAAAAAAAGGAAGGAGGAAGGAAGGAAGGAAAGAAGGGAGGGAGGGAGGGAGGAAGGGGAAAGAAGGGAAGGGAAGGAAGTGAAGGGGGGAAAAGAGAGAGAGAATTATAAACTGTGTGTAGGTTCCAGTTAATAGCTAATTAAATTTAACAGACTCCAGGCAAGAGAGGAGGTACAGTACATACTGCCCTTCTCCTTTCATCTAGTTTAAAAACTTTTCTTTTGCTCTTGCATTTTCATTTCATTATTTCTTCATTTGCATTATTTTATGTACCTAAAAAAATAGCTCTTCCACCTGGGAACTTTTAACAACTACTCCAACAGTGTTCCAGCTTTTTTTTAGCCGTAGATTCCTGTCTTCACACAAAACTTGCAGAAATCCAATAAATATGACAGGTGACCCGCAGCTGCTTTGGATGAAGCCTGGGATGAAGGGCTGGTGAGCATGGCTGGCCTGGACATCCACACAGCAGTTCCTATGACCTTGAATCCCCACAGGACCCAGACCTACCACTTGCATCCAGAGAACAGTTTGGAAATCATTGAAATACAGAAATTTAGAACTTTACTCTCAAAATACAGAAGAGCTTTAATTAAACTTGCTGTATCAGCAGTTTCACATTAAGCTTCCATTTTATTCCAAACGGTTATGATTTGATTATGAGCCCACTCAATTGGTGGCTATGCTATGCTTTTTTTTATAAGTAGGAAACAGAAGGTCTGAACACTAACAATATTCATCTTAGCCATTGGTTTTGTGCAATCTTTGTAGGCAGCGACCTGATACTACTGAAGTACTGACTTTTTTTTTAACTTTTATGCAAATTACATGTACAATAATCCATGATATGCTTTAGCATTAGTTGTTCTTCAATTTTAGGATATGCTGATTTAAAATATAATTTAGCAGATTATTCAGTCAAGCATAAGGACAAAATTCTTCCTCCCATCAAATTTTCAGAGACATTTGGACACAGAGAGCAATAGTTGAGTGAAATTTGCTGAAAAACCTCTAGCTCCCATATTGTTTTTCCTTCCCCAGATATACTGTTATAAAGTATAAATGCCCAAGAACAGACACTGTTCATTAAAAAGTGTCTATCTAGTGTAACCTTTAACAAACATTTCTGGAGCTACAGTTATTACCTCAAAACCCACAGCATGAATTTTTTAAAACAAATTTGATGCTATTAAAAAGGGGTAGATTGACAGCCCTGGAGACTGAAGTCTTCTATTTAACCACAATCCGGGTGAAGCAGAGACAGAGGCAATGAAAATCTTCCCTGCTTTTCCACCACTGCTCCTCAAACTTACAGAAGAGACACTCGTAGGGAAGAAAGGAGCACTGAGGTTCATGCTTGTGTTCAATCGTGGTCATTTCACAGGCTGGCTTCATAAAGATGTAAGTTCTTACCCATGTGAAGAAAAGACCATGGTTTTCTCACACTGAGGTCCTTTCATTGAACAGATCACAACCAACTGCTCAGAGACCTGTGCCAATTCAATGCCCTCTCATCAAACACCAAGAAAGAACGCAGAACAGGTGAGAACACAATGCATTCACCTCAGTTGCATCATTTCCTGAGGAAGATAAAGCTGGGACTGGACCTTCAGATGGCTAAATCATGTAAAAAAATCTCAAACTTACCAACAGTTAGAGTTGAAATCTCTACACAAAGGGTTTCTCCATCTCAGCACTGTTGACATTTGGGGGCTGGAAAATTCCTTACTGGGGCAGGGGCAGGGGCTGTCCTGTGTATTGTAGGATGTTTAGCAGCAGCCCTGGACTCTTCTCACTAGACGCCAACAGCACCTGCCCAGTGTGACAACCACAAGTGTCTCCAGACATTGTTATATGTCCCCCGGGGGCTGAAATCACTCCCAGTTAAACCTCTGCTCTGTATATCCCAGATCCATTTCTATCCCTTCAATCCCGAGATCGTCACAGTTGTGCAAATGTCTTATTTCTTTTTACATTCTTCTCTTCTTTTCTTTTCCTGTACATTTAATGCTTCTTATATCCTTTTTTAAAATTTGTATTGGGGTATAATTGATTTACAATGTTGTGTTAGTTTCAGGGGTATAGCAAAGGGAATCTGTTGTATAAATACATATATTCACTCTTTTTTAGATTCTTTTCCCATATAGGCCATTACAGAGTATTAAGTAGAGTTCCTTACGCTATACAGTAGGTCCTTATTAGTTAATTCTTCTTTTCTTTTAACCTCTGCCCTAGAAGGATAGTTCCAAACACATCACTTGACAGACATGTTATTATATACATAGCTCGAATTAGCAGAATTTGGCCAAGATCTGTGGGCTCTGTGCTGTCTTCTGCCCTTTGTCAAGAGTTTCTTCCTGTGTTACAGTTGGTTGAGTTATACTCAAGTGCCGAGGCAGAGCAGCTGAAGGCGATCTGATGAAAGCCACATTGTTTGGTTCATGGAATGTGATTTGCACCCCCTAGATACTGGACGTTACTTTGTTCCTATATGTCTATTAAACTCTGCCTTTCTCCTCCCCTTTCTTAGGATGAAAAACAGATTATTTAGTGCACAATTTAAAAATCAGCCAGTTATTAAATTTTCCTTTTCGTTTAGTTTTGAAGCTTTTATGCCTCTGAAACTTATTTACATGCTGTATATATTACAGTGTAATCCATAGTACTCACAGGATTCAAACAATGATGAGGTGCCTCCCCTGATCTCAGAACAGAGTTTACCTGACTCCCCAAAAGAGGGAGACATTTACAGCATAGGTCTACGACTCAAGAATACGCTTTACCAAGGCGGCAACTTACACCAATATTAGGGAAGTACATACATAAGATGCAGCAAATAGATAGGTTCCATATGTTCTAAAAAACATAAAAAGCAAAAAAAAAAAAGAAAAAAGGAAAAGCCACAGTATTATATATCCAATTATATTTTTTTTGTAAAAATTAAGCCAATCTTTAACATTCTTAAAAATAAGAGGCATTCATTTGCATAATCATTAATAAAAGGCATGATTGCCTTCGTAAATATGGCTTCTGTATCTTCACTACCTACAACTACGGAAGGCATGAGACACACTGATTTTTTTTTTAATTTAATGCTCAGGACAGCTTGGAATAGTAGGCATATTTGATCCCATTTTTCAGATGAGAAAAAAGGTTCAGAGAGGTGAAGTAATTTTTCTAAGTTCACATAGCTAACAAGCAGCAAAGCTGAAAGTTGGATCTATCTGGATGACCCTATTGTTCAAGCTGGATCTACCTTATTGCCTTTTACTTTCTTCTCTAATTAACTCTCTAAGGCTGAAGCTGCTTGAAATCAAGCCAGTATCTTAGGGGACAATCCAAGGTAAACTGCATGCTTAAGGGCTTGGTAAAATTCTATGAAAACAGACTCATTAGCATTTTCTAAACCGTTAGTAAGGTCCTATACTCAGATTCATGGAAATGAGTAGCTATATATGCTATTTTGGTTTGCAAAACAGCAGAGTAAAAACATTCCTAGTGGGGCTTCCCTGGTGGCGAGGGTCTGCCTGCCGATGCAGGGGACACGGGTTCGTGCCCTGGTCCGGGAAGATCCCACATGCCGCGGAGCGGATAGGCCCATGAGCCATGGCCGCTGAGCCTGCGCGTCCGGAGCCTGTGCTCCGCAACGGGAGAGGCCACAACAGTGAGAGGCCTGCGTACCGCAAAAAAGAAAAAAACATTCCTAGTAATCTTATCCTTCTTCTGCTTTCTGGTCACTCATCTTTCCATGGCTCCCTCTTGTCCTCCTGTCCAAGTCCACAGTCCTCACCACTCCACCCTCAACTCTCCCTACTCCAACCTCAAATTCCATGCTCCAGTCTCACTGAGTTACTTGTGGTTCCCATAGCGCCCTGGGTCTCTTTTAGCATACACCATGCTCATGCATTCATTGTTCATCTTGTTTATCAGGTACCTGCACTGTTGTAGTTGTTAGAAAGACAGCAGTAAGACAGAATTGCTGCCCTCATGAAGCTTACAGACAATAAATGAATGAATTAAATATTCAGTATGTCAGATCATGATAAAGGCTTTGGTAGAAAAACAAAGGAAAAGGGATTAGTGAGTTCTGAATGGGAGAAAATACTTGTAAGTTAAAAGTGGAGGAACAGGGAAAGTCACCCTGACAACATGGCATTTGAGCAAAAACCAGAAAGAGGTGAGGGGTGGTGTAGATGCTGGTAGGAAGAGGGGTCCATGTGGTCAGGTTGGAGTCAGCAGAGCAGAACGTAGTAGACAAGATGATAAGGGCTGGGGAAGAAGGGCACCATGTAGGCGCTTGACAGCCTTTATGAGGACTTGGACATTAACTTGTAATCTATGCCCTAACATAGTATCTGAGCTATCATACATGCTCAGTGTTTTTTATTCAGGGGTTGAAAACTCTAAGGAGCCAAGAATCTACTGGAAATATGAAAGAGGGATGCCTGGTCTCAGTGAGGCTCCAATAACTGCCGCCATATGCAGTATGTTCCCGAGGCCCACACATCACGCATCTCTGGGCCAGCTGTGGCTGGTAGGCCACCGACGTACAGCATCTGTTGTCGTTCAGTGTCTATTTCATGAATGCATCAGGAAGAGAAGACACTACAGGGTAGCATTTTTGAGAAATATTGTGAACAGCAACCATATTCTAGAACTGAATGTTTGTGTCCCCTCGAAATTCCTGTGTTGAAATCTAATCCCCAATGTGATGGTATGTGGAGGTGGGGCCTTCGGGAGGTGATTAGGTCATGAGGGTGGAGCCCTCATGAATAGGATTAATACCCTAATGAGAAAAGTCCATGCTGTCTGCCATGTGAGGATATAATAAGAAGATAGCCATCTATAAAACCCAGAAGTGGACTCTCATCTGAATCAAATCTGCCGGCACCTTGATCTTGGACTTCTACACTCCAGAACTGTGAGAAATAAATTTCTTCTGTTTATAAGTTACACAGTGCATGTTATAGCAGCTCGAATTAACTAAGACACCTTCCATCTCATTGATGGATCAAAAATTTGAGTATTCCTCTCTAACATACTATCAAAGTACCCATGTTCTGAAAAATGACGCTTCCTACATTCTGCTGCCCAGCGATTACTGCATCTTCCCAAAGTTAACGAGACAGTTCTGGCCTCTGTAACTCTTTCCATGCTTCTTCTGCAAGAGCTGTTAATTTAACAGAGCAGAAGTAAACCTATATATTAAATTTCCTTATTTGTCACTAGAAAGGATTGCTATCTTTAAATGCAGATGTAAACAACAAAAAAGGAACTTTGTTTAAAAACGAGCCAGAGTTAAGCATAAGTGTGGGGAGGATTTTCTGTCGGCTTTAACTGGGGACATGCTGAATATGCAGTGATTTTTTTTACATTAATAATAATAGGAACCAGTAGATAGTGGCACCTCAGCACAATTCTAATTTAATGAGAAACAATAAAATAGTTTTCCAAAGGGGCCTATTTAGGTCCAAGAAAGGGATATTAAAGTTCCAAGATTTATTCTACTTTCATTAAGGTATGCTGATACACATTTTCTGAGCCTATATTTTACTCACTGCTTAGATCTCTCTCTTTATAATTTTCTTACTTGTAAGGGAATTAGACTGGTATTTTCCAGGACAAATAACTTTTAGACAAAGTATTTAAACTGAACCAATTTATTCCCAGCGCAAGTAAGGTTGATCAAAATCCTGTATCATTCAGACCGGCCTCTGAGGCACATTTTTAATATGTTTAGATACCATTAACTGCAAAACCATAAGAATCAACTATTAAGAAATGGTTTTTAGAAAAGAATTGAATATACATAAAAGAATTGAAAATACATAAAACTCCTAGTATTGTCTATGAATTGGTGTTTTTCAAATTAATTGCACAAGTTAACCAATATGTATCAGTCACTGAAGTGTTCAAGCAGTATGCTCTGTGAGGTCAGATATGAGAATGAGGATGATAATGATAATGATGATGGTGATGATGGTGATGATAATGGTGACAACAGTGATAGTTGACATAAATTGAACCCTTTCTACCTGGTAGATACTGTGCTAAGCACATCAGATCCCTTGCTTGATTTGATCCTAACATTCATTATGTGCTAAGATCTATGTTAAATGTATGAAAGCCCTTTCTAACACCTTGCAAGTCACATTGTGCTCCCATTTTACAGTTGAAGAAACTGACACTGTGACAAGTTGAGCAACCAAGAATCACCTAACCACATGGTACCTAGGGAGAGGTGTTCACAAGGGCAGCAGAAATTGGAGAGCCCTACCCCTGGGGAATATTGAAGCCTTTGTCACAGGTACTGCTCTCGTACACCCTGCAACATCTCTAGTGAGAGGAAGGGCCCTGAATGGGGGAAAAAATACTTCCTAACATTCATTAAGCACTTCCTACCTGCCAGGCATTGTTCTAAGTCCTATATTTCCTTCATCCTCATAATAAGTGCACGAGGAGACAGCATTGATATTCTGCTTTACGGGGGGGAAGACAGCGGCACAAGGGTGGTTTGTCCATGAACACATGACTACAAATGGTGAGGGAAATTTAAAGCCAGACATTGCGTTCTTAGCACTACTGTATCTCAACTGTTCATGACCCAGCCCTTTGACTAAGCTTAGTATTGAAGGAACAGTCCTGCACCCTTCAAATGGCCACATGGGCCAGGGGCACCCAGCACCAAAGAAAGTGACTTCAGACTGAAAGACAGCTTTGGGGGATACTCATAAAATCCGGCAGCTTTTCTGCTGTCCTATAGAGAACTAAGACTCTTGAAAAAATTATATGGAGACAGTTAGATTACTCACCAACTCTGGGGTGTGACCTTGGAATAAACACACTGGATTTGATGCAAACGAAAAAGGCATGTGACATTGTGCATAGTCATGATGCAGATTCATACAGTTTATACAGAGATGTCTAGCAAAGTCCCTGCCTTCCAGAAACACAAACTCTAACATGAATTTTGGGAGAAGGGAGCAGCACAGACCACCATGAGATTGAGGGCGCAGAAAGCAGCCAGCACCCCACCATGTTACAAAATGCCAGCGCTCAGTCCTTTGTCTGGTTCAAGTACAAGCTCTTTTCCAGCGCTCAGAATGCGGTCGAGAGATCTGCTCTTCATTCAATGGGGAGACATTGAGGTTTCTCAATCAGAGCATAAGACGGCCAGAGCCGCCCTTCTAAGAGTACAGTTTAGTGCTGTTCATAAGATGGCATTGAATAGGAGAGACTGCAAGTGCAGAGACCCCACTGGGAACTGTTGTGAAAGCCCTGGGATCTTGAACATAAGGAGTAGCAGCGAGAAGAGAGAAGGGGCGACGCAAAGAGCAAAGTTCAGAAGACACAGGACAAAAATCTGAAAAGCTGCTTGGGGCCAGAGGCTCTGGAGGGCCTGCAGAAACTAGTGTGAATCCTGGCTCCACCATTATCTCACCCTCGGACAACGACTCAACCTTCCTAAGCATCAGCTTCTCCATCTGTATAATAAAGATAACAATGTCCCCATCTCTTAGGACTTTTAGGAAGCTTATGTAAGTGTATAAGGCATTTGGCAAACTGAACAAGTATTTGGCAAGCACTCAGTAAATTCTACCTACTGATATCACCAGTGTTTTTATGCCTGTTAAAAGAGCTAATAATGTTCCTACATTCCTCTTTTAAAGGATACTCATTGGGAGTTCCCTGGTGGCCTGGTGGTTAGGATTCCGACCTTTTACTGCCGTGGCCCAGGTTCAGTCCCCGGTCAGGGAACTGAGATCCTGCAAGCCGCATGGCCAAAAACAAACAAACAAACATACAAAAGGAAAACCGTTTTATACAGCAGAAATTAACATAATGTAAATCAACTATACTTCAATTAAAAAAAAACAGTTAAATAAATAAAGGATGCTCATTTACTAGTTAATAAAGGAAGGAAGGAAAGAAACCAATAGTTGCAAAAAGGAAAAACCCATGAGAAACCTTTTCTTCATACCTTTGCATTAAAATGTCCTCTGTGAAGGTGTCAGATGGTGTCCACTTTGGTGGCTGAACGAGAGTCCCTGATTGGAGCAAATGAATAAATGTACTACAATTTAAGACCTAACCATGGTTTATAATCTGGCCAACTCTCAGTCCTGGGGAATAAGTGTCAACCTGATATCTATCTAACCTGAACGAAGTTTCAAAATCTGGAGATAGATCTGCTGGTTGTAACCCAATCTTCGGCAACTTGTTTGAGTTCCACGGCGACCCCAACTCTGTGATGTTCTAGCTCTGATATACATCCAGTGCTATCAGTACATCACTGAGCACCCATGAAACCCACTTCCAAGTTAATCCCAAATGCATCAACATTTATGCAGTGCTTGCAGTGTGTCAGACATTGTGCTAATTGGTTCACATACAGCTTTTTCTTTGAGAAAATGGAAGTATAATCAAAACATAGACTGTAAAATCCCACAAAGTCTACTATTTCTCTTTCTCCACCTTCTCCCGCCACAGGACAACTATATACTGAATTCTTTTCATGAAAACTTAAATACAGGCTCTTGCTAAGTAGGTATGGTCGATCACCTGCTTAAACCTCGTAAGGTTTCCCATAACACTTATAACGGAATCTAAATTTATTAACATGATCTTCAAGGCCCTGCATGATTTAGCCCACACATCTCTCCCACTTCCTAATGCCTTCTGTTTCTAAACTCTACTCCCTCACCATCCTTGTTTCCTCTGGAGAATATACTAAGTTTGTTTCTACTTCAGGACCTTTGCCTTTGCAATAGGTTCCCTCTGCCTGGAAAGCTCTCGCCCTGGATCTTCCTTCTCACGGCCAGCTCCTCGTCATCATCCACATCTTGGCTCAAATGTCACTTTATCAAAGAGGTCTTGCCTCACAGCCCTTTCTGAAAGCAACGTAGCATACTCCCAGAGGTATTCTGGAGCTGGCGTATGCTGTGGGCATCTGTTCCCAACTCCTAGTCATGTTGGTAGCTTGAAATCAGCCGTGATGGGAGTATTTACACTAAAGAAATTGGCAAACACTACAGATCAGGGCTTTGCCCCCGCAGAGAACCAGCTGTTGAACACTTACCAGCATGCAGCTGCCTACTTCTATTCCCCATCTGTTACTGCCCAAAACATGGTTTTTCTCATTTTCTTCATAGCACCCATCACTCTGAAATCATCTTTTCTATGTGTTACTTTTTTATTAACTCTCTTCCAGATATAATCTAAAGAGAGTAAAGACATAATCCAAATTGCTCCTTGCCATATCCCTAACACTCAGAAGCATGTGCATAAGAACTTTAAAAATTCTTTTTGAAAGAATGAATTAATTCCATACACTCTCTTTACATTACGTGCCCCAATGTATTCAAGATTCTGAATTTCCTAATAGAGGTCTTAACCTAATAGAGGTTAAGATATTTTCAACCTAGAATTTTCTAGTAGCTACAGCTGCAAGAACTATCAAAATTGACAGTGTATGTATGCCTTACCAGTCATCAGCTAAGAAATGGAATGATTATTTAAAACATCATTTACTAGTTTCCCTACTCTATGATATCTGTTTGGAAATTGTGAAGAGTTCAACCTTGTCTCTTTTCATTCTAGAGTTCCGCATAGAATAATGTCTCCCTTTTGAAGGGCACTTACTGTATAATCCCTTTGTTAGGATAACAGGACCATCTAGCCCATTCCATCTTGCTGCAATTTGATCCTGGGTTAATTGCACCCTGTCACTAGCCAAGCTTGACACTGTTATGTTTTCTCTCTTCACTAAGACTAGTTCATTATGGAGGCAGCTTTTTGAAGACTCAAATTCTTGAAGACCTTTCACAGCGGCATGAATGGGACGAAGGAGTTTTCCTGGGATTTTCCTGGTGGCCCACAGGATCAGTACATCACCAAAAGTAAGAAATGAGGGGGAAAATTGGCCACAAGAGGAAAGAAAATATCAATCATTTGGAAGGTTGGCAAGCAGCATCGAATGGGCAAAGGGAGAGAGGAGCAATTAAACAATCACTCTAATCGATTATCCAAGCATGCTGGACAATATCGATGGGAAACACCGCTTAAGAAAAGTATGGCAAACCTGAAGTGTATAGAAATAGAGTCCCGAACTTAAATGCCTGTAGGAGCTCAGCAGGTAACATAAATATTGAGGCAAATAGGATATCAAATAATATGGGTGGTACAGTGGCAAACTGAAGACTCCATCTACCTTTAAAGGGGGCAACATAAACCCAGCTCCAGCCAATTTCTTCCAAGAGGGAATATGGAACCTGTAATGTCAGATTGTAATGGACTTTGTTGATTGCCTCCCAATACCCATTCTCCACTTCTTTGTCCATGCAATCCCCTCCCCTATGTGACCCAGAGAATGTTGATCTTATTCCCCTTGTATTCTCCAGGGCTGGCGCCATATTGGTCTAAGCCAATTTTCCTTGTCAGTGATTTATATAGGAATGGGCATATGACCCAATTTTAGCCAATAACACATGAGAAAAGGCCACCTTGATGCCTGAACTTCCAAAGAAAGAAACAAGAAGAGATGGTCTTTCTTCCTTTGAACAGATTTGTGTCTCTCTGAAATGCCAGAAGTGGTTGTCACCATCTTGCCACACAGAACCCAGGACACCTGGAGCGGATCTCAGACACACCACACCTGGAACCAACCTCTGAAATTTGTTTTATATGAGATAACAGATTTTCTTATGGTTTAAACCCAGCCAGACTAAGAAGGTTTTATTTGTTACTTGCAGGCAAAACTACCCCAAAGGGATATACCAAACTTCTACCTTCTCAAGAGAAGTAGGAAATTTCATTTTTTGTGATCCCATTTAAAAAATCTTGGCCACTAATTTTTAATATTTTACAGGAGAGCCCCCTCTGATTAAAACAACACAAAACAGAACAGACTTCAATAAGAATGGGGGTGAGGCATTTGTTTTCAACTCTTGGCCTAGCTTGCCCCCTTAATTTTCAGCTCTCAGTGGAATCTATCCCAAATTGCACATCACAGGGACGGTCCAAGTTCCTGGAACTTTACATATTGTGTCACCCTTGATCAAGAGAACACTCATCCCTGCCTGACTCTCAGAGTTTCACTTTCTGCGTAAGTTAGATAGAATATCCATATCGAAATACACCCTAGTGTGGTGCTCAGCAAAAGAGATGTGGGGCTATTGGAGAGAAGACCTCCAAGAAATGAAAAGGTTTGTTAATTAAGTTTCTTTGCAAGAAAAATGTCATGAAAATGAGAAAATACTTACCTTATTAAAGTCCAGCAAAACCAATAAACTTAAATTACTATGTATATTAACATGGTTAGCTCTGCAAATAGTTCTCTTGCCTTCTCAGCTTTGCACATAATTTGTCCCCTCTTGAAAATCACCCTCTCCTGCTCCCTTTGCTCATCCATAGTTTACCTAGATTTTTTTTGAATTTTGTTTTATTTTATTTTTATACTGCAGGTTCTTATTAGTCATCAATTTTATACACATCAGTGTATACATGTCAATCCCAATCGCCCAGTTCATCACACCACCACCCCACCCCACCCCCTGCTGCTTTACCCCCTTGGTGTCCATACGTTTGTTCTCTACATCTGTGTCTCTATTTCTGCCCTAAAAAACGGTTCATCTGTACCATTTTTCTAGGTTCCACATATATGCGTTAATATACGATATTTGTTTTTCTCTTTCTGACTTACTTCACTCTGCATGACAGTCTCTAGATCCATCCACGTCTCTACAAATGACCCAATTTCGTTCCTTTTTATGGCTGAGTAACATTCCATTGTATATATGTACCACATCTTATTTATCCATTCATCTGTCGATGGGCATTCAGGTTGCTTCCATGACCAGGCTATTGTAAACAGTGCTGCAATGAACACATGTGTCTTTTTGAATTATGGTTTTCTCTGGGTATATGTCCAGTAGTCAGATTGCTGGATCATATGGTAATTCTATCTTTAGTTTTTTAAGGAACCTCCATACTTGTTCTCCATAGTGGCTGTATCAATTTACATTCCCACCAACAGTGCAAGAGGGTTCCCTTTTCCCCACACCCTCTCCAGCATTTGTTGTTTGTAGATTTTCTGATGATGCCCATTCTAACTGGTGTGAGGTGATACCTCATTGTAGTTTTGATTTGCATTTCTCTAATAATTAGTGACGTTGAGCAGCTTTTCATGTGCTTCTTGGCCATCTGTATGTCTTTTTTGGAGAAATGTCTATTTAGGACTTCTGCCCATTTTTGGATTGGGTTGTTTGTTTTTTGTTTTGTTTTGTTTTATTTTGTTTTGTTTAATATTGAGCTGCATGAGCTGTTTATATATTTTGGAGATTAATCCTTTGTCCGTTGATTCGTTTGCAAATATTTTCTCCCATTCTGAGGGTTTTCTTTTTGTCTTGTTTATGGTTTCCTTTGCTATGCAAAACCTTTGAAGTTTCATTAGGTCCCATTTGTTTATTTTTGTTTTTATTTCCATTACTCTAGGAGGTGGATCAAAAAAGATCTTGCTGTGATTTATGTCAAAGAGTGTCCTTCCTATGATTTCCTCTAAGAGTTTTATAGTGTCTGGTCTTACATTTAGGTCTCTAATCCATTTTAAGTTTATTTTTGAGTATGGTGTTAGGGAGTGTTCTAATTTCATTCTTTTACATGTAGCTCTCCAGTTTTCCCAGCACCACTTGTTGAAGACACTGTCTTTTCTCCATTGAATATCCTTGCCTCCTTTGTCATAGATTAGTTGACCATAGGTGCGTGGGTTTATCTCTGGGCTTTCTATCTTGTTCCATTGATCTATGTCTCTGTTTTTGTGCCAGTACCATACTGTCTTGATTACTGTAGCTTTGTAGTATAGTCTGAAGCCAGAGAGTCTGATTCCTCCAGCTCTGCTTTTTTCCCTCAAGACAGCTTTGGCTATTCGGGGCCTTTTGTGTCTCCATACAAATTTTAAGATTTTTTGTTCTAGTTCCATAAAAAGTGCCATTGGTAATTTGATAGGGATTGCATTGAATCTGTAGATTGCTTTGGGTAGTATAGTCATTTTCACAATGTTGATTCTTCCAATCCATGAACATGGTATATCTCTCCATCTGTTGGTATCATCTTTATTTTCTTTCATCAGTGTCTTATAATTTTCTGCATACAGCTCTTTTGTCTCCCTAGCTAGGTTTATTCCTAGGTATTTTATTCTTTTTGTTGCAGTGGTAAATGGGAGTGTTTCCTTAATTTCTCTTTCAGATTCTTCATCATTAGTGTATAGGAATGCAAGAGATTTCTGTGCATTAATTTTGTATCCTGCAATTTTACCAAATTCATTAATTAGCTCTAGTAGTTTTCTGGTGGCATCTTTAGGATTCTCTATGTATAGTCTCATGTCATCTGCAAATAGTGACAGTTTTACTTCTTCTTTTCCAATCTGTATTCCTTTTCTTTCTTTTTCTTCTCTGATTGCCATGGCTAGGACTTCCAAAAGTATGTTGAATAATAGTGGCGAGAGTGGACATCCTTGTCTTGTACCTGGTCTTAGAGGAAATGCTTTCACTTCTTCACCATTGAGAATGACGTTTGCTGTGGGTTTGTCATATATGGCCTTTATTATGTTGAGGTAGGTTCCTTCTATGCCCAGTTTCTGGAGAGTTTTTATCATAAATGGGTGTTGAATTTTGTCAAAAGCTTTTTCTGCATCTATTGAGATGATCATATGGTTTTTATTCTTCAATTTGATAATATGGTGTATCACACTGATTGATTTGCGTATATTGAAGAATCCTTGCATCCCTGGGATAAATCCCACTTGATCATGGTGTATGATCCTTTTAATGTGTTATTGGATTCTGTTTGCTAGTATTTTATTGAGGATTTTTGCATCTATATTCATCAGTGATATTGGTCTGTAATTTTCTTTTTTGTAGTATCTTTGTCTGCTTTTGGTATCAGGGTGATGGTGGCCGCATAGAATGAGTTTGGGAGTGTTCCTTCCTCTGCAATTTTTTGGAAGATTTTGAGAAGGATAGGTGTTAACTCTTCTCTAAATGTTTGATAGAATTCACCTGTGAAGCCATCTGGTCCTGGGCTTTTGTTTGTTGGAAGATTTTGTTGTTGTTGTTGGAAGATTTTTAATCACAGTTTCAATGTCATTACTTGTGATTGGTCTGTTCATATTTTCTATTTCTTCCTGGTTCAGTCTTGGAAGGTTATACCTTTCTAAGAATTTGTCCATTTCTTCCAGGTTGTCCACTTTATTAGCATAGACTTGCTTTTAGTAGTCTCTTAGGATGCTTTGTATTTCTGGGGTGTCTGCTGTAATTTCTCCTTTTTCATTTCTAATTTTATTGATTTGAGTCCTCTCCCTCTTTTTCTTGATGAGTCTGGCTAATGGTTTATCAATTTTGTTTATCTTCTCAAAGAACCAGCTTTTAGTTTTATTGATCTTTGGTGTTGTTTTCTTTGTTTCTATTTCTTATTTCTGCTCTGATCTTTATGATTTCTTTCCTTCTGCTAACCTTGGGTTTTGTTTGTTCTTCTTTCTCTAGTTCCTTTAGGTGTAAGGTTAGATTGTTTATTTGAGATTTTTCTTGTTTCTTGAGGTAGGCTTGTATAGCTATAAACTTCCCTGTTAGAACTGCTTTTGCTGCATCCCATAGGTTTTGGATCATCATGTTTTCATTGTCATTTGTCTCTAGGCTTTTTTTAATTTCCTCTTTGATTTCTTCAGTGATCTCTTGGTCATTTAGCAACATATTGTTTAGCCTCCATGTGTTTGTTTTTTATGGTTTTTTCCCTGTAATTCATTTCTAATCTCATAGCATTGTGGTCAGAAAAGATGCTTGATATGATTTCAATTTACTGAGGCTTGATTTGTGACCCAAGATGTGATCTATCCTGGAGAATGTTCCATGTGCACTTGAGAAGAAATTGTAATCTGCTGTTTTTGGATGGAATGTCCTATAAATATCAATTAAATCTATCTGGTCTATTGTGTCACTTAAAGCTTCTGTTTTCTTATTTATTTTCACTTTGGATGATCTGTCCATTGGTGTAAGTGAGGTGTTAAAGTCCCCCACTATTATTGTGTTACTGTCGATTTCCTCTTTTATAGCTGTTAGCAGTTGCCTTATGTATAGAGGTGTTCGCATGTTGGATGCATATATATTTATAATTGTTATATCTTCTTCTTGGATTGCTCCCTTGATCTTTATGTAGTGTCCTTCCTTGTCTCTTGTAACATTCTTTATTTTAAAGTCCATTTTATCTGATATGAGTGGTGCTACTCCAGCTTTCTTTTGATTTCCATTTGCATGGAATAATTTTTTCCATACCCTCACTTTCAGTCTGTATGTGTCCCTAGGTCTGAAGTGGTTCTCTTGCAGACAGCATATATATGGGTCTTGTTTTTGTATCCATTCAGCAAGCCTTTGTCTTTTGGTTGGAGAATTTAATTCATTCATGTTTAAGGTAATTATCAATATGTATGTTCCTATTACCATATTCTTAGTCGTTTGGGGTTTGTTTTTGTAGGTCCTTTTCTTCTCTTGTGTTTCTCACTTAGAGAAGTTCCTTTAGCGTTTGTTGTAGAGCTGGTTTGGTGGTGCTGAATTCCCTCAGCTTTTGCTTGTCTGTAAAGCTTTTGATTTCTCCATTGAATCTGAATGAGGTCCTTGCCGGCTAGAGTAATCTTGGCTGTAGGTTCTTCCCTTTGATCACTTTAAGTATATCATGCCACCCCCTTTTGGCTTATAGAGTTTCTGCTGAGACATCAGCTGTTAACCTTATGGGAGTTCCCTTGTATGTTATTTGTCATTTTTCCCTTGCTGCTTTCAATAATTTTTCTTTGTCTTTAATTTCTGTCAGTTTGATTACTATGTGTCTCGGTGTGTTTCTCCTTGGACTTATACTGTATGGGACTCTCTGCAGTTCCTGGACTTGGGTGGCTATTTCCTTTCCCATGTTAGGGAAGTTTTTGACTCTAATCTCTTCAAATATTTTCTTGGGTCCTTTCTCTCTCTCTTCTCCTTCTGGGACCCCTATAATGAGAATGTTTTTGCGTTTAATATTGTCCCAGAAGTCTCTTAGGCTGTCTTCATTTCTTTTCATTCTTTTTTCTTTATTCTGTTCCGTGGCAATGAATTCCACCATTCCGTGTTCCAGGTCACTTATCCGTTCTTCTGCCTCAGTTATTCTGCTATTGATTCCTTCTAGTGTAGTTTTGATTTCAGTTATTGTATTGTTCATATCTGTTTGTTGGTTCTTTAATTCTTCTAGGTCTTTTTTAAACATTTCTTGCATCTTCTCACTCTTTGCCTCCATTTTTTTCCCAAGGTCCTAGATCATCTTCACTATCATTATTCTGAATTCTTTTTCTGGAAGGTTGCCTATCTCCACTTCATTTAGTTGTTTTCTGGGGTTTTATCTTGTTCCTTCATCTGGTACATAGCCCTCTGTCTTTTCATCTTGTCTCTCTTTCTGTGAATGTGGTTTTTGTTCGACAGGCTGCAGGATTGTAGTTCTTCTTGCTTCCGCTGTCTGCCCTCTGGTGGATGAGCCTATCTAAGAGGCTTGTGCAAGTTTCCTGATGGAAGGACTGGTGGTGGGTAGAGCTGGGTGTTGCTGTGGTCGGCAGAGCTCAGTAAAACTTTAATCCACTTGACTGCCAATGGGTGGGGCTGGGTTTCCTCCCTGTTGGCTGTTTGACCTGAGGCAACCCAACACTGGAGCCTCCCAGGGCTCTTTGGTGGGGCTAATGGTGGACTCTGGGAGGGCTCACCCCAAGGAGTACTTCCCAGAACTTCTGCTGCCAGTGTCCTTGTCCTCACAGTGAGCCACAGCCACCCCCTGCCTCTGCAGGAGACCCTCCAACACCAGCAGGTAGGTCTGGTTCAGTCTCGTACGGGGTCACTGCTCCTTCCCCTGGGTCCCGATGCGCACACTACTTTGTGTGTGCCCTCCAAGAGTGGAATTTCTGTTTCCCCTAGTCCTATCTAAGCCCTGCAATCAAATCCCACTAGCCTTCAAAGTCTGATTCTCTAGGAATTCCTCCTGCCGTTGCCGGACCCCCAGGTTGGGAAGCCTGATGTGGGGCTCAGAACCTTCACTCCAGTGGGTGGACATCTGTGATATAAGTGTTCTCCAGTTTGTGAGTCAGCCACCCAGTGGTTATGGGATTTGATTTTTATTGTGATTGCGCCCCTCCTACTGTCTCACTGTGGCTTCTCCTTTGTCTTTGGATGTGGGTTATCTTTTTTGGTGAGTTCCAGTGTCTTCCTGTCAATGACTGTTCAGCAGTTAGTTGTGATTCTGGTGTTCTCACAAGAGGGAGTGAGAGCAGGTCCTTCTACTCCGCCATCTTGGTTCAGGGCCTACTCAGATTTTTAAGACCCAATTGAAAGTCTACCTCATCAAAAAGCTGCTTCAGATGGAGGTTTCTCAAACTGCTTAGGTGTGGTTCACACATCAGCTATGGTTACAGAGTGATCTGGAGCCATCTGTCTGTTGAACAGTATATTTCAGACTCCGGGACCCAGAATTGCTGGGTCTGGGCTTGAGAATCTGCATATTATATGCTCTTCAAGTAAGTTTTCTACACATTATGTTTGGGAGACACTGTTCCAATGTGCTCACAATTATATCATTGTGATGGAATTTTGAATGATAACCTGTGTTTATTTTCATATAATTCTTTCCAAGGAGGTCATGTCAACTCAACTAGATTATACGTTCCTCAAGAACAAAGACCTTATTTTATACTTCCACATTCTTATTTATCCTCTGAAATACATGAGATGCTGTTTCCTCCTGTAATTCAGCAAAACGCCGATTTATTGTTGAGCGGTTTTTTTGAGGATTAAATGAGATAATAAAAAAATTAAAATATATTGAATCCTAACTATGTATTAAGACACAGTTATAAGCCTTAGACACTTTATTTCATTTAATCTTTAAAACAACCCTAAGAGGGTGGGGAATCATCCCCTTCTTGCCAAGGTGGTAACTGAGCCCCAGAGAGGTTAGGAAGTCTGGAAAGTTCACATAGCCAATAAGAGTGGAGCCAGATTTCAAAGCCACATTCCTCTGATTCAAAAGTCTATGCTTTTACTCCTATCCCGATGGCTGCACAAATATGTTACTGGTAATATACAAGTCCTGGGACGCAGTAAAACACCCAAAAGGTACTAGTGCCTAGAGGCAAGGCATGTTAAAACATCCAACCTAGACCTTGGAGCTGGAGAAAAATTGCTTCACTCTTCTTCTATCTAGAGTAATCCTGTATTGGGATCAAACTAATCCCAAGAGTACAGAACTGAGGCCCATCTCGGAAGACACGGGGTCCTCATAGAAGAAACTCAGGGAAAGCAACAGTTCAGGTTGGAAAACCCATCAGGATGGAAGCAACCACTGAGGCCATAGCAACAGCCTGGGCAGGAGGACCATCTGGCACATTTATTGGTCCATGCAGTGTTCTCAACTGCAGCTGCCTGAGATGTTGTTTTTAAACTAATGCGGATGCCTGGGCCCTAGCCACAGATTTTGATTTCATCGTTCTGGCGTCTGCCCAGGTGATCCTGATAGAAGCCCAGGCTTAGAAATCCAGCTGACAACAGACTTGCCCTCCCTTAGCACTGATCCCTTTGTAGCCTGCCCTATGGACCTTCTTCTGCTCATCCCTTTTTTCATCATGAATGGCCCCCCTCCTGGTGCTTGGCACATAGCAGGCACTGCAGAAATACTTGTTGAAAAATGATGAGTAAGTGAATTTTGAAACTTGCTACCCTAAAGTACCTCATTTAGCCTATTTCCTATCCTCTAACTCCTCTCTCACTTGCCTTTGATAAGCAGTCTAAACAGTCAGGAAAACTAGCACTCCATTATCTAACCTTCTCCAGAACACTGTTAACTCATAAAAGTGTTAAAAGAGTTTAACTCTAACAGCTGCACTCTTCTGGGGGACGGTTCTCCATGGGTGTCTCATGTTGCTGCATGCCCTGGGAGCAGAGGTCCTCACAACTTTTGCTCTGGACCATCTTCTCCAGGATGTTCATATAGCAAATAGCCTTGGCAGACAGAGACAGCAGCTCCTTCCAGGCAGAGGGCAGATTTGCTTCCTGGCCAAGATAATAATGTCCCCCTCCGGGGCAAAGAGTGGGAAGGCTTGCTAGCAGCCTCCTTATAAAAGACTGGGGTTTCCTAAGCTCAAGCTTCCTAGGCTGTAATATCAACCCCCAGCATGTGCAGCATCTACCTCAGCCACTGCACATCAGCCCCATGAGCCTTGGGGGCAACCGGAAGGGATGCAGGCACAAAGCTCATGCCACCTGCTGTGCTGTGAGTAATAAAGTCTTTTGTCTCTGCCGATCCAGGCCAGAATCTTCTGCCAGAATCCATGGAACTGTGACCCACTTGTTAGTGTGCAAATAGAGTAGAAATCTCAGATCCTTCACAGTTCTTGACAAACTCCTATACATTTCTCCAGATTCCCCGCTGCAAGGTTTCTTTGGACCTCACCCCAAACTATGCCCTGCCTTCTGTTCACTAGAGTTGGAAGAGAGCTTTAGGAAGAGAATTTTGTCACTTAGCAAACTGGTTAAAATTACCAGCTTATAAATTTGCCTTCCTCACGAAACTGAAGTTACTTAGAAACAGGAACTAAGTGATATTGATTAATAGAGCTGATGCCAATAAAATAAAGTCCTTCACACATGATCTGTGTATCCTCATCTCCCTACCACATCTTGCTTGCCTTCTCTCTACCCCTCTCCACCTCGCCGACTCCTTGCAACCACACTGGCCTCCCAGCCACTCCTGCCTCAGTGCTTTGCCCTCACTGTTCCCTCAGCCTGGAGTGTTCTTCCATCTGATTCTCACATGGATTCCCTTCTGCATTCCGGCCTCTGACTCCCACAATTATTTAAGCTGCCTGAGAAGCTTCATCTGTTTTGCTCACTGTCGTATCCTCGGTGCTAAGCCCTGTTCTAAGAACACTGCCCACCACACAATAGGTACTCAGTCAATACTCATTGAATAGATGAACGAATTAAGGAATAAAAGCACCTAGCACAGCTACTTGCATATAATATGTGTTCTGTAAAAGTGGCTGCTGTGAAGGTGACCATGGTGGATATACAAGTTTTAGCAACACCCAATACACAAAATGTCACATCACATTTCTTTATTTCTCGAGATTAAGTTCAATCTGCTTCAAGCCTTCTCTGTTGGGCTGGTGAAAAACTCAATCTCTGTCATTGGGAGGAGACTTTCTAACCCTCTCTAGGATCATACAAGAACTCCAGGGGGCAGACACAGTGCAGAACACTCAGAAGGGATTTTTGATTTTTAGATGATAGCCACCACTGCTGATACATGCTGTGCCCCCCAAAACACACACACTCTTTCTCCTAAAGAATAGTGTCTGTAGAACACCACAGATAGCCCCTCTAAGGTTCTGCCACCTCCTGGGGCACTGCAAAAGAGGGATCAGACCCATTCTACCAGCAAAAATGCGACAGCAAATCCACTTTACCAGCTCTGGGGTAGCTCCCCAACCTCTCTCTCTTCCATCTGCTCCCACCTCCACCCCTGTAAGTGCTCTTCCCAACTCCCTCCAGCACAATACCCTTCAAACAGCTTTAGATTTTCCAAATTTTAAGCTGGGAAATTTTTGTCTTTGGCCCTACTACACATAAGCTGCTATAAAATGTTAAATGAGGCATTTAAACAGACTTGTTGAAATTCAACCAGGCAAATTCAAAGTCTCAGTTCCCTTCTTCGTATGGCAGGGGAAATACATCAGAGAGAACAAAATACATAGTGATACCCAATAAATCACCTGCCACATTAGAATTAGTCTTTGTGTGCGTCCCAGCATTTAGCACAGTGCCTGGCTCATAGGTGTTGAACAAACATTTGAGGAATTCATGTCTGAATGAATAAATTGAATTTAGCTAAATTAAATTTACCTAAACAAATGGCCTCTAGGGTGGACATCTCCCTGGAGATGCTTTGCTCCTGAAGAATCTCATTCTACTCTCCTCCACCCTTCTGTGGGCTCCAGGGGGCTGACATTATGCTTTCTGGTTGGGTTTGCTTTATGAGATGTACCAACAGGCTATCTCAGGGAGGGAGGAGAGTAAGATCAAGGTATAAATTCTCTCCACCCCTGGTCAATTTCAGTGGTGTCACAAAGAGCTGTGTTCCATGTTTCAAGCAGTGTTTGTTATGGTCTGAATGTTTATGTCCCTCCAAAATTCATATGTTGAAACTCTAATCCCAGTGTGATGGTATATGGAAGTGGGGTCTTCAGGAGGTGATTAGGTCATGAGGGTGGAGCCCTCGTGAATGAAATTAGTGCCCTTATTAGAAGAGGCCAGAGAGCTAGCTCTCTCTTTTTCTGCCATGTGAGGATACAAGGAGAAGTTGGCAGTCTGCAACTCAGAAGAGGGCTCTCACCTGAACATGGCCATGTTGGCACCCTGATCTCAGACTCTGGTCTCCAGAACTGTGAGAAAGAAATTTATGTTACTTATAAGCCACCCTGTCTGTGGTGTTTTGTTATAGTAGCCCAAGCTGACTAAGAACAGACAAGCAGAACAAGGAGATATATAAATGTTTGCATACATGTGTATGTGTATGTCTGTCTGTGTGTGTGTGTGTGTGTGTGTGTGTGTGTATGCCTACATATGCATCTGTATTTGTTTCAAGGATTTGACCATAAGCCCTTGAGGCACGAGGTGACATTAAGCCGTCTCTGTACAGCTGTTTTCTCCGTGTCACATGCTGGAGCTTGGGGTCTGCAGGGCAGGTCGTCAGGAGGGAAGAGGGATGTGAAGTTGGGGAGAATCAAGACAAGCTGAAACCCACAAGAATGAGCTGGGGCCCATGCAGTCAGACTGAAACCTGAGTCAGTTCTTGTTGCC
Organism: Pseudorca crassidens; assembly: GCF_039906515.1. Classification (NCBI taxonomy): domain Eukaryota; kingdom Metazoa; phylum Chordata; class Mammalia; order Artiodactyla; family Delphinidae; genus Pseudorca; species Pseudorca crassidens. The sequence goes on along the minus strand of NC_090310.1, from coordinate 79,800,066 downwards.
TCTGACCGTGGAGATGGTGTCCTGTAGCAGCGGGGCCCTTCATCATGGAGCTGAACACATACCCTGGCCCTAGAGTCAGAGAAGCCAAAGGAGGAACCAGGAAAAGGGGATCAAGGGCAGGCCTAGGCCAAGGAGGTGAGCCAGCAGATGAGTGGTGACAATGAGTGTGAGCCCCAAAAAGCCTGCGGCTCCATATCGCCCCCCAAATCCCACACGAGAATCTCTCTGTGACCCGCCCTGACCACACATCTCCAATGAGGGGATTCTGGGAGGCATAGTGCACCCCAGCTGTGGGGGCACATGCAAAGCCAGCACCTCCCTCAAGGAAAGCTCACGGCTCTGCCTAGAAGCCCCCTCCTCATAGCCACCTCTTCTCTTGCAGGATCTCTCTCCATCTAGTAAACTCTCCTCCCCTTCCCCCTAATGGTCAGGGGGTGGAGGCCAGTGCCCCAGGCCCACCATCCCCAGGGTACTGCTGGTCCCTGGTGGTTTCCACGCACAATGCCCATATTGCAGTCAATACTCTTCATACATTCTCCTCAAATTACCCAATTGGAGTGTGCCATCTGTTCCCTGCGGGGACCCTGATGAAGAGTACACCCACCCTTGGTGCAGAGGAACAAACAGAACATGAATTGGTAGATTTATTTATTGTTTTTCTCTGCTGGAGATGGATTTGTTTAAAAATATTAATTGGGCATCTACAAATGAAGCACCTGTGTCCCAAATAAGCATGCTAGGGATACAGATATGGGCATGAGACACGGATTCCCTGCTCCAAAAGAGCTTACCATCCAGTAGAAGAGCCAGATAATAACTATATTTGCTTCCTACAGTCTAAAGCAGTAGACACATAAACTGGTGATGCTCGTGAAGTTTCTAGAACCTTTTGAAGGAATTTTAATGGTGACTTATGAAACAGTTATTGTAATAGGATTGTATCTCTGGAGATACAGTGTATTTTGTCTCACTTTTAAGAATACACCCCCTGACAACCTGAAACTAATACAACATTGTAAATCAACTATACTTCAACAACAACAAAAAAATTTAAAATATACCCCTGACAGATGGTAAATAGACGTATCATGGTGATCATTTTGCAGTGTATAGAAATATTGAGTCAATATGTTGTGTGCCTGGAACTAACATAGTGTTGCAGGTCAATTATGCTTCAATAAATTATATATATATATATATATATATATTTATTTATTTATAAACAGACATATATACCCCTGAATGAAAGAAAAGGGGACTTATCATGAAGACATGATGCTGCGTGGCTAACTCTGTACTAGGTTCTTTACAGACAATATCTCACTTAATCTTCAGACAATGTCACAAAAATGAGTGAACAGATTATTGTCTCCTCTGGGTAAATGGAGAAACTGAGACAGGGAGAGGTGAAGTCGCCAACCAAGGTCACACAGCTAATGAGGGTAGTAAATTGCATGTTTATTTTTGGTCTGGGCTCCCTATGTGCAAGGAATCGTGCTAAATGCTTTATTTTTTAAAAACCTCACAACAAGCCTAATATGGTAGGTGTTATTGCTACTCCTCCTTTAACGCAAGAGGGAACATCCGTGTAGAGAGGACACAGAGATATTAAGAGAAGAGGCAGGAACTGAACCCAGCTCAGCCTGCTGTCAGGGCCCACCCTCTTTCTGGTCTGTGCCAGAACCCATAAAACACAATTGACAGGGCATTTGTTAAGGCTGTGTTTCCTGAATATCTTTCTCCATAAATACAGAGACATCTACATATCTACAGAGATACAGCCCCACATATCCATTATATTCTATTCAACACGTAATACAGCTATTCCATCTAATGCTTCAAGCTGTTCTCCTTCTAGCATTGAATTATTCGTTTCTCCCAACCTCCATTAACCAAGTTTGGGGAGAAAAACTAGCTGCCACATAAGTCTTGATGAGAATAAAGTCTCTTTATTACTATTATTATTCCCCTAATGGCCTGTGCAGTATCGTACATAACTTTTTAGTCCTTCATGAAATCCTGTTGATAAACATTTGAAACTTGTGACAATTTTAAAACTTTCATTTGCCGGATCTGTGCTGGCACCACCGGAATCTCACAATGTGATACGAAGGCAGCACCGTAGCTTTCTGTGACGCTATAAAGAATTTTGCAGCCTCTCTCAGCACCTAATTTATGACATGTGCACTGATGAATGATCAAGATTCACTATTTGCCATTATACGAAACAGGCCAACCAATTCATAATTTTCAGGAAAGCTGGTTTTCACAGCCCTATTAGTTTTACAATTCTGACTTTTGTAAGCTTCAATTTGTTATGTTTAAGCTATTTGCTCTGAGGAGTCTGAGTGTTCTTCCTGGGGTCGGTCTTAAGATCTATTTTTCCAAACAGAGTTTGTAGAGAAAGATGATGGCAGTGCTAAAAGTGCAATTAGGATAAACTATAAAAATCCAAGGAGAAAGCAGCAGATGTCCATTCAAGTTGGAAATGCACAGGGTCTTTCCACCCCTCTTCTGTTTATTAAAAATATGTATATAATAAACTGGAGATGATCTGTGTTGTGGTCTATGGGCTACATTACTGTTATTAGACATTTGCTAAACCAGATCCTGTTTCTGAACTTCACAATATTAATCCTTTTGTCTACTGAGGGATGGTTAAAATGTTAAAATTAGTAAGACATGTATATTCGAAAGGTACTTTTGATCCTGCTCTATATCTGTTCAAATATGTAGGCTTAAAAATAAGTTACTACATGTGCCTGAAATATTTATTAATATAGACTTACAGAATCATTCATTCATTCATGAAACAAATTATTTTTAAGTATCTAGTACAGGAGTTGGCAAACTATAGTCTGCAGACACAATTTAGCCCTCTGCCTGGTTTTTTATAGCCCATAAACTAAGAATGTTTTTTACACTTTTTAAATCAAAAGAACAATAATATATCCTGACATGTGAATTTACATGAATTTCAAATTTCAGTGTCTAAATAAAGTTTTATTGGAACACAGCCACACTCATTTGTTGACATGTTGTTCATGGCCATTTTCACACTTACACTGTCAGAGGTCAGTAGAGTAGACAAAGCCATGTGACCCACAAAGCCTAAAATATTTACTACTTGGCCCTGATCCATTCTATTCCAGTACTGGAAATGAAAAAACAAAAGCAAAAAAACAAAATGAAGCAAGCTCTTTTCTCATTCATGGCAGCAGTAAATATGTCAGATAGTTACAACTGCTATGGAGAAAAGTAAATTGGTGAAAAGTAAATCAAATACAAACTGACAAGGTGTGTTGAATAGGTGACTCAAATACCAGGGTGGTATTGCCAACAGGGACATGATTTTTGAAATGGTGAATAACTCTTGGTGAATTTCCAAACAAAATAGAGTACAAGTCTCCTTCGGTTTATTCAGTGTGTATTAAAACCGTACAAAGAATACTTCATGCTATATATAAAATGGAATTTGGTTCTAGGTCCTGATAATTATAGTCAGGTTTTTCAACTCGCCAATTGTCTGACACAACATGAGAAAGTCATGCAGGATGTGGAACAATTCTTCATTGTGCTGGACTCTCCCTCACAGGGCAGGATGTTGAGCAACCCTGGCCCTCACTCACTAATTCAACACAGACACTGTAATCTCTGAGAGTGTTGTCAGACATGGAGGGAAGAAGAAGGTTGTGATCCATGAGCCAAGTTTTCAACAAACGAAGAGGGAGGAAGATAGGTAACCACAAAGGAGCGCTCAGTGGTGGGCTGAAGTGTGTAATAACTGGCTCTGATTCATAGCATCTGCCAACCTCCACGGTGTAACTACTCTCACCGTGTCCAATCTCAAGCTACAAACACGGTATCACTGAATACAGATGGTGAAAAGATACGTGTTCAACCAGCTCTTCAGAGCCAGTACAGGTTCTAGCTCTAGCAAACCACTGGGATGGGTAGAGGTTGACACAGGCAAAAGGCATGAAACTCAAATGAACAGAGATTTTTCCACGAGTGTGTAGGAAAAATCATCTGAAAGATGCATCAGTGAGTGAGATCCCACAACCCAACTTCCCAACCCAGAAGGACACAGAGGAGGCAGAGATTAACACCTTCCCTTGACTAAAGGGGTGACCTCAGGAATTCAACTGACATGGGAAAGAAAGCAAGCATTTTTTAAAGCTGATAAAGATTTCATAGAGTTTGTTTACTAGGAATCAGAATTCTGGAAGAAAAAAATAATCCGGGGGCATTCTGAAGAGAAGGTATCAGAGGGAGGCTGGGTAAGAAAATCTCCAGCACAGAACACATTCTGGGTGTGACCAAAAGTGAAAGAGAGCCTCTCCCCATCCGGAACTAAATCTGACAGCCATCGGGGAGGCAGTGTTTCAGCAAATACATCTTGCACGCAGCCATCAAATTATTATAATTTAGCTTCAGCAACTACAGTAGCGGCTCAAAAAACACATTACTGGGCTTCCCTGGTGGCACAGTGGTTGAGAGTCCGCCTGCCGATGCAGGGGACACGGGTTCGTGCCCCGGTCCGGGAAGATCCCACATGCCGCGGAGCAGCTAGGCCCGTGAGCCATGGCCGCTGAGCCTGCGCGTCCGGAGCCTGTGCTCTGCAACGGGAGAGGCCACAATGATGAGAGGCCAGCGTACCGCCAAAAAAAAAAAAAAAAAAACACATTACTACAGTAGAGTTCTGCGAAGTATTTTGCACATACAGCAAATGTGGCCAATTTTGCCACTTCGTTGACTTTGTAAAACTGAAAGATCTCCCCCTTTGTCTTGTAGTTTCACTAATTGCATCATTAGCAGAAGGCCATTTGGCGAACATGGAGGAGATAAGAACTACTTTTTCTAAATTTTAAGTGTAAATGCAAGTTAAAATATAAAGATATTCATGCCTTTGTGGTGCAGAACCCACTGGAGATAAGATAGTCAAGTGATTATAGAGATGTCATCTTAAGAAAATCAAAAGAATTGACTTCTTTCATGTCTAATTGGCATGATTATCCAACGAATCTCAGTTTCTCTATCTCTATTCGTTTCTCTAATGAATCTCTATCTTCATAATACAGGCACTCTGATGAAGACAGAAAGGCAGGGTGAATGCAAATGTTTCAGCGCAAGAAGAAAGGGTCTAAAGAAAAAGGGATGCAGGTAGCAGCAGTGGGAGCAGCGCTATGCCCATCATGAACTCTAAGGGGGCAGAAGGAAGTTCCCTCAAAGGGAGGCTGGTGGGCTTCCCTGGTGGCACAGTGGTTGAGAATCTGCCTGCCAATGCAGGAGACACGGGTTCGAGCCCTGGTCTGGGAAGATCCTACATGCCACGGAGCAACTAAGCCCGTGAGCCACAATTACTGAGCCTGCGCGTCTGGAGCCTGTGCTCTGCAACAAGAGAGGCCGCGATAGTGAGAAGCCCACGCACCGCGATGAAGAGTGGCCCCCGCTTGCCACAACTAGAGAAAGCCCACGCAAAGAAACGAAGACCCCACACAGCCATAAATAAATAAATAAATAATTTTTTTTTTTTTTTTAAAAAAGGGAGGCTCATAGGGTTTGTAAAAAAGAATCTCCATCCTCCTTTATGTAGCAACAGAATTTCTAGCTGAACACATGGCCACATAATGTCCATATTCCCCAGTCTTGCTGGCAGCTGGGTATAGCCACGTGGTTAAATGATGTGCGAACAGAAGTAGTGATATACAACTTGTATCTTCTGCCCTTAAAAAAATGGGGGCAGTGGGGGGGGTGATGCCGTCCCTTCTCCCAACCCCAGCTGCAGTGCATCCCTAACGATAGAAATCCTGGGTCATGAGGACAATAAAGGCGGCATAATAATAGAAAGCAATGGGATAGAAAGACCCAGGGTTCCTAACAGATTTTCAAAGCAGGATCGTCTCATCAGATTGGACTTTTGTTTCTGTGAGACTGAAATAAAATCCTACTGTTTTTAAGTCATCATTGTGGGAGGCCCTGTGCAAAGCAGACCCTAACCCTAACTTATACAGAGTTTGAGTTTTATCATCACAAGCGGACATGGAGACTGGAATGATAATAACTAATGGTGACCTTTGCAGTCAGCATACAGTAGCATTGTTAATCCTAGAACTTTAACAGTCACTGGTGTGAAGTTGTTTTCATAGAAATTTCACAGTCCTGCTAGAGTTCTATCCCACCTAAGATCTATTGCATCAGCTGTTTCAAACAAAGCTTCGAGCCTTTTTCATTTACTAACGTAACCAACCTTGCTTAATCTTGGCATTACGTCTTCACTACTAAACTTGAGGCGGGTGTTCCTTGAGCCCTTCTGAGATCTGAAAGAAGACACCAAATCTCTGAGTTTAAACGGAGCCACTGTAGCTGGAATGGAGCCCAGGAGCCCACAGGAATAGAGAGGAGACACGTTACAAGTCTGATCGTCCTATTATCTCCCCCACTTATTTCATTTAAAAGCAAGAGTCAAGATTCTTGTTGCTCTGAAAAGAAAGAAAAATGCACACAGTCCCCAAACAAATGTATATGCCTAGTGTGAGAGGAGGCAAAGATGGTCCTCAAACCCAGAGGAATAAAAAGTTTATATACATTATCATTAGTATGTATAGAACTGCCCTTTCTCTAAGATTTTATCGTTCCCGTGTGCTCCTACATATAAGCAACAGAAGACTCCATATTTTTATATTATTTAATACTATAACTTTTAATTACATATTATATAAAATATTATTATAATAGGAAGGGTAATACCTAACCTTGATTAAGTGTCCACTATGTGCCTTCAATCCATTTTTTGCATCATATTCTCAAACCACCTTGTCAGGTAAGTCAAGTAACCACCACCCTATGGATAAGAAGACTGACCCACAGAGAAGACAGACAGCTGGCCAGAGTCACTCAGCCAGGGAGTGGCTGGTCCAGAAATCAAAGCTAGGAAGTCAAACTCTAGAGCCTACATCTTTAAACATTCTTCTCCTTGCCTCTTGACCACAAATGACGGACACAGAGCTGTGCCGACCAGATCTCCCTTCAAGGAAGGATTTGCTGCTCAGCTTCGGATGTATGGTCAGCTGACAGCCAGATATCTGCTCCTGCAGGGTCTACACGTGTGGAAATCCTTCCCAAGGTCATGCCTTGCACAGGGCAGCCTACAAGAGTGACCAAGCAAGGCATCGGTATGCAGCCTTGCCATTTGGGCCCAACACAGGACGCTCTGAGGGGCAATACACATGCTAGCCGTTACACTGGGGTTGGTCAAGACTTCATATGCCTGCATCACAATTCCTCTTCTGTCTCTGCTCAATCTTGCTGCCTCACTCTTCCCTCACTCTTCCGAATAAACATCTTGAACCCTAAACTCTATCTCAGCACCCACATCTGCAACCTGTGTCACCAACTTTACCAATAGAGATGTGCATTAAATGAATGAATGAATATGTGGATATATGATGAATATATTATTTAAGCCTTGGGTTTGGTATAACACTCCATTCAGCAAATAAATAATCTCCCACTGTGTTCCAAGCACCTTCCTAGGCAAGAACAAAATAGACAAGGTCTCTGCCCTCAAGGTGCTGATGGCATTTACTGGCCTAAGGTCACTGGTTCTCAATCTTAATCGCTCATGAGACCCATCTAGGAAATGTTTTGTGTTTTGGTTTGTTTTAGCCATGCCCGGGCCCCAGTGAAATTCAACTGAATGAGAATAAAGTACAAGCAGAGAACCAAAGGGCTAGGTAACTTATACCAAGACTTCTCAAATTTTCCAGGCATATGAATCACATGGGGCTCAGATTAAAATGCAGACTAATCCAGCAGGTCTCGGTTGTTTCTGGTGCTGCTGGTGCCACACAACCCTAGGTTTAGAAGATCAAGAAAGCATAAGATAAACATAAACAGGGAAACGCAGAGCCCACCATCACATGACTCACAATTACCTGATGGGTTTACATTACAGATTCAGACCCTGCACATTAAGATACTACCAGTTTCAGAGAAACTCCTTCAACATCCTTCTATCACCCTTGTTCCTTTAAGGATGAGACACAGGCTCAACTGACCTATAAGTGTAAATGTTGTCAAAGACAAGAACAGAGAACACCAAACCATTTCTCCTTACACCATTGACACAGCCAAATAAAACTTTGTACAGTTTACTTTTTACATGCTTTATTATTTAGATGCAAAGAATACAGACTCTGTGTGTCTGTGTCTGGCAATTCTGAATGTATCAAGACTTTTCTTCTTTTCTAAACACAGTCATCTTCACAAACAACTTTGACAGTACACTTTCATTTTGTCAGAGTTGCTTGGGATGAAATTTGCTCAGCCATTAAAAGGTGGGAAAGTGCCCTGCTGCTTGTGTAGATGAGAGAAGGCCACTGTTTTGTCAGATGTCAGCTACCCATCAGTCAAGGCCAAGAAAGCGATTGGTACATGATGGGGTTGGTAAGAAGCCCTCCAAACCTTAATTATCAGAGTGTCCCCCAGTTTCGCTGGGCTTGTCATTGACTCCTGACAAGCTCAGAGGCAGACGAAAAGACAAACAGCACATCACCAACTGGTTAATTAGCAGCACAAAGCAACCCAAATTACAAGCCCAAGAAAATGTGCCACAGAGTTGCTTTTTGTACATTGGATTTCATCAACACATGCAAAGGGAAATGGTAAATCTTTCATATTTCAAAAAATATCTAGATTGTTCTTGGGATCCTCTTCAGCTGTCAGGAAGGCAAGTACTTCTTTTATCCCTCAAAGCGTTCCTAAGGACCTATGGGTGTCTGGTTCTGAGGAATATAATGTAGCAGACTGATTCATTCTTTCATGTATTCATTCAACAAATACGTATTGTTGTCTGCTATCACCTACTGTATCCAGGCACTGAGCTGGATTCTAGGTGTGTGGTTATAAAAAAATCAAAGGCACATTCTGACACAGGCTACAACGAGGATGTACCTTGAAGACATGCCAAGTGAAATAAGCCAGTCACAAAAGGACAAATACTGTAAGGTTCCACTTATATGAGGTCCCTAGACTAGTCAAATTCATAGAGACAGAGAATAGAGTAGTGGCTGCCAGTGGCTGGCAGAGGGGGGATGGAGGATTACTGTTTAATAGGTACAGAGTCTCAGTCTCAGAAGATGATAAACGTTCTGGAGATGGATGGTGGTGACGGTTGCACAACAATGTGAATGTACTTGATGCCACTGAACTGTACTCTTAAAAATGGTTAAAACGGGGCTTCCCTGGTGGCGCAGTGGTTGAGAGTCCGCCTGCCGATGCAGGGGACATGGGTTCGTGCCCCGGTCCGGGAAGATCCCACATGCCGCGGAGTGGCTAGGCCCGTGAGCCATGGCCGCTGAGCCTGTGCGTCCGGAGCCTGTGCTCCGCAATGGGAGAGGCCACAGCAGTGAGAGGCCCGCGTACAATGGTAAATTTTATGTTATGGATATTTTACCAAAATTTTAAAAAAATTTTTAAAGAAAAAAACCCCACAAAGGTATGATGCCTGCTTTCATAGAAATGACATCCTAGTGGGAAGATAGACATGAAAGAAACTGAGAAATTAATATATAACTACACATAGTAGAATTGCTATGAAGGGGGACAAATTCCTCTCCTCTGGGTCAATGTGACTAATTTTCCTAAACGCAAAAATGACCACAATGTTATTTGCTCTATAGAAGCATTCTTCACTTTACAAATGGGTCCCTTTTAATACTGAACTCTTGAGTATGTTAAAGGTTTATAGATAAATCATTCACTACATAACTAAGAGGCCTACAGGCAGAGAAGTTACATGATAAAGTGTTATGAAGCACTGCCAATTGAAGATCAATCAGAAATTACAATAAACATCTTGGTAATTACAACAAAAACTAATGGGAAAAAATGATTTATCTCATAAAAGTTTACTATACACCCAGTCTTACACACACATATACCTATAAAATGATGTGATGAAAAAATCCATATGATGCTGCATGGTTTGCATGTTTAATAGACACAGTTATTGCTTGTAAGCATAATAGTCCATATTTACTCGTCCAGTATTCCTGCTCCTGCTGATTGAGCATTGGTGTTTTTCGAATTATAAAAACATGGGATTCCCTGGTGGCGCAGTGGTTGAGAGTCCGCCTGCCGATGCAGGGGACGCAGGTTCGTGCCCCGGTCCAGGAAGATCCCACATGCGGCAGAGTGGCTGGGCCCGTGAGCCGTGGCCGCTGAGCCTGCGCGTCCGGAGCTTGTGCTCTGCAACGGGAGAGGCCACGGCAGTGAGAGGCCCGCGTACCGCAAAACAAAAAACAAAAGCAGCATGTTGCTTCAGTACTCACTGCTATTGTGCAAAGGGTTTAAACTTTTGTGCCTTTGTTTAAAAAAAAATCCTTAGCAAAATCTTCTCATTAAAATGTAGACAATATAAGCATCCAAAAATGTAAGTTGGAACTTGCACTGAAAAAGAAAAAACACTACACAAAGCTTTTGGATTGAACACTGTGCTTTTATCCTCTGACAATGTGGCAAACTTTCAGCATCTCCTGGAATATTTTCCAACTCCTTTAAACACCTGAAGGGTTTCTTGCACGTTGGATTGGTTGGCAGGGAGAGTGGGAGTAAAGAGAAAATAGCATAAAGGGGGAAAAAGAGAGAAAGGATACCTTCCAGATGAACCACCAAATAATCACATCCCTTAACAGTGACTTTATGAGGTCTAAAGCAAAGAAAATACTGCCAGGATAATTAACAATTCTGGTTTCAAAAAGCCGAAGTTGATTATCTAAAGGGCAGGCTGCTCTTTGAATTAAAGATGATATCTGAGGCATTTACAGCAATATATGTTATAGCCACCAATATTATACGTAAATATATAGGTCAGGAGTCCTCTCCAAACTGTCTAGAATAGCCAGACGGGTGAAATAATTGAGTGGAGGGGGCTGAGTAGAGACAGGAGGGAATACAGAGACCAGGCTCTTAATGAAATGGGCAGATGTTTCTCAGCCAACTGTGGCCGGGCAGGTGTGGCCCCATATGGACAGAGCTTCCAAAGTTCAGAAGAAGCCAGAAATTCTCATTTTCAAGTAAAATCTCCCGTGTTTTAAATATTGACACACACGTAATTAATTTTTTAAATGTACATAATTTTATCATTGCTATGCAGGCCAAACAAAATACATCTGAAGCTGAATTTACTGGGGACCACAAATCTTAACCTATGTCCTAGTTGTTCCAGCTCCCAAGCATCGTGGTGGGAGAACATTCTGGCTGTTCAGCCCCACAGGAGCCCCATTCAAGAGCTGACACCGTTTTGGGTACTAGTGAGAGAGTGGCTGGCCATGGCCGGTCCTTCAGGAAGACCGTGCTGAGCAGAGACTCTGCAGCGCTGGCCTCGGATGTCCCAGGTGACATGGAAGAACTACGCTCTGGCAGGAGGCCTGGGCTTCCAGACTCGCTGTGGAGACATCCCCGCAAGCTCCCTCCACACCTCACACGTGGAAGCAGGACTCACTCTGGGTTTTGTGTAAAGTCTCTCCTTTTCCTCCTCTCTATCCACCCCCTACCACAACCCAAACAGTGTGAAGGTTGTGCCCTTCTGCTTTCCAGAAGTTGCAAATGGTTTTGTGTATGAAGACTTGGGTCCATGAAGATAAAAGAGAAATAAAAACAAAGTCTCAAGATGTATCTTTAGCAAAAGATATAAAGGTATTTTCTCTAGCTAGTTCTTGTCCCGGTTTCAAGTGGACAGATTTTTTTTCACCAAAGAACTACCTAGTAAAGGAGGGTGGAAGACAAATCTGACATATGACAGATATGTTCTCAAAAAAAAAAAAAAAAACCCCAAACTTGCCTTCAACATACCCAAATCTTCTAAGCTCTATTACCAGATTACCAAACTGCCCAGGCTCAGGAAGAATCTGCCCTCGAAATGGTTTTTTTAACTAGCACAGGTTTGGTTTTGTTTTAATATTCTTAATTTTACCATTTGGGTGTGTGTACTCAACTCTCCAGTCTGCTTAAATATCCCAACAGGCCCATATGTCTTAAACCCAACTGAGGCACATATACGTTACCTGCCTGGCCTCTGGAGGTATGTGAATTTGCTCCCTTGGGACTTTATTCCTTTTCTTTTCTCCATACCTCCACTTACTTTTCTAAAAAGAAACCAACCTCAGAATGAACTCTAAGGTTAGATGCAATGCATCTGAAGCAATCATACGAAAACAGACCTACTATATGGAGGGCGGCACCAAACACTGATGACAAAACAGTGAGTAAAGACGTGGCTAGCCATCAGAGAGCTCAAGATCACACGGGGAGAAATAAATTAGCTAACAGGCTCACTGCCAACTCTGAGCTGCTCCAGCGTAGATGTGTTTGGGGGCCAGGGACACAGGCAAAAACAATTTCTCATTGGATTTCAGGGGGCTCTGGCCTCCCATCCTTTTTGGAGGCTGTTGCGTGGTTATCCTGGACCTATTTGCTTTTGACTGGTCAGGATGAGAACCAGGTTTTAATCAGTGAAGGCCCTGCTATTTGTGGGAGGTATATGGTCCCTCCCTCATCATTGTTGGGCTTGGCCATGAGCTTTGGCTAATGGGATGTGAGCAGATGTGTCCAGGCTGAAGTTCAAGAATAAAGAGGCACATGGAGCAGAGTCGACCTGAGCTGCAACCAAGCCACATTTTTGGTTTAACAAAACTTCATGTCTGTTACTGTTACTGTCACTGAGATTTGGGGGTTGTTTTTTACGCAGCAAAGCTAACTAATGCACTAGCACAGTTTACTGACGATTTTTTTTAAACAGGAGAAATGTTGACACTCTTCTGTTCAAAAAACATCCACATATCTGCTGACCCACTTAGCAGAAATAATAGGCATCCATGACAATGCAAGAAGAGAAATGGAATAAAATGAGAGGATGAACACCAAGTTCCTTATTTTACCCCCAAAATATGCCCATCCCCACTGATTTTGCCCATTTCAGTCAATGGTAACTCCATCTTTCTCATTGTTCAGAACATTAGTCATCCTTGACTGAATTCTCTTTCTTTCACACCTCACAACAGCAAAATCTGTTGGCTCTACTGTTGAGACAGATCACAGACCTGCCCCTTCCCGCCAGATCCACTGCCACAACCCTGATCCCAGCCACCAGGATGTCTGGCCTGAATTATTGCCACGGCCTCCTGATTTCCTACTCTTGGCCCTATCCCCTCAGCAGTCTACGTTTTGCCCCGTTTTCAGATGAATCTTTTTAAAAACTAAATTTATATCATGTCCTCCTTTATTTAACAGTTTCCAAGGCCTCCCATCTTATTCAGAGTAAAAGCCAAGTTCTTACAACTGCCCAGCAGGTCTCCTGTTCTTCCCCTGGTTCCCTTGAATTCAGCACACTGATATCTTTACTGTTCCTCCAACATGGTGCACACGGGCTCAGTTCAGAGTTTTTCCATTTGCTGCCCCTCTGCCTGGACTGCTTGCTCTTCACAGCGAGAGCCCAATGGCTTTTCTCACTTCCTGCAGGTCCGTGCTCAGATATCCCTGCTTATCAATGCAGCCTTTTCTGAATATCCTGTACATAAAAGAGCGAGCCCAGCCCCAGTGCCTCCCTTCTATCCTCTTTACCTTGGTTCACCATTCTCCATAGAACTTCCCACAATCTGACAAACTATATATATAAAGAAGTTAGTTCTTACACTCACTGACATAGAAAACAAACTTATAGTTACCAAAGGGGAAGGGGGGGGTGGATAAATTCAGAGTAAGGGATTAGTAGATACAAACTACTATATACAAAATAGATAAAAAAAACAAGGTCCTACTGTATAGCACAGGGAACTATATTCGTTATCTTGTAATAACCTATAATAAAAAAGAATTTGAAAAAGAATATATATATATATGTATAACTAAATCACTTTGCTGTATACCAAAAACTAATACAACATTGTAAATCAACTATACTTCAATTTTAAAAAAAAAAAAAGAAAAGAAGAAAAAGAAAAGAAGTTAGTTCTTTTCTGATTCCCTCTACTGAAGGTAAGTACCATGAGGATAAGTATTTTTATTTCGTTCACTACTTTATCCTCAGCTCCTACAAAGTGCCAGGCACATAGTAAGTACTCAGTATATCTTTCTTGAACAAATAAATATTGGAATCAGACAAATCTACCTACATTTGTATTCCAGCTCTGACACTTACTAGCTGTGACCTGGACAGGTTACATTACCCCTCTGACCTTCTATTTAACCACCGGATAAATGCGATACTAATCTCCTCCCTTCACAGTTTTTGCAAGGTATAGAGGTAATGCATTTTCAGTGCTCACATGGATAAAAGATAGCTGTTATGATCATAGATACTGTCTATCTCTCAGCTCTCTGATGCTTTCCTTCACCCTGCTCCAGCCACATTGGCCTGAGCGCTCTTGCTAAAACATACCAAGAGAGTTTGCACATGACCTTTGCACCTGCCATTTGCCTGGAACACTGGGCCCCAGCTCTCTGCATCTTCTCATCACTCAAGATGCAGCTATGATGGGACCTCCTCGCAGAAGGCATCCCTGGCCACCCTGCCTCAAGTACCCCATCAGTCACACTCAATCACATCATCAGTTTATCTCCTCCATAGATTTATCACCTTGTTATTCATGTGTTTGCTTGTCCTCTGCTTATCCCCACTAGAAGATAAACTCCAGGAGGAGAAATTTCATCTGACATGTCCACCAGCACTTCTGCAATACCTAGCACATAATACACACTCAACAAGTATCTGTTGAATAGATAAACAAAAGGCTTAAGGGAGGAAACACACACGCAAAATAACGTATATGCATAATAATACGTTCTTATGATCATTGTGGTAGAATCTCAGTCCCATGTGGATTGAGAATCAGGGGATGATGTGGGAAAAGAGAGAAGAGCAGAGCAACGAGAAATGTTTGAAGGATTCTGCATCCAAAGGGAAGAGGCCTGGAAAATATTTTATTTTAAAAAAGACAGAGTAAAGTGAGAGCATGGTTTGAATTAGGTACTAAAATAGAAAAATCATCAGTCTTACCCAAATGACAGCAAAGACCTAGGAAAGCGAGGGACCTTTGGCCAGAATCAAAATTCCAGTATTTACAAACAGAGGACAGGCACTGCAAAGAGGAAGCTAAGAACCCCTGCCTGACTCATGTTTGAGCAGACACATTTAAACATGAAGAGTTGGGAAGTAATTATGACTGGATAATTCAGGGCCAGCTCATCTTCACTCCACTGCTGAGTGGTGACAGTTTTGCCCTTTGGGCATAGAGACTGAAACGCCTCCTCCCCTTTGGGATTCAAAACAGAAATGAAAAACATCCCTCTAAAAAAGGTCACGCCTCAAGTTTGGGAGACTTGCCAGTGCGACCTGGAACCAGACATCAAAAAATTAAAATACTGCTTCAATTTCTGTAACTGCTTGACACATCTGTAAGTGTCTAAATGTAGTCTGCAGCCTGGACTAAGCCACCGGTGAGATGGTAAACATTTAGTGAGAGGACACAGCCAAACTCCATCTCACAGAATTCAAGGAAGCGGCTTTGATTTCTAAAGTTATTTCAAAGATGTTATTTATCCTCTTCTGGAAGAATGCATATAGAAACATCAGTGTTTTGCTTTTGGTAAATTGTATGAGCTTACAAAGAAGATGCTAAGCAAACTGACAAGAATATCATCCTTATACTTGTTCCATTTAAAGGCAGATATTGAGGCCAACTTCCCATCCAGGACTATCAGTGACAATTCATTTCTTCCTTTCCCTTTAGTGTTTCCTATAATTCACTCTGATTGTGGTGTATAGGCAGCAAGAAATGCCTGTAAAAAAGAGCTTTTAAACTCTTAGTTGTTTGCAGAATATTAGTAACACTATAAAAAGTGTATGTTAATTAATGCTGCATTTTAATAGATTTCCTGGAAGTTTGTAACTGCACACTATAAAGTCTTTCAAGATAATGTATTATACAGTGGTTATCATAAACTCCAAAGCAGTTCAAATATTCCTTTCATGTCTCAATAACTTTCCCCCAAAAGTTACAGTATTTAAAAGATGCCAATGCAGAAATAAAAAGGAAAAATCTTCCCCACCAGGGATATTTAAAATTTTTATCTCTCATCAGGATCAATCTCATTTCTTGGCAGCACTGTACTTAAGCTTGCTTGTAAGCAAAAAGCCATCTGCACCTTCCATCGGTCATATTAGGGTAAACTATGCCCCATCTAGTGTGGGGCAGGTTTTACAGAGGTCAGACAGTTCAGATACCTCACAACTTTCATATTCTTCTGAAACAAGACTTTATATATATGAACATCCCTTATCATTGTTTATCTCTCTAAGTTTGGGCAAAAGGAATTACTTGCAGTTCAAAGAATCCCCATTTTTTATGTTCAGCAGACAGACCAAAGGGAGAGTTTGATTGTAAGAGCTTCAAGAGAGTTCCACATTAAACTTCAACACATTTAAATCCACATTAAACTTCAACATTTGGGTTTGGGATGTTAAACTTAAGCCCCCCGATGCAATACTCTTCTGTGAATTTTTCAGGCAAAAGAAATGGTTGGTCTCTATTCCACACTGAAGGTTTTGAACATCCCATTCCAATATGAATCACCATTTCTGACAAAGGTAAACTTGTGACTTTAAAGAAGAAAAATAAGGGAATTCCCTGGCGGTCCAGTGGTTAGGACTTGGCACTTTCACTACCGGAGCCCAGGTTCAATCCCTGGTCGGGAACTAAGATCCCACAAGCCGTGCGGTGTGGCCAAAATTAAATAAATAAATAATAAAAATAATATGTGTTGCCAAAAATAGAATTTTTTTAAATGCCAGTGACTTGAATGGGGACCACAGTGGGAAAACTTTAAGAACAGAAATCTGAAATTAATTACACAAATGAGGTTCCATTTCACTCTTTTGATAAGGCCAGTGAATCATAAACAAGGCTGCCACAAATCCAGTTGGACTCTGAAAAATATACAACACTAATACGCACACAAATATCTCACTTTTCTCCTGCCAAATTATACACACAGTATTATGAGTGCTTTGCGGCTCTCAACGAAAGCCTTGGAAGCTATGTATCTCTTACTTTTCTTCATTCCCTAAGTCCCAGTTATAAAACATTTGTCATCTGGGCTCTGTATCTGACAGCACCTGCATTATATTATGTTTAATCTCAACGCCAGGAAAGGAATACATTTCTTGAACTTCTGAGCGTTATTATGATTTCTCCATCAAGATTCTAAGCCCTCACGGTGACCCTAATTGAAGATTCTTACCAGAATCTCGAAACGATCAAAATACATACATATATGTATGTGTGTGTCTGTGTGCACACACACCAACTTTGCAAGTTAATAGAGCCAAAAAGGGCACAATTCAAGGTTGCAAATACTTAAGAGAATTAACAACTGCCAAAAACGCAAGTAACTTATGTGGGAATCACAATCATCAGTTGTAAAGTAACCAAATATCCCAATTTACCCAGGATGGGAGGATTCCCAGGATGTGAGATTCTTAGTCCTGAAACCAAGACAGTCCCAAGCGAACTGGACAGTTGGTCACTCTAAAAGCTGCACAATGAAATTATCCATGGAGTTTTTTTAAAAGTTCCTCTTAGACTCAATGAGGCTACAAGGAGAAACAAATGTATAATTTGCTATTATTAATTTTTTACTGTCATCATCCTGGAATGCTTATCTCCGTTATAAACCCCCTTAGACCACTCCATTCTCTCCATCTCTATCTCTCCCACTCTCCTCTTTCTCTACTCCCTCCCTTCCCCCTCCCTACCTCTCTCCCTCTCTCCCTGCATTTCTTTCAGAAAGTCTAATTTTGTAAATACCACTTTGCATCCATACCTTGGAGACTTCATCTAAATGTTTGCCAATAAGACTTCTCTCTTTGTCCCCCAGTGCCACCTCCCACCTCTCAATAATGTAAATACAGTTAGTTGACTGAAAGCACATTTCACGTTTTGCTTCTCTCTTAAGCAACTCAGTTATGGGGTCCATACTGTGTGAGTCACTCATGCATGATCCTCAAGGAAGAACCAAAAGATGGAAGGGAAATACAGCCTGAGGAAATAGTCTATAAAGATTTCTCGCTTTCCTAATCCCTTTTCTCTAATGTTTCTTTGTAAATTTGTCAGATGGGAACGAAATTGCCTCATAACTCTCCAGACATGAAGAGCATCTCTGAAGAAAATTATGTACTTGTCAAAGCAAGAGGGAATTTATGTTGGTGTTCCTGAGATGTGATTTTATTCCGTCTATTTCCTTTGTGCACATCAGAGCAACTAGAGAGGCAAAAAACAACTCGTTTATGGATTTTTTTTTCACTTTGGTGCATTTTTTGCTTCTATTTTTCCCTTTTGTTTTCTTATTCCCCCCTCCTTTCATCTATGTTTATTGCCAGTGACAGTAAACTTCCATACAACAATCCTGTGATGATAGTAGCAATGATTTCTACCAGAGTAAGGCAGTTCAAACAGGCACAAAGATGATTTCCCCGTGGACAGTTCCAGAAGGTGCGGGTTACATTTTCAAGTCCTACCCGATGTTGGCCAGGGACGATCTGGGTACAGAGGTCTTGTTAATGTTCCTTCCAGGCGGTGGCATACTTCCTGAAATTAAATTCTTTTCCCTGGACTACACGTTATGGCTTGCACTTCCTGAATTCTGTTTTCTGAATTTAGAAGCTACAGAACCTTGCTTGCTTGGTAGGTCCAGTGTAAATGACAGAGTAACCTAACGGGGAATTTGAAGGCAGGCATGCCTGGGTTCAGATCTCAGCTCTGCAACAAACCGGCTTGGCAAAGTCTTCAATCTTTATGAACTTCACGTTTCTTATTTGTTCAACAGGAACACCTACTTCGTGGGACACTTTTAAGGCTAAAAGGAGAAGGTTTCCAAACTGTGAGAGGCTGTGTGACTCTGCCGATAGGAACCTGAATCTTGAGTCAGACAGTTTGTGTTGTGTTCCGGCTCCTCTCCTTCCTAACCAAGTGGCCTTGGGCAAATCACTCAGCCTCCGAGTTGCATCAGTTTCTTCATCTGTAAAGTGCAGATGATAATAAAACTACCTCACAGAGCTGTTACGAGGATCACATAAGTCCATATAACACGTAGGAATCTGCCCAACATTTTGTAACTGTTTGCTATTTCGTTACAACGTATGCCAACTGCCTGGCACAAAGTATTTCTTCAATAAACACTTTCCCTGGCCCTCCTTTCCATACACTCCTTCCTTGAAAGCCTGTCTCACTCACTGTGTTTCTTCAACATCCCGCGCAAGGCCCATCTCACCACAGGTGTCCAAGAAATGGAGAATTCATTAATGTCAACCTGCCTTGTTATTGATGATAGTCTATATATTTTGTTCATTTCCCCACTGCTTTGCAATACTTTTTTAAATACTGAAGAGAATAAGAAAAACATTCTTCTTTTAATAGCTTCCCCAAAAATTGTTCACTGAAAATTTACGTAACATGCATTAGGGAAAAGAAAGCACAAGAAACAACGCAGTGTCTTTTCAAACAAGCCAGGATTCTACAGAGCAACCCTAAGTGGTATTTCAAACCTTTCAGGAAGCTGATCCTCACTTAATAAGACAAATATTGTATGGATGGTTTAGATAGATTGGTAAGATTTTTCCAAATGGATTCCTTAAGGAAACATTATCTGGGAGTCAGGGTAATTACTTACTTTTTGTAAGAAATGGCTAAGGAACTCCAGAGCTGGGGTGACTGGTGGACTGTACTTCTCTGCCAGGAATAATCTCATTCTGTGTGAGGGAAAATATAAACATGCTCCTCCACCTTTGAAGGCTGTCCACAGCACATCTGAAATTCAGCTAGAGCCTGGAGGTTGGAAATTACACAAGAGAAAGTTCTCACTGGACCACAGACCTTAAAGCCGGAGAATCTTACAAATAAATTAGCACTATTCCATGCACTTTATTTAACCTGGTATACATAAACTTCAGTAATTTCAGGATGCTTCAAGCCTGGTTAAGTGTTTTAGGGAATAGTTCAATGCCTTCAAAAATGCCAACATAAGGGGAGAGCGGGTCTCCCAAATACTGGGACGCAACTGTGATTTTGTAACTTTGCTTTTCTTCTGTGAGCTAATGTTCAACCACTAAAGTAATTATAAGGCTTCAGGGAAGACCTGCCTTCACCCCAAGTCTATTTCCTCTACCGTTCTGATCAGAACATAAATTGTTTATTACCCCCTCGTTTACCAGCCCCCAAATATCATTACAATGTCTGTGCCATGATATATGTACGGTTGTTACCCTTTTAATGGATAAAAAAAGATTTAAGTACTTCATTCTGTTGCATTTTGACAGCTGTTAGCCATCATTTCTCCATTCACCTGCATTTAGCAATCCCATAAAGGAAGGCAATCTCAGAAGGAACGAGCACCGGGCACTGCAAGGTGATAATTCTGTATCACTCTGGCCTATAAATACCTGACGAGCTTTTGCTGAGTCAGTAGTCTGTGGCTGAGTGGCAGCCATGCCCTTTTATCTGTACGAGCGTCTCACGGCAATTGGACCACCAGCCCCTGCAGTGAAAATCCATAGTATTGATCAGGCCATTTCTCCACTGTAATTCTTTTGTAGGAAATCCCTGATGACAAATTTTATCTGCACCACTTTTTGATCACTGGTTTGATGTAAAGGATCTCCAAGGGCACAGTTAAGCGCTGGGCCGTTCCACGTTATCAAGCAGCCGTTTTATTTACTGAAACTACAATTGTGGTCACACGCACACACAAAAAGAGAAGGAGAGATGGAGAGTCGCGGGGGGAAAACTGGAGCCAAACAATCTTTCAAAGGGAACAGAAGGTAAAAGAGCTGGGAGGGGTTGCCTCAGCGACTTAACTCAAACGCAGGTCATCAAAGGCTGTTCCACATTTGTAACCACGATAAATAGTGGAAATGGTGTTTTGATAATGATGCTGAGATGATGTTAGGTTGTATGTTGAGACTGAGTTCGTCTATTTTTCTCCCTGTGCTAACCTTCCTCATCTCTTCTCCACAGACCTAAGCTTCTTCACTCTATGGCCTCAATATGTTAGGAGAATCTCTTTATCTGATGGTGTTTCAGCAGAGATTTGGATCAGGTAGGAATCTGAGACCCAGGTGAACTTCTGTAAAATATCTAAACCCCCAAAGAAAAAAGGAAAAGTTACATGAGCACCTATACCCTTACAGAATTGCTGGTCTTGCTATTTCTGGGCACAAGTGCAAAATGCAAAGAACAGGCAATGTCCCTCCATAGAGTCGCTACGCTGACACTTGCCCAGCTACGATCCAAGACGAGTCCAACTAACCCCCAGGTGCCTGGGCTGTGGAGGAAAAGCTCTCCTGGATTGTTTAGGTGAGCCTATGCATTCATACCTACTGTAGCCAGCTTTCTTGGCCTCAGCACTGTGAACATGTGGGGCCTGGAAAGTTCTTTGTGGAGGGGAGCTGTTCTGCACATTGTAGGGTGTTTAGCAGCATCCCTGGCTTCTACCCTCCCCAGCTGTGACAACCAAAAACATCCCCAGACATCGCTAAATGTACCCTAGAGAGGGGAGTGCAAAATCGCCCTGGTTGAGAAGCAGTGGCCTATGGGGCACTTGTGGGGGTCAGGGAGTGGGGATGAGTAGAGAAGGAGTGATGTGTCCAAAACACAGGAGATGCCTTGATCCTTTCAGTGTAGTTGGGCACAAACAGAAGTGAAACACATACTCACCAGCACCATAAACCAAATAATGACTAAACTAATTTTTCCACTTCAAGAGTTGCAAACTGTATTCTCTTCACCCTGATTTTGCCCACAGAGGAGTTTAATTTGGCCGACAATTTTGTAGTTGAATTTGAGCAGTTTAGGTGGGACCTAACCTCTAGGCATCCCTCCCAGCGCCCCCATTCCACCACCATGACCTTAAACCTCTCACTGGGCACTACTGCCTGGCCCTAAGGCATCTGTGCCCAAATTCATCTCCATGGTGATGTTTCCAGTACAGTGGTCCTCAAATGGAGGTGAATCTGCCTCTCAGGATGCATTCAGCCATGAGTGGACAAGTTTTTGGTGTCACAGCTGGGGTGAGCGGGAGGGCCATGCTACTGGCATCTCTAGTAGGTGGAGGTCAGGGATGCTGCTAAACATTCTACAATGCGCAGGACAGACCTGTTCTACAAAGCCATACCTGACCCCAAGCGCTGAGGCTGAGAAGCCCTGTTCTAACTAATATTGCATCCTCTCCTGCGAAAACTCACGTGCTTCCATTGATAGAAGCCAGAAGGAGAGTCTTCAGTGTGTGCACACAGCCATCTTGTTAGAAGTATCTACTCCTCCCATTCATCAAGCAGAGGCATAAGCAGCTCTCCTGAAAACCTCCTGCCCTCCTTGGCAGGGTCTCTCAACCTGCTGTAAGGAAAACATCACCATCCTTTATGTCCTGGCCCTAAAAAATGGTTGCTGTTTCCGCAGGGATGTTATCAGACCTGATTCTCTATCTGAAAGCACTCCAACAGCAGCAAGAAAAAGCAAAATGCTCACAGGGGCCTCTAGGTTCATCTAACTTGGCTCATGCACAGAAGCACTTGCTCAGAGAACACACCGTCTACAGTGCTGAGAGGGGGTTAAATGATTTTATTCCTTGCACGGGCTTTATGCATGTAGGCATGTGAGGGCTCCAAAACTTGAGGAAGTTCATTAAACGTGAACTCTCACATGAAGCGAAAACTGCACTTCAGTGACTACACCCAAATGCTGCTTGGAATTTTATCTAAAATCCTGGGGTCATTCATGCTGATGTCTACAGAGGTCGAGTAGGGATCATAGGCAAGTGAGCTGACAGGTGTAGGGGAGGGGGAGGGGTGGAGGATGGTTGCTAGATAAAATACATGATGCCCAATTAAATTTGAGTCTCACATAAGCAACAAATAGTTTTTAGTGTAAGCATGTCCCATAATTTTAGAAAAAATAAAAATAAGGGGTTTTTTTTAGGATAAGTATGCCCCAAACATTGCATAAGACATACTTATACTAAAATACAGCGTTTTGTTATCTGAAATTCAAATGTAACTGGGAATCCTGTATTTTTATTTGTAAAACCTGATGGTCTGGGGTGAACTGGAGGGAATTCATTCCATCTAAAGAGATCTGCTGGTTTGCAGATTTGACTAAATGTTACCACTAGGAAAGGCAGTGTTTCCAGATCTTCTGATTTTTTTTTTTTTTCCTTTGGCTGCATTGAGTCTTCATTGCTGCATGTGGGCTTTCTTTAGCTGTGGCGAGCAGCGGCTACTCTTCGTTGCAGTGTGCGGGCTTCTCATTGCGGTGGCTTCTCTTGTTGTGGAGCACGGGCTCTAGGCGCGCAGGCTTCAGTAGTTGTGGCACGTGGGCTCGGTAGTTGTGGCTCGCGGGCTCTAGAGCGCAGGCTCAGTAGTTGTGGTGCATGGGCTTAGTTGCTCCGTGGCATGTGGTATCTTTCTGGACCAGGGCTTGAACCCATGTCCCCTGCATTGGCAGGTGGATTCTTAACCACTGAGCCACCAGGGAAGCCCAGATCTTCTGATTTTTATAGCAAATTTTTAAAATATAAAATCTAGTGATTTACAATGCTGACAACTAACTTTTTAAAAAATCTAACAATGTGCCCTGAAAGGAAACAAGGAAGTCTGCAGGCTGCCTTCAGCTTGCGGGCATGGGCTCTCAACCTGGCTGCAGAAGAACATGCATTTGAGTTTCTATTACAAGCCAAGTGCTGGCTGTCAGAAGACGCCCATGGATAGCTTACTAAGTTCTCCCATCAACTGGAAGGCATGAACAACTACCATCACTTCCACGGAGGACATCAGGAAAGTGAGGTTCAGAGAGCATAAAGTATTTCGGCAAAGTTCCTGCAGTGTGGCACAGCTGGGGGCTGAGACCAGGCAGTCTCCACCCAGTACCTGTGTTTACACCCATCATACTGCACCATCTCTCAGGAGAAAACGCCTAACAGATAGCTTCCCACAGGGCATATTAATAATAAAAAATAATAAAGGTGGTTCTGAGTACCTCCTTCCAGACACATTCTGTCTCCTCAAAGCCTAGGAGGACTAGGTGAAGTCCTAGCCTAGGGTCAATCACATTGCCATGCTGGGCCATACTGAAGCCTCAGGCTGAAAAACACTCAGCAATACTAACCCTGCTTTCATTTAAAATGTTGATATTTGTTCATGATGGATTTGGATTCTTTGGCCTTAGATTTTTTTTCTAAATATTGCACTAAAATATTATTTTGTCTCAATAACAATTATTTTGGGGTGCCCCTTAAATTTTGCATCCAGAGCGAGTGTCTTATTTGCCTCACCCGCCTTTTACAGAATAGCATTTCTACATTTCTTGATAACATTTCAGAGTTTTGAAGTTTTATGGGGGAAAAATGTTTCACACTCAAAGATGTCCGTTACCTCTTTATTCAAAAGAGTAAAAAACTAGCAATAACTTTAATGTTCAACAGAGTGGAGTTGGTTAAAAAATATTACAGTACACCAAATGAAAAAACTGTGTACTATTAAAAGGATACTGACAAAGAGGTTTTGAAATGATGCTTAAGTAATAATGTAAAATGAAAAAAACAAGAAAATTAATTTATATTTGCAGCATGATTTCAACTATGCTTTAAAAATAGAAGGGAAAAACAACAACAAAAAAAAAACACTGAGGAGGGAAATGTAGCAAAAGGTAATGGCAGTTTTCCCTGAGGGAAACTCCAGGTGATTATTTTTTCTCTCTTCTTAAAGATAGGGTGTTGTCCTGAAAATAATCAAAAATGGGTTTTGGAATCAGATACCTCTATGCTTGAATTCTGACTTCATTGTATACTTTGGGCAAGTCACTTAACTCCTTCCTGCCTAAAACTATCTACCTCAGAGATTTGGCATGAGGGTTATATATCTGTGTGTGTATGTGTAATATGTAAACACACACACACACTCATACACATATATAATGATTTGCACAGTGCTGAGTAAATGTGACACTCAATAAGTAGTGGCTTATCAAATGTTATTTATACTTTTCCAGTAGTTGCCAAATTTTGATAAGGAACAAACACGATTATTATAATCAGAAGAAACTAAATGACAGAAAAGATTTTGAAAGCCCCTGATAAAAGAAAATTCCCTTGGTAGAGTCAGCTCTCCTTTAGTGCTTTCACAGGACACATACCCTGGAGGGAACAGGCCGTGTCTGAAGAGCCTCCAGACACTGTGGAGAGAAGGATGCGGGGATGGGAGGGGAGCAAGAACCCAGCAAGCCTACAGCTTGGCTCCTTAGCTATGAGCAGGTACCAGCTCTTCCTTTTCTTACAAGAAACGTGAAGTTACCTTGTCCTGTTTCAGGAGCAGGTAGATGCTTTTCTCACCACCCCCCACCCCAGTTGAATCCAGGTGGTCCTCCCTTTCTACTGACTAACAGCAGAACCCAAAATAGAATTCACGTGCCCATCTCACTCCAGCTGCTCCTGCAGCATTCAGGTCCCTGAGCCACTGGAGGAAGGAGCAAAGACTGAGCATTTGGAAATTTAAAATGAGGATGAAAATGAGAAATTCTATTATTAGGTAGCTCTGCTACCCCCACCCCAAGGATGACCAAGGTGTCACTAAACCAGGGATCACAAACTACAGCCTATGGGTCAAATCTCATTCACTGCCTGTTTTTATGAATAAAGTTTTATTTGAATACAGCCACAAACATTCACTTACTGCCCATAGCTGCTTTCACTCTACTCCAGCAGAGACCACCTGACCCTCAAAGCCAAATGTATTTACTATCTGGCCTTTTACAGAAAATGTTTGCTGACCCCTACACTAAACCAATGAATAAGTGAACAAAGCATAGTTTAAATGTTTTTATTATTTGGTGGTAAGCAATAAACTGAATACATAAAGAAATTCATTTCTCATTTCTTCTAAGACTGATCTTCTAAGAAAGACCACAGAGCAGTTGGCATTTTGTTTACAAAACACGAGGCCACACGTTAAGCCAATCACGACGGAAGGAAATGTGTCATTCACCTACAACAGTAAAGAACAGCACGAACTTTAGTCTATCCCGTGTTACTAATCCTATCTGGAAGACTTACTGATGTTTCAGTTGAGGATTCTGACCTCAACTGTGTTATTACAATGTGGTCAATACAGGAAACTACTGACTGAGCCTCAGTCCCTAATCGAAATTTACCTCAGTTTATGTGATTAAACACATTGTCATTTCCTGTCTGGATTAATGACAATTATGCAGACAGGAAGCCTGAGTTCAAACAAAGATTAACACTAACAATAAACTGAACAGACTAGGTCAAGGGTTTGCAGACTTCTGTAAAGGGCCAGAACATAAATATTTTTGGCTCTGCAGGCCATGTGGTCTCTGTCACAACTACTCAAAGTCGCACAAAAGCAGCCATAGAAAATATGTACATGAATGGGCATGACTGTGTTCCAATAAAACTTCATTTACAAAAACAGGTGGTGGGCCCCATTTGGTCTGCAGGTCATAGTTTGCCAACCACAGGAGTAAGGTTGCAAAATCAATTTTCCACAAGGTCCAGAAAAGTAACACATAAATTAAGTGAGTTTGTGTTATACAACTGGAAATGGGGAGACTGTGGTGCCCTGGGGAGCACATGCCCTCTCTAAGGAGGGTGGCTTCTACTCGGTCATGGGCGATATGGACTTAGTGTTGCCAGATCTTTCTGATTTTTTCTAAAAAGTCTGGATTTCCTGCTTCATATGTGAAATGCTGGCAATTCATTCAAATTAAAAAACAAACAGAAAAACGAAACTTGAGAGGATCAAAACAAACATGCTTAGGACTCAGGGTTTCTCAACCTCAGGAATACTGACATTTTCGTCTGGATAATTCTGTATTATAGGGGGGCTGGCCCTCCCCACAAATTGTGATGACCAAAATGTCTTTAGACTTTTCCAAGTGTCCCTTAAAAGGCAAAATTGCCCCCTGTTGAGAACCACTGTGACAGCTGAGCTTGGCCACAGGGCACCTGTTGCAAACTTGGATAATTATTAGTCTCTGCGTGGTCTTCACCTCTAAAT
Organism: Pseudorca crassidens; assembly: GCF_039906515.1. Classification (NCBI taxonomy): domain Eukaryota; kingdom Metazoa; phylum Chordata; class Mammalia; order Artiodactyla; family Delphinidae; genus Pseudorca; species Pseudorca crassidens. The sequence continues at coordinate 79,772,942 of NC_090310.1, read as the reverse complement.
ATTGGCCTCCGCACCACCCTTTACCTTTTAAATATGTTTTGCCTTGCTTTGCTTTCAGTTCCTTTTGGAAGAGGAAGAAGATGAGAACAGGATGAAAGGAACAACAACAACAAAGAAAAAGAAAACAGAAAAAATTGGGAGAGATCAAGATGACACAAAGGACTAGAGAGGAGAACTAAATGACAGTGGAAAATTGGAGATTCATGAGGGAAAATTAGAAACCGAATGTTAAACACCCTAATCTCAACATATTAGACCCAAATGATCATAGGGAAAAACCCATCCAAGAGAATTAAACTTTTTCTTAATTTAAAATAACTCCGAGGCCCTCACATTAAAACTTGGACACACATTCTTCATATGGTGATTCACTACTAATGAAATTGGGGAAAACCAGTATTTGGATGCACATTTATGAGGTTTCAGACAAATGCTATATAGATCATTCTCTACTCATCCTTCTTTATATCAATCACAAATTCATTTCTGCACTCAAAATGTTCTTGCTTTGCTTGGGAGTATTCATGATGCTTATTTTTAATATCACTGTTGCTCTTATATTGAAATACTCCATTTCTGCACTATATTTCAAACACTGCAAACCAGATGAACTATTTCAATTTTCCCAATGGTTGGCTAATATCAAACAGCTTTCTCCCTCTTTCTGAACCCTGAACTGGCCTTATAAAACAAAGCTGTTGAGTTCTCACTAGGAGAGCTGAATTCTTTCAAGGTGGAACTCACAGTCTTACTTTCTGGTGTTAGAAGAAGAAATCCCATCAGACAAACTTCTGCATTCTAATGCAGGGGGTAAGAATTTTGAAATGTTAAAGTGAGGTTGTGTTTAATTCCTAGCAATGTATTCCTAACTCATGGCTCTTCTCCATAGAGTTTGACATACCTTGTCCCCAACTAGGTTGATCATAGAGGATCTGAGAGACGAAGGTATCAGACTCTCAGGTTTTGAGTTTCCAAGGTCTAGGAAAAAAAAAAATCCTAAGTCATAAAAGAACACATGATTAGGTAGAGCAAGTTTTTCCCACCCAGTTAGAGGCTGGGGGAGAAAGAGCCAAAGCAAAAAGCTTTAGATGGTAGTGGAACTGTAGGTCCCTAGAAAGGGTCCCGAAATCCTAGGCCCACTTACCCACACACAGACATATCCCAGAATAGCCCCAACATGGATGGAAATGATAGAAACCCTAGAGAATTTCCAGGGGTCCAAAAAAGAGAGGGTGCTGGACTTTGTTCCCCAGGTAAAACTTAAAGAGATGGTGAGCTTTGTGGAGAAATTCTTAATACAGCTGGAGTGAGGGCCATGGAGTCGAACTGGTTAGGCAAGTCCCCAAAAGTCAGATGGGACTGGGGAATCTCCCAGTATTGTTCATGCCAGTGTGCCCAGAATGATGCAAATGAGGCCAACAGAGCAGATGAACCAGCCACGTGGGTCAGGACAAACAGAATGCAGAAGCAGTATGTGTGAACTGGACAACCAGAAACCAAGCAGCAGTATTAAATATTTCGTCCACTGACAGCCTGGATACACAATGGAGATTTGATTCGATGTGCTGTCCTCACCCCAACCACCCACTGACTCTGGAGTCCTATTTAGGTCGCTTTAGAAAGTACATGCATCTCCAGGGTGTTATGGGCTGAACTGTGTCCCCTCAAGTCCCTATGTTGAGGTCCTAAGCCCCAGCCCCTCAGAATGTGACTGTATTTGGAGATGGGGTCTTTAAAGTAATGATTAAGTTAAAAAATGAGGCCGTTGGGATAAACCCTGATCCACTCTGATTGGTGTCTTTATAAAACAAGGAATTTTGGACACATACACACTGGGGACACACACACATAGAGGAAAGGCTGTGTGAAGACACAGCAAGAAGGCGGCCGTCTGCAAGCCAAGGAGAGAGGCCTCAGAAGAAGCCAAACCTGGCAACATTTCGATCTTGGAGTTCTAGCCTCCAGAACTGTGAGAAAATTAATTTCTGTTGTGGAAGCCACCTTGTCAGTGGTATTTTGTTATGGCAGCCCGAGCAAACCTAATACACTGGGAGAAAGAGTCTGAAGCAGGGAAGACCCTAAGAAAATTCAGTGACAGAAAATTCGTTGTATCAGTCAGGATAAACTAGGCTATGCTGGGACAACAAACCTTAACAGTTGGACAGGAAGGTTTATTTCTTGTTCATGAGAAGCCAGCTACACGTCCAGCCAGCTCTCTGGGGCAGCTGACCTCCACATGGCAGCAGAGTATTTGAAGACATTTCCATCTTGCGGTATCTATGTATCAACACATCCGTCCACAACTGGAAGAAAAGAGAGCATGGATAATTACATATCAACTCCTAAATGTTTCCGCCCAAGAGTGGCCCATTTCCGCTCACATTTCATTGGCCAAAAACAGTTCTATGGTCACAACTAACTCCGAGGAGGCGGGGAAGTACCATCCTCCTATGCACCCAGGAGAGAACTGGAAATAGTGGTAAATAGACGTAACATCTACCATAAACATATTGACCCAGATCAACTGGTGTTAACTGAGAGTTAAGTAACTAATCTCCCACCTCATGATGGAATGGGGGCTCAGAAAAGGAAACAAATTTAGTCAAGGAAAATTAAAGTTCCATTCCTTTAACACCTGAATTTGCCATCTGTGATTTAGGGACTGCAGGCACAAAATTAGGGTGAGAACAGTTAGAATTGCAGATTTATAGAATCTCCATCTTATATCACTATTTCCATGATAATTTTGTATAACAAAAAACCGCAAGCCCAGTGGCTTAAAGCCATACCCATTTATTTTTAGCTCACAAGTCTGTGGGTTGGCTTAGTGCGTCTTCTGAGCTTGCTTACGCATCTTGGTCAGCTAGCAGCTGGGTCGGGGGCTGGATGATCCAGATGGCGTCTGTAGGAATGACAACTGTCTCCCATGTGAATGTTCATCTTCTGGCGAATTAGCCCAGGTTCGTCTCATGGCTGTGGCGGGACCTGAGAAATTGAAAGAGGAGACAGAAAGAGAGGGGCGGTGCAGGGAGAGAGAGAGGTGGAGACAGAGACAGACAGAGAGAGAGCGGTAGGGGGAGAACTGAGTGGCTTGGAAATAGCACCCATCATTGCTGCTACATTCTATTGGCCAAAGCAAGATGCAATGGGAGCAAAGATTCAAGGGTTGAAGGAATCAACTCTACCTCCAAAAAGGAGGAGCTTGCAAAAGGTATGAATATGGTAGATGGAAAATTGGGGTCAGTTTTATACCAATCTACCACACATGGAAGGAGAGCTAGTCCAAGCTCCAGTTGTTTTCAAGGTTTAGCATGCATCAGAATCACCTGGAGCTCTTGCTAAAAACCACACTGCTGGGAACCATCCCAGGTTTCTGACTCAGTAGGTCTGGAGTGGGGCCCAAGAACCAGCATTTCTAATTAGTTCCCAGGTAAAGTTAAGGCTGATGCTGCTGATCAAGGGATGGCACTTTGAGAATCACTACAATAGCCCCACTCGCAAATCAGCGAAACCTGAAAACATAAAGAAGAATTGCCTGGGTTACATAGCGGGCCCACATCTCCAGCCTGGGCTTTCTTTCCACGACACCTCGCTCAACTGGATGACCCACTGCCTTGCCTTTGTGCACCTCTGCCTGGAATATTGTCATTATTTTTATTATCATCGTTAGTAATGATTAGGAAGATTGAGGCATGACAAGGTGTTTAATATTCTGTCCAAGTCATATTAAAAGCTCTGGGCCCTACCTGAGAGGCAAAGTCTCAATCACAGCCAGACATGCAACACTCTGGCTGAGAACCCCCATAACATGACTGAAAGTAAGCAGTCCCTGTCAACCAAGCCATTAATCTACCCAAGAGGTCAAATGTGTCCCTGTGAATCACCATGGGAGCTCAGTGTTCCCGGGAGAGAGCTCAGCCAGTCCACCCACATATTTCCCAATCTAGACAGACGGTTTTCATGCCTCTCATTGGCCAATGGAAGAGACAATCTCTGTAAAAATGACATGACATTCATTTCTCTAAGTAACTACAGAGAAGATTCTCTTAATTATTTCCTTGTTCTTGGACCATGGTACCTTTATGGAAACCCCTCACTGAATTGCTTTAATGGCGTAATGTTCTTGTTTCTTCTTGAATGATGCTACAAGGTAGTATCCCATGAAAATCACCATCTTATTTGTTACTTAATTCATCTATCCCTCCACACTCCTAGGTCAGATGTCTTTACAAATACAGGTTTATGAAATGCCTTGTATCTCCTAAGGATTAGCAATATTTTAGATTTTCTAGGTAATGAGGAATTATGAAACTAGTTGTGCTACCCACACCCTTTCTTCTTTGGCCACCAAAAGCTCAGAGCCAAATTTAAAACTCAGTTTTAGTTGACCTTGGTCAACTAAATTCTTGGTCAACTAAATTCTTGGTCAACTAAATTCTTTTTTATTTGTTCTCGATGTTATATTACATTTTCTATTTTCCCAGATCCTAAATTTCTATATTTACTTCCATCTATTATTTCATTTTGTTTACTACTTTGTGTAGTATAAACATATTCTCCATTATCCCAAGTAAAATAAAATATTGATTAGATACTACCCACTAAACTTAAATCCTAAGTTAAATTTCTTGGCATATGGGGGGAAATAAGAGACACCTCTTTTGGGGGGAGGTGTGGAAAAGAGCTAAAGAAAAAAAAACTTTTATTTTGTAGGACTCAGAAAATTTAGAAAAGCAAGAAGTCGTAACTGGAAGTAAGTCCATGTGACTTTGAAGCCCCTCTCTGCACCATGGCATGACTGAGAACTCACTGGAAGTACTCCAGAAACCCCACAGTGTGTCCTGAAGGCTCTTCCCCAGCCAGAGCTCGGAGGCTTTCTACCTTCCACGGAGCCGCCAGTTTCCAAGATTCAGTGCCAGATCACTCAAAAAACAAAATGTTCTGGTTAAGAAGCAGTGTACAGTGTTATATTACCCAGATGCAAGATTTATGAAGTGCTTATGAGGTTAATTGGGGACAGACCCAGAGGAAAGAGAAGAGAAATAAAAAACAAACATCTTTATTGACACTTTAATGAAATCCAAAGAAGAATGAGCAGTTTTTTGGTCAAAATAATACTTTAGATAATATTGCATGAAAACAAGTGAATATTTTAAGCACTGGATACTCTTATGATGGTTCCCTTTTAGATGAAAACAGTAACCACATGTCCGGAAGGTCAAACAGCCTGTGATTTTGGACCATCTAAAACTATTATGTGCTTATTGGACCATTTAGTATGTGAACCTTTCAAACATATTTCTCTCTAAACCTCACTCTGCCATTTCCCTGAAGATAGACAGATGATGACAGCCGTGGAGTGACGTAACCAGTGTGGAGAATCTTGGGGCGATGGAAAGAATGCAAACACTGCAAGCTGTGGGCTGGGAGAGGCCACCATTTCTGCAGGAAGAATGAGTACAAACATGCCCAGGGGTGCTCCTAGAAACATCTTCCTTTTCATGTTATAATCCCTTTGGCTCATCCCAGCTCAGGGAATGCAGAATCACAGAACAAGACGTGATCAGCTTCCCGTTTCTGATGAAAAAGTCATTTTTGAAGCATTTCATTAAGAAGTGGAAGAGAAAAACTTCTCTCCCATTAAACACGATAGGAAGGGTTTAAGACATCCTTTTTCCACTCACTTTCTCATTATAAGAAATGCTGCAGCCAGTGTCACTCAGATGTAAACTAAAAGGTCAGTTCTTCAGCAAGGAGGCTTTGTAACAGGTTTGAAAACAGCATTGATACCACCCAAAGCAAACGCTGGACCCTCACTCGGGCTGGCCCACGGCTTCTGTATGTCTGCTCTCAGCAATGGAATTGCAATGGGACAAATGTTTCTCTTATTTCTCATCGTTTAGATTCTTTCTATGCTTAGTATCAGAAAATGTTAACTCCGTCTCATCCCTGACCCAAGAGATCCAGCCTCATGTAAGCCCCACAGCACAGGTTGGCTAATTCCCACCATCTGTGCCTAAGTTTATCACCTCCACGGAACTTTCTCAGGCGCTCTCTTCAGCCTTCCACACAGACTGCCAGAAGCCATTCTCCTATCTCTGAATTTTTAAAGCCCCAATTTGATACGCCAGTATGTTACCTGCATGTGTGTATACAGATGAGTGAAAGTGGATGCAGGTAAGCGAAGGTGGGCACAGGTCTTGCCTCAGAATACTCATCCATTCATTCTATAAATGAATGTTTATCGACTGCTCTTTGCTAGCACTTTCCTAAGAGCTGAGGACACAGGTAAATAAGTGATACAGGAAGCTTACTCTTGGAAGCTTACAAACTATCAGAGGGGTCAGGCATTATACCAGGTACTCAGTATGTTAGTTATTTGCAGATGTAAGAAGTGCTTCAAAGGAGAACAAAAGCCTTGAGAATGTGTCCCAGCAGAACCCGATCTAGTCTCACAATGGGGGTCAAGGAAGGCTCCCTTGAGGAAGTATCAGATGAGCATGTGTTAGATGGTAAAGGGAGAGAAAGGAATGTTAGTGCACACAGCATGTGCAAAAGCCCTGGGGCAGCAAGAAGATGGAATTTGTTTTAAGACTTCAAAAACCAGCCATGCTGAAGCAAAGAGAAATTGACTGGTAGAAGCTACATAGAGGTTCCAAATTCAAGTCACGTTACGTGGAAAGTAACTGGGAGTCACAGAAAGTTTTGATTACCTATGTGGTGTGATTATTGATAAGAAAACCAAATGTAGGAATTTAAAAGACATTTCCAAAATGTGAAGAATCACCTGGCTCTGGCTTAGCTTTTGATCTCATCTCTCCAATTTCGCTCACTATGCTCAGTTATGCCAGCCCCTCACTCTTCCTTGAACAAACCAGGGCCTTTGCATATGCTATTCCCCCGCCCCCTCAGATAGCCACATGGCTTCATTAACCCCCTCACTCCATTCACGTTTCTGCTCAAATGTCCCCTCTCCAGACAGGTGTCCTCTGAGGACCTGATTCAAAGAAACATCCATTGCCATTTCCTATCCTTTACCTTCCTCTGTTTCTCCAGAGCACCCACCCCTCCTTGATATTAGAGTATATATCCACTTGTTTATCAGCTGTGTTTGTTTTACTAGACTCTGAGCCCCACCAAGGGGTGTTCCTTGTCTGACTTGTTCACTGCTTTAACACCAGTGCCCCAAACGCTGGCCCCCAGTGGTCACTCAGTGACCATGGTAGAAAAGTGAATTCATAGAGAACGGGTCAAACGGGGACCAGGCTGTTTCAGGGCATCCGTTCAGGAGGTGATTTGTAGTAATTGAGTCAAAAAGGATTTGATAAAGAAAAAAACATTTCATATAACAAAGTTCCATCATGTTTTACTTCATGCCAAGTACTGGGCTGGGGTCTAGAGATAAAACAATAAAAGCCAGATAAGATTGCTGTCACAACAGAGTTTGCAACCTAGGAGTTTATAATATGATGTCATATGACAGGATAGTGATATGAAATGATAGGATAGGAAATGACAGTTTCCGTTCATTGAACAACTTACCAGGCTTGCTGTCACATGGATTCACCCCTTTAACTTGGTGCATGTATCAACTTTATCTCCATTTTACAGAAGAGGAAACAGAGGCACAGAGGTGAAGTCCCTTGAGCGGAGGAAAGAGGATTTGGAGCTAGGTTTCTATGGCCCCAGAATCCATGCTCTTACCCATGACTTCTCCCCTCCCCCAGAACAGCCTCAGAAAGGGGCTGCACCTTGTCCATGCGTGAGTCATCCGTGGCACAATTTCTGGCAAACAGATTCCCACTGATGTGACAGGTGTATGAACTGACAGTGGAGTTCTACAATCTGTCATCATAAACCCTTTTCAGGTGAGTTTCAATGCCTGAAAAAGTAACACAAGTCTACATTTTCTCTTCCCAGGAACAACTAGAGCAGCTAGCACTCATCAGGCACTTACCACCTCAGCGCTATGCTAAGGCTTTCACATGGATTATCTCACTTAATTTTCTCAACCACCCCCAATCCCAAAGTAGAAGAACTACTACTATATCAGTAATGATTTTTATTTTATTTTTTTCAGATTCAAGGGACTGAACTTGAATTTAAACTGGCTTACGGTGGGGGGGGGGGGAAATGATTCAAAAATGACTTTTAAAGAGATGAAAAGTATTGGCTAACAAAACTGAAAATCCCCCATACAGCTGGCCTCAGGCAGGGATGGATGGGGAGCTTCCAACAACAGCATGAGACTCTGCCCATCTCTCAGCTCTGTTCCCCTCCACACTGGCCTCCCCCCAGCCTTGTTCTGTCTACCTGGTGCTCCCCAGCAGCTCCTGGGTTCAGCCGAAAGATCAGATCTCTTTTCTTCCCAACACTGGGATAAAAGTTCTAGAACTGCATCCCACTGCCCCAGATTGGGTTCCTGTACACACAACCCCCCAACCAGTTGCTGAGACTGAGGGAAATGGGACATTTGATTGGGCACGTGTGATGTAAGCACATTACAATGTCCGGGAAGGAGTTGATGATCTGATCCACTAGGCTGGGTCCCCTAGAATGGAGACAGAGTCAGTCCCAGCCAAACCCCGGGGAGAGGAGGGGACGGCAGTTCCAAAGGAAAACAGGCTTTGTCACGAGCTGAAGAGGAACAGGGAATATAGAGCAGGTGAAGCCGGAGATGTTCGTTCTACATCCTGTTCCCATTTCACAAGTGAGGGATCTGGGACTTTTTTTAAATTTAAGATTCATCGCCATTATTTTAACATGAAAATCCAGGTTTCGGGGTTCTCTCAAAAAAGCAGAATCCCAGAGAATGCTGAGCCCACATTCCCACATGGCAACCACTGGCTTGAATTGAGGACTCGTCCCCTATATAGTCCCCTGTATAGGTTCCCTATACAGGCTGGGGACCTGTCACCAGCTGTCCTGCCATGGCCCCTGGGGGCCTTGGAGTCTGCAACCCCTGCTTTAATACTTCTGTATACATTGTGTGCTTGGGAAAAGGTTCTAGCTACTTTCGTCTGACTTTGCAGGGGGGCAGAGGTGACTGCCCACTGCATCTCCCACACACACAAAAAAAAGACCAGCTTTCTTGCAGGACTCAGCTTCTTTCCAGCCCGTATATCTGCCTTGGGGTACAGTGGCAGCCACCGTGCCAATACCCTGTGCTTTTGTGCAGGACAAGGTGCCCCCATTCTTGGTTCATCCCTGATGTCGTCTAAAACCCTGCTGACCTTCTGGCTGCCACCACCACTCAATGGCCCAAGGGTTTTGTGTTAAAGCATATTCAGTGCGCACAGAACTGCAGGATGAAAGTGCTGCTCTTTGTCTCCCTCCCAATCGTTCTAATGTCAACAGAGGTCGCCCAAAGTAACCCTCAGGGGCCTGGCTGTCTTGCTTTATCTTCATATCTTTATGATACCAGGCCTCCCAAACACACACATTTGCCTCTTCACTGTAATCCACTGAGATGGCTCTTAACTGCTACCTGCAAACACGCAGATGCTTGAGATGAAGCAGCTCTAGTTAAAACGTTTTTAATTTTAGGCCCGTGTGGAAGCCATCTTCGGGGCTGTGCACCTCAGACATGAAAGGACAGGAATCATCCGAGGGTCCTGTAAAAATGCAGATTCTGATTTGGCAGGTCTGGGGCGGGGCCTGAGATTCTCCCAGGTGATGCTGTTGTTGAGAGTCATAGAGGACCAGCTACATAATTCGTGAGTCCCAGTGCAAAATGAAAACATGGGGTCCCCCCATACAAAAAGGAAATAATCTTCTCCTTTCTTCTATGGTCCCTCTTTCTATCGGTCATGTTTTCTAACTTGTGTTTTAATGTTGTGCTCGCTTGAGCACGGGGATACTCGTGGGGTGAGCCCACCAGGGCAGAGGGCAGCAGCCGTCATCGGGCAGTGCCTGGAAGCGGGCTGCCAGAACCCACCCAGGGAGGCAGACAGGCAGCAGAAGGCGGGAACTAGTGTGAGCCGAAGCTCCAAGTCCCTGACACGAGTGATGTCCCGTCAGACTTACAAAACACAAATTTAAAGATAAAATTAAGGGTTTGAATATGGTGGCCAAGAACATTAAACCTCAAGCATGGGGCCCCCTTCAGAGTGTAGAATCTTCTGGCTCTGCCCTGGTTACATGACCAGGAAATGACCTCAAACCATTAGCATCCATAAAGACAAAGCACTCTCTGCTTTGGTTACTGATCCAACAAGGGCCACTTTGAAAAATCAAAAATATTATCTTCTATAAAGGAGTCTTTATAGGTACATGAAAGACATTGAAAGGCTGGAATGACTTCTTATATGGAATAGCATTATTTGCACTAAGAGTAAAGGAGGTAATGTAGAATAGTGGCTAAATGTACTGACTCTAGAGCAGGTAGGCTAGGTTCAAGCCCTGTTTCTATCACTATTAGCAGTGTGACCTTGACCAAATTACTTAATTTCCTTGTCCCTCAACTTCCTCATTGGTAAAGGTGTGTGATGAGGCTATCAACATACCTACACATAAGATCCTTATTAAGATTAATAAACTAATTGTCATAGGACTAACTATGAGCTTTATTAAGAGAGATGGTAGAACAAGACTGGCAAACTCTGGGCCCATAGCCTACCACCTGTTTTTGTAAATAAAGTTTTATTGGAACACCACCTTGCCCATTTATGTACTTATCGCCTATGGCTGTTTTCATGTTACAGTGGCAGAGCTGAGTAGATGCAAGGCTAAAATATATACTCTCTGGCCCTTTACAGGAAATGTTTGCCGGGAGAGCATAGAGAGTGGTTTTCAAGATGTGGTCTTCAGGAGTCATGGGTTTCACATAGGTGATTTAACCTGCAATTTGTTTAAATTATATCTAAGTCCTCTTAAAGTTGTAAAGAGCGAACATGCACTCTCAAACATGTTGTAGATCATCCTGTAACACCACTGAGGCCACCATCTTTCTAATTTGAACAGTCAGAATAACTCAATTTTGTGCAGACCTTGGAATAAATCTTCTAACTCTGGGAACATATTTTGAAGTCCTTGTAACGGCAACCTTGTTTGAGGAGGCTGTAACTCTGCCCTGCTCTTTTTCAAAAGTTCTGAGCTGCACAATGTCCACCCCCATAAATTTGTACCAGTGAATGCGCTGGCATGGCACGTGTAGGACATCAGGAGTTAAATGCCAGGCGAAGGTCAGGTGCACCTACTCAAGGTGGGCACAAGGGTACAGGTAACAAGCCATTCAAAAGGAATAGTGTTACCTGCTTGTTATCGCTAAGGTGCTCATCAGACCACCACCAACTTGATAATATATAAATATTATTATAATCCCCATTTTATACACGAGGAAGCCAAGGATCAGAGAGGTTGTGTGATTACCCAAGGCTACTCAGCGGGTAAATGGTAAAGTCAAGATTGGAACTGGCAGTCTGACACCAGGAAAAACCCTCTAACCCAAGGGTTTGCAAATGTTTTCTGTAAAGGGCCACCGGATAGTAAATATTTTCAGCTTTCCATATGGTCTCTGCCATAACTCCTCAACTCGGCTGTTGTAGCAGAAATCAGTCACAGACAATATGGAAATAAATGGATGTGACCATGTTCCAATAAAGCTTTCTTGACAGAAACACGTGACAGGCTGGATCTGGCCCACTGGCCGTTGTTTGCTCATTCCTACTCTACCACTAAGTTAGGACCACTGCTGCTAATACGCATATTAGAATAAATAATCATTAATAGTATTGACTCCCATTATGAAAATAAGAACAACTGTGTGTGTCTCTGATTGCACAAAAACAGCCAACTCAAGCTGTCTTTTTTTCTTCCAGAGCTACATTCATTTCTGAACTGAAAGGCCCCTTTATTTAGCTTCATCTTGCCGCCATCCAAGAGGGGGAAGCTACAACAAAATCCTCCTCTCCGATGGGATTTAGTCAATCACGTCGACAATACAGCTTGACCTCTGCTTTCAACTAAGGCAGGTGGGGACATCTGGGACTGCTCTCGGGGCACGGCACAGCAAGCTGCCGCCATGCCCAAGGTGGTCATCAGCTCGTGGATTTCAACCCAACTCCTGGGGACTGGGGATGCCAAAATCTGCCCCAAAATACCTGTCAGCAATTAGGAGCACAGGAAACAGGGATCAGGTTTCCTGGGTAGGGAGATCTTTTAAGCATCAGGAAGGTTGGCAAAACCCATACAAGAAGGCCTGCTGTAGGGCTAGCAGAAGAGTGACTCATAACCCATCAAATGGCAGAGCCCAGTTCGCTCCATTAGGATGATGTGACGCGTCTCTTCATAAAGAGGGACCACGTGTGACAGGAGCCGATAGAAATTGAGAAAAACTTGTTTTCAGATTGAAGAGCAGTGATCAGTCTCGACAGGGTCCCTTCAACCCAATTTTGCCCCCTGCGCTTTCCGGAAGCAAACACCAGCCAGCAGTGTGTTCTCCTTCCCCCAAAGTTCAAAGGGTGAGATGTGAACACAGCCAGTAAAAAGCCCTGAATGTCTGTGGCTTGTAGGGGTCGTAATTCTTTCCCGCAAAGTTACCTTTCCTGTTTCTATGAATTACTCTTACATTCTTGTAAGAGATATGGTTTGAGGTATTTATGGTGCATTCAATTCTGCTATCATTGATTTACTGAACGAAACCAGCTCAGGGATATGATGGAAAGGCCCTAACTCCAAAAACTCTTCCATCTCGGCACGAAGAGCATTTTCTGCCCTGTTGGCCTCCTGCAGATGACCAGCGGAGATAAACAGAGGGCACTCCACTGCCTGTTGCAATGTGCGTGGTGATGTGAAGGAATCAATCAGACAAAAGCAGATTATTACAGTGTCTGAGAGAGATCAAACAGTGCTAGCATCCGCACCCACACACGCCTGATTTACAGGCTGGCTGATAAAGTGCTGCAGCTCACTGTCAGAAGAACATGACAGCTCCTTGAGCTCTGTGGATAAATTATTGCTGAAGCCCATGATAACATTTCTCCACCTAGCAACCAAACATAACAGGATGTGGCTTTTAGTACTAGGAGCCAAATGATACAAAGACGAGAGGCCCAGGAGCTCTCGAAGCTCTGAAAGCCTATTCTAAGATGGAATAGGAAAATAGCAGCCTCATGAAAACATACATGAAATCTATGAGCAATTAATAACTCTGCAGGCGATTTGCAGACCTTCCCCATCCAGGCAGGTGCACAAACGAACATGTTCTCTTTTATGATGAATATTCCTATAACCAAAAGGTACATTTGTTGATCCTTCGCTCTGTGCCAGGAACAGTGCTGAGTGTATAATGTTGCATCCAAGTGGCGATTCCAAAGGTGGACCACATATGCCCGGCGGAGTCAACCTTGACAACAGAACTGAGCAACACTAACTCCCACACTGAGAAAAGTTACCCCTTTTCTGCTTCTCTATTCTGTTCCCAATTACATCAAGGAGAGACCTTGTGTGGTACTAGGCTGTCTCAAACACCTAACAACTGAAAATTTTTTTTTAAACAAAGAAAGGGCAAACATATCAAACTAGATTCTGTGAGGCCAGCATTGTTTTGCTTTTACTATTTTCATTTTTTAAATCTTCATCTTTTTCAACAGAAACAGACTCACAGACATAGAGACACACAATAGAGACACACATAAAGACCACAACAGATTTGTGGTTGCCAAGGGGGAGAAGGGGTGGGGGAGGGATGGAATGGGATTTGGGGATTAGCAGATGCAAATTATTATACATAGAATGGATAAACAACAAGGTCCAACTATATAGCACAGGGAACTAACTACATTCAATATCCTATGATAAACCATAATGGAAAAGAATATGAAAAAGAATGTATATACACATATAACTGAATCACTTTGCTGTACAGCAGAAATTAACACATTGTAAATCAACTACCCGTCAATAAAATAAAATTTTAAAAAGTAATAAATAAATAAATCATCATCTTTTTCAAGTGATATTGGTTTTTCAATTGATGGAGGTGATATCGGGTATCACCCTCATGGAGACATGCACTCCACGAGGGCAAGGAGTTTTGTCTTATTTGTTCACCTCTGTATCTCCCAAACCTCAACAGTGCCTAGACAAGTAGACAATTGGTAAATGTTTCTTTAATGACATTAATTAAATAAAAATAATAAGCAGATGATAGCATAAGTGGTACCTAAATATAGCAAAATTTGCGACGAGTTTGCAAGATGGTATGGAGATATGTGAAATATGTGAAAGTGGACTTCCCTGGTGGCGCAGTGGTTGGGAATCTGCCTGCCAATGCAGGGGACACGGGTTTGAGCCTTGGTCCGGGAAGATTCCACATGCTGTGGAACGGAAAAGCCCATGAGCCACAACTACTGAGCCTGCGCTCTGGGGCCCACAAGCCACAACTACTGAGCCCATGTGCCACAACTACTGAAGCCCGCACACCTAGAGCCCATGCTCCGCAACAAGAGAAGCCACCGCAATGAGAAGCCCATGCACTGCAACGAAGAGTAGCCCCCGTTCGCTCCAGCTGGAGAAAAGCCCACACGCAGCTACGGCCCAACACAGCCAAAAATAAATTTATAAAAATATATATATAAGTGAAAGTGATATTCTAACAAATAATGTTTACTATAGCAGACAATTTACCCTAATCCTACAAGATAGAAACTATTATTTACTTTTTGGGTAAGGAAAGTGATGCCCCAAGACATTAGGTGACTCATTCAAAATCGCAAACCTATGCGGCAGCACCTGAACTCTGTCTGCGTGCTCCGTCTCAGAAGTGAGCCGCTCCATCCAACTGCTTCCTTGTCACTTACAGAACTACATCATGAGACAGCTGCCATTATCGTTTTTCCAAATGAAAGATAATTGATTTTAAGGAACCTGCCCAAGGTCACGCCAGGGTTCAGCAGCCCTGGGATTCGAACCCAGCTCTGCTTGGCTGACCACTCTCCCCTATGTGACCCTGTCTCCAAAGAAACCTGTTCCAAATGATGATGCAAACTGCTGGAAATTAGATTGTAAGTGGAAGCTAATTAAAATTTTGGGTCACACTTGCCTTGGATGCTCTAAATATATTCCAGACAATAGAACCATCATTTGGTCGGTGAAACAGGATATTAGCACAGCACCTAAATGCATTTGAGATATCACTTACAATCACCAGGGACAGTGGCCAAAGGTAAAATAATAGCCTCAATAGTGTTTACTTTAGAAACATACAAACATACACTTGCATAAATGAAAAGACTGAGTTCTTTCCTTACCTTTGTCCTGCAGGTATCAAGATAAGCAACCATTACTGGTAATGAGGAGGGAATCGTGCCATCCTTGGGAGTGAAGAAATGAACAAAAGGGCTAGGAATCCCATTAAAGATTAATCCTCAAAAAGCTGAAAGCATGACTGATATACAAGTATAGAATAAATGTGTCAAAATTTTTACTCAACTTATTAATGAGGGAACCAAAATGATAGCGGAGTGGTTCAAAGGAGGAGGCAAGGAATGCAGGTATATACTGTAAGTTGTTCAAAAGGAGCCGACACGAATTTGCTAAGAGATTCAAAACATGGCAAAGTCCTACAGTCACTAAACCATAACTGTTTGGGGTTCTTTTTCTTTTTAAAACATCTTTATTGGAGTATAATTGCTTTACAATGGTGTGTTAGTTTCTGCTTTTTTAACAAAGTGAATCAGCTATACGTATACATATATACCTGTATCTCCTCCCTCTTGCGTCTCCCTCCCACCCTCCCTATCCCACCCCTCTAGGTGGAAACAAAGCACCCGGCTACTCTCCCTATGCTCTGCGGCCGCTTCCCACTAGCTATCTATTTTACATTTGGTAGTGTATATATGTCCATGCAACTCTCTCACTTCGTCCCAGCTTACCCTTCCACCTCCCCGGTCCTCAAGTCCAATCTATACTTCTGTGTCTTTATTCCTGTCCTGCCCGTAGGTTCTTCAGAACCTTTTTTTTTTTTTTTGATTCCATATATATGTGTTAGCATACAGTATTTGTTTTTCTCTTTCTGACTTACTTCACTCTGTATGACAGACTCTAGGTCCATTCCACCTCACTACAAATAACTCAATATCGTTACTTTTTATGGCTGAGTAATATTCCATTGTATATATGTGCCACATCTTCTTTATCCATTCATCTGTTGATGGACACTTAGACTGCTTCCATGTCCTGGCTATTGAAAATAGAGCTGCAATGAACATTGTGGTACATGACTCTTTTTGAATTATGGATTTCTCAGGGTATACGCCCAGTAGTGGGATTGCTGGGTCATATGGTAGTTATAATTTTAGTTTTTTAAGGAACCTCCTTACTGTTCTCTATAGTGGCTGTATTAATTTACATTCCCACCAACAGTGCAAGAGGTTTCCCTTCTCTCCACACCCTCTCCAGCATTTATTGTTTATAGACTTTTTGATGATGGCCATTCTGACTGGTGTGAGGTGATACCTCACTGTAGTTTTGATTTGCATTTCTCTAATGATTAGTGATGTTGAGTATCCTTTCATGTGTTTGTTGGCAATCTGTATATCTTGTTTGGAGAAATGTCTGTTTAGGTCTTCTGCCCATTTTTGGATTGGGTTTTTTTTTGATATTGAGCTGCATGAGCTGCTTGTATATTTTAGAGATTAATCCTTACTCAGTTGCTTCGTTAGCAAATAATTTCTCCCATTCTAAGGGCTGTCTTTTTGTCTTGTTTATGGTTTCCTTTGCTGTGCAAAAGTTTTAAGTTTTATTAGGTCCCATTTGTTTATTTTTGTTTTTATTTCCATTTATCTAGGAGGTGGGTCAAAAAGGATCTTGCTGTGATTTATGCCAAAGAGTGTTCTGCTTATGTTTTCCTCTAAGAGCTTTATAGTGTCTGGCCTTACATTTAGGTCTTTAATCCATTTTGAATTTATTTTTGTGTATGTTGGTAGGGAGTGTTCTAATTTCATTCTTTTACATGTAGCTATCCAGTTTTCCCAGTACCACTTACTGAAGAGACTGTCTTTTCTCCATTGTCTATTCTTGCCTCCTTTATCAAAGATAAAGTGACCATAGGTGTGTGGGTTTATCTCAGAGCTTTCTATCCTGTTCCATTGATGTATATTTATTTCTGTTTTTGTGTCAGTACCAGACCGTCTTGATTACTGCAGCTTTGTAGTATAGTCTGAAGTCAGGGAGCCTGATTCCTCCAACTCCATTTTTCTTTCTCAAGATTGCTTTGGCTATTCAGAGTCTTTTGTGTTTCCATACAAATTGTAAAATTTTTTCTTCTAGTTCTGTGAAAAATGCCATTGGTTGTTTGATAGGGATTGCATTGAATCTGTAGATTGCTTTGGGTAGTATAGTCATTTTCACAATGTTGATTCTTCCAATCCAAGAACATGGTATATCTCTCCATCTGTTTGTATCATCTTTAATTTCTTTCATCAGTGTCATATAGTTTTCTGCATACAGGTCTTCTGTCTTCTTAGGTAGGTTTATTCCTAGGTATTTTATTCTTTTTTGTTGCAATGGTAAATGGGAGTGTTTCCTTAATTTCTCTTTCAGATTTTTCATCATTAGTGTATAGCAATGCAAGAGATTTCTGTGCATTAATTTTGTACCCTGCTACTTTACCAAATTCATTGATTAGCTCTAGTAGTTTTCTGGTAGCATCTTTAGGATTCTCTATGTATAGTATCATGTCATCTGCAAACAGTGACAGTTTTACTTCTTTCCAATTTGGATTCCTTTTGTTTCTTTTTCTTCTCTAATTGCTGTGGCTAAAACTTCCAAAACTAGGTTGAATAATAGTGGTTAGAGTGGGCAACCTTGTCTCGCTCCTGATCTTAGTTGAAATGGTTTCAGTTTTTCACCACTGAGAACAATGTTGGCTGTGGGTTTGTCATTCATGGCCTTTATTATGTTGAGGTAAGTTCCCTCTATGCCTACTTCCTGGAGGGTTTTTATGATAAATGGGTGTTGAATTTTGTCAAAAGATTTTTCTGCATCTATTGAGATGATCATATGGTTTTTCTCCTACAATTTTTTAATATCGTGTATCACATTGATTGATTTGCGTATATTGAAGAATCCTTGCATTCCTGGGATAAACCCCACTTGATCATGATGTATGATCCTTTTAATGTGCTGTTGGATTCTGTTTGCTAGTATTTTGTTGAGGATTTTTGCATCTATGTTCATCAGTGATATTGGCCTGTAGTTTTCTTTCTTTGTGACATCTTTGCCTGGTTTTGGTATCAGGGTGATGGTGGCTCATAGAATGAGTTTGGGAGTGTTCCTCCCTCTGCTATATTTTGGGAGAGTTTGAGAAGAATAGGTGTTACCTCTTCTCTAAACGTTTGATAGAATTCGTCTGTGAAGCAATCTGGTCCTGGGGGTTTTTTGTTGTTGTTGTTGGAAGATTTTTAATCCCAGTTTCAATTTCAGTGCTTGTGACTGGTCTGTTTATATTTTTTATTTCTTCCTGGTTCAGTCTCGGAAGATTGTGCTTTTCTAAGAATGTGTCCATTTCTTCCAGGTTGTCCATTTTATTGGCATAGAGTTGTTGTAGTAATCTCTCATGATTCTTTGCATTTCTGCAGTGTCAGTTGTTACTTCTCCTTTTTCGTTTCTAACTCTATTGATTTGAGTCTTCCCCCTTTTTTTCTTGATGAGGCTGGTTAATGGTTTATCAATTCTGTTTATCTTCTCATAGAACCAGCTTTTAGTTTTATTGATCTTTGCTATCATTTCCTTCATTTCTTTTTCTTTATTTCTGATCTGATCTTTATGACTTCTTTCCTTCTGCTAACTTTGGGGGTTTGTTGTTTTTTTTTCTCTAATTGCTTTAGATGTAAAGTTAGGTTGTTTATTTGAGGTGTTTCTTGTTTCTTGAGGTAGGAGTGTATTGCTGTAAACTTCCCTCTTAGAACTGTTTTGCTGCATCCTATAGGTTTTGGGTCGTCGTGTTTTCATTGTCATTTGTTTCTAGGTATTTTTTGATTTCCTCTTTGATCTCTTGGTTATTTAGTAGCGTATTGTTTAGACTCCATGTGTTTGTATTTTTTACAGTTTTTTTTCATGTAATTAATATCTACTCACATAGCATTCTGGTCAGAAAAGATACTTGATATGATTTCAATTTTCTTAAATTAAACAAGGCTTGATTTGTGACCCAAGATATGATCTATCCTGAAGAATGTTCCATGAGCACTTGAGAAAACAGTGTATTCTGTTGTTTTTCAATGGAATGTCTTATAAATAGGACATTAAAATCAATTAAGTCCATCTTGTTTAATGTGTCATTTAAAGCTGTGTTTCCTTATTTATTTTCACTTTGGTTGATCTGTCCATTGGTGAAAGTGGCGTGTTAAAGTCCCCTACTATGAGTGGGTTACTGTTGATTTCCCATTTTATGGCTGTTAGCATTTGCCTTGTGTATTGAGGTGCTCCTATGTTGGGTGCATAAATATTTACAATTGTTATATCTTCTTCTTGGTTTGATCCCTTGATCATTATATAGTGTCTTTCTTTGTCTCTCGTAATAGTCTTTATTTTAAAATCTATTTTTTCTGATATGAGAATTGCTACTCCAGCTTTCTTTTGATTTCCACTTGCATGGAATATCTTTTTCCATCCCCTCACTTTCAGTCTGTATGTGTCTCTAGGTCTGAAGTGGGTCTCTTGTAGACAGCATATATATGGGTCTTGTTTTTGTATCCATTCAGCCAGTCTATGTCTTTTGGTTGGAGTATTTAATCCATTTACATTTAAGGTAATTATCAATATGTATGTTCCTATTACCATTTTCTTAATTGTTTTGGTTTGTTATTGTAGGTCTTTTCCTTCTCTTGTGTTTACTGCCTAGAGAAGTTCCTTTAGCATTTGTTGTAAAGCTGGTTTGGTGGTGCTGAATTCTCTTAGCTTTTGCTTGTCTGTAAAGGTTTTAATTTCTCCGTCACATCTGAATGAGACCCTTGCTGGGTAGACTAATCTTGGTTGTAGGTTTTTCCCTTTCACCACTTTAAATATGTCCTGCCACTCCCTTCTGGCTTGCAGAGTTTCTGCTGAAAGATGAGCTGTTAACCTTATGGGGATTCCCCTGTATGTTATTTGTTGCTTTTCCCTTGCTCCTTTTAATATTTTTTCTTTGTATTTAATTTTTAATAGTTTGATTAATTTGTGTCTTGTTGTGTTTCTCCTTGGATTTATCCTGTATGTGGCTCTCTGCACCTCCTAGCCTTGATTGACTATTTCCTTTCCCATATTATGGAAGTTTTCAATTATAATCTCTTCAAATATTTTCTCAGTCCATTTTTTTCTTCTCTTCTTCTTCTGGGACCCCTATAATTCAAAAGTTGATGCATTTAATGTTGTCCCAGAGGTCTCTGAGACTCTCAATTCTTGTCATTCTTTTTTCTTTATTCTCCTCTGCGGTAGTTATTTCCACTATTTTATCTTCCAGGTCACGTATCTGTTATTCTGTCTCAGTTATTCTGCTATTGATTCCTTCTAGAGAATTTTTAATTTCATTTATTGTGTTGTTCATCATTGTTTGTTTGCTCTTTAGTTCTTCTAGGTCCTTGTTAAACATTTCTTGTATTTTCTCCATTCTATTTCCAAGATTTTGGATCATCCTTATTATCATTACTCTGAATTCTTTTTCAGGTAGACTGCCTATTTCCTCTTCATTTGTTAGGTCTGGTGGGTTTTTACCTTGCTCCTTCATCTGCTGTGTATTTCTCTGTCTTCTCATTTTGCTTAACTTACTGTGTTTGGGGTCTCCTTTTTGCAGGCTGCAGGTTCATAGTTCCCATTGTTTTTGGTGTCTGCCCCCAGTGGGTAAGGTTGGTTCAGTGGGTTCTGTAGGCTTCCTAGTGGAGGGGACGGGTGCCTGTGTTCTGGTAGATACGGATGGATCTCGTCTTCCTCATGGGCAGGACCATGTGTGTTTTGGGGTGTCTGTAAACTTAGTATGATTTTAGGCAGCCTCTCTGCTAATGGGTGGGGTTGTGTTCCTGTCTTGCTAGTTATTTGGCATGGTGTGTCCAGCACTGTGGCTTGTTGTTCATTGAGTGGAGCTGGGTCTTAGCGTTGAGATGGAGATCTCTGGGAGAGCTCTCACCAACTAATATTACGTGGGGCTGGGAGGTCTCTGGTGGTCCAATGTCCTGAACTCGGCTCTCCCACCTCAGAGACTCAGGACCGACACCCAGCCAGAGCACCCAGACCCTGTCAGCCACATGGCTCAGAAGAAATGGGAGGAAAAAAAGAAAGAAAAAAATAATAAAATAAAGTTCTTAAAAAAATTTAAAAATAAAAAAAAGAGAGCAACCAAACCAAGAAACAAATCCACCAATAATAACAAGCACTAGAAACTATATTAAGATAAACATAAAACCAGAAACAAATTAGATGCAGAAAGCACACCCCAAGTCTACAGTTGTTCCCAAAGTTCACTGACTCAATTTTGGGATGATTTGTTGTCTATTCAGGTATTCCATAGATGCAGGGTACATCAAGATGATTGTGGAGATTTAATCCACTGCTCCTGAGGCTGTTGGGAGAGATTTCCTTCTCTTCTTTGTTCGCACAGCTCCTGGGGTTCAGCTTTGGATTTGGCCCCGCCTCTGTGTGTAGGTCGCCCTCTGGCTTGTGTTTGTAACCCAGACAGGAGGGGGTTATAGCAGTGGCTGATTAGGGGGCTCTGGCTCACTCAGGCTGGGAGAGGAAGGGGTATGGAATGCGGGGCGAGCCTGTGGCGGCAGAGGCTGGCATGACATTGCACCAGCCTGAGGCGCACCGTGCGTCCTCCCGGGGAAGTTGTCCGTGGATCACGGGACCCAGGCAGTGGCGGGCTGCACAGGCTCCTGGGAGGGGAGGTGTGGATAGTGACCTGTGCTCGCACACAGGCTTCTTGGTGGCTGCAGCAGCAGCCTTAACATCTCATGCCCATCTCTGGTGTCCACACTGATAGCCACAGCTTGTGCCCATCTCTGAAGCTCGTTTAGGCAGTGCTCTGAATCCCCTCTCCTCGCGCACCCCGTAACAATAGTCTCTTGCCTCTTAGGCAGCTCCAGACTTTTTCCCGGACTCCCTCCTGGCTAGCTGTGGCATACTAGCCCCCTTCACCCTGTGTTCACGCAGCCAAACCCAGTCCTCTCCCTGCGATTCGACCAAAGCCCGAGCCTCAGCTCCCAGCCCCCACCCACCCCAGCGGGTGAGCAGACAAGCCTCTCGGGCTGGCGCGTGCTGGTCGGCACCGATCCTCTGTGTGGGAATCTCTCCGCTTTGCCCTCCGCACCCCTGTTGCTGTGCTCTCCTCCGCAGCTCCGAAGCTTCTCCCCTCCACCACCTGCAGTGTCTGACCGCGAAGGGGCTTCTAGTGTGTGGAAATTTTTCCTCCTTCATGGCTCCCTCCCAGAGGTGCAGGTCCCGTCCCTATTCTTTTGTCTCTGTTTTTCCTTTTTTCTTTTGCCCTACCCAGGTACGTGGGGAGTTTCTTGCCTTCTGGGAAGTCGGAGGTCTTCTGCAAGTGTTCAGTAGATGTTCTGTAGGAGTTGTTACACATGTAGATGTATTTTTGATGTATTTGTGCGAAGGAAGGTGATCTCCAGGTCTTATTCCTCTGCCATCTTGAAGGTCCTCCTGGGGTTCTTTTTCTCCAGACAGAAATCTACAGGTTAACATACAACTTAAGCTATCTGGTTCTAAGCAAATGGCAAACAGCAAGTCGAACATGGGTGCATTCTCCTCAATATTAAATAGCTCTTGGGTTTCTTATCACTCACAGTGAAAGACATGGAGTCATCCTTAGCTTTATCTGCAGGTTTTGGATAAGTTTTCAAAAGAATCTCATCAAGTTTATGCTATTATGTGTGATGTCTTAGTGTGTATAAGAGAACCAGTGCCTCCCTAAAATTCCAAATCAGTATGTTTGCACTGGACCCCAGAATATGTATTTTAATAAACTCCCAAAGTTATTCCAGTATTGATAGGCTACAATAAAATATTAAGAAATGGCCAAGGACATGGAAGCAACCTAAGTGCCCATCAACAGATGAATGGATAAAGAATATGTAGCACATATATACAATGGAATATTACTCAGCCATAGAAAAAAAAATGAAATTGAGTCATTTCTAGTGAGTTAGATGGACCTAGAGTCTGTCATACAGAGTGAAGTAAGTCAGAAAGAGAAAAACAAATACCATATGCTAACACATATATATGGAATCTAAAAAAAAAGGTTCTGAAGAACCTAGAGGCAGGACACAAATAAAGTTGCAGACGTAGAGAATGGACTTGAGGACACGGGGAGGGGGAAGGGTAAGCTGGGACAAAGTGAGAGAGTGGCATGGACATATATACACTACCAAGTGTAAAACAGCTACTGGGAAGCAGCTGCATAGCACAGGGAGATCAGCTCGGTGCTTTGTGACCACCTAGAGGGGTGGGATAGGGAGGGAGTGAGGGAGGCGCAAGAGAGAGGAGATATGGGGCTATACGTATATGTATAGCTGATTCACTTTGTTATACAGCAGAAACTAACGTAACACTATAAAGCAATTTTACTCCAATAAAGATGTTAAAAAAAAATGGCCAGTTTAAGTCATTTAAACCAGAGCTATGGGGAGGTTTTTCAGTTAAATACGCTGTCACTTGCAAGAAATGAAAACTTGGACCCAAGCTGGTTTCAAGAATGAAGAAGTTTTAACAACAGAAATAGAAGAGGTAATGTGGGTTCTAGGGTGGGTTGAGTCTGCTCAATGATGTCTGTATTAACAAGGTAGAATCTGTCCATTTCTCAATTCTCTGCATCCCCATGGGGCTATTGACAAGATGGGCCTAGCAATTCCACATCACTTCCTGGTTCAATATATAGAGGAATAAGAGAGGATTTCTATCCTATGAAGTGTGTCTTCTCATAGGACTAGAAAATCCTTTTCCAGAAACTCCACCCACCCCAGCCCAACAGACTGCCCACAACTCATTGGCCAGAATTATATCAAGTGATCATTCCTGAGTCAATTGTTGGCACATGGGATTTGAATAGAAAACCTTACACGAATCAGGTTTACTGAGGAACTGGAATGGGGCTGGCTTCCCCTAAGGCAACTGGTTGAATGAAGAAGGTGTGGATATCTGAACAAACTAGGATTCTACAGAAAAGAAGTAGAGGTGGCGATGGTGAGGAAATTAGATCAGCAACTAACAGGGTCCAGCATTAGGTGAGTTAAAAAGAATTACAATCAGCATCTTAAAATTAGGTTGCATTAAAGATGTGTGGGAAGTTGCCTTAATGCACTGGTAACCTCCAAGCACATTGCCAGGGAAGCTAATCCAGTTATCACAGAACACAAAGGTTCACAGACCAAAGTAAGATGCTTGAATCACAGTTTAATAAATCAACTGAAAACACATATCCAGAAGTGAGGGTGGGGGTGGAGGAAGGAATATGTGGCACACAGATGATTCTTAGGACAGTGAAACTACTGTGTATGACACCGTAACAATAGATACGTGTCATCATACACGGGTCCAAACCCACAGAATGTACAACACCAAGAGTGAACCCTAATGTAAACTATGGACTTTGGGTGAAAATGACGCATCAGTGCAGGCCCATTGATTGTAAGAAATGTACCACTCTGGTGGGTGATGTTGATAATGGGGGGAAGCTGTGCATGTTTGGTGATAAGGGATATATGGGAAATTGCTGTGACTTCTCTCTCAATTTTGCTATGAAACTAAAATTTCCTTGAAAAAGTAAAGTCTTTTTTAAAAATTAATTTTTTAAGAAAAGAAGAAAAGGGAAAGAGATGGGGTATCACATGGAATAAAATGCAAGCAAGTGGAAGCACCACACCAATTTAGTCATAGGTTAGGAAACATTCATGCATCCTGTGTCTCCCTCCTGCATCAGCCCCGCCCAAGCCCATAGTGGGGTTCTAAGGACCAAAGCTGAGGTCTGAGCAAGGGGACCACAAATAGAGGATGCTTGGGACTAATGACACACACTTGCTCTATCCTGGCAAATACACCTGTCCCCAGCTATCTCTAGCCAATTAGCCTGCTGAGTCACTATGGGTTTTATCTGCATTTCTAGGTAGAGCACATGCAGGGACAAAGCAGGACCATACTGGCGGTCTCCAAAGGGGGCTGATTTAAGGATGACATAGCTGTCGACCCAGAGCTGTCATGATCATTCATTCTGACTTGGTCTTTCTGTGCATTTCTGTCTGTAAGTGAGACTCTTGTTTGTTCCACCAAGCATTCCATCTATTCCATTTCGATCATCCTTATGGATTACCAATTTACTCTCTATATTTAGCATATCTCATGAATTCTACCTTTGTTCCATAAGATTCTTCCTTACTCATTATTCATTCTTAACACAGCCTGGGAGTATCACTTATACCTCATAAGCCACTAGATTATTTATCATCAATGCTTAAAATTTCTTATGAGCTTCATCCATCCCATTTGCTTTCTTGTCTTGTCTAGCAGATTTGAATATACTCAAATAATACAGCAAACCTACATTACAGAAGACCTAAAGTGTTGTGATGAGGATGAAAGAAAGAGAGAGAAATGACTAATAGATTAAAAGAAATCTAAGAGAAATGGGAATCAGATACAATTTCTTAAAAACTATGAGACAACTGGGGGCATTGAACTCCGGCTGGATACTTGATACCAAGAAATTATCATATATTTTAGGTGTGAAAATTGTATTTTTAAGTATGAAGAAATAAAGAGTTTTTATGTTTTAGAAATGCATACTGAGGTATTTATGGATCAAATTACATGAAATCTGAAGTTTGCTTCAAAATAAGCCAATATTTTGCAATTCGGATCAACAAATAGTTCTACAGCTTATGCTAAGCAGAGTTTTGCAAACTGAGAATCATGAGTCATTAGTAAGTAAGTTGGTTTGGTGGGCTTTGTCCAGAACATGTGAATAACGAATAGAAGAGAACAGAATAGAAAATATCAGAGTGTTTGGCATTCTGTCATAGTAAATTTTGTTCGGGCTTCCCTGGTGGCACAGTGGTTGAGAGTCCGCCTGCCGATGCAGGGGACGCGGGTTCGTGCCCCGGTCCGGGAAGATCCCACATGCCGCGGAGCGGCTGGGCCCGTGAGCCATGGCCGCTGAGCCTGCGCATCTGGAGCCTGTGCTCGGCAACGGGAGAGGCCACAACAGTGAGAGGCCCGTGTACCAAAAAAAAAAAAAAAAAGTTTTGTTTCAAGTGTGTGTGTGTGTGTGTGTGTGTGTGTGTTATGAACATATATTGTATTTCTTACTGTGAGGTTACAGTTAATGAGGTTTGAAGATCACAGCTGAAAGCAGAGTCCTGATCACTAATGGGCACAGAAGATACAAGAAGAATAAGACATGGTTTCCACTTTCCTGAAGAGACAGACATGAATAGGCAAATAATGTGGAATGCTACGAGCTCTGCTAGCAGTGAGCTCCGAGGACTGTGGGAAGACAAAAGAGGCATTGACTAACTCTGGCATAGGCTTCACAGAACAGGTAATATGTGAAATGATTGTTGAAGGATGAAAAGGATGGAAAAGGGTGAAAACGGCATCTCTCAGGAAGGGAACAAAGTGGCACAGAGTTGTAAACACACAAGTGGTATATTTAGGCAAAAGAAAGTAATTTGGTAAGGCTGTGATCTGGCTAAGAAATGATGGCGGCTTGGAATAGAGCAGTGGATGAGCAAATGGGTTCTGAGTGTTTCATTCTTCCTAAAAATCCAGTGGTCATGACTCATCATCTCCTTCCCAGGACCCCTCCCAAATTCCTTTTCTCTTTCAATGAGATGTCCATTTGTCACCTCATAGGTCAAAGCACTCAAGTCACCTTGATGCTTTATTTTTGGTGATGGACATGGTCGGCACTGCACACAGATGCCCTTTTGTCATTTCTGTGCACTTGTTCCCTGGCTTATGGGTGCTGTAGCTTCCAGGCTGTCACCTCTACTGTCTGACTTCAGAAAGCTGGATGTGCTGGAATGTGGCAGCCCTTTGACAATGATTGGCTGGTGTAGGAATGTCAAAGCCCAGCTCCCTTAGTTCAAACTGAGATCAACTTGGAAGTATGACCTACATTCCATGGTTCCCCAAACAGAAGTGGGGTCAGGCTTCAGTTTCCCTCTGGGGGACTTCACCTGAAATCTCTCCTTGTTTCACCTGGAAGCACATCCCTAATAAATCACTTGTCCATGAACTCTTGTCTTGGGGTTCTTCTCCAGCAGACCTGGAACTAATGCACATCCCATATACAAAGAGCCATGAATATGTATAACTGATTCACTTTGCTGTACACCTGAAACTAACACAACATTGTGAATCAACTATACTCCAATAAAAAAGTTTAAAAAAAAGTCATGAATTTCTTTTAACTCTCCATTTCCTACTTGCAGTAATATATATATATATATATATATATATATATATATATATAATATTTGAAAATAGTATTGTGCCTCTACTGTAATCCAGGCACTGCTGCTCTCTACTTAAATTCATCTTCCATTTATTTGTCTGGAAACATCATTTTCACAAAGTCCCTTTATTGATCAAAACCTTCCAGGGGCTCCCCAATCACCTCAAGAGGTTTTTCCTTAGGCTCAAGTAGTCTCCTTTATAAAGGAAAATATATATACTCTCACGGACCCTCAATGTAATTTTAAAAATTCATTATAATTTCAATATGTATAAACCTAAAACTAGTTATAAACTCCTTATACTGACAGCTTTGATATAACTATAAATCCAGAATAAATTTTCAAATTACATTCAAACACAACTACAAAACCAATAAAAATTAAATTCCCAGCATTAATTTAATGTGACAGATTATGTTATTTTGCTGGAACAAAAATCGCTGATATTTGGTTTAATAGCAGAAGGATGTAATCTCGGGTTTGTGTATTTAATCTGTTTCTGTATTTCAACTTTAATAATGCTAATGTAAGGAATAGCCATTCTCACAAGCATGCTGTCTAAAACTGTATTAATGGCTGTAATTTTTATTTCTAATTCAGGATAATCAGAACCCAAACCTAAGAATAACCCTTGTATGTCAATTTTATTAAGGAATATATTGATAACTCTGCAGAACTATTTTGTTCACTTAAAGATAAGGTTAGGGCTTCCCTGGTGGCGCAGTGGTTGAGAGTCCGCCTGCCGATGCAGGGGACGTGGGTTCGTGCCCTGGTCCGGGAATATCCCACATGCCGCGGAGTGGCTGGGCCCGTGAGCCATGGCCGCTGAGCCTGTGCGTCCGGAGCCTGTGCTCCGCAATGGGAGAGGCCACAGCAGTGAGAGGCCCGTGTACCAAAAAAAAAAAAGATAAGGTTAGTATTGTGTTCTTCTGAGAATCTTCATCAAATGAATATTTCTTCCAAATGCTTTGGAAGCAGGATCAGGCTAGGTTTCCTAGAAGCAAACCTCAGACAAAGATTTGTAGACAGGGGTTTGTTTCAGAATTGATCTTAGTAAGCAGTGGTAAGCAATGTGGGTACGTGATATAGAGAAGGAAGGGAGGTTAATACAGCATGCAGTGATAGGCAGGTTACTGCTGCAGGCAACTGGGGCTCAGTGGCAACTGGAAACCTCAGAAATGACCCACCATGAAAGGAGGCAACTGGGGTATTTATCCTCCAATTCCCATTTGTCATTGGTGGATGGCTGCTCCCAAAATTAACTCCCCAACACATCTGGCCTGCCAAGAGAAAGCCCCTAAGAGTCAGAGGTGTTTGTAGCTGGACACCTGGGCACATGCAAGAAGAGTGAGTGCCAACCAGCTATGGGCAGGGCACCAACAGCATCTGTCTCAGAAGCAGGTTATTTCTTCCTTGGGTGTTAACAGCTGTACTGTCCAATATTGAAGGGTTTCAAGTTGGTAAGTTCCATAGTGAGATCTGCTCACACAGGTAGGACATTCACTCTGTAGGAGAAGTCTGGTATGTCCATCCTACTGGATGTTGTGTACAGATTCAGTGGCCACAACTTTCCTCTATTCAAACAACCGTGAGATCCTTATGCATGCGGCTGCTGTGACATCCTTTAGCCTCCACTTGGTAGCACCGTCATGAGATAGTACACAGTGATAAGGTTGGTTTTCTACGATATGCTTATAATATTTTCTAATTATCATTAAAATTTAGAAAATAAAAAGTAAAGTTTCACGTGGAACTTCATAACCCCTGACAATGTGTCAGGACCCCCAAGGTGGTGGGGCAGGGGGTGGGGGGATAAAGGAAGGTCCAGAGAAAAACTGACCTTCTACATAAAAGTGTAGATAACCTGAAATTCAAGGTCCATTGAAGTCTACTCTCAAGCTTCCTTCACAAACTTTTCATAGTCAAACAGGTCTATCAGCAATGTGATAAGCATACCTTGTGCTTATCACCCACAAGATTCATACCTTTCAGCCTGCCTACAATTCACCTGGACCTATTTACTTAAGTCTTACAGAGAGGCCAGGCCTTCCCAGGTTGCTCTGGTTCATAACAAGTTCACAGCTCCTAACTCTCACTTGTCAATTAACCACATGCTGCATTCTCCTCATGTCCTTGGTCTTGTATTCCTTTTTTTTTTTAGATTTTTTTTTTTTTGATGTGGACCATTTTTGAAGACTTCATTGAATTTGTAACAATATTGCTTCTGTTTTATGTTTTGGTTTTTTGGCTACGAGGCATGTAGGATCTTAGCTCCCCGACTAGAGATCGCACCCACCCACCCCCTGCATTGGAAGGCAAAGTTTTAACCACTGGACCGCCAGGGAAGTCCCTTCATTGCTTTTTAACATTGCACATGTTCATGTCATATATCCCCAACAAGGCTGTGACACCTACAGTGAGACTGGGCCAACACAGCTCGATGGAAGAATATAGATTCGCAATCTACCCAACTGCTCACGGATGTGTGCTCAGCTGTGTACTAGCTGTGATCTTGAACCTCCATTCCTCCATCCGTAAAAGAGAGACCCTAGTACCTTCCTCACAGTGTTGTTGAGTGGATAAATATCTGAAAGCATTTTGCAGAATGTCTACAGTTGAGCAGGTGCCCAACAAAAGGAGTTCCCTTTCTTATTTTGCAAACACAGTTCTTTCCAACAGCCTTGAGAAATTTCCCATATCATCTTGAAGGTCTGGCCCTTGTGATGAGTTGAGAGACTTCTAGTTGCACTGTGGTTTGCTAATCATCTAAACAGCCTGAAAACACATTTTTATAAGACAATACTCTAGGGAGAGAACATCTGGAGCTCTCTCATCTTTCTCTTAAAAATTTTCCTGCCTGTGCCTGTAGAAAGATAAAGAATTGATAAAAAGATTCTCATGGACATGGTTACATTTTGTTGATAAGAAAGTTCTTTATTTGGCTGAAACAGATGTTCAGCTAAGAATTTTTTTGCCAGTACTAACGCTATCCCACAAGCATGTTATTGATTCACATGGAGTGGCCATGTAGCCGGGATTATGTAGACTTAGGTCTGTCCTCATCATGGGCAAGTAGAATTAAGAAACTTGGTTTCCATGACCCTGACTACCAATGGCAAGTGTTAAAAATTCTATGAACCTGACTCAGTTATCAGTCATGATTTTTGTTTTCTTTTGTTTTCTATTTAATATAGACTGTTGAATTTTGCCTCATATGATGGTCTCATCTTGGCCTTATTCACAAGGCCAAGACCTAGGGTTCTACCTGTTGTATCCCAAACCAACCATTCACTGAGTGCACCATCTGCTGAGGTGTGCCGAAGGAAAACATTTTCAAGTTATTTGTGGGGACTTCCCTGATGGTCCAGTGGGTAAGACTCTGCACTCCCAACGCAGGGGGCCCGGGTTCGATCCCTGTTCGGGGAACTAGATCCCACATGCATGCCGCAACTAAGAAGTCCACATGCTGCAACTAAAAGGTCCCTCAGGTCGCAAGGAAGATCCCACGTGCTGCAACTAAGACCTGGCACAGCCAAAATAAATTAAAAATAAATAAATAAATCTTTTTTTTTTAAAGTCATTAAAAAAATAAAGTCATTTGTGTTTCTTAAAAGGATCAATAATAAAACTACAATTAATAACAGGGAACTTTTAAGAGTAAGATTCTCCTTGCGCAAATAAGTTTTTAATCTGCAATACGTGACACAGTCTCCTGTTCTTTGGAGATGAAAACCAGAAACAGCAGGAGGTGTCTACAGATCACTGAGTATTTATATCATTTAAACTGCAAACAAAAAAAGAATTCCTTCTAAATGGGATGAGCCTTTGAAGTTGGGGTTATGAGGACTTACAGGTGAACTGCTGTGTGATCAGCAATCGAGGTCTATTCATGAGGCTCTAAGTACAAGGCATTATGTTAACGCTGCCGCTTCATCTGGGGCCAGTAGCCGAAAAGCAGCTAAGCACTAAATACCAGAGGTGAATTTTTGTTTTAGAATAATGGTATGGATCCCTAGAGTTCCTTCTATTCTTGATACTCTCCCAATATCCTCTTCCAATATTCTCCCAAACCTTACAAAGAGCTTTCATGGACATACACTTTGAAAATATATGCTTTTAATACGCCGAAAAAAACATGGTCCAAGAGGATACACCAGTGTCCACTGCAGCACAATTTACAATAGCCAAGACATGGAAACAACCTAAATGTCCATTGACAGATCAATGGATAAAGAAGATGTAGTACACATATACAATGGAATATTACTCAGCCATTTATAAAGAATGAAATAATGGGATGGACCTGGAGATTATCATACTAAGTGAAGTAAGTCAGACAGAGAAAGACAAATACCATGTGATATCACTTATATGTGGAATCTAAAAAAAATGATACAAATGAATTTATTTACAAAACAGAAACAGACTCACAGACTTAGAGAATGAATTTATGGTTACCGGGGGGAACAGTCTACGGGAGGGATAGATTGGGAGTCTGGGATTGACATGTACACACGACTATATTTAAAATAGATAACAAACAAGGACCTACTGTATAACACAGGGAACTCTGCTCAGTGTTCTGTAATAACCTAAACGGGAAAAGAATGTGAAAAACAATAGATGCATGTATATGTAGGTATAACTGAATCACTTTGCTGTACACCTGAAACTAACACAACATTGTTAATCAACTATACTCCAATACAAAATTTAAAAAATTTTTTTTCAAAAGAAAATACATTCTTTTATATGACCAGTCTTGTTAACAAAATTTGTCCTGATGGAGCTAGCTCCACCATGTGGCACAATTTTCTTCTTTTTATTTTTAAATAATGCCTGTGTATTGATTAGAAAAGTGTTTAGCTGCAAGTAACAAAAAACTCAAATAACACACAGGTCTATTTTTTTTCAGGTAACAAGAAATTCAAAGGTAGACAATTCTGAGCTGCTTCCGTTGCATGTGTGTATCAGCAAGGATCAAGGCTTCTACATCTTGCTTCTTCATTCTTAGAGTGTATGTTTTACCCTCATGGCTGCTGAATCTCCAGGCATCATATCTGTGTTCTAGGAAAATAATAGGGGCAAGGGCCTATACAGAATGTGCCAATCAGGACTAAATCTTTTTGCAAAACCTCTCCCATAACCCCTGCTGCCTATATCTCACTAGATAAAACTGGGTCAACTGGCCATCCCTTGCTTCAAGGAGGTCTTGGTTGTAAGTATTTTAGCTGGGCATATTTCTTCCCCAAAGAAAATCAGAGTTTTATTAGTACAAAAAAGGGACTATAGGTAATATCCAGGCAACCAGCAATATCTATTATATCTGGGTCTAGGGATGAGAGTCATCTCTTAATAGAAAATCACTTGCATTAAAAATACTAAAACCTCTTTTTCTAGAGACACATCTACTTTTAACAAGATCATAAGCAGAGTTAGCCAAAACATCAACACAGGATCACTAACTTGGTTGAAGTCAATGAGGCTTGACCATCGGTGAAGTAATGAACTTTGGATTGTATCGCCTTTCCTAGAGTCATAAATATATTTCTGAAAATATTTTAAGTTTAAGTTGGTCTTTTCTACCATAAAGCAAGTTCTTTCCTAAAACCACTCACTTTAAAAGCCAGATCCTCTGTGTTACATCCTATCATCCTGCTGTCTTCCATTTTAAAATTAGAGCTCCATTCTTCTAAAACGTATGTTGGCCACCTGCAATCACATCCAAGAAAGAAGGAAACTTCAAAAATCACACTTTCTTTTCTGTTTTCCCCCACTAGATTATTAAATTCATTAGGGAAAGCACCATTTCTTTGTTCTTGGTTGTATTCCAGACACTCACCACAGGATCTGAATATAGAAGATAGTCAAGAAGTGCTTTACAAACAAGTGTTACATATTCAAAATAAAAATTATTGTTTGTCTAAAAGCATTATTATTGGAGCACAAAATAATTTTAAAATATAAACCATAAAAATATCATAATTTCAATCATCTTAATCTGAAGAGACATTAGATAAAATTCAGAATTAACTTCTGAATGAACAGTAACAACTAACTCTTAATAAACTTGAGATAAAAGTGAACTTCTGAAACCTAATGAAGACTATTATCTCAAATCAACAGACAAAGATCATACTTTAGAAACACTAAAAGCCATTCCATCAAAGCCAGAAGCAGGACAGAAAGGTAAAAGACTCTCTTCTTGTCAATATTATTAAATTTTTAACCTGGCTAATAAAATTAGACTAGAAGATAATTCTAAGTATAATTAGTGGAAAGGGTAAGACAAAAATATTGGCTGATTATATGACCATCTTGTAGAAAACTCAAGAGGATCAATGGAAAAGCAATTAGAAATAAAATTTCAGTAAGTGAGTTACAGAGTAAATGCTGAAAATACACCAGCAATAATCAGAAAATGTTTGTGACATAATGTTGAGGGAAAACGCGGGCTTTGACACACACAAACGGCTATCTCTATTTGATATAAAAATGAAAATAGATTTATAGATATTGACAGATAGATGTAAGTAAATTACTTAACCTCCCTAGTGTTGGACAAGCAGCACTAAATTAAGAAATCTCTGCTTCTGTTCACCTGTGAGCATTCCATAGAGCAGCCCATGTAAGAAAATGTAATCAAAATAATCAACACAGAGCACAGAAGCGTGTATAACTGAGACGTTCAGCCAGGGACCCATATTTCCATGTTTCCTCTGCCCGTGATATCTTAATAAATATGCATCTCTCTTAGTCAATGCTCACTCAGCTGTACGTTCTACCAGAGTTTCAACTCTCCTAAACCATGACAACCAGCTTTGTTGAGCTGTCCTTCAAAAACGGATTTTGTAAATGGTACACAATCTTTATTTCATGGGAGGTCATCATAAATCCACCCTCCAAATCTGGTTTAAATCAATCCAGACCAAGAGTCAGAACCTTAATTTTATTTCCAGCGATAGATGAAAGCTTAAGAGGAAATACACTAAGAAATTTTTAATGGGATAAGAGGTTTTTTTATGCTTTTATTATATCTTCAGATTTTCTACAATGAATAGGCATTACTTTAGTTTGTTGGGGTTTTTTGGGGGTTTTTTTTTGGTACGCGGGCCTCTCACTGTTGTGGCCTCTCCCGTTGCAGAGCACAGGCTCCGGACACGCAGGCTCAGCGGCCATGGCTCACGGGCCTAGCTGCTCCGCGGCATGTGGGATCTTCCCGGACCGGGGCACGAACCCGTGTCCCCTGCATCGGCAGGCAGACTCTCAACCACTACGCCACCAGAGAAGATCTTTCTTTCTTTTTTTTTTTTTTTTTTTAATCTTGATTCAACACTTTTCCAAATCCTTCATTTCCTATCTCCCAGTAAGTCTTTCTAGGAAATATCTCAAACCTCAAATCTGCAAAATATATCTCAAGTCTGGGCCAGTGCTTTTCTCTATGGCTACCAGCCTCATCCAAAGCATTGTCATTTCCTTCCTGGGTAACTGTACTACACCCCGGGTTCATCTCCTGCTGCAATCAGTTCTTCATCCAACATAGATCAAAAGAGACCCCACACAGGA
Organism: Pseudorca crassidens; assembly: GCF_039906515.1. Taxonomy (NCBI): domain Eukaryota; kingdom Metazoa; phylum Chordata; class Mammalia; order Artiodactyla; family Delphinidae; genus Pseudorca; species Pseudorca crassidens. The sequence goes on along the minus strand of NC_090310.1, from coordinate 79,737,939 downwards.
CATCTGTATAAGTTGATAGGAGGTAACCTTAGTGAGTGGGCAGCTGGGGCAGCTGTAGGTAGAGCAAGGACGATCAATTCTGCCAACAGATGGACTGTGAGACCCAGGGAACGGTCAAGACCAATTCAGTTCCCGCTCCAAGCCACTGTCATCCTCCTCATCAATTCCCTCATTACCGGCATAATTTCAACACACCTCTGAGCCCAGTAAAATCAGTCTAGAAGGATAAGGCAGTGAGCAAAGACCAGATGTCCTTGAAAATAGAAGAGTAATAAGTGAGTACAAAGAATAATCTGAGGTGACAGTCGTTATCGGGTCTGAATAGGCATCCCATGAACAACTATAGACTATGGAAGAAGTTAGTGTACAACTAGGCAACATGTAAATCATTTATCCAGTAAATGTACCTGGGGAAATTGGGGAGAGGAGGCAATTTCAAGTTAAATCCATTCAGTAAAACAAATTTGAGACTTTTTGACTTTTATATTTATTTTAAAATTTATAATTGTGTGATTCAACTAATTAAAGAAGTATATGTCAAAAATACCGTAAGTAAAAATAAAATGCAAACTGCCAGGTATTAAATGGCATTGCAATATTGTGATAAAGATTATGATCTTAATAAAAAGGGTACTCTCCCTCATCGTCAACTAGAAAAGAATGCCTCCCTTTGAAAAATGAGTAAAGAACATGAGCAGACAATTTATAAAAGGAAAAACACATGTGGCAAATAAACAAGAAAAAGCTCAATTTTATCTTTAGTCAATAATTACAAAATAAAAGAATGTGAATAAAATTGGCATATCTGAACAAAGAAGATATTTATTACTGTTGAGGGTGGCATAGTGAGACAAGCATTCATGCTCTACAAATGGAAGCATAAATTGGAAGCATAATTAAGTATCACTTTCCTTAAAATATGTTAAAATATTTATATCCACTCCTAGAAACTTGTGTGTGTCCCACATGCACAAGGATTATTCACAAAGATGTTTATTGCAACATTACTTCTAATGGTAAGAACCTGGCAACAATCAACAAAATTAGTTAATGAGAACATTTGAAATATTCTAAGTCTATTTAATGACATTGGAAAATTATCATGAATAATTTGCTGGATTTTCAAACAGCTTACAAAATAAAAAATTTAGTATGATGCCAATTTCATTAGGTTTTATGCATTCCTATGATGATAGAAAAACTTGGATAGAAATAAAATATTACCAATGGCTATGTGGCGATATCATGGGTAAATATTGTATTTCTCGTATTCTTTCTAATTTTTAATAAAAGTAACACATGCTCATGATAACCCAGGGAAAACACTACAAACACACATGGGTGTATATATGTGGGTGTATGTATGTATGTATTCCTCTAAAAATCAATAGAAAAGATTGTCAGGAATGGTCTCATGAAGGATCAAGTAAAGTTAAGAAGTTTTTGTTTAAAAAAAAAATAGCTTTGTTAAAATTCCCTCCCATACTCCTAACTCCTCTTATTTTATTTTATTTTTAAGATTTTTTTGATATGGACCATTTTTAAAGTCTTTATTGAATTTGTTACAATATTGCTTCTTTTTTGTATGTTTTGGTATCTTGGCCGCTAGGCATGTGGGATCTTAGCTCCCTTAACAGGGATTGAACCCACACCCACTGCACTGGAAGGCGAAGTCCTAACCACTGGACCACCAGGTAAGTCCCCACCTCTTTTATTTCAAAATAAATGTTGTCCTCTTTATTCTAATTATGTAAAGGCATTTGGGTGTTGTCCATCTGCATACGACTGTGGACAAAGCCTAGCCCATACAGGGTCCTTAAGAAATATTTGTTGAGGGAATGAATAGATGCTATAGCACAAATGGGGAGAAGGGTCTTCTCACCATTTGATGGTAATTTTCTTGACACAGTTTAGAATCCATCTAAATAGACTATCGATCCTGCTGTTCAACTACTTTTAGAAATGTCTTAATATTCACTACTCTAAAAACAAAAATCATTATTTTTGACAGATGCTCTCTAAAATTTAATTGGTTTAAAACATTTCATCCCATATAGCAAGTTAATTTACTTAGCTACTTGGGGGCACATTTTGCAATTAATTCTTTCCGTTGAGTTCACCATGATGCTCATTGCTTAAATCCAGATTATTCATGAGAATGTCATTGAGATTTTCTACAATTGCACTGGGCGATAGGAACACCTGTGGTGAAAATTTTTCCAGGTAAAACTACCTGGGCTCTGCTCTAAAGAGTGGGAATTTCAGGAGTTAATTGATCATTCATTTATTTGTAGAGATGGTGCCAGAAATTCTGAGTGAGTGTGGGAGAGAGGGGAGAGGGGAATTCTGGCTTTGCTTATGCATTCTAAGGTCCACATTTACAAGATAGAAAGCCTGACAAAATAAGCTCCCAAAATGTATAAACATGATGCAAAACTTATCCCTGCTTATCTAGCAAAACATATGAATTCAATCATAACAAAAACTTAGAGAAATTTCGCAGTAGGATCTCATTAGAAGACACACTCACTTTCTATCTGTGACCCAGTTCCTATCACAGACCTATTGAGAGAAATTCATTGTACAGATTTTACAATCAAAGATATACATATAACTTTATTTTCCTATAACTGAGCTTAACCCAGAGCAATAAGAGAAGAAATAAATATAGTCACTTATGGTAACCAGCTGTCAAGATGGCCACCAGTGAGCTTTGCCTTCTTGTGTGGTCTCCTCTCACACAGAATAGGGCTGACCTGTGTAACTTAAAAGATATCATAGAAATGATGGTATATGACTTCTGAGACTAGACCCTAAAATGCTTCGCAGTTTCTGCTTTATCCTCTTGGAATATTTGCTCTGTGGGAAGCCAGATGCCATGTTGTGAGGACACTCAAGTAGCCCATGGGTTTGTGTTTCAGGGGGCGAGAGGTGGGGGAAAAGGGAGGCTCCATGATTGAGAACCTGAGGCTTCCAGCCAGCAGCCTCGTGAGTGAGCCGTCACGGAAGTAGCTCCCCCAGCCCCAGTCATATTTCAGATGACTGCAGCCCTGGCCAACATCTTGACTACACTTCACGACAATCTCTGAGCCAGAACAGAAACTGGGACATATAATAAATTTGTTCTGTTTTGTCTTGAGCTGCAAACTCTTGGAGTAATTTGCTATGCAACAATAGATAATCAGTGCATTCCTTCTAAGAAAATTCATTCAAATTAGTGACTAATCTGCCATATCAGGATTTAAACTCAGCTACTTCCAGATTCTCTACTTCATTCTCTCTGGGGATGGGTTGGAATCTAAATTCAAGAAGACTTTGGGACGTCCCTGGCGGTCCAGTGGTTAAGACTTCACCTCCCAATGCAGGGGGTGCAGGTAGGATCCCTGGCCGAGGAGCTAAGATCTCACATGCCTCGTGGCCAAAAAGCCAAAACATAACAAAAGGAAGCAGTACTATAACAAATTCAATAAAGACTTTAAAAAAATGGTCCACATCAAAAAAAAATCTTTAAAAAAAATAAATTCGAGAAGACTTTACCTAACTTCCTAATATTAGGGAAAGGGACTCCTGGCCATTAATTTCTGTATCAATAAGATGTTTTTGGCAATACACAACAGAATGGTAGAATCAAAGTCGCTCAAATAATATGCATTTTTGTCTCACACCACAGTAAGTGGGGAGGTGTGTACTTCCAGAGTCAAATAATTCAGGGGCTCCACTGCCTCAGGACTTCCGTCAGCTTCTATTCTTAGCTTTCCCTTTATCATATTCTTTTTTCTGTGAACCGTCTGTTCGTATCTTTTAACCATTTTCCGTTTAGGTTGTTGGTCATTTCCTTGTCAATTTCTGGGAACTCTTCATATATTAGGAGGTGAGCTTTTGGCCTGTGTTCTAAGTTGAAATATTTTCCAGATTTTCCTCTGACAGTTTACTTTGCCTTTGGATTTTTTTTCTTTTTTTAATTGAAGTATAGTTGATTTACAATGTTGTGTTAGTTTCTGGTGTATAGCCAAGTGATTCAGTTATACATATATATATTCTTTTTCATTATGGTTTATTACAGGATATTGACTATAGTTCCCTATGCTATGAAATAGGACCTTGTTGCTTGTCCATTCTACCTTGGAATTTTTGATCATGCATATTTTAGTAGTATGCTTCATTTATCCATCTTTTTCTTGTATGGTTCCTGGATTTCAAAGCTCTGCTCCTAGCCCAAGTTTACAAAGCAATTATCTCATGGTTTCTTCTAGTGCTTTATGGGTTGTTGTTTTTGGTTGTTTTTTTTTTTTACATTTAAATGTTTAATCATTTGTAATTTCTCAAATTTGTAATTTGAGATGTGAATCCAATTAATGTTTCCTTCAAAGCCCTCACACCATTTATTGACTAGTTCATATTCCTCACCACACTCCCATTTGATCACATTCTACTAACCTATAACACTACTTCATTCCCCTATAGCAATCTGAGGGGCTAAATAAATGAGCAGTGGTAATCCTCCACTTCCGATGCATTATTTGAACTCAACAAAGCTGCATCATGTGCTTTAGAACAGGAACTGGTAAACTATGGCCAGTGGGCCACACTTGTTTTTGGAAATAAAGTTTTATTGGGACACAGCCATATTCACTCACTCACGTATTTTCTATGGCTGCTTTTGCACTACAAATGCAGAGTTGAGTAGTTACAACAGAGATCATACAATCTGCAAAGCCTCAAACATTTACTATCTGACCCTTTCAGAAAAAGTTTTCTAACTCCTGCTTTAGAATTTACAGAACACTTTAACATACATAAACTCCATTAAAGCCTCAATAATCTAATGAGACGGTATTATCCCCATTTCATCTGTAAAGAATATGAGACTTGGGGAGGTTAAATAGCTGGTGAAGGGCAGACCCCAGATCTAACCCAAGTCCCAGGACTTAAATTCCACAAATGTTTCTTCTGTCATTTATAAGGTGCTTTATGGTTTGCAAAGTCCTTTTGCACACCTATTCTCTTGATATTTCCAATACTCCTGTGAAGAATATATGAATCCCATTTTACAGACGTGAAAACTGAGTTACGGAGAGGGAAGGAAATTCTGACATGCTCACAGCTTTTAAGTGGTGGAGTTGGCATCCAAATCTAGGTCTCTAGTAAAGAAGAAAGAAAGAAAGAAACGCTTTCTCCAAAACACCTCATTGCTGATATCTTAATTCAAATCCTTGCTCACTCCAGCCCAAAATGCTCTGAGCGTTCCAGCTATTCTTCAGTTAATGGTAATATACCTATCTTTTCTTAATGCTCATGATTTGTCAAAAAGAAAACAAAAGTAAGCCCCCAAAAGGGAGGAAATGGCAGGAAGGACAGGGGGGAGCCCGAAACTCAGATTTTTAAATACAACTAGATTAAATATGTACCTACTCTTCAAAGCAAATAAGAATCTTTCGAAAGGAAATATTGGAAAAGTGGCACTGAATTTCCTCTGGCTTGGGATGCCCATTAGCACAGATGTAAAATCCTTCCCTATTCCTTCCAGCCAAATAAAGGAAGATCACTGCACCACTGTTTACGAAATTCACTTTCTCAAGGCAATGTTTGTCTTTTGCAGGAACTAGGAGGGTTCATGCTGAGACCAGAAGGAGGGATATTAAGCACATTTTTAAAAGCTATCTTTTTAATATACTGTATCCATAATATCTAAGCAATTCACACTATTCCCCCACAGACTCTGTTTCTACTCCACTGGCCCACTGGCTCTGTAAAGTCACATCTTTCTGTTATTACTAAGGCAGTTCACCTCAGGTACTTCTTTAATTTCCTGTATTTTTTTCCAACATGAAGTTAATTTACTTTATCCCTTATCCCAAGAATGATAACAGGGTTTCTATAAAAGTGAACATCCATGATCAAAGAGAAGCTTGTATTATAAACAAATTATTACAACTGGGCTCCCTTTGAAATATTTTAACTTAATTAAGCTCAAACACTTTTGGCAAAGGTTTAAAAACTTGAGAGTAATTGAAAAGCCATTCCAGTTTGGCTGGATTTTTCTTTTAATGTCGGGGTGGGGTGGGGGTAGTTTACATGGTTATAGCCTAAATGTTGCACTGATATTATTTTTTAGTTGTACTTTTTTAAACAAAAGATATTAGGCAAAATTGAACTTGTTTGGGGAATGACGGAATTGTTACATAGCTTGATGACAGTGATAGTTACACAACTGTACACATTTGTCAAAACATATAGAAATGAACATGAAAAGAGCTGAATTTCACTGTATGTAAATTATTCCTCTATAAATCTAACTTTTTAAAAAACTGGATTCTTTCTACTCAGCTGAGTTGAAAATATTCTCAAGATGTTTTTTGAGGCATTGTCTGTAGTGACCAAAACAAAGAAAAAAGTAACTAGATACTACATAAATGTTGATCAGATGAGAATTTGATTGGTCTTTTTAAAATAATTTAAATCTATGTATCTTGACCTGGAACACTCTATGTAAAACATTGTTAAATTGGAAAAAAAAAGACAAACAGGCAAGCTGCAGAATAATGGGCCTATAAAAGTAGTAATAGCAATCAGTAGCTGAAGTAGTGGTATAATCTCATTTAGTAAATAAATAGGAAAAAAATCTTGGGAAGATTAACAGTAACTAATATTTATTGACCACTTCAACGTGTCAGGTATGATTCTAAGTACTTTACAAGTATTATCTCATTTAATTATTCTAAAAACTCTACGAAGTAGGTAAGGAAGATCTGCTTCCAACCAATCCAAGAGAGGATGAGAGCACCCAAAACAGAAGTGACGCCCCATCTAATCTAATCTTGGAAGTGGCAGTCCTTCACCTCTGCTAGATTCTACTTCTTAGAAGCAAGTCAGAAAGTCCACCTCAGGGCTTCCCTGGTGGCGCAGTGGTTGAGAGTCCGCCTGCCGATGCGGGGGATGCAGGTTCGTGCCCCGGTCCGGGAAGATCCCACATGCCGCGGAGCGGCTGGGCCCGTGAGCCATGGCCGCTGAGCCTGCGCGTCCGGAGCCTGTGCTCCGCAACGGGAGAGGCCACAACAGTGAGAGGCCCGCGTACCGCAAAAAAAAAAAAAAAAAAAAAAAGTCCAGCCCACATTCAAGGGGAGAGTCTCCACAAGGGCACGATCACCAGGAGATCGAGGGCCCTCTCGGAGGCTGCCACCCCGAGAAGCTTAACCATGGACTACTTAACAGTGGGGTCTGGGACAGCACCTTTTAATTTTAAAAAAATGGATGTTTCTACATCAAAACATTTGAACACTCATGCTAAATGGGATAAATAATGACTATAAGTAGCCTCATGTCAGTATAGGGCAGGTTCTGCTTCCGGGTGAACGATGAAAATACTTTCAGCTTTCAAAACCTTTTGAGGTTCAGAATTATGGAAAAGAGATTTGAGATCTATCTATGCCCTGCTCTACAGATGATGATACTGAGGCACAGAGAGGTCAAGTATGTGTAGATTTGTATGTGCCCAGACACATACAGACCCATAACCATCAAGCTTTTAACACGATGTTCTCAGAACACTGACGATGAAGAGGGCTTTTAAACATATCTCCACGACTTCACTTATTACAAAACATGCAGTAGTACTCTTATTAACTTTTTAAATTAATAAAATTAATTTTTAGAAGAATAAAATAGTATTTCTCCGTAAGGCAAGGAGTTTACACTTATGTTACAAGAGCCAAAGGTTTTATTCACATTATGTTGGCTTCTAACATGCAGCTGTATTTGTGCACACATGTGTTTGTATGTGTGTACATCACATGCTGCTGTGATGTCACAAAATGAAAGAATTAGAGGAAGAAGTAAGAATAACAGAAAGAAGGAAAAAAGCAAAAGTGTAATAAATTAGATTAATTTCCTCAGCTTACCTCTAGTTGGGAGTAGTCAGGGGACAGAAATGAGCCTCCAGGTTGAGAAAATGGCTAGGTATGACATGGGTGTGTGAGGAAATTTTTCGATTTGATGTGGTTTTGGTGTAAGTTAATGAAAAACACTGCCTCATTTAAAGGTTGACCAACCTTGACTAGAACACAAATGCTGGTCAGGCTGAAACTTTATTTCTGCCCTTTAAGTTATTCTCTCTCTCTCCTGGTTTGCACTGATTCCTAATCAGAACTTTGAACAGGTATTAGATATAATAGTAAGGAGAGAGTTAGTCCTTTATTTCAGATTTTACTTTTTTTATGACCTGTTTAAACAGATAAAAACTGACTTTAATAACTGTAGGCAGTATTAGATATACTGAATGGCCTTACTTCTGATGCTGTATATGTTTTACAAATTAAGCATTTCATCATTATGATTAAAAGTAAAGTGCTTAGCAAGGCAAGCTGAGAAATTCTTATCTACTTTAAGAGGTACTAATAAGCCTAAACGTCATTGGCATCTACTGTAATACGGTAACCTTAAATATAACACCTCAATTCCAAGTACGTTCATGTCAGAATCTGAAATGGCTTTGAAACTATGACATGGCAAACATCTTTTTTAAAAGTGAATTTTAGGAGCCGGGATGGAAAAGGAAAATCACAGCAAATTCCAGAAGGCTAGCCAATGCTGTCTTGTCATGACTCAGCCTTCCACTTGGGGGCGATGCTTCTCAACGGCTATTAGATATTTTTTATAAAATAAAATGGGCTTTTCTTGGCATTTGTGATATGGTTATTGTTGGCCTGGAAGAGTTCACTAGGCCTGCACCCCCAAGAACCACCTCTTTTCCCAAGGAGAAAGTATTCGTGAGTGGGATCACTTTAGCAATATATTATTAAGACATCACGTGGAATGAGAATAATAATAAAAGCCAACAATTTACTGAGATGGTTCCATCCAGTGGTAAGAAGGCAAACTTTAGACCCAGATGCCTAGGTTCAAATTTCAGCTCTGCTGCTTGTAGATGTGTTACCTAGAGCAAATTACTTGACCTCTCTGTGTCTTAGCTCCCTCATCTATAAAACAGATACAGTAACAGTACCTAACTCAGAAAGCTGATGGGAGACTTAAATGAGTTGGTCTAGGTAAAGCCCTTAGAATATTACCTGGCATATGACAAGCACTACTTAAGATGTAGCTATCATCCCTATGAACGCCTCCAAGAATGCACTGCTGGCTATTACACTGGTCATATTTCACTGAATCCTGTCAACAATATTGGGAGTAGATTGGATCTAACCAGCATTAGATCCATTTTACAGATGAGGAAACCAAGGCCAGATAAGTGAAATGAATTTCCCAAGGTCTAAATTAAGGGAAGAACTACAACATGATTCTATGCTTACCTAGAACTACAACATGCACTTACCCTTACCTAACTCTAAATCCACATTCTTAACCACTGTAATGTATTATACAGGCCAGATACTATAAGCAGTAAAAAAAAAAAAAAAAAAAAAACACACAAAATATGTAGCTCAAACTAAGAGATAGGAGCAACTGCATTCCACAAAACTGTGTTTTCTCTGTTTTCTCCTCTTCAACATAATTCTATTACCCTTACTTTACATAGTTTATACACCCCCAAAATTAAATTTTTACCTTAATATTTATTTATAAACCAGCAGGAGGTACCTATAACCTAAATCTTTAAAAATTCTTGAGATATGGTTTTGAGGTGAACTTAAGAGATACTCCACTAAAAAAAGTTAGATCATTTAAAAGTCAGGAAAAGATGATTCCGCAATTCTGCCCAAAGATAAAAATAGAATTCCAAGTACTCTACCCAAAAAACTCCACCACCTTCTAACTGCTGTTTTTTCCCTGTCAGTCCTTGAAATGACCTTGGCTTAATTACCTGCATCTCAATGAGTGAATCTACATAGAAAGTGAAGGTTAATTAATGAAGGATCATTTCTTTTGCTAAGCCCACCAGGCAGTGGCTGACAGCAAGAGTCGTCCACACGGTATTATCCTATATCTCATTAGAAATGGTCAGATTGATGTGCTCACTTTGGACCAGGGAAATGAAAGAAAATAGTTTACTAATGATGACCACTCACAGTGTGTGGTCACAAAGTTTCCCACCTGTCACCTCTAACCTTGAATGGCACTGCTCCTAAACTCACAGGATCCAAAATGTTAGACCCAAGTAGAAATGCAGAGATCAGATTCTAATGAGGCTTAGACACTTGCATGCCAACTGCACAATGATATTCACATAGCTCCTATACTATTATTTTTCTTAACATTCTTTGTTTTTATATATTATTTTAAAACTGAGTCATTCTAGAACGGGGTTTATAAAACTCAGCATTAATGACATTTTGCAACTGATAAATTTTTGGTGTAAGCAGCTGTCCTGTGCATTGCAGGATATTTAGCAGCAGCCCTGACCTCTATCTACTCGATGACGGTAACATCCTCCTCCTAGGTGTGACAACCAAAATTGTCTCCAGACATTGCCAAATGACCCCTTGGGTACAAATCTTTCCCTCCTTGAGAATGACTGATCTAGAAAAAATGTGGTTCTAGAGTTTTGGCTTTTCATATTGAAATAATTTCAGACTTAAGAAAAAAAGTTGCAAAAATAGTATACCTGTACCCTTTACCCAGATCCCCCAAATGTCTCCATTTGACACAACTATAGTCCAGTTACTAAAAGCAGAAAATTAACATTGACACAATACTATTAAGCAATTTATAGATCTCATTCAAATCTCACCTGTGTCCCCTCAACACCCATCCATCTTGATCCAAGATATAATCTGGGATTACATATTGCAAGTAATTGTCATGGTCTCTTTAGTTCCCTCCAATGTGACAATTCCTCACTTTCTTTCATGACCTTGATATGTGTGAAGAGCACCAACCAGTTAGTTATTTTGTAAAAACATTCCTCGATTTGGGTTTGTCTGACGTTTTCTCATGATTAGACTGAAGTCCTGCATTTTTGGGAATACCACGAGAGCTTCGTGCCCTTCTCAGTGCATCATATCACAAGGTACATAATGGGCTATTAACTTTGATCATTAGGTTTGAGGCAGTGTCTGTAATTTCTCCACTGTCAAGTTAAACTTTTTCTTCCTTTGTACTAATAAATGTTTTGTGGGGAGATTCTTTGACAGTGCAAATATCTTGCTTCTTATCTTATTTTTGCCCACTAACTTTAGTGCCCATTGATGACTCTTGCCTGCAATAATTATTACTGAGGTGTTTGCCAAATGGTGATTTTCTATTTCCATCATCCTACATTTATAATTGTCATTCTACTGCATGGAATAGCTGTTCCTTTTCCTCCACTTTTTAGTTATTTTTAAAGGAAGTTTTGTCCCACTACCATGAATGAAAAACCAGGATTAAAACAAGAGTTATAATGATGAATAGTAACATTAAAAAATAAATTCAATGAAAAAAATTGATAGCAATTTCTGGCTGGATACTACAGCCTTTAAAGGCTCCCAATCTGATGTCTCCTTTTTCTTCATTTAAAAGAGCAATTAACAGAGACTTCCCTGGTGGCGCAGTGGTTAAGAATCCGCCTGCCAATGCAGGGACCACGAGTTCGAGCCCTGGTCCGGGAAGATCCCACATGCTGCGGAGCAACTAAGCCCATGCGCCACAACTGCTGAGCCTGTGTTCTAGAGCCCGCGAGCCACAACTACTGAGCACATGCGCCACAACTACTGAAGCCTGCGTGCCTAGAACCCATGCTCCGCAACAAGAGAAGCCACCGCAATGAGAAGCCCACGCACCGCAAGGAATAGTAGCCCCTGCTCACTGCAACTAGAGAAAGCCTGCACGCAGCAATGAAGACCCAACACAGCCAAAAATAAATATATAAATTTATTTTTAAAAAAGAGATTAACAGGCATTAGAAAAGTATTAAAAACGTACTAGAATCAAACTAACTTTCTCCTTGATTGGAAGAAAATTAGAAAAAAAATCACTGTGTCATTCAATATTATTTGATATTAGCTCTAAATAAGACTTAAGGTCTCATCTTTCTCCAGTGATTATCCTGCACTTTGGAAAACACTAATCAGCTTCTGCCATTTTACAGATGAAGTGACTGAGGCACACAGAAAGTAAATAACCTGCTCAATATTCACTGATAGAAGGTCTTTGTTACAAGGAACAGTAATAATTCAAACAAGCCTATGACTACAGCGCTGGAGGTGAAATGGGTTGGCAGGTGGAGATTCAGTATCAGGATGCCAAGGTGTTTCATAAAGCCCAAGGGTAAAAATTCAGCCTAACCAGGAAGGGACTGGAACCTGGAAAACAAGAGTGACCAGGGCCTTCTACCTCTCATTTCTATTTTTCTCTGTGCACCTACGTTTTTCTTCTCCCTGTCTTCCTCTCTCACAGCTAACTCAGCTTCTCCATCCCATAGCAAAATATAGCAACCCCAAAACAACCAAGTTCACAGTCCAAACCATACTCAGAACCTCGTTGGGTCTCCCTGGGTCCCTAAACGTTTAAAGGAGAATCTGATTGGCCCAGCTTAAGTCAGGAGCACAGCCTTGAGCCAATCAGCTCTGACATGGCAGCAGTTTCACATAATTCAAACATGAAGGATGGCCATTGTCAACTGAGTTGTCCTAAGCGAGTACCACTGTGCAAGCTTGTGCATCCAAAGAGCTAGAGAACTGGTTTCTCAACCACTGGTCCAGGTCCTTAAAATAATGTTACCCCAGCAACAATCATGAGTATACCAGCCACCTGAATACCACACATACTATTTTTTTTACACTTTTTCTTTGACCAGATTCACTTTTTTTTTTTCCTTAAATAAAAGCATTGAGTCAGGAAACTTACGATAGCATGAGCTTAACTAGGAAAATCAGATGTTTTTCTAATATTCATTCAAATACATACATATTACTAAAATCAAGAATGCAGATCCCTGTGCCATCTAAAACGCCCAGTGTTATGAATCCTTTACTTCAGTAAGTACCAGGCACTTTATACTCTGGAGCCTGTCCCCTGTTTTCTCTGTCCCCTGCAGTGAAATATTCTATGTTCAAATCATTCATTCAGTTCTCGATCCATCCCTGCTTTATTCTTCCTAAAATTAAATTTTCTGACTTGAAGAGTTGCACGTTGTTGAGAAATTGGCTTTTGATGTTTCTCTGAGCTATTCACACCAACTATTTTAAAAAATAAACCCTGCTCAGTTTTTTTACTTATTTTTACTCGTATTGCCTTTAGTGGGGAATTCTTAAGGATGGGTTTAGTTCAGGTTTTCAACTTTGGTTTTAATGGTCAATGCAGATAATTACCTAATATGTACTTTGGAAGGTCTTAAGTTCTGGGGATACAGACCTGCCCTCACGGAGCTCCCAGAATCTCGAGGGGGAATAGAAATGTAAATAGACAATCACAGTGAGCAGCTTGGGTTCTGGTGGTACCAGTGGAGACGAGAATAATTTTTGGATTCTGGGTGTATTTTGAAGGTAGTGCTAACAGAATTTCAAAAGTTTAGATGTGGGGTTTGAGATAAGCCAAGGCTATACATAAAGTTATGACTTGAGCAACAGAGTGGATGGAATTTCCAGTTACTAAGACGAGGAAAGATTCCTGGCGCTGTTAGGAGGAAGACGCAATCACATGTTCTTTCTGGACATGTCCAGTTTGAGGTGTCTGTGAAATGTATCCACATGGAGATATCAAGGGGGCAGTTGCAGACACAATGCTGAAGTTCAGGTTCACACCGAACATATTGAGGAGTGAAGACTCTCTTAGTTATGTGCCTGACATATAGCAGGAATTCAAAAAATGGTAAATGCGTGAGTGCCATGGCTTAGATCAGCAGAAATATCTGCTTACTGTTGGAAAAGAACTAGGCTTGCACACCCTACTTATGGTGGTCAATAAGATTTTTCACATGAGAAGAAAAGCGTGTTTTTCTTATTCCAAATGATCCGCAAGATAGTGTGGTTTCATTTAGGTTGTTTTTTATCTCCAAGATAACATTAATAAACAAATTTGAAATCACACAAGTATGAATGTAAATTATTTACAGTGGGCTTGAAGAGCTCAGAAGGGCTTTGTAAGATAAATAATTTATAAACTCATAGAAGGAGTTTCTTTTTTTCACTAATTAGGGTGAAAATTTTACCAATAAATCATGAGAGGTTTCGGGAAGTATGCAGAGTAGAGATCAATTCAGGGCAATAAACATTTACTGAAAAACTACTATGTGCCAGGCACTTGGCTGGAGGTGGGTGGTTCAGAGAACTGTATATGGGGTTTCCTCTTTTAAGGGGCTCCCTGTGCAGTGGGGGAAATGGCATCCTGAGCGCCAAGTCATGGGTGGTGGGACTTTGGTGCTGCTCACCACTGAGTTCTGATGCTGGGCTTTGCAGGCGCGCAATAGGATGGCAATTCCCCACCCCTCAAGGGCAGGCATGACCATGTGGCTTGCTTTAGCCAATTAAATGTAAATAAATGTTACCTATATTACTTGCAAGTGGAAGATTTAAGAGGTCCTAAGTGATTTGCTATTCTTATGGACTGAACACTTGTGTCCCCCCAAAATTGAAATGTTGCAATCTATCCCTTGTGTGCTATTATTGGGAGGTGGGGGCCTTTGGGAGGTGATTAGATCATGAGGGTGGAGCCCTTATGAATAGGATTAGTGCCTTTATAAGAGGAGGCCAGAGAGCTTGCTTGCTATTTCTGCATTGTGAGGATGGGACGAGAAGTGGGCAGTCTGCACCCTGGAAGAGGGCTCTCACCAGAACCTGGCCATGCTGGCACACTGATCTCAGACTTCTAGCTTCCAGAACCACAGGACATACAGTTTTATTATTTATAAGCCACCCAGTCTATGGTACTTTGTTACAACAGGATGAACAAAGACAGACATGTTCCAATTCACAGTTGCAGTGACAACAGTCAGTGTTGAAGTGTTGCTTCCTTCAATCTAGGCCCATGGGTAACCACTGTGAGCAGGGCTTCCCCACCTTCCCCCCCAGATGACCTGCTGGATTTATAGCATGAATAGGAAATAAGCTTTTGTTGTGTTAAGCCATTGATATTTGAGTGTTGTTAGTTACTGCATAATCTAGCCTTGTCCTAAATGATACAAACCCTATATTGATAAAGGATATATCCTTTGTGAATTTCCATGTCCCAAATGCCCTCTGTATCCCCCATCCTTTGAGCTTTTAGTAATCTACCTCATTTTTTTAAAACATAACTTCTGCCCTGACTAGGTTTTCCAAATCATTTTTCTACGATCATTTATAGAAACAAAGTCCTAGATCCAAGCCATCATTCAAATACTTTTGTCCGCTCCTCAGTTTATTTAAAAATTCCATTTTCCAGCTAGAATCACCTCTTTCTATCTCCAATTGCCCTTGTACGTGCATCACCTGTAGGCTTTCTTGGCTACACCATATTTGTCACCAGAAGCAAATCTGTAGTTGTTTTTACTATTGTTGTTAATTTCACGAGCATTTCCAGGTATGTAAGAAGAGCAGAAGTCAAGAGACTCATGTGAAACCTGGATTGTAAGTGACTATGTGGCTCCCTTCTGCACCTGACCTTACTTTAATAAATAGAAATTAGACCTCTAATTAAGGACCTTCCAGGGGCAAGCAAGTTGCAAAACTACGAAATGGCTAATGTTTTTGTGTGTTTTGTTGACTGTCATCTTTCTAGTGACTAGAAAATGTGTGGCACAGAGTAGATGCTAAATAAATGTTGTGAGTTGCGGAGGGAAGAGGCACAAAGTGTGAAGGCTTCCTGAATAACACAACAAAACAGAGGCCAGGAGATACTTCGCTGAAACAGTTCTGGGAAAGTTCCACCATCATTAATTTCAGACCATGAGAAGAATTTCTGTATAGGTCAGCAGTGGTTCTAATGGTTTGGAAAATCTTCTCTGAATCAAGGACAAATGATACCTTATAGCAAAGGTACTGGGTGTTTCCTTAAGAAAAAACAAGTGCCATTTCGATTGCTTTGGTAGACTGAGCTGGGAAAGGTCAAGGCAAAGAGAAAGAAGAAAACATATGCTTATAGCAGTGGTCCAGCTTTTGGACAAATCCCACCACTGTTACCAGGTTGCTCTTGTACTGAATTTTAGAACAGACCCTGGCTTAGAATGTACTGTTCATTTCCAGCATCAGCACCAATGAATAAAATGGTCCCATCCTCAGTTACCCCTCCCAACTCCAACATGGGAGCTGGTATTATTACATGCTGACTTCCACCACTGGCTTGTGCACTGCTGATTGCAACACTCAATATCAATTTTCATTTGTTTACCTGGAGATAGTAGAAAGCCACCCTGTCTTAGTCAAGATGAGTTTTTGACTAGAAGGATAAGAAACACAAAATAGCAGTAGGGGAAGTTTCTTAAGTCTGGCACTAGGAAGCTGAGGGTTGACATGGAGCTGCATAATGGTAGGGTTCCAGGCTTCCTCTGTCTTATTTCTCCACCAGAAACAGTTTCCATTCTCATGATCACTTCATGGTCCAAAATTGTTGCTGGAGCACCAGCTGTTGTATCCACAGTCCCACCAACAGGAAGGAATAGGGGGAGAAGGGAGGCAAAGAAGTACACATCACCTCCTTTAAAGTACATTTTCCAGATGTTGTCACTTCCTCCTACAATTAATTGGATAAGAACTCAGGTTCACAGTTCCACTTAGGAGCATGGGGAACTGGGAAATCTTGCTGTATTGGGGGCTTACATGTACCACTGAACAATTAAAGGTCATTTATTAGGAAATAAGGGGGGTATAGCACTGGGGGATAATTGGCACTTCCACCCACCCCAATACGGTTCATGCCAGATTTTAATTTGTCTTACTCTGCCTCTTCTCAAGGGCTAAAAAAATAATGAGATACATAAAGTTTTCTGAAACCACGAAACCTAACTCATTTACCTTTATAATTTTCTATTAATCTACTACCAGAATTCATTTTACATTTAATTCCAGCCTCTAACACTTTAATGCCATCTCTTTAGTCTTTACACATTAGTGGTCTCAGTCATGTCAGACTTTTCATCTCCTTTACGTTCATTTATTTTAACTTTTAGTGGTCTTCTAGCCAATCCTTTATCCTTTTTATTACAAGAGCATGAAATTTTATAATCCCCTAGAGCTTTGTTAGTCAGCTGCTACAAGGTTCTTAACCTTCACTAATTTATTCCCTCTTTTTTTGACTTTCAGATCTGAAGCATGACTTAATATTTTGTTTTCGAATATGAAAGTAACTTTTATTAAGTAGGTTTATTGCATTAATAGATTTTTATTTTAGTTTTTATGGTTATATTTAAGTTCTCTGCTAGTTATGCCGCAGATCTGTTTAATAACAATTTATAATGCTATGTTATATAATTTATATTTTAATATAATAAAAATGTACCTAATGTAATAAAGCAAGGGTAATTTTATAAAATTTTACCTGGAAATCATTTCTAATAAGCATGTATTTTTTAGCTCCTTAACAAACAATTTTATTGATATTTATTATAATAGAAACTCCCTAAACAAGAATAGCTTCTCTTTTTAAGGAAAAAAATAACAATAAAGACAGTGCCTCTTAAAATATCACGTATGTTTTGACTTTTTATTTGCCTCATCCTTTCTCCTCACTGTTTTGATTTCTCAAAGACAGAGAGGGAATTGTTTTTCCTTCATCATACAATTACCTGAATGATCAATACCTGGCCACGAAAATTTCTAATGCAGGTTACCACAGCAAGAACAATCATGTTGGCATTAACAGATATATATGTGACAATAAAATAATACTAATAATTATAAAACACTCTCCTCCTCCATTGAAAATCTGGCAGGGAAATATAGAAAGACTGATCAAAATGCAAATGTTAGATATATATTTGTGCACTGAGGGAAGGAAAAACCGAAGTGTGAACTTGAGGACGTTAAACCTTCTGGGCTTTAAAGTAAGACCAACACAAGAAAAAAAAAATGGTCATAAGAGTGTTGGACTCTGATAATATTTCTCTTTAGGCAAGGACCTAACTGACCATATCAGTTAGTGTCTGTTGCGTAATAATCTCCCCTACCCCAAAAAAATAATTCAGTGGTTTAAAAGAAGAACTTTTAGTTCATGAGTCTACAAACAGGCTATTGCACTTGGGGGGGTTCTGCTGATCTGTGCCAGGCTTGTTCGATTTGGCCGAGTCTCACTGCAGAGTCTGTGATTGCTTTCTGAGTCGGCTGGGGGGCTGGCTGGCTGTTGGTTAGGGTACCCAGCTCTCGTCTGTGTGGTCTCTCACCCCCAGCAGGTTAGCTCAGGCTCCATCAAATGATGGCTGGGTTCCAAGAGCAGCAAAGAGGGCAAGCCCAATGAATGGGTGCTTTTCAAGCTTCCACTTGTTCTGCTTAGTGTTTGCTAATGTCCCCTTGTCCAAAACAAGTCATATTCCCAACCCAGATGCAAGTGGGAAGTGGGGAAATGGACTCCCCCTCTTTATGGGAGGAGTAGATGATTGTGGGCATTTTATAATCTACCACATCACACCCAGGATTTCCACCCTCTTTGCTATCAGTTCTTGAATTCCACGGCTCATTGAACACTCCATTCTCTCAATTAATGAGTAGTTCCTTTGTCCCAAGCCCTATCTTAGAAGTAGTAAACAAAATAAACAAAAATCCTGGCCTCGTGAAGTTTACCTTCTAGTATCAACAGAGGTCCCCTGTTTTCTAAATCAATATTCTTTTTGACCCCAGCCAATGTCTCTGCTTCCTATACCCAATAATAGACCTCTCTAGGTTTTCCCCATTCACTTTCCCTTCCCTTTTCTTCAGGCGATAGGCTCTTCCCTTTCCTTTTGGGAATTTCTCCTTCTACCTCCTAGGGCACTGTCAAACATGGGCTTTTTTTTTTTTTTGCCTCATATCTGATCATGAAATCCCATCAGGTCAATCAGAATACATCATCCTGGACACAATTATTGGTCCAGTGTTGGGCAAATGAGCCCAACTCATTATTACATTACGTAATGTAACATTACGTTACATTATTTAATGTTATATACATTTATTACCCAACCCCCTTGTTTTTAATAATTTCTTATGTAAAACCTTCATTCAAACCCAAAAAAGATGTAAGACTAACTTGGGGGGGAGGGGGCAGATAATCACTTTGTCTTTGAGGACTAATCAAAGACATTCTCAGGAATTGATGTGAAGTTGTTTAAGAAAATCAGGTATCTCTACCTACAGACAAAATGTGAACTAGAAATGCCAATAATCTTAGATACCCCATGAGAATAAATCAACGAGAGGAAATCAGAACAAAATAATGAAGAGAGACAGAATCCTTATTATGTCATTTGCACTCCTAGAAACAGCCATACCTGAAGCCACATCCACTTCCGCTCTGTTATGTAAGTCAATTGCTTATCAACTTTGAGTTGGTTTTTTGTCATCCACAACCAAGTGAATTGAGATTCACCCAGTCCTCCAGCACTGAACACTGTTGTCCCAACCTCTAAAGCCAGCTAGAGCCCCTGAAAGCCCTGTGTACTATTTACAGAACACCATGAAATACACTATACATAATTCTACCATACAAACAAAGAGCAATCCATTAGGCAGAAAATAACTACATGATACAACTACAATGTAACAACCATAGATACATCTTTTCTCTTTTTGTTTTTTGTTTTTTGCAGTATGTGGGCCTCTCACTCTTGTGGCCTCTCCCGTTGCGGAGCACAGGCTCCGGACATGCAGGCTCAGCGGCCATGGCTCACGGGCCTAGCCGCTCTGCGGCATGTGGGATCTTCCCGGACCGGGGCACGAACCTGTGTCCCCTGTATCGGCAGGTGGACTTTCAACCACTGCGCCACAAGGGAAGCCCTCTTTTCTCTTTTTGAAACGTTATTAAACTAAATAAGTCCTGCCATTTCCAATATTTTATTAATAAATGTTTGATTTTGTTTATCCATTGGATCACTTATAGTTGGTACTCACAGCCTCAAGATTTATAGGAAGGAAAATAAAAATGAACAAAATTCTATCTGACAGGTCATTTTTTCCTACCAAGTCAAAAGTGATTAGCTTCCATCCAGGTCATGGAAACTTCCAATGATCCTTTGGACCACAAACTGAGAACCTTTTTCTAAAGTTATATTAGAGATTGTATTAGAGTAATCAATTCTAAATTATAAATGGTAAATTCTGCTCCTCTCTAGCCACCTTCCCAAGGAACACCCAGGGATTCTAATGTCAGTCTTTGGGAAGTGTATTCCCCAAATTATTACCCAACTCAGTCTTTCTCAAGTGTTTCCTATGAAATGTTACACACACAGAGTTCTGAGTTCAATTGTGCCACAAACTTTATCACCTTCTTGGAGAGAAACTATGCATTAAAGTCTCCAGAGAAGAACCAGTTTAACTTTGTCTGACCTAACACTTCTCAAACTTGCTGGATCACCGACTATTGGGTGTTTTTTTCATCATACCATACACGTTATTGTTTATTAAACCAGTTATCCATGGAGTCACTATTAGCCCACCACCTAAATAGGGGTCAATGAACTTTTTCTATAAAGAGCTAAAGAAAAAATAGTTTAGGCTTTACAGGCAATTCAACTATTCAATTTGGTCACTGCAGCATGAAAACAGCCATAGACAATGTGTAAACAAATGGGCATGGCTGTGTGCCAATAAAGCTTTATTTACAGAAACAGATGGAGGGTCAGATTTGGCTGTGGGGCATGGTTTGCTGGCCTATGTCGGCACCAACAGGAGATTTCAAGTCTAGAATAAAAGATGAGACCATGAACTTAGTTGATGTTGGAATCCCAGCTCCATGAACAAGCTGCATAGCCTTGAGCAGCTTCCTGAACCTTTCTAAGCCCTGTTTCATGGCTGTAAAATGAGGATTAAGTGTACATTTATACACCTATTGAATTTGCATTTCACATGATTTCTCTGAGCGGAGGGTGTGCATGTGTATGTAATTCCAAAAAGCGGTTCAGTGTAAACCATGAGCTAACATGAGTCAAAACAAGTTGGGGAGATGAAGAGATTCCTACACCAAAGTCATACAGCAAACACAGCACTCAGATCCAAGGATGACAGATTTAAAAATATAAGCCTCCTGGGAATTTGTAGAATTTGGGGAGACAGCTCTGAACTTCTATTGAATGGAGTGAGGTTTACACCAATTTTACATAGCTCTCAAGGGCCAGGGAGACCCAATTAACATCTTATTTCCATAAACCTACCAGAAGCTATATTTGGGTGTATAATGTGTCTAAAGAGACAAAAGAAAACTGCCATCCAAGTCACAAACACACACTTTCGCTATTTAATTTTCAACCCAAGCCTGTGATGACCAAGTAGACCATCAGGAAGTTCTGTTTTCCTTTTATTGGTAGGACAAAATGGAGATCAAGCCAAACAAAGAGTTAGGTTATAAACTGTGCTATGGTTCTAAGAGATTGGAATGTTTTACCCAAATGTTTGCTTTCATAAAATCTCCTTTACGCTCATACTAGCAAAATTATATTTTTATTTTGCCACACTGTATTCATAATTTCAATTTTTACTACATAATGTGGACAGATTTTTTCCATTCACTTTATTTTTTACACACAGAGGTGACGGAAGGGAAGAGAACACTCAAATCCCTCCAGAATTCCCCTTTTGCTCCATAGGGACCTAACATTTATCATGATTAATTTTTTTCTTAACAAAAAAAGAAATGAACATTTCTTTGTCAGGTAGAAGCTTTTAGTCATCCTGACACCAGGCTTTCATGCAGCAAAAATATTACTAATACTATTTTCCCTCTGAAGTGCATTTGTTATCAATATGCACTTAAACTGGTGATCAAGTCTTGCTAGGAGAGACACCTGCTCTGCATTTTCTATCTGTTTAATACCTTAGGGATACATCGCTTAATAATTTAGTGCTAAACCATTTAGCATTTTAGCCCATCATCGCTTATATTACACACAGGATTTCAGTAATGTCTGATAAAATTATGTGTTAGCTGCCTTATGTGTGTGTAAAACTTAATAAGTCTTCTTTCCCCCCTCAAGTTTAATAACTGATTTTCTTACATTTATGGATGTGAAATTTTATTGCTCATGGATATAGTTTGAACCTAAATCTTCATATCTTATAAATTGATTTTTAGTTTCCTTTTTGACCTTATGAATTTCAATCAGACAGTGACCTCTTGTTGCTCATGAATCTGACTGATTTAATGCCTTATAACAATAATAGTGGAGAAAAAGCATTATCATAAGAGCCCACAGGGTTTGCAGAAACCCATAACTAGATCTTGGAGGCCTCAAGCAATAATAATTCTTGACCTAAGACCATTCTCTAAAGCTGGCATTCTTTACTGTATGTTAAGCTACAACAAGGATGGCCCATCCTTGTTGTAGCTTAACTAGGCTGAAGCAGTGGAAAAGTCCCAAAAGGAGACTGGCTAAAATTGTTTCAAAGACACGGTCTTGACCATAAACCAGTAATAGAAAAGGTACAAAAAGCTAATTTTATCACAATTTTATCATGATTGGAAAGAAAAAAATAATATACTCGTGCTATCTTTCGGGGGGAGAGGCATTTAAAATATTTTAGCTTGATAAAAAAATGAAAATTTAATATTAATTGTCTTTACAGACTGTATTGTCACTACTCTGTCTCATATTGTGACTGCTGAGTCGATAGTATAAATGGAAGAATTGAAGGATTGTTCCTTTGTTTCCCTGGCTATGCTAATTTAATTTAATTGGTTTACTGAATAACTGGGTGTTGATGCTCATTATTCCTTATTAAGAAAGACTCTTAAACCCAAAACAAAAACAGTTCTTTTTCTCTTATTCTTTCTTTTTTTTTTAATGAACACAGGGGTGCAACTTTTTCCTGCAAGGAGATCAACAATTCTCGAAAGATAAAACAGCTAAAATTTGGGCTTACCCACCAGCTTCCCCTCTATGAGTCATTCTCTCAAAAATTTAAACATCCTTCCAATTGCTACAACAAAATGCTGGCAATGGAATGCTGACTAAAACTGAAATTACTTGTGAAGAATAAACCTTTTCTGCTGAGAGAACTTAAGCAGATGCCCTATTTAACTCACTTGCTTGGTAGGTAGCTGCTTAAAAAGAAGAGGAAAGCAGACCTTCACAAATCTTACTCTGAATGAACGCCCCCCTTGAGTCCCATGTGGAGGTCAACTATTGAGATTGAAAAGTACCTAAGACACTAATACTCATCTCCCATTTCAACCCGTCATAATACAAGAGACTAAGAATGGGAGCCGTTGGTTCTGTTCACCAATATTTCTAATACTCCTCTTTCCAGGCATTTGACAGGATTAACTTTCCTGCCGCCTTGAAGCTAGGTGTGCCTATGCGACCATGAAATGTGAGGGGGAAAAAATGTATCTAAAAGTTGATGTTTGATTCTACAATGTCCTCTTCTGCCTAGCCGAGTGCGGAGGTACCTCTTGATCTGCAGGTATGGAGCAGGGTCACTGAACGCTGCCCTGAAAAGCTGTGCAAACCATGGTGGGCCTGACTTGAGCACAAAATAAATGTTTTCATTTAAGGCAATGAAATCTCAGCGTGAAAGCTTGTGGTGACTGATACACCTACCCTTGGTTATCTTCATTTTGGGGAGAAGGTATCCTCTGGATAAGGGAAGTAGGGAGTAGAAAATATGGAATCGAGGTAGAAATGACTACCTGATCCCAAATAGCAACCTTATCTGTGACACATCTTTAAGCTAAGGCATTGCCAGAAAAGGATCCTATTGAAGCAAAATACAACAATAAATACTTACTTACCGATGAGTGGTCATTAACACATCAGAATGCATTAGCAAAGTTCTTCTATAGAACAGGGTTAGGGTTCTAAGATAAAAAGGGCAAAGGAAGGTAATGTCTTTCAGTTCAGAAGTTGAGGAACCCTCTTTCTAAAAAAATCAAAAGAAAAATGAAAAGGAATGGGAATAGGAGGTTAAGCCATTCATCATTTCATAAACCTAAATTTTGAACTGTTTTTCCAGTAATTGGTTGGTAGCCTTTTGTGGTGAATGTAGACTTAGAGTTACAATGTGGCCCCTGAAAGAGTGAGTAGCAGTCAATGGCTCATTTCTTCCTTCAACAAATATTTATTGAACGACTAGGAGGGCTGCATAACTTCCCACCATGCTGTCAGGGTCTCTCATACTGACTCTGGCCTCTACCGTGATATCAAGGAAACGTATCAGTAAGTGTTTTGCCCTAAAGTGTTAGTAACATGTCACCTCATTCCAAGGTGTCTTGAACAACATAAGAGAGTCTCCCATATCCATTCCATCTTTGCCCATGATGAGCCATCCACGGAGCTTAAGGATGACCCAGCTCCTCAAATGGGATCAAATTAGGCAGAAAACGGCTCCACAAGAGGAAACCTTTGTTTTTAGAAAGGGCAATAGCACAGGGTCACCACAAACTATCCTCAAAACTATTAACACTGTCAACAGTGACAAAGGATAACTTCTTACTTCTATATCTTTCTTTTACTTTCTGTTATATTTTTCAAAAACATACATTGCCTTTGACATTATATTTATAAAAGGAAAAATACTACATTTAAAATCATGTTATCTTCTTATATCCTCAATTGTTTTCATCACTAAGATTATAGTCTAAGATTATTGTCTAAGATTAAAAAATCTCAAATTCAGAGAAAGTCAAACCAATGGCTTGATATCCTGAAATTTGACCATCTATTCCAAAGTTATTTGAATGCCTCGGGCAATAATATCCAAAAAAAAAAAGAGAGAGAGAGAGAGAGATTCAATGACTTTTCTAAACCACATCAAATTATTTGCAGAAGATGGGACACAAATTATGAATAAATCTATCAATATTTATTTCGTCTGGTCTTCCAAGAGCCTTTCCTGGTTCTATTTTCCAGGGTTCATTGGAAATAAGTTCTTTAGGGGGAATCTCATGATGTCTGGGATCTTTTCTTCTTTTTCATCTCCTTTCATGTTAAGCCATATTTCTCATAATGGCAGAGTGCTAGCTGACTATATAAATCTGCCCCTTTCTGTTTATCCTGTAGTTGCCTGTCAAAGCAAATAAGCCTGCTTTGCATTAGAGCTTGGAAATTAAATTGTGGGAGGCTAGGTCCCTCCAGTTAAGGTAAACCAGAGTGGTGTGAATTCATACCCAAAGGAACATACAGCCAGAATATCTGCATCTGTGACAATCAGGCAACCTCAGGGGGTGGGAAGAAAAATTTTTCAAGGCACATATATATACCAAATAAAGTCAACCAGTTTTCTTAAATATAAAAACACCTGCTTTTTAAATATCTTACCTTATCAAGATTGTGACTGTAAAAGTTAATTCTCACTGATGCTATTAACGTAACTAAGAAGAAAATCTTATTTCCTTCTTAGCTTCCTCTACCATTGGGTCATAATCTTAAAAGGAACTCGAATTACTAAAAGAATCTCCCTTAAAATATAGAAAGTGCAGAAATAGTTGCAGGTGATTATGGTTCCAGTTCTTAACTTTGAATATTTCCCAGAATACTTTACATTCATCACAGGTTTAATAGTAATAAATATTATTGAGTGCCTGTTATGAACTTTAAATTGCTTGGCCCTTGATATAAATTATCTTTTTTAATCCATACAACTCTAAGAAATTAGTATTTGTATGCTTATTTTATGGATATGAAAACCAAGATTCAATTAAGTAATTTGTCAATTACAATTCATAAATTTTTTTCCAAATATACATTACATACATAACTCATAATTTAAAAAACACATCTCATACATGCACTATGTAAAATTTCTCTCATACTACCTATTACATAGGTATCCTCGGTTTAGAATATTCAAGAAGAAGAAAAAAGAAAAAATACTTTGTGAAATCTCAAGATGCCAAGAACTACCTTTGTGCTTTCCAAATCGTTACTGCATTTGGTCTGTGCAAGCGCAATCAGGGTGCCTTACTAAAATCGAGTGCAAGCAATGGGCAGAGCTAGGATTTGAACTCAGGTCTCTCTAAGGAGGGTATGGGAGGCAGCGTTAATCTACAGGCTCTGAACTCAGCTGTATAAATGACAAGCCCAGCTCCACAACTCACTAGCTGTGTGACCTTAGACAAATC
Organism: Pseudorca crassidens; assembly: GCF_039906515.1. Taxonomy (NCBI): domain Eukaryota; kingdom Metazoa; phylum Chordata; class Mammalia; order Artiodactyla; family Delphinidae; genus Pseudorca; species Pseudorca crassidens. The sequence continues at coordinate 79,711,848 of NC_090310.1, read as the reverse complement.
AGTGGAACTAATTTGTTTTCATTCCTCATATTAGTAGTAGATCCCACCTTGTATTGCTGCTGTTCCTCTGAAGATCAAATGAGATAACGTTCATAGAGGTAGTATCTGATGCATGGCAAGCTCTTATGGTAACCAGCCTCCAAGGTGGCCCCAGTGATCCTAGCCTCCTGATAATCACAGCCTTGTGCATGCCCCTCTCACGTTAAATAGGGCTGAGCTATGTAGAGTATTACAGAAATGACTGTATGATTTCTGAGCTTGGGGCATAAGAGACTTTGTATCTTGTGCCTTGTCTCGACTCACTCTAGGAGAAGCCATCCATCATGCTGTGAAGACACTCAAGCAGACCTCTGAAAGGGCCCATATCAAGAGGAGCTGAGGCCTCCCACCAACAGCCAGCACCAGCTTGCAGGTGCATGTGAGTGGGCCTTCTTAGACGTGGACCTGCCAGTCCCCTGGATTCAAGCCTTCAGACTACAGCCCCAGCTGACATTCTGACTGCAATCTCATGACAGACCTCAAGCCAGATCCACCCAGTTAAGCCACTTCTGAATTCTTAACCCATAGAAACTGTGAGATAATAAATATTTATTGCTGCTTGAAGCCACTAAGTTTTAGAGTACTTTGTTACACAGCAATAGATAACTAATACAGTGCTCAAAAAACCCTAAGCTCTCAGCAGAAACCAAAGTATGAACTTCACCAAGTTTCATTCTGCTTCACCTTTCATGAAGGAAAGACTACCACTGCAGCAAATTTTAAACCCTCTAGCACAGGGTGGGAGATGCAAGTAATGAGGAATTTTTTTTAGGGATGGGGGCTTTGGGTGCTACTATTCAGATGACCACATGCCTTATTCACATGTGCATAGCATCACATCCATCGAGAAGTTCAAAATTCCATTACTAATACCACCAGCTGGGGCAACTGCCCTAATACAATCACAAATCATTAGGCTATTTTACATTTTCAGTATCCATTTGCAGACCCCAAATATGCCATCTTTCCCCATGATTCCCTCTATTCACTGCCTTGCTTCTTTTCTGATTTGTCCCAGCAACACAAAACAATAAAAGAGAAGCATGCAAAGCAATATTTCTAGTAAAGAATGTTGTTTTCCTATGTGTTGTACTTTCCCATCGGAGGAACGCAGGGAGCAGGAACGGGTTTAATATTTTTGTATTAACAAGACTCATAGTAGTAGCATCCCTCTGCAGCCCTCACCATCACATCAAAATAAATCACCATCTTATCAACCCGTCCAAACACTCCAGGTTCCGTCACCCTGTACAAAACTCCTCATCTGTCGTTCCAGAAAACGTTTCAGAACCATAGAAGAGTCCTTAGCTTTTTCCCCAGGTTCTATGATGAATGGATCAGCTTCTCTCCTGTTCTGTCCTAAATGTTGGGACGTATATGAATAAGTGGTCAAAATTCTGAAGCTTAGGCACTCTCTCTGCAGATACACTGTTGATGGGAATGTCATTGGGTACAGCCATGTTAGAGATGATTTGGTGACACAATGATTTTGCATCAAGCACTAATTTAAAACTGACTTTAGATCCTAATGTACATGTCAGATGCAATCTCACTGTAAGATAAGGTGTCATGAGAGCAATTCCAGGGGCATGAGAGTGATGGGGGCAGAACAGGAAGTGCCAATTAGGAAACCGGTAGCCACATACTTTTGTATAGAACATATGTCAACTAGAGCATTAAACAAAGTAAACATATGTTGAGCACCTACTATATGCCAAGCTCTGTTGCTTTTGCATATGTTAGGATGTTCTCAGTCCTCAGAGAAAACCAATCTACTAGCACGTTATGTTTATAGAATGGCATAAACCGGGGGTGAACAAACTACAGCTGTGGAGCCAACTAGCCTGCTGCCTGTTTTGTAAATAGGTTGCATTGGAATATAGCCACACCTGTTGTCTACACGCTGTCTATGGCTGTTTGCACACTACAACAGCAGAGCTGAGTAGCTGGGACAGAGATTGTGGCCCATGCAATGGACTGAATTGTGTTGAAGTCCTAACCCCCAATATGACTGTATTTGAAGACAGAGTCTTTAGGAGGTAGTGAAGGTTAAATGAGGTCATAGGGCTGGGGCCCTAATTCAATAGGACTGTGGCCCTACAAGAAGAAGATCTCCCCTAACCCCCCATGTGAGGACACAGTGAGAAGGCAGCCATCTGCAAGTCAGAAAGAGGGCCCCCACCAGGACCTGACCATGCTGGTACCCTGATCTCAGGCTTCCAGCCTCCAGGACTGTGAGAACATTAATCTCCATTGTTTAAGCCACCCAGTCTATGGTACTTTGTTACGGCAGCCCTAGCTGTCTAAAGCAGCCCACAAAACCAAAATTACTTGCTATCTAGCCCTTCACAGAAAAGGTTTACAGACCTATGGAAAACTTATAAGCAAACAGGAAACCCTCTGAGAATTCTCCGCCCACTCTCTATTCACTGTAGGGAAACATATAATTCTGTTAAATTAGGATGGTTGGGTTTGAAGGTCCAAATATACTGTCATGCGTTTTCCTTTTGCTTCTGTCTTTAGTCCACAGCAGTTCCAAAAATTCAGTGAGCGTAACAGGAATCTGAAATGAGATGTGTCCAGAACTGAACTCCTGGTTCCCAGGCCCTTCCCAAACCTGCTCTCCCGTCTCAGTCAATTGCTTCATCTTTTTGGTTCTCTAGACAAAATCCTCAGTGTCTTCCTGGACTCCTCTTTCTCTCTCAACCTACCCCTACCCATCCGATCCATCAGCAACCAAGTCTCCCTTCAGAGTCTGTTCAGAATCCACCTTTTCTCACACAGCCACTGCTACCCCCCGCATCCACCTGGGCTCACTGCTCCCACCCTGGACTCTCTCAGTCTGCTCTTAACACAGAGTTGGTGTTTTCTGTTAAAACCGTTAAGTCACATCATGCTGCTCCTCTCCTCAAGAACTTCCACAGTCTCATGTCACAGTCAGAGCGAGAAGCTCTGTCCCATCAGCTCCTCTCCCCACGGCATCTGACACTGACTCTGCTGACTTCTCACTGTCCCTCAAACACGTGAGGCATCTTCCTTCTGCCGAGAATGCTTGTCCTCAGACGTCCACGTGACTCCTATCATCACTGCCTACAAGCCTCTGTCATTTCTCAGTGAGCTCTTCCAAGGGGACCCTCTTTACAAAGACAGACTCCCTGATGAGACGACCACCCTGATCTGCAGAGTGCACGTGAGCAAGTCATCCAACCTCTCCAACTCTCACCAGAAAACAAAAGAGCAAACAACTCTTTCACAGGACTGCTTTGAGGAATAAACAAGGTCATGCACGCATATACATTCTGTGAACTATAAATCTCTACACCAGGATTTAGCAAATGTTTTCTGCAAAGGGACAGAGAGTAAATATTTCATGTTTTGTGGGCCATAGTGTCTCTGTTACAATTACTCATCTCGATCATTGCTGATACAATACAAAAATGGGCATGGCTGTGTGACAATAAAACTTTATTTACAAAAACAAGTGGTGGGCCAGATTTAACCCTTGACTGAAGTGTGCAGATTCCTGTTCCAAACCATTGCTCACTATTATTATTGGTGATGATGAAGAAGATACGTTAAGGTGTTACATGCCCAGGAGTACAAAACATACAATTTGTTGTTGTTATTTTTATTTGTTTTATCCTGGTAGAATGTAAGCTCCAGGGGCGACAGAGATCCTTATCTGTGTTTTTGTGCCTTGTATACTGCTCCACTTCTAGCACCAAGAATAGCACATGGCGCATAGTAGAACTTCAATAAATATTTTGGAAGGAATGAATGAATTCTATATTTTGTCAATGATTTAATGTATTTTGTTTGTGTGTGTGTGTGTGTGTGTGTGTGTGTGTGTGTGTGTGATACGCGGGCCTCTCACTGTTGTGGCCTCTCCCGTTGTGGAGCACAGGCTCCGGACGCGCAGGCTCAGCAGCCATGGCTCACGGGCCCAGCCGCTCGGCGGCATGTGGGATCTTCCCGCACCGGGGCACGAACCCGTGTTCCTTGCATCGGCAGGCGGACTCAACCACTGCGCCACCAGGGAAGCCCGATTTAATGTATTTTTCACGTGTGCTTTTTGACTATATGAGATTTTTGCCTTACTCTGATTTTAGGGCAGTGATTCTCAACAATCTGGCAATGTCTGGAGATATTTTTGCTTGCCACAATTGGGAAGGGATGGTGCTACTGTCATCTGGTGAGTAGAGACCAAGGATGCTGCTAAACATCCTACAATGCACAAGATAGGCCCCCATAACATAGAATCATCCTGCCCCACATAACAAGAATGTTGAGGTTGAGAGACCCTGCTTTAGAGCTTAACATCCCACGAAATCTAATTCCATTGCATGTACCGACATTTAAATGCACATACTCTGTATCTGTTAGAAGCTTAAACAAATAAGGCATTTTTTTCCCTTCCATAAATAGAAGCTGCTGTAGGGAGTCCAGGGCTGCTAAACATCCTATAATGTTCCTTAATGTCTCCTGCTCAGACAAAAAGACCTGTCACCTCACAATCACAAGATGGCTGCACCACCTCTAGTATCACATCCCTGTTCCAGGAAATAAAAGGGGGAGGGTCAGGGAGGGGGGCAAAGAATAAGTTTGAGGTGAATGCTGCTGTCACTGTCTCCCACCTTCCTGAGCCTTCCTGGAAGATACATCCAGTGATTTCCACTTAGATTTTATTGATCAAAACTGTGTCTCGATCTTCACAGAAGGCTGAGAAGTATGATTAGCTTTTAGAATTAGGAATGTGGATGCAGCCAACAAATTGTTGTTCTGTCAGTAAGGAGGAAGGAACCACGGACATTGTGTGGGTATCTAGCATTCTCTACCACATCCTTTGGTTTAGAATTTTCACATCTAAGAATTTCTCACAGCACATAGAGATGTGAATATGAGAGTGTTCATCACAACAGTCTAATACAGAAAAAAGAAAACTGGCAACCACATAAGTATATGTACGTGATGCTGTTGGTGTCCCACCCAGATCCCTTTAATGAGCTGGTATCCCTCCACCCAAACAGCAGTGACAGCTGGCTACTAATGGCTCAAATCTGAGTCTCTTCTGGAAGGTTGCCTGGGTTCCTCTCCACTGATAAATCATGTGTATACAAACGCCTACCGTGGGCACTGCTTCTAGGAAGCCAGAGCTAAGGCAACATACATCAACAGAAGACTGACCATTTACATTAAGATATAAGCATATAATAATGAATGCCAGTTAGAATTAAACAAAGCTATATACAATGATATCGACAAGATGTCTGAGATTTTTCATTAAATGCAAGAAAAACGCAAGTTGAAGAACATTATGTGTAATCTGCTCTGATTTGTAGAAAATAAGAATACCCCTCAATATGCTTAAGGATATCTAGAAAATTACTAGAATACAAAAGAAACTGTTTCCTCTGGTTACCTTTTCTTCTTCTATTTTTCTGTATTATTTGAATTAAGAAAAATACATTTTTCTTTTATGACTTGAATTTTTTTCCTTAAAACATCTCCATTATCCAACATGATCAGAGGTTCAGATTTTTGCTCTGCACAATATTTGCTACCAAAGGATTTCTAACTTTAAAAGCATTAAATAGGAGGCTTAGGTTCCAGTCCAGCTCTGCTATTTACTAGTTAACTTAGGCAGGTCATTCCACCTTTCAGATGCCGCCTATAAAATAAGAGTTAAAGTAAATACTTTAACCCACAGTGCTATTTGAGGAACAGATGAAATAATGCATGTGTAGGTATTCTGTGAACTGTAAATCTTTATGCAATAGTTATGTTGTTATCTGTAATGATACCAACAGTACATCAAGACCTTAAAAATCCACGGATACAAATTAAATATTATTATGTGGTATGCCATGGTTCTGTGATGCAAATAAGAAAAAGTGATGCTGGCTGATTTACACAGAAAAGGGAAGCTCACAGAAACATTCAGGAAGGCTAGATAACAAGGCTTGGAGAAATGACAGTGCAAAAGGTGGCTTTTCATCCAGAATTACAGAAAAAGCATGTTATAGCTTTTGTTATAGTCTGGTGAGGATGAGTTGTGGCCACACATGCTGGAGACAGCAGCTTGTTCTGCCAGCACCACGGACCCTGCCCACTCTGAGCCCTGGAGAGAGGCCATTCCTCTGAACTGGCACTGCTGTACCAGAAACATAAATGTAGCTGCAGCATCACCAAAAAGATATCCCTCTGCCACTATTTCATGACCATCACTGACTACCAAGGCAAAGTTCAGAAGGAGTTTTCCCACAGAGCAGTGCAGGACATCCTAGCTGCAAGAGAGTCTGGGAAAGTGAGCATTTGTCATGTTCAGTTTTAAATTAAAGAATTTGATTCTAACCAAGATTTATATGGTGGAAGAATTCCTTCCAACCTTGGAAGGGAATTTCAGATACCAGAAACAAACACACAGAGATAAATGTTAACTATTTTGTATCAGCATAGAAGACCCGTGAGTAGCCAAAACATACACTGCTTGTATTTATATATTTACAAATACATTCATATAAATTGGATTCCCAGGGAAGCTGACTCTGAGACAGAGATTAGCATGCAGGGATTTTATTAGAAAGTACTCTTAGGATCAACATCCTTGAGGGAAAAGAAGCGCAGGAGGACTGGACAGAGGGAGAAGTTTGAGTTGCAATGCAGGATCAATGCAGCACTTGAAGCATTGTGGTAACAAGAGGGCTGCCACAACCCCAGCTATCACAACCACATGCAAAGGCAGGACATTGGAAATACAAAACACAGAAGGGACAGAGGTCTTTTCCTCAAGTGGTTCCTTTCTTTCCCAGATCCCAGTTGTTGTTGTTGTTTTTTCCCAAGAAGTTCCTGGAAGACTACATCTTACATTTCATTGGCCAGAACTAGATCACATGACAATTGTTCGTTAAAAGGAAGGCTAGGAAAGTGAGTTTCTGGCAAAGAAGAGAGAGTCAGCCAAGTTTGGGTTAGACTCACTGGTAAATGCCAAAACACACACAGTGCCCACCCTCACATTACTTAAACCTTGTGGAGCTCCTTGAGCACTTGCTCAGTGCTAACTACTGAGCTAAGACTTTTTACATTAAGCATCTTGTCTGAGTCTCACAATGACCATATTAGGTGAGTCTGACCATCATGCCCATATTACAGATGAGGAAACTGAAGTTCAGAGCAGTTATATGTCCAATGTCACACAATTAGTAAGCAGCAGAGCTTCAACTCAAACCCAGGCCTGACTGACCCCAGAGTCTGTGTTCTTTGCTGCTTCCCAGCCTATGACCACATGTATAGTTATACTAGAAAAGTGGACCAGGGACAAAACCAAGGGACCTGAGGGATCAGGAAGACTTCATGGAAATCTGGGTTGGACCACATGTGTCGAAGAAGAGCAGACAGAAAGCATATTGCTTCTTCTCTGAACCTGCTTACGGATGCAAAGGAGAAAATCCAACTGAAATTGAAATGCTTGAGCCAAACTATCCAGTCCTTGCTACTCAGTGTGTGGTCCACAAGTCAGGAACACAAGCATCCCCTGGGAGCTTGTGAGAAATGCCAGATCTCAGGCCCATCCCAGACATGCTAAGTCAGGATCTGCGTTCAGCAAGTTCTCCAGGTGATGTGCGTGCACTTAAAAATTTAAGGAGCACTGTTCTAGAGGCTTCATTGAGAACTCAGCCTGGGGAGTAAGCAGAACAAGCCCTGAACGCTGACTTTTAAACTAACTCTCCCGGTGAAATGGACTGGGTATAATTGTAATAAGCCAGTCACCATGTTTATAGAGATTATCTCATTTTGTCACCAGGGGCCATCAACAAAGCTATGGGTTAAGCACTATTATTATTGACAGAGGAGGAAACTCATTTAGTAACTTGAACCCATTTCACGAAATAACTTGGCAGAAACTAAGATGTGAAATCTCCACAGTTTGATTCTGGAAGTTTCCTTCTTCTGCACCACAAAACGTCCCTTTAATTACAGATGGTTTGAGGAAGGAATGAGATCATCTTTGTAAAAGACTTAATACGGAGCCTGGTACTTAACATACATGAATAATGAAGAGAAATAATCTGACTCCCTTTAATGAGATTTAAGCCAGTGAACTCTCAATCACCTAAAAGTGGCTATCTGTTGAAAACTTCTAATGCCAGCTTCTACCAACACCCAGAATACATTTCAACAAGTTTCCTCTCCTATCAGTCCATGTTTTATCAAATGAAAATAAATGTTCCTACTAGTCTAAAGCAAAATGTAATTAGAAAGGTGAATCTGCAGCCCTGAGTCAAATATGGTCCTCCAAAGTCACACTTAAATGATTCTGGGTTTTCCACTGTTTTGAATTATCCATGCCATTGCTCCCCTTATTGGCACTGATAACAGAGTGTTAACTACATTACATGCAATTAAATTCAAAATATTTGTGCAGCAATTATATGGATTCATCAAACCTAATGGTGCAGTCACAATTTCGTGTGTACTCATCAGTACTGCTCAGGAAAAAAAAAAAAAATTGGCATATAGAAATATATTCCCACAAGCTGATAATTATAAAATAAACATTATGTCTGATGTCCTCATAGTAGCTGGTATCTGTCAATAGTAAAAAAATTAGAAGTTTCCCACAATATTGACCCTACTGCTATCAGTATTTTTACGCACCCTGCATTAGGGATCAGATATATCAGGAGGGTATTTGTTCAGCAAGCAACAAGTAACCCACACTTGTGTTTATTCTTCTGTTTAGACGGTTATCCATTTTCTTTCTTCCTTTGAAGTCTTCTCAAGTCTTCTCAACAAGTCTTCTTGTTTTTGGTTTTCCGGCATATGAACCCATTGTTAATTCCTAACCCCATACACTTGGTCCACCTCCAAGTTGACCAGGCGCCAAAGTGGACATTTTCTGCCCACAATGACAGCTTCCTACCTCAAGCATTCATGACTCTTTCTCTCCCTGGGAGCTTTCTCCGGTACCGGGAAAGCTTACTCAGCTGGGAGTTGAAGGACCCTATTGGGACAACCCTCAACCAAAGAAGAATGGGAGTTGGAAGAATCGTACTCCAGCTTTCCCACCACTTGGTGGGTCAGTTCTGAAGCTTGTCCTACACAGTTCCTCAGAGGGTTCCCAAAGGGATTGAGGCCCAGATGCCCACAGTGGTAAACCACCGGCTAATGCTTCTTTTATTGACTTTCCTCCCTTCTTTGTCCCATTTTCCCCACTCCTTCACTTGTGCTTCCTGGAAGCATCTTCCAAATACACTCCCTGGACCCAAGCTCTTGGAAAAGGGTTTGCTTTGGGGAGAAACCCAGCCAGCACAACCCCTTTTGTTTAAGGACTTGACCTTCTTACAAAACTCCCACGGTAGAAGCTATATTCTCACTTTCCTGGACTCCTTTGTAGTAAGGATATATAACATAGGCTCCAACAATCAAGTGAGTCTTTGGGAGTTCATAACACAAAGAAGCAGAGCTTGTGCATCATCTATTCTAGCTAAGGTAGCAGCAACAGTGACAGAGCTATATCTGGTTTCCAGAAATGGCACTAGCAGTGATTCTAACTGAAATCCCATTTCTGCCTGGTGTAGGCAGAAGCATCCGGACCCAGGAGTGTCTTCATGATACCAGTTCCTCCCACAGACTGATTTTGGCCTTTTTCCTGGCTTCTCTGGCGCTCTGGCTCTCTTCAGATCCTCTAATAAATTCCTTTTCTGTTTCAGTAAGCCAGAGTTCATTTTCTGCGGCTGGAAACCAAAAATACCAACTGATATGGGTTATGTTCTCCTTACGTATAAAAATAACAAGGCTACTCATGACATTGTCTGTCAGAGGCGAATACTAGAGACAAGCTAAAATATCCATCAGGAGGAAACTGATCAATTATGAAGTATCAAGTCAGTGCCTAAAAACTAACAAGATAGCTCTGAATGTACATATGTGGAATTTTCCCAAGATGCAGTTAAAAAAATCAGAACCATGTATGTGGTTTGCTACCCTTTCCATTTTTAATAGGTAAGTGTGTATGTATAGTCTTTTATATAATAGAGGTAGGTAGGTGAATAGATAGATAGATAATGTCCTATATACTTGCACAAGTATTGAATGTCTCTAGAAAGATCTGGTAACAGGGTTTGCATCTTGGAGGGAAACAAGTATTCTGAAAATCAGGTATGGTACCAAGTCTTACATTTCCCTATGTATCTTTTAAATATTTTGAGTTTAAACTTATGAACATTTTTCATCTATGCAAAAATAAATAAAATTTCAATTTAAATGTATAAATGAGGACAAAAAGCTGAAGAAGAAGAAAAATGCAGATTCCAAGACCCTGATACACTTGGTCTAAGGCGAGACCAAAAATGCTGCACTTCTAGCAAGTAGCTCCAGCAGCTCTGATTCCAGGTGCTTCTGAGACCCTGGTCTATATTGTCAGGGATCCAGAGTGGTTTGTGCTACTCCATATTGTCCAGATCTCTGCAATGAGCCCAAATTAATATTGTATTTTTAAGTCAATACTTTTTTTAAAAGAGTTCATGCTGGGAAGACGCACATGCGCTGGCGTCCACAGATTTCACCAGGTGTGTGAAGGGCTGCGTCAATATATTGACAACCAGCAGAGTTTCCTAAACCCAGACCAACTGCCCAAGGGCAAAGGTTCTGATTTATACCTCCTTTCCCATCCTTCTTGGAATATTACGTGGATATGATCCTATGTTCATAATGTGCTATTATGTCTACATCAGCGTACACACACACACTCCGCCGCACACACACACACCCCTGCACACTATTCTTAGCTCTCATAAACCTTAAAGTTCTTGGAGTGTTTTCCACCAGAATATATTTTGAGCATGAGGACAAAGGTCACTCCTTGAAAGCTGAAAGGTCACTATTCTCATTGTGTGGTTGCTTTTCTCGGCTAAAAGGCTTCTTGCCCTATCCCAACTTTTGTCTCTTTCTTACCTTTTTACTTTCTTCCTCTGGGCATCGTGCCAAACATGTAAGGAGGTGACCCACTTTATCAATCTATTATAATCTTTTAAAGCCTCTGCCATTTCAAACCAATTTATTTTTATATGGCATGTTCCATAAAAATTATCTCAAAATACTTTGAGAAGAAGTAAAATTATGATGAAACGGTTGAAGCATTTTAAAAATTCTTGGTTGTGAGGATCAAGAGTTAAGCACATTTCAGTAATTTCCTGTAAGTTCACAGCTCTTAACCTAAGAGTTTTATTATTCTTAGCAATTTCTGTTTTAGAGAACAGTGGCTGGCAAAAACTGAAACTTAGGTCTAGATTACTCAGAGCGTGAGAAACGTTGTGAGAGCCGAATCGGGAAAATTCGATTGCATTCGATTCAGACCTGCGGTCACTCTGTTAAGCCAGCATCCCAGCCCGCTCCCCAAGCCTCACTTCCGCCTTCCTTCTTCCCCTCTGGTTCTCTCAGTGGCATTTGACTCCAGTCCTTTTATGTTGCTCTTCCCTGCTCTGTCCTCTATGACTCCAAACTCAACAAGTTCTCCTAACATTCTGGCCATTTCTTTTCCCTCATTTTTCTGGAATCTCATTTTCTGGAATCTTCCACCTGTCCCTTGGTTTTCCCCCAAAACTGTTTCAAGGAATTTGTAGGAGATCTAAATTTACACCAAAGCTGTTTCTGATCCCGTTTTCTCCTTTCCTCACTTGCATCTTCAAGCCTGTGTTGTTGTTTTTATTCCCAATGGAGTCGTCTATTCTGCTGACCAACATATTATTAATGGATTCTTCTTCTTCAGTCCTGCTCAGAATCTACTCTTTCTTATGTTGGTAATTACCCCCAAGACCTCCTTTGAAAACAAGACCTCCACCATCTGTGGTCTGTGTGTCTTAAGTGGAGTCTCCCCGGGGCCCAGGTTGCAGAGGTGGGCACATGACCCTGACTGACCCAATCAAAGCTTTCTATTCCCCTGACCATGATCAGTTCACATATGAGTATGTGGCAGTCGTTTATTCTGTATGTGATCCCAGGAAACACCAGTAGGGAAGTGGGGGACATTAGACAGGAAAGGGGAGGCAGCCAATACAGGGTTTGTTAACAATGAAGGTACCATGTTGGGTACTTGGAGATCAGTCCTTCTCAGCCACGTTGGCATCCGGTGTAAAACAGGATCCAGAAGCGAGAGAAAGTCCTTTGGAAAGGAAATGCAGGTGCTGGATGATGGAATTTGGGCCAGTGTCTAATGAAGCGGTGAGGGCGTAGGGGTGGGACTCTGGGAGCACCCGCTACAGCTTACAGGACATAGTGACCATTTGCCACGCGTCCTTGCCAGTCCCAAACATGAACCCTCTTTCATAGACATGGGTAAATTCCTACTAATGAGTCTGGATGAAACATAGTGACCACCTACAACTATAAAGACTAAAATCTATTTATTCACATTCCAAGCCTCTCTTGCAGCTAGGGTACAGGCATGTGACCTTCTCCAGCCAATGGAATGCACCCAAGCGAGATGTAAATAGTGACGTTTTGGGACTTCCCTGGTGGCGTAGTGGTTAAGAATCCGCCTGCCAATGCAGGGGACACGGGTTCAATCCCTGGTCCGGGAAGATCCCACATGCCGCGGAGCAACTAAGCCCGTGCGCCACAACTACTGAGCCTGTGCTCTACAGCCCATGAGCCACAACTACTGAACGTGCGTGCCACAACTACTGAAGCCCGCACACCTAGAGCCTGTGCTCCGCAACAAGAGAAGCCATGATAATGAAAAGCCCGTGCACCACAATGAAAAGTAGCCCCCACTCACCACAACTAGAGAAAGCCTGCGCTGCGTGCGGCAACAAAGACCCAACACAGCCAAAAATAAATTAATTAATTAATTTTTAAAATAAAATAGTGACCTTTTGGTACTCGGTAGCAGGAACATACTCTGGCAATATTGTCTGGGTCATAGTCTGCGCTCAACAAATGTTAGCTGTTCTTATGATTAAAAGGAATATTTCCAATTATTTTCTTATATTTAAAATATGGGACCCCTCCCTTTAACAACAACCAAAAAAAACCCATATGCCCTCCAAAATGTTATTTGATATTCAAAAGAAATTAAATATTATTATGGAAAATAAACCAAAACAATGGAATAAAGCACTACGCTGTTGGCAAAATCTGCACAGCCCAATCCCCCAGCAGTGTGCTGACATGCCCACCTCCAGACACTTTTTCCCCAATGAAGAAAATGGAATGATTTGAAAGATAATTTATTATACTGACTAGAATGTCTAATTGAGCTTCACCATGTTCTAGACTCTGCAGATATTGGGGATAATACGATAAAAGAAAAATACCCTGCCCTTCAAAAGAACACAGATCAGGCAGGGAGACGCACTGGTAGAATAATAATTACCAAAGTGTTACCACCAAAATATTTCCAGAGGGCAATGAGAACGCCAAGAGGGGAGCACCTAATTGCTGGTTGCTTAAGCTGCATCTCGAAGTTCAAATAGGATTTAGCCAGAAAGAGAGAGGGCAGAAACATATTCCAAGAAGAGAAATGGATGAGCAAAAGAGATAGATGTAAGAAGGTGTGAGCACTTTGGATATTACCAGTGGAGGAGTGAGTGAGAAAGGGTGCAGGAACCTCCAGGAGCCCCTGATTCCACTCCATGGTACACAAATCTTACCATGGCTTCCTTTCTCCAGAAATTGAAGGAGGGAAGGAATTTCAGAGAAAAGATCAAGGCTGCTACTTACAGCTCTCTTTAGAACAAACGTTATCCAATACTAAGGACCACCCCTGGATCAACACGTGCAACCACGTTTCCGTAATTCCTCACGTGAGCGAAAAGACAACTGACTAGAAGATCCCATTCATTAGGAAGTAAAGTTTTGTGTGTGTACATGTGTTTGCGTGTGTGTATATGTGTTTGCGTGTGTGTGTACATGTATTTGCGTGTGTGTGTGTTTAAAGAAAGCTTCCTAATTACAATTTATCTCTAAGGAAAACCAATGTATAAATATGTAGATTTCAAAGTTATTCTTTAAACTAGTCATGATAACTATTCTACAGTTACTTCACAAATAGAAATTATCACAATTAGAAACACAGATGTATTAGTCCAGATTACTTCAGCTTTCTAAGAAATACCAAAACTCCACCTGGAATCACATTTTATTCTAGTACTTAAGTATTTACTATTAAGGAGATGAGGTGACAATTTCCACATCATCGATGTGTCCTTGTTGTTTCATATTTGGAATACTGCTGGTCTCATTCCTTCAAAATATATATGCAATTGTCTTTTAAAGTTTGACCTTTATTCAGCTTCATCAGAAATTTCATTTTGGTCTTTGTGGTAGTCATCAGTATAAGAAACACCAACTATTCATTTCTCTTTTCAATTCAAATCGAATCAACAAGACTTACTGAATACTGGTGACTAGTTCAGCACTTAGTACAGAGAAACTAAATTTTCCTCCTGTCTATTTGTATTTACTACTTCTTTTTTAGCTACGAAATCCACTTAGGAGTCAAAAAAAGGAATTCTATTCAATTTCTTATTTAATGTAGGTAAACCACAAATGGATGCTTTAATTCTGAAAAGCCCAGTATTGTTTAGCCAACAGATCATACACATGACTTTGTTATTGATACATTCTGTTTGAAATCTACTTAAGGATCAAAATTTTAGATGGGGTACTAAGTTTAAAGTCAAATTTGCCCAAAATATTGAAGCCAAAACATAAATAAATAAAAGATGGAGTACCTACCTCTATAATAGCCCTTGTTCTGCAAATAAATCTAAAATCACTTTTCTCCTTCCCGATTTGTGAGACAATTTATCTGGATGAAAGTCTAACTTAAACTCCTGTGTAATTTGGGGTTTGTTTGCAAGTGGGAAATCCAGATGTTAACGGACTAAGAGATTCCTGTGGGAGGTGTGAAATGAATGATCCAGATGTTGAACACACAATCTGTATTGTTTCTACTCTAGGGACACAATGCTAGAAACCATCAGAAATGTGGGATTACCTTGGTTTATTATCATGGGAAGAGGTAGAATGATGAAATGTGGGGTTTATTTGGTCTAGAAACCAAATGACTAGTGACCTTAAGAAGAGGAGGATACTTTTGAATGGTCTCATGTTGACTTCCATTTTCCTAGAAGGCAGCTTTACACTCCTCTCTAAATCTGAGTTAGCCAAGTACAAGATGCCAACACAGTCAAGAGACAACGTGCACAGGAGTTGGGCTCTAGAGGCAGCACAAAAAGCGCAAATTACAAATGGTCCAAATTATCCTTAAAAGGGTGTCATGCCTACACCTACCTACCAACTACACCTACACACCATCTCCCAGCAAGCCCAGCGCAGATCCTTTTTCTACAGAATTGAAACAGATGGTTACTTTTCTGGTCCATTCTAGAGCTCACTAGCACTTAAAGGCCATGTTATACGACCAATATGCCTCTTTAAATGCTAGAACCACAGCAAACAGGGTGAGATGCCCACTCTCTAAGTGAAATGCAGGAATTGAGACCAACCGAAGGAAAAGCAAATTCTCATTTCCCATCTCACACTGTGTGGAGCATTAAGTGTTACATAGACTGGTGAGCGTCCTTATTTAGATTGCTTTTTTCTTGTTCTCCTTTGCTTTATATACTTTTGATTGATATATATTAAAAGCACATAGGATGGACTCCACTAGCCCCTAAGACAGCTGTGTGATTCAATGGCACAGGAAGTGCCCCAGCAGCGTGGGGTACATATAAGGCCACACTCAGCAGGCACACCCTGGCAAGGCAATGCCAACTGTTCATTTCCAGCACCTGTTCTGATTGACTGGGCTTCTCTTATGACTGGTTGGTGCCTACAGTTTAGTAGTTTTAATACCGCCACTGTGTACAATTCCCTAAATACAAGGGCACAGAAAGTTAGACCACTGACAGAATTTGCAGGAGAAGTCTAGATATGTTCCAGCCTAACCAGTATACAAACTATTGAAACCAAAAGAAGTCAGGACTTCTAAGAAAAAGAATTTTCTGCCCTCTCTGACTCTCAAGGTCATGGTCAGGTAGGCATTTTTTTTTTAGCTCTCCCCACCCTCAGAGAAGCCAACCTCTAAGAACTCCTGCTGTGCATCACGTGGGGTCCCAGCAGGCCTTGTGACAGAGAGGATGAAGAGCTGTATGGTGGGAGCCTCCGGCAGCGGGGGGGTGCTTATCACACGCCTCGAACAGCCCCCGTGTCAGGGAGCTCACAGAGCAAGTGTGGGCGCTGAAGGCAGCAGATAACCCTCTCTTCCCATCGAAAGCACAAGGCTTCCTTTGGCAGCTACACAAAGGCAGCTCGGGAGGAAAAAGCAAGATAGAAATGAACTCCGAAAGTGAAAGAAAAAGGCTGGACTGAAATGAGAGAACAGGAAAACGTAGAATGTAAGAAGAACTTGCCAGATTCCTCCCAACTGGTCACATCACATTTGGCAGGAAAACAATGGGGCCATCATCTCTATGGCTTTGGCTGTGAGAGCACACTTCCCCCACCCATGTCCCACGTTCTGAGGGGCAGATAGGTTCCTCCTTCCTCCATGGTCATGCAGAGTTTATGCAGTTTCCAAAACGTCACCTACCAGGGCAGGAAGGTACCAGGTGAGGTCTCCAGACTCAAACACAATTATCACAGTCAACAGGCTTCCAGTGGAACAGCAGTCTCTTTCACGTACTGTTGCTAATGAGAAATTATTAGCTGGCTTCCAGAGGGAGGGCACATACATATGACGCTTCTGCCTCTGTCCTCGCGCCAGGGCTTGTATTTATGTAGAAATTAGGAATCAGCACTGAAAGTAAAGAATACATTTAAACTCTAGTTTACTTTTCTCTCCAACCACCAAAATCATCCTGGATGCTCTTCTCTGTGCTAACGGGATGGGCAGTGGGCAGCCTGCAGTGGGGACTTCCTGACCCTCCCCCTCCATGTCATGGTCCTATGAAGCCATCCTGGGTGTTCATGATAATATCATGCTATAGAGTCACATCCTACATGCATTCAGCTCCTGCCAAATCTACAAGATGTGCTGGGTCGAGCAAGACAGAGGCCGAAAGGAAGAAAACCGTGCATGCTGGTTAAGTCTGCTCCCCGTTTTCCTCAGTGAGCGTGTGCCCAGAACAGGTGTGAGAATGAGGTGTAAATCTGAGCTCCCCTCTGTCATTCATCAGCACGTCCCTCCCACAGGTGCGCATCTCACCCTGCTGACCGTAGATTTTGTGCCTCTAAACGCAAGCCAGCTCTTTCATCTGGAGTTCCACCAAAGAATCTGTGATCCTATACTAACCCTGGAGGAAAGCCTGGCTGGCTTGGACTTACTGAAAGATGCTGTATTGTTATGTAATTGGTTTGGGGATTTTCTGGGGGTAGTTTTTTCGTTTTGGTTTTGTTTTAATTAATTAATTAATTTATTTATTTATTTTTGGCTGTGTTGGGTCTTCATTGCTGCGCGCAGGCTTTCTCTAGTTGCGGCAAGCAGGGGCTACTCTTCATTGCAGTGCACAGGCTTCTCATTGCGGTGGTTTATATGGTGGCGGAGCACGGGTTCTAGGCGCGCAGCCTTCAGTAGTTGTGGCACGTGGACTTCAGTAGTTGTGGCTCGCGGGCTCTAGAGCACAGGCTCAGTAGTTGTGGCTCACGGGCTTAGTTGCTCCGCGGCATGTGGGATCTTCCTGCACCAGGGCTCGAACCCGTGTCCCCTGCATTGGCAGGTGGATTCTTAACCACTGCGCCACCAGGGAAGCCCCCAGGGGTAGTTTCGACTCTATGAGAATTTTCCCGTTGAGGATGACCTGAGAACCAAATTGATGTACAGGATGAGCATCTTCCTAGTGGTTGATGAGGATTGGAAGTGTGACCCAAGGTGGCCTCCATGGGTAACGTTTCTGAAGTTGGGACCCAGGACCCATCCTGTGTTGTCCCCGATCTATGTCACAGTTAAAGGAACCCACTGCACGCAAGCAAAAGTGATTTCAGAATTATGCCAGTCCTTTACATTTGACTGCAAGAAATAACCCTTTAAATATTTCTCCTGTGTCCCCCATGGCCTTGCACAGCCCGACTTCTCACCTCAAACCACTCGGAAACCATCCTCCAGCTCAATTCACCAAACACCTATTTCAATCTTGCTCCTTTTCTTCCTTTTTATTCTCCACCGCAAAGACCTACGTGGCATAAGGCCCTCTTTGAAGGGCAGAAAAGGGGAGGAGATAGAATGAAGCCAAGCCACAGTCTTCTTTAGGAGGCAAGGAATGTGGAAAGGATGGGGGAACATTTTATAATCAATATAATTTTTATCCTGTCACACATTTGCAGGCTCTTGAAAATAAATTATGTTAAGCCCTGAGGGCTTAAGCTATGATGGTGGGAATGCCAGGTGGTAAAGGCATCTACCTGGTACCTCTTCAGTCCACACAAACAGAAGCTACTGAATATTCCAAATCACTCAATATGGTCAGTTTGTTAAGTCCCAGTTCTTTAGTTTGGCATTTGAGGCCCCCCAGAATCTACCCCATTCAACTTCCTCCATCTTCTCTCTCACTGTTCTTTCTATGCAGGAAGCACTCCTGCAAAACTCACCTACTCACTGTTCCCCCTACACACGCATGCTTCCCTAACACACCTTCTTGCCTGTGCTGTCGCCTCCACCCAAATGCTCTTTCCCTCATTCCCACATGCTGAAAATCTGCCCAATCTTCAATACACCATTCAAATGCCACCTCCTTCATGAAGCCGTTCTTAAACTCCTTGGCCCTTTTCTTCTACCTGTTTGATGGCACTTACCAGTTTTGGGGAGACTCATTTAATACTGAATGAGTATAGCTTAGCTCCAGCATAGACCTAGACAACTAAATGGGCATCTGTCAAATGGACAAATAATGTAAATATAAAGAGAGAAAACAAAACATGCACCTGTCAAAGACAACAAGGGAACATATTTATGTCATCCCTATACCACACCTCTAAATTAGATTGCCAATATACAATGAGGTGTGTGTTGTCTTACATAACTCCTATACTCATAACAGACATTAACAATCAATCATGACTCTCTGAATCCCAGCACACTATGCCTCTAAATCAGAGGCTGTAATTATGTAGCATGTGTGCTGGTTTGCACATCTTCTACACCCACGGCAGACATTACTAATCAATCATAAGTCTTTTTCTCCCTAAACACTTACAACCTCAGCATCCCTCCAACACAGAGCTCCAGGCAGACACTACTAAGCAATCTGGATCACCATGAAGCCCATTGCCCTGCAAGCTCTCCCTCTCTAGTCAGAATTGCTTATGCCAATTATTTTATATAACACATTCCATTCTTCTCTTAATCCTTCTGGGTCCAGACCTGTGCTCATCCCAGCCTCAACTTCAAGACGTAGCACTGGGGACTGTTTCCCACACAACAAGGTCAGCAAGGCATTGACCACAGTTCTAGCTTTCTCGCCAACTGGCTGCCTCAAGTAAGCTGGCCTCTAGTTCAACCCAATTGCAGGACCCTCACCCCTACTTTGGCACTGTTCTTAGCCCAGAAAAAGAAACTCCTGTTATGTGCCCACCCCAGAAGCAGGAAATAGACACCTTAGGTCAGGAAGGGCAAATACATAGCATATAAACGGCAACTATCCCTTTCCCATGCCCATGGCAAACATTGCTGGTTGAATAAGATACTCTCTCATATGAGTCCAGAGGCATCCTCAGAAGTTTTCTTAACACAGGACCCCAGAAAACCACTAAACACCAATCTCAGCTTGCATTTGAGATGAAATTTATTTGCCAGTCATGCCATATAGACCAGTGGGGACTCCAGTTCCAAAATCATATAACCCTGTAGAGTGGTTTTGTTACAAAGATCTCTCTTCATTTCCCTCTTAATCCTTGGGAGATTCTTAGAATAAACCTAAAATCCACATGAACCACACAAGGGCCACACCAAACTGAACTAAGGACTCAGCTGGAATCTGCTGCGCCAACATCTGAGCAGTGGCACACTATCGTGGCCAGCTGAAACGTGGCCCAGATTCTCAAGTCCTGGGCAATGGAAACTTTCTCAGACTCACTTCCTGCTTTACATTAAGGCAATCTTACAAAAGTTACAACCTGTCACATTATATTACCTCAAAGCATGATGTAACATCATAATTTTTTAAAAAGCATTCGTTTTAATTTATAGCGTTGCATTATACTACAGAAATCTTGATTTTCCCCTGAGCACCAATAAATTTTGACAGCGACGGTTTATCCCAAAACTTTGGCAGACTACAACACAATGAAGGTTGGCCAAAATCAGGTATTTAACTGCTACTGAAGAACTGCTTATGAGTCACCAGGGCACTATGCTGTCTCCTGTCCTGAATCAAACTCTATTGTCCTGTGCTGTCCAGTATAGTAGCCACTAACCAATATGGCGATTGAAGACTTTACATGTGACTTATTCAAACTGAGAAATACCACAAGTATAGAATACACATCGGATTTTGAAGGCTTAGTACCAAAAACAGTGTGTAATACCCATTTAGTAACTTTTTTAATATTGATTACATGTTAATATTATATTTTGGATATATTAGGCAAATAAAATGTATTATTAAAATTAACTTCACTTTTTTCTTTTTACCCTTTTAATATGGCTGCTAGGAAATTTTATGTTACATTTGTGACTTACATTATATTTGTGTCATTAGGGTTACTACAGAACATTCCACTGTCTCCATGAGCAGGAAGACCAAACAGCTGAAATTTTATTTTAAGTAAAAGAAACCTTAAATCTCCTTTGTGGGTTCAGATAAGAGATGGCAGTCTGATTCCAAAGAGCAAAATTCTAAGTATTTTTATTTATGCATTCAAAGAGCATTTAGTGAACACCTACTATACACCAGGCACTTTTCTAAGCACTAAAGATAAGACAGAAGTGGAAAAGAAAACTAAGACCTTCCCCTCATGGAACTCTCACCCTAGGAGAGAGATAGACAATAAATATATATGACAAGAAATGCTGTGAAGAATAATAAAGCGTAGTAAAGGATGGTGCCTATCAGGACAAAAGGTCTTGCTATCTTATAGGATAGCAGAGAAGACATCTCTGAGGAATAACAGACGAACCTTAATGCAGGGCAGAGTGACCTAAGGGGATGCCTGGGGAAGAGCATTTCAAGCTGACACAACAGCAAGTACCAAATCTCCAAGGTAAGAGCTGGTTTGGCACACCCAGCAAGTAGCAGAAGTCCTACAGGGACAGAACAAATTGAGAGAAAAAGTGGGAGGTAGAAGACGACATCAGAATGGGGGAGATAGGCATGTTTAGATCATGGAGGGTAGGGACCAGCAAACCAGGGCCAGTGGGCCACATCAGCCTGTTTTCGTAAATAAAGTTCTACTGGAACACAGCCATCCCCGTTTTCAAATGTCAGGGCCAAGTAGTACCAACAGAGACAGTGTGGGTAAGTAGTCAAGTATTGACAGGCTGATTCCTATAGAGTTAATCAAATCAAGTCCTCAAATATCCAGGGTGGTGTCTTTCACCTTAAAGACAGAAAAGTAGGAATTTATGGGATTTTTATTTGGAAAGGGTAGGGTTTCCCTCCTTTGTCATGTTCTAGGTTAAGGGGTGGACAGGTCAAATCCAGCCCACCATCTGTTCTTTTATGGCCTAGGAACTAACGATGGTTTTTACATTTTTTAAAGGTTGGAAAATTTTAAAAAGGATAGGGCTTCCCTGGTGGCGCAGTGGTTGAGAGTCCGTCCCCCTGCCGATGCAGGGGACGCAGGTTCGTGCCCCGGTCCGGGAAGATCCCACATGCCGCGGAGTGGCTGGGCCCGTGAGCCAGGGCCGCTGACCCTGCGCGTCCAGAGCCTGTGCTCCACAACGGGAGGGGCCACAACAGTGAGAGGCCCGCGTACCGCAAAAAAAAAAAAAAAAAAGGATATTTTCTTATATGAAAATTACATGAAATTCACAATTTACCATCCATAAATAAAGTTTAATTGGAACACGGTCATGCCCATTTGTTTCCAAATTGTCCATGGCTGCTTTCAAACTACAATGGCATAGTTGGGTAGTAACAACAGAGACCTACAGTAGAAAATATTTATTCTCTGGCCCCTCCCAGGTGAAGGCTGCCCACCTCTGGGGAGGGCATTATACGGACTCTGGCGTGTATCCTCAGTTTTGTGACCTGACCAGACATGTGGTTTAAGGAGAAGTACTAATAAAATTAAGGGTATCCTGTTTGTCACGTGGACACTTCTGGGATGGCCCACCTGTCTGCAATCTTCTTGTAGATAGAAGTTCCTGTCTAGCTTCAAGCCTCAGCAGAGCCTCACTTTACTCATGAAAGGTCCCCTGTAAATGTTTGTAGAGCGGCTGAACAATTGAATGGGAGGCTAGCCCCTACCTTTATACATCATGAGCTGCGATAACCTATGTGGCCCTTCTAGGGACAGAGACATTCTACATGTGTGCCTGCGGAAACATTCCCTCTGCCTTGTCACACAGCTGTTCCACAGCGTGTAGAATTTCTGCCCTAAACACCTGCCACATCTGCTGGCCTAGGAATTCAGTCTTATCTACATGAGGGAAATTCTAGTGCTACCTGCCAGGATAGTTTTTCACCTTGTTACATTATTTGTTTAATTCCTGATTATTTTAACCCAAACAGAAAAAAAAAGAAATATATCTCCTTCAATGTGAGTAAGCACATAACCCAAACAATTATCTTTTGACTAATGGTTTTAAATGTTCCCACTATGCAGACAAAATTTCAAAATATGAGAAAAGATATATGAAAGAGATACCCCCAAAATCATACAATTAAAATTCTAGTTTCTCAGATTAGTAGAAAGGGGGTGCGAATAAGCAATGCTTTGCGACATGTAAAATCTTTGTTCAGCACAAAAATTCTGGAACAATGAAAACAGTGTTCACAGTGATCATGATAATAATGCTAAAGCAGCTAGCATGTATTCAGCACTTGGAGATACCCAGCACTCTGCAAAGCTCTTTAATACATATTACATTTAAAGCCCTAATTCAATTAAAACTAAGTTAAAGAGCACAATTATTCCCATTTTACAGATGCAGAAACTACAGTTGAGAGACGGGAAGTAGCTTGCTCAAAATCACCGAGCCAGTGAATAGTGGAGCTGGGATTCAAACCCGCTTCGGTCTAACTCCATCCAGACTGCCAGCTTTTCATCCTCGCTTCATGTTGTCTTTATTCTCCTCACCTCTCTCCTGACAGGTTACCATGTCCACTCATTCCTGCATATTTCTGTCAAGCCATGTCACCTTCCAGTTCTTGCAAAGACTGGCCCTGTACCTGGGTCTTTGGAAAATTCATTGCGTTTCCAGGATGACGGCATGTCCCCAACCCGTTTTCTCTGTCTAAATGCCTACTTCTGGGCACACAGCTGTCCCTTTAAAATGCCTGGCAGTGCATGGATCAACCTTACAAACACAGTGCCTGCAATTTCCACTCTTTGCCCCTACAAGCAAATCATCTGTGGAATGTTTGAGGATAGGAAATTTTCATCAACGGTGAGACTTTTGATTCTGGAGCAGGAAGGAAAGGAAAATGCATTATGATGTATTATGCAAAGCCAGAAACCTTAGAACAAGCTTTCTCCTCCTCAGCACTATTGAGATTTGGAGCCTGAGAATTCTGCATTGGGGGAGGGGAGGGGTTTGTCATGTGCACTGCAGGATCTTCAGAAGCGTCACTGGCCTCTACCTAGTAGCACCATCCCTGCTTGTGACAACCAAAAAATGTCTCCAGGCGTTGTCAAATGTTTCCCTGGGGAACAAAATCACCCCTGGTTGAGAAATGCAGCTATAGAAATATCCAACCAAAGTCTGCCATTTGCAAAACATCCCATTTTGAGAACCTTCCCAAGAGAATGTTTCTGCACTGGCACATCAGCATCTCTATACTGAACCTGCGGTTAAAAAAAAACAGCATCTGGAGGCCCTGCATCTAGGGAACTGCAACAAAGACCAGCCCCAAATTCACAGCAGCATATAAAAAGGCATTCTCCCACCGCTCAGCAAATCCACCTCAACGACTCCCCTTGCCAAGCGGACTCACATTTGCTTGGGTCTCAGAACTTAACACTTTTACTAGGAAGCACAAGAAAAACAATCCTGAATATCACAGACTTCCTGGCTTTTCATCTTCAGAGTCTAACACACTGAAAATAAACTAGATTTTCTTTAGTGTTCTATAATCTATTTTCACAATCCCTTCCTGGCTACCCGATTGTTTGTATCAGGGTTTCTCAAGCTCTGTGCTGACATCTGGGGCCAAGTAATTCTTTGTGGAGGGGGCTACCCTATGCCTTGCGGGGTCTTCCGCAGCATCCCTGGCTTCTACACACTAGATGTCAGGAGAACCCCATCTGTGACAATCAAAAATGTCTCTAAATGCCCCCTGGAAGCAAAAGTGCCCCCTGGTTGAGGACCACTGGGTTACATGAACTTCTCTTTCCCAGCTATTCTGTCTTGATTAACCATTCCTGGTTTTACCCAGCCATCAAGGCACCATCCCAGGAGCCATTTAATTTTTAAATCCTTTGTCAACCATTAATACATATATGTTGTATCAATACTTACACTCTATTAATAAATCCATACATTTCTTTTTGAAAAGGGGGAAATCATCCCAAAATATCATCTTGGAGGACATAAGAGGAGGCAGCAGCATTTCCTTTCTGGAGCATTCGGCAGCTCTCTCCAGCCCAGGAGCATGTGCTGCGTTCCCTAACCATGGCAGCTGCACGACGATGATCCGTCATTTCAGAAAAATACTGAAAGAGCCTCGAATCCTTACTGCCCTCTTGAGAAATCCCAGCAGAAGAGCTCAATCTGTCGCAGTCAGCAGAAAAACAACACTGCCCCTCACAACTGCGCCTGAAGTTGTAAAGCAAACAATTTATTTGCTGAAATTTTTGAAAGACGAGTCTACCACACCCTTTCCTTTACAATCTCACACCTGAACCACGAGCTGATGTTGGCTCCTGAGTCGACGCAATCGTAATTTTCCCAGCTCCAGGTCCACCCTCCAACAGAGATTTTATGCCCACAGATGAACCAAATTCCCATCGTTGACAAAGTCACAGGTGACCATATTTTAAATGCAAATACTCAGGTTTGTACAAATGGGTTCTCTGGCCTTTGTTTACTGGCTTACCAACGGTCATATATACAGAGATTTCTTTTTTATGCGTCTCAGAAAAACCAGGACTGAAAAAGTTATTCACCAATTCTTCACGTTTGCATTAGGTTTTGGTGGATAAGAACTATCCAGCACATCTTGGAGCTAATCATAACTCCTTTTTCATTAAAGCAATTTTTTTTTAACTTTGGATATTGTTTTGATGAAGACCCATTATTTACTGACCATCCGTATTCCAATGAGTGCCGTGACACAGATTCAAGAGAGCTTTCCCTACCAAAGTCCTAAAAAAGTTATCCCAGCTCTAAACTCCTGTCTCTTTAGTACAGTTGGAAATTAAAAGAAATAACTTTAAGAAGCATATGCTTGAAGACACACTAGATAGGAAATCTTGCAGGTTTAATCAGAACTTTCAGATCATTGTTTCCATTATGACAGGCAACAGCAAAAAATGCTGCATGTTTATGCCTAATGGGTTTGCCCTTTGCCAGACAAATCCTTTTAGCTACGGCAGGGAAACGCATAATTTTTATGGGCTCTTGGAGAGAGTGCACACTGCCCTCTGATGGTAGCACGTGCTCATAATTTTATGGGGTCCCTTGATCAGGTTCCAGAAGCCTGAAGGATGTTACTACCAAAGGCAGATCAATAATCCCATAGATTAATGGGCACCAATGGTTATCTTTACTTTTCCAATTTTGTCCATCCTCTTGACAAGGAAGTAAGAAATTGGATCCTTTCCTTTTTTACCAATAGCTGTGAGAACTATTTTGCCAAGAAGAAAATGTGTCAAAAAAGTAATGCTTAGAATAGTTAAACACCATCAGACACAAAGTAATATGCACATATATAGCACAGCACAGACATAAAGCCTCAATGAAGTGATGTTTTACTGCTGAATAAAAGAAGTTAACTTCTCTCTGATTTCAAACTATCAATAAGTAAGCCACCTTAAGGTATCAGAAACTCAGATTCAAAATTAGCCCCCCGCCCAAAAAAAAAAATCAATGGAAAGGCTTTTGAGGGCTTGAGGGGCCTTTAGCTAGAGTCCACAGAGGTATTTTGTAGATGAATGAGACAGAAACTATAGTGTAGGATAAATTTTCCCCCAAGCCCTTTTGAAAGTCACCATACTACACTGTGACCTCTTTAAAAATGTACAAATATATCATATTCAGCTATTTTTATCTACCAAATTACAGATGCCTCCGAATTTCGCTAATTCCCAACATCTAAGAAAGGGGAACAGGGAAAAAGAAAAGCCAGCACATTCCCTATGACAGCGAAGCTCTTGGAACTATATCCAAATGGGGCTGTTGATCTGTGGAAATGTAAATGTCACTTCTAAATATAGCATCAGGGAGCCAGAGAATCAGCATTTCTGTTGATGAAACACCTTTTTGGGAAGTAGCATGTGCAAGGCAACGCTTCTCTCCACACATGGGAGAGTCACGAATTTTCTGCCCAACGCTCCATCCTAGAGGCGCTCCAGCGCCAGTCTGTGCTCAGAAGCCGGCGCATTCTCACCAATTTCCTTAACCTTCTACGGCACCAGATTGTGAATCAAAGCAAATCATTTCCTGTGCCTCTCTCCTCTTGTCTTAAAAATAAAAAAGTAGGATTTCATTCTGCCTGATTAGGATTCCTTACTAGTTAGGGATGCTCGCAGGCTCACTAAGGAAACCCAAAATGGGGCCGTGGGCCGAACTGTGCAAGTGAGCTTATACTGGGATTTGGGGTTGACCGCACAGCCACCAGCTGCCGGGACACAATCATGACCCGTTTTTCAGCCTTGACCCCTGCTGTCCTTCCTTCCCTAAACCACTCTGGAATGTTTTCAGGTTTTGGAATATTACATCTTTCCCACCTCGGGGGCCTTTGTGTAGGCTGTTCCCTTTGCCCAAAACCTTATTTTCCTGTGTATTCTGCATTTCTAGCTCTTTCTCGTCTTTCCAACTCAGACTGTCACTTGCTGGTAGGAGCATTTGTGACATCCTTACCCCCCCGCCCTTGATTTTAGTATATTGCAGCCCTGTTGGGTGTAAAACTTCTGCTCAGAAGGGCCCCAGACTTGGTTTAATGCTCTGCTATAGCTGTTTGAAATTCTTAATGTTTTTCACAAGAGGCCCTGCATTTTCACTTTTTCACTGGGCGCCACAAATCATGTAACAGTCCTAGTCACAGCCCTTCATTTCCTTCATAAAACAATTTGTAGTTGTTGATTTGTCCGTTTATGGGGGGGTGGGGACTGATCTGTTTTCTCCATTGAGGCAGAAATTGTATCTACTTTGTTTACTGTCTAGTCCAGTATTGTCCAATAGTTTTCTGCAATGATGAAATGTTCTAGATCTTTGCAGTCCAATATGTTAGCTACTAAGCTACATGTGGCTATTGAACACTTGGTGGCTAATGCAATTGAGGAACTAAATTTTTATTTTATTTCATTTTAATTGATGTAAATTAAAATTGAAATAACCTCATGTGGCTCGTGGATACCATGCTGGACAGGTCTAACCGCTAAGGCCTAGCACAGCGGCTGGTAAATGCATCTAGAATAGGATGAGGACTTTTTAAAAGAAGCTCCTTGGCGGCAACACAGCACTTTGGTAGGACGCATCAGAATTCCCTGAGGAACTTATTAAAAATGCAGGCGTCTCTGCCCCACCCTCCGAGGCTCTGATTCAGCAAGTTGACCAAAGGTCTAAGCATCTGGTATACCCCAAAATTTGAGAAGCACTGTGTATAGTTTACCGAAGAGGCTTGTCTTTACAACAATTATTTAAATCTTAACTCTTCCTGGTCAAATAATGTTAACACAAATACCATTTCTAGAATTTTATTACCCAAAAAGTGTCCCAGTTAAAACCAATGGCTGTTTCAAGCGATATCTAACCCAGTAAAATTCCCGTGGAGAAAATAATTTTGACTTTTGGTTTTTTGTAATGAACTTTGATCTATGACCTTGACTTTCAGTGCCAAGAGTGACAGACAGCTCTTTTTTCAAGACTCAAAAATTATGGGTTAAGTGTATGTGTTTCACCCAGCACTAGGTAAGCAGCACAACTTTATTAAGGAGACACGTAGACTTCAACTAGGAATTATTTGTGGGGAGCGACAGGGAAGTCTTTGTTCATAAATTTGGAGTGCGTCCTTTTTTGATGACTTGATCTAATCTTACTCTTCCTTTTCACACACAGACACACAAAAATGCAAAAGGCTGTTAATGTCCAGCCTTCTCTTTATGTACCTTTGTCTTTAACCATTACTGTAATTCAGGCCTCTAACATGAGTCCTTTTTCCTCCACTGAGCTATCAAAGACACCTTCCTAATCAACATTACACACAGTAGCATAATAGATGGCACCACAGTGAATACAAGGACAAGCTGTAATTCACTCTGGGGCTCTGCTGATGTCATAAACCACACGACCAGCTTTATGGAGAGTGGCGGAGCCCAGAAAGTGAATTCCGATCTCAGCTCACTCTGGGAGCCATCTGTTAAGGAAACAGATTTAAATGCCGACCTTTTCATCTCTGTCGTTTACAGAGACTTCAAACTTTTGCTGTAAAATTTAAACTTTTCAGCCATGAACAGATTAAAATTCCTTTCTAGAAGCACTTTTTGTCGTGTATTCCCACCTTTAACTGACAAAGAGATTGGTGGTCTCACCACCCATTGCCACAAAATATTTTAAAAGGGGGAGGTGCACCCGGCTATAGTGAACGTGGCGGCTCTGTATGCCTGTTCCTAATGGCCAGACCCGCCTCCCACCCCAGAGACTGAAAAAAACCCAATGATTCACCTTCCCAGCCTCCTTTGTGGCAAGTGCAGGTCATGTGACCCAATTCTGACCAATGAGACACAAAGGGGTGCCTTCTGGAAAACATGTTTTCCTTGTTTCAAAAACAAGAGCGTGTGAAGAGAGAGCCCCTCACCTGCCGCTCCTCCACTCTTACACCCAGCCCAGCGCTTCCGACTTTGGTTGCTCAGGTGCGAGTGCATTATCTGAAGCTACAGTGGCCATCTTGTCATCATGACGGAACATGCCTGAAGGTACAAAGCCACCTGCTGCCGAGGGGGGAAGGGAAGGATAGAAAAGTCTGGGTGCTTGACCACCTTGCCGAGATGCTGAGTGAACCAGCCCCAGCACTGTCCACCTCTGGGCTTTCTGTTAAGTAAATATTTCTGTATCAGTTTCCTCCAGAAGCAGGGCCTGAGATCAGCATTTGGGTGTAAATAATTTACATGGAAGGTGATCCCAGGAAGTACCAGTAGGGAAGAGCAGGGGACAGGGAAGGGAAGGAAACCAATTCAGAGTGTTAATGAGCAGATAACCCCTTTGGCCATCCAGGGCCCAGTCCAGAGACAGCCCTGAGGCAGAGAATCCTGCTTTGAGTGATAAGCCAGTGACCTACGTGAGAATACTGTGAGTGTATGTTGGGGAGGGGGGTGATGGTGGGCAGGATTCCAATAGCACAACATCCTCTTCTAGAGTAAACCATAAAGGTCTTAGATTTTGAGTTACTATTTGTCAGTAGTCTGTTACAGGTTAACAGGTTGTTCCTAATTGACATCACTGCAGAACTGTTCCTCTAAGTCATTTGTACCCTACAAATTTCTCTACAATTCCATGCCAGTGAAAAGCCACAAATGCTAAGTTGTCTGGCAGATTCTTACTGAGCACTGCCCTGTGTCCGGCATCAGCAGTGCAATGGTGAACCAGATAGACGTGGTCCCTGCTGGTGTAGGTCTTCCTCTCCAATGGGGGAGCTGGACACGGAACAAATCATCCCTCTCAACTTCCCACTGGAACACGACAAGCAGTGCTAAGCACTCTCAGGAAACGGTGAAAGGATGCTAAGAGAGTGCCACAAAATTAGAGTGTGGAGTCAGGGAGGAGTTCATGAATCAGAGACTGAACAGAGTGGGAGGCAGCCAGAAGGAAAGAGAGAAATATTACCCCTAATCCTGGCACAAGTGGGGAAGAAGCGCTACTGGATAGGACACCATAAAAGCCCCAGCTGGAAGGTCATTCAAATAACATCTTTCATGGGAAAAGAAAACAAGAATTTGACCCTCACCCAAAAACTTACACTGGCTGGTCTGACTAAAAAGCAAATTGAATCATTACAAGAGCCATCATTTTCTCTTGAAACCAACCAAAAGTCACGTCCAGACTAAATAAATTCTGATCTTCCTACTGCTTCAGACTAGAAGATAACTCCTTTGGGACTTTATCCTTATAGAAATAGTAAACAGTTATTCACAAAAGTGCAATTTTCCTGTGGAAAAAAATGTCACCATTTCTTTACCACCACACTTAGGCATTTGTATGCACGCACGTATAAAGAAGATCTGTTCACAGATCAGTCTCTCAAAATGTCAGGTTCATGAACATGCCCATTGCCCTGGGGTCAGGCCTCCCTCTCTTGGCCCTCATCATTCCGACACCTCCGCAGACTCTTACACCAGGGGTCCCCAACCCCCGAGCCACGGTCCTGCGACCTGTTAGGAACCAGGCCGTGCAGCAGGAGGTGAGCAGAGGGCGAGGGAGCAAAGCTTCATCTGCTGCTCTCCACTGCTCCCCATTGCTCCCCATCACTCCCCACCACTCCCCATTGCTCCCCACCACTCCCCATCGCTCCCCATTGCTCCCCACCACTCCCCATTGCTCCCCACCACTCCCCATCGCTCCCCACTGCTCCCCACCGCTCCCCATTGCTCCCCATCGCTTGCATTATTGCCTGAACCATTCCTCCTGCCCCAATCCATGGAAAAATTGCCTTCCAGGAAACCAGTCCCTGGTGCCAAAAAGGTTGGGGACTTCTGTCTTACAAAATTCCATTAAAACACCAGACTACAAAGCACAGTTTGGAAAACACTAATAAAAGGTGTTTTGGGTTTTTTTAACTAGTAAGTCAAGACATAGATAAAGATGTTGCTGATCATCTAAGTCAAAGGTCAGCAAACTATGATCCTCTGGCCAAACCTGTTTCTAAATAAAGTTTTAATGGAACACAGCCACACCCACTCATTTACATACTGCCCAGGGCTTCCTTCTAATAACAGAGTTAAGTATTTGTGACAGAGACTGGAATAGCCTGCAAAGCTTAAAACATTTACTCTGGCCTTTTACAGAAAACAATCAGCCAACCCTTGATCTAAGTCATAGTTTGCAGGAAATGAGCATGATATTAATTCAAACTGTAATCCTGACCTATACCCTAACAATCAGATTGCAGTGAAAGCAAGAAGGAGTAGGGAGAGCAAAGGGAAACCACAGTGGGATGTGAGGCTCTGAGAATGCCTGGAGGCCAACCTGCCTCCTCCCATCTGAGAGAGAGAGGACCAGGGGCCTGGCCCAGCCTCCAGGGGGATCACACCATAGCTGGGCTCTCTGACAAACTCAGAAATCCTCTCAGCATCCCTCATCTCTCAACTCTGGGGCTTGCAAATGCTGCTGCCTCAACCAAGAGCATACTTCCCTCCCTTCACTTGCCAAATCTGCATCCTTCTTGTGGCATCTTTGATATCACAACTTCTAAGAGTCTTCTCTGAGCTCCCCAACCTGATCAGGTGCCCTCATCTCTGGTCCCACATTGCTCTTTTCCTGCACCTCCACCTGTCATTCTGTGTTGTAACTGATGGATTACTTGTCTGCTGCCTCCACTGAAGAGAAGCTCCATGAGATCAGAACTGCACCTGTCTTGTTTACTTTTGTCTTGTTCTCACTCTAAAACAGTTCGTGGCACATAGTAATACATAAATGTTTGGTGAGTGAATTCCTTTGTATGAAGGTTTGTAGATGAAATATGTAGAAGGGGAATGTGATGCTTATGGAATAGGAAGAATTACACACCATCTGTCTTAGATAATAATCTCCAGAGAGCATGTGCAAAGCCCCGGAGGCAGGAAGAAGCATGGGGCACTGGAGGCATGGAAACTAGACCAGCATGGCTGGACCACAGAAAGCCACGTGTGAAGAAAATCAAGGCCAGACCACACAGCACCTATACATCAAGTTAAGGATTTTTTTTCTCTCATCTTAAGAGCAATGGAAGAACCACAGAAGGTTTTAAGTAAGGCGGTAGATGATTTGATTTCTACTACCAACAGGAGAATTTGTAAATTCACAGGTAGTAAATAACATACTTAATTAAGTGCCTTTCATTGTGCTAGATATTAAAATAAGATACTTAAGAAATCACTGTCCCTGCACTTGACATATTTCATATAAGGAAAACATAATCACAGTTTGACAAGGGCTTCAATAGAGTTAAGCTTAGAGGGCCATAGGGCTTCAATAGAGTTAAGCTTAGAGGGCCATAGGGCAAGCACCTAAAAGGCCTCTACATTTTACTCACATGCATAAAAAGAGTGGATTCCTACAGGAAACCTTTAGTATTGCTCTCTACCTGGGGGCATATGACTAAAGGAGAATCACTCAACCCAGTGGAAGTATTTCTGTAGCCAATATTTATAATAACAGATATGAAGACTGAAAACATGAAATTATTCACAAGAAACTGTTCAGCCGGGACTTCCCTGGCAGTCCAGGGGTTGAGACTTCACCTTCCAGTGCGGGGGATGCGGGTTCGATCCCTGGTCGGGGAGTTGGGATCCCACATGCCTCATGGCCAAAGAACCAAAACATAAAACAGGGGCAGTGTTGTGGAAAATTCAATAAACACTTTAAAAAAGTTGTTCCAGGGCTTCCCTGGTGGCGCAGTGGTTAAGAATCCACCTGCCAATGCAGGGGACATGGGTTCGAGCCCTGGTCCGGGAAAATCCCACGTGCCAAGGAGCAACTAATGCTGTGCGCCACAACTACTGAGCCTGCGCTCTAGAGCCCGTGAGCCACAACTACTGAGCCCACATGCCACAACTACTGAAGCCTGCACACCTAGAGAGAAGCCACCGCAATGAGAAGCCCGTGCACCGCAACGAAGAGGAACCCCCACTCCCCGCAACTAGAGAAAGCCCACGTGCAGCAACGAAGACCCAAAGCAGCCAAAAATAAATAAATAAAGTAAATAAATTTATTAAAAAAAAGATGGTCCACATCAAAAGAAAAAAATCTCTGAAAAAAAAAAAAGAAAGGAAGAAAGAAACCGTTAAGTGAAAAAAAAAGCAGAATTCCAATTCCAATATACACCAGGGATGGCAAAGTCTTTCTGTAATGGGCCAAATAGTGAATATTTTTAGGTTTCAAGGACCATGTGGTCTCTGTCACAACTACTGAACTGTGCTGCTGCAGCATCAAAACAGCTGTAGACAACATTGAGCGAATGGGCGTGGCTCTGTGCCAATAAAACTTTATTTACAACAACAAGTGATGGCCAAATTTGGCTCTTGGGCTGTAGTTTGCTAATGCCTGGTCTACTCTACATTAAAATTGTT
The DNA here is from genome assembly GCF_039906515.1 of Pseudorca crassidens. Classification (NCBI taxonomy): domain Eukaryota; kingdom Metazoa; phylum Chordata; class Mammalia; order Artiodactyla; family Delphinidae; genus Pseudorca; species Pseudorca crassidens. Next base: position 79,678,227 of record NC_090310.1, on the reverse strand, counting down.
ACTAAATAAATGTGTAATGTTTATGAACATAGACAAAAGGAAACATAGAAAATGGAAGCCCTCATTGTGTTTGGAGAATGCAATTATAAGTTTGGTGGCTCTCTATTGATTTTCCCTACTCAACGTGTATTTATCCTTCTGGGAACAACACTCTAATTTAGGGGAGAGAAAACTACCTTTCTATCATCTTTAATCCATGTGATCCCTGGGGTTAGCCCACCCCCAAATCCAAAGTAAGGCACATGCCCCAGACCTGGCCTCCATAGGTCATCGCATTGCCTTGGCCATGGTAATTCATTCAGAGAGAAGCATGGGCCCAAGCAGACCAATGAGAATCACTTCCTTGGATTTTTCTTCTTCTTTAATATCAAGAACAATGAGACCTCCTACTGCTGAGGTTGCTGAAACCATGGTGTAAGAAGCTGGAGCTGCTCGTGACCATCTTGCCACTCCAAGGGTTGTCCTGCTCAAGAACAATGCCCACACATTGAAAACAGAACTAAGAAACAGAGAAATGCTGATGGATGTTCGTGGACTCTCGGGATCCAGCCTTACCTGAAACCAGCCCTATTCCTGGATTTTTCCATGACTTGAGCCCATATGTGCTTTCTCCATCTCAGCTTGTTTCAATTCGGTTTTTGTTTTTGTCAACCAAAAACCCAGAGTGAGGTCATTGTGAATGCTTTTCTTTCTTATTTAAAAAAATTCTTTAATGTTACTATACTACCACTTTATGAACAAACAAAAAACATGAAAACGCAACATGTTTTAAAATTTTATTTCTCAAATCAAAGTCATGCTCTATTTTTTTGCTTTTCCTTATCAGTTGAGTGACTGAGTCAGTTGCAGTTCTTAAATTTGACCAAGAAAATCTAAACACTCTCTCCCAAAATTGACTTGGATCCTATTTTGAAGAAAATATACAAAGACAGGGCTATAGTGGAGATCACAAATGATGACAATAGAAAATATTTCAGGAAAGACCATCTGACTCTGCAAAAATATAGTGACATATGTAGGACAGCTGAGAGTCTCCACGAGGGGATGAAAGTGATCTGTGACCATCACGTGGTCACAATTCTGTAGACAAAAGACTTTGGAAGAAAACACAAATCTGACAGTGTAACAGCTGTGCTTAAAACTCAGCAATGATCCCCAATTGACCTCTTGGGCCCAAACTCCCACAGTGGATATAATTTTCACAGAACACAAATATGAGTGTAAAAGAATATAATTTTTTTTTAATTTTGTAACTCTAATTTCTTTTTTTTTCTCAAATCCCCTATCTACCTAATAGCAGAAAATAGCAGAAAATGTAGTCACTTCCAGGTAAATGCCATCATTTGGGGCTAAACACAATCAATTCAGGATTCTACATGCGCGCGCGTGCGTGCACACACACACACACACACTCTCCTTCCTTCTCCCTTGGGCAGCCTCCAAAGACTAGGAGATTTGGGCATATAATCACATGAGGAGGCAGAATCTGGTCTATCACTGTACTCTACTCTCCAATAGCGTCTGGTAATATTTTCTAGTCTTTGGTGGTGTTGGCTTTTATCTCCTGGCCTTACTGAGATACCCGTGTTAACCTGTGTCCGTGGTTATCAGGTCTACCAAAGTCAAGACATGGCTTCCATGTCCAGGTCCAAGGGAGCTGCTCTGCCAACCCTCACAACCAGTTCCAGCAAGCAAGCAGTCAATGCCCTTGCTGCACACAAGTGCCCCCAGACAGTGGCAAAAAGCACTTCTACTCACATCCATTAGGCCAGAAAGAGGTGAAGTGGTCTCCTTAGTCCCACAAAAGGCTGGGCTATGCCATGTTATTCTCAGTGACACATGCCTGGAGAACCTTTGGGGTTCTCGTTCCTAAGAAAGAAAGGGAGATGTTAGGAGAAAACAAGTGCTCTCTGCCTCAGATGTTTAATACGCACCTCAAAATTGTTCAAGGTATAAAGACAATCGCAGAGAAGCAATAGGTCAGAGACTGAAAACAAAGAAGAAAGGAGCAAAGGAAGACAACAAAATTAAAAGAGCAAAGGGAATACTAGTAATCAAAAAAGTAAAGGGTTTAAGAGTCACTGTGGCCGAAAGCTGAAATAGGAAGGAAAAAGCTAGAGTCGAGAACTGGGTGGTGGCGGGGGTGGGGGGTGGGGGGTAGGTGGCAGATTCCGGAGAACAGAAGTAGAAGAATTGAGGCCACCTCAAAACGTGAACAAACTTTTCACAGTCATTTCTTGATTCTTTAGGGGAAATAAACTGAGCGTGAAGCACAGAAGGTGAGAAAAACACGGCTTATAAATGGAAATGCACCAAACAAAGTGGAAAATTCACATCAAGCCCATAGATTACTCTCAGAATAAAGGGGACCTTTATAGGGTCAAAAAAATGGAAAATGAGGTTCTCACACTGGAAAATGTGAGTTGAGGAGGAACGGAAGCTTTGGGAAGAAACTAAGCAGGTGCTCCCACCGAAACCTGACCCTCAGATTGGTGAAACTTGGTTATTTGGTTTTATAAAATAGAAAATTACATGCATGTTTTATTCTGGAATTTGATACCTGGCATTTCTCATTCTCTGGTTTTGCACCGGTTCTAATTCTGCGAGGGAGAAGGACCTGCCTGCTCTAAACCACACGCAAATTAAGGTGTGACTTTTGGCTCCCTTTTTTGTTATATATAGCTATCGTCTGCTCTGGAATAAGCTGGACTTCTTCCACCGAGTTCATATCTCCTTCTGTCTTTTCTAAAATGCATTTTAAAGCTTCGTGTTTCTTTCTGGAAAATCTACCATAATGTAAAAACAGATTTTAAAGCTTATATGTATATTAATCAGGATGCCAACAACCGCAATCTAATATAGTCCTTACCTTTTACTCACAATGTGAATTTTAATTAAGTGCATAATTAAGATCCAAAATGCAGAATATATTTTTGGTCCTGTTAACTGTGTGTAAGAAACTCTAACATGGAATGAACTTAGCCTCCCTGCTACAAAGACTTAACATGTTACAAATTAAGTGAATGGCAGCTACAATTGGGTTTTCAAAGGCAGTCTGAAGCCTTCAAGACTGCTGACAGAAATTGGAAACAAGTTTTATATTCATCAGTGGAGTGGGGGGATGATCAAATAAATTATTGTACATCCATACCATGATTCCATATCCTTTCCTCAAAATAACAGTAAACTTATAGGCACTGATATGGAAAAATTACCAAGATACATTATGTATAACAATATACATAGTATGACTCCTTTAAGCTAAAATATATAGGTGTGTATATGTGTGTGTATGTGTGTACATATATATATGCATTCATATATGTGTGTGTTTATGTGCAAAGATCTGTTTGTATAATTGGATACATATTCAGACTTACTCAAAAACATGTAAAAGAGTCTGAAATAACAGACAAGAAATGCAAACATTGATCAGCTCTAGAGCAGGGCTTAGCAAACAATTTAGGTACAGGGACAGATAGTGAATGTTTCTAATTCTGAGGCCATACAGTCTCTGGCACAACTATTCAACTCTGGCCTTGTAGGACAAAAGCAGCCGTAGACAATATGAAGCAAAGTTTGTGTCTGGGTCGAATAAAATTTATTTACAAAAACAGGCAGGGTGATGGGGCAGCTGGCGGTAGCCCATGTGTCATACTTTGCCAAGCCCTGTTCTGGAGGAATGAGTGAAAAGAAATGAGGAAAGAAATGATTTCTTTCCTTCTGCTAACTTTGGGGTTTTTTTGTTCTTCTTTCTCTAATTGCTTTAGGTGTAAGGTTAGGTTGTTTATTTGAGATGTTTCTTGTTTCTTGAGGGAAGATGATATTGCTATAAACTTCCCTCTTAGAACTGCTTTTGCTGCATCCCATAGGTTTTGGGTGGTCGTGCTTTCATTGTCATTTGTTTCTAGGTATTTTTTGATTTCCTCTTTGATTTCTTCAGTGATCTCTTGGTTATTTAGTAGTGTATTGTTTAGCCTCCGTGTGTTTGTATTTTTTACAGATTTTTTCCTGTAACTGATATCTAGTCTCATAGTGTTGTGATCAGAAAAGATACTTGATATAATTTCAATTTTCTTAAATTTACCAAGGCTTGATTTGTGACCCAAGATATGATCTATCCTGGAGAATGTTCCATGAGCACTTGAGAAGAAAGTGTATTCTGTTGTTTTTGGATGGAATGTCCTATATATATCAATTAAGTCCATCCTGTTTAATGTATCATTTAAAGCTTGTGTTTCCTTTTTTTATTTTCATTTTGGATGATCTGTCCATTGGTGAAAGGGGGTGTTAAAGTCCCCTACTATGATTGTGTTATTGTTGATTACCCCCTTTATGGCTGTTATCATTTGCCTTATGTATTGAGGTGCTCCTATGTTGGGTGCATAAATATTTACAATTGTTATATCTTCTTCTTGGATTGATCCCTAGATCATTATGTAGTGTCCTTCTTTGTCTCTTATAACAGTCTTTATCTTAAAGTCTATTTCGTCTGATATGAGAATTGCTACTTCAGCTTTCTTTTGATTTCCATTTTTTAAAATTTATTTATTATTTATTTTTGCCTGTGTTGGGTCTTCATTGCTGTGCGCGGGCTTTCTCTAGTTGCAGCGAGTGGAGGCTACTCTTTGTTGTGGTGCACGGGCTTCTCATTGCGGTGGCTTCTCTTGTTGCAGAGTACGGGATCCAAGCACGCGGGCTTCAGTAGTTGTGGCACACGGGCTCAGTAGGTGTGGCTCGCGGGCTCTAGAGCGCAGGCTCAGTAGTTGTGGCACATCGGCTTAGTTGCTCCAAGGCATGTGGGATCTTCCCAGACCAGGGCTCGAACCCGTGTCCCTTGCACTGGCAGGTGGATTCCTACCACTGCACCAACCAGGGAAGTCCCTTGATTTGCATTTGCATGGAATATCTTTTTCCATTCCCTCACTTTCAGTCTGTAGGTGTCCCTAGGTCTGAAGTGGGTCTCTTGTAGACAGCATATATACAGGTCTTATTTTTGTATCCATTCAGCCAGTCTATGTCTTTTGGTTGGAGCATTAAATCCATTTACATTTAAGGTAGTTATCAATATGTACCTTCCTATTACCATTTTCTTAATTGTTTTGGGTTTGTTATTGTAGGTCTTTTGCTTCTCTTGTGTTTCCTGCCTAGAGAAGTTCCTTTAGCATTTGTTGTAAAGCTGGTTTGGTGGTGCTAAATTCTCTTAGCTTTTGCTTGTCTGTAAAGGTTTTAATTTCTCCATCAAATATGAATGAGATCCTTGCTGGGTAGAGCAATCTTGGTTGTAGGTTATTCCCTTTCAACACTTTAAATATGTCCTGCCACTCCCTCCTGGCTTGCAAGAGTTTCTGCTGAAAAATCAGCTGTAACCTTATATTTGTTGCTTTTCCCTTGCTACATTTAATATTTTTTCTTTGTATTTAATTGTTGATAGTTTGATTAATATGTGTCTTGGTGTGTTCCTCCTTGGATTTATCCTGTATGGGACTCTCTGTGCTTCCTGGACTTGATTGACTGTTTCCTTTCCCATATTAGGGAAGTTTTCAATTATAATCTCTTCAAAGATTTTCTCAGTCCATTTTTTTCTTCTCTTCTTCTGGGACCCCCATAATTCGAATTTTGGTGCATTTAATGTTGTCCCAGAGGTCTCTGGGACTCTCAATTCTTGTCATTCTTTTTTCTTTATTCATCTCTGCGGTAGTTATTTCCACTATTTTATCTTCCAGGTCACGTATCTGTTCTTCTGCCTCAATTATTCTGCTACTACTTCCTTCTAGAGAACTTTTAATTTCATTTATTGTGTTGTTCATCATTGTTTGTTTGCTCTTTAGTTCTTCCAGGTCCTTGTTAAACATTTCTTGTATTTTCTCCATTCTATTTCCAAGATTTTGGATCATGTTTACTATCATTACTCTGAATTCTTTTTCAGGTAAATGCCTATTTCCTCTTCATTTGTTTGGTCTGGTGGGTTTTTACCTTGCTCCTTCATCTGCAGTGTATTTCTCTGTCTTCTCATTTTGCTTAACTTACTGTGTTTGGGGTCTCCTTTTTGCAGGCTGCAGGTTTGTAGCTCCCATTGTTTTTTTAAATTTTATTTATTTATTTATTTTTGGCTGTGTTGGGTCTTCATTGCTGTGCGAGGGCTTTCTCTAGTTGGGGCGAGCGGGGGCCACTCTTCATCGCGGTGCGTGGGCCTCTTACTGTCGCGGCCTCTCTTGGTGTGGAGCACAAGCTCCAGACGCACAGGCTCAGTAGTGTGTCTCACGGGCCTAGTTGCTCCGCGGCATGTGGGACCTTCCCAGACCAGGACTCGAACCTGTGTCCTCTGCATTGGCAGGCAGATTCTCAATCACTGTGCCACCAGGGAAGCCCTGTAGCTCCCATTGTTTTTGGTGTCTGCCCCCAGTGGGTAAGGTTGGTTCAGTGGGTTCTGTAGGCTTCCTGGTAGAAGAGACTGGTGCCTGTGTTCTGGTGGATGAGGCTGGATCTTGTCTTTCTGGTAGGCAGGACCACATCCGGTGGTGTGTTTTGGGTTGTCTGTGAACTTATTATGATTTTAGGCAGCCTCTCTGCTAATGGATGGGGTAGTGTTCCTGTCTTGCCAGTTGTTTGGCACAGGGTGTCTAGCACCATAGTTTGCTGGCTGTTGAGTGGTTCTGGGTCTTAGCGTTGAGATAGAGATCTCTGGGAGAGTTATCGCCATTTGATATTACATGGATCCAGGAGGTCTCTGGTGGACCAATGTCCTGAACTCGGCTCTCTCACCTCAGAGGCTCAGGCCTGACACCTGGCCAGAGCACCAAGACCCAGTCAGCCACACAGCTCAGAAGAAAAGGGAGGAAAAAGGAAGAGAGAGAGAGAGAGAGAGAGGAGAGAGGAGAGAGAGAGGGAGAGAGAGAGAGAGAGAGAAAGAGAAAGAAAGAAAGAAAGGAAAGTTATTAAAATTAAAAAATTAATAAAAATAAAAAAGTAGGGCTTCCCTGGTGGCGCAGTGGTTGAGAGTCCGCCTGCCGATGCAGGGGACACGGGTTCGTGCCCCGGTCCGGGAAGATCCCACATGCCGCAGAGCGGCTGTGCCCATGAGCCATGGCCGCTGAGCCTGTGCATCCGGAGCCTGTGCTCCACAGCGGGAGAGGCCACAACAGTGAGAGGCCCGTGTACCGCAAAAAAATAAATAAATAAAAATTTAAAAGTAATTAAAAAAAGAAAAAAGCAAGCAAGAAAGAAGAGAGCAACCAAAGCAAAAAACAAATCCACCAATGATAACAAATGCTAAAAACTATACTAAAAAAAAAAAAAGAACAGACAGAACACTAGGACAAACAGTAAAAGCAAAGCTATACAGACAAAAATCACACAAAGAAGCATACACATACACACTCATAAAAAGAGAAAAAGGAAAAATATATACATACATATATATATTAAAATAAAAAAAACAGAGGAACCATATCAATAAACAAATCTATCAATTATAATAAGCTCTAAACAGTAAATTAAGAAAAACATAAAACCAGAAACAAATTACATCCAGAAAGCAAACCCCAAGTCTACAGTTGTTCCCAAAGTCCACACTTGTTCCCAAAGTCCACCACCTCAATTTTGGAATGATTTGTTGTCGATTCAGGTATTCCACAGATGCAGGGTACATCAAGTTGATTGTGGAGCTTTAATCCGCTGCTCCTGAGATTGCTGGGAGAGATTTCCCTTTCTCTTCTTTGTTCGCACAGCTCCCGGGGTTCAGCTTTGGATTTGGCCCCGCCTCTGCATGTAGGTAGCCGGAAGGCGTCTGTTCTTCGCTCAGACAGGACGGGGTTAAAGAAGCCGCTGATTCGGGGGCTCTGGCTCACTCAGGCCAGGGGAGGGAGGGGCATGGAGGCGGGGCAAGCCTGCGGCGGCAGCGGCCTGCATGACATTACACCAGCCTGAGGTGCACCGGGCGTTCTCCCGGGGAAGTTGTCCCTGGGTCACGGGACCCTGGCAGAGGCGGGCTGCACAGGCTCCCGGGAGGGGAGGTATGGAGAGTGACCTGTGCTCACACACAGGCTTCTTGGTGGCTGCATCAGCAGCCTTAGCGTCTCATGCCCGTCTCTGGGGTCCGCGCTGATAGCCGCGGCTCGCACCCATCTCTGCAGCTCATTTAGGCGGCGTTCTGAATCCCCTCTCATCGCGCACCCAGAAACAATGGTCTCTTGCCTCTTCGGCAGCTCCAGACCTTTTCCCGGACTCCCTCCCGGCTAGCCGTGCCGCACTAGCCCCTTCAGCCTGTGTTCACGCAGCCAACCCCAGTCCTCTCCCTGGGATCTGACTTCCGAAGCCCAAGCCTCAGCTCCCAGCCCCCCCCCCCCCCCCACCGCCCCGGCAGGTGAGTAGACAAGCCTCCGGGCTTGTGAGCGCTGGTTGGCACCGATCCTCTGTGTGGGAATCTCTCCACTTTGCCCTCCGTACCCCTGTTGCTGCGCTCTCCTCCATGGCTCTGAAGCTTCCCCCTTGCCCACCCACTTTCTCCACCAGTGAAGGAGCTTCCTAGTGTGTGGAAACTTTTCCTCCTTCACAGCTCCCTCCCAGAGGTGCAGGTCCTGTCCCTATTCTTTTGCCTCTGTACTCACATTCTATTGGCTCGAATTGTCATATGGCCACACCTCGCTACAAGAGAGTCTAGGAAATATAGTGCAACCATTGCCCAGGAATAGTTTTGAACAATTAGCAATCGCTGCTACAAGTGGTATGTAAACCCCTGGAGGGCAAAGATTTTTGTCTATTTTTTCCTGCCCCTGTGTTCCAAGTATCTAGAACAGGGGTCAGCAAACCTTTTCTAAAAAAAGGCTAGATAGTAAATATTTAGACTTGGTGGGCCACATGGTCTCTGTCACAACTACTCAACTCTGCTGTTGTAGCATGAAAGCATCCATAGTATGTAAATGAGTGAGCATGGCTGTGTTCCAATAAAACTTTATTTACATCAACAGGCAGAGGGCCAGATTTGACCCTGATTTAGAGCAGTGCCTGACACAGTGGGTGGTACAGAATAAATGTTTGCTAAATGAATGATAGGGCATAAATAGTCCAATTTCACAGGTTTGTCCTGAGGAATAAATAAAATAGTGCATGAAAAGATTTAGCAAAGTGCCTGATGTATGCATGAATGCTATGCACTCATTATTTGGAAATACAAAAGAGAAATAAGATATATTCCTCAAAGAGCAACCACTATAGTAGAGGAGATAGATATTTCCAGGAAAATAATTAAAATAGTGTTTGTGTGAGGTTATAGGAGTATGTCCAGGGCTCAGATATAGTATAGGGTGGTTAATTCTGGGAAGGAGAGAGCTGGCCAAGGGGAAAATCACAGAGTGGGTAAGACCTAAAAAGGGGTTGAAGAAATAAAAGCACCTGCACAGGCATTCCAGGAAATGAAAATTTCTTTCACCTTTCTGAGCCAGAAACTCATTAAAAGAAAGCTGATAGCAGACGCCAGAGTCTGTGTAGGAGATGTTCTGTCTGCCTGTACCGGTCCTCCCCTCCCACGTTTTTACCTTTAGTTCCCATTCTCCCTTCAAAGTATCAGCTCAAACATCACCTCCTAAGGGAAATGTTTCCTGCCCGCCTTTCCCTGCCCCATGCCTCACAGACCAGGTCAGCCTCCACTGCTGGATGCATTCAGCATTTGCTCCTTGTAGATTTATACTCAGCTGACTGTGTGTGTGTGTGTGTGCAATGTCTACTTCCCCAGAGTACAAATCAGCAGGACTGCATTGCTCACCACCTGGTCCCTAACTCTATGCAAGGCGCGAGGAAAGCACTCAGTCACTATTTGCTAAATGAAAGAATAAATTTTGCATCGTGTCCTCCAATGGGGTCTTGAATGTAGTTAATCGGGGCCTATAACTAAGGTCAGAACTACAGTTAAGAAGCTGGGTGGGCTGGTGATAAAGTTGACATGATTTGGTAAAATCCTGGAGTCTCAAGAGACAGTAGAATGCAATGGTGAAACAGTAGGCTCGTTCTATCTCTGCAACTCCTCTGGAAATCTAAAATTATTCCAAAAATCAAAGTTTATTTTCTTAAATGGCAAGCTCTAGAGCTGAGCAGCAGGGCTGCAGTCTTGGCCCTGCCGGGTATTCAGCATCATTGGGCGTTCACTCAGCCAGTCTCCTTATCTATCAATTAGGGATGGCAGGAATAAAGGCTTGGGCTCCACAGGGCAGTAAGGAATTTGCAATGAAGTGCTTGCACATGGGGAGTTTTCAGTAACTGTTAGCTACTCCTATTATCATTTTTTTTTTCCTCCTACCTCTTCAGAGTTAAACAGGAGAGTCGTTCCCCTTCCCCAGGGGTGAGCCACAGCGGCAAATGGAGGTGACAGAGTACAGGACCAAAGAGATTTAGTTCAGAGTAATCATCTCATCACATTCTCCGGACCTTACTATGACTTCATTTCCTTGAGACGATTCACAGACGTTCACACACCAATGCAGGGAAATAGAGCTACTCAGGATAAAATTAGGTCAATATTGATCGAGAAGGCCGAATGACGCTCAAACACACTGCCATGTGCACCCATTTAGCTGTGATATAATTGACATTTCAAAGTTAAGGCCACAGGCATTGGGATGAGAACATGACTCACAGATCTATGTATATACATTTGTTTACCAACTCCATGGTATATATATATGCACACAAGCCATGAATTAATTACCTGATAATTCAATATTAGATGCACATACAGACTCACAAGCATACAATGTCGCTTCCATTTAAATAAAACGTGTGTGTCTGTGTTTTGTAATAAAAGCTTACATTGATCAAGTGTTTACTATGTTATAGGCGTTGGACTAAGCATTTTATATACGTTAAGTCTGTTTAATAAATATAGTGACGGATAAGTTGGGCTTTATTATCATGCCCGCTTTACATATGAAGAAAATTGATGAGAGGTAAAGCAACTCACCCCAGATAACACAGCCAAAAGAGGCAGAACAGGGATCCCAACATTTGGAAACAGTGCAGCACTATCTAATACCAGCTACTCTTGGTGTTGGTGTTGTCAGCAGTTAGTGTATAGAAAGAAAGGCCCAGGGACTTCCCTGGTGGTGCAGTCGTTAAGAATCTGCCTGCAAATGCAGGGGACATCGGTTCGAGCCCTGGTCCGGGAAGATCCCACATGCCGTGGAGCTACTAAGCCCATGCACCACAATTACTGAGCCTGCGCTCTAGAGCACGTGAGCCACAACCACTGAGCCCTCGTGCCACAACTACTGACGCCCGCGCACCTAGAGCCCGCACTCCGCAACGAGAAGCCACCGCAATGAGAAGCCTGCGCACCGCAACGAAGAGCAGCCCCCACTCGCTGCAACTAGAGAAAGCCCGCACGCAGCAACAAATATCCAATGCAGCCAAAAATAAATAAATATATATATATAAATAAATGTATTTTAAAAAAAAAAAGAAAGGAAGGCCCAGATCATAATAGTAAAAAAATTAAGTAAATGTTCAGTGTTTAGGTACTAGAACAGAACTGGAATGATTCCAAAGAATAAAATTTAGCTTCATTTGCTATCATGACCCATTTGCCTGATCTCTGAAATGAATTCTAGCCCACCAGAACCAAGCCTGGATGGCACACACTGTCTCAACTGAAAGAAAAGAATTCTTTTCAGCTTATTAGAAAGTCTGTGCATTCCTGAACACAGCTTATAAAAAATTCCATAGAAAGAAAATAGGTTTAATAAAAGACCAAATTCTAATTAAAATAAATAGAAACACTAGTCATAGCAGAGGTAAGAGAAAAAAATAGACAAAAAAAAAAACTAAAGCTGTGTGATTTAATCTTCTTATTGTCACATGGAAATAGAGAAACCATGACAAATGAATCTAAGCAGTATCTACTAAAGAGGGGTAAGAGAGGAGGGCACAAGAAAATGTCCTTTTACTAATCTGAGATATTTGGCCAGATAGTTCCAGAAAAACAACCAAACACTACTCTTGGCAAAACAGTTTTGCATTAACATTTTCTTCCAAAATTTTCTTGATTTTGAAACAGGAAGATGGGTAATATGGAATTTACTGAGTTAAGGCCATGGACAGAAACATGCAAAGCTCCCTCTGATAAGTGAAATGGGGAGTCCCGTGGCATCTGTACCCATCACTTCAGGGCCAGGCTCTTATCACCTGAGTGAATGACACTGACATCCAAAGCCAGCAGCACCTACATTTCTTTGCCTGGGAGATTTCTTTAGCCTCTGGAGACAAGTTGGCCATTGGCACGGTAGATCAGAAGGACCAGAAGGACCTCAGGAGGCAGCCTTCAACCACCAACTGACAGTGTTGGTGTATAAATACCCCAACTCCCTCCCTCCTCGGTAGGAACAACTGTGAAGTGTTTTTCTACACTGGCTTCCAGAATTTTCCAGAAGGCATTAAACTCCAGTTGCCTGTGGTGGTAGCTGTCTTGATGACGCAACTTTCCTTCCCTGTCTCACTCCTTACCCCTTTTTTAGTATTTCCTGGTACCACCTCCCAAGGAAACGACCTGCACTTAGACCTTTATCTCAACTTCTTCTCGGAGAACCCTAAATAAGACAGAATCTATGTACATGTTGAGGGGGAAGAAACTTGCAAGGACCCAGCTTTATTCAGGTCCCCAATGGGAGTTGGAAAGGGAGAATGGGGAGATACAAGGAGATCAAGAAGACAAAATAAGCACAACGCACATCCTTTTGTCTCAACCCTTTCATGGGAGTTGTTCCCATAAACAGAAGTTGGGATAAATAGTGATCCTATAGTTTGTATGCACATGGGAGACCCCACATGGGAACTCTCAGAAATGCCTGAGAAAAAGGTGGGTTGCAGGATCTGTGGGGCAGTATTACCGTGCAGGTAAAGGCTATGATGCAGGTCAGTGATCAGCACTCTATTACTGCCCCTGGTGGCTGAGGCCTGGGAATCTGGGATCTCAGCGTGGTTGAGAAAGACAAGGCTGATAAGTTTAGACAAGGCTAAACTCACAGATACACTTAAATTGCCATATTCTAAGCAACGTTTTTAAAGTTCTCAATTTCTTTCCATAACAGATGGTAAACTTCTAGAAATTACATCCCAAAGGTAATACTGCTTGTAAATTTAAGTAGTTATGAACATTTTTGTTAAAAAAACTCTTGGATGATATATACATAGGGAATGTTTTTTTAAATAATGCTGTAAGAATTAAATGAAGAGGTCGATATCAAGAGTAAAATGATTTACCCCTCAGCATAGGGTATGTATTTTGACACAAATATAAAGGTAAATTTAAACCTTCTATACTTTCTAAATGTGTTTTTAGATTTGGTGTTTACAAAATTCTATTTTTCAGATGGTTGTAAGCCTGGTGTCTGAGGTGGGTAGTCTGGGTTCAAATCCTGGTTCTGTCACTTATTGGCTCAGAAACCTTAGGCAAGTTACTTAACCTCAGTAGGTCTCAAGATTTTCATCTCTACGATAGGAATGAGTATAAGGTTGTTGTGACCATGGGCAACGTATTCAGCCTCTCTGAGTCATTAGATTCTGTTATTTGAGGAAAGGCTGTGATTCCAAGTTAAGATGTTCATTGGAGGGCTTTATCACCTCTTACTGAATTTCCCTGGTGGCCCCCTCATTTAGGGTATGTATTCCACAAACGCACATCTACAGAAAGGCAAATAGTTAAATAGGGCTAAGGGCTTTGGAACCAGAGGTTATGTGGCCCCTGAGCCTGAATCCCTAACTCTCCTGATCTTCTGTGAGAAGCCAGTATTCTCTTAATAAACTCAGGCTTTGTCTAAGTTAACCAGAGTTAGTTTCTGTTGCTTACAGCCAACAACCCTAACTGATAAGGTATTTCATTCTATTTCTGGGCTGAACTCTCTCAGGGCAGTTTCTCTGCCTTAATCACCAGTATGACCAAGAACTACTGACCAAGGACCACAGTATTAACCAGGGGCAGAGCACCAGCATTTTGGTAGTGTGTTAGGGGGGCGGGGGAGAGTGTAGAGCAAATAAAGTTCTACACATCTTCCTGGCTCTAGAGACGCCACAGAAGTCTACCGGGCAAATACAAGACTGGGAGAGGTGAAGAGCTCAAAATCTAGAATGAGGGAGATGTGGGTCAAATTCAAGCTCCACTGCTTCCAGGCAAGAGGGTGCCAGGGAATTTACTCTTTGGGTCCTCAGCTTCCTCACTGGCAAAAGGCAGATAATCATTTTTCCCACCAGACAAGGTTACTGTGAGGATTAAATGAGAAATGGTGCTCTTTGCACTCAATACACGTGGACCAGTAGTGATGAAGGTGATGAGGGTGATGGGTATGTCTGGTTCACTGTGGTGAAACCTGCAGGGAGCCTGAAGAGCATCCTGGAAGAGAAGTCATCCCAAGGGAACAAGGATTCCAACACAGTGAGACTGGCCTCGTACAGAATTCTCAGTCACCTAAAAGAAGGCGTGGTCCTAAATATAACATGGTTTGAGGCTCTTGGGCTTATTTCCTGGCCAAGACCCTATTGGACTCTTGTCCCCAAGTCTGATGCAGAACTGGAAAATGTGAGTAAACACTGAAGATGCTTTAGGCACGGGACCTCTGTAAGATATGGGGGTACCAGCAGATTGTCTGGGGCCCCTTTATCAAAGAGTATTACAGGGGGGCACCTCCACATAATACAGCGCACCTTGGAGCCTTGAGAACCCAATTTCTCAGTATTCTCCTCCATAAGATGGATATCAAAATTTTAAATAAAGACAGAATCAGGAATAGCACTGCATAGCCAAGCCATGTGGGAGCCTGAGGCATCAGGAAACAACGGCTGTACTGACCCTGTCCTCATTTTAAATTTTTGATATTTTGTTCATAGTGGATTTCTTTGCATTCATTTTGATTTTTTCAATGTTCCATTAAAATATTTATCTTGATAATGGAGTTTTGGGGTACCCTTTAAATTCTGCACCCCAGGCGAGTGCCTCACTTGCCTCATCCTTCAGGGTACCCCAAAATATTCATTAAGGAGAGAGGCCACTTGATGGTGCAGAACTGGGCAGATGGAACCAAGGGGCAGAAAAAGGTGGGTTAATTCTGTCACTGTGCCCCCAACCCCCATTTGCACTCACCAATAGAGGCAGACAACGGCTTTGCTGGAAAGCATTTCAGAACAACTGATATTTTGGTAAAGTGTTGAAAAATTACCTTGTCAGTTAAATCTGCTTTTTGGTGCATGGTCAGGGCCTGGTTCCCTTTCCTGCCCTGGCCTGCCCACCCCCCAACCCACTGCCACCATACACACAACACAGGAAGTTTGTCAGCAGCTAATCTGAGCCCATCTACTACTGCTCTTTTGTCGGTAATGGCGTATCTCCACGTGGGGACACAGCAGTACATACGAAATAGGACCTGCCCTCCTGTCCAGCACACACACGCGGAGGCTGAGGCCAGCGCTAACAAAGGCTAATTGGCAGGCTCAGCAGTCAGTTTCTGATGACACAGTCGAAATCATAAAAGACAGAGATGGGAACAAAGAAAGTTTAGAGGGAATAATAAAGGAAATAGCTATACCTTGAACATTTGCCAACGAGAAGAGAGGGCAATTTGAAATAGAGGGGAGGAACAGCTCTCAGGAAAGAAGAAGGAATAAGAAAGAAAGACGTGGAAATGCCTTCCTTGATAGACCATGTTAAAATAGATCAATGCACCAACCAATACATAAACCGACAGAAGCGCTGATGAAATAGATAATTTGGCATGTTATATATTCTGATCCTGCCATGTACTTGAATTCAAGGAGAGACACACATATACAAGTTAAATTTAGTAATAAGCAGAGCTCAAATTATAAAGTCAAATACTGATGCGACTTGAGGGAATGGCTACAATATCTGTTTACATACCCGCATGTGCCCTAGAGTTTTCCAGGAATATTTTTATCTCCTCATTTGTTACTTCACCCATTATTAAATTCTACAAAATGGAAAAAAAAAAACCTACAAACTTCTGGAAGGGAAGGAGAAAAAATAAAAACAAATAACTACGTTCCTTGTAGAGGTCAATGTTGTCTTAAGGGAAACTAAGCAGTTGAGTTGTGTTCTTGCAGGAAAACCAATTCAGGATTTCTGCTTAAATTAGTGATTAAAAATTTTAAACTGCATGAATTTAGCATTTTGGTCTGACGTGTTTTTTTTTTATTGTATCAAACTCTGTGTATGTTTGGGGGGGGGAAGTATATACTTCTTTGGCAGGAAAATGATGGATTTTTTTTACTACTTTTGTTTCAGAGAATTTCCCTGTCCAAGGAAATGACCTAGTTTATGGCTTTTCTGCATTCAGGGCATGTTACCAATGTGCACACAAAGACAAAAATATACAGTAACAATGGGAAATATCTTTTGGATTATTAAAAGAAAAATTATAAGCCCAGTTTTATGTATGGAAAATGCTCCAGACTTCTTTGACCAAAATTCAATTCCATTCACATCTATCTGCCTATCTTCTGTGGGGAGGTCACAGTTCAAACCCTAGAGGAAGCTATAAGATGAAGCAGAGGTTGCAAACTGGTGGCCTGGGGGCCAAGCTGAGCTAGAGACGCAGGGTTTTTTTACCCTCCTGTTGTTGCACTGCAAAGGATATTAAATTTTACTTATTTAGCTGCCAACATTTAAAAATTAGGAGACTTCATATAAGATTTCAGTTTTAGCTTCTCTTTAAAAACCTGACAATCCCTAACATAAGGAGGTCTGCATTCCCACATGAAAACAATTCGCCTGAGTAGTGGCTGCCCCCTTAGACTGCATGAGCTCGCTCCACTTCTTCCAGTCCCCACCACTCCCTAACGTCCTTTGCATAGAAGCTGAGTCTCAGGTACCATTTATCACCATACTTATGCTATTGTTTTCCTTATAGTGAATTTAAGAAATATGACTACTATTCCTTATACCCACATCTCTATCTAAAGTGGGAAAATTAAAACAGATCAAGCAATTCATGTGCTTCAAGGAAAAAAATTTTCTCAATTTCAGCTTGCTTGATTCATTTCACTAGTAGGTCTCCATAAAAATAACAGCTAACACTTCTACAACTATGTGCCAGGCAATTTTCTAAGCCCTTTATGTATTTAAGTGCATTTCATCTGTACATCTACTCTATGAAGTAGATGTTGTTATGATCCAATTTCACAGATGAGGAAACTGAGGCTCAAAGATGTTAAGTGACTTGCTCAAGGTCCATTGCTAGGATTTGGGAGGACCCTGTGGGCATTGAATATATGATACCAGCATATAATAAGCTAGCATGTGTTACCTGCCTAGTATGTTCCAAGCACCAGAAAACGCTCTTAAAATATAAATCCGTATAGAAAGAAACTGATGGTGGGTTGGAAAAAAGGCTACAAATAAGATGCTTCGAAGGTTAAAAGGAGAAAACTGTTACATTGAGTGCCCATAGGAAGCTCAGAAGTAGTTTTCATTGAGGAAGTGAAAGTTGTAATGGACCTTAAAGTGTAAGAAGGCGTAAAATACATAGGGATGTGCTTGAACACAATGGTCTTTAGTTGGAGAGAACTGAAGAAATGGCATATTGTGAATGGGAAAGTACAGGTCACAGCCCAGGACAAACAGGGGCAAGGCCAAGATAAAGCTGGGGCAAGGCCAAGATAAAGCTGGGTCATATTTCTTCACGTTTCTTGATATTTGTTGAAGTAGCAGCAATGCATCATGCATTTTGGAGGAGACGGGGATGAACAAACCTTGACACTGCCCTCACAGAGTTAACACTCTGGTATAGAAGAATAAAGTGTGTGGAAGCATCTCCAATTCAAGGGGGAAAGTGAGAAGTAGCCTAGAAGAGTGGCCCACTTATCCAACTGCCTGAGGAACGTCTTCACTTCACTGTCTTGCAGGCACTGCTCCCCAACATAGGACAACGAGGACCTACATCTCCTGCCACACACACCCTTTCCAGTTCAATGAAGGGTGGCTCCCTCCCAAGGGGACAGCTCAGATAATTAGCACCATTCCTCTCTTCTCCTTCATCCTCACTCCCAACATCCCAGTCACCCAGCCCTGCCAATCCTACTTCTCAAAGGTCTCCAGAATCCATCCTCTTCTCTTCTTGCTTCTACCACTGCCCAGCCCAGGCTGCCATCTTCTCTTACCTAGACCATTCTAACAGCATTCTCATTGGATGTCTCTCTTTTCACAGTCTAGCCATTTTCCCTAAGTTTATAATATGGATTTTCATTTATTCATGGCATATTTTTCTCTGCTAGAGTCCACTTGATCTTGTGAAAAGACATATGATGAATAAGGATACAAAAACTGACAAGTTATCAATGTAGAAAATCTATTTAACACAAAAAATAGCAATTCAGATAACATAAGGCTGCTAATTATCTCTGCAGAGAGTGATATAATGGTTATGTTGCATTTCTGGAGTCTACCAGGTCTGAGTCAAAGGCCACCTCCACCACTTACTAGTAGTACGTGACCTCAAGTAGTGTGCCTCTCAGTTTCCCCTTCTATAAACTGGAGTTAATAATAATACCAGAGAGACCTTCAAGATGGTGGAGGAGTAAGACGTGGAGATCACCTTCCTCCCCACAAATACATCAGAAATACATCTACACGTGGAACACCTCCTACAGAACACCTACTGAATGCTGTCAGAAGACCTCAGACTTCCCAAAAGGCAAGAAACTCCCCACGTACCTGGGTAGGGCAAAAGAAAAAACAGAATAAACAGAGACAAAAGGATAGGGATGGGACCTGCACCTCTGGGAGGGAGCCGTGAAGGAGGAAAGGTTTCCACACTCTAGGAAGCCCCTTCACTGGTGGAGACAGTGGGCGGGCGAGGGGGAAGCTTCAGAGCCATGGAGGAGAGCGCAGCAACAGGGGTGCGGGGGGCAAAGCGGAGAGATTCCCACACAGAGGATTAGTGCCAACCAGCGCTCACCAGCCCGAGAGGCTTGTCTGCTCACCTGCCAGGGCAGGGAGAAGGGTGGTTGGGAGCTGAAGCTTGGGCTTCAGAGGTCAGACCCCAGGGAGAGGACTGGGGTTGGCTGTGTGAACACAGGCTGAAGAGGCTAGTGCGCCACAGCTAGCCGGGAGGGACTCCGGGAAGAAGTCTGGAACTGCCTAAGAGGCAAGAGACCATTGTTTCGAGGTGCGCAGGGAGAGGGGATTCGGAGCACCGCCTACACGAGCTCCAGAGATGGGTGCGAGCCGTGACTATCAGCGTGGACACCAGAGACAGGCATGAGACGCTAAGGCTGCTGCTGCAGCCACCAAGAAGCCTGTGTGCAAGCACAGGTCACTATCCACACCCCCCTTCTGGGAGCCTGTGCAGCCCACCACCGCCAGGGTCCCGTGATTCAGGGACAACTTCCCCGGGAGAACACATAGCACGCCGCAGCCTGTTGCAACGTCACGCCAGCCTCTGCCACCACAGGTTCACCCTGCATTCCAATTATAACTATAGTACCCCTCCCTCCCCCTGGCCTGAGTGAGGCAGAGCCCCCTAATCACTGGCTCCTTTAACCCCGTCCTGTCTGAGCAAAGAACAGACGCCCTCAGGCGACCTACACACAGAAGTGGGGCCAAATCCAAAGCTGAACCCCGGGAGCTGTGCGAACAAAGAAGAGAAAGGGAATCTCTCCCAGCAGCCTCAGGAGCAGCGGATTAAATCTCCACAATCAACTTGATGTACCCTGCATCCATGGAATACCTGAATAGACAACAAGTCATCCCAAAATTGAGGCGGTGGACTTTGGGAGCAACTGTAGACTTGGGGTTTGTTTTCTGCATCTAATTTGTTTCTGGCTTTATGTTTATCTTAGTTTAGTATTTAGAGTTTATTATCTGGGCTTCCCTGGTGGCGAAGTGGTTGAGAGTCCGCCTGCCGATGCAGGGGACACAGGTTCGTGCCCTGGTCCGGGAAGATCCAACATGCTGCGGAGCGGCTGGGCCCGTGAGCCATGGCCGCTGAGCCTGCGCGTCCGGAGCCCGTGCTCCGCGACGGGAGAGGCCACAACAGTGAGAGGCCCGCGTACCGCAAAAAATAAATAAATAAATAAGTTTATTATCACTGGTAGATTTGTTTATTGATTTGGTTGCTCTCTTCCTTTTTATTTTTTAATATATATATTTATTTTCCTTTTTCTCTTTTTGTGAGTGTGTATGTGTACGCTTCTTTGTGTGATTTTGTCTGTGTAGCTTTCCTTTACCATTTGTCCTAGGGTTCTGTCTGTCTCTTATTTGTTTGTTGGTTGGTTGGTTGGTTTAGTATAGTTTTTAGTGCTTATTATCATTGGTGGATTTGTTTATTGGTTTGGTTGCTCTCTATTTCTTTCTATTTTTTATGACTTTTTAATTTTTTCTCTTTTTAATAATTTTTTAATTATTTTATTTTATTATATTTTTCTTTTTTTTTTCTCCCTTCTGAGCCGTGTGGCTGACAGGGTTTTGTGCTCCAGCCTGTGCCTCTGAAGGGGGAGAGCCACGTTCAGGACATTGGTCCACCAGAGACCTCCCAGCTCCATGTAATATCAAACGCCGATAACTCTCCCAGGGAGCTCCATCTCAATGCTAAGACCCAGCTCCACTCAATGACCAGCAAGCTACAGTGCTGGACACCCTGTGCCAAACAACTAGCAAGACAGGAACACAACCCCACCCATAAGCAGAGAGGCTGCCTAAGATCATAATAAGTTCACAGACACCCCAAAACACACCACCGGATGCAGTCATGCCCACCAGAAAGACAAGATCCAGCCTCATCCACCAGAACACAGGCCCCAGTCCCCTCCACCAGGAAACCTATACAACCCACTGAACGAAACTAGGCCACTGGGGGGCAGACACGAAAAACAACAGGAACTACGAACTTGCAGCCTGAGAAACGGAGACCCGAAACCCAGTAAGTTAAGCAAAATGAGAAGACAGAGAAATACACAGCAGATGAAGGAGCAAGGTAAAAACCCACCAGACCAAATCAATGAAGATGAAATAGGCAGTCTACCTGAAAAAGAATTCAGAGTAATGATAGTAAACATGATCCAAAATCTTGGAAATAGAATGGAGAAAATACAAGAAATGTTTAACAAGGACCTAGAAGAATTAAACAGCAAATAAACAATGATCAACAACACAACAAATGAAATTAAAAATTCTCTAGAAGGAATCAATTGCAGAATAACTGAGCAGAAGAACGGATAAGTGACCTGGAAGATAAAACAGTGGAAATAACTACAGCAAAGCAGAATAAAGAAAAAAGAATGACAAGAACTGAGGACAGTCTCAGAGACCTCTGGGACAACATTAAATGCACCAGCATATGAATTATAGGGGTCCCAGAAGAAGAAGAGAAGAAAAAAATGGACTGAGAAAATCTCTGAAGAGATTATAGTTGAAAACTTCCCTAATATGGGAAAGGAAATAGTCAATCAAGTCCAGGAGGCACAGAGATTCCCATACAGGCTAAATCTAAGGAGGAACACACCAAGACACATATTAATCAAACTATTAACAATTAAATACAAAGAAAAAATATTAAAAGCAGCAAGGGAAATGCAACAAATATAAGGTTACAGCTGATTTTTCAGCAGAAACTCTGCAAACCCGAAGGGAGTGGCACGGCATATTTAAGCGATGAAAGAGAAAAACCTACAACCAAGATTGTTCCACCCAGCAAGGATCTCACTCACATTTGATGGAGGAATTAAAACCTTTACAGACAAGAAAAGCTAAGAGAATTCAGCACCACCAAACCAGCTTTAAAACAAATGCTTTTTTACAAAGGAAATGCTTTTCCTTCTCTTGTGTTTCCTTATCTCTAGGCAGGAAACACAAGAGAAGGAAAAGACCTACAATAGCAAACCCAAAACAATGAAGAAAACGGTGATAGGAACATTCATATTGATAACTAACTCAAATGTAAATGGATTAAATTCTCCAACCAAAACACACAGACTGGCTGAATGGATACAAAAACAAGACCTGTATATATGCTGTCTACAAGAGACCCACTTCAGACCTAGGGACGCATACAGACTGAAAGTGAGGGGATGAAAAAAGATATTCCATGCAAATGGAAATCAAGGCACTTCCCTGGTTGGCACAGTGGTTAAGAATCACCTGCCAATGCAAGGGACACGGGTTTGAGCCCTGGTCTGGGAAGATCCCACATGCCTTGGAGCAACTAAGCCCATGTACCACAACTACTGAACCTGCACTCTAGAGCCCACAAGCCACAACTACTGAGCCCATGTGCCACAACTACTGAAGCCTGCGCACTTGGAGCCTATGCTCCGCAACAAGAGAAGCCACCACGATGAGAAGCCTGCACACTGCAACAAAGAGTAGCTCCCACTCACCGCAACTATAGAAAGACTGCACGCAGCAACGAAGACCCAACACAGCCAAAAATAAATAATAACTAAATAAATTTTTAAATAACAATGGAAATCAAAAGAAAGCTGGAGTAGCAATTCTCATATCAGACGAAATAGACTTTAAAATAAAGATTATTGCAAGAGACAATGAAGGACACTACATAATGATCAAGGGATCAATCCAAGAAGAAGATATAACAATTGTAAATATTTATGCACCCAACATAGGAGCACTTCAATACATAAGGCAAATGCTAACAGCCATAAAAGGGGTAATCTACAGTAACACAATCACAGTAGGGGACTTTAACACCCCACTTTCACCAATGGACATATCATCCAAAATGAAAATAAAAAAAGGAAACACAAGCTTTAAATGACACATTAAACAAGATAGACTTAATTGATATTTATAGGACATTCCATCCAAAAACAAAAGAATACACTTCTCATGTGCTCATGGAACATTTTCCAGGATAGATCATATCTTTGGTCACAAATCAAGCCTTGGTAAACTTAAGAAAATTGAAATCGTATCAAGTATCTTTTCTGACCACAACACTATGAGACTAGATATCAATTACAGGAAAAAAATCTGTAAAAAATACAAACACATGGAGGCTAAACAATACACTACTAAATAACCAAGAGATCACTGAAGAAATCAAAGAGGAAATCAAAAAATGCCTAGAAACAAATGATGATGAAAACACTACAACCCGAAACCTATGGGATGCAGCAAAACGGTTCTAACAGGGAAGTTTATAGCAATACAATCCTACCGCAAGAAACAAGAAACACCTCAAATAAACAACCTAACCTTACACCTAAAGCAATTAGAGAAAGAAGAACAAAGAAACCCCAAAGTTAGCAGAAGGATATAAATCATGAAGATCAGATCAGAAATAAATGAAAAAGAAATGAAGGAAACGATAGCAAAGATCAATAAAACTTTGATCTTTGAGAAGATAAACAAAATTGATAAACCATTAGCCAGACTCATCAAGAAGAAAAGGGAGAAGACTCAAATCAATAGAATTAGAAATGAAAAAGAAATAAACTGACACTGCAGAAAAATAAAAGATCATGAGAGACTACTACAAGCATCTATATGCCAATAAAATGGACAACCTGAAAGAAATGGACAAATTCTTACAAAAGCACAACCTCCCGAGACTGAACCGGGAAGAAATAGAAAATATAAACAGACCAATCACAAGCACTTAAATTGGAACTGTGATTAAACATCTTCCAACAGGGCTTCTCTGGTGGCGCAGTGGTTGGGAGTCCACCTGCCGATGCAGGGGACATGGGTTCGTGCCCCGGTCCAGGAAGATCCCACATGCCGCGGAGTGGCTGGTCCCGTGAGCCATGGCCACTGAGCCTGCACGTCAGGAGCCTGTGCTCCGCAAGGGGAGAGGCCACAACAGTGAGAGGCCCGTGTACTGCCAAAAAAAAAAAAAAAAATCTTCCAACCAAAAAAAAAGCCCAGGACCAGATCGCTTCACAGGTGAATTCTATCAAACATTTAGAGAAGAGCTAACATCTATCCTTCTCAAACTCTTCCAAAATATAGCATAGGGAGGAACACTCCCAAACTCATTCTACAAGGCCACCGTCACCCTGATACCAAAACTAGACAAAGATGTCACAAAGAAAGAAAATTACAGGCCAATATCACTGATGAATATAGATGCAAAAATCCTCAACAAAATACTAGCAAACAGAATCCAACAGCACATTAAAAGGATCATACACCATGATCAAGTGGAGTTTATCCCAGGAATGCAAGGATTCTTCAATATACACAAATCAATCAATGTGATACACCATATTAACAAGCTGAAGGAGAAAAACCATATGATCATCTCAATAGATGCAGAAAACTCTTTTGACAAAATTCAACACCCATTTACGATAAAAACCCTCCAGAAAGTAGGCATAGAGGGAACTTACCTCAACAAAATAAAGGCAATATATGACAAACCCAGGGCCAACATTGTTCTCAATGATGAAAATTGAAACCATTTCCCCTAAATCAGGAACAAGACACGGTTCTCCCCTCTCACCACTATTATTCAACATAGTTTTGGAAGTTTTAGCCACAGCAATCAGAGAAGAAAAAGAAATAAAAGGAATCCAAATCAGAAGAGTAAAGTTGTCACTGTTTGCAGATGACATGATACTATACATAGAGAATCCTAAAGATGCTACCAGAAAACTACTAGAGCTAATCAATGAATTTGGTAAAGTAGCAGGGTACAAAATTAATGCACAGAAATCTCTTGCATTGCTATACAATAATGATGAAAAATCTGAAAGAGAAATTAAGGAAACATTCACATTTACTTGCAACAAAAAGAATAAAATACCTAGGAATAAACCTACCTAAGGAGATAAAAGACCTGTATGCAGAAAACTATAAGACACTGATGAAAGAAATTAAAGATGATACAAACAGATGGAGAGATATACCATGTTCTTGGATTGGAAGAATCAACATTGTGAAAATGACTATCCTACTCAAAGCAATCTACAGATTCAATGGAATCCCTATCAAACTACCAATGGCATTTTTCACAGAATTAGAACAAAAAATTTCACAATTTGTACGGAAACGCAAAAGACCCCCAATAGCCAAATCAATCTTGAGAAAGAAAAACGGAGCTGGAGGAATCAGGCTCCCGGACTTCAGACTATACTACAAAGCTACAGCAATCAAGACAGTATGGTACTCGCACAAAAACTGAAATATAGATCAAGGAACAGGATAGAAAGCCCAGAGATAAACCCATGCACCTATGGTCACCTTATTTTTGATAAAGGAAGCAAAAATATACAATGGAGAAAAGACAGTCTCTTCAATAAGTGGTGCTGGGAAAACTGGACAGGTACATGTAAAAGAATGAAATTAGAACACTCCCTAACACCATATACAAAAATAAACTCAAAATGGATTAAAGACCTCAATGTAAGGCCAGACACTATAAAACTCTTAGAGGAAAACATAGGCAGAACACTCTATGACATAAATCACAACAAGATCTTTTTTGACCAACCTCCTAGAGAAGTGGAAATAAAAACAAAAATAAACAAATGGGACCTAATGAAACTTAAAAGCTTTTGCACAGCAAAGGAAAACAAATAAGATGAAAAGACAACCCTCAGAATGGGAGAAAATATCTACAATGAAGCAACTGACAAAGGATTAATCTCCAAAATTTACAAGCAGCTTATGCAGCTCAATATCAAGAAAAACAACCAATCCAAAAATGGGCAGAAGACCTAAATAGACATTTCTCCAAAGAAGGTATACAGATTGCCAACAAATATATGAAAGGATGCTCAACATCACTAATCATTAGAGAAATGCAAGTCAAAACTTCAATGAGGTATCACCTCACACCAGTCAGAATGGCCATCATCAAAAAATCTAGAAACAATAAATGCTGGCAAGTGTGTGAAGAAAAGGGAACACTTTTGCCCTGTCGGTAGGAATGTAAATTGATACAGCCACTATGGAGAACAGTATGGAGGTTCCTTAAAAAGCTAAAAATAGAACTACCATACGATTCAGCAATCCCACTACTGCGCATATACTCTGAGAAAACCATAATTCAAAAAGAGTCATGTACCACAATGTTCATTGCAGCTCTATTTACAATAGCCAGGACATGGAAGCAACCTAAGTGTCCACTGACAGATGAATGGATAAAGAAGATCTGGCACATATATACAATGGAATATTACTCAGCCATAAAAAGAAATGAAATTGAGTTATTTGTAGTGAGGTGGATGGACCCAGAGTCTGTCTTACAGAGTGAAGTAAGTCAGAAAGGGAAAACCAAATACCGTATGCTATCACATATATATGGAATCTCAAAAAAAAAAAAGTTTCTCAAAAACCTAGGGGCCGGGCAGGAATAAAGACGCAGACGTAGAGAATGGACTTGAGGACATGGGGAGGGGGAAGGGCAAGCTGGGATGAAGTGAAAGAGTGGCATGGACATATATACACTACCAAATGTAAAATAGATAGCTAGTGGGAAGCAGCCGCATAGCACAGGGAGCTCAGCTCGGTGCTTTGTGACCACCTCGAGGGGTGGGATAGGGAGGGTGGGAGGGAGATGCAAGAGGGAGGGGATATGGGTATATATGTATATGTATAACTGATTCACTTTGTTATAAAGCAGAAACTAACACACCATTGTAAAGCAGTTATACTCCAACAAAGATGTTAAAAATAAATAAATAATAATAATAATAATATCAAACTTCCAGGTCGTTGTAAGGACTGAATTAAGTAGTCATAGTGCTAAGGGCTTTGCACATACTAAGTGCTCAAAATTGTATTGTCTTTATTATAAAGGTTATTTTTTTAATTAGGTAATCCAAAATGTTGATTGTTTAATAAACCAGGTGAGCTGCATCGCTGCTCCCTTCCAGCATATAATCAAGAATTCCAGCATACCTGCAAAGCCTCAGGGCCTTGAGTACTCTGAAGCTAACCAGTGTGTGTTGCCTCAATTAAGAGCAGAGAAATGGTTTCTTCTCTGTGCTGTGATTTTAAGTAATATCAATGTTTCATAAAACTTATTAGTATAAGTCTAGGTGAAACAAAAATAAGATAGCACACTGGGAAATTAATTTTAAACAAATTACATGTAAAATGTGAGGATTCATAATATTGTTTCTAAAGCAGTCTCATCTTAATATCATATATTTTGCTTTATGAAACTCCTAGTTTTATATTAATCATATTTTTTATTTACTACTTCATATAATAATTGGCTTATCTGTGATATTAATATGCATGAATTTTTTTTAGTTTGCTTCTTCAAGAAAGCATTCAGCCTGATGCTTATAATATGTTGATTTTAATATGCAATTGATATGTTTATATACAGATTAAATTGGATTGCATTTATACTAAACAAGAAAACCAAAATGTAGAGAGGTGCTGAGACCTGAGTAAATCTCATTAAAGTATGAGAATCCATGATGGAATTTTAAGCTCATCACCTTCTTATAGCATAGCAGTAGATCAAAATTTACCCTGTTTACTTTCATGATGCTCTACATATTTTTAGAATGATGAAGAGGTATTTGACTCTGGGTTTCTCCCATAGCAGTGGTACTCAATGAGGGAAAGGGGAAGGATTTTGACCCCCAGAGGACGTTGGGCAACATCTGGAGATATTCTGGGTTGTCACCACTGGTGAGGGGTCAGGGAGGGAGGAGCTACTGGCATCTAATTGGTAGGGGCCAGGATGCTATTAAACATACTACAATGCACAGAACAGCCTCCAAAACAAAGAATTATCCCTCCCAAAATTTCAAAAGTTCTGAGATTGCAAACTCAACCCTTACTACACAAAATTTAAATTGCTGTCTGTTTACAAGCTAATGATTTCTATATATTTATATATATTTACTCATTTATTCAACAGATATTCATTGAATTCCTATGGTGTGTCAGAGACTCTTCTAGGAAAAGTCTTCACAGAGTTTACATTGATAGATTGAGATAGATAGAAGATAGACGGACAGACAGACAGACCAATAGATCGATAATAGACATGATACAATTTAGTGGGTAAGTGCTATGAAGAAATACAAAGTAAGTTAAGAGATGAGGACTTTCAGAAACACCTTTCTGAAGTGATGACATTTGAAAGAGACCTATCTGAACTGGAGAAGGGACTCATGCAAATACCTGGGGCCGCAAATGCAGGCAAATGCAGACTGAAGTGGAGATGCGCTTGGCATGACGAAGAAGGAGCAAGGAGGCCACTGCATTGCAGGGAAGTGAACAAGAGGAAGAAAGGAAGAAAATTAGGGCAGAGATAGCGAGGGGTGGAATCAGGTAGGGCCACG
This sequence comes from Pseudorca crassidens, assembly GCF_039906515.1. NCBI lineage: Eukaryota > Metazoa > Chordata > Mammalia > Artiodactyla > Delphinidae > Pseudorca > Pseudorca crassidens. The sequence goes on along the minus strand of NC_090310.1, from coordinate 79,649,964 downwards.
AGAGCCCTAATAGGACTGTGGATATTATTTTAAGAGTGACATCTTAATAGGGGTGTGTGTGTGTGTGTGTGTATACATATATATATACATATATATATATATATATATACATTTTTTCTGGTTCCAAAAGTAATACATACTTATTGTTTTTAAAAATATTGTATTTCAGATATAATACTTGAAAATACACCAAAACACTGATATTCACAGTTTGGTGTATATTCCTCCAAATTTTTTTCCATGAGTATACTAACACTGCCATATGTACTCTGTTTATTTATTCATTCACTTTTTTACAAGTGAATATACATATACATATCCTTTTTGGCATGTTTCTTTTTTCCCACTTACTTCTAAAACCCAAATGGTCTTGCTTTGTTTTCACTTTTTCAACAACTCTCTGAAGAGGAGCAGAGAAGGGAGGAGGAAATATTTAAATAAGTTTTGTTTCCATTCCTTACCTTTCCACATCCAGCAGAAAAGTAATCAAGGGAAAAAATAGACATGAAAATCAGACCAATGAACAGCACAACTACTGGGCTTTACAACGGCAGATTTCTCTATTTTTCAAGTGCCTGCTTCGTTTCTGTAAATTTCTCCATAGATATCTTACGTGTCTTTTGTTAGTTTTTTCCTATAGGTGTCACTGTCTTCCTTGAACACCTCACTTACCTGTTTACAACATTCCAAAGAGTCCTCAGGGGCTGCTGGGTAAATGGCAAGCCCCTTCGCTTGACAAACCAAGTGCTTCTTCATGAAGGATCTTCCATTTTCACACACGTGTTATGTACTTTCAGACACCTTCCCTTTGGGGCCCTATCCTTTCTGTCAAGAACATCCTTTTTCTTTACTTTACCTCAGAGACAAACTTATCCTTCAGTACCAGCCAAAAATAACACCTCTTAGAAAAACCTTTAATGACCCTTTAATCAAGGTCTGTGGCAGGAGTAGGTCTTGAAATATTGTTCTGCGTTATTTCAGCCTCACTCCCTCCCCCACTGTTCTCACTGGCATTCCGAGGAACATTTTCTCCCAAACCAAAAACAGACTCAAAGAAGCCACAAGACTAATTCTGAGACAGAAAAATTTAGATGCATGTTTCCAGGGGGAATTTTTGTCTCCCAATAAATAGGGCTCAGACTTGGATAGTAGGAAAGGGGGGCAGGGGGCAGACAAGTGGCTCAGACTGGGGAAGGAGTAAACACCTTGGAATCCGGAAGCTGCAAGAGAGAATTCATTACCGATGGCATTTTGTCTCCAGGACCTCAGAACAGAATATGAGACCTAGTGCCAACACATCCCCATGTAGACAGTTCAATGCAATAATCCAAGGTACCTGTAAACCCTCTGAGCAAAGAGTTGGGGGATCTGGATATCTTGAGTAGGGAGAGCATCATCAAGGGAAATCCTTGTCCCCTAAACAAGAATTAATGGAAAAACAGAAAAGTTCTTAGGCAAGTTCTCAGCAGTGGGAGAAGAATCTCCAAAGAACCCAGCACAATGAGAGGGAAAAGAGTCAGCTTACACATCTGCTAGTGCCAGACTGTGGAGGCATTTCACAGCATTATCAGGAACGTGGACACTTCCCTGCTTACCCAACCTCAACTCCATCCCCATTCTCTGAACAAGAAGGTCAGAAACCCCTTTGAACTGTCTTGTATCTACAGAGTAAAGGAAGAAAGAAGGTGACCACGTCCCTATTTAATGGATGTAGGCTTTCCTGAAGACCATGTCTAAGGGAAGGAGATTTCAATTTAAGTCACGTTCAGAAATTGGCTTCTTATATGGTGCAAGACATTCTAATTTCTGAACTAAACCTATGTTTAGTAACAGAGCAACTGTAGAAATTTCTATTAAAATGAGTGATCAAAATAAAAATCATCTAAGGGCAGAGGAAAACCCCTCCCAGTTCAATAAAGTTTTAAGTGATAGTGGGAGATAAAATAAAATTGCTTTATGTTTACACCCCATTATTCCTAACTTGTTTAATGTTCTACTATATACATAAAGCCAATGCTTAGCATAATGTCTTACACATGGTAAATTCTCAATAAATGTCTTTGAAAGAAGGAAGACATCCTTGAAAATTACCATTTCAAGATAAAAGAGAAGGAAGAGAGAGCACAAGAGGACGAAATCCACATAGGTAATTTCTAGCCCACTTAAATTTAAACTGACATTAAAATTATCATTCCATTTATTCCTGAGCACTTGAAAATTTCTCCTCTGCACCCATTCCTGTTATTAAGTCAGTGAACAAATGAGGTTGATAAGAACCCAGAGTTCCAAGGAAGGAGGGGCTTAGGAAATGTATCTTCTCCTTGAGGAAAAGCAGTATGGTACTACCCCAGAACTCCAAAAGTTCAAGTTTTCAATTAGTTATTCTATCAAAACATAAGCCTCCATAAAATAAGAACTCTGTCTATACACATTTCCAAAAACGGCCAAACTATTTCTCGAAACACTTATTCAAATAGTATCTCTGCCTGCCAATGGGGATTTCCTCTCTTCAGTTTTTTTATTTTTCTTTCATGTTTATTAAGATATAATTGACATACAGCACTGTATAAGTTTAGGGTATAGAGCATAATGACTGACTGAGAATCATAAAATGATGACCGCAATAAGTTTAGTGAGCACCCATCATCTCATATAGATACAAGATTAAAGAAATAGAAAAAAAATTTTTTCCTTATGATGAGAACTCGTGGATTTACTCTCTTTCATATACAACACACAGCAGTTAATTATATTTATCATGTTGTACATCCCTGGTACTTATTTATCTTACAACTGGAAGTTTGTACATTTTGACTGCTTTCATCCAATTCTCCCTCCCCACACCCCTACTCCTGGTAACCACAAATCTGATCTCTTTTTCTATGAGTTTGTTTGTTTTTGAAGTATAACTGACCAACAACACTACGTTGGTTCCAGTTACACAACATGGCCATTCGATACTGCTATACATTTCAAAATGATCTCCAAGATAAGTCCAGTTACAATATGTCACCATACAAGGATATTATATAGTTACTGACTGTATTCCCCTCACCATCTTCATTTCTTCTTGAGGGCAGTTAGGATTTGGCCTCTAAGAACCAGGAAATAAGGGACATGTCAGACGGAGATAATAATTGTGCAGAGAGATGTGGAAGCAAGGAGATATTGGAGACGTTACCTGGTTTTGTTATGACCCTCTGGAGTCAGGCCCCAGCAAGAGGCCTCCTGCCCAGTGTCACTCAGGACAACAAAATGAGACGGAGCTCAGTTCAGAAGCAAAGGAAAGCTTCATTGTTTGATGCAAAAAGCTCGGGAGCGCACGCTGCCCCACAGGCAGCGGGGAGGGGAGAAGGCGGAATTCTCGCGGCGCTAGCAGCGGGGTGGGGAGAAGGCGGAATTCTCGCGGGGCTAGCAGCGGGGAAGGGAGAAGGCGGAATTCTCGCGGGGCTAGCAGTGGCTCTGCTGCTCACGGCTCCAGATCACAGTGCCGGGTGCAGTGTCTCTGCGCACGGTCTGCCGCTGCCATCTTGGATTGAGTGTCGAGTGCAGCGCTTGTGTACACGGCGCCCCAGCTGAAGTGCCGGCGCAGATGTTTTGCATCAGGAACTCTGGTCTGAAGCGCCGGGTGCGAGGCCTCTGCACGTAGCAGCCTGTGAGCCAGTGAAACCAGATGAAGCACACAGGAGAAAAAGGTTAGGCTTTATTTTATTACCCAGATTCTATTTTTACTTCCTGGGAATTGTTCCTGGGCATTGCCGGTGACAGTTTGGTTCAACGGGAACACAGGTTCTGTGGAACAGGAGTGTAAGGAACGGCACCAAGAAACGGAGGGAGCTTAAACAAGCTTTATTTGGGTATGCTCCTGGGCGAGGTTCACAGGTCCGAGAGAAAGGGGCCAGAGAAGTCGCGTCTGGGCGAGGGTTTGGGCAGAATTTATAGGGGAAGAAGGGAAAGGGGTGTGGTGAATCCGGGAAGGCGCAGGGTATTCCTTATTTGGTGGTCTTTTCGGGTATCGTGGCAATATCTGGTGCGGGTCGCATCAGTCTTGGGACCGTTAGTCCCGCCCCTCGAAAGGCGGGAAGGCTGGGCCGGGTGGAAAGTCCCCCGGTCAGTTCCTGGAACTGGGTGGTCCGGAAAGTCTCCAGGTCAGTTTCTGGAACTGGGTGGTCCGGAAAGTTTCGGTCTGATGCAACCTGTGAGTCTGATTGCGTTCCCCTGCCTCGGGCCAGTTGGCCTTACAAGGAGGAGGAATAAATGTCAGGACATGAGATCAAAATAGTAGACCAGGACTTCGCTTGTGGCGTAGTGGTTGAGAATCTGCCTGCTAATGCAGGGGGCACGGGTTCAAGCCCTGGTCTGGGAGGATCCCACATGCCGCGGAGCAGCTAGACCCGTGAGCCATGGCCGCTGAGCCTGCGCGTCCGGAGCCTGTGCTCCGCAACGGGAGAGGCCACAGCAGTGAGAGGCCCGCGCACCGCGATGAAAAGTGGCCCCCGCTTCCCGCAACTGGAAAAAGCCCTCGCACAGAAACGAAGACCCAGCACAGCCAAAAATTAATTAATTAATAAACTCCTACCCCCAACATCTTCAAAAAAAGAAAAAAAAAAGAAGAAAATTTCGAATTAGTCATGAACATGAATTTTTAAAAAAAACATAGTAGGACCGAAACTATGCCAGGCATTTGGAAATCTGTTCCGCCAGAGGTCCCAGCGCTCATCCTGTTAAGATGCTACCCTTTGGAAAAGGAGCGTTTTCTCCCAGCATTGAGCCCCTCTCTTCCTCACTTTTTTTTTTTTTTTTGCGGTACGCGGGCCTCTCACTGTTGTGGCCTCTCCCATTGCGGAGCACAGGCTCCGGACGCGCAGGCTCAGCGGCCATGGCTCACGGGCCCAGCCGCTCCGCGGCATGTGGGATCTTCCCGGACCGGGGCACGAACCCGTGTCCCCTGCATCGGCAGGTGGACTCTCAACCACTGTGCCACTAGGGAAGCCCTCTTCCTCACTTTTAATCAGGTTTTCAGATCTGCATTCAATAGTTCGGGTCAGAACTCAAGATGTTCTCAAGGTTTTTTGGCTCTCTTTTCCCCAAATCCTGCAATTAACAAACGTGACTTTTAAAGGACAGAGAGAGGAGGTTTGCAAACAAACCCAAAGCATATTGGACAAAATATGTAGGAAAAGGGGTTTCCCCAGAATAGAAGGAGAATCCTTCCAGGCTGGAGAAGATGAATTTAAGCAAAAGAGAGAAGGAAGGTGGTCCATGGGCTCAGAAAGGTGGGAGGCCTGTACCTCACTTCTTGTAGCCCACTAAAGAGGCAGCAAGTCCCAAAATGCGAGTGATCACACAGCAAGTCTAGGCAGATGGGGCCATAAGCATCTCCCCCAAAGTCCCTTCATCCCAAACATGGCAGAGTGTTAGCAGGAAGCTGCTGGGTTTGTCAGGCAAATTGGGCAGTGGACATGCCTATGTGGTTTAAAGCCAGTAGATCAAGGGACTCATCTCTGATGCCTGGACACAGTGCAAGGTCCCCAAACTGTGGCACAAATCAGGAAGGATCAGGACTCACGGCTGCAAGCAACAAAAGCTCATTCTGATTAATTTCAGCGGAAAAAAAAGTTTTAAAGTATTCTCTGTAGCTCACAGAATCTCCCAGAAGCTCTGAAGAACGAGAAGCTCTGGAGACTTGCAGTCATAACAATGCCTAAAACTGAGCTGTGAGGCTGGTCCCATGGTGATGCCCCCTATGGCCAGCATTGGGCACAGACCCTGTAGTTTAAACAGTGCTGGACATTGGACACTGATGTCAGAACAACTTCTGCCTCTGCCTGGACGTGACCATTGCTATTGCTACAGCCTACTGCCAGAAGGGATGCTGTGCAGTCTCTGCTTTTCCTGTTCTCAACAGAATCTGGAACTTCCAAGGAGACTGGGAAAGCACCTTTCCATCATCAGAAGTGGGAGGTGAGCTCAGCTTTGTGCACATGAGGGCTCCTCAGACTTGAGGAGGGAATTCAGATGCTCAGCAACCACAAACAAGGACACATGTCCCTGACAGAAGGGAATCTCCAGGAAGAACTTAGTCCGCAGAGTGGGAGCTCCCAGTCAACAAGTAGGTTGAAATCTAGAGACTACAGTTCCATTGTGCATTTCACTTCGCAAACTAAAATTGATCCTCACTCCACCATGGTGGTGTGAGATTTCCAAAGCCCAAGTCGATGAGCTACAGGTTTTGTGTTGGTTACAACCAGTCTAGTACAGCAGCAAGAGCCCAGACTCTCTCAATTTCTGACTGGAGATTTTCTTGTTGTTTACAGCATTAATTAAGCACCCTATGCATTAATTTCCTCTGTTGCAAAATGGGAATAATAACAGTACCTACCGCATAGTGTGATGGTCAGGTTTAATGAGCTATATGGAGGATTCCATTACACGCCCCAATTCTTTTTCATCCCTGTGTGTACACCCTTTGCCAGATCACTTTACAGTGTTTCTCGATAAAGAGGAAGACTCCCTTATACCTGGGTTGACCTTGTGACTTGCTTTGGCCGATAGAATGCGACGGAAATGATGGTGTGGCAGTTTGAGTCTAGGCCTCAAGAGTCTTGTGTATCCTGCTTGGCCTTCTGCCACTATCATGAGAACGTGCCCAGGCCAGCCTGCCAGAGGATGCAAGATGTGGAGCAGAGACAAGTCATCCGTCACCCAGTGGCCCCAGCTGACACCCACATATGCGAGCAATCCAGACAAAGGCCACTTAGCTGGCCGCCCTCAAGCAAGAGTAACAGATGCTTATGTGTATGTCGCTGAGCTTTTGCAGCAATACCTTAATGATACAGAATGGTTAAAAGAAAAAAAGAATGTTTAGCAAACAAAAAAACCAAGCACATAGTAAGAACTCTATAAATTTAACAAGCATATCAAAAAGAAGGCCTCCTATTAATGCTAGCAGCTGTGTAATTTGACAGAGTGGGGGCTGATAGTCCATATAAAATCATCAGCGAGATTTTTCAGCCAAGGGCACTTTCCAAGGCATAGATATTCTTAATGTCACAGGTAGAAAAATGTCGACCCTCTCCCTAAAACACGGATCTGAGTGAAGGTTAAAAAATAAAGAACTTGCAGACCCCAGCTATCTAGATTTGATGTCTGCTAGAAGTGTATTTGGCCTTGCTGACTCAACACATAAGTTACATGGGATAAAATAGACAATTGAAGCTCAAAATCCTATTTAAGCCCCAGATCAATGGTTTAACTCCTATGTCAGGACAGGTAGACACCGCTATGTGATGGAAATGTTGTTTGGGAAAAAATGAGTTTTAGGTTTTGGTGGTTAAAAACCAAGACAACCACATCTGTTTTTACTGGTTTAATGTCAAACCAACACTTCAAAAGGTAAATTCCAGATACATGTGAGTAGATTGTGGTGCAAGCAGATTGTTTTTATTCTCTATTATTGCATGTTTCATCTTACCCCAGTCGCTTCCCTTACAAACTTGTCATCTCCCAAAAAATCACTGTAGGAATCACAAAATAGTTTTACTTTGCAAATCTACCGAGATTATCAAAAATCTGTTCCTTGTGCTTCATTGTACAATGAAGTCGAAAATTCAGGAAATAGAGCTCGGTGGGCCTACTTTTTTCTCCTGGCTCCAGTGATTATCATAATTTGATTTTATAGTTTTCTGTCCTAAGCTACCAGCTAGGGAGTAATCTTTACTGAGTCATGAACTTTCCCATCATTAAATGTCTGCACCTATTTTCAACGTATCAGAAGTGTCCAATGACTACATTTTATCTGCCTTGAATAAAGTCGAGTTGGGACACAGGGGAGCATACATATAATAAAGTTTCCTTTATGCATTAGCAAAGTCCTTGTGGTTTGGAGTTACAGCTTTGTCTTTGACTACTTTTTCAGGAGCATAAAGATCGTATAACACATCTTCCGTAGAGACCAGGACATATGTTTACAAGGACAGAAATCTGAGTAATTTCCCACCAGTCCGAAGAGAATATTAAACTCTTCTGTCATTCTGTAGTATATTATTTATGGTCCCTCTTTTGTTGGCTTTTTTTTTTCATTTGTAAGTTCAACTCCATGTCCTGATAGAAGGTGATAAAATGCTCCATATGTTAAAAAATCTTATCACTAAATCAGGAACAATACTATAAATTTTGGCCTTTGAAATCAAACTGACTGGTGAGGATCATTTTGCTCCTGAAATATTACAGTAGTGATCAATTTGCTGTAAAACTAAGCAGTTTAGCTCAGCAGTCTATAGTTGGAAAGCAAGTTGTTCAAGAGGAAAGTTTATACTCAGCCCAAGGGATAAATTAAATTTTATGGGGAAAATATGCATTATTACGTGCTTATCTGTTTAACATATTATTCTTTTCCACATCAGTATAATAAATATTTTTAATCGTATATTTTATCTCACATATATATAGTGATGTGGTAATTTTATTCCTCCTGTATTGGCCCAAACATGTTCAATTAATCACAGAATAGAGAAGAGCTTTCAAATCTTTTTTTAAAATTCTGATGCACTTAGCAAATGTGCATTCCCAGTGAGATGGAGTAGCTTTGCCGTAGGAGAATAGTTCAAATTCTATTTCCTTGAAGGACGAGCATCGACTGATCTATTTTATCCTTTTTCCCAATTTAAAACCCCTTCTCCTTGCGTAGCGGCGCTCAGCCAAAAATGCTTTGGCCTTACTTGATTCCATACATAAGGAGTGATTTCACTTTGAAGATTTTTGCCTCAGAGTACATGTTGGTTGTAAGAAATCAAAATTAGAGAATATGAATTCAGGGCCTGTGCATATAGAAGTAGTAAATCATGAGAGCTAACATTAGTTGAGCCTCAGTACTTGTCAGGCTGACTTACCTTATTCCATGTCATTCTCACAAAAATTCTATGGGGTAGGTATGTTGCTATGTCCATTTCAGAGATGAGGAAACTGGGCTTCAAGACTCAAGCTAAGCAGTGCCTGGAGCAGAAGGCGAGAACCACTTAGGAAGCCATTGCTATAACCCCCAAGAGAGAAAATAGCAGCCTGAAACAAGATGGCAGCCATGGAGGTGAAGACAAATAGGTGAATTCAAGAAATATTTGGAAGGTGGAATCAACAAGATGTGATGGTTTGGTGGCTGGTGCCATTCCCAGAGAAATACATTTTCGAATGTTTGCCAGCAAGCTCTATCTATGCGTGTACAAGAATAACTTAATACAGAAAAACCCAGGCATGTTTCTACGTTTTCTCTTCATCCCATCTATCTTGCATGTAAATGAGTATACAAGGACATGTTACCTCAAACTTCAAAGGGTAGAAAAAAGGTTGAGTCTGAAGCTTATTCTAAAAGCATGAACAGTTCAGTGCATCATGGTGACTCCCAGTGGGGAGGGGGTGATTCTCCATGGTGTTTCTACATGTCTTGTGACAGGTTTTGTCCCAGACTGTCTTCTCAAGGATGTTTGTTTGTATAGCATATATCCTTGAAAAATAGAAATTGTGTCTTCCTCCAGAGCAGAAAGCAGATTTGTTTCCTGAACGAGAGAATAAAGGTAACGCCCCCCTCTAAGGCAAAGGTTGAGCAGATATGCCAGTAGCCCCTTTATAATGATATTGGAAGTTTCTTAAACATGGGGGTCCTCAGCTATAGTATAAACCTGCTGCATGTGCAAAATCTACCTAGGCCACTCCACAGTGCTCACATGGGACTTGCAGGCAAGGGGAACAGATACAAATAGGAAGCTCATGCCTTCTGCTGTGCTATGGAGTATCAAAATCTTTTTTCTCTGACCCAAGTCTTATGTCTTCCGCCAGCATCCATGAAACTGTGGCAGGCTCACTTGTCAGCTAGAAAGCAAAGTGAAATCTTATACCCTCCACAGATCTTGACAGTGACATTGCCCATTATCTAGTGATTTTTTAAATTAATTTATTTTTTAAATTTACTAAATTAACCAGTATTCTTCCATCCTCTCCAAAGGACCTAGAACAGCCTATTAATTTACATTGCTGAGGTTCCGCCCTTTTGGATTTCTGCTTCCTTTCTTCATTTTTCAGTTGGTAGAATTACATGGCACATCAGTATTATCACAACCCCAAAGTATGAGTTATCACAACTATCTATACTTGTAAATGTCTTAACAGCATTCTAAATAGACTGTTTCATATAAACAAACTAGCGTAAGCACTCCATCCATCAATAAATGTTTACTGAGAGCCTTCTATGTGCCAGACACCGCACATGTCATAGTGAAAAAGACAGACACGATCCCTGCCCTGGGAGAGCCTCAAGTCTAAATAGAAATGCAGATAATTGATCAAGCAATTACAGTGAAAAGGATTAAGCATCATGTTGGAGAGATGGTAGCTGCCATCCAGGGGAGCTAACCTGTAAGCTGATATTTGACACCACTCATGCATAGCGCGGTCAGCCGGGAAAAGGTGAAGAGGGTTGTGGAAAAGTGACTCAGCTTTTGGAAACAGTTTATGCAAAGTCTGTAGGAAAGCAAGGACACAGTGCGTTTATAAAGTAAGAATGGGACGAGGAAAGAGATGAGGGAAAAGGTAGGCAAAAAACAGACAAGGGAGCTTTGTAATCATGAATAAGGATTCAGGTCTTACCCTACAGGCAATGAGAACACAATAAAGGGTCTTAAGCAAGGAAATGAGGTCATCAGATTTACTTTTTTTTTTTTGGCTACATCGCACAGCTTGTGGGATCTTAGTTAAACCCAGGCCATGGCAGTGAAAGTGCCTAGGCCTAACCACTGGACAACCAGGGAACTCCCCAGATTTACATTTTAGAAAGTAAAAATCACTATGGCTTCTGAATTGAGAACACATTGGAGGGAATGCCTAGAGCAGGGATTCTTGGTACTGTTGACATTCTGGTCTGGAGAATTCTTTGTTGGGGAGGGGGGCTGTGCATTGTAAGATTTTATCACCATCCCTGACCTGTACCCATTAGATATCAGTAGCATCCTCGTGATTATGACAAAAAAAAAAAATCCCCTGGGAAGCAAAATCACCCCAGTTGAAAACCACTGGGGGGAAGGAGACCAGGTTGGGAAGCCATAAGCAGGAGAGAGGAAGGCAGTCTGGACTGTAGGAATGGGGAAAGGAGATGGATTTAAGAGAAATGTAGACACACCCTTTAAATTTCCCATCATCAGTTTATACATCCCTGAGAAGGGTCTGCTTCAGTGACCCACTCCTCCACTTGTGTAAGGAAGTGAATTTTACTACTTGCTTCTGCCTCTTACTCTAAGCAAAACCTACTGTTGTGTGTGTCTGTCTCATCCCTGCTAAATTGTATACTTTCATACATATGTATGCATGTTAAGTTTTTGCAAGCATAATTTAGACTTTTCCAAACAGTGACACAGTAACAAAGAAAAATTGAGACATGCATGCATTTTGAATATTGATTCCAGTTTCTCACATACTACCCCTGACATTTTCCATGCTGCTTTGTTTTTATGCGTTTGTTTTCTCTGCTTTCCCACGTCTTGCCCAACTTTAAAGGAATCTGCAGCTAACAGGCAATTAGGCCCACCATTAACTATAGAATGTAAACACTATTCCAGGCCAATCCACCAGAAAAATCTGCTGGTTACTAAATAGGGTTTTCATAGGCTAAGGGACAACTTAAATAACAATATTTTCATAAAGTTTACTTTGGTAGAAATGGAAATTATGTTTACAGGAAGTGAACTGTGTGCAAGGAGCTTTGCAAATATTACCTCAAATGTTAAATCTTCACAAGTACTATAAGGGAGCAATTATTTATCCCATTTTATATTTACAAAATCTGAGATGAGACTCAGAGAAGTAAAGGAACTTACCTAAGGCCACCCAACTAATAAGCTACAAAGCTAGAATAGAAAGGCCATAGAGCAGGGCTGAGCAAACTTGTTGCATAAAGGTTTGTAAATATTTTTAGCTTTGCAAGCTATTCAGTCTCTGTCACAACTACTCAACTCTGCCCCTGTAGCTGGAAAGCATACGCAGGTGATATGTAAATGAATGAGCACGGCTGTGTGCCAATAAAACTTTATTTATAGACAGTGACATTTCAACTTCATATTTTCACATGTCAAAAAATGTAATTTTTCATTATTATTTTTTGACTATTATAAAAGGTAAAAATAATCATAGCCCATGGCCAGACAGAAAAAGGCAGTGAGCCAGATTTGGCCCACAGGCCAGAGTTCACCAAGCTGTTGGCAGAGTGTGGGAAGGAACACAGACTCTAGAGGCTGGCTCCCTTGGTGTGAATTCCTACTCTCCCACATCATCTTAAATATAGAAACTTAATGAGTTACTTAACCAATATCTCTGTACAACAGTATCTCAGGTTGGGTTCCCCCAAAACAGACCCTGAGACAGGTTTTGAGGACAAGTAGTTTATTTGGGAGGTGATTCCCCAGAAGCACTGGTGGGGATGTAGGAAGCAAGACAGGGAAGGGAGGGAGCCCAATATGGAAAGTTACTGCTCATCAAGGAGCAGGTTACTGCTGGGGACAGCTGGACACAATCCTGCCAGGCCCTCCAGGAGACAAGCCTCAGTACTGCCCCGCCTAGCAAGGAAGGGGGATGGGGGATATTCATCCTCTGCCAGCAGTGGTGGAGGGCTGCTCTCAGGGGTAATGACAGGGCAGTACCTCTACACCCATGTAGATAAGACCATTCACTGGGGACCAGAGAAGGCCCTGGGGCAGAGCCACAGAATGCCTAGGGAATGGGGCGGTGGGGGGGCGGGCGGCACTGAAAGGTCCCCTGCCACTCAGCTTCCTCATCTGCAAGTAGGCATAATAATAAGGCCTACCTTGTGGGTGTATTGAAAGATTAAATGAATAATATATAAAGTGCTTTAAGTCTGAGACTAGGAAAGGTGGATGAAGCACTTGCCTCAGGCATAGAACTTAAGGGGATGCCAAAAAACTCAGTAATCAAGATCAATCATATTTTGGGACTTCCCTGGAGGTCCAGTGGTTAAGACTCCGTGCTTCGACTTCTGGGGGCGCAGGTTCGATCCCTGGTCAGAGAACTAAGATCCTGCGTGCCACACGGCGCGGCCAAAAAACCAAAACAAAACCAAAAGAGTGTTAACTTTATTTTTTTTTAAAAAAAAAGATCAATCATATTTTGATGCAACATTTTTTTAAAAAAACAAAGTTATCGGAAAAAATCCATGATGAACAAAATATCAAAATGTTACGCAAAAGTAGGGTCAGTAACAACTCTGTGTGAATGCATACTGGATTCTTAGTCAAAACAAAAAAATATACATTACCATAAACATGCTTTTATATATTTTTAGTGGTTAATTTTTTTCTGAATTAGATTTTAAAAATGTTGATGATGGTTTTACTTCCATTCAAGGAGAAAAGTGAAACTATCATCAATTCTGTTTGGGGTACAAATAAAATATTTAAACTTAATGTTATGCATTTTAATACAACTGCTTGTCAGTTTTTCAGTATTTTTTTCCAACTTCTTTAATGTTCTGGAAAAAAAACTAACAAAAAAATACATATGAGCATCATATGGGAAATGCAAATTTTCCTTTTTTGCCTTAGGTTTCAGTATGGCTCCACTGTCTTTATTTATTTACAGCACTGTCTTTATTTAAATTTTTGATATTTTGTTCATTTTGGATTTTATGTTAATTTTGATTTTTTAAAATACTGCACAAAATATGAGTTATCTTGATAACTGAATTTTCTGATGTGCCCTCCCCCCTAAATTTTGTACCCACAGTGAGTGCCTCACTTTCCTTACCCTAGTCCTGGCCCTGGTTAGTATATACCTGGCAAATAAGTGCTTAATAAATATTACAGCTCATCTTCAAACCCGGTTTATGCAGCACTACTATCAGTGTTCCTTTTTACAGCCCCCATGCTGCTTCCTTGGTCTATCAGGATAACCACATATTCACATCATTATATCTTTTTTTTCTATCATGGCATGTGGGAAAAAAATGCAGCCTTTTATTGAATATTTCTGAAGCATATGTGTTGATAACTACTCACATAACCTGTTATGGAGGGGGGAAAAGTTAGCAAAGCCAAGGCAATTATGGCTGGATAATTTGAAGGACCCACTTTTTCTTGACAGCAAATTAATTGATGTTATAATGGGTATGTCACCCTGTCATCCATCAACATTTAGTGAGTTCTGACAATGTGCTAGGTTACACGTGAAACAGAACACACACACACCCCAAAATCCCCAACTTATTCCTTGCCAAGTGTGATCCATTGATGATATGGTTTGTAATGTATATTTTTTTAAGTAAAAGGGAAATAATATTGCCTGTACTCCCTGTTTCATCTTAGCCTGCCTCTCACCTCCTCCCTCTCTGTGCCCTCCCACCGCCTCTTTCTTTCCCTCTTCCTTCCACCCTCCCACGCCAAATTTATCTTAGCACAATGGTTCTGGTTCGTTTTGAACACGAGTTGTAATCAACTTCTGAAGTGGAATAAAGAGAATTCTTATTTGTAGGAGGAAGTAAATTCGTCTGATAGATGCATTTTAATGACTTCTGCTTATTAATGACCCAGGCTTTCCAGAAACACATTCAAGAATTGAAGCTGTAATCGGCTCTGCTGATTTGGCCTCACAACGTATCACTGTAGAAGCAATGAAAAGAATCAGCAGCAGCTGCCTAACCGACTAACCCCCTGTGCTCTCTTCTCTGGGCCTGTTAACAGAGAGATGCTGGGGTCTGGAGAAGTAAATAAACAATAGCTTTGTTGAAAGTGCTCCTGGAAGAAAAAAAAAAGCCTATGACTCAAAAGAAAAAAAAAACCACCAAGCAATTACAAAAGAAACTTCATTTCCAGTTGCTGAATAAGACATTAAAGAATTGTAGGAAGCAAAACCCAGTACAAAAACAGCTATTTAATTTTTAGAGTTGTGGTTAGAAATCAAAATGAAAGGATGCTCTGGAGTGGATTTATAACTTTGTCCATAATTCCACATTCCCATTTTTTTTATTTGCGTATGTACATTTGTTTTGGGCAACACATTCCAGTATCAGATTGAGACCTACAATAGTGAAATTTCATCCTTAACCCCACATTTCCTTTATTCCAGCAGCTCTAGTTACAACCTAATGTTATTTTAACAGTTTTTCTTTAATTTAACAATATTTAATTTGCATTCGCTCAAGTGACATACAATAGATCATGCTATTACCATGATTTATATCAGATGAACTGGCATAAATTCAACATTATAAATTGCGCCTGTAAATGAAACTATTATTTTACAGGAATTACTGAGCAGAAAGGGTAAGGACCCTCCAGTCAACCTTAGTCAAACCCACTCTTTAGAGTTTTATATTTTATGCCTGCAATAAATGCTTTTGTGAAAGCCCATAACCCACAAAAAAGTCATCCGAAGTACATTAATTACGATAATACTATCCAAAAAGCTGCAAGGGCCTATTTTTGTGGCATCATTCTTTGATTTCTTGCTGCCTTAAATTATCCCTTTGATGGCTGTGGAGATTAACAGTCATACTTTTGTCATTAAATATAAGGCATTTTAAAGCTTAATCCACCTAAGTCCTAATTGATATTGCTTTCAGTTGGCAGATAGCAACCTGATTTATAATTTAAATATGCCGCATTATATGCATCTCTTCAGTATAATGAAAAAGCAAAGTTCCTCTCATCTTTCTCAGCAATGTTAAACATCAAGGAAAAGTCGCTTTCTTTTTTCCTTTTATATCCTGAGCCTAATTGAAAACTGTTCATTGAATTTCAACATGATAGAAAAGTCTTTTTATCTCTCAATTTGTCCATTAGCGATTATAATTGAAGTATCTGCTACACAGCTGAATTGATATTGTTCTTGTTTAAATTCTGAATTACTCTAAATCTTTCAGAAGACATCAAAAAATATATATGTATATGTATGCGCGCGCACACACACACACACACACACACTTGCATATGTATGTGGCTGAGGAGATATCAGCTAACGACTTTGCTTAAATGGAACATTAGACTAGCTCACTCTCCACGTGGATAAAGCCACACAAAGAAGGAAATCATCTAATTTTGCTGGAGAATGTGTTGCATAATAATCTTACCGGCATGACCATAAGGTTTGCTAATTGCCACATCTGTTTAACATCTGTCAGAGGCTTCCCACATGTTGCCAGCAATATTACAACACAGTACATTACCACGAATTTTATTGTTTTCAAATGTTATTTATTTGTCATAGACATTACTACAGCTAATGATGTCTATTTATGTTATATCACTAATTATTTTCTGTTTTTTTAGAAATCTCTATTTAATCTACTTTCTCAGTTTGGATTATGCCTTTCTTTCCTGCCCCCCGTTCCATGACCCCTGGCTTCCTGTAACCTCCCTGACAACCCCTTCATGTTAATGATACTAATTCTTCTTCATCCAGAGTCATAAATATCCTAATGGGTTTGTAGAATTGAAAAAAAAAAGTTTGCAAAATGTCTTCATTTCTTAATGGCACTGCTGAATTCTTTCACTAAATCTCTAGGCTGAGTCCATGTTAGTGATGATAAATGTACAAATATATCACTGTTTAGGCTGCCTTTACGGAGGCAGAGTGAGTCTTGCTGATTTTTTAAATTATTTTTATATCTCACCTGGTTCCTCACTACAGTGCCTTTTTTTTTTAAGCACAGCAAACCACGACGTCTATTAAGCAGAAAGTAGAGATTGACAAACTGCAGACTGAGCGAAGTACGCATGACCTGATTTAAAATGAATTGATAGGTGTCACTGATCTCTGTTACACATAGCATATGTGAATGCCATAGGATGTATTATTTATCCATAGTAGATGCCTTTTCGTTTCATTAATAAACCTGTATATCAGAGATATACAGTACCAATGATTAGTGTGAGGCAGTACAAAACGACATGGTATTTGCCCGCCATTGCTCAATTATTTTCCTCATTTTTTCCCTGTGTCTTTGCATGAATTATTAAGACCTTGGCTGTTTATTTAAGAATCTAATTTTAGTGCATGTGTCCAACTGAATTCTGTTTTCTCCTCTAATGAAGGAAAATAGTGTGAGAATTTCCAATCTTGGTCTCTGATTTTAGATATGCAGTGCACAATGCAAGTCGTAAAGGTCACTCTGCTTTTGAACCATATAGTATAGACATTTGATGGGCCTAAAAATCCATTTTGGTTACGCATCACATCTTGCCAGCAAATTAAAGCAGAGCTGCTTGGTTAAGTCAAGCACAATTTGCATTCGCTTAGAGAGAAAGAAATTAAAGGAGCAAGGGTCTGATTTGAGCAACCCTACAGAAAAGCTCTTCTGTGAAAGGAAGGTAGGTGATTGGAGATAACTTGAAGTTGCTGTGAGTGACCGTTGTTCATATTGTGATGTCTAACGTTGCCCATCCTAGTCACCACGTTTGGATGACTCTGGTTTTCACGTCTAGTAATGCACATTCATTTACAACCAAATCATGCCACAACCTGCATAGAGATCTTTGAGATTGCTTATTGAGAGAGTAGATAGAGATGACCTTACACATAAAATTTGCTTTGCTTTTCTAAATATGAACTGAAGGATAACATTTTGTTATGGATTAAAAGTGATTGAAGATTATATATAGATGTATAGTTGGGAGGTTTTCTTAGATTTTTTTTTCATTAAATGACTTTTTCAAAGATGAGTCTGAGACCAGGTTTCTTTAGCTTGTTTGTTCAAGATCTAGTGGAAGGAAAATGATAAGTTTTCAATGTCCACATTGCTTTGAGAGAGTCTGTTAAGAAGTCTCACATGGTGTAAATGAAGCAGTGTCTGGAAGCATACAGTCCTGCCACCGTCAAATTTAAATTAACTAGGGAAATGCAATGTGGCAAAATGAAAAACATCACCATGCATATCAAAAACACCTTTTTCAGAACCAGGCACACTCCTTCATAGCTAGTGGGAGTTTAAATAAATTCAAACTTTTTTAGGGCAGTTTGGCAATAGCTTTCAAAATGTATAATGCTGTTCCATTTGACCCCAATGTTCTTCTGATAGGAACACGCACTATAGATATTCTTGCACAGGAGTACAAAGTTAAATGTACAAAATCAATTTTGCAAAGTTGTTTGTAAAATTAAAGATTTTTAAATAGAAAACTGGAAACACTTCAAGGTTGATCAATAGGGGAATATTTGCACAAATCATGCTTGATCCATTGTTTGTAACAGAAGAATACTGGAAGTCATCTAAATGATTATTATTAGGAGAGCAGACAAATGATGGGTTCATATGATGAGACGCCACACAACCATTAAAAATAACAAAGAAGATCTATGGTACTAATACGGAAAGATGCACTGGGTGATAAGTAAAAAACAAGCTATGCATAATATGGCCAGTGAGTGTGTGTATTTGTGGATGTAAGGTGTGTTGGATATTTAAAGCTTTACACATTCACTAGAACGTACATCCCCAGAACGGAAGGGATTTGGCCTGTCTTGTTCACCAACATATTGCTTACATCGCTGTATCAGTGCCTGGCACAAAATAGAGACTCAATAATTGCTTGTTAAATGAATAAATGAACTCTCATATGCTAGTACAAGCATAAAGGTCTGCATTAAAGATATGGAAGGATACAAACCAAATGTATAAAAGATAAGGCACAGGATTAAAGGAGACAAGCTAGGGAAGGTTGTGTTGATTCTCTACACTGTTGGAGTATTTTTAGAATTGAGTGTTTTTCAAAAGGCTTTATCAGAAAAAGAAAATTAAAAGGCTTTCAAAATAGAATAAAACCAAAAAATGGAAAGCCATGTTGTGGCTCCCATTTGCATTTTTGTATGACTGTAGGATCTGTCACAAAGATCACAGTCTCTTCCGTCATGCCCCATTTCCCCCTTCCAGTTAGAAAAGAGGGTGGGTGAGGACATGATGGGCAGCATTTACAAGGAATAAGATGCTCTTCTAAAGTTCCTGTGATTGCACATTTGGGGGACTGACCTCAGCTCTGTGGATGCTGACCTTGTGAAATACTCAACAGGAAAAGACTTGAACAAAGCCATCAAGGACAGCTCAATCAAGGTGTCCGACTGTCTGGAGCAGCAGTGAAGAGAGAGGGGGATGGATGGACATGTTAAAAATTAATAGAAAGTATATTAAAGGACCTCGGGTTTAAAATGGTGGGTTGAATTCACCAGTTTATCTTCTCTTCTTCTCAAAACCATGCTAAAATGATGGTAAAGGGATTAAAGAGTTATAAACTCCACAAGGACAAAGAGAGTGGGAGAACAGACAATGACAGGAGAGAAATGTCAGCCAAATTTTTAAAGATGGAAAATGAATGAA
Source organism: Pseudorca crassidens (assembly GCF_039906515.1). Lineage (NCBI taxonomy): Eukaryota > Metazoa > Chordata > Mammalia > Artiodactyla > Delphinidae > Pseudorca > Pseudorca crassidens. The sequence goes on along the minus strand of NC_090310.1, from coordinate 79,630,604 downwards.
CAAGTGGTAAGTGACTAGGTCCCAGTACTTTCCCATTAGCCCAGGACTGGATGGTGGGAAGGCATCGTGAAGCCAGTTCAGCTCCAGCACCTGGAGAACTTTGAGACTGGGAGGCACCAGTTACTTCTGAAGGCAGAAGTACAGGCTTGGAGTGAAATCAGGAAAACTCTTAAGGATTTCCTCCCCCACCTTCCTCCTACAGAAATGAAAGTTACTAAGGGCATGAGTTTAAAGACTCTGGAGGGAAGAACACCCAGCACAAAGGAGGCTGAGAGTGACAGCCCTTTATGATACAAGCAGGCATACTGACAAAGACCCTCACCATCCTGTCTCTGCTCAGCTCCCAGTCTGGGCTACCAGGTCAGCACTCACCTCCCTCCCAAGTGAGAGGCTCACTGTTTCCTCTCTGAAAAAAACTCACCTAAGAGAAAGGAAAACTACAGATACTGACATCCTGGGGGATTTCCATGAAACAGGCAAGTCACAGCCCATTGCTCCCACTCAGAGGCCCACCTGTCAGCAGTCATCCCAGACGTAAAGCGTTGAGTGTGCTTTTAGTGCCTCACTTCAAAATACAGATGGACATCCAAGCATCACATGTATTTGAGAAAAACCTCTAAGATAAAATTCAGAGATGAAGACATGGGGAAAAGGAGGAACGCTAAGGAAATAGAGACTGTGTAATGTGCAAGAAAAAAATGTCAGAAATACTGAAATATCTTCAGAGTGTTAAAGCATTCATAAATAAAATGCATACAACGATAAATAGCTTTTGGAAATTAAAAGAGTGTAACATTTAAAAATTCAAACGATAGTTTGGAAGACGATGGTGAGAATTCTCCCAGAAAGTAGAACTAAGGAAAAAGAGGTAGACAATAGAGAGAAAATATTAAGAAGAAAATTAAAGATACAATATCCAAATAATATAAAACAACAATACTAAAAATTAGGAGTGAAAAGGGGGAAATAACAAGAAAGTTTGGAACCCATTAGTTACCCAGCTCAGTAAGTGAGACAAGTCCACACCAAGTTATATCATCATAAAATTTCAAATCCTGAAAACTTCCCAGACAGACAGAGATTAGAAAAGCATCATCACACATCACAACAGCCATGCTGAAAACTGGAAGACAATACATTTCTTCAAAATGCTAATGCAAAAGTATTTCTTACCAAGAATTCCGTAACCAGCCAAATTGTTACTCAAGAATAAAAATATTTTCAAACTTGCAATCTCTCAAAAATTGAAATCTCAGATCCCCTTTCTTTAGAAAAAGGGGGACTTTTTTTCTTTTTCTCCAGATAAAGGGGGTACGTCTGTCTGAGAATGAAGGCAACCCAGAGGAAAAGAGAAAGGGCAGTGGGGAGGGAAGATGGAATCTCACCATCATCATTTGAGCCCTGAACCCAAAAGTGATGAGGAGTGTGGGTGTGTCACCTGCACCGCAGTTTTTGGTTCATTCTGACTAATGCTATCCCTGCTAGTTAGAGCCCATCCCTTTCTACCTCATCCATGAGTTTTTCTGAATTGTGCCAACCAATATGGATCTCTCTTCTTCCTGATCATGAATCATTTTAGCTTATGATATTAAACCAGTAAGACACTTTATTTCTAAGGCATTACTTCCTTAGCATGTAGGTATTATGTTTCTCTCCTACATATAAGCCTGTCTTTCCAAATGGGTTAAAGCTACTCTTAGACTGAAATGGTGAGTTCCTGGTTCCACCTCCCCCTCACACCCAATGGGCCACCAAGTTGATTCCACTTCACCTCCTTGCTCCTCCCACCTTCTTTCACCTAAATTCCTACTGATCTCCTTGCTTTCAATTTCCCTCCTCTAGAATCAGTCCTCCACACAGCTGCCCAGCCATTCTAAAATGCCAATTGGATCATGACCCTTCTTCCTGTTTGAAACACCTTAATTGCTCTCAATGGCAGCAGAATAAAATCCAGCATCCTTAACACATCATGCAAGATCTAGCCCCCAACTATCCGCCTCCCCCTCCCACGTGAGTCATCTGAAACCACTTAGAGCTACTTCATACCCTTATGACTTTGCAAACCCTGTACCCTCAGCCTGGCATGTCCACCCCTGACAAGTTCTCACACATCCTGCGAGAAGCAGCACAGATAAGTCCTGCTCTCTGGAATGTCCCCTAGTCCTTCCCTCCCTGTTTAGATTGCCTGCTCCCTCCACTAACACCTGTCCTCTATTAGAGCACTTACCATATCTTTTACCTCTTGTGACATGTTGGCTTCCCACACTAGGTGATGAGTTCATTTCTGTGCCCCAAAATTGAGACAGGCTCTGTCCTTGGTAGATAATAAATATTTAGTGACGGATCAATGAATTCTCCTCTAGAACCCACTTCCTAGCACTTTTGTGGAAATACACCTCAATAGATATATAGTAAAATAAATGGAAGTTTCTTTACTCTCTGTAGGGTGCTTTTGTTGGCTTTGTCTGGCCCACCGTATTCCCCATCATCCTGGTGCTGGTGCTAGAATGATGATTTTTTTTTTTTTTTTTTTTTAGTAAACTATCTCTTGGCCTCTGCCACCTCTCCCTTGTCTTACCAGCTCATGAAAGCTGACTGTTAAATTTTTAGCAACCTTCTAAGCCATTTGAGACTGTGCAGGTAGTCTGAAATCAGGCATGGTGGGAGTATTTGCACATAGAAATGTCCCCTGCCCATCCCCAGAGCCAGTTACTAAATATTTACCAGATTTCAGCCCATGTGGTTTGACGGGAGTTGACCCCACCCACAGCCCACTCAAGGTGGATACTTGGCCAAAGCCTGGCCACTCAGTGTGGGCCAAGCCTCCCAGGGCCACAGTGATTGGTTCACAGAGGGACACGTTATTTTTGCCTGACCGATGAGAATCTCTCCTGAGATGTTGCTCAGACTACTCAAGAGAGGTGCTCCAGGCACTGAGATGGGCATCTCTACAGAGGACAAATAATCCCCGAACTTCTGGGCTGCCAGGAAGGGAAAACCTGTCCGAGAATGAAGCCAACGTGGGGTCGGGGTTGGAGGCCGGGGAGAGCGAGGGAGGTGAAACTAAGTCCTGACATAACCATTTGAGACCTGGATCCAGCAATGACTCAGCCGGTTTTCGTTCCTACACATTCCAGTCTTCTGAGTCAGTAAAGCCCCTTTTTTCCTTTGGGGGGTTTGGGTGTTTTTTTTTTTTGTCACTTGCCATTGAACATATCCTGCCTGACGTATAGTCTATCCCACCAGGTCGTGTGAATTCTCCTGTAATGTGGAAGGCACCTCTTCAGGCGGTTACCTTGCTCCAGTCAATGACCTTGCACTGGGAACTGCCCCTAGACATGGACCAGGGCCCCCAGCAGCAGTCTACACACCATGGCCTGCCTCTTCTGGCCACAACTGAACCTCTTCCTCCCCTGTATTTGCAGGTTTCAGCGGGAGATGTCTTCGAGTTAAACCACATTATTGGGAGCACTTGAGAGAAAAGAGCCACAGCCTTCACTAAGTCCCAAGCTGCCCTGTGGCTGCCCTGCCCATGGCTGCTTCCTTGATTTTATGAGAAAGCCCAATAAATTCCTTATTTCAGCTTAAGTTACTCAGACCTGCTTTCTATTAACTGCACTTAAAAGAATCTTAACGCAACCTTTCCCAAAAGGTAGTTCATGAACAGCTGGGGTACAGGACAGTTTTAAGTAGCATAGAGATGTCTACTTCTAACATTGTGTATTTATTTTATGTATATTCAGAAAAATAAAACTAACACATCTAAAGTGATTCCATGGATACCATTACTTAGGATGAAGCTGAAACAGGTTGTTTTTTTTTTTTAATTTGTCAATTTCAAGAAAATGTTCAATAAATATACCCATCAGGGTTCTTGGCGACAAGTAACAGACCAAATCTGGTTAACTTAGCAGAAATTAATTTGTTGGCAGGAAATCAGGAAGTCCCCCAAAAGAGAAGAAGGCTGGAAAAATGAGCAGGAGCCAAGCAAGGGAAGTTGTGTCAGAGGAACCACTTCAAGGTCACTCCAGAGGGACCTTAACTCTTGTTAATACCCAGTTACCCAAGTAGCATGGCCACTGCTGCTACTGGATATTTCTGCCATTGAGCTCACAACACTGTCCCAACGCCTTTGCTACAAATACTAAGTAAAGTACCTCTACGTCCCTCAAGGCTTAAGTGCAACGGGGTATGATGTGAGCCAAGCCAAGATGCCAGCCCTGTACCACAGTGGGGAGAGAGAGGGAGTACTTGCCAGTGGGTCTCAAATGTGGCTGCCCAGTGGAACCATCTGGGGAGCTTTACAAAATGCTGTAACCGGGTCCCACCCCACAGGTTCAGACTGTATTGGTCTGGAGTACAGCCTGGGCATCAGAGCTTTTAAAGCTGTCCAGGAGGTTCTATTGGTCAGCCTAGGTTGAAAAGCACTAGGCTAGGTCGCCTAGCTTTCATAGTGGGCAGTTTTATTCACTGAAGGGAGCTCGGCCTTATCTGAACTTCTTTCCTACATTCCACAATTGATTTCCTTACTCTCCTTATATGCTCTAGTGCTAATGCTGTTTTCAGCTCTTTCAATTATGAGATTTCCTTATCTTTATACTACTGAGAATACCTTACAAGATTTCTTAAACAGCAACTAAATTTATCTGCCTGTCATTTTGTTTTCATTATCCATGATAGCAATCTCTCGAATAGCTTATGAGATCATATCAAGTGATTGGTTTTAAACAAACAAACAAATCCGCAGAGTCAACATTTGTCCCAAGGTGTATAGGATGCTTGTTGCTTCGATGGCTTTGGAGTGATCCGCGTCTGATTTGGGCATTCACCCTGGCCCACAGAGGCTTCTCTCCTGAGCCTGTGGATGTTTGTTCTTATCTACTGTTCCCCTTATCACAGACGCTGGCGTACTGTTGTCTGGAGTGTGTTGCTGTGGCCCAAGTTTTGCTCCATAATGAAAGCAATAATTCTGAAAGCATGCCGAAGGCATAAAGACACATGGTAATTGTCAGAAGTTCTTCATTTTGAACGTGAATTGCTCATCGTGGTTGACAGTTGATGGCTTTTAGCTGTAGAATGCATGTAAAAATAACAAGAATTTTAACAACCTAACTTCTGGCTTGCTTTCAGATGAGCTTATCAACAAAGGTGGTCTGGATCCATGGAACACATGAGGAGACCAAACTCAAAGCTGTGTTGAACCCCCATGGTTACCCACTTGGCTACCTGGGTACAGTATTCATGCGTTTCTACTTGCTACCATCTGCCCCAGAGTTAAACTCGTATGATGCAGCTAGCCAGGCTTCTCTGACTCCTCTAACCCAGGGTTTCTCCACCTCGGAATTCCTGACGTTTGGGGCCAGATAATTACTTGTCGTGGGGACTGCCCTGGGCGTTGCAGGATGTTTAGCAGCATCCCTGGCCTCTCTTGGTCCACAAGATGCCAACAGCGCATACCTCTCCCCAAGCTGTGACAACCAAAAACACCTCCCGCCATTGCCAAATGTGCCCTGGGCAGGGAGCAAAATCACTCTCATTTGAAAACCACTGTTCCAGTTCTTGCTGAATATTAGGTTTACCCTTGACGCCATCCCAATGGAATCAGAAGCTTTGGGCATGGACCCCAGGCGCCAGCACTGGAAAAGCTACCCAGGGGTTCTAAAGCACAGCCTGGGTTGAGAATGTCCATCCTAAAGCAGCTAGTCTAATATTGCTATGGAGCTTCTTAAAGTCCTGCTCAAATATTTTTATAATCGGACCCTCCACTTAGCAACACATGAGCAACTACTACGTAGAAACAATATTAGCTATAATGTCAAGTACCGTCTCATGGAATTTGCAATTTAATGAGGTCATGAGAGTGCGAGGGAAATAAATTGTTTTTCATGTGTGAGTACATATGGAAAAATACCTAGAAAGGAAACCTAAAAGGAATGAGAGAAATGAGTGCTGATCTGTGAAAGGAGGGCAGGGGAAGTTAATAGACAGGTTGGACCCCAGGGAGCTCAGCAGGGGTGAATATGCCCAAGACCCCTGAGAGGGCAGGAGAGGCATAGGGCATTTTGGTGTTTTGAAGATCCTGGTGTATTTTTAAATGTAGGGGGTTACAAAAACTATATGTTCAGCATTTACCTTTCTTTAAATATCAGCTTTATTATAATTCACACACCATAAAATTCTATATTTCAGTGTACAATCCAGTGATTTTTAGTATATTCATAAAATTGTGCAATCACCACCACCATCAAATTTCAAAATATCTTCATCACCCCAGAAAGAAACTTCATACCCATTAGTAGTCACCCTCCCTCATTCACTGCTACTCCCCAGACCCTGGCAACCGATAATCCACTTTCTGTCTCTGCAGATTTGCCTATTCTGGACATTTCATATCAACAGAATCATATAATATATGGCCACTTGTGTCTGGCTACCTAGACAGCATCTAAAAACAAAACAAAGCAAAATGAAAGGGAAAACAAAACCTTCCTCCCAAGAGGCAATTTAACCTGGAGCCCAAGAGATAGACTTTGGCACCAGACAAAACTCAGATTAAATCAAGTCCTAACCCTCTAGCTGTTTGATCTTGGGCAGACAGCTTTGGTCAACCACCTAAAAGCATTCCCAACACCCTTCTCAGCATGCGGAATCCTAGTTCCCCAACCAGGGATCGAACCTGGGCCCCCTGCAGTGGAAGCACGGAATCTTAACCACTGGACTGCCAGGGAAGTCCCTAAAAATCGAGTTGTTTGCTTTTTTTTTTTTTTTTCTAACACCCTTCTCAACGCCCAACTCTTACCATAGAGACTGGAAAGGCTAAATAGGCATTGTCCCAAGTCCTCCAGTTTTACCAAAAAGAGAAAATAGGAAGTCTCAGACAACTCCTAGTAAGGATATTTCCTTCTGTGATTAGAGAGAGATGTACCAGAAGAAAACACTGTGTCATTTGTCCTCCACCCCTTTCTTCCTTCGAAGGATGTGTGAAGGCAGGAAGCTTGGACAGTGGCTGCCATATTGTGACCATGAGGGAAAGACCAAGAAGATCACAGAAATGCCAGCCCAGATTCTGATGTGTTGCTACTGAACCAGTACCAGCAACTGCCTTCTCACTGATTTGTTATGCCCCAAAAATAAGCCCTTGTATGTCTAAGCTACTGTTAACTTGGGTTTTGGTTACTGGAAGCATCAACTATCCCAAACTGGAACAGAAAGTTATTTCATTTCTATGCGTAATTTCACATGTTGGTGGGCAGAACTTCCTCACTTATGTCCCAAGAACCATTACCATTTGTTGAAAATAAGGAGTAGTTTCCTTTTGGGAGTGTCTCTTCCCTTTGGGGAAGCTCATGGGACTTCCATCCTGTTCTCCTTTTGGTAAGATATGAGCCTGTTAGTCAACATACACTCATCAGAAACCCCTCCCTGAAATGTGATTTTTGAAATGGAAAATTATTGGAGTTCATTCTTTCCAGTGGGAGCACAATGACTAATGAGTCTGTTTCCACCACAGGGCTGTTCCTGTATTTACCCATGCATGCATTCATCCATGCACTCTGAAAAAAATTTATTGAACACCTAATATGTGCAGTGTGAGGACATGGAATTGAAGAAAACAGACAAATTCAAGTAGCTTATATCCTAAGAGGGAGTTAGACTATAAACACATCTGTGTCTTATATAACATCACGTGGTGATGAGGCTATGAAGAAAAATAAAGTAGGCTGAAGGGGATAGATTGTGAGAGAGATGGGGAAAACATGGCTTCTATTTTAGAGGGCAATCAGAGGAAACTATATTTGAACAGAGAAGCTCTGCAAAAGTGTTCCAGGCAGAAGGCAGAGCAAGTGCAAAGGCCCTGAGGCAGGAGCCTGCTTGGTATGTTTGAGGAACAGAAAGGAGGAAGTCAATGTGGCTGGAGCAGAGGGATGGAATGGAAATATGGTGGATGAGAAGGCAGGAGAGGTGTCAGGAACTGGATCAAGTCAGATCAAGACACTTACAAAGACATGAGGCAACCATTTTAACTTAATCCTTCTGGCTGCTGAGTGGAATGTAGACTGAGGGAGAAGACAGGGAGACCAGCGAGGAGGTGATGGTAGTACTTCAGGTGAGAAATGATACTGCCTAGAACCAGGGTTGTAACTGTGGGGTGAATAGGAAGTAATCACATTCCATATATATTTAGAAAGTAGAGCTAACCAGGTTTACCGAAAGACTGGATGTGAAGCGTGAGAGAAATAGGAGAGTCAAGTACAATTCCAACACGCTGGCCTGAGGAGCCATTTACTGAGGTGGAGGACCACGAGAAGGATCAGGTTTTTGGTAGACGGGGTGATGTCAGACGTTGTGATGGCCGTCATTACTGTGGGTCTGCTGCGTAGCTCTCTGGGGCTCCCTCTCGGAAAGTCTGGTCCCTCAACCTTCCCACTGATTCAGGGCTCCCGCTAGCCTTCCAGTAATTTGGCTTAAATTAACCAGAGTTAGTTTCTATTATTTGCAACCAAAACCCTGTAATCGATAAAAGGGGCTCACTTGGCTCTTAAGTGTCAGCACAGGACCCTAAACACCATTCTTACTGTGGGAAAAACGTGTTCTGAGCAACAACCAACAAATTCACAAATGAACTTTCGGACGCCACCCATCTCTCCACGGGAGGCTGACTTTTCCTCTCTGGCATCTCTCCTCAGAGAGACAGCTTCTGCCAGTACAAGGTGGGGAAGTGTCAAATACTATTAAAACCTGATTGCTAATTCAAATGCTATTGTGCTTGATATGCTTGTCATGTAAAAGTGCACAATGTAGCTTAATAAAATTGATAGAACTCCCTTTGAAGATATTTTTGTCACAGAGGCACTCAATAAAACTGTTTCCTTCAGGCTCTTCTGCCTCTTCGATATTTTGCTAGTGACACATTTTAGTGAACTAGTCCAGGGCCTAGCAAAGCATGTTTTGCAAAGAATGTTGGAGGGGAAGGAGTACTCAGATTTTTCTTTTTTTTTTTTTTTTAATAAATTCATTTATTTATTTTTAGTTTTGGCTGTGTTGGGTCTTCGTTGCTGCGCACGGGCTTTCTTTAGTTGCAGTGACCGGGGGCTACTCTTCGTTGCAGTGCATGGCTTCTCGTTGCGGTGGGTTCTCTTGTTGTGGAGCATGGGCTCTAGGCGCGGGCTTCAGTAGTTGTGGCACGCGGGCTCAGTAGTTGTGGCACAGGGGCTTAGTTGCACCGTGGCATGTGAGATCTTCCCGGACCAGGGATCGAACTCATGTCCCCTACACTGGCAGGCAGATTCTTAATCACTGCGCCACCAAGGAAGCCCTCAGATTTTTCTTTTTATTTCTTGTAATTAGGAAGCCCTCTATCAACTGCCTAATAATACAGTTCATCTGGTCACTGTGAAACCATATCAAAGCTGTTTTGCTTCAGAGTCGTATGTAATCCAATAAATAACCCACAGAGGTTGCTGTCACTAACTCAGAAATAGCTAACTGTAAATACTAAGTCCATTAATCTGTTCAAGGAAATGTTACTTTTCTTCTTGCCTGTGTCCAGCAAGTGTTTTCGGCCCGGGACCCAAGAGAATCACAGATTTGCGTTCACTAACAAGATGGTGGACCTTAACTCCCAGCTTTGGACACAGCCAGCATGGAACAGAAGTAGGTAAGTGATTTCTTACTGGTAAACTGACCAGCCTTGGAGGGATACTGACCTGAGTTCAAAGCTGGGTGGTCTTGGACAAATTATACCATCCTGAAGCTCAGGCTTCACATCTGTAAAACGGGGACGGTATACTCTTGAGTGAGTGGTAGTACTCTTTTGAGTGTAATGGGAAATTCCATTCAAATGGGTTTAAGAAAGAAAAAGGAGATTAACTCACTTCAGTATTTGAAAATATTGAAGCTAGAGCTGGCTTCTAACCCAGCCACGTTTGGAAGCTCAAAAATCTCATCAAGACCTGGTGACTCTGTTTCTTGTCTCCGTTTTCCCCTATCTCAGCTTCACACTCAGGCTGACCAGCTCCATATGGGAGCAGGATGGCAGCCAGGTGCTCCTGGCTTACATATTTTTCTAATGAAAAATAGAACACCCCTCTCCAGCCATTTGACCGTTGGCCCAAATTGTGTCATGTGCCCATCCCTAAGCCTATCCCTAAATCAGCAATGCTCTGGTTATCCACATGCCCATGATGGAGCCATAATGGTGTCAACAGTACTCAAATGACATGGACAGACTGTGGGGAAGACATTGTTTCCCCAGAGGGAAATTGTGTGCTGTTACCAGGACATGGAAGAAGGCATGCTGGATAGAAAATGTCTGGTACCAATATCCACTTTATTAGGACTGTTGAGCATTCAATAAGACAATATTGGTCTAACACCTGTGTCAATTAAGAATTCTTTTGGTTCGGGGGTGATAAAAATGTTTTGGAACTAGATAGAGGTGGTAGTTGCACAACACTGTGAATGTGCTAAATGTCACTGAATTGAATTCACTTTAAAATGGTTAATTTTATGTTATGTAAATCCCTCAGTTTTTTAAAAGAATACTTTTGGCTGCAAATAAGAGAAAACCCTGAGCCACTGGCCTAAAAAGTAGAGATTTATTTGTCTTATACAACAGGAAGTCTGAAGGTTTATAGGCGAGGGCTGGTCAGTGAAGCCCTCAGACCTTTCCTTCTTTCTGCTCCATCACCCTCAGCATAAGGCATTTATCCCCATGGTCACAAGATGGCTGCTTCTCTTCCAGCCATCACATCTGTATTCCAGATGGGAAGAATAATAAAGGCAAAAGGACAACAGGGGGAAGGTAGGAAGGGACTGCACATGTATCAGGAAACTGAAGTTTGACAGAAAGACCAGCTCAGTCTTCCTGACTAGAACTGTGGTAGATGGCTACCCCTGGTTGCCAGGGAGACGGTGGAAGAGCACTTTTTTTATCTGGACACATTGCGTGCTTAAACAAAGTTGGGGTTCTGCTAACAAGGAGGAAAAGAGAACAGATACTAGATAGACAACTAGCATTGTCTTCCATGTGCCTGCAACAAAGTAGGACTTCAACAGAGGCCAGTGGAGGTAGAAGGAGCAGGTGTGGTATTGAAATTCTGAAAACAAAAGATACAGTCCTCCTTGTCATTACCTCCTAAATCTCACTGATTTTTCAGGTGTGAGTTTAAATAGGTTTATTTTTAGTCTTAAATACAAGCTGATTGAATGGGGGAAAATGAAAAGGTAAGTGAAAGAGACCAATAATCCTCTTACACCAATCACTTGCCTTTTTTCTTGTCTTCTCTTGTCTTTTTTTAGTTTTCATTTTAATGAACTGCATCTGAAACAGCGACCCTAACAAAATCTGGGACACAGGTTTAGCAGATTCCAGATTTACTGCCTTCAGGTCCCCCCAAAGAATCATTATTTGTAAACACTTTATTTTTCAATCCTGATACCTCCCTGTGACTCGTGTGTTCCCACAGTAAATTAACGTACTGAGAATGACTTCTCACTCAAGGTACAATGGAAACATGAGAAATGGGTTTTAATAAAGAGGGTTTGAAGAGGGCGTCTGAGGGATAGCAGAGGAGGGACTTGGGTTACATCCAAACATTGAAAGGACAGCAGAGAACACATGAAGAATCCCAGCCGTTTCTCTCATCGTGGAACTTGTACCGCTTGATTGTCACTGTTTAGCTAACTATAAAAGACGGTTGCTGTATGACTAGATGTCATTTACATAAAGTAAGAATTACACTCAATATGAACAGAAACTTCATTTTCTAATAGAAACATTTCAGCTTTTTCTCATGAAAAATAATTATTGTGTATTTTTGAAAGTCAAATAATAAAGAAAAACTAAAGATCCTCCTCATAGTCCCAACCCACAGGGAGAACTACTGATCAAACATCCATCTCAGGCTTATTTGTGTATCTATTTCCACAAACATACACACATTTTCAAAGCAAAAATGGAATCACACGATGATGCTGGGCAGGGAACATTTATTTTCTGTGTCTCACATTTCCCTAAAGAGGGACCACAATCACAGTGACACTCCTGCTCCCACCCCACAGAGGAGTGAGTTACTTGATAGATGGGTGATAGCCATTGGTCCGCATTGCTCAGGTGGATGGGCTAACATATTAAAAGGCTAATTGCAACTTGCTCCCTTTCCTCTCTGTCCCACAACCATGCAATCTTTGAGGCAACAATCTTTGACAAACATAGCTTTTCCCTGGGTGGGCTGTGCCCAGGTGGACGCACTCCTAAAAACATCCTCCAAAAAAATTTTTATCAGAAATAAAGCTGACGTTTTTATCCCCATCTATCTGAATTTCCTCTGTACCCATCTAATTATTTCCCTAGGTAAATTTCTAGAAGTGAAACTGCTGGATCAAGGCACATGGCCATATAAAGTTAGTGAATTACTTAGCTAGTTATTGCAGGTTTCTTTCCAAAACGTTTATATTGACGGAACCGCAAATGTCTATTTTTCCACATCTTTATCAGCAGCGAGCGTTTAAAAAATCTTTTCCAGCTCTCTGAAATAAAAATAATGTTGGATTTTATTTGCAATTTTGTTATTACTGAGGCTGCATAATTTTTCATGTGCTTAATACATTCTTTTCTGAATTGTCTGAGAAATTAAATTTTATTATTATATAGCCAAGTCCTAATAGACATTTGTTCAGTGTCAAATTACGTCACAAATACCTCACGAAGCCTCGTCTCCCAGCACTCTCAAACGCACTCATCCTAAAGTCAGCATTCAGAGTTGCAGTAGGAACCATCTCTGGCTGTTTTGAGTGGGAAATGGTATTTTGTGGTCAGAGAATCTTCATGAGAGACTGAGAACCAGGCTTGGAGGCAGCTTAGCCAGGAAGAATGCCCACAATGCCACTGCAGAACTGCTCCAGGGGGACACTGATGTCCCCTTGCAGACTCAGACCCTGCAGCTTGCACCACCTGCATCACCCTGTATGCTCTGGACAGCAGTCCTAAGGTCCCTGCAGCTGCTGCCTCCAGAGCCTGGATGGGGCTCCCACTCCAATCACCAGAATGCATTCCACATGGTGCCTGCTTTGTCTCCCTGGCAGGACCTCAGGATCTGCAGTGGCTGTCTGACTGTGGCTGTACAAGAGGTGCCAGGGAGGCTGGGAAGGGGAGCCTTCTACGGTAGGTGACAGTTCTTACAACGTGGAGAATCTCCCGTGCCTAGGAAGGATGCAAAAAGGGTTTGAGCTGCCAGAAAAATGGAGAGTGTCTGCCACAGTTCTTGAGGACCTGATCCACATGTAACGGTACCTTTGGAACTTCAGAAGTTTCCATCTGTTCCATCTAAATCAGGCAATTCAGAGTCCCTCCCATCCCCCATTACACCTATTATCCCATTTTTATACATGCTGATACCTCTCCCTGGGATGCTGTCTCTTTCTTCTGCCTGTCAAAACCCTGCTGGTCCAGGCTACACTCCATTAAAAATCACACTTAAAATGTATTGCAGGATCTGAAGTTTCAAACTGTCTCATGAGAAAAAAAATCAACTTGTCTTCTGCTTCTTTCTTGCTACATTTAGAGGAAGACATTTGGCCCGTTCTTCTGGGGAGGATAACTTTCTCCAGGATGGAAGACAAACACCATAAAGAGAGGTACCTATCCTCCTGATGCTTATGTTATCTTTTTTAAGTTTGCTTAATGAGCAAACAGAAACTTCTTCCTTAACCTGGAAAGCCTGGAATCCTCCCAGCTATCCCTTACCACCATTCCTGCACAAGAGTGATGGAGCCCTGTGGAGAAGAATCCCCTAACAGTGTGGATTGACGTCTCGACAAGTGTAGAAGGATGTAACATGTTTTGATGGGTACATTCCACTTTTTGACTTTCTCTTCACTACAATGGATGGTGCCTTCTAGAATGGTGATCAGCCACTTGTATATCCCAGAGGCTGAGCCTGAGGAAGGAGTATCTAGTTTCATAGGTTCACAATTGGAGCTCCTTTTAACAGGCAATCAATCAGGCCCTTCCCAGATGCTCTCAGGGTAGCGGGGGGCGGGGGCCGGGGGGGCCTCTGCATCCGCTCTTGTCAGCTGAGTCAGTCTCACTAAGGACCCTGACAGCTGCGATGAGTGCCCCCCCCCATTACAAAATATGCATTGGAAAAAAATACCCAAAAGAACTATGTCAAAATTATAGCAGTGTTTGCCTTTGGGAGGGCAAATGAATAGGATTTCTTAAAGTGTTTTCTGTTTTCTAAATTTTCTACTAGATGAATGCATGTCATTTTCAAACAATAGTTCATCCACTCCAACTACTCCCCACCCTGCCCTTCATCATCACGGGTGAAAGGTCTGCCCATCTCTCAAGACCCATCAGGGATGCCACCTCCTTCAGGAGCCTCCACAGCTGGGTGATTCCCTCTCTGTCTCTCTCTCTCTCTCTCTCTCTCTCTCTCTCTCTCTGGCCTGCCCCACTGTCTCCCACTCTTCTGGCTGGGATTAGATTTAGCTGGATTCTCAATTTACCCTGCCTGCTAGCTGCCCTCTGTGAGCACAGACTCTATTTAACTTATTTTTTTTTTAATTTAAAGCCATGACTGGCACAGCAGCTTACACAGATCAGGTACTCAACAAGTACTCAGAGTTGAATTCTCATTTTTTCTTTAATGAAGGTTTACCTCATCAGATTAATGGTCTCAAATGCCACTTCTTTCTGAGAAACTGAATCAGCTTGGGCGCAGTCATATCCTTGAGGAACCAGAGGCTGAGATTTTTCACAAAATCCACACATGGAGGCTTAGGGATTTCCCAAGTTCTCACAAGCTTCAGGTGATCCTGGAGGACCGCCCCCCCACCAGAGATCCATTCAACAGACCCATCAACATGGGCACCAAAGATATATAAACAAAGGTGTCCCCTGCAGGGTTGTGTGAAATATTTTAAAAATTGGATTCAACCTTAATCTTTGAATATAAATGGAAGAACATCCACAGAGACCATGGAATATTCTCCAATGGTTGTAAAGACTATGTTAGGTCTACACATAGTAAAATAAAAAGGTCACCAAGACACACTGTTAACTAGAAAAAGCAATATATCAATACATAGGCTATAATTACATAAGGTAGAAGTAATAAAAACTAACAGTTTATTATTTTTTAACATCTTTATTGGAGTACAGTAGCTTTACAATGGTGTGTTTCTGCTTTATAACAAAGTGAATCAGCTATACATATGCATATGTCCCCATATCCCCTCTCTCTTACGTCTCCCTCCCACCCTCCCTATCCCACCCCTCTAGGTGGACACAAAGCACCAGGCTAATCTCCCTGTGCTATGCGGCTGCTTCCCACTAGCTATTTTACATTTGGTAATGTATATATGTCCATGCCACTCTCTCACTTCCTCCCAGCTTACCCTTCCCCCTCTCCGTGTCCTCAAGTCCATTCTCTACATCTGCATCTTTAAAACTGTCCTGCCCCTAGGTTCTTCAGAACCCTTTTTTTTTAGATTCCATATATATGTGTTAGCATACAGTATTTCTTTTTCTCTTTCTGACTTACTTCACTCTGTATGACAAATTGTAAATCCATCTCCCTCACTACAAATAACTTAATTTCGTTTCTTTTTATGGCTGAGTAATATTCCATTGTATATATGTGCTGCATCTTCTTTATTCATTCCAACAGTTTATTTTTAAAGTACAGATACACATAGGAAATGTCTGCAGTCTGTACATGTACATGTGAACGGTGATTACTTCTGAGGAAGGATGAGGATTTTCAGGAAGGGATAAAGAGGGACTATAATGTTTACCTCTATGTTAAAAATTATGTCATGAAATGATTATTGTTTGAATTTTTATGAAAACATATGTTCCTACATTATATGTGTAATTACAAAAATTTAAAAAGAATTGTAATTTCAGGACAAAGTTAGAATTCTCAAGCATATGCAGATGAAGTCTTTTGTAGAACACCATGGAAATCAATTTATAAAACTTTAAATAACTAAATTTTGCATGTCTGCATTATGTCAATATCATATTAAACTATAGCCTTAAACTGTAGCAGTTTAAGAAAAATGTAAAGCACTGAAACAACTTAAATTGAGAAACTCCTATTGATTAATTTACTTTTCTGAAAATCAGGAGGGAAAGTCATAATTTTTTTTTTTTTTTATTTTGGTGGTATGCGAGCCTCTCACTGTTGTGGCCTCTCCCGTCGCGGAGCATGGGCTCCGGACGCGCAGGCTCAGCGGCCATGGGCTCATGGGCCTAGCCGCTCCGTGGCATGTGGGATCTTCCCGGACCGGGGCACGAGCCCGTGTCCCCTGCATCGGCAGGCGGACTCTCAACCACTGAGCCACCAGGGAAGCCCCATAATTTATTTTTAAAGGCAGCATACCTCAGTGTGGTTTCAAGAATACTAGCATCTCATACAGCATAGTTTGAGAAGCCCAAATCTAAAGAGAAAGGGAAAGAATTTAGAAGAATAGAAAAGTAAGCCATGATTATCAGACAGCTAAGACAATACAAGCTAAACAGACTGAAATCCTGAAAAACAAATTAAAAGAATGTCCTGGAAATTGGCTTAGATAACAAAAATCACTCTGGAAAAACCGGCAGAATCACCCACCTAGACCACACTGCCTCTCTTTGTCTTTTCACAAAGGATCTAAGCGGACGGTATTAATATTTACAATAAATTTTCTTTGTGCAGTAACATATATAGAGAAACAATAGTCAAAAGACCTATGGGATTACAGTAATTTAGACTTATGTCTTTGCTTCTATCGTACCATAATACCATGGGGATTTTTATACATATTGAAAGACTCAGGATCATGTTATACGTCTTAAAGTGGAATTTCACACATATAAGCTGAAAATAAAACAATGTCTGGGAGAAAATTTCATAACATGCTCAAGGAGAATTGTATCAGAATTCATAGCACTGTAGTCATTTTTTTTTATTATTTTTACAAAAAGGAAGAGAATGTTAAATATGCAACTAAAGAGCGCCCTCTAGTGGGAGATAATGTTTATACAAAATACTCAGAATTTGACCTATTTTCCAGAAAATGTTGCAACTCAGATTTGCTATGGATAAAACAGACTATGCTTAGAATATATTGCTTCAAATCACAGTATTCTTTGTTAAAATCATTACATTTCACAATGCTTTTTCTCTTCAACTATTAAATGCAATTGGTTAGTCTAAAATATCTTTCTTTTTCTCAAAGCACATCAAGATTGGAAACAATCACTTTTTCTTATTAAAATACCTTCTTTGTTCAGAAATCCTTGAATCTTGCAAACATGACTTCAGATGAATATAAGATGAGGACACAGTTGCCCCTCTTAAAAACTCTTCTTTGGCCTTCAGTACAAATCTGCTGATGCTGACTTGTGGCCTGATGCAGACAGTGATAACGACCAAATTAAAATCCCTCTTTAGGCAGAAATGAAAGGTGCAGAGGAAGCCTACCACAGCATATTTCAGAAAAGTAACCAAGACTGGCCATCTTTATACAACCGTTAATCGTAGTTTTTCCCTATTCGGTACACCAAAGAACTCATCACACAAGTAACGGGGAAAAGATATTAAACGCTTAAACACTGAGAACGTTTAACATATGATCCAAAAGACCAACAATAAGAGTTTCACCAAAACAACAAGGTTCTCAAAGAACACAGAAACACTGAACTTTTGAATCAGGAGAGCATTTAGAGTTTATTTTACTCAGTATCTCACCCTTGTGATTTTTACCATATTAACATCCCATCTGTACAGTTATTAGCTTAATATTTGTCTTTAACCAGTTTGACTTTCATTTAAAGACCAAGATCACATACCATAAATAGAAACTAACCATAAAAATAAATTAAAAGAAAACAGTAGTATTATATTCTAGAAACTGGGTTTTGCATTGGGGCTTGCTCTTTTTTACGAAAAAGAGGAGGTTGCAAGAGAAAAGAAGTGTTTGGGACAAAATAGCACCCAAGGTAGACTTTCTCATCCATATTTCTAGAAGGACTGAACGAATCAGGATTCAGCGCTATTTGAAGCTATGTCCATGTAGCACTAAAATCATCTCTCATTCTGGCAGTGGTCCATGTCCACAGTTTTAGGAAGCTTTCCTCAAACTCTAGCTTCTCACATGATTGGCGAAAATAAACTCAAGAAGGAAACTGCCTTGCCCAAGGCTGTTGGAGGGACCTGGCTGGTGTCTGCCCACAGCCCCTCAGGCATTTCCATTGCTGTGTTCTCTAGAGCAGCTTCCCACTGCCAGCATCCCATCTCTTTGCCTAGGGGCTCCTTCCAGTGGAGGGAGCCCACTCTGCATAGGCACTCAGCGCAGGCCAGAAGTCCTGGAGAATTAACATCCCCAAGAGCAGTTCTTAACAAATGACCAACAGGAACGGGTGTATAAATACCCTAGCTCCCTCTCCATCCTGTCAGGGAGGCATGCCGTCCACTCTAGCTCCTGGGGTTCCCACAAGGGATGTGGCCCCATTTACTCACGGAACTAACTTGCGTGATAGCGCATCTTTTATTGGCTGTTCTCAATTCTAGTCTCACTGCCCCATTTCTTTATGTGTGTTTCCTGGGGTCACCTCTCAATCTACTAGCACTCGGATCTGTATCTCAGGGTCTGCTACTTAGGAAACCCAAATTAAGACAATTACGTAGTAAATGAGCAATAGAGTCCGTTTCTTAAGCCCAGTTTTCCTACCTCCACATCTAGGATGGTCTTTATTTGTCTCCTCCTTGCCATTGCTTCCTTGCCCCAAGGTCTTTGGACTAACTGAGCCAAATCTAAAAAGATGGTGGCTTTCAGTCATGAGTGTGCCAGTTATAAGGTGCCCAGGGCTCAGGGGGTTCCCAGGAGATGGAACTTGCAGTGAAAAGTCCTAGGCAAACCAGGACCCATTGGTCACCCTCGTCAGCTACCACCTTTGTGTGGCGGGGGCTACAGTTCTGAATTTAGAGACCCCAGCCTTCTATGTGTAACAAATAGTTACAATCCATAAAACATGACTTCAGTAATGAAGCATCTGGAGTTCCCCAAGTTATGCTACATATTCAAGTGGCATCATTGACGATTCTATACTCTACTAGGTATGCGTTTATTTTCCTGTGTATTAGAAAAGTATTAGGGAAAATTTAGCACAGTAAATCTGTGATTTTATAGACATTCATGTCAAAGAAGATGCTCAGTTATTTACTTTCTTAAGTGGGTTCATTAAGTAAAAATAAATGATAGTACACATTTTATGTACCCATGGCAAAAAGTGTTGTACAAGTTTGGGGAAACTGAGCTATCTAGATAATTCTAGAAATCATATATTTATAATTTTTTAGGTAAATTAAATTCAGTATTTTAATCTGTTAAGTAACTAATCAATTGTCCTTAAGTAACGATTCCTCTTAATCTATTAAAAATAAGGATTCCTAAAAAAGAAAAGAAAAGAAAAAGGATCCCTATTTGTCAGAATCACAGACAAATGAATCCAACAATCTCTATCAGGCAGCATATATCAAAAAGCACATTTCAACTACCCTATTTGGGGGACCCTTACTATATGCGGACAGAAAGATTCAATTACTAAGTGAGTTTCAATTACTGAGTAACTGCTAGGTGCCAGTCATTGGACAATCAGAAAATACATACGGAGCACACACGCTTTATGGTCCTTTATGCAATAGGGAGGGAAGCAAACACAAGCCCTGCCCTTGGGGAGTTAACAGTCAAGAAGGCAAGATAGACATTAATTGAATACTCGTTACACAGATAAATATGCAATTATTGTAACTGAGGTAAAAAAAATAACATTCAGCAAGCTGTGTTCAGATACACAAGGGAAAATGTATCTTCATTTTCTATAACAGGCCCTGGGGGGCAGTGGGGTGGCCAGATGAGAGGGACATGCAGAAATAAAAATTAAAGCTTGCTCATTAAGTTATCTCTGTCTCTTCTGGTTTAAATGCAGCCTCTTTGAGTTCAAAATAGTATCTTTCAAGTAACCTTCTCTCACTTTTGGCTAAATGTTGCATTTTTCTGGGTTTCTTCCCCACCTGCTCTGTAAGATCAACTTTCCTCTATGCAAAAAAGTATAGTACTCTAAAAAAAGTAATAACCCAAGAAGGGACCCTGTCTTAGTCTATTCAGGCTGCTATAACAAACCATAGGTTGAGTGGCTTTAACAACCAGCATTTATTGCTCATGGTTCTGGAGGCTAGAAATTCAAGATCAAGGTGCTGGCATATCTGCTGTCTGAGATCCTGCCTCCTGGCTTGCTGCCTTTTCCATGTGCCCTCACATGGCTAAGAGAGAGGAAGACAAGCTTCCTCATGTCTCTTCTTATAAGGGCATTAATCCCTCCATGAGGAGTCCATCTTCATGACCTAATGACCTCCCAAAGACACCATCTCCAAACTTCATCACACTGGGGATTAGGGTTTCAGTATATGAATTTGACCCATAGCAGACTCTAATGATCATTTTCTATGGCTCTTCTTTCTTGCTACAGAGGGCCACCCTTCACCCTTCTCTACCCACCATTTCCATCCCAGCCTCATGGTCCATGGTCTGAATGTTTGCACTCCCCCCAGAATCTCAGAAGTAAGGCCACGCCGCTTACGTCACAAGGTCACTAATTTAAACTCTACCACTCAATGTAAATAGAGCATCGTTGTTTTCTATAACTGGCCTGTTCTTCCTCTAGAGCTTAGCTTTCCAATATAGTAGCCATGAGCCACATGTGACTATTTCAATTTAAATTGTACTTAATTAAATTTAAATAAAATTACAAATTCAGTTTCTCAGCCACACCAGCCACATTTGAAGCTCTCAATAGCCCATGTAGCTTGTGGCTACTAAAATTGGACATGAAGATACAGACCGTGTCCATTATCACGGTCTGTATTAAACAACCCAGGTCTGGCGCGCACAAGAGGGAAAAGCAAACAAACTTGCCCATCACTGTATCTTAGCCTCTTTTAGTTTTAAGACAATCTCTTCCCATTTAAAGGAAGTTCTTGAGTAAACTTTGTTTTTCAAGGTTTCTCCTCTCTCATCTTCCAGCAGATGGTGTCTGGATCAAAGTCTCTCAGGGATTCAGCAAAGTATTGAAGGTAAAGCTGGACATCCGCAAACACTGGAACCTGAGGAACAGAGGTGAAAGTTTCTCCAGATGTGGGATAATGAAGCCCACAGATGACAGCTGAGTTATGCCCATTTTATAGGTAAGAAATTGTTGCTCAGAAGTGTAAGCTATTTGCCTAAGGTCACAAAACCAGTGAGAGGTGGAGTCAGAATTCAAACTCTGAGATCTCAGCTCTGTCCACTCCATTGCATTGCCTTTTATATTCTTTTCATTGCATTCAATCTCCTTGCTAAGGGCACGACCCAACGAAGTCTTGGTTGATCAGTCCTCAACAGAAAAAATCTGTGCCAGTTTTCCCGTGATCCCCATAGTCCAGGACGGGGAGATGCATATACCTGATGACTCCTGAAGAGCTCGGAGGACAGGCAGCTGGTGTAGGAGTAGCCCCGCCACCTGATCACGCAATCTGGTTAAACCCAGTTAGGCCTGTTGTTCTGAGGGTGCTTCTCCATCTCACCAACTCTTCTACTGCTAAGGAGCTTTAATTGTATTAGACCTGCCCATATAACATCTAGAGGTCCTGAATCTTACGTTGTCAACTCCTCATTTTGGAATCGTATTAACTGAGCACAAACTGCATGCCAAGCACTGTGATAAGTACTTTCCAAGATCATTATCTTATATGGTCCTCACAGTAGTCCTTTGGAGTTTATATTGTTATTCTCATTTATGGTTGAGGGAATGAAGCTTAGTTTCAGCCACTGACCAAGATGCAAACACAAAGCTGTTTGGTATCTAAGCCATGCTTTGCCACAGAAGGAAATCAAAATTGCCTTTGAAGACATACCTCTGAAGTAGAGATCAGAACTGGGGGAACAAATTGCAGCTCTGTCAGGCTCTCACTGTGAGGTTTAGTGACAGTCATTTAGCCTCTCTGCACCCACAGTTCCCAATCCATAAATGGGGGTGGGATGCCTGCTCCCCACTCCAGTGTGGTTAATGAGAAATGTAGATGCTCTTTCCGTTAGAATTATTGGGTGGCGAGCAACAGAAACTGTTTGACCACTGTTATTTGGCCAGCAAAAGCAAAAAGGGCATTCACTGGAAGGAGGTTTGGGAGCCTCCAGAACTTATGGGAAGGCTGCAGAATGGGGCGTGAACAAAGGTCAGGAACAAAGGCAGGAGCTAGTGCAGAACAGGAGTCAGGGGTCATTACTCTTGGACTATCTTTCCATCTCTGAGTCACTTCACTCACAGTTCAAAGTCCTGGGTTAAGAGAATCTGATTTACTGACCTTAGGTCACTTGTCCACCCTTGGCTGCACTGGAATAATTAGAAGTTTCTGAAAGAGACCTCTTTGGCCTCCACAGTGGGAAGTGAGAACCCTTTGATTAACCATGCTCATGAGGGAAAGATAATATCTGAAAATGAAAACAGGATACGGTTGGAAGAGAGGGAGAATCCTGGGGTTGACTGTAAGATAAACGGTCACAGAAACGCAAAGTAGTGGTAATATTACCGTTTTCCTATCCTTACCTGGAAGCCCTGCCCTACACATTTGGGGTAGAGGGGCACTGGGGAGGGGCAGTGTTTGCTCCCCTAAAGGACTTCTTCACACTCTTTTTGTTTCCAGCATTATTGCAAAAATTTATACACTTAATTGCAAACATAGGCTCTAAGTTTTGATTTATACAAATACAAATTCTTCTCCCAAAAGTATCAACCGTAAATAGCAAAAAGATAAGTAAATAAGAGCATGTTAAGCATGAGGAAATCCATGGGCTTCATGACTCATGTATGAAATTCCTGATGATAAAAACATGATCATATGATCATGCATTTTTAAGGCAAAAGTAGTAGATCATGTGGCTAGAATAAATGTGAGGCATGACCATTCAGTTGGGAAAGAAATGTTCTTCTTTAGGTTCAAAAGAGAATGAATCGTGGCCTGAAAGACCAAGAACATAAATTTTACCATCATCGTTTACAAAATATTACTATTGAAACCTAGGCCATTATGCAAAAAATACAGGTAGTTCCTCAAGGGGAAGTACTTCAGGCATTAATGTAAATAATAATGTTTTAAAGTTTAAAATGTTACCAAGAATGCAAGACTTACATACATAATACTTGACTTTCTTTTTTTTTAAAATGCCATTCCAGGAAAAAATATCTTCTCTTGGGCACATATATAAAGGTTAAGAAATATTAGCAGATCATATATATTACTAGTTTTGTTTTTCTACCATAAAACAAGAAAAAATGTAGAACAATTAAAAATTTTGTCATGCTTCATCCAAATGATATGTCGAAATATGCCCGAAAGAAAATTTTTCAAATAAACAATAAAGTTAATACAGAAGGCCTCCTACTTCTGTGAATTTGTTGAAGAAGGAAGAAGAGTGGTGGGGGAAAAGAAGAAAGAAAATGAAAAAGAATAAAAAGAACCCGAAGTTGTAATGCTAAAAGAACACCTTTACAACTCAAAAATTCATATTCGGTTACACTGTAAATATTAGAGCCAAACTGAAGTAAGTTACCTCTGAGAATTTTTTTTAATGTTTGATTGACGGTATTTGAATAATCCATTTAAACAAACGCCAGTTGAATTTCAAAATGATTCAGCATTGTGTGAGGCAAAACTGTAAGAGGGACTTACTATTTTAAATTATATGATATGTTACTGTCAACAGAAGTATATCCAACACGTGTCTAAATTTTGCCTACACAGCTAGAAAATAATAGATAACAAAAGCTTTTAAGAAGTACATATTCCTATACATATATCCCCATATCCCCTCCCTCTTGCGTCTCCCTCCCACCCTCCCTATCCCACCCCTCTAGGTGGTCACAAAGAACTGAGCTGATCTCCCTGTGCTATGCAGCTGCTTCCCACTAGCTATCTATTTTATATTTGGTAGTATGTATACGTAGAGCTGATTCACTTTGTTATACAGCAGAAACTAACACAACAATGTAAAGCAATTATACTCCAATAAAGTTGTTAAAAAAAAAGTACACATTCGTATAAGTTCCATTTTCTATTATTTATTGATACTGTATCTCATGTTCTAATACAGCGGTTGTTCCGATGACACAAATTACACAGAAACTCACTATTTTCCCCCAATTTTACCCATCATTCAAATTCCAAGTCAAAGAAAAAGTTCCTCTAAATGAATTTTAGGACCTCCTTCCCCTTCTGTTAATTTTTTTTCAAGGCATTAGGCACCTAACGAGAAAAATACATTCTATACATTTCACAGTTATTTGAAAATATTATGCTAGTGGAAAAAGCTGTAGAGTGCTGTTTTCCAAGTCTGTATCAATAAACATCACCCAGTGTAAAAACCACAGTGCTTTATCTATAATGCTTGGACTGGAGGAACTAGCATCAGATTTGTAGAGTAAAATCTCCACCAAGAATATTACACTGGGTAAGATTTTGGTGTGTATGAGGTAATACATTTCCTGTCAGTCTGGCCCTTAGGGTTACTCCTCTGTCTGAATTTTGGGTTTGTTTTCTCTCTGTCCCTCCCTCATGGAGTTGAACCTGGAAATAGCATCACTCTTGAGCTCGTTAGTTTGATAAACTGGCCTAAGTGTGCAGCGGTAGTGGGTACCTCCAGTACAGAAGCATTTATGGGTCTCCAGGGAATTCTGAAAAACACCAGGAAGTGTTTAGGTACTGAATCACAGCCAAGTGTTCTGAATCTTTAATTTTTTTTTCCTTTGAGGATGTCAGCACTAAAACATAGAACATGCTTTTCCCACTTGGTTTCTATTACTTGTAAAGCATTCAAGAGTTTATAGGCTAGAATTACCTCCTTCCCAGGCAAGAGAACGGGCAAAAATTCTAAGATGCATTAACAGTCCCTCTGCTGGTCTTCTTTTATATTTTTTACCCAACAATATAGTAAAAATGACTAAATACTAAACCTGACCATTGTGCTTCTGAATCCATCATATTTTTTATCATATTTATCCATGCAGTGT
The DNA here is from genome assembly GCF_039906515.1 of Pseudorca crassidens. NCBI lineage: Eukaryota > Metazoa > Chordata > Mammalia > Artiodactyla > Delphinidae > Pseudorca > Pseudorca crassidens. The sequence goes on along the minus strand of NC_090310.1, from coordinate 79,605,511 downwards.
TCTCATCGTTGGTGGTTTAGATAACGCATGTTGAAATAAATTTCACACGATAACTAGTTTGTTTTCAGATATGACACGTCCATCATCCAAATAACCAGGCAATTATGACATTGCAAACCTTTGGAATAAATGATTTGTTTGAAAGATGGTTTAGGTTACAGTTAAAAATTAAACTTCACAGCAAAGGCTGGGAAAAACAAGACAAAATTAATGTTTGTAAATAAGAATTTAAAACAAATTTGGGTGGAAATGACTTGTTTTGTTTTGTTTTGTTTTAATTAAGCACATGTATTATTTATGTTGGAATACCTCAGACAACCGCTGGCGGGGGAAAAAGGGATTACAACTGTATTTTCTCAGATCTTAGCTTATCTATCTTTGCTTGCTGACTGCATTAGCATTTTTAAAAAATCACTGCAACAATTGAACATTAGATATTTATCCGTAATCAAATAAGCAAAAATATAGGTACAAAGATGTTGAATGAACCAAAAGATAATTTTTTTAACATCTTTATTGGGGTATAATTGCTTTACAATGGTGTGTTAGTTTCTGCTTTATAACAAAGTGAATCAGTTATACATATACATATGTTCCCATATCTCTTCCCTCTTGTGTCTCCCTCCCTCCCACCCTCCCTATCCCACCCCTCCAGGCGGTCATAAAGCACCGAGCCGATATCCCTGTGCCATGCAGCTGCTTCCCACTAGCTATCTACCTTACGTTTGTTAGTGTATATATGTCCATGCCTCTCTCTCGCCCTGTCACAGCTCACCAAAATATAATATTAACAAATTGGAGACAACTGTCCATCAATAGGGAATGACTAATACATTTTAATTAGAGTCATATAATCGAGATATAGAATGCTTTGCAGACGCTTTGAAAAATTGAGCAGATCTGCTTATACGAGTGTGGAAGTTTATCCATGACACAGAGTTGAAGACACAAAGCATTCTGCATTCAGTAAGAATAGTAAGATGTCATTCTAAAATAAGCATTCATAGATATATTTGAACATTGCTTGCATTATTATGACAAAAATATATTATTTGCTCACTATTATTTTTCAAATGATTATTTAAAGGGTCCAGAGGATACCAAAAAACCTGTTAAGAGTTATTGTAGTGAGCAGGATGTGAGGGAAACACATTCACTCTTTACGTGTGTCCGTGTTACTCTTTTTAAACAAAAGACCCCACATTGCTTTAAACAATACTAATTTTGTCTATACCCTGGTTCAGCAAAGAATGAAAACAATGTCATTTATGTGAGGTATAAGGGGATAATATTAAAATAAGTGTGAGTAATAGGGACTAGGGAAGGAAAAAGCATGAATATCTAATGAAAGAAATGTAAACTAATATAATAATAATATCTAACTTGGCAAAAAGGGTATTTAAAGTATTTCAGTGGACGGTAGAAACAGAAGTTGGCACAAATTTATAGAAGGCACCTCAGCATTATATAGCATGAACTTCACAAACATTTATGCTCTTGAATCCAATGTTTTAACATCTAAAAATTTAGCCTAAGAAAAGGGTTGATGCTAACAGCACTACTTTAAAAAGCAAAGAGCAGGAAACAACCTATATATCTGGTCAGAGAGGATTAGATGATTTTATTATTATTATTGTTATCGTTGTTGTTATTATCTTACCTTTATTGATTATAATATACTAGGCATTGAAATATGCTAGGCATTGTTCCAAGGGTTTAATGGACCTTCTGCCATGTACTCTTGTAACAATCATATGAGATATACACTGTTTCTTTCTACTATTATAGGGAAAAAAAACAGAGACATGAGCTGTTCCATAACTTGCCCAAGATCCGCATCTAGTGAGGAGTAGAGGAGGGATCAGAACAGATGGACAAGATGCCAAAACCTGTGTTCTTAACCAACACATTCATCTATATTCATCTGATGGAATACAAGGTAGCCATTAAATATCATGGAATATTACTGACCTGGAAAAATATTCATGATTTCTTGTTCCATAAAAAGATATAATTCGGACTTCCCTGGTGGCACGGTGGTTGAGAGTCCGCCTGCCGATGCAGGGGACACGAGTTCGTGTCCCGGTCCGGGAAAATCCCACATGCTGCGGAGCGGCTGGGCGCGTGAGCCATGGCCGCTGAGCCTGCGCGTCCAGAGCCTGTGCTCCGCAACGGGAGAGGCCACAACAGAGGCCAGCGTACCGCAAAAAAAAAAATATATATATATATATAATTCAACAATGTGTATAGTCTGATGATACTTTGGAAGTGCACATTCACATACAAACGTAGAGTTTTCTAAAATTAACATGTATCCCTTTTATGATCAGAATTAGACATAAAAGAAGTTATTTTTAATCATTTTATGGATGTTTAATGACATACTAAGCAAAAATAGAGAGTGCCAATTGCATATATTATAAAATATGATCCCAAATGTTGAAGCCCCAAATCCCCATGCCAATGGGCCTTTCTAATTGATGTCTTCATCTGCCTCTGGTTGATATCTTATACATATACACAAACACACACACCCACGCATGCATACAGGCGCACACACACACACACACACACACAAAGGCAAAAGATAGGAGAGCAATACATAAAAACATTATCAGTGGTTCTCTGAGATGTGGGATTTAATCTTTTTCATTATACTTGCAAAATATTTTCCAAATTTTTACAATACAAGTGTAGAATTTTTAATTATAATTAATACTTATATTTATATATATAATATACATGTAAAGCAATACAACAAAGCTCTCTCTGTTACACATCTATTTGTATTATATTCGTAAAGTTGTATTTTGTATTGAAAAAATTCAAACATACACAGCAGTATGACGCCCCATATACTCATTATCCAGATTCAAGGATTATCAAGAATTGTTAAGACTGTGCTGCCTTTACTTCAGTTTATCAGGGAAGAGCTCAGGAGCAGGGCCAAGTTTAGAGTGAAGCAAGTGAGGCACTCACCTCAGGTAAAAAATTTAAGGAGGCCCCAAAAAGCTCAGTAATCAGGATAAATAACATTTTAATGCAATATGTTTTTAAATTAATCCAAAAAATCCATGATGAACAAATATTTAAAAATTAAATACGGAGAGAATGTATCCCTCCACTTGCAAGACTCACTGACCCTAGTCCCAGCCCCGGCTGTTAGAAAGGGGAATGGAGTGGAGGAGGGGGAAAAGGAGGATGGAGACAGTGAGGAAAAGAGAAAGGGCTCAGCACTCAGAGGCAGGTCCTGGTGTGGGAGAGAGAGGAGGGGCTTGCCCACAACACACCCAGAAGATTGGAGGTGAGCCGGCCCCCCAAAAAGGGAGGCAGGCTTCAAATCATCCAAGGATTAGGGAGGCGCCCTGAGAACAGGCTGAGGTCTCTGGGCTCTGGTAATTTCTAGTAAGAAATTTTGCAGTACTATTGATACCGTATCACAGTGGAGAGGAGGGCGGCAGCTAAACCTCAGTCTGCCAGAGCCCCCATTTACATCCACGATGCTTTTCACCAACTCCATCTCCAGTTAAGGAGTACTCTGTAAATGCACACATGAAAAATTATAAACTAAGTATAATTACAAAAAGAGAAAGAGATTCAGTTCATCTCTTTGTATCATCTTAGATGATGGCAAAGAACACTACCAAAATTGTGAAGCCTAAATTAGGAAGGATTCTTTGAGGATATACATTTAAGGTAATATTTAAAGAATGAAAAGAAGCACATGTGCTTTCCATTTTTAGCTGCATAGATATCCTGGCAAACAAACAAAATTAGAAGATGGTACAATCCTTATTGTGAGAGACAAAAACCCTGCCCCCTCTCCCACCAAAAAAATAAGTTTTCATGAACAGAAAGTTCTGGTGATGTGGCCATTGACACCTCCTAGCCACTGGTTTGCAATCTAAGACATAGTCTGGAATTTCCCTAAAACTTATTGACCACCAAGTAACAGATATGGACAAAAAGGAAACTTCCAAATAATACATTTCAGAAGACAAAGTAAACATCACTTCAGAGGTTGAACCTCAGCTCTGACAATATCCTTAATATTTTCCGCACACTTCCTCCAAATTAATAATTATACATATTAGGAAGGAAGCAGACAAATTACTGTTTTAACATAATTAATTTGACATTTATTCATTGTTGTAAAATTATTGTTGTCACATAATCATACTTTAATGTGCACATGTCAATAAGGCAGACCAAGGATGAGGATTTCAAATAGTTTTGAGAAGGAAGACAATTAACTTTTATGATAGTTGCATAAACATTGCATTAAGAGTCAAAGTAACACATTGGAGGAATTCAAATGGCTTCATAAAATCGAAAAGTAGGAAAGTCATAATTACACATATCAGAGAATGATTGACTATTCTTTCTACAGAATTCCTTTGCTGAAGATTAAAAAACTTGGTTTTTGCCAGAATGTTCCAAAATTTGCACCATCAGTGGGACAGGAGATAAATATGATTCTATTTTAATTGTTCTGTGTTTACTTTAATTTATCTTAGAAATATGACTAGTGTGTCAAGCCTGAGACGCCACAGTATTGCTTATGATGAACTTTTGTTTTAAAAGAAGTTCTTATTAAAAAAAAGTTCTTATAAATGAAAATAAAACTAAGTCATTGTATAAGTACTCCACAGACTAGAACAGTTGATGTGAGTATATAATGTCTCTGAGCACCCCTTTCCCACTTTCCTGCACACGGACTCTCAACTTGTACCTGCTTCCCATAGCCCTGCACTTGGGTTTTTTGTCCACTTCAAGCTGCCAAAGGCAGTTCTGCCTGGGATCAGGCAGAGCTAGAAATGCCTTAACCAAGCCTTTAACTAATGACCAATAGGTGCAAGGGTATAAACCAGCTTTATCCAATACATAATGCCATCCACCTGTGTCATTCAAAATTTTCTAGAAGCTACTTTTCACAAAAGCACAAATAAACAGGTAGAAATAATTTTTATCTACTTATTGGTTTGTTTGTTTGTTTTTGGCTCCCTTGGGTCTTTGTTGCCGCGCGCGGTCTTTCTCTAGTTGCGGCGAGCGGGGGCTACTCTTTGTTGCGGTGTGCGGGCTTCTCATTGCGGTGGCTTCTCTTGTTGTGGAGCACGGGCTCTAGGCACGCAGGTTTCAGTAGTTGTGGCTCGCGGACTCTAGAGCACAGGCTCAGTAGCTGTGGCACAAGAGCTGAATTGCTCCGCTGCATGTGGGATCTTCCCGGGCCAGGGCTCGAACTCGTGTCCCCTGCATTGGCAGGCGGATTCTTAACCACTGCGCCACCAGGGAAGCCCCGAGGTAGAAATAATTTTAATTAAGCATTTCATTTAACCCATTACAGTAAAAATATATCATTTCAACATGTAATCAATATTAAAAATTACTAATAAGGTATTTCACATTCTTTTTTTGGTACTGAGTGTTCAAAATCTAGTGTGTATTTCACACTTACAGTACATTTCAATTTGGACTAGCCGTACTTCTAGGGCTCAGCGGCCGCATGTGGCTAGGGGTCTGCCATATTGAACAGAACAGATCTAGACAGGTGCTATGGACTGAATGTTTGTGTCTTCCCGTTCCTCTCTCTTTCTCTGCCTCTCTCTCTGCCATGTGAGAATACAGTAAGAAGGCAGCTATTTGCAAACCAGGAAGAGAGCTCCCACCAGAAACTGAATTGGCTGGCATCTTGATCTTGAACTTCCCAAACTCTAAAAGTGTAGGAGACAAATTTATGTTGCTGAAGCCCCCCAGTCTATGGCATTTTTGTCATAGCAGCCCAAGCTGACCAAGACAACAGCTGAGTATGTGCAACACTGCCCCCAGAGCTCCCTGGGGGATTCAACCGACATAAATTTGGAGGGTACACAATTCAACCCACAACAGAAGCTGGGCCCTAAACTAAGTTATTTGTGTGTCTCTTTAAGCATTTCCCAGATGGGAAGCCTTGAAGGAAAAAAAAAAAAAGTGCAATTTGTGCCAGAAATGAGCTGTTATGAGACCTTATTGAAATCTTCTTGATCAATTCTGCTCACTTTTCTTTCTCATTTTTAGTCTAGGCCTGGTCAGCCAAGTGTACACACCAAAGTCATCCTTTTCTTTTTTTAACTTGAGCCAAATATGCTAGGACACAAGACTAAAGAGTAATGACACCTTGAAGTGCTGAATAAGTTTTTTGGAAAAAAATGTCACATCCCTGCCAACAAAAAAACAAAGCAGACAATGAAATCTCTGGTAAAAATCAAAAAGGAAGTCAGTTGTGATGTTTCAACCACTGAGTCCTCTTTGCAATGTGGTAAAAGAGATTAAAGTCGGTAACCATCACTGTATAATTTTCTTCTGTCTCTGACACCTCTTGGACATGGCCTCATTAACACCAGCTTTATTTCCTACAACTACAGGAGGTCTCAAGAACCTTTTATGTACTATGGTCAAACAGAAATGCTGACCCAACACTATCTTTGTTTCTCATACTTTTAGTTGAATTTCTGATACATTAATAGGAACTTGGGGATTTGAATGCATTTTGAAAACCACATAAGTGATCCTGATATAATAAAAGCTTACTTTAATTCAGGCTGCAGGCTTCATTTTGAGTTATTATGTTAGTGAGTTTTTCAAGCACTTCTCCACACCAACCTTTTCATCTGAGGCACAGGCACTAAAATTCCCTTTGTGTCCCAAAGCAGAGAGGTTTCCTCTTGCTGCTGTACCAAATTACCACAAACTTAGTGGCTTGAACCAACACAAATGTACTCTCTTACAGTCATGGAGGTCAGAAGTCCAAACTCAGTCTCCCTGGGCTAAATTCAAGGTGTTAGCAGGTCTGGTTCCTTGTGGAGGTGTTAGAACCAGTTCAAAGGAGGATCCAAAGAACAAACACATTCACAGACCAGGGATATTGAATGAATGTGTGAAAAGAGGTGTATTGGTTTCCTAATGCTGCTGTAACACATCACCACAATTAGTGACCTTAAAACACTAAGTGGCTTATTAGCTTACAGTTCTGGAAGCCAGAAGTCCTAGAACCAAGGTGTCGGCAGGGCTGCATTCCTTCTGAAGGCTCAATGGGAGAATCCGTTTCCTGGTCTTTTCCGGCTTCTAGAGGCTGCCTGCTTTCCTGGGCTCATGGCGCCTGTCTCCATCTTCAAATCCAGCAGTGTAGCATCTCCAAATCTCTCTCTTTCTCTGACCTCTTCTTCTATTACCACATCTCCTCCTGCCTCCTTTTTATACAGACCCCTGTGGTTACACGGGACCCACCCAGACAATCCAGGGTCATCTCCCCAACTCAAGATCCTTCATTGAATCATGTCTGCAAAGTCCTTTTTGCCAAGTAAGGTAACCAGTCCATGGTTTTCAGGAATAAGGACTTGAACATCTCGGGAAGGAGAGAGCATTACACTGACTACACAGGAGGAGAGACAGGAAATTTGAAACCAACTTGCCCCTAATACGGTGTCAGAAAAGGAGGGGCGTGTAGAACTCCATCAACACACACACTCCCTCTCTGAACCTCAAGTCTCACCTCCACAGAGCCCAGTTCTAGGGGTTCAGATTATATACCTTTCCAAGGGTAAAGCCTTTCCTTAAATTTTTCATTAATTAATACATTTAAAATTTGTTTTAGCTTACAATACAGATAACTTGATCTTTTTCCTTTCAATGTACAGATCTATATATTTTAACCCATGTATAGATTTGTGTAAGCACCACCACAATCAGGATACAGAACAGTTCCATCACTGTCCAGAAAAGACCCTCATGCTGCCGCTTGGTAGTCACACTTTCCCCCCACCCTTTAAAATCTTAAAATCTTTAAAGTGTGTTCACTTTTCTACCAGTATGAGAGTCATGATTTTAGCTTTTCTGAGAATTCTCTTGCAACACTGAGAATGCAGCGAACAAGTGGTAACTGAATCAGCAGATCCAGGCGAGCCAAATCCTGAGCCGGCAGTGGGAGAGGCCAGAAAGGAGCCCTGGAGATGCTCGGGAATTAGCGGCACCAGATACCTCTGCAAGCTGGAGGTGGAAGTGTGACCCAAAATAGTAAGAGTGCGCGAAAATCTAAGAAAGAGTCAAATCCCCATTCTCCCCTCCCCCATGCCACATGCTGGGCACCCGACGCCCTTCAAACCTGGTTAAATGACTGGGCTTTGTGCTTTTGAGAGGATGAAAGAGAAAGAAGGTCTGTGGACGGGGACTAAACTGAAGATAGAGGGGACGGGGGAAAGGTGACATTCTGATTGCTGAGACCCCGGCCTTCCTCCCCACCCTTTCCAAGACCAGGCAAGAAGGCTGAACTCCTCCAGGCAGGTGAGTGGACAAGAATTCTCTGGAAATTTTGCCCATAAAGAAGAAAACCTAAAGATACTGATATGTGAGTGTAGGGAGGTGGGTGATCGGCAATGACACAGCCCAGCCAGGTCACTCCACAGCGCTGCTCAGGCTGCCTCTTTCTAGAAGACAATTGGACACCCAAGGAGTACGAGACCTTTGAGGAAAACTGAAAGACACAGGCTAAAAGAACCAAACCGCTGAAGGCAGCCCGCACGGAGGAAACCAAAACTCTCTCTCCCTAAAACATTAACATCGTCGATAAGAGAAAATACTGCAGCCACAAAATAAGAATCAGAGTTCTTTTTTTTTAAATTCAGGTAACAAGGAAGAGTTCTGGGAAATTAAAAATATGAGCACAGAAATGAAAAACTAAGTTGAAAGCTTGGATGACACAGTTGAAGAAATATTCCAGAAAGTAGAGCAAAAAGAATAAATAAATAACAAGACGTGGAACTTGGAGAGAAATGATAATTAAGAAAAGGAGAGGACCAGTGCAGGAGTTCCAATGCCGAACACTGGGAGTTCTAGGAAGAGAACAGAGGAAACAGAGGGAATGAAAAAAAAAAAAAATCCAATAAGATTCCCAGAACCAGAGGACATGAGTTATTAGACAGCAGGGATCCATGCAATGGGTGGAAATAGACCCAACCAATAAATATCATCATTAAAATTCAGATTACAAGGGGACAAGGAAAGGTAGAAGCTAGTGGAAAAAAATACGAAGTTTGCATCTAAAAGTACAACAATCAGAATGGCATGAGACATATCATCAACAACACGGTAAACTCAAGGACAGTGGAGCAAGGCCTTCAGATTTCCGAGGGACAATTATATAGTTGATCCTCATTATTAGCGGATTCAGTATTTGGAATTTATCAACTCGTTACAGTTTATTTTTATCACCAAAATCAATACTCGAGAAGCTTTTGGGGTCATTCAAAGACGTGCAGAGCAGCAAAAAAAATTGAATCACATGAAGCGTGCATTTCCAGCTGAGGCCAACCAAGGCAATGCTCTACCTTCTTGTTTCAGATCTCATACCTAAGCAAGTGGCCTCTTCACAGTCTATTTAGGGCCACATTTTGTGTGTGTGCTTTTTGTTAGTGATTTCAGACTGTTTAAAACAGCCCCCAAGCCTAGTGCTGAACTGCTATCTAGTGCTCTAAGTACAAGAAGCCTGCCATGAGCCTTGTGGAGAACATCGGCGTGGTAGGTAAGCTTTGCTCAGGCATGACCGTGAGCTCTGTTGGCAGAGAGTTCAACGCTAATGAATGAACAATATATATTAAATAAGCTGTCTTTCAACAGAAACACACATAAAATAAAGTTATGTATTGATGTGTTGATGAAAATGTCATGACCAGGGACTCAAAGCAACCCAACTCTGTATCTCCTCTAGAAGCAGTGGTTCGGTTTTTGCTGATTTGGTAGTCATGGTGACTGCAGGACACAACTAACTCAAACACCAAGAATCAATTAGAATTATAACCTAGGATGTTTCTTTCGTTTTTGTTTTATAATACAGGTAATGACATTTTTCTGTCAGTGTACAGTTCTATGAATTTTAACACGTGTATAGATTTGGGGGACCACCACCACGATCGGGATGCTGAATATTTCCATCACCCCCAAAATTTCCCTGGTGTGGCCCATTTGTACTCAGAGCTTCCCCTCACCCTTAAACCCTGGCAATGATTGACCTGTTCTCCATCACTCTATCATTTTGTCTTTTACAGAGTGTCATATAAGTGAAATCCTACAGTAAGGAACCTTTTGAGACTGGCTTCCCTCATTCAACCTAATGTTTTGGGATTCAACCAAGGTTTTACAAGTAGCTACCATTTGCTCCTTTTCACTGCTGAGTAATAGTCTACATAGCCTAGAATTTTAAACTCAAATCCATAAAGTGTGAAGATACACAGATCTTAAACTGTACCTTCCTTATACTTTGTCACAGGAATCTACTACACACACACACACACACACACAAAGGAGAAGTTAGGGAATAAACCAAGAGGTGAAGACATAAGGGGATCTGCCATAAGGAAGAAACATAAGAAATCCCCAGGATGATGGTGAAGACAACGTCTTAAGACAATTGCTCTTCAGCTGCTCCAATCCACATTGAAGAAACTTCTTCAGAAGATGAAATCGATAGAAGTTGTAAAGTGTTTGAATACATTGAGAAGAGATTTACACAACTGGTGGTGACTAATTCAGATGAATTAATACACAAAAAAGTAAGCAGACAAGGAGAAAAGTAAAATTATTAACTCTAATGAAAACAAAAAGGTGTGCAGAACAGGAAAAGGAATCAGAATACCCTATGGTGCAACTATGACTACTGAATATTTGTCTAAACATAATTACACTGTAATTCCTTTGGGGCCTGGGAAATAGGGGTGGGGAGATCACTCTCGTTCATAACAAGCCTTGCAGAATTATTTAACTCTTTAAAATACGTGCCTTTATAACATAGATAAAAATTAAAACTAAACTTAAAAATTTAACTTGATGAAATATATTCTTTTTCTATGTAAGGTCTGAGAGAGAGAGAGAGAGAGAAAGCCATTCCTGGTAATACCATCCTTGAAGGGGAAGTCATTAATTCCCTTCTTTGTCTAAAGCCAGTTCAAATTTGGATTTCATTAACAAAAGAAAACTGACAAGTACTAAAGCTATGCACCCTCCACACCAGGAAGCACCAGGTCTTCATTGTGGTCCTCCATTGAGCAGCTGGGACGGTGCAGGATGTGCTGAATGTGGTCCAGAAGATGCTCCACCAGCTGGACGTCCACATCAGCTGCAGAGCTCGCTGCTACGAACAGTGGCCAAGGCGTCCTGGGCTGCTGGAGGAGCTTGTGTTCCAGATGCCCAAGGAACATGGTGCCCAAGCCGACCAGCATGGGGTTGGTTGGGCGTCTGGCCAGGTCTCCTAGCTGGTCCATTTCCAGGTACGTAGTGGTCCCAATCTCTGCCTTTATATAAGTTGGTTACTTCACTGTGTCCTCAGTTGTGCCTGTTTACTGGATGCAGGCTACCAGCAAGTGATTGCTTGAACCACACCTCTGTGCTTTGCTGGTGGTAGTTCATCATTATTGTAAAATATACAGTATTTCACCTTTAAGTCTGATTGGACTTGAAAGCCATTTGCACTATCACAAGAAATTCCAACATTTACCAGTGACAGGAAAGGATATGCTTGCTGTTAGAGCCTTTAAATAAAACGTTAGTATTGGAAATTTCTGAAAGTTTGTTGTAAAAATAGCGTATGTTTTGGGCTTCGCTGGTGGCGCAATAGCTAAGAATCCGCCTACCAATGTAGGGGTTACGGGTCTGAGCCCTGGTCCGGGTAGATACCACATGTGGCGGAGCAACTAAGCCCGTGCACCACAACTACTGAGCCTGTGCTCTAGAGCCCGCAAGCCACAACTACTGAGCCCATGTGTCACAAGTACTGAAGCCCACGTGCCTAGAGCCCATGCTTGACAACAAGAGAAGCCACCGCAATGAGGAGCCTGTTCACCGCAACGAAGAGTAGCCCCCTCTCACTGCAACTAGAGAAAGCCCGCACACAGCAACAAAGATCCAACGCAGCCAAAAATAAATAAATAAATTTATTTAAGAAAACAATAAAACCATAGTGTATGTTTTTATATAGCTTCCTTGTGCTAACAAAGCTTTGCACTGATGGTACCTATCATATATGTAACATGATCGTCATTAAAAAGACCCAAACAGGAATTGCATGGAGCCACTTTAAGCATAAAACATGATACACAAACTTTATGGATGCAAATTCAAGTTTCTCATGTAAAAATCTGATATGTTATAACAAGAAGTTTTGTAAAATTGTAATATTTAATTACTTTCTAAACTTTTCTGTTTGAGTTTTTATATTTTAAGGAAATAACATAAAGAAATATGATTAATTTTCTTTTCCAGCCTCCACATCAATGCCTCAAAAGTCCTGCCATTTTACCCCAGTGTGATAATAATTAAATTATTAGCATTTTAATCATGATTAAATCATGATTAATGTGAAAAAAAATCTTGGAGAGAACTGGCTGAAATCATAAGGACATCTATTATTATTACAATTAATGAAAAGTCAGGAGCTAGGCAGTCTCAGAGTAGGTTCGATGGCTCAGTAATATCAGCAAGAACCCAGGTTCTTTTCAGTTTTGCTCTCCACCTGACTCAGCATCCCGGCTTCCACCCCCAAGCCTGCCACCTGGTGTCCACAAGACGGCTGCTGCAGCTCTAAAACCCAGGTCCACTCGTGACAATCCCCAGAGCAAAGAGGATCAAGTTGGGAATGAGGGAGGAAAGGGCTTTCTTCTCACAGGCCTCTTTCTTTTCAGGAGGAAAATTTTTTCTCAGAAGGTTCCAGGAGATTTCCCCTCCATCTTATTGAGCAGAACTTGGTCACATGTTCCAACGTGTGTGTGGGCGGGTGTGTGTGTGTGTGTGTTTCGACACCAAGTAATTCTCCAACACTAGCTGGGTGTCCTACTCAATTCTACAGCTACATAGTGTCAGATCCCACAGGCTCAGGGCTCAGTCCTGCAAGATGGCCTCCCACTCTACTTCAGAAGCCAGTCACAAGTCCACGTTGTCACCTGTGCTTCTGACAATAGCTATAGATCAGAGGTTCCCAAGAACCCCCTCCTTGAGGTCAATTAATTTGCTAGAGTGACTCACAGAACTCAAAGAAACATTTTACTTACTTGTTACCAGTTTATTACAAAAGGACACAACTCAGGGACAGCCAGATGGAAGAAAGGCATAGGGCAAGTATGTGGGAAGTGGCCCAAAGCTTCCTTGCTCTCCCTGAATGGCCAAGTGTTCACCAACCTGGACGCTATCTGAAGCCTGTTCTTTGGGGTTTTCATGGAGGCTCTGTTACACAGGCAGTGTTGATTAAATCATTGGCCACTGGTGATTAAAGGGGGAGGTGAGACTGAAAGTTCCAACCCTCTAATCACAGGGTTGGTTCCCCTGGCAACCAGCCCCCATACTTAGGTTACTTAGAGACTTTCCAAAAGTCACCTCATTAACATAACAGAAGACACTTTTGGACTTCTCTGGTGGCGCAGTGGTTAAGAATCCACCTGACAATGCAGGGGACACGGGTTAGATCCCTGGTCCAGGAAGATCCCACGTGCCACAGAGCAACTAAGCCCGTGCACCACAACTACTAAGCCTGCACTCTAGAGCCCATGAGCCACAACTACTGAGCCCACGTGCCACAACTAATGAAGCCCGCACACCTAGAGCCCGTGCTCCACAACAAGAGAAGCCACAACGAGAAGCCCGCGCACCGCATGGAAGAGGAGCCCCCGCTCACCGCAACTAGAGAAAGCCCGTGTGCAGCAACGAAGACCCAACGCAGCCAAAAATAAATAAATAAATAAAAATTTAAAAAAAGGCACTTTCATCCACTCTCGTCTCTTAGGAAATTCCAAGGGGTTTTAGGAACTCCATGCCAAGAAAGGTGGAAAACCAAACACATATTTCTCATTATAAATCACAACATCATACATGTCCACTGGTAGACTAATCACTAGTGAAAGGAAATGAGTATTTTCATGTATAGCTTAGAAGGAGGCTGGACACAGCCCGAGACAAAAGCTAGTCCTGACCAATGTAACCAGTCCAGCAGCTCCAGTAAACCCACTGCTGTCCATCTACTGAGAGGATTGACGTTATCTATGCCTTGAGGCATAACTGAGAAAAACTCTATGTAAGATGTTGACAGCCAAAGGCATCCTAACTGAAACAGGCCAACAAGTCAACCAGTGGTTACAAAACACTGTGGCAAGTTCTAGAATATGGCCACACAGAAGGATCTAGGGAGAGGCTCCTCAATCCACCTAGGAGATCCTGAAAGAGGTTCCGTAGAAGGGGACCTTGAGCTCAGATTAAATAAGGAGATACGATCCTGGTAGATAAAGTGAGAAACAGAATTTCAGTTGGGAAACAGAATAGAACGTATATGGTACAGAAACTTGGGTGAGCTTCAGATAATTCAGCATGGTAGGAGTTGCTGGCTTGGTCTGTGTCCCATGACCACCTCTGTGACCTTTGGGCTGGGGGGCTGCGATTAACATTATGTGGAGTAAGGGGAACCTTTCTCAAAGGAAGTCATGGAAAGAAGCAATCCTGTTATCAGAAGTAAGAGAGGGATAGTAGGAAGACCAAACAAAAAAGTCCAATAGAGTTAGCTAAATAATAATACACTGAATTAAAACCTAGGTCTACAGACCTCCTGGGTGATACATCATCTGAGAAAAAGTAGAGAACCTTTTCTGTGCCACAGCTATCCATCCGTCAAAACTTGCCCCACTCCCACTCTAGAAGGTCCACATCTCCTTCAAGGAGACCTCCTTCCACTGACAGCAGCACCCATCTTAGAATGGAGAATGAGAAATTAGTTTCTGTGACTTTGAGCCTTTGTATTTTGGGGACTATTGATTTTTTTTAGCAAGTGTGGTCTAACTAAAATACTTACTGGGACACTGTAATGAAAATCTGGATTATCAATACAATTGTGACATGACTATCCTTCTGAATTGGCTGTGATCTTGGATGGGTCAAAAGCATTTAAAAGTAACGAACATTTCAAGAGTTTTTGGCAACACAAAAAGAATATGATGTTATCACTGTGGGGGGGAAGGTAGTGTGAGAACTCTGTACTGTTTTTGCAACTTCTTGTGAGTCTTAAACTATTCCAAAATAAAAAGATACGAAAAAGTATTCAAAAAGGTAAAAAAAAAATAAATATTTTCAAATTTCCACCAGTAGCTTTGGATTCCCACAAGGGAAGGACCTCAGTTTCCCATTCTGTAAAATGAGAATTACAGCAGTGGTTTTCAAACCATAGGGTCACTGAGGGTGTTTCAAAAGCTCAGCAAATACCTGATTTGAATTTTGTCTTTAACATATTAAAACTATTTGAAAACACACAGGCCAAAGCATTACATGCTGACTTTTAACACATTGGGGACCCCCACAGGTTCACATGAACTGTCACATTAGCTCTTTGACATTCAGACTTTGGAGCAAAGTGTCTTCTCTGCCATCTGTGCATTATATTTGAACCTCTTCTGAATCAATAATTACACATTGTGTAACTACATTGTTCTGTTTTGTTGGAGATAGATAGGTGTTAGGAGTTTGTTTTGTTTTGTTGCTTAAATTCAGAACTGTATCGTAATTAGAGAAATGCAAGTTAAATTTACAACATAGCTTTTTTTTTTTTTTACCCACCAGATTGACAAAGATCAGAAACTTGATAACACTGTGTGAGTTAGGATGTAGGAAAGAGGTGTCCTAACAAGTTATTGATGGGAGTTCTAAGTGCCATTGGAAAGCATCAAAACTTTAAATGCATATACCCATTGACCTAGCAATTCTATTTTAGGGATGTATCCTACAGATATACTCTCTTCTGTACAGGCATAGATACAGATATATATTCATTGCAGCTTTGTCTGTGGTAACCAAAAAACAAATTAAATGTTCATTAACAGGGAATGTTCAAGTAAATTTTAGTATATGTAGATACACAATGGAAACCTGAAATCTTCCTAAAGCAATGAGGCAAATCTAGATCCACTTGTGAGCAATATTTTCCAAAATACATTGTTATGCAAAAAAAATCAGGCCGTAGAGTGTTGTTTGCATTATGGTATTATCTGGAAGAAAAAGAAATGGCTGGATATACATATACCTTTCTGAAGAACACCCCAGCATCTGGTAATAGTGACTATTTCCTGAAAGGAAACTGGGGTGGGGGGGCTGTGAGAGGTTGAAGGGGCGCCCACTTCTCACTGTATACCTTTTTATACTGTTTGAGTGTTTTCATGTTAAGATATTAACTATATAAAAGAGTGAAAAAATCAAGCATGTGCATGCTTGCTCGTATGAAATTAAGTGAATATACTATTAAAACACAGGTGTGCCACCCTCCGTTAGATGCCAGACAAGACTCAAAGCCAGCTGTCATCAAAATAATTGGTTGTGTAATCACCACTTAATGCCCGACAGGTTAGTCTTGATTATATCCTATTACAGTAGGTTTTAGCACTTATTTAACTTTCAAGTGTTTCTTTATTGACCTTCATGTTTATGTGAGGACTGCACGCAGTTGTTAAATATTGTTAGTGAATCCATTTTGGAATATAAAAAATTTTCCCCTGGTCTGCTCCAAGATTTCAGATCAGGTTTCAGTGAAAAGGTCAGGAGGGGCTTGCTAGTGTCATCCACGACGTGCCTCCATGCTACGTGCCTGGAGCCCACGCCCCAAGATTCTATTCCAATGCATCTGGGTGGTGCCTGAGCACCTGGCACTCTCCAGTTAAGAATCACCTGCCACGTCCAGAAAAGCAAGAAGAAAATTATAAGCCCCACAAACCTTAATCCAAACCTTAAACCAGAGCCCAACCAGAAAGAGAAAGCAACTCTGAGGATTTAAGTAAAGTTGATGTCAGGAGTTGATTCACAGGTGATGAAAGAGCTGAAAGGCTAAATGGGAATGGTTAGGCAACCAGAGATTAGTAACGGCTGGAAGTCACTACCCCTGCTCCCCAGGGAGAAGGCTGGGGACCAAAGGAGGAGGACATATTTTCAGACACCAGGAACCAGTCACCTGCCAGAAGCTGAGGCCACAGTGGGCCCTTCTGGGATCCGGGGCCATAGCAGAGACACAGCCACTGCCACCCAGATAGGGAGAGGAGTGGCGGAGAAATACTCTGGTTTCTCCCTTCCATCCATTAGGCAAACCCAACAGGAAGCTAGAAGCCCCAGGAGCCTGGAAATTACAGACAGGGGTCAGCTCCCCTGACATGCAGAGCTGAGCAGGGTGGCAAGGAACGGATCAAAGGGCAACAGACTCAGGGTCAGCTCACCAGCCTCGGTTCAATGTATAGGTGAAACTTTAGGCCAGAATTTTCTGTAGTACTTTTGAGGAAACTGAGTGGAGAGGCTGCTGACACAAGTACTTCTGAAAAGTGCAAAGCTAGCCATTCTTGTTCGCCTTTGTCTAGGAAAATAAAGGAGACTAAAAAGGTATTTGCATACCAGTTACCACACGACTTAAATGGAATCTATAATTTTTCTAGATTCTGTCATTGTACCACACTTTTGTCTGTATGTTTACTGAAAAGGGAAAAATGCTTTTCTGTAATAGTCAGAGGTTTGCTTTAATAGTTATCTTCCAAAGTAACCGTGCTACTAATCACCCATCCCTCCATCCCTTTTTAGATACCAGGCGCTGTTATAGACGCTGGTGTCCAAGGAAGAAAATAAAAGTTTCTGCCTCGAGAACTTAAATTTTAGTCAATTGTGCATGGTTGCCATAGGAAACTAAACTTGTTAAAATGTCTACTGTCAAAAACATTTTGATCACTTGAAATTATAAATGATTTTGTTAAGAGAAGGATATCTTTGCTCACAAAACCAATGACAATTAACCCAGTGACTATGGCCTCATTATTCTTGTTATGATATTACCAGAATTTTTAAAATATTGTGTATTTTCTTAATAATTGAAGAAAGTATCTGGAAATCTCCTGCCAGGAATCATTTAATGAAGGATATAATTCTAACTGACTGACTTTGAAGCCTATGCAAATCTCTATTCTTCTACAGTTTCTGATACTTGCCCTCAAGGATTCTTAACTGAGCTGGTCCTTTATTGGCCTTTTGACTGGAGGAAATTTGTTTAACCTTTAAGAGGCTGTTTCTGCATCTATGAACTAGTATGATAGTGTCTATCTCTGTGTTGTTCTGAGGATTACATGACATAGCACAGGTAATACAGGTAATTCCTTGGTAGAGATTTTTAGTCAAAAGGAATATTTAAACCATGGGGGGGGGGGTAAATCCCTTTTTCTATCAGAAACATGTTGGAAATTTTGTATAAATACATTTTATTTGAATGTAAAAATTCAAATACATGCAGCACAAGGGCAATGATCTAGGAGAACTGATACTCAGTCTTGATATCAAGAAGTATTAAGGAGGAGTGGAGACTGGGGTAAACTGGAGAAGTCAGGCTTCATCCAAAGGAGCGGCTTCTCAGACCTAGCCAAGCGCTACCATGTGATATTCCAAGTCCAGATTGGAGTGCCCACTGAGGCAAAGAGATTGTTATTTTTAATCCCACGTTCATTAGGATTTATTGAATGTAAGGGGCAAGGGAAAACAGGTAATAAACAAGTAAATTGTCATCTATCTCTATAGACAGATATACAGATAGACTGATGGATTGATAGATAGATACAGATAGAGATATTCCAGATATACAATGTTAGGTGTGATAAGTTCTAAGAAGATGAAGCAGACCGGAAGGAAACAGGGAGCCATTGGGTGGTGGAGGAGGGACTGCAGGATTAGAATGGGCTAGCCAAAGAGGGTCTCTCTAAGGATGGGAATTTGAAATCAGGACCTGAAGGGGTTATGGAAGGTGGCAGGTGGATAGAGGGAACAGTAAGCACAGAAGCCTTGAGGCTGGAGAGTGCCTGGGGCTGCCGCCTGAGGGAAGGAGAGAGTAGTAAAGAGAGGAAGTCAGGCAACCGGTCAGATCAGGGAAAGCAGCGTCCACCAATAGCAGGAGCTTCACCTTATAACTTAGAAATGCTCATCCTCGGCCCTCACCCTAGACGCACTGAGTCAGAAACTCTGGGGTGGGCCCAGCAGTCTCCGTCCTAACAAGCTCTCCAGGTGACTGTGATGCATAAAAAAGTTGGCAGACCCCCGAGCAGGGAGCTTACAGCGATTGATCCCAGTTGTTACTCAGGCACGTGATCACGGTCCTCTTTATTTCATTAGCTGGGCAGGGGACCCGCCCAGCGCTCTGCTGATTTGCCGGGCGCTGACGCTCAGCCGGGGTTCACCCCAAGCCCGCGGCGCCCCGCGCACCCACCCAACTGCAGCCCGATTCGGTCTTCTCTGCAAACCACCAGGGCGACCCGGGGGCGACACGGCTGCCCGGCCACAGTGGGGACCAGACGCCCAGGGCTGCAGGTGCAAAGGCGCCAGAGCCGGGGAGGCCAAACGCGCCGGCCCAGACCGCAGGGGTGTGAGCTGGGCGCCGGCTGCCGCAGCCCGGGGTGCGCATCCCTCGCCGCCCGTGGTCGCCCAACCCGCGGAGACGCGTGTGCGCCATCCGGCTCCCGGGGGATTCCGCGGGTGCAGGGCCTAGCGGCCCGGGCATCGGGATTGGACCGCTGCTTCCCCCGGGAGCCGCTGATGCAAAGGCAGGTTGGGGCGGCCGAGCCCGGCCAGCGCCCTCTAGGCAGCGGAAGTGGAGCTTGCTTTACATCCGTCCTCCCCGCCTCGCAGAGTTGGGAGAAGGAAGGCTGGGGGGTGTGGAAAAATAAAAGGAAAAGTCCTTGCACCATGTAGACCCGCGCCCCCCTACCCTGGCACCCCGGCCGGCCGGGGACCTCCCAGTCTGCGGCCATGAACGCGAGCAGCGAGGGCGAGAGCTTCCCGGGCTCGGTGCAAAGTAAGTGCTTTTCCGGGCGCAGCGCGCGCTCCGGGGCCCAGTGCGCGCTCCGGGGCCCGGGCCCAAGCACGTCTGCGACGCAGCTAGCAGGCCCGGGGCCCCGAAATCAGGGTGACGGCCTGGAACCGGCGTCTCGGGGACCGCGGCGGGCGCGCCGTGCGGGAGGCGCCGGAGAGGGCTGGCGGGGGGGGCCCCAAGCCGGCGCGGGGGCGGGGGCGTTCTCCAGCCTCCGGAGATCTCTTGGAAGGGAATCGTGGGGGAGGGCGTGCCGTTCAGACAGTCGTCACCCCCTTGGGGCATTCCCCGCCCCCCGGCGGAGTTTGGAGGTAGATTCGGGGTAACCGCGGCAACGCTGATGGGAAAACTTCTGTCTCGGCGGCCCCAAATTCTGGAAGTCTGGGGCTCGGGGACTTTCACAAGGTCTGCCGGCTTACTGCGAAGCCTTTTCCACATTAAAGGTGGAGAT
The DNA here is from genome assembly GCF_039906515.1 of Pseudorca crassidens. NCBI lineage: Eukaryota > Metazoa > Chordata > Mammalia > Artiodactyla > Delphinidae > Pseudorca > Pseudorca crassidens. The sequence continues at coordinate 79,585,190 of NC_090310.1, read as the reverse complement.
CTGAATGGGGAACGGGGCCGTGGTCGTTTTGAGTTTGGGGTTCATTTTAATTTTCTTGTTGAAGACAGCCTTTTTCAAGTCCATGGTTTCGCCCGGAGCATTGTTTCCCAAAGTGTGGACCAGGGACTGAGCGCAAACCAGCCACCTGGGAGCTCGAGCGATTACTTAAAAAAAGAAAAAAGGACAAAAAAAAAAAAGAAAAGAAAAGCTCTTTGCGCCCCACCCATCAGGTGGCGGGGTGGGCTTGAGGGGAGGAGGGCGGCCTTATCCTGGGCGATTCTGATGCACGTAAAGTTTGAGAACCCCTGGCACCTAGTAAGCGTTTAGCTTGTTTGCTGTTACTGTTTACAAGTTTGGAGACATTGGTTTCCAAACTTGGCTGTGTATTCCATGCATAACTTGTGAAAAGCGCAGATTTCCCGAAACCTCAGCCGGCATTCAGCCCACCACCATTATGACTCAGTATCTCCGAAGTGGGGCTCAGACGTGGCCATATTTAAACAACCCCCCACCCCCGGCCCGCCCCCTTATTCTGATGTGGAGACAGGTTTGGAGAACTTTGCAAAGATAAAGGAATTCTTTTTGTTGGTGATACGCACAAATTGTGCCCGTTGTTTGTTACTGGGTCTCAATTAATACAGATTTTCGGAGGGGATACTTTCAAATTCAAATAGGGCACCTCAGTAATAACCTAACCAGGTGACATGCTGGGGGAGGGGATCCCTGTGCTGGCCTTTTACAAGCACCATCTCATTTAATCCTCATAACCATCATATGAAGCAGAAACTTCTCCCCATTTCTTCCTGGGTATCAGTCCTATTTGATCATTAAGGAATCCTCAGCGATGCAATCACTACATCTCTTGATTCCTTGTCTTCCTCTTAGCTTGGGCACCTTAGTAGCTACAGGAAGGCAGTGTTCCAGAGGAGAAGAAAAGTGTCCATTCCTTCCATCCATTGATTTCGGTGTTTGCAAGATGGCTTATAAAACATTACCATGCTCAGCCCAGAGGATCTCTTCATAGCAAGTCAACCAAATTGTATTTCTGCACAGAGATGTCTTGTCTTGGTTGGAAGGGGGAAATTGGATGTAAAGCAAATATTTTATAAATTTTCCAAAAAAGATTATGATGCATGGATGCCAACCATATGTGTACAAAGGTAGTTCTCGTACTGTTTAGACTGGGGAAAATTGGGAATAATATACAAATCTTATAGCTACTGAGAAATTATGAGGCTTGGAAAACATGGAATAATGTGTTGTCATTAAATAATTATTTTATAGAGATTTTAGTGATATAGCACAATGCTTGTGTGATAGCATGTGGGAAAAAGATTAATTTACAATGCACTAGGATCTTAAATAATTTTTAACTGAAAATGAATGGAAGAAAATATTTTGTAATGTTCATGGTATGCGTGGGTGGAAAGATTGTGAGTGATAGCCCTCCTTGCTTCTTCTCTTCCAAATTTTCTGTTATAAACCTGAGTTTCCTTGTAATAAGGCAAAGAAATTTTTTAAAATAAAAAGGTAGTCATATTGGTTAGAGACTTATTAATTGTATTTCTTTATTTAACAAACATTTATATAGCACTTTCTAATATAGTGCCAGGACTGTGGTAAGTGCTTTGCAAATGTTAATACAGTATTAACTCTTTGTATTATTACTATTGTGAAATAACGCCTCTGTCAGTTAGGAATGAATTTTGGTTACAAGTAACAAAACTGAACTATACTGGCCTAATGAGAAGTCTAGAATTGGTTGATTCCAAGGTTGATTCAGGGGATCCGTGAAGTAAGCTCTTGTAGAGATCTTAGCATTTATCTCATGGTTATAGTGTGGCTGCAGAAGCCCCTGGCATCACATCTGCATTCAAGGCCAGAAGAAGAGGTGGACAGTGTTAACCATGTCAGATCCCTTTTTATCATGAAAGCCACACTTTTCCCAGAAGCTCCTCCAGCATTGTGCTGGAGGGGTTCCCAAGTATGTAGTGGGCCAAGATTATTTAGACTAGTGGTTCTCATAATGGGATAGGGGGCTGGAATAGTGGGGGCATTAGTTTTCATAATGACTGGGAAGTACGACTACCTTTTAGTTGGGGTAGGAGATGGCTGCTGGTCCTTTGACGTGTAGGGTAGCCCTGCCCATTGGAGAACCTTCTCACATAAAATACCACTAGTGCCCCTGTAGGCAATGACCAGGAGCATCACTTGGGTCTGGGTACGTTGCTGCTAGGGCAGAACTGGGATTCTGTTTGCAAGAAGAGGGGAATGGAATAGATATTGGGCCAGCAACTAGCTATGTCTGCCGCCATGCCCTTTTTTTTTTTTTTTACCATGAATCTGGTTTGTGTTGTAATTTCAAGCTGTTTGGAATTAATCTGTGACTTCCCCTATGTCCCATGGAGTTCCAGGTGGCACAACAGTGCTGGTTGAGCTGACTCCCGACATCCACATCTGCGGCATCTGCAAGCAGCAGTTTAACAACCTGGACGCCTTTGTAGCTCACAAGCAGAGTGGCTGCCAGCTGACCGGCACATCTGGGGCGGCGCCCAGCACGGTACAGTTTGTATCAGAGGAAACGGTGCCTGCCACCCAGACTCAGACCACCACACGAACCATCACCTCTGAGACCCAGACGATCACAGGTATGGCTGGGGGATGGGGGAGTCACTTAGAGTTGGCCTGGCTATGTCCCGAACGCCTCCACAGAACTTGTTAAAAATATAGATACTCAGGGCCAACCCCCTAGGGTTGCTGATTCATTATTTTTAACAAGCTCCACTGGGAAGCCAGCTGCCCAGCCAGGTTTGGGAACCGCTAGGTTAAAACATTAAGTGGTAGCAGTTATAAATTGTTCTCATGTGGTAAACAAAACAAACAGACAAAAAACAGGTTTCTAAAACAAAAACCTATATACTACGAAAAAAATACTCGCAGGAAATGGTAAAAAGGAAAAGGTGGTAATTTGGGGTGGTGGGAGTATGTGTATGATTCCTGAATTTGCATTATTTGTCTAAAGGGACAAAAAAAATGTTTAAATTTTTTTTTTTTAGTTTTTAAATCTATAAACAGGCATTGATGCCTCCCCTCCCTTGTGCTACCAACCAGGAAAACAGAAAAGTTCATCCTAGTTCTTGGTTGTGTCCAAAATAAATTGCAAATGAATGTAAAATTTAAATGTGCAGCATGAAACTGCAGAAGTTCTAGAGTAAAAATTATACACACACAGAGACCCACACACACACACACACACACACACACACACAGAGACCCCCCCCCACACACACACACAGACACACACACACACACACACAGACCCAAACACACACACACACACACACACAGAGACACACACACACACACACACACACACAGAGACACACACACACACACACACACACACAGAGACCCAAACACACACACACACAGAGACACACACACACACACACAGAGACCCACACACACACACACACACACACACAGAGACCCCCCCCACACACACACACACAGAGACCCAAACACACACACACACACACACACACACACACACACACACACACACACACACACACACACACACACACACACCCCTATACTTATACCTATATAATCTGCCTTATGGGACCAGACAGATTACTTTAAAAATAGGAAGTAAGCCATTTTTGAGATAGTTGGTAGACACACTGCTGGATCCAGTGGGGAAATGGAAAACGTATTTGTTAGCTAAAGGCATTCCAATTTTTAAGTTAAAAATTATATTTATGGGCTTCCCTGGTGGCGCAGGGGTTGAGAGTCCGCCTGCCGATGCAGGGGACGCGGGTTCGTGCCCTGGTCCGGGAGGATCCCATATGCCGCGGAGCGGCTGGGCCCGTGAGCCGTGGCCGCTGAGCTTGCGCGTCCGGAGCCTGTGCTCCGCAGCGGGAGAGGCCACAGCAGTGAGAGGCCCGTGTACCGCAAAAAAAAAAAAAAAATTATATTTATTAATACTGTGCCTGCCAAGGAAGACAGGTTGTGGGATCCCTCCCCCAAAAGAAAAAGAATCATGTGATGAGGTTGTAAATAAAGCTACCATTTTTCCAAAGGAAAAACAATGTATAAAAATGTCTAAAGACAACTGGGGACAAAATAGCAGCGTGTGTGTGACTAAGGCCTAATGTCCCTCATATATAAAGAACTCCTAAAATTCAATAAAAGAACCAAGCAGAAAAGTCAGCAAAGGGCAACAGATGATGTTCAAGAGCCACTAAACATAAAAGGATGCTCCATTGCCTTAGTAGTTAAAGAAATGCAAATCAAATACTGCTTTCCTTTACTTTCTGGAGATGTAAATTCATATAAACTGGGCAATTTTGTGATATCTTTCAATCTTTAAATCTTACATTTAAAATCTTCTAAATTTTAAAATGTACAGAAACATGTTTACCCAGTAAGCGCACTTCTAGGTATTTATCCTATAAAACTTGATAAACAAATGTACATGGGTATTTGCTTAACTTACATACTGTAAAGAAAATGGAACCTTTGTATGTATATGTCAAGAGGAAATTAGGTGAATAAATACCAGAGATGAATAGTGAATAGTAATCTAGTAATTTATTAGATGAATAAATTCAGACAGTGGAATGTGACTTAGCATTGAAAAGAGAAGCTAGATCTCTGTACAGACATAGATTCTCAAGGTAAGTGTAAAAAAGCATATATATGCATACATACATAGTATTATATTCACGGAAAGCTGCTAGAACAGGAATGAAGCGAGTAATGTTAACGAGAGAAGTAAGCTGTGCATAAGGCATTAGGGAATGGTGAGGACTGTGGTAAAGTAGAGAAAGCTGCTCTTTGGATCCAGTCATATTTGGGTTTTTCTGAGAAACTGAAAAATGTAAAACTTCCAAAATTTTAAAACTTTGTTGGCCAAACAGGATACATCTGTGAGCCTGATTGAGCACACCAACAGCTTCTGACTTGTTCTCAATGTTTTGCAAGCAGTTAATCTGGAGCCGAGGTGTGGAGAACATCTGAAGTGGGGGTACCAACTTTCGCCCTATCGGTTGTACATTGGTGTGTTGTCTGAATTTTTCAGCAGCAAGCAAAATTTTGTGGTTGTTTCCTTAATGCCTCCAAAATAATGTTTCTGCTGAATTCCTTAAGCATTGAAATATAATTGATCACGTCACAAACTTTAGTAGGATTACCTTGAGGTCTTCCCACTTTCTCCCGAATTTATTTTAATTCTCATTTTAAAGGAAGTCACCAAGAAAATGTTAAAACTGAAAACCACCTTAGAGTTGAGCCTGGTACAACCTTCTCATTTTACAGCTGGACAAAGTAATGCTGCAAGTGGGTATGAGGCGTGGCCAGGGTCCCACCACAGGTTCAAGACGGTCCTGGGACTTAAGTGCTTTGGCCCTTACCCTCGTGGTCTTCTCCCTGAAGAATCCGTGTTGGGTTCCCTATCCTCAAACACAAACTCCCAGTAACCCCACACACTAGGTGTGAAGCCTGGGACACAAGGCCCCAGCGTGAGGAGACCTCAAGGCCTACACTTTATTGGTGGCCATTGCATCCTTCTGGGTTCCGAGCCTTTGCTTATGCTGTTCCCTCTGCCTAAAATACCTTTCCTGCCTGCCTGACACCAGCTCAACCTCAAAACTTTAAGGTTCATGACAGACTGCACACAGAGGATCTGGCTCATCTCAGGACATTCCCCTCCCCTCTGAATTGCAATAGCCTTGATGATGTCCTTTCTGTTTTCCAAATGTGCCACATTTCCTCAAGCCTGGGAGCCTTTGTATGTGTTGTTCCCTCTGCCTGGAACTGACTCAATTCTTATGCGTGTGTCAGAGCTGGGCTTAAAGGCATTTCCTCAAAGAGCCCCTCTTTGACAACACACATGCATGCTCACGGTTCTCCCAGACCAGGTCAAGTCCCAGTACTTAAATGATTATTTGCAGAACAAACTTCAAGGTCTGTCCCATCGCTGAACCTTAAGCACCATGAAGTCAGGAGCTGCACCCCTCGTGTTCACCGTGGATCCCCGGCACCATATTCTTTGTGGAGTGAATGCACAGTTGCCCAAATCTCACATCTATCAGTGAAGCTGACCCCACACCAAATAACTGCCCCTTCTTTTGTCCTAGTTCTTTGCTCAGAGATGTTCACCCTCCTCTTAGCATTTCCACTACCCTGCCGCCATTCACTCTGGCCATGCCTCAGTTTTGCCAACTGCCCTGTACGCTCAGGCCAGGCCTGGAGCCCTCTTTGTGCCCAGCTCATGGTGGTACCTACTGCACAGAGTTGACAGGAGCTCCAAGCTCCAGAGACGGACTGCTGGACATTTATCGCAGTCTGCCATCCTGGCCTGTGAACAAGTCGCTTACTCTGCTTAATTTTCCTCATCTGTAGAAAGGGGTTATAATGGTTCTTAATACTATTAGGTAGTAGAATTAGGTTCCTAATTCATACCTAATATCATTGGGTTATTGTGAGGACGCTGCAGTAATCCACGTAAAGGACCTGGGACAGTATCTCAATAAACGACCGCTTTTACTCATGCAGAGATTAACGCGTGGGGTGAGATTTGCAGGATACCGAGTCTCTGCCGGATCCAGCTGCTCTCCCTGACTGCGCCTGCATTTCTGCCACAAAACAAGCAGAATCTTGCTTTTTTTCCCTTTCTTTAACACTAGTTTGGTTTTCTGGGCCCAACTTCCCCCAGGTTTGGGCTTCAACGTTGCATAGCCGCAGTTTCCAGACCTACCTATGGACCAGGATCCCAGGGGAGCTTGTTAAAGATACTGGTGCCTGGGCTGCACCTCTGAACCCGAATCGCTGAGGCTTACGCATCTGCATTTTTAACAAGCACCTGGGGGATTCTGGGCCTCGACCCAGTTGGAGGGTTGCTCACTGCCCTAAGTCACAGTCTGACCCCTCACCCTGGCAGATTCCTCCAGATACCCACACCCAGTTATTGTCCTGGGCAGTTTGTCCCTCTTCAGTCCTTGATTGAACGAAACCCTCCCTCACTCAGCTCCTATGTCTTGTCTCAGCCCAGTAATAGTTGGATGTAAAGTAAAGTTTATTCTCTGCTAGCTTTGAAAGCTGCCTACAGTTTGGCAGTTAATTTAAGAACTTTTCTATAAAAGCAGTAAAATTAGATATTGATGCTGGCAAAAAAAAAAAAAAAATTAGCATTCTATGTGCATTTTCTAAGTTCACGGCTTAAAATCCTGGGGCTTTGGAGTCAGGTCCCCAAGTTTGGTCTTGACTGCACAGGGCCTTAGGAGCTGTGTGACCGATGCAAATTATAATAGCTCCTGGTGTCTCGTTTTTAAAGTGGGGACAAGAATAAATAGAAAGGCTACAGAATTTGGTAGTGAAGAGTCTAAGGTCCTGAGCCAGACTGCCTGGGTTCAAATCCCAGCTGCATCACTTGCTAACCAGGTAACCTTGGGCAGGTGACTTAGGGTTTCAGTGTCTTCGTTTCCCCAGCTGTAAAATGGAAGTGATGGTGGTTCTCAACCTCAGAGGGTCCCAGCCGGGCTGCCGTGGGCACCTACATGGAAGACACTTAGAGCTGTCAGGGTTAGCTCTCATTACTTACCCAATCAGGGGCTGTGACAATTAAATGAAACAGCACACGGAAAATTTTGCACAGGGCCTGGCTCATGGCAAGCCCCCAGCCAATATGAGTTGAATTATCACTGGACCTAGAATGATCTTTCCCACCTCTTCTTAATTCCCTTCCCTAAGTCTCTTGCTTAATTCCCACTTTTTTAGGTCCCAGGTTAAAAGTCACCTCCACCTAGAAGCTACCTATGATTTCTCCCTCCCCCCCACCGCCCCCCACCCCTAAGGTTAGGTTCTTCTTAATTCCCTTCCCTAATTCTCTTGCTTAATTCCCACTTTTTTAGGTCCCAGGTTAAAAGTCACCTCCACCTAGAAGCTACCTATGATTTCTCCCTCCCCTCCACGGCCCCCCACCCCTAAGGTTAGGTTCATCACTGCTTCCTCACCTAACACATATCACAGTTGCAATTAATTTGTTATTTCGTAACAAGCGGTCTTTAGCCAGAAAAGTAAATTCAGGTGCTCCTAGGGATCAGGCAGTGGCAGCAAATGCAACAGCGGATGCACTGTGATGGAGAGTGGGCAGGCCTTTGGACAATAAGCAGAGGAGGAGGAAAGCAGCCCCTGAGAGCCAGGAGGCAGCATCAGCTGGGCCTTGGTGTTGCTGGGAGCTGGGCTGACTCTCGCTGGTGGGTCGTGCTGTTCTCCTGGTGAACGCAAACAGGTTCACAGAATGTCTGCAGGAGACAGGGCCACTCTGACTGTGGTGGGACAGAATGAAGACAGACCCCTCTGTCATCACACCTGAGCCACGGGATACCAGACATCCCCTCCTCCCCCACTGAGCTGAGTGACACTGCTGCTTTACCTACTACGGCTTTACCTTCTGTGCTTCTCAGTAATAGTCGCTAAGATACCAAATCATAGACTTGTCCCCACCTCCTGACAGCCTCCAATGCAGGCTTCCGTGAACTGTCCCCCCAAAATCATCTAACATGAGCCCCAAACCTCTAATACTCTTTAGGTCCTTTCTAACACCCTCTTACTGAGACCCTCCACGGCTCGCGTGGTATGAAGTTACCTTCGTTATAATGACTAATCAACCTATCCAACTACAGGTGTGTCCCTGGTGGTCTTTGGCCAGAGGTCATTGACCTAGGGAAACCCACCTAGTTGATTTTGAAAGCCTTAAAAAAAAATTCTGAGGGCTCAGTTTGGCCTGTGGGCCCCCAACTAGTAGTTTAATATCTAGTTTACTAGACTGTAAATCTCCTTGGAGCAGGAACTAATCAGTCTTGTTTTCCTGCCACCCAGCACCAGGCCTGGCACATCCTAGGCACTCAGTAAAACAGTTACCAAATGAATGCAGGAAAGGGCAGCTGTAAGGATTAACTTCATTAAATGTGCATGAAGTTCATGGCGTGGCACCTGCCCCAGCATCAGGGCCCCGTGAGGGCAGCTCTGGGACTGTCGTGTGCCAGATGCTGGAGCCGAGCTAATGGAGATGCTTCCCGTGGAGAATTCCAAGCTCATCAGGGAGGGGAGGAGAATTTAGTTGTAAGACATACAAACCCAGCCATCTGTGACAAGTACAGCCTTGTGCAGAGAGTTCATGGAGTAGATTGGTCCCAATGGGGAAAGCCAAGGGAAGAAATGATGAGTGAGATCGAATGTATAATAGGCCTTGAAAACCTCACCTGCCTTGGGGAGGAAGATGGGGGGGCACTTCCTCCTGGTGGTCTGGAGGTGGAGAAGCTGATATTGCTTCTGAAGGCGAGATCTGATAACAGTGGCAGGAGATGACACGGGGAGTATGGGGTAGCAGCCCTGCTTTGATCTGGCCTTTATTGTGAAGAAGCTGGGGAGCCGTTGAAGGTTGCCGAGCGTGTGAGTAATTAGTAAGGCAAACGATGTAATGATTTGCCTGGAGAATCTGGCAATAATAATAATAGCTAATTCTCATGTACTGCTCATTATGTGCCGTGTACTTTTTTTTTTTTAATACTTAGCCGCGTTGGGTCTTCATTGCTGCACGTGGGCTTTTTCTAGTTGCAACGAACGGGGGTACTCTTCGTTGTGGTGCACGGGCTTCTCATCGTGGTGGCTTCTCTTGTTGCTGAGCACGGGCTCTAGGCACGTGGGCTTTAGTAGTTGTGGCACGGGGGCTCAGTAGTTGTGGCTCGCAGGCTCTAGAGCACAGGCTCAATAGTTGTGGTGCATGGGCTTCGTTGCTTTGCAGCATGTGGGAACTTCCCGGACCAGGGCTTGAACCCGTGTCCCCTGCATTGGCAGGCGGATTCTTAACCACTGCACCACCAGGGAAGCCCGCCATGTACTTTTTAAATACTCTATATATGAAGTAGTTTTTCACGACTTAAATTGTTATGAATTTAAATTTTACATTTCATTTTAAAAATTAACTTTTCACAACATAAATTACGTACTAAGAATTATTATCCCCATTTTACCCATAATGAACTAAAGCACAGAGGAATTAAATACCTTGACCAAGGTGACAGAGCCAGAAAGGGGCAGAACGGGGCCTGAAAGCCAGGCTACCTGGCCGAGGAATCTGCATTTGACTGCACCACATCACCCCTTAGGAAAGTCCTCATTGCAGTGTTTCTCAAAAGAACCACATGGAGCTTTGGTGAAAAATGCAGACACCCAGCCCCCTCCCTTAAGTGTACCATCTGGGTGGATCTGAGCAGTGTCCTGGGAATCTGGACCAGCCAGTGAGGGCTTGGGTCAGTTCAGGTGCTTTCGGTTGCTCTTAACAGCACTAAACTACAAGAGGGCTGGATTGTAAAACATTCTTTACCTCAGGACACGAACGGCAGGGCAGACCCGGGGTCTTTGCATCTTCTTGCTGTCCTCGGCAGTAGTCCTCCTCATGGCCACAAGGGGACTGCTGCTGCTGCTTTCAGCCTCAAGTCTTCACTCAGCCCTGCGCATGGATGGGGAAAGGGGCGGCTTCGCTTTACCTGAGAGGAAATGCTTCTCCAGAAATTCTAGATCCCATTGGCTAAGATGCCCCGTTCCACTGTCTTGGAAGAAGCCAGGCCAGCAAGGGACAAGGAGGAAGGGCTTAGCAGTGGAATCCAATCCCGAGGCCCCTCTGGACAGCCACACTCCTGCCACTACTCTGTTAGAATAGTCTAGAGCAGGAGTTCTCAAAGCTGGTATGCAGAAGAATTACATGGAAAACTTGTTAAAAATCAGCTATAAATATACCCAGACTATACCTAGATCTCGGCATCAGAATCTTTGGTACATGATCAATTTTGAGAACCACTGGACCAGTAGGAGAAAGACAAGAAAGGATGGAAATCTTTCAGTGGCAGTGTCAGGCACGTAGGTGCTTCTTTTTTCAGAATGAAAGTCCATGTCAAGCCGCGTATCTTCGCCCCAATTCCTAATTCCAGGGCAAGGGGGTCTGATTGGTCCAGCGTTTGTGCAGGTGTCTACTTCCTAACCAATCAGCTGTGGCAGAGAGAGGGGGTGAGGGTCACCCTTGGGACGGGGGACAGATGGGCTGATGTGCTGGGGCAGGTGTGGACCACATTCAGGAAAACCCTTTGGAAGAACATGAGAAGACTTTTCCTTACAGAGAGAGGTGGATTTTTCTCCCAGCAGGTGAATTCTGAGTTTGCATTTGAATCAAGACCCCTAAGTGTGAGTCCTAATAAGCATGGCCTATACTGGAAGAAACAGGAACAAACAAACAATAGATTTGACGATATGACAATGAAGCAATTTCCTTAATCTGTAAAGATCGGGTCTTCCCCGGTGACTTAGTGGATAAGAATCGACCTGCCAATGCAGGGGACACGGGTTTGATCCCTGGTCCAGGAAGATCCCACGTGCCGCGGAGCGACTAAGCCCGGGTGCCACAACTACTGAGCCTGTGCTCTAGAGCCCGCAAGCCACAACTACTGAGTCTGCACACCACAACTACTGAGCCTGCCCTCCAGAGCCCACGTATTGCAACTACTGAGCCCACGAGCTACAACTACTGAAGCCTGCATACCTAGAGCCCGTGCTCTGCAACAAGAGAAGCCACCAAAATAAGAAGCCCATGCACCGCAACGAAGAGTAGCCCCCACTCACCGCAACTAGAGGAAGCCCGCGCGCAACAGTGAAGACCCAACGCAGCCATAAATAAATAAATCTGTAAAGATCATTTACAAGTCAATGAGAAAAACGTAAAAATTCAATAGAAAAAAAAAGAGCTAATAGCATGAATAGGCAGTTCATAAAGAAGGTATATGAATGAATAAAATATGGTGGAAAAGAGATTCATCTTCACCAATTATTAATGAAACGCAAATTAAACTAAAATGATCTCATTTTGTCCTGTCAAATAGTCTGTGTGATAGCCAAGGTGAAGGGGAGAATGTACATTGATGTAGATTTTCTGGAAGGATCTCATAATTATGAATCACCAAGCAATAAAATGACCATTCCATTTTGACCTGGTTCTTCAGCTTACAAGGAAGGTATCGAGAGAAACTAGAGATAAGTTAAAATTTTTGGATAGGTATTATTTATAAAGGTAAACACCTAAAAACCAACTCATTGTCCAAAACGGGGGAATGGTCAATTTAACTGTGACAACCAACATGATGGCGTATTATGTAGCCATAAGAAATTGTGTTTTGGGTGGATGATAACGTGGCAGAATGCTTTCACATAGCAAAATTGTTTAATAAAATTGCTTAATTGTTTAATAAAAAAGAAAAGAATACAAAACAATTTAAGCCATGACTCCAGTTTTATACTTTTAAAATCTATATACAAAGGCTACGTTAGCCATTTGGTCCATCATTAATTCAACCAATGTTCTCTGAGCCCCTGCACTGCCAGTGTCTGTGTGAGGTTCTGGGAAACAGTGATGGAGAGAAACAGGTGTTGTCCTCACCTGGCTCATCCAACCAAAGGAGGAGAGGATGGTCATTAAATACTTTCCCAAATAACTAATTACAGTAGAGATAAGTACTTTGGGGGAAAAGTACAGTATTTAATGAGCATATCATGCAAGGGGGTATACTGCCATATGGGGACAGCCCTGGGCAGGTTTTCTTCTCTACACTTTTCTGTACTCCCTAGATTTTCTACCATTGGTGTTTACTTTTGTTTTGAAAAAATAATACATTTTTAATTTTAAAAAAGAGAAAAGGTTTTTAAAAATGGAGTTTTTAAGTCAAAGAAGAGAAGCGAGAAGCAAAGTGGCTTGGGAGACGTGGAATCTTCAGCTATTTGAAGAACAGTTTTGTGGGAGGAGCTACAGTTGGCCCATGTGAGCCCAGCGGGTCTAGGACACCAGTGGGTCCCAACCACAGAGAGAGATTTTGGTTCCCTGTGAAATTCATGTGACATTCTTACTTTTTAAGCAACAACATGAGTGAATAACTGAACACCCAAGGTGCTCCTGCTACAGACCAGGACTGCATAGAACAAACCGCGTGTTTCAGATACGCACCTGGGCACACGGGCAAGCCAGGGAGAGCCCCGGGGGCAAAAACAAAACCAAAGGCCGGTGTGAGGCTGTGAGCTGCTGGGGGTTGTTGGGGGAGGGCTGGGGGAGCTGATCTCACTAAGCACTGGACTTGATTATAAGAGCCATTGAGAACATTCTCCCCTGGGGATAGGTCATGCCTCTGCTGGAAGCAGTTCCCCCCTCAGCAGATCTGGGTGTTTGGGGTTGACCCTGCTGCCTTCACTTCTGCTGGACACTCAGATTCCCCAAGGCCACTGCCACTATTTATGCCAAATCTGAAGACAGACAAGGGACCCCCCCCACACACCAATTGATCCCTGCATTTGGGTGCCTGACTCCCTATGCTTCCTGCCGCCTCCCTCAAGACACCAAAAGCACAGGCAACAAAGGCAAAAATGGGCACGTGGGACTGCATCGAACTTCTGTGCATCTAAGGAAACAACCAGCAGAACGTAAAGGCAGCCTACTGGATGGGAGAAAATATTTGCAAGCCATATATCTGAGAAGGGGTTACTATCCAGAATACTGTCGTGTTTCCACTTTGCCGTGACTCACCACGAAAGGGATGCTGAGGCTTACGGTGGAGGGGCAGGTGGACAGTTAGGGGACGAAGCCCCATCGATCTCCCTGGAGGGCGGGAATCCCAGGCTCAGGATCATTCAGGACCCAGCACTTACCTCCCCAGGAGGGTTACGGACTCCACAGCTGAGCTGAGCCGTAGGGAGGGCCTGGCCACTGTCACAACCCCTCCCCACCCCAGCGTCTTCCAGCCTTTTTTGTTCAAAAAGTGGTAGAGCAGAAAGCTGGGAAGTCATGGTAGCGTGAACAGCCATCCTCGTTTTAGCACTGAAGGTCCTGTATCCCGGGGAACCCTCAGTCCCAGGCAAACGAAGGCAGTTGGTCTCCCTGAGTCTTGATCATATTCCTGTTGAAAGTTTGATGCCCAGTTCTGCTCAAGGGTAGTAACTCACATTTATTAAGACTCAGCTGTGGACATATCCTGTGCTACTGATGCTCTCATGAAACTTTGCAATAACCTTATGAAGTGGGCACAGTGATTATCCCCACTTACAGGCAAGAAAACGGAGGCTCAGAGAAGTCACGTGACTGGCCTGAGGTCCCACACCTAGGAAGTAGCTGAACCTAGACTTTTATCAGTTCAAAGGTACATTGTAACATCTGAAATGGGGGTGCACCTTGGAATCAAGGAGATAGCTGCCAGCCAAGAGGCAGTCACCAGAAAATTGTCTTCGCGCGCTGGGAAACCTTGATTGCATTGTCATTGATCACTTTTTTTGTCACTTTGGCAGAGTTGTGTGCATTTTTTGATGCTACATTTGTTGGGTTTCATTGCTGTTTGAAATGTCTTCTGCGATATTGCAGGATGATTCAGATAGAAGATGAAAAGTAACTGTGCCCAGAAAGATCTGGAAACAGTAGCAGCGGGTCAGTTTGATATTAATGAAGCAAATATTTGTTGCTGGAGGAACAACTGTAGTTTTTGCAAAGCAACAACCAAGAAAGATGGAGTCCCTCAATTAGACAAAGCTGGGTTAAGGTTTGCTGCTGAGATGCCTGGAAAAGGATCCCTTACACCAGTGGTTCTCAAACTTGAGCCTGTATCAGAATCACGTGGGCAGCTTGTTAGATTGCTGGGTCCACCTGAGAGTTTCTCATTCAGTAGGTGGGGGTGGGGCCCGAGAATTGCCTTTGTAGCAAGTTCCTAGGTAAGTCCAGCGCTGCTGGCTGGGGACCATGCTTTGAGAACCAAGCAGAGCAGAGGAAGCAGGAGCAATAGCTAATCCCGCAGAGTAGATGAAACATCTCAACAAGAGGCAGGTGTGCTTGGTTAATGCATCAAAGAGACTTGGTGTGAAGATGGAACATGAGTTTGTCAGACTCTTTCGGCCAGCTTTAATCAAAAGCCACTTCCCCCGACATATTTCAATTGAGGAAAATGGAAACCATGATTTTGCTCAAATACCAAATACTGATAGAACCCAGCTATTCTTTGACATGCATTGGAATGAAGTTGTCATTGCCAAAGGTGCCCAAGGAGTACAGGTCAGGAACCTGAGTTTCCTATCAAGTATCCGAAGAAATCTAAAAGAATTCATTCAACGAATACTATAAAATGTCTAAGGAATATCTATACATATATAAATACCTAAGGAATATGAAAACATTGCATTATAATGTGTTGAATAGACAACTTTTAAAAATTTATTGTGTGTAAAATAATGCTGCATCTTACAGTCTATAACATCTTAGATTCAAAGAAAGATGATGTTTGTTTTAAGAGAAACTGTAATTAACACCTCAAACCTGTGGAGGGAGTATTACTGCTTCAGGCAAAGCCAAAATAGGGAGTAGTGTCAGGCCCAGGTTGATTTAAAGAAGTGTACTCTGTAAGTACAATGGCAGAAATGTCAAAGGTGGTGCCTCAGTGACTGAGGTTTGGAAACAGAAGATGACGTTGGCTCTCAAAGCCATCATTAGGGCCTCTCAGCCTGACAAGTTCATCTAATGAACAGGCCCCGTGGTTGTATTTACTCCTATTTGAAGCCACATCTCCATGTGACGATTACATGTAATAAAGGAAGAAAGAAAATACATATTCCCAAACCATAAATTTAATTAACAAAATAGTCAAAAGAACTATGATTGAAAAAAAGAAAAAAGAAATTTGAGACTGCCTGTTTTACCTGTTATAATGACAAGGTTAAAGACAAAGATGATAAAGATGTTTGATCTCCTTTTTATTGTTTTTTCCTCAAAATTTCAGTAAGAATACAAGGTTTGTTTGTTTGTTTTAGGAGTACTTGTGTTAAAAAGTATTTATGTTTAGAGAGTATTTGTAGTTTTGCCCAGAATTCCTTCAATCAGTTCCTTTCCAGTTGTTTGTTAGGATTTTGTGATAAAGCTTATGAAAGTAATGCTTTTGGCTGAAGTTAACAGAAAACCTACCTGGTAAATGGTAGGGACATTTCTTTTTTATTTAGTAAGTCTAGATTTGAATGGTTTTCAGGGCTCTGGCTCAACATCTGGTTTTCTTGCTCTCCCTTTATGGTTACAGAATGACTGCCACAGATCCAGACATCACGTCCTCACTCCAGCATGTCCAAAGACAGAAAGTGGGGCAACCAGGGCAGCAAGAATGAGCTTTCCTCAACTACCTCTCTTTCTGCCCCCACCTTTTCTTCAAGTCAGGGAGAAAATCTTTTCCAAAAGCCCTGCAGCAGATGTTCTCTAGAGTCTCATGGGCTAGAACGGGGTCACATGATCACTCCTAAGCAGCAAGGGAGACTGGGAAAGCAATATTAGCATGTTCATTCTCTACAAAGGAAGGTGGGCAAAGGGAATATCTATTGGGTATTCATATTATGAAAATTAATAATCATCATATCTTTTAGTTTCAGCTCCAGAATTTGTTTTTGAACATGGCTATCAAACATATCTGCCCACAGAAAGCAACGAAAACCAGACAGCCACTGTCATCTCTCTCCCTGCCAAGTCACGAGCCAAAAAGCCCACAGCCCCAACTGCTCAGAAGAGGCTTAACTGTTGCTATCCAGGTAAAGGCAGCATATTGTCCTACTTTTGTAGAGAATGTGACATTTAACAGGTCCAGGACTCGAACTCGTGAATTCCTGACAACTGGACGTAGATGTGCTCCAAACTGCTTGGCTTAAAAAAATCAACCCACAGCATTTGCATCATCACATATGACCTGTCTCTCACTGTCTCTGGTCACCATGCACTGGGCTCTAAGACTTTTATAGCCATGGGCCTTTCTTTGAATGGGACTAGTGAAGATTTAAGATTACTGTGAATTTTTCTTTCTGTGCTGTAACTTAGGAAGACATCCAGAAAAATTATTCCTTCCTTACTTTAAAAAAAAGAAAAAAGAAACCTTTAGGGGGCTTCCCTGGTGGCGCAGTGGTTCAGAGTCCGCCTGCCAATGCAGGGGACATGGGTTCATGCCCCGGTCCGGGAGGATCCCGCATGCCGCGGAGCGGCTGGGCCCGTGAGCCATGGCCGCTGAGCCTGCGCGTCCGGAGCCTGTGCTCCGCAATGGGAGAGGCCACAGCAGTGAGAGGCCCGCGTACCGCAAAAAAAAAAAAAAAACCTTTAGGGAAGGCAAGGAAAATTTCAGACTTAAGGAAAAGTTGCAAAAATAGCACAGAAAATTTCTGTGTACCTTTCGTCTGGATTTCCCAAATATTAACATACTATGTTTGCTTTGTTATTCTTTCTATATATACATATATTTCCCCCAAAGTTGCAGACATGATATCCCTTTACCCCTAAGTACCTCAATGTACATTTCCTAGAAACAAGAATATTCTTTTATATAACCACAGTACAATCATCAATATCAGGAAATTAACATTTATACATACTATTATCAAACTGCTGACCTTATTAAGATTTTACCAGTTGTCTCACTAATGTCCTCTGTATCAAAAGGAAAACTGGTCCCGGATCCAGTTCATAATACACATTGCATTCAGTTTTCATGTGTCTTTAGTTTCCTTTAATCCTAAGCTTTTGTCTTTCGTGACCTTTGACAGTTTTGCAAAGCACAGGCCAGTTATTTCATATTGAATAAAATGTTCGTCACTTTGGGTTTGTCTGATGTTTCCTCATGATCAGATGTAGGTGAAGCAATTTGAGCAGGAAGTACAGACGAGATATTATGTACTTGGTACCTGGTATCAGGAGCATACTGATACCTGTTGGTCCCATTACTGTGGGATTAACTTTCATCACTTGGTTAAGGAAGTTTCTGCCAGGCTTCTCCATTCTAAAGTGACTGTGTTTCCCTCTGTCATTGATTTTTCCTTGCCTTTTCTTAAGGTTGCCAGTTCAAGACTGCCTATGGCATGAAGGACATGGAGCGTCATTTAAAAATCCACACAGGTAAGTGGTTCACACACATCCCTTCTCTGTGCTGGGAGCTGGGGATCCGGACAAGTCAGACACATGATATGATGCAGAACCTCACTGGTCATCATGGGAATACAAACACAAATGAAATAAAAACGAGATGCTGTTTCTACACGTGATTTTGGCAGAAAATGTTTAGAGCAATAAAATCCAGTGCTGGAACAGATATGAGAAAACTTAGAAGTGGAAATGTGAACTGGTACAGACACTTTGGAAATTGATCTGCCAGAATTAATTTAAATGCACATATTCTTCTCATTTGGAGGAGATGATCCTGTAAGTAAGTGTGTGTGTGTTTGTGGTGTGTGTAATGACTGGTAAACAGAAGAAGGAGGGGGAGAATAGTGACTTTTCATTTATGTATCTTTACACTGCATCATTGGATACCTGAGTGTGTTTTGCAATTTTGAAAGGGGAATTTAATAAATACTTTTTTTAAAGGAGAGAAAAAAAGGATTGCATGGAAAAAGAAAAGTATGATTATTTCTGGTGATTTTAATTTTCTCTAATGTATTATTTTTATGTCTCCCAGACCTTCTGCATGGAGAAGGAATTGCTTTTAGACTATTTTTCCTGAAGTATTAGATGCTCATAATTCAGATGATACAGTCATATATAAATTCAGTGAGTGTCAACGTGTATAAGGGAGGGACACTGAAATTTGGCGTGGGCATCCCTAATTGCCCAAATTCTGCTACTTAGCCTCAGATAAAATATCTGGAAGATAAAATATCTAGCAGTTATCTCTGATACTCCTTGGCCACGGCCAACGATTGCCTTGTTGCACTGGGATCACCATCATATCTAATCAGCCTCACGGCGTCATGTCATTTGGATTTCTTCTAGTTATCACAGTCTGAAGTTATTAAGTTTTAGGTATTGGTAGGCATTCTCAATGTAACAAGCAATGAATCTCTCCTGGTGGGTGCCCTGTGTTGAAGTTCCATCAGTCACACGTAGCATATTCATCATTGTAAGAGTAAAGTGCTGTCATTATGCATGATAATTGGGGAAGCATTATAAAAATGTAAGTGAGGACAGCACCCTGGAGTCCATCGCTGCAAATCTTCAGGAAGCATCCTCTACTCACAGTTAGCCACGCTTGGGTTTGTAGGATGATTTCTGCATAACTGCAGCATCTCCGTCAACATCTTCAAGTCAGAGAGTTGACAAGGTGTACTTAACCTTAGTTACTTTCGGAGAAGAGCTCATGGCCAGGAACAGCAAGAGTGGGGCTCTTTACCAGCAGAGCTGGCCGTAAACCATCCAGCTCCACCGACATCCGGCATCTGCTCGGTGTTGCACATACACAGGATGGTGCCCACAGAAGCTGTTTAGCAGCTGTCAGTAATGAGAAATTATTGTTCCTGGATTTTTTAATTTGACTGTGAACATTTTTAATAATAAAATTACAATCTTGGGCTTCCCTGGTGGCGCGGTGGTTGGGAGTCCACCTGCCGATGCGGGGGACAAGGGTTCGTGCCCCAGTCCGGGAAGATCCCACACGCCGCAGAGCGGCTGGGCCCGTGAGCCATGGCCGCTGAGCCTGCGCGTCCGGAGCCTGTGCTCCGCAACGGGAGAGGCCACAACAGTGAGAGGCCCGCGTACCGCAAAAAAAAAAAAAAAATTACAGTCTTTAATATACTTCTAGATGTATTCTTAAATCTCAGATGTTTGTTCTATGAGGATAGTGACCAACTTGGGCTGACAATTGATTTTAGCACTTAGCTATTTAGGATTTGGCCAAAATGCATGTTTGATATGTAAAGAGTGAAAATCCTGACTCACAACCCACATCCTTCTTATCTGACACATGCCCAAAAGTCACCAGTCTTAATAGTCCAGTGTGTCTCATTCTTAAATTTTGGCATGTGTATACCAGGCTTAAAAACGCACAATTTACTTTTTCCATCTCTTATTAAGTTAATATATACACTCTCTGCAGCTTTCTGTTTCTCCTTTAATGCTGGATGTCTTTCCGTGTCCGTATGCATGTGTCTACTTCATTCTTTTCGATGGCCAAGTAGGAAATTGGTTCAATAATTTATATTACATTTACAGTATTGTACATATAATACCTCAGCCTTAAAAATCATGTTGTAGAAATTTAATGATGTGAAAATGATTGAAATTATTTTAAGTGCAAGAAAGTAGTCAGTGGAGAGAGAGGCAGTGTTGCATTTGGCTAAGAAAGCAAGACTGTCCTGGGTTCTAATCCCAGTTGTTGAGAGAATTAAGTAAAATCATTCAGAGGCACAGTAACTTCCAAAAAATAAGGGTTTAAATTGATGTTGGCCAAGAAGGTTTTTGTACCCCAAAATGTGCACACACACATACAAGATAATTGGAAAAGTAGATATCAAAAAATTAGCAGTTGTTCACGGGTGGCAAGTTGACAATGTGCATTAGTGAGTACAGTTTAAGCTGCTGTAGCAAAACAGCCCAGCACCAGCTCACACAAGGTGGGGGTTTATGTCTGTCTCACGTAGCTGTCCAGAGGTAAGCAGGTGGTCTAGGCAGGTAGGCAGCTCTGTCCCCATCATCCAGGGACTTAAGTTCTCTCTCTGTATTACAGTACGTTAGGTTACGTATCCACCATCTGCAGGTATGCTGTCCTCACCTGCTTGTTCACCCTCATGTCTTGGTAACAGCTGGCAAGACAGGTGGAAAGAGAAAAAGTAAAAGGCAAGCCATTTCCTTTTACGAAAGGGACACATTTACCTTCTTTGCCATTTGATTAATGAGGACTTCATCGCAGAATCACCCCTGGCTGCGAGTGAGGCCGAGAAATGTATTCTTTGGCTGGTCAGACGTGAGCTGTACTAAAACTTAGAGATTCTGAGTTTTAGGGTGTGTCTGTTATGAAAAAGAAAAAAGAGCTAATGGGTATGAGACAATCTTTCTTATTTTACTTAGCTGTACTTTAAAATTTTTGAGTTGCCTTCTATTTTAAATTGATAAAGAATTCATCTTCAATGTAGGAAAAATTAGAAAATACTAATAAACAACATAGAAGAAGCAATTCCTCCTCTCCCAAGACGTTAGCTCTTTGCCCGTCATCCGTGTAGTTTTGGGGCGGGGGGGTTCTAAATATCCTTGGGTGACTGTGTCTTAAGCTTTTCATAAGGCAGTGGGAAATAAGCCTTTTTCCCTTTTCATCTTGTTTCCTGATGCCGTGTGTGCACGTTTGAAGGAGACAAACCCCACAAGTGTGAAGTCTGCAGCAAGTGCTTCAGCCGGAAGGATAAGCTGAAGACCCACATGCGGTGCCACACGGGCGTGAAGCCCTATAAGTGCAAGACGTGTGACTACGCTGCTGCGGACAGCAGCAGCCTCAACAAGCACCTGCGGATACATTCCGACGAGCGGCCCTTCAAATGCCAGATCTGCCCCTACGCCAGCCGCAACTCCAGCCAGCTCACCGTACACCTCCGGTCCCACACAGGTACGTCCTTCATGTGGTCCTTACGCTGCGCTCCCAACTGCCTGTTGCCTAAATCACCGGCACCTTCAAGCACTGAGTCACAACCTAAGTAAAGGACCTGGGCACGTTAGTTCATCCCGTGGTTTGCAGTTTTGCTTTTCATCTGCTCAGAAGTCGCTTTCTCTGTAAAATAGGGAAAAACATCAAGGTTATAACTTTATACACATCTTTATGTAGCTTTAGACCCTATTCACTAGTATTTACTTGAGGAGGTGCGCTAAATGAAGTATAGATATAAGCAATGCATTTTTAATCAGTGTCTGCATAACGTATGGTTAGGCATTTCAGTCGTCTTTTGAAGTTCAGCATGGGACAGCTTGATGAAAAAACTCAGCTGAGTAGGTAACTTAACAAATGATGTATGTTTTCCTTTTAGCAAGTGTGTCTCTTCGCTTTCGATACAGTGGTACTGTGTAACCACCACAAAATCTCAGCAGCATATTATAAAAGCATTTGTTGCTCACGTACTTCAGGTCAGCAGGGAGTTGGCTAGACATTCCATTGATCTTGGCTGGGCTTAATCACATGTGTGGGAAAGGCTGGGTGTCCACTGACCCTGGCTGGGGATCTGCTGGCTGTCTCCTTGCCTTGGCTGGGGCAGTCTGGCTCTGCCCACATGTCTCATAGCCTCCCTCTGGGACCAGTGGGCTACTCCAGGCTTGTCCTTCTCGTGTCAAGGGCAGACCTCTGCATGGAAGGCAAAACAAGTATGCCCCAATGTGTAAGCTCATTTCAAGCCTCTGCTTGCATCCCATTGGCTAAAGTAAGTTAAATGGTTGGGCCTGGTGTCAACGGGTGGGGCTGAACTCACCCACAGTGGAAGGTCATCCCAGGGTTACATGGCAAAGGCCATTTTTGCACCAACCATCATTCACCAGTTCACCCCACCATCATTCACATCTCTCTGACATGCAGATGCATTCATGGCCTCCCAAAACCCACACAAGTCTAGCCAATCATAGGATCAGGAACTTGCAGTCTCCATCAGGTATAGATATGGCTTCTCTTGACCTAGAGCCTTCTGCAATAAAAAGACAAAGCTGTCTGTCCCCACGCTCCCAGCATGCAGCGGTGAAACGCAGCCAGGATACTTATGATATTCCTCCTGTTCCAAAGGGGAAGAACAGGAGGCGCTTGGCAGTCACTGGTGCACAGATTTCTGAAATCCCTCTGGGCAGGTGTTTCCAGGTCCCCCCACTCTGGGAACAGGGAATGTTTCTTGATTAGGCGTTGACTCGACCGTGTGCTTTTTGACTCTGCTCCCTGGAGCAGCCTTTCATCACCTCCCTTAACCACTTCTGAAAAGGAGTGGAAAATGTGCCTTTGAGAACCTTTCTCAGCCTGCCTCCTGCCTACTGAAAGTTGGGATCTTTTTAGGTTTTATTTTAGTCTAGACCGACAGCTTTGCTGATAGAGCTATCTTAAAAACGTTGTGAGTTTCCTGTGTATCTGTGTGCCAAAAGCCACACCCATAATTCTTCTGGAGACTTGCCTTTCCTCTAAACTCAATTATAGGCACTTTCGGCAAATAATGTTCTGTAGGTTGAAGCCGGTGCGACTTTTAGGAATCCGTGTCCAGCTGAGAGGACTTACTTGGCACCAACTTTATTCTTTTGGAGATTTTGACAAAGAACCTTGTGCTTACACCTTTCATTTCTCATTCGTTCTTCCCTCTGCGATCAGTTCCCTGGATATGATCTTTGTTCCCAGGCTTTTGTCGTACTTTGAAAATCTTTTGCTGGTTGAAGATGGGAAACTTCATCTAACCCAGCACATCTTTGATTTTCTGTATTCTCGCTAAATTCCATTTTGAAAATGGCCAGTTCTTTTTGGAATTTGTCTCTTTCTTGTGGGACCTTATCATATGCAGCTTGTAAGACACTTTCACTGTTCTGCTTAGAACTAATGAATCTCTTTGCTGAAGTTCAGAATTCAGTGGGTACATTTTTCTATCTTCTAAGTTGCGACAGGTGACAGTTTTC
This sequence comes from Pseudorca crassidens, assembly GCF_039906515.1. Classification (NCBI taxonomy): domain Eukaryota; kingdom Metazoa; phylum Chordata; class Mammalia; order Artiodactyla; family Delphinidae; genus Pseudorca; species Pseudorca crassidens. Next base: position 79,561,702 of record NC_090310.1, on the reverse strand, counting down.
CCAAATGCTTGCCGTGAAATGTGTGCACTGCCGCTTTTCCAGCCTTTACCTGCCCCCCAAACCCAAAGCTACGTATTTTAGTTTTCTGTTACGGCAGCGCTCTGTTTCTCGATGCCAATATGTATATCAGTTATCTGTTGTCACAATAATGCAGTATAACAAAAAACCCCACAGAACCTCAGTGGATACAACAACATGCCTTCTCTGTTCATGTTTGGGGATCAGCTGGGTGTCATCTGGGCAACTCTGCTGGTCTTTGCTGGGCTCACTTACAAATCTCAGAATCTGCTGGCTGTGGGCTGGCTGTCCACTGGCCTTGGCTGCAACAATCCAGCTGTGCTCCACGTCTGTCGTCCTCCTCCTGGGATCAGCGGGTAGGACAGGATTGACCTTCTCCTGGCGATGGATGACAGAGGTACAAGCGAGCAAACCCCGATTCACAAACCCATTCAAGCCATTACTTGTATCAAGTCTAGTTAACATACCATCAGGCAAATCCAATGACGTGATAGAGCCTATTTTATGAGGGGTCGTGGCAAGTCATCCTGTCCCTGTCGGGAGAGCATGCATAATCACATACATGGCAGAGGCCATGGCTACAGGGAGGTGGGGAGGTCTGGGGACATTAATCTGCTACAGCAAGTTGAGACATTGGCATAACTGGCGCCCATCTGATTTTCTTCAGAAATCTCCTCAGCCTCAGTTAGAGGCACTGAAGGATTCAGTTAGGGAAGTTGTTCAGAATCATCTTAACTTAGGAGGGTAAACTTAACCATTTCATTTATAATAGCATCTTTAAGTTGGTCTAGAAAAAGTATATTTTCTAAAAATTTAAATGTATGCCATTTATGCAGTATCTCCATGGAATGTTCATTTCCCTTTTATGAATCTGTGGCACTTGTAAAATTTTACAAATTGTAAAATTAATAGGATTTTGTCTTTACCCTTCCATCGCTTTGATCGACTATATTGTCTCGGTGGCAACCTAAACTCAAGAGATCTGTCAGCTTAAATATATCAGTTGCTTGTTCACAGAGCAACATTCATTAAGTCCTCACCAGGTACCAGACACTGCGAGGGTCAGGTAGTGGGCAGGAATGAACGTAGTCATTAGCTTTGGGGAGCTTATGGTCCGGTGGCACTGGTACTGACCAGTCTGCCTCATTTAAGAAATAAATCTATGGTGAAAAGGAAAAAGAAGAAGATAATGATGATGAAAAGATTTAAACCCTTTGCCTTCACGTCAAAAAGTGTTGTTAAGCTCTGCGACTCAGCTGTGAGATCTGGTTATCTGGTTTTTCTGGGTTTGACCTCTGCTAAATTGCTTTTAAAAAAAAAAAAAAAAGGCAAACAGATCGTCACTAATTTGGGCAGTGATGTAACTGAAGACCTAGCAGAACATTCTAGAGCAGTGATTCTTCCTCTGAGTCCACAGACACCTGCACCCAGGGATCCATGAGTAGAATTTAGGAGGGCCCTGAACTTGGATGAGGAAAAAAATTACATCTCCATTTTCACTCATCTTACTGAAATGTGATGTGTCCTTCAGTTATGAAAATAGGCATCCAGTCTGATTACAGTGCATGTGAACTTGTCACCAGTAGAAATCACAGATCTTTTTATAATGTGTTTTTGATAGATCAAAACATCGTTTACACTCTTCTCTGTTTAGAAATTGGTGTTGTCACTAGACCCACCGCTAGAGCTCGTTACTTAATGCACACGCATTGCCCAATCACAATTTAATTATTTAATAATTTTCAGTATAATTAGTGTGTTTTGTATTCCTTTTGATTTTTATTTTAGTTTACTTTGTGCATTTAAACATTACCCCGAGAAAGCGTGCATGGGTTTCACTAAACCGCCAGAAAGGGGTCCGTGGCATAAAAAAGGTTGAGAGCAACATTCTAAGACAGAAGTCAGCCAACTTTTTCTCTAAAGAGCCAGATAGTAAATATACTTTAGGCTTAGCGGGCCATACAGTGTCTATCACAGTTTACTCACCTCTGCCAGTTGTAGCATGAAAGCAACCAGAAACAACACACAACAAATGGACATGGCTGTGTTACAATAAAACTTTATTTACAAAAACAGGCTGTGGGCTAGATTTGGCTCACTGTGTATAGCTTACCATTCCTTGTTCTAAGGTTTCACGTGAATGATCTCAGTGGCATTTAGTCATGCAAAGCGTTGTTTAGTTTGGGGCTTCTTCCTTTTCTCGAAGCTTGTTTAATTTGCTCCATCATTAATTGCATTTATTAAACAGCTCATTGTGATGTTATAGGTCTTATACCAAAAAGCCAGAACACAATCCCACTCTTTTGAGCTTATGGTAAGAAAGCAAACATTGGTCATATGTACAGATAATCACCTAGCATCCAAGAATACCAGCTTTGGCTACATACTCTAAGATGTTAACCAATATGTGACATTCTGGAAACGGTAGCACTATGGAGACAATTAAAAATATCAGAGATTTCAGGGGTTCCGGGAGCGGGGTTAGGGGTGAATAGGTGTAGCACAGGGCATCTTTAGAGAAGTGACACTATCCTGTATGCTGCTGTAATGGTAGATATGTAATAGTATACATTTGTTGAAACCCATAGAAATATACAAAACAGAGTAAATCCACATGTCAACTGGAGTTTAGTTAATAATAATCTATTAATATTGGTTCATCAGTTGTAACAAATGTACTGCATTAATGCAAAATGTTAATAATAGGGAAACGACGTGCAGGGGAGAGAAGGAGCGAGCATATGGGAACTCTTTACTTTCTGTATAATCTCCCCAAACCTAAAACTGCTCTAAAAAAGTAAAGTCTTTTAATTACAAAGAAAAAAAAAAAAAGAATACCCGCTTTGGAATCAGCCTGGGTTGGAATCCAAGCTCTGCCATGTACTACCGAGTGACTGGAAACAAGTGATAGAGTCGCTCCAGGCCTCAGCCTCCTCATTTGTACAGTAGTGTTGGGAATAATATTGATAATAGTACCCACCTCATGGGAATGTCGGGATCATCAAGTGAGACCATTCTTGTGGAATGCTCAGCAGGGCGCCTGCCGTCCGGGAAGCCACCGAAGAACCTTAGCTGCTGTTGTTTCGCTTGCTTAAACAATATTGCAATGGGCGGGGTCACCAATTTGCTTGAATTATCAGATGATTGGGACTTAGCGTTCACTGAGGAAATAAACTTGGAATATCATGTCCTTTCAGATGTTGCAATTTCGCTTTTCCTGTTCATCTTTCACCGAACATGAATTAAAAAAAAAAAAATCAAGCAGCTGGATTTTGTAACTTCACAAGTAAAGAACGCAGCTGGCAATGTGGGATAAATAAATTGTGCGCAATAAACACGTCTTTATTAATAAAAATCTGCATGAAGTGTAAGCTGGGCGTTTCAATCATTGTAAAAAGAATATTCTGATGAGTGAGCATGGAGCTGACTGATTTGAAAATGTGCCCTTGAATCTGTTACAACATGTAACTCAACCAAAATCAACGGATTATGCAAAATTATGCAACTGTGAATGGTTCCCTAGCAGAGTGAACACAATAACCGTAGGAACGATAGCTTGATTGTTTTCAAGGATATACTAAGTGTATTCGCAAATCTTATTTTTTTTTACTGGGGACAGTTAAATAGCTTGATTTTCAATCTCCGTTTTTCTTCTGGGTGTTATAATTGGTGGTGGTGGTTTAAGTTTGGGAAAAGGAGAGAAGCCCCCGACCCCTCTTTTTTTTTCTCCCAGGGGCTGCTAGGAGCTGCAGTTAGAAGGTCTCCACCCGCCTGCCTTGGTATAAGCGATTTTCTGGTGTGTGCTTCGGGGGGATCCGCTATGGTTGTTGCCTGCCTGTTCTTATCGAAACTCACCTTGTGTTGACAGGGGACGCCCCCTTCCAGTGCTGGCTCTGTAGCGCCAAGTTCAAAATCAGCTCGGACTTGAAAAGGCACATGCGCGTGCACTCGGGGGAGAAGCCTTTCAAGTGCGAGTTCTGCAATGTCCGCTGCACCATGAAGGGGAACCTCAAGTCGCACATCCGCATCAAGCACAGCGGGAACAACTTCAAGTGTCCGCATTGCGACTTCCTGGGGGACAGCAAGGCCACACTCCGCAAGCACAGCCGGGTGCACCAGTCCGAGCACCCCGAGAAATGTTCCGAGTGCAGCTACTCCTGTTCCAGCAAGGCCGCCCTGCGCATCCACGAGCGCATCCACTGCACCGACCGCCCCTTCAAGTGCAGCTACTGCAGCTTCGACACCAAGCAGCCCAGCAACCTGAGCAAGCACGTGAAGAAGTTCCACGGCGACGTTGTCAAGACCGAGGCCTCGGAGAGGAAAGACACGGGCCGGCAGAGCAGCCGCCAGGTGGCCAAGCTGGACGCCAAGAAGACTTTCCACTGTGATCGGTGCGATGCCTCCTTCATGCGCGAGGACTCGCTCCGCAGCCACAAGCGGCAGCACAGTGAGTACAATGAGAATAAGAGCTCGGATGTGACCGTCCTGCAGTTTCAGATCGACCCCAGCAAGCAGCCCGCCGCGCCCCTCACTGTGGGGCACCTCCAGGTGCCCCTCCAGCCCAGCCAAGTGCCCCCGTTCAGCGAGGGCAGAGTCAAAATCATCGTTGGCCATCAGGTGCCCCAGGCAAACACCATCGTCCAGGCTGCGGCGGCCGCAGTGAACATCGTACAGCCCGCCTTGGTGGCGCAGAACCCAGAGGAACTGCCCGGGAACAGCCGGCTGCAGATCTTACGCCAGGTCAATCTGATCGCCCCTCCTCATTCCTCGGGGTGTCCGAGCGAGGCGGCGGCGATGCCCCAGCCGGCTGTCCTGCTGACCACTCACGACCAGACGGACGGAGGCACTTTGCACCAGACCCTCATCCCCACGGCCCCGGGCGGCCCCCAGGAAGGCTCTGGCAACCAGACTTTCATCACCAGTTCGGGCATTACTTGCACTGACTTCGAAGGCCTGAACGCTCTGATTCAGGAGGGGACCGCTGAAGTGACTGTGGTCAGCGACGGAGGCCAGAACATCGCCGTGGCCACCACGGCTCCGCCCATATTCTCCACCACCTCTCAGCAAGAACTACCCAAGCAGACTTACTCCATCATCCAAGGAGGCGCCCACCCAGCTTTGCTCTGTCCGGCGGATTCCATACCAGACTAGTGCTTATAAAACAAAAGAAAGGGGGAAAAAGGAGTGACCAAAAAAGAAGTCAGAAATGGAATTCTGTGAGAGGTTTGCCCTTAATGTTTTTAAGGATTGTTGTGAAAACACCCCACCCCCATAATAAATGGTAATTTTATACTGCTTACTGAAATTTTTTTATGCTGCGATAGTTGTGAGACCTCTGGATCGCGGTGTTCTCAGTGCTGTAGAATCTGAAATACTACCAAGATGATCCCGATTAGGGGTTGGAATGAAATGAATTGAGTAGTGAATACATTTGTTTGCTTCCAACTTGATTTGCAAACTCTAATAAAGGTTTTTTCCACCTCATTACATTTGTGTAGTAGATGGTGCTTCTAAGCCTCTCTTAAGACCCCATTCTGAAATACCCCCAATGTTTGGGGGAATAGTGTTTTAATACATGGATACAAATCTATCGGCGTGAAGGACCATTTTCTACATAATGTTACATGGATTTTTGATCAAAAAGAAAAAAGTTTAGCGTAAATGAGGGGAAAAAAGGAATGGTTTCCTAATAAATTGATACATCATTAAAACATAACAAATGTTAGTGATTCTTCAGAGTCACAGTATGATTTGGGTTATTGGGGTTTGAATTATATAATTAAAGAGAACTTGAAGAAGCAAAGCTTCTTAGTCCTCTCTCATAAATAGTATATAAATGCCTTGCCTTCTTCACAGTCAAATATGTGTGGTGCCTAAAGTGACCCAACGATCATTTTTATTTTGAAACTTCAGTGACAAACCTGACGTTTCTGTTTAGATGCCGAAATAATTAACCTTTAGTTTAGGTTAATTATAATATTAACCTTTAGGACAGCTTTCTAGGATGGCATTGTTTTAGATAGTAAGATACGTGCAGTCCCAGGGATCAGATGAGAGGGATTGGAAAAGCACCTAGGTCCAAAGCATGGGCTGTACTGACGAGAGGGAAATTTCAAATTTGTCTGTTTTGAATTGAAATGCTGTGTAATCAGTAGATGGCGCCAGAGAGCGATCTCAAATTACACGTGCTTGGATCCAAAGACCTGAATTTGGGTCTTCATCTCTGATTTCCAGCTTCTAGCATTATCTTCAACTCAGGGTGGGCTCTTAATAAACACTGTATAAATGAAACATGCTGTCACAGAGCATGAGCAAGGATTGGTGAGGAGGGGAGGTTACTCTTGTGAGAGAAGCATATTTAAAATGTGAGAACACTTTAGATACATTTTTACCAGAGTAACCAACATTTCAATTTTATGCCCTAACACACAAACTTATTAAAATTCTCATGCATATCAATTCACTTTTACATAAAGATATTATTCCCTCCCCCCCTTTTTTTTGTAATAACAAACTAAGGAAATATGGAAAATGGTGATGCTGAAAACCTTGAGAATCGCCTGTTGGAAATAGAAAGTCAGCATCCCTTAGGACACACATACAGGGACTTCCCCAGTGATCCAGTGGTTAAGACGCGGCGCTTCCAGTGCAGGGGACGCGGGTTCCATCCGTGGTCGGGGAACTAAGATCCCACGTGCTGCACAGCGTGGCCAAGAAAAAAAAGAAAACACATACATATATATATATCCTCAAGCTGGGCTTTGTCTTCTTTCTTTTTATTTTTGATCCTTCTTCGCCAGAAATGATTTTTGTATCAGCAGTGATGATAATGCGTCATAACTATGGTTTGGTAAGAAATCAAACAAGCTTGCAGCTTACTCTGTTAGTATTTTATCGCTTTAGAATTACTGCTTGCAGTGCCTTAGGAAACTATTCAGCCATTGGATTTTACCTGGGAAACTTCTGTTGTCATGAACCTGTGTTCTACATCTTTTTTCCCAGTGTGCCCCTAGTTTCAACTTTTAAATGATTTTTTTCCTGATTATAAATGTAATGTGTATTCAAGATAAAAAATATGGGAAACACGTTATGGATCTTCCTCGACGTACGAACGGGTTATGTCCTGATAAACCCATTGTAAGCTGAAAATGTCATTAAGTTGAAAATGCATTTAATACAGCTAACCTACCAAGCACCATAGCTTAGCCTCACCTACCTTAAATGTGCTCAGAACATTTACATTAGCCAACAGTTGGGCAAAATCTGCCTATTTCAGAAGAGAATATTGAATAGGTCATGTAATTTAATGAATACAGAAAGTGAAAAACACAGATTGGAGGGGTACAGAATGATTGTAAGTGTATCAGTTGTTCACCTTCGTGATCCCATGGCCGACTCACTGCCACTGCCCAGCATCGGGAGAAAGAATCAGACCACATAGCGCTAGCCCAGGAAAAGATCAGAATTCGAAGTATGATTCTATTGAATGTGTATTGCTTTTGTACCATCGTAAAGTCAAAAAATTGTTAAGTTGAGCCATCGTAAGTTGGGGACCATCTGTATGTATATTAAGAAAAATTTAAAAGTCACTAATAATTTTACTATCCAGGTGTAAAAATTGTGACCATTTTAATGGACTTCCTTCTAATCTTTTTTTTCTATGCTTGTGTATGTTTTCTATTTTTTAAATTTATTTTATTTACTTATTTATTTATGGCTGCATCAGGTCTTAGTTGCGGCATGTGGGATCTTTCATTGTGCTGCGGGCTCTTTGTTGTGGCACGTGGGCTTCCTTCTAGTTGTGACATGCAGGCTTCTCTCTAGTTGTGGCGTGCAGGTTTTCTCTCTCTGGTTGTGGCACACGGGCTCTCTCATTGAGGCGTGCGAGCTCAGTAGTCGTGGCACACAGGCTCAGCTGCCCCACGGCGTGTGGGATCTTAGTTCTCCCACCAGGGATTGAACCCGCGTCCCCTGCATTGGAAGGTGGATTCTTTACCACTGGACCACCAGGGGAGTCCCATATGTATGTTTTCTACTCCAGTTACAGAGTTGGGGTTGAATTGAGCATACTATTTTCTTTTTATATACTATATTTCTCTTTATATCATTATATCTCCACGGAACTGCTGCCCTCCATAGATACGTATAATGCATATACACACACATGCGTATTTGGATTTTTTTAACAAACTACAACAGCAAAACTTGTTCCTTGTGATAAACTATATAGAGAATTGTACAAAAACCAAGCCAATAATCTTCAGCCTATTCTCATTCCACCCAAGGGTAAGTAAGGTCTCTGTGTTCATACCAACTTAAAAGATAACCTAGAAAAGGCTTTCCCTTATCTTTATAGTAATTGTATCACACTATGTACATTTCTCTCTACCTTGCCCTTATTATTCCATTTATTAACAGTACTGTGTGTCAGTACAGCTATGCCTTTTCCTTTAAGCAAACGGTAGACTATGACTTACCATGTTATAAGCACCATGCTTTATTCACCCATCTCCATCTTCATGGGTATTTCGGTTGTTTGGGGGTTTGTTTGCCATTACAAACTGCCACAGTAAACATCCTACGTAGTTCCTCTTATTCAGTTGTGCTTTCTTTTCTTTCTGTAGGTTAGAGTCCCCAGAGTGCGTTTCAATGAGTTTCTGTAGTTTGTACTTGCATAGATTCAGATGAGTTTTTCAAAACGATAGTCTCGTTGGTGGTGCTGGTGGTGCGGGCTCCAGCTATCACGAATCTTGCTATCCATCTTTTGAAGTTTTGTAGGTCTGATGTGTGAAAATGGTAATCTGGTCTTTGTGCGTTTCCTGAGCTGGTGTTTTGATCTGCATCTCTGTGACACCTCTGCATAGACTTGTTGATTATTTGCATTTTTCTTATCTATGAACTTTAAACTCATACTCTTATTTTTCTCCTTGGGTTGCTGGGCACCTGGGGATGTGAACCCCATGTCTGTCAAATGGTGCTGAGTTTTCTCCCCTCCTATCCTTTGTCTTTTGACTTTCCTCATGGTGCTATTTCCATGTAAAAATAATCACTTTGTATGCAGTCAGATTCTTCTAGTGCTTTATTTGTGGCTCCTGTAGTTTCTAAGAAAGTCCTCCCTTCCCTTGAGGTTTTTTTCTTTAATATTTTCATTATTTGTTTTCAGTTTCTGCAGCCAGAATTCATATTTATGTGTGTATGATATAGGAGTTTAGCTGCCCAATTACAACCAGGACCATGTGTTAAACAAAATATTATTTTCCTTGGAACTGAAATCTTAATTTCACCTTTAGATGAAGTTCCCAAATATACTTGGCTCTATCTCTAGAATCTCTGTTTTGTCTCACTGATCCTTATAATTCTCTGGGTTGCCAACATTACACATTTGACTATATTAGCATCAAGGTAATCCTTGGTATCTTTTAGACTTGCAAAGCCTCCCCGTAGCTATTATTTTCCAAAATTTTCTTAGCAATTCTTAAATATTCATATTTCTAAACGAACTTCATTTTGTCCATTACCCTCCCCCCATAAAAAGTAAACCTTTTGAGGATTTGTATTAGAATCATATCTGTATGGTTACATGAACTCATGAAAAGAATGACTTTAAAAACTGTTAAATCTGGGACTTCCCTGGCAGTCCAGTGGTTAAGACTGCACACTTCCACTGCAGCGGGCACGGGGTTGATCCCTGGCTGGGGAACTAAGATCCCACGTGCCACACAGCGCAGCCAAAAAAATAAATGTTAAATCTTCCACCCAAAAACTTTTATTTAAAGCCTGTTGTAATATATAGTTTTCTTCATATACAGTCTATTCTTATTAAATAGGGCCTGTATTTTCTTGTTGTTTTGAATTCTATTGTAACTGTAAATAGGATTTTTTTATGTTAAAATAATTATTTGTTGCAAGCATAGGGAATAGCTATATTTGGTATATTTGTCTATATTGTACTACCTTAGAAAAAAATTTTTATTCATTGACGGTATTTATTAGAAACTCTTGGTCGCTGATAAATATGACATGATGGTTGTGGTATAGTCACCTCATTCCCAGGTGTTTTTTTCTCGTCCCTTGCAATACTTATACTACTTATTTTGCAGTCTTGTCCTATTGTATTAGTCAGAACCTCCGAACAATGTTGAAACAGCTGGCATCCCTGTTGCATCTCTGATTTTAACTTGAATGGCTTTAGAATTTCCCAATTTAATATAATATATGCTATTCCTTGGGTGGCAGTTTTTATAGTACTTAGTCATTTTCTTCTCCCATTTTCAGAGTTTTTATCAAGGTGGGTTGCTGATTATTGTCAAATATCTCTTAACTATCTCTTGACATAAATATTTGGGTTTTGTACTTACATATGTTGATATGTGAATTAGTGTAGGACACAGCCTGGTACTGAAGCCTTTTGCATTCCTGAAACAAACCGTCTAGGTCATGTTGGATTATTCTTCTAATACATTCCTAGATTTCATTTACTAATATTTTCCTTGAAATTTTTATAACCGTATGTGTAAGTACAGTTGAATGCTGGTTTTCTTCTTTGTTCTCTGACTTTGCTTGTTTGTTTGTTTTAGGTTATGTTTCTCTGAAAATAAATTGAGGCTCTTTCCTCCTTTTTCAGTGAGCAGCAATAGTTTGTTATTTCAGGAATTATCTGTTTATTTTCTGGGCTGATACCCTTTTTCATTGTACATTCTTAACAAACTTTCCATTTTTTTCTGTAATTAATGGTCTATTTGGACTTTATGTCTCAACCTGATAAATTTTGGTAATACATACTTTGCAAAAGAAAAAATCATTCATTTTGCTCTGTAATTCCACTTAACATTCTCCTAAAATTATTTTAAACTCTTTGGCTTTTTTTTTTTTGATCTAACAGTGCTCTTGTTACTTTTTTGGGGGGGTGGTGGTTTTAGGGGAGTTTGGGGTGGGTTGTGTTTTATTTGTATTTTCAGTCTTCTCCTTAGGTAGTTTGCCAGGAGTTTATCTGTTTTGTCATTTATGTAAAAGTAAAGCTTTTGCTTTTATTTATTCTCTCTCTACTCCTCCATTTTATTCATTTCAGCATGTATCTTTATTTCAGCATTATCTTTATTAATTCTTTCCCCTGCTTTTCTTTCAGTTTATTTTGTTAGTCTAATTTCCTGTGTTAAGTTCACTTATTTTCAGCCTTTAATAATGGGGAAGCATTTAAAGCTGTATTTTCCAGTATGACTTCACGTATGTTAAAAGATCATTTTTTTCAAAGTTAAATCATGACTGCCATACAAATATAAAATGAGCATGTGTTAGCAATTTTATCTAATTCATTAATTAATGAGGAAATCAGTAAGTTGTTACAACAGGTTTGAAGGGGAATTCAATGTATGCTTACACAGGCAATCAGGAATGCTGAAAGAAACTTACAGACAGATGCAAAACTGGTTGGGGTCTACAGGGCAACCATCAGTTGCATTCCACCCACAAGGTGTGTTTACATTCTTATATGTTTTTTGCATTATTATATGTTTCTGTAACTCACAAAGTTGTAAAATAGCTCAAAAACGCTAAAAGGCATTGACCGCTATAGGATTAGATAACCCAGAGCTGGGATATGACGGGACAACCAGTAATCTTTTTTGCCTATTTCCAAGTCTTTCAGAAATTTTCATGACATCCAGATCCCTATAGATTTTTATATGAAGTGTCCTTCTTTCGTAAATTTCTAGATACTTCGTTATTTCAGTTTTAGGGTTGGTTGGTTTGTTCCGGAAGTCAGGGGGATAAAACCCAAGAGTTATATAAAGGTTTATGTCTTATTTTTCAAGTAGTTACAGTTTGTGAAACTGTATTTTCATTTTTGGTTTCTGATATTAATGAGTTTTGATCTGAGAATATGACCTGTAAAATACGCGCTTTTTGTAATTTATTAGTTTTCTTTATAGCCATGTACATGACCAAGTTTTGTAAACGTTTGAGGAGATCTATGAATCAAGTTTGTTGACTTTGTTATTCAGATTCTCTCAGTTTTCGTCTGCTTGATAAACTTTGAAAGAAGTATTTTTAAGCCTCTTACTGTGGCTGTGTTTTTTTATCGTGCTTTTCTTGTATTACTGTGTTTCATTTTATTATACTTTGTCATGTGTTGTTTGATGCATGTGAGTTTGTGGCTATTATGTGTGTGTTCTTTGTCAATTTTACATTTTACCCTTTAGTACATGCCTGATCTTTCTATTTAATAGCTTTGGGCCTTAAATTACACTTTATTTAATAACAGTATTCCAAGTCTTATTTTATATTTTATTACATTTGCTTGGTTTATCTTTCCCACTCAGTGGTTTAATATCTTCCTTTAATAGCATGTCTTTGTCTTTGGTTGGAGAAGTCAAACTGTTTGCATTTCTCGTAGTAACGTATACTTGGTATTATTCATTTCTGTCTTATTTATTTATTAAACTTTGTAAGTTTCTCCTTTTTCTTTTCTAACTTTTCACTATGTTCTTGAAAGTTCTTATATGTTTCCATTCTACTAATAGTTACTTTCTAAACTCTAGCGATTATTTTTAAATCGATTCCTCTCTTGCTATATCAGATTTAAATATCAACTAGGCCCAAACCTTTCATTAAGAAGTCTCCTCCTCACAAGAGGAGGCCGTTGGGCCACATCTCTTTCTACAACCCCTCTCTCCAAATCCTGGGTGTTGCTGAGGTAGCTTGTGAGTTTACTTCCAGGCTTTTGTTAAGTCTTGCCCTACAGTATGTCTCTTATGTTCCAATTCCCAAATGACCACATCAACTGAGATTTAACCAAAGATTACAACATTCGTTGTTCACCATAATTTCTTAAACTCTTCTTCCCGTATTTCACATCTTTACTCTGAGTTTATCCTTATTCCATTAATTTCTTGAGTATATTCCTTAGAAAAGGCACATAAGCTGGTATTTCTTTTGCCCCAGCAGATGGATGATACCTTTGCACAGCGGATTCTTTTCTCTTCAGTAATCTTTAAATTCTGTTCTCATGGAGATGAGAAGTTTGATACTGATCTGATCCATTTCTTGAATGCCCTAGATCCAGCGACCAGCAAAGTTGAGACAAAATGGTAGTGTTGCCAGGAAAAAAAGTTGGGAGGTCTCTCACCTCAGCCAAGTCAGGTTGAGAGAACCAATCTCTGAAATTTCCAGAACAGAGGGAGGGGACTGAAAACGGGAAACATTACTAATCTTGAAACATTTTTGTTGTTCATTTCATCCCACTCCTCAGCAACAAAATTATAGTTCTACAAATTGAAACACATTTTTTATTCCCTTTGACCGTAGGGCTCCAAGCTTTAAACATTTCTTTTACATCAAATTATCATTCAAAACAACTTTTTGTTGTTGTTATGTTGTAAACTACATAAATATATTACACATTTTTGATAAATAATTAAAATAAGCAAGAATATATCTTAATGAGTTTGATAGGCCTAGTTTTTAATCAGTTTATATATCTGTGATGATATTACTTAAAAAAAATATTTTTACCAACTGCTAGAATGAGATACAGATCTCTTTCAGTTATAGTCCCAATTTTCTTTTTTTATTGAGGTAAATGCTGAGAAGTCTCATTCGCATAAATAAGGATAGAGACATAGAAAGTGTATTGTTACAGCAATGCTTCTCAATTATTTTAATTCCTTCTGAGTTAAATGCCAGAAAATCATACAATGATCAATCATAATTATTTGGGTCAATTTCGTTAAAAGCAAAGAAATGAAAACCACCTGGGATTTCTTTCCCAGTCATGGACCAATTACTTTCTCAACCTCGGCACCATGAGTCACCTTCTGGGTGTACTCTTAGATGATCAGTTTTAGGGAAAAGTACACACAAAGTTGAGGATCCGAGAATTGATTTCCTCAATCATGCCCATACACCTCTTGAGAAATCTTTGTATATTCCCCAAATATAAGAACCCCAATTGAAGGCCCTTGCCCTGGAGCAGGGTTCAGCAAACTTCTTCGGTAAAGGACCAGGGAGGTGCCGCGCAGCAACTAAGCCCGTGTGCCACAACTACTGAGCCTGTGCTCTAGAGCCCACGTGCCACAATTACTGAGCCCACGTGCCACAACTACTGAAGCCCATGCACCTAGAGCCTGTGCTCCACCACAAAAGAAGCCACTGCAATGAGAAGCCCACGCACCGCAACAAAGAGTAGCCTCCACCCGCCGCAACTAGAGAAGGCCCGTGCACAGCAATGAAGACCCAACACAGCCAAAAATAAAGAAAAAATAAATAAATAAATAATTTTATTTATTTATTTACTTTTTAAAAAAGGACCAGGTAGAAAATATTCAATATTTTTCAGCTCTGTGGGCCACATGGTCTTTATTGCAGCTCTTCACCTCTGCTATTACAGCATGAAAGTAGCCAGAGACAATAGTAAAGGAGTGGGTGTAGCTGTGTTCTGATAAAACTTTATTTATGGATATTGACATCTGAACTTCACAAAATTTCCAAGTGGCACAAACTATTATTTTTCTTTTGTTTTTTTCCAACCATTTAAAAAAAAAACGTGAAAACCATTCTTGGCTCGCAGACCACATAAGAACAAGTGCGTTGGACCGTAGTTTGCCAACCCTTGCCCTGGACCCTGCACATAATAGGTACATAACAAATATTTATTAAATAAATGGTACTAATGATTTTCAGTGATAAAAAGCTAACATTTATTGACTCAGGATATGCCAACACAATGCTAAATGCTCTACCTAATAATGTAATCCTCCCAACATCCCATGAGGGAGGATTACTATTATTACCCACATTGTGCAGGAAAGATATTTCCCAACTTTCCTGGTTTAAGAATCACCTGAAAAACTTGTTAAAAATGCCCACAGCTACAGCCCAGCTTTGGAGATCCCAGTACAGCACATCTGGGTGGGACACCTGAGAATCTGTATTTAAATCTAGGACTCTGGCTATTTTTCTGATCCAGACAATAAGGGAAATACCACAGTAAAAAACCAGAGGCTCAGAAGAGGTAAGAGATCCACCCAGGATCACACAGCAATTAGGTGATATTTAAACCAAGAGCCAACACTCAAATCACCTGCCCTCGTTCTAATCAGCATGCTTTCTCTAGTCATGACCTTCACCCAACTTGCTAAATCTGGGCTTCTTTGCCGGAATTCTTTTCCCCTCTACTCCCACCCACCCCTGGATCTCCCTGGAATGTTAAGTGGGACTGGGCAGGCCTTGCTGGGGTGCCTGCCACGCCCACCCCCAGATGTGAGTTACAGGCCTGTTTTGTTGCACGTCAGTTTACCACTGTAATTTGGGGAGTTCAGAGTTACTGTCTGTGCTCTGAGCTTTTTTTTTTTTTTTTTTTTTTTTTTGCGGTACGCGGGCCTCTCACTGTTGTGGCCTCTCCCGTTGCGGAGCACAGGCTCTGGACGCGCAGGCTCAGCGGCCATGGCTCACGGGCCCAGCCGCTCCGCAGCATGTGGGATCTTCCCGGACCAGGGCACGAACCCGTGTCCCCTGCGTCGGCAGGCGGACACTCAACCACTGCACCACCAGGGAAGCCCTGCTCTGAGCTTCTTATACACACCAAAATATTTCAGTTTTGTGTCCCACATTATTCTGCAGTGCTTGATCTAAGAGGTCAAAACATAAGCCTGCTAGCATCTAGTTTTACATGGGTTTTCTTGGGGAAACCAAGAGTTCAAGGGTTGTGTCCTGGAACAGGGTTTCTATATTGATACTTCTTGGGTGGGTCTTGTTTGTTTGTTTTCTTGGCTTCAGAAGGATTCTCTGAGCAATAAAAACTGAATGCTTACAACTGAAATTGATCTTCGGTTCATCAGCCAGAATTGGATCTTCTGGAAAGATTTCAGCTGACGATCTGGAATAAAAACGATGATAGCTTCTCTCCCCTGCCCTTCTGTTTCCTTTACTGCTGTGACACTGTCCTGTCTTTAAGAGGCTGTGTGAGGAACTAGATTTGACCCAGGAGACTGTCCACAGCGAGACTGCCTAATCTCAGGCAGGAACTGCAAGGCCCATGACTACAGCCTGCAGAGACGGTGAAGTCTTGCTTAAACCAACCCTTCGCGCTTTCAAATGCTCTTTCGCACTTTCAGTGACATGGGGAAACAGAGCAAGAAACAGGTCACGTGACTTGCCCAAGCTCACTCTGCTGGTCACTGGTCTTTACTTTTGAGCCCAGGTCCCTACCTCCTTCCTTCCCTCACCCCTCCTTCCCCCAGCGCTGAGTGTCCGGCTAGTGGGTAATGAACAGAGGCAAGAGTACCCATTCCATTTCCTTTGGTTTAGTTTTCTCATTTAGCTTGGTGCTTCCGACTTCATCCTGGCATCATGAGAGCAACAGAGGGTGCCCACGAGTCCCCAAGCCAGAGAACAAACTCTGAGAAAAGGCTGTGGTTTAGTATTGAATTGTGGGGAGCCAGCAGGGTCCCACTGCCACTGTCCTGGACTAGGGGCATTTTTGCCCATTCCTAAACACACACACACACAGAAGAAAATTATATATATATATATATATATAGAGAGAGAGAGAGAGAGAGAGAGAGAAACTTACATTTTACAACTGTGTGGGCACAAGGATTAATATAATCTAAACTGGATTATATTAAAATTTTTTTCTTCTGATTTTAAAACAAATTAAAGCTCTTCCATGGGCCCCTAATTGGAGATGTCAGCCCCTGGGGATGGGGAGATTATAACCAAGACATGAGGAATGTTAAGAGAAGTTTTCATTCTACACGGAGAAGAGACAGGTTGGGCGAAAGTTAATTACTTATCTTGGTTTTGCCTAGTTTGTTTTTTTATAACAGCTTTATATTGAATTATACTGAGATATAATTCAAATGCCATAAAAAGACTTATATTCTTCTAAAGAATATAATTTAGTAATTTTTAGTATATTCATAAAGTTGTGCAACCATTACCAGCATCTATTTTTTTTTTGGCGGTACACGGGCCTCTCACCGCTGTGGCCTCTCCCGTTGCGGAGCACAGGCTCCGGACGCGCAGGCTCAGCGGCCATGGCTCACGGGCCCAGCTGCTCCGCGGCATGTGGGACCCTCCCAGACCGGGGCACGAACCCGTATACCCTGCATCGGCAGGCGAACTCCCAACCACTGCGCCACCAGGGAAGCCCCATTACCAGCATCTAATTGCAGAACATTCTTATCACTCCAGAAGGAAACCCTGTACCCGTTAGCAGTCACTTTCCATCCCTGCTCTTCCCAGCCCCTGGCAACCACTAATCTACTTTCTGACTCCGTGAGTTTGCCTATTCTGGGCATTTTATCAATACATAATTGGAATCATACCATATGGGATCTTTTGTATCTGACTTCTTTTACTTAGCATAATGTTATCCAGGTACGTCCAGGTTGTAACGTGTATCACTACTGCATTCCTTTTTATGGCCAAATAATATTCCATTGTGTGGATAGACCACATTTCATTTATCGATTCATCGATTGATGGAAATTTGGGTTGGTGCCATTGTTTGTCCTAGTTTTAAAGATACTCGTGTATTCAGGTTTTTGGAATTATTTGTGAATTTTTGTCATGATACCCACTACCTACTGAACAGTTACTTTGTGTCACTCACATTAACTCTTTGAACATCCCCATCAGCGCTGTTCAGGACCTCTTATTAGCGTCATCATTTTAGGGTTGGTTAGGCTGAGCAACAGAATGGGTGAGCAGCTGGCCCTGGGTCACACAGCTAGTCTAGTTGATTTGGTTGGACTCACCCAGTGATTAAGATCCTGTTCCAGATTCTGATCCTACCAGAATCCCATACTGCAATCTAGTAATGGGCGGGGCACATTCATCCATCTTTGCACGAAGACAAAGACAAAAAGGTTGATTCTAGCCCAGGGATCAGTATGAAAATAGTCAGGCACGGCAGGGAAATGACACACTCTCCTCTCAGATAAGTAGCAAAGATGGAGCCTGGCCAAGGAGCTACTCTGTTCTCTTAGCAAACTAACGTTTATTGAGCACTTACTACACACCAGGTATTTGCTAAGCATTTAACTGCTGTGCCTCCTATAACCAGCTCTCAAGAAACCAAGAGTGGACCAGAGGAGAACTCCGAAATTTCTTCTGACCCAGTATTGGCATCCCTTAGTTCTCAGGAAACACATCCATCCATACATATATCACATTTACCTTTTTTTTTAACACATATATATAGATATGTACTTGTATTTTTAAAACACGATTTCTTAGGATAGTCAAAATGTTTTGCAAATTATAAGTAAAATAGTACTTTTGAATATTCTTCCTTGAACCAATCTCTTTATTTTTTTCCAAAAGTGCTAGCTATAAAATTGTAAAAGAATTCCTGTAGTTAGTTGTTCAGTTTTTTTTTGTTTTTTTTATTATTATTATTTATTTATTTTTGCTGTGTTGGGTCTTCGTTTCTGTGCGCGGGCTTTCTCTAGTTGCAGGGGCCACTCTTCATCACAGTGCGCGGGCCTCTCACTGTCTCGGCCTCTCTTGTTGCGGAGCACAGGCTCCAGGCGCGCAGGCTCAGTAGTTGTGGCTCACGGGCCTAGTTGCTCCGCAGCATGTGGGATCTTCCCAGACCAGGGCTCGAACCCGTGTCCCCTGCATTAGCAGGCAGATTCTCAACCACTGCGCCACCAGGGAAGCCCAGTTGTTCAGTTTTTAATGCTGATTTTGTGGTTCTTAAGCAGTGATGAGAGTCACTTATCTTGGGCTATATTCTTCTGGCATTATCTTTCCCTGAGCATTACTTCGCTGAATTTTGAGGGTGGAATTGGGTGATATTTAGTTATTAGGGAAAGGGAAACAATAGGGCGAATGTTCTGAATGCCATCAGCTGCTTTGGTTGTGTGAGTTGATTGGTAGGTTCACTCCAGGTAGGTGTAGAGAACGTTCAACAGGGCCCACGGACCTATGAGGACACTAGATGCTATGACTGAGCCACTGCCTTGAAGCAGCTTATGTCTAGATGCCACTGTTTCTTGTCTTGTCGTTGCCTCTACCAAAACTGTGGATCTTGAGGGCTCCGACTGGTTCTAACCGTGCTAACCCCTGGAAGGAAGTGTTCAGCAAATGTTCACTGAACTCATTCACTCATTCAGTGTTTCTCGAGCACCTACTCTGTGCCAGGTGTGGTTCTATAAACTTGGGAGGTATCAAGAGCAAACAAAGAGTGATCTTTGCCCTTGTAGTCTACCTTCTAGTGTGGGGAAAGAGACAGTACATAGAGAACAAAACACATCTGTACATTTTACAGTGTCTTAGAAGGATAAGTGCTGTGGCATGGGGGGCAGGGTTTGATAGGGGAGAGGGGTTGCAGTTGTATATAGGATGGTCAGGGAAGGCCTCCCTGAGAAGTTAAGACTGGAATGAGGGAGAGAGGGAGCCATGTGGATATCAAGAGGGAGAGAGTTCCAGGCAGAGGGAACAGCCAATGCAAAAACCCTAAAACAGAAATGTGCCTGGGATGTTTGAGGTTAACGTGACCAGAGGAAAATGAGCAACAGAAAGAGAAACTGGTAGAAAGTGGGGTTGGGAACAGTATGATTCTGTTTTTTGTATTCTGCCATATTTTAAAATAACTAAAACAATAACAACAGTTGCATTCATTCAGCAAATACTAATTGCATATGATGGTAGGGACACAAGGCAGGCAGGGTCCTTGCCCTCTGGGATCTCACAGACTAGTAAGGCAGATGGGCAAATAAACATTTGTCACAGTATATGAATGCTCTATCAGGGGGACATAGCAGGACGACAGGGAACCCATATAACCCAGGTTTGAAGGGCCCAGGGGAGGCTGCTATGGAAAGTCAAAATGATCATTGAAATTGGGAACAGAGAAATGGGGGGTGAGCATTCTAAGGTGGGCTGGAACACATGAAGCCCTGGAGGAGAGAGGTCATTTGTAATCGGAGCATTTTTCTAGAAAGGAAAAGGCAAAAAAAAAAAAAGGTGCTCCTTGGAGAATGTTAGCTCCTGGGAAGGTTGTTTATTTCTAGAGAAGCAGCACCACATTTATACCATTTATATAAAGTGATCATATAGTCCATCATCCAGACTGGGACATCAGACTGGGACACCTTTGAGAGTGGGGTGGCAAGCACTATGGGTAATTATGCTGGGAGAGCAGGTATAAGTAGCCTCCAGTATGCCCTTACCACCCTCACCGATGGAAGGCCCAGCCCAGAAGCTGTAAAATAATGCCTAATGCTTCTCCCTAGTGGTGGAATGCAGCAACACAACACAAGTCAAAGATCAGAGTTTCCTATCCCATGAGTCAGTTTTCCAAGAAAAATAACGAGTCACATGCCACAGAGCTGATCAGAGTTTGGGTTTTGACCTAATGCTTTAGAGATAAATTTATTACTATAAATGTATCAAGTCTTTATCCATCTGTTTATTCTTCGCTGTGTGATTGTATTCCTGTTTTCAGTGTTAGTGGCTGTGGTAGATTAGATTTCTGTTTCCAGCCCAACACTCCCTCCCTGGTACAGAATCATACTTATCAACCCTTGCACATTGGTATCATGGTGGGTAGAGTGGCTTCCTGGCCCCATTGACTTTGGGTGAAGCTGTGTGATTTGCTTTGCCCAGTGGAATACAGTAGACCCAATGGGAAGAGGGGTTTTAACTGTGTCTATACAGTTTGGCTCATCCTCTTGCTCTCACGTGACCTGTCATGAGAAGAACATGCTGTGTGTAGCAAAACACCCAAGGAGACACAAGCAAACACATGGAGTTGACCTCAACCCAATCCAGTAGAGCCACAATGACTCACAGACACATAAAAAATAACATAAATATTTGTTGTCGAAAGCCACTGAGATTTTGAAGTTGTTTGTCACGCAGCAAAAACTGACTAATACAGGAGACTATTAGTAAACGTACTCAACTTACCATTGTCTACTGAATTGCCATTTCCAGTGTTTAGCATTTACTTGAATGCGTGAAATAATGTTTTCCCTGCAGTACCACTTTAAAATCACTTTCAACACAAGTATGATGAAAAAAGTATTTGTCCTTGTAAAATCTGGATGCAAATCCAGCAGGTCTCTTCTTCCCATCTTGTCTTGCATCCTTTTTCTTCCTTTTTTTTTTTTTTAATTTTTGGTCAGTTCCCTTTCATAGGAGAGAGAAAGAAAACCTGCCCAGAGGACTCCCCACCCAATCTACCCAAGACCTGTTAGTCTCCATAAGGGCATCTTTTGTTAGAGGCAACATTTTCCTCACTGGCTCTGAGACTCAGTGTCTTCCAAGAGAACATACATGGGAGGAATAAAGTGCTGGAGATGCCTCAGCTTTTAAGAGACTTTACACCTTTTCTTAAATAGGATTCCATTCACTTTGAGCTAACTCTAAGTTACCGTGTGTCTTTAGAAAGATTCGCAGAGTTCAGATTAATTTGTAAGACTGGTATGCTGAAGGCTCAATGAGAACTTAAATTTTTTTTCAGCATTAAAGTTCTTAATGCAAGAAGCAAGTTAGCAAATCGGCAGTCATCTTTACAGAGCTTCTTTCCACCTAATCCAGTGTAGACAGCATAGATACACCCAGATTACCTGTAAGCAGGTGAGTAAGTATTGTCATTCAAAGACCTTGCAAGCCTGGGTTGTACAGCAGGCCCATGGAGAAGTGGAACAGTGGATGGTAGTGGTTAAGAACAAGGGCTCTGGAGTCAGAAGAAGGTGGGTTCAAATCCCAGCTCCATATTTTCCCAGAGATATGACCCAGACAAGTGACCCAACCTCTCTGAACCTCATTTCTTCTTCTGGGAGAAGCAGGTATATAATGGGGATAATAACAGTTCCTACCTTATAGTGTTGTAAAGAAGGATTAAATAACACATGTTAAATAAAATAATGCATGTTAAGATACAGAAAACAAACTTGTGATACCAAAGGGGAAAAGAAAGGGAGGAGGGACAAATTAGGGGTGTAGGATTAACAGATACAAAATAAAATAGAGAAGCAACACAGATATTCTGTATAGCACAGGGAACTGTACCCATTATATTGTAATAACCTATAATGGAATATATCTGCAAAAACACTGGATCACTATACTGTATACCTGAAACTAACACAATATTGTAAATCAACCATCCTTCAATTTAAAAAGAAAAACAAAAATAATAATACAGGTTAAGTACATAGCACATAGTAGGCAGTCAATTAACATAGCCATATAGGTAGCAGCGCTAATGACCTGCTTTCTCAGTTTTTCTGTATCTTTGGTTAAGCCGTCAATAGCTCACCTTTGTCATCATTAGGGCTGCTCAGGATCCACCGGCTTCCTGTGTAGACGACATCTGTCACTGTGCTCATCCAGGTGGAAGGCAGTGCCCTACCCACCACTGTACAAGCTGGTGAGCATCAGCTACTCCCACCACTTCCTTGCAGCTTGAGGACACGCACAAGCCCTGGGCTTGGCCAGTCAGGTATTCCTGCCTGAGACCAAGCAAGCAGCACAAACCACAGGGAGGTATTAAAATTCATCCACAATAGCAGCGTTTCAGCAGAGGTTTAAACAGTGTGATGACAGCAGCGGCGGTTTCTGGGAGCAGTGGGGCCCAGCTTCGGGGTTTCCAGCATCAGCATCAGAGATGTTCCCCTGCAGCATCCCAAACAGACGTCCTTGCAGGGCACCTCGTTCTGGCCTGCCTCACTTTCTGCCCATCACCTGAGCTGGGCTCTCAGGTCCCTCACATGCTCCAGTCAATCAATTCCTGTTCTGGTTCAACTGGCCAGCAGTTTCTGTTGCTTGTAATCAATGAACTCTAATTGATACACTCCCAAAGAGGGAAGCTCTGATGGGCTCTATTGTCATTGACCCATAGTGAGGACTCCAGTTTGGCAGAATTGGGAGCCATATCAGCGTAGAAGTCATTGCTTTAGACTCAGCCTTTGCACTTAGCTAAAAAGCCAGCTCAGGGGCTTCCCTGGTGGCGCAGTGGTTGAGAGTCCGCCTGCCAATGCAGGGGACACGGGTTCGTGCCCCGGTCCGGGAGGATCCCACATGCTACGGAGCGGCTGGGCCCGTGAGCCATGGCCGCTGAGCTTGCGCGTCCAGAGCCTGTGCTCCGCAATGGGAGAGGCCACAACAGTGAGAGGCCTGCATACCGCAAAAATAAAATAATAAAATTATTTTTTTTAAAAAAAGCCAGCTCAAATGGTTTCAGTCTAATAGTGCAACGCTTGGCACCTTTAAGCAGAAAGATGCCCCTACCACCACCATGGGAATTCTCCTTCCTTCTGAGAGCCTAATGGGTACCAATGCTTCAGGGCTGGCCTTTGACTTCATTATAGAACGGGAACTTCTTAAAGGAAAAATGTCCAACAATTTTTTTTTCCATAAAACATTACAAACATACAGCAAAGTTGAAAAAAAATGTTTGGTGATCACCCACATTCTTTCCACAAAGATTCTGTCATTAACATGTTACTCTTTTGGCTTTATCATATATCTCATTACGATATTTTTAATTGAAAAGCTAATACATGCAGAGTGGAAAAATTCAAACATTCCAACATGGTATATGATGAAAAATTATTCTCCTTTCCACATCAGATCCCCAACTAACTTCCCAAAAGCAATCACGTGTTTACATATGCTTATATGTATAGTTTTTGTTTCTTCTTTTTCCTGATTTCCTTTTAACGGCCCCTTACTCAACTTACCATCTTGTCGTTTGCCTTTCTTTTTTCTTTCATTTAACAATATATCTTTCATTCAGGATCCATTCATAAAAGCTTATTAAGCACCTACTCTGCTGTACCAGACACTTTTTCCATAAACCAGGCACCCTGAATGGGTGGAGTAGTTCTGCTCTCCTCCCTCAGGGCCAAAAATTCAGAAATCATCCCATGTCACCTCATGTGAAACTAGTTCATTCTTTTTTTTTTTTTTTTGGCTGCATTGGGTCTTCGTTGCTGCGCAAGGGCTTTCTCTAGTTGTGGCAGGGGCTCTAGCAGGGGCTACACTTCGTTGCCGTATGCAGGCTTCTCACTGCAGCGGCTTCTCTCGTTATGGAGCACAGGCTCTATGTGCATGGACTTCAGTAGTTGTGGCACACAGGCTCAGTAGTTGTGGCTCGTGGGCTGTAGAGCTCAGGCTCAGTAGTTGTGGTGCACGGGCTTAGTTGCTTCATGGCATGTGGGATCTTCCCAGACCAGAGCTCGAACCTGTGTCCCCTGCATTGGCAGGCGGATTCTTAACCACCGTGCTGCACCACCAAGGAAGTCCGAAACGAGTTCTTTTTTTTTTCTTAATAAATTTATTTATTTAATTTTGGCTGTGTTGGGTCTTCGTTGCTGCACGCGGACTTTCTCTAGTTGTGGTGAGCCGGGGGCTACTCTTCCTTGTGGTGCACAGGCTTCTCATTGCGGTGGCTTCTTTTGCTGCAGAGCACGGGCTCTAGGTGCGCAGGCTTCAGTAGTTGTGGCTCACGGGCTCTAGAGTGCAGGCTCAGTAGTTGTGGTACACAGGCTTAGTTGCTCCGCGGCATGTGGGGTCTTCCCAGACCAGGGCTTGAACCCATATCCCTTGCATTGGCAGGTGGACTCTTAACCACTGCGCCACCAGGAAAGTCCAAAACTAGTTTATTCTTAAAGGGACTTTTAAACCAGGGTTTAAATGCCTATAAGACCCAGGTGACAACAGAAATGTACGAAGGTATCTGCAACACAAAACAATAAACATTTGGAATCCCTGGAGGTCCAGTGGTTAGGACTCTGTGCTTCTACTGCAGGGGGCATGGGTTCGATCCCTGGTCAGGGAATTAAGATCCCGCATGCTGCATGGCAAGGCCAAAAAAAAAAAAAAAAAAAATTATGATGTAACAGTAAACGTTTGACCACCAGGTGTGCAGGAGATCAGAAGTTGGAACTAAAATGTATTAGTTCTGGGAATTCTTGGGTATTTTCTCTGCTATAAATGAAACTCAGCTATTCCACATTTGGTTGGTTGGTTGGTTTCTTCCTTTTGCTCGGCCCCTTGCCCTCTATTCTGTATCTTTTACACACCTCATGGTTTCTACTTCCGTAGGGTTTTCGCTTCCTCCTGACTTTAGGTGAGGGGAGGTCCTCTCTGGCCTTTCTCTATGGCTCGCCCACATATTTCCAGCACTCTGTTGGTTACAAGGAACAGAAAACACACTAAAACTAGCAGAAGTAAGAAGACTTCCTGGACAGATACTAGGTAGTTTCCAAAATCGAAGAAAGAAACACAGGGTTCAGGGCTGCTCCCCGGACCTTGAGACCTAAACCAGGGAGATGGTTGTGTGTAGCGTCTTTTTTCATGATCGTGCTCTTCACTACTGGCCTTTGCTTGTTCTTATTCTTTCCTCCTAAGGTGGGTTTTGTAAACTTGCTAGAAAGTTATGGGCACAGTTGGCAACCCCAACTTAACATCAGCCCAATGCAGCAAATCCAGAGGGTAGTCCTTCTGTCTCTGCTTTTGGACATAAACACGCCAGGAATGGTGTGCCCAGCGCCAGAGCACATCTGTGGTCAGGCAGACACAGTGGGTTAGGCTGAGCCCATCCTGGTCAGTGGCCCACTCATCTGGCCATCAGTGGCTTTCCATAAGTGGCACCCCTACCAGAACTAGTTCCCCAAAGGAAGGAGGGTAGCATGGTTACACAAAACCATGAATATTCATTGCCAAGGCCCTGAGCCTCGGACCCCTCTGCTAACTACCTCCTTCTCTGCGCATTTTCCAGACTTTCCTTGGGGGATCCACTCCACCCCCTCTTTCAGCCTATATGCTTCAAATGGGGCTAACACACCCCTTTCATGAGGGGAGGGCACGTATCCCATGCTTGGCCAATCACAGTACCCTGTGACCTTGGTCAAAGTTATAAGTCCAAAAGCAAGGGTTAGCAAGTTTATTCTATAAAGCAACAGAAAGAGTTGCTGGTTTCAAGAGAAATAATTGATAGTAAATATTTATCATCTCTGTCGTAGCTACTCAGTTCTGTAGTTCTAGCACAAAAGTAGCCATGGATAACATATAAATGCATGATGCTCTGTTCCAATAAAGCCTTATTTACAGAAATAGGCAAGTGGGCCAGATTTGGTCCACAGGCCATAGTTTGCCAAATCCTGGTCCAAAGGATGGGTATATCTATCACCCAAACCAGTCAGGCACAATGTACGTATTCAATAAAATATAGAATAATGGTTATTACATTTTAATTAGTTTTTAAAGTTATTATAGTATAAGGGTAGTAGGTAGATGGCAGCCAATAATAATAACTAATAAACTTGATTCTTTACTATTTGTCAATCCCTTTACATATATTTCCATTTTAATACTCAGAAAAACCATTTGGGGTAGGTAGAATTATTATCCTCATCTTACAGATGAGGAAACTGAGGCTCGAGGAGGTTAAGAGACTTGTTCAAAATCACACATCTCTAAAGAGCTGGACTCTGGTGAGATAATACATGTAGAATATGTTCTAAAATGCTACTCAGCACACGGTGAGCCTCTGTGAATACTCACTCTTCTCATTGTCATCGTCATAGTCATCACTACCACCACTGTTGCTGCGTCTCAGGTTAGGAGAGGTTGAGTAACCTTCCCAAGCCAGGCCTAGGATCTGCCTCTGGATGTGTCCAAGTTTAAAAGGGAGAGAGGGGAAAGGAGAAATAGGAAATGGTTTAATTATACCCTTCTTGCTATACAAAGCCTTTGCATCTACTCCCTACCCATGTCCTGTCTCCAGCACTCTGCCCACCTCCAGCCAGACCGAGGTTCCTCAAAAGTGCCACAGCTGGTCTTTGCACAAGCTATTCCCTCTGCCTGGGACCCTTCTCACCTCATTTCTCTGTCTGCCCCAGACCTGCTCTTCCTACACCTCTGGGGTTATGAATCTGCCTCTTGCAGGAAGCTTTCCCTGATCACTGTGTGAGTCTTTCTTTTCTTTTCTTTCCTTTTTTAATACAGCATGTGTGTGTCTTTATCACACTGTATTGTAACTGTTTACTTATTTTTCCTCTTGATTACTCTGTGACTTCCTTGAAGGCTTACTGTTGCATTCCTAGAGGTTAGTATCATACCTCACACCCAGATAGAACCCAGTTAATGTTTGTAAACAAGTGAATGGTTCTGGAACAAGCCCTGGTAGAATATGTCAGTCAGGGAGACTGTATGCCGTAGATATGGAACACGAAAAGAACCTGAAAATGCCAGTTGGTCTGGGAGATTTCAGTGTCACCAGAAAAGGATTGGAAACTCATTTTTCTCAGGAGTAGGTAAGACAACTGACCAGCTCAGGCCTGCCACACCCAGCCGCACATCTAGAAGCTTAGAATTCCTATTCTCGGATAACATTCCTCTACAGTTCAGGAACTTCCAAATCTGTAAGTGTTAGCAGGTGAATTGGAGGCTGTTTTCACTATAAAGGTCCTGATCCACATTGTTGCTTGTACAGTATCCTCTTCCAGTAATTCATCTCATCATTTCAAATTCTAATCTATGAAGGGAAGGGGCTGCAGTGGGGGAGGAGAAGGGAAAGAAGAGGAAGAACTGAGGGTCTGTATCGTGGTTATTTCCATTTTCAATTAAGACTGTGCCCTAGTGAGTTTTTAACTAGCTTTTTTTTTTTAATTTTAAAAGTTAATATGCTGATGGGAATATAAATTAATATGGCCACATTGGGATAGAGTTTGGCATTTCCTAGTTAATTTGAACGTAAGCATATGCTCCGATCCAGGCATTCCTCCCACACTGCATTTCTCAAACTTACCATGCGTGAGAATCACTAAGGGATCTTGTTAAAATGCAGATCCTAGGCTTAGAGAAACTTACACATGTGAATCAGGAAAGCTATGCAAGAATGTTCATAGCTACGTTGCTCATAATTACAAATTGGAGACCACCCACTGGCAATGAAGGTGTAGATGAAGTGTGATATAGTCACAGGGTAACGATGAATGAACCACAGCTGCCTGCAGCAACGTGTTGACTCTCACAGGCTTAAAGGAGCAAGTGAAGGAAAATTAGTCATACTGTTCAACAGGTGGCAACACTAAGCAACATAGTTAGGTGACAAAACTATTTTTAAATAATTATTACACAAAATTAGCAATCCTGGAAGAAGGTGGCAGAAAGAAGGAGAAGCTGATGGATAGGAATATGTGAAGGGCTTCTTTAGTACTAAGAATGTTCTGTATCTTACGGTGCTGATGGTTACTCAGGTGTTGTTCCTTAAATTGCACGTTTATGTTTTATACATTCTTGTATGTGTGCCAAATTTTCAAACTTAAAAGACTGTAAAAAGGTATATAGCAAGATGTCCGTCACTCAGACAACTGCATCACAAATACTGCTGTCCTGTCCCCAGAGCTAACTCATGTTACCAGCAACCTGGTCTCCTCTGCATTCACAAGTTTGTGTGTGTATGTGTGTAGATGTATATATGTTAAATTTGATATAGAGAGATACTGTTACATATATGTGTTTACATACATATATACACATACACACAACAGCATTACTTGTGTTTTCTGTCCTTTGAATATTTCACCTAATACATCCTGAAAATATTCCATCAGTGCACAGAGAAATACATTTTTCTTTTTATAGTCATAAAGAATTTATTCTATTTTATGATAGAACCATAATTTAGTAATTTTAATGATTAATTTTTAACCATAAAGTAGTATGTGAACACACTCCCTATTTTTAAAAAATGTTACTAAGGATAATGTTCTCTTACGCATACCTGTGGAAATTTTAGGTTCTCCAATCCTTCCCCTCTGAATCTACTCCCTGCCGCCACCTTGCTTAACTCATAGCCAGTGTGCATCCTGCCAGGACTTTTGTCCTCTGGATTTTCATTTTCACCACTGAAAACATATGTGGACTTGAATATGTGTTTATGTCTATGTAGAACTTACTTTTCCTCTTCAATGCAGTATAGCTGGAGCTCTAGCCATCCCTATAAACATAAAACTGGCTGATTACTTTTATTTGCTGCCTGGTATGGCTAAACCACAGTTGAATCTAACCATTCCCCTATTGTTGTACACTTAGGTTGTTTCTCAAGTTGTTTGCGATGACAGTAGTGTTGCAACAAACATCCCTGGACTTGTCCCCTTGTGCACATGTGCAAGCATTTCTCTATAGGAGATGGAAAGCTGAACTGATAAACCATTAGGAGGGCATATCTAAAGATTGATTGCCAGATTGCCCTCCAAAGTGGCTATAACCGTTCACACTCCCACTAGCAATGCATTAGAAGACTAATCTCCCTTCACTCTTAGTAAAAGTAGATGTTATCAGCAGTCTTAATTTTTATTGAGCTGATAGGCGAAAGAAAGGAGGACTTTATGGTGAATATTCATTCCCTTATAGTTAGTGATGCTGAACGCCTCTTATAAGTTTGTTGCCCAGAATCTGCATTTAACACGATCCCCAGGTCATTCTTCTGCACATTAAAGTTTGAGAAGCACTGGAGTCAGAATCTTAACAAGGTCCCCAGTGACGCCCATGCACAGTGTGAGGAGTGCAGTGGGGGAGGAGTAGCTGGATCATAGCATATGCTCACTTTTACTAATATGTGTGGGGTTGTGTTTATCTTTTCTATTCAGACAGGATATAAAACAGTGCTTCGATGTATTTTTAACTTGCACTTCTTTAATCATAAGTGAGCTTGGACTTTTTTTTTCAAATTCTTACAGGCATATTTTTCTTCTCTGGAAACCAGGTAGTCACTGAATCTTCTTACTTTGCTTCAAACACACGAAAGCTGATCTCCTGGGGGCTTTTGCTGTTATGGTTTTCTCTCCCTTGGAACGTTCTCTCCCTGGTTCTTCCCAGGGCTGCCTATAATATTCAGGTTTTAGCTCAAAGGTCACTTCTAGCGAAACTCAGGTACCGCCCCTACTACCACTCTTCATCTCGCCACCCCGTTTCACCTTGACCGTGGCCCCCACCCCTATCTGAAATGACCTGCACACTCGTTCTTTCCTTCCTTCTCTGACTGCCCTGCTGGATCTTGTGTGTCTTGCCTATCTCTCCATACCCAGCACCTGGAACAGAGCCAGGCAACAGTCTAGACTCAAATTATCGTCAGATGAACAAATAAATGAACTCTCGGCAGATGAAGAAATGAGATTTGCTCCTGTCTAGCTTTACGCCCCACTGGGGCATCACTTTTACCTGGATAAACATTTCTTGATTCATTCCTGTATCCACAGCGGAAAATACTAGGTGGTAACAACAGAAGTCGAGTGAGGTAGCTTTAGGAGAACACGACCCAAGCAAGGTGCTCAGCCCCACGGGAAGCCCAGGACAATCAGAGAGACAATTATGTTTTTATCTATTTCTCTTAAAAAAGAAAGCAATTACTTGACCAATATTAAATAATATTATAGTGCTCATTTAGTATATATAGAGAAACTGGTATAAAGGCATGGAAGTCTGCAACTCAGAAGGGTTGGGTAATGCCAGTACAGGCTTGTGTGCTTCCAATTTATTCCCACATAAAACAGAATATCTGTCCCAAGTTCATTGGAACCACCAATTCTTCTGTGTTTTTTTTTTTTGGCTCTGCCGCACAGCTTGTGGGATCTTAGTTCCCCAACCAGGGATCGAACCTGGGCCCTCAGCAGTGAAAGCGCCAAATCCTAACCACTGGACCACCAGGGAATTCCCGGAACCACCAATTCTAGATGAGCATCAGCTATTTTTACAGATAACTGTAACTCTTACCCTACTCTTATACATAACATTTACAGAGTGCTGCCTCTGTAGTAGACATTGTTCCATGTACTTTCTATATATGTATTCATTCATCCTCACAACCACCCTGGCTGTATTAGCATCGCCATTTTATTGAAGAGAAAACTGGGGCACAAGGCAGCTTTCTCAAGGTCACATGGTAAAAGAGCCAGGATTCTCACCCAGGCTGGCCCCAGTCCATGTGCTTCGTAATGACATGATACTGCCTCTGGAATCTTTGTAATGCTTTGTAAGATGTCGAATGACTGGGAGAATCTTCTGTATAATTCAGAGGTACACTTCACCTCTTGGCAAAATACTTAAGTTATGAAAGTTACAAATATACTCCGTTTTTCTTTTACAAAGGGACAAGCGTTGAAAACTTATTGACTTTCTTTTTGAAGAAAGGGAACTACCTAACAACCATTAAAAAAAAAATCAGGATACAGGTGATATACATATAAAGAATGAGAAAATGCTTTCCAAGAGAAACATGCCATGGAGTGAGTATTTGAAATGCATGTTTGGCCATGATTCCCTTGTTAGGTGATTTTGTTGCTGAAAATAATGAAAAGTTGTCACCTGTAAAGACCTCTATCTGCGTGTTTAAATTTGGCAACAGAATTTCCTAATCTGTTTAAACATCTTCCAAATAAAGAGCTTCAGTGGGTTTGAAATCCAGTTGTTAAAGATATAGTTTAGGGTTTCCCTAGGGCTTCCCTGGTGGCACAGTGGTTGAGAGTCCGCCTGCCAATGCAGGGGACACGGGTTCGTGCCCCGGTCCGGGAAGATCCCGTATGCCGCGGAGCGGCTGGGCCCGTGAGCCATGGCCGCTGAGCCTGCGCGTCCAGAGCCTGTGCTCTGCAACAGGAGAGACCACAACAGTGAGAGGCCCGCGTACCACGAAGAAAAAAAAAAAAAAAAGATATAGTTTAACCTCTTCAGGTTAATTTGTAGAAGCCCCAGGTTGATTATCAGGGGAAATGAAAATCTACCAGCTGGATTTTCAAAGAAAATAGTCAATTTTCAAAGAAAATAGTCAATTTGTGTAACTGGCGAATGGGATTAAAAAGGGAGAATCATGATTTAAGCATAGCCAATGATACTTTGTTTTTTTCTATATATCCTGTGAGGTTTTTTTTTTCTCTTCAGTTTTTCAGTGATAACCCTTGAAATCAAGTCATTAAAACCAAACATGGTAATAAACTTAATTTAGGACCATAACATTGAATGGATGTATTGTAAAATACTAAAACAGTGCCTTCAAAAAAGGAAGCAAGTTTTAATCTGTTGCTGTCATTATATTTGTAGAAAATATTGATAATTTACTTTGCCTTTTGTTGAAATATATTCAAGGAAAATGCAATCAAAACCGTAGTGAAATATCATTGTATGTCAATTTGATTGGCAAAAATTAAGACATCTGACAATACGGAGTGTGGTAAAGGATCTGACTCCACGGTACCTCTTACCTTGCTGGGGGAAGTGTAGACTGGTGCCTCCACTGTGGCATCATGTCTTACATAGTCACTTACAATCCAACCAATGTATACATTCATTTAAGAAACTGACACTTTTTAGAAAGATCATAGCTGCACTATTCACGTGGCAAAGACAGGGAAACAACCCAAGTGCCCATCAACAGGATGGCAGATGAACCAACTGTGATATTTTCACACCATGGAATATTACACATCAGTCAAACTGGTTGAACAACAGTGATAATTTGGATGATCTTAGCAATATAATAAATGCGGGGGAGGAGTAATTACTGGAAGATTACATACCCTTTTCATGAAGTTCTTTAAAAATTAAAATTTAAGGAATACATGTAGGTGCAAAAAAGACTTGCTAAGAAAAAAAAAACAAAGGAATGAAGAATGAAGGGTTTAGGTGGATGGCTATTAAATTCGAGGAGGGGATGAAGGGGGATAGATGAGAAATGCAGGTTATGGTTAAGGTCCTAGCTTGGGTCAGTGAGTTCCCTGGTATTAATTATATCTTAATAAGCCAAGCAACAACCAACCAACCAGACAAATACAGGTCAGAAACAGATCAGGGATGACAACGGGTCTTGTACCAAAGATTGGTTAATCCAGTTGTGTGCACCTGAGCTGAAGAAATTATTTCTATCCATAGCAAATACAAACACAGGTACACACCTCAAGTAGTAAAAAGCGGGTATCAGATGCCTCCCAACCTCCCGGCTGGGTGCTTTTCCTTCATCAACTTCCCCAGAGGCAACCATTGGCTCCTAGAGATCCTTCTGAGACATTCCAAAAGGTCACACGATAAACAGAAGCACACACGTATGTTTTGAAATGGCTTTACATATACGTGTACCTAGACACATATACACACAGACCAAAGAAAACTTCAAAAGTTGCTTTTTAAAAATTTATCTCGAAAATTTAACCTTGAGTAACTTCACCTGGCTTTACACAAACACCCCCTGCAATCAATTCACAACTTGAAAATCAACGGGAAGTTTGAGGAAAACAGCTCCTTTTTAAAGAAATATAAAAATGCTCTTCTTGCAGACAGTCCCCTCGGGTTTGTCAAGGGTAACCTCACAGAAGGTGAATTACAGGACGCTGCGAAACCCCACAGGGCCGGAGCAAGCCACGGCAGAAAAGCTCACCGCGGCGATGTTAGAAATACGGACTCCCAGTCCCCGCCCCACGGATTCAGAGCTGAACACGGGTCTTTTTTAACCAAGGCCCCCACGTGACTCTCAGGTTCGGGCAAGCTTGGGGCACAGCCCCGCCTTAAGTAACTCCCCAATGGAAGAAAGTAAACATCTGGGGCTTGTAGGTGGCTTTCTTGCTCCCTGTTGGATGTCGTTTACCTGGTGCAAGGAGGGGTCCCCTTGGGTCTCATCAAGGGCCCAGCCAGTCTGAGCACGAACGCCAATTAGCTCAACCCCCCGAGGACCACGCCTCAGTCGCCTGCTGGGCGGGGCCCGCGCCCCTGTCGGCCCCAGGCCTCTTTCCTCCGTGTGGTCTCAGACTCCGGGCGCCAGAGTCCGGGGGCCGGGGGAGAGATGCTGCATGGAAACAGAGATGCCTGGGCTCCGCCGCCTGAAGCCAAAACTTCCGGAATCTGCATTTTTAACCAACTCTTCCAGGACCAGTAAGTTCACCCTGCCGTTGGAGACGCACTAGCCTCATTTAAATTTTAAATTCGAATATGCAGCCACGAGTGGAGGTCGTGCTTCTCAACCTTGGCTGCCCTTCAGAATAACCTGGGGAAGCTTTTTAAAATATATATACACCAATGCCCAGGTTTCAGTCCAGACCAATTAAGCCAGAATCGAAAAGCGCGGCCTCTGCGGCAGCAGCCGCAAAGGCATCACCTGGGAGCTCGTTAGAAATACAGACGCTCAGGCCCCACCCCAGACCCACTGAGTCAGAATCTGCATTTTAACGAGATCCCCAGTGATTCGCGCGCACATTAAATTGGAGGGGAGCCGTGCTTATAAAATTTTAATGGGCAAACGAATCACCTGGGGATCTCGTTAAAATGCAGATACGGTTTCTCAAACTTAAATGTGCATGCGAATCACCTGGGGAGCTTGTTAAAATGCAGATTCTGATTCAGCGAATCTGGGGTGGAGCCCGAGAGTCTGCATTTCTAACGAGCTTCCCAGGTGGTGCGGGCTTCCCGGGTGTGGACCGCGCTTCCCCTGGAGTCCCGAGGTCTTGGCTCCGGGCCAATCAGCCGTCAGGGCTCTTGATAAATCGCCCTGTTCGGCTGAGGAGCAGAATTGCCGGGACATGCGCGCTCCGGCCGAGGGAGGGGGTAATTTCCGAACTCCGGGAATTGGTTGTGTGAGGCTGGCCGCTCGTAGGGACTCGCCAGAGCCCTGGTCCTCACGCCATGTCGCGGCGCAAGCAGGCCAGGCCCCAGCATCTCGGCTCCGAGGAGCCGCAGCCTGAGCGCCAGGAGTTCGCCGAGGCGGCCCCGGAGGTGCTGGGGGAGCCGGGTGAGTAGTGCTGCGGACGTCCGGCCCGGGGGGCTGGAGGCAGTTTCTCGGACGTTCCCCAGAGCCGCGCGGGTGCGAGGTCCCGGCTACCGGGCGTGGAAGGGTGGGTGAAGCTTCCAACCCGAGTTCTGGGTCTCGGGCCTTGCTGACCCCACCTTGGTAAGTTACACCCCCCCCCCCCACACACACACACACACACCTCGTAAATTCACTCTCCTCGGGTAAATTACGTCGCTCCCCGAGGGGATTTCTGCATCCACTCCCCCTCCCCCCAAGCGCTGTGAAATGACGGTTCATCTCCCGAACACGTTGGAAGGATGCTCTGAGACCCCTTTGGAGGCTGTCTTCGGGGTGCGCCGGCACCCGGGTGCCCGACCTCCTTGGCGCTGGGCTGGAGCTGAGCGCCTGGAAGCTGGGCGCTCCGAGACCCGCGCCCCAGGCGTTTTCTTGAGGGATGGGGGGAGATGTCTGTAAAATGTCTGAGCTTCTGCCGGGACCTGGGGCTAGGTGCTGGAGAGACACAGCAACGAACAAGGAGGATAGAATTCCGACCCTCCTGGAGCTTATGGCCCAGTGGAGGCGAGAAAGATGGCACGTGAGATAAAGCGGCGGAGCGTGAGGTGTGTGAGCGCGGAGCGCCGGGGAAAACCTCAAGCTGGGAGGGGGTTGTCCCGGGAAGGCCTCTCTGTGGAGGGCAGCCTCGAGTAACACTCTGGAGGTTGTGAGGGAGCGAGCGGTGGAGATGGCCGAGGGAAGAGCACTCAGGCAGAGGGAACAGCACGTGCAGAGGCCTCGGGCGTCAGCGAGGCTGGAGCTTGGAGGCGCGTCCGATTGAGGTTTTGAGAAGTGACGGGAGCCCCGGGCTCCGATAAGGACTTTGACTTCTACTGTGAGCGAAGTGGAGCCACGTTGGGGGCGGGGAGCGAGCAGGGTGCCGCGGTGGGATCTAACAGGCTCACCCCGGCTGCCACCGGGCTAGAGGGGGTCCGGGAGAAGCCTAGGGACCCCGGCCTACCCTAGGCCCCCGGGTCAGTATTTCTCACCCGGTGGGCCTTGGAGACTCTGCTTCTGAAGAGCCTGCAAGTAGGGAGCTTCGAGAACTCGCCGAATTCTCAGGCTCCCACCACCCCCTGCGCTGCTGTAATCTCAGGGGTGGGGTGGAGTCGGGGACTCTGCATTTTTAAGGCGCTTCCCCTTCTGATTATCTTGCACTCAGGTAAGACAATGTAGGTTCTTACTTGACGGTCCCTCTACCCGCCACCTTCCCTCCCGCCCGGGGGTCGCTGCTGCCTTTTGCTTAGCAAGGGGGTAGTGAGAGGAGTTTTAGCAGAACTTTCTTCTCTTCTCTCCCTTCCGAGCATTTTCCTGGCTCGGAAAGGGAGAGGGGGATCTAGTCTCTTCTGCCAGAAGGATCAGACTTCCAGCAGCAGGTCTGTCTGGTGGGCTTTGCTACGCTCCCGAGGAGGTGGTGGAGGAAAGCAGAAGCTTAAAGTCACTCCTAAGCTAATAGTTCGGCATCACGCTTTAGTTTTAAATACAGTCCTAAAAATAAAACCAAAGAAGACCAACCCTTTAGATAAATAGCTAATTAAACAAAATGTTTCAAGAAACTCTTAACATTGCCTTTGGAGGGAACTGGGTAGCTGGGGAGTGGGGTTGGAGACTTTCACAGTAACTTTTGGATTATACCTATTAAGGCTCTATTACCTATTCCAATAAACAAAGTTTCTTTAAAGAAAAAAAAAAACCTAAAGCTTGGCTGGATGGAACTCCTATAACCAAAATATCCTGTCTTTGTGCGCAAGGTCTAGAGTGGCGATAGGTGGGTGGAACCGGAGTGGGGTTCCACCCTAACCCTAGGGTGGGGTTCCTGCGGTGGGAGCAAGGCTTCTCCTGATCCTCTGTAAAAGAATTGGGGAGGTATTGGGGATGTTGAGTCTTTGGGGGAAGCGATTATAAAAGACAATTCCTGAGTAAACCCGGGCTGTTCAAAGTGAGTGCCATGGGCTGCTTTTTCTTCCTGCAGACAGCGCTTGGAGGGCACCTCCTGGAGCCTTGCCCTGTGTTTGGAGGGGTTGGGGAGGGTGCTGTGTGTTGTGCAGCACTGTGGGTGTCAGGGCACCCCAACACCAGCTGCCGCTGGGGGGAAAAGCAGCCTTGCAACTGATGTTCCCCCTCCATGCGTTTTAGGTCTGTTATGATGCTGAGTTAGAAGCCCGCCTTTTTTTTTTTTTTTAGGGTTGGGCCACTCTTAATTTGCAGATGGCTTTGCAACTCACCTAGCTTTTGGAGGAGACAGAACAGAGCAGGTCAGTTGGTAGACTTCAATCATAAGAGGGGCAGGATAACAGCCTTACCAAAGGAACATCAACAAAGGGTTAAAATGGCCGCTGTGCTAAACTGAGTTCTGTCAGATGTGGCCCCAACCCCATCTTTCAGACTAGAAGGGCCTCTGCCCTTTCTCAGGAGAGTAGGCTTCTGACCTTCCTTGCTTTCCTGGATGCTTAAAATTGAAGGAGGAAGGCACCTTTAGAAGCTCTGCATGCCTCTGCCATAGTGACCCTTTATAGCCTTGGGCACAGTTTTCTGATAGCTTTAACCCATCCATCTCCCTTCTACCTTCAAGCCCTCAAACTTGCATTGCTCAGTGTGTTTTCCACTCCCTGAGAATCCGGTGGCTCGTGTGTGTACACATCAGTGAATAAAACCAGTTACGTTTATATAGTGCTGACTTATGTATAAGGTTCTTTTACGTATATACATTAAAGAACTTAACCTTCATCTAAACCTGTGAGATGGGGGCCATAATCCTCACTTTACAGATGTGGAAACTGAGGAACAGGGAAGTTGAGTAACTTACTCGGTCACACAGCCAGTAAAGGATAGAATTGAAATTTGGAACTTATCACCTGGCTTCCCAGTCAGTTTGCTAAATCATTGTGCTTTACAGCCTCTCACTTGGATTTCAGCTTTTCAGTCTTCCTTGGTTTCTGTGGGATTAAAAACCCTCAATAGTTTAATGGCTTTCTTTAACATGTGAATTGCTGAACAATGCTAGGTTTTGTGTCTTCCTCTGAGGGGCAGAGCGATGGACTTCACATCTGGCGAGTGTGGGTTCTAATTGGCTGAAACCATCTAGCCCTGCGGCCTTGAGCAGCATCTCTTCCGAGCCGGTATCTCTTCTGGAAGAGCAGAAATTCTCAAAATGTGGTCCCCAGACCAACAGCATCAGCTGGGAGCTTGTTAGAAATGAAGCATTGCCAGCCCCACTCCAGACCTACTGAGTCAGGAACTGCAGAGGCGGAGCCCAAGCCACCTGTACCTTAACAAGCCCTCCAGGTGATTGTGATGCACAGGTTTTTTGAGTAGTGCTGGCTTGGAGTTACACTTCTGCCACTTTAATGAGCATAGGCGTCACCTGGGGATCTCGTTAAAGTGCAGATTCTGTAGGCCTGGGACCTGAGGTTCTGCATTTCTAACAAGCTCTCAGGTCACGCTGATGTTAGTGCTCTGAGGACCACCGTTTGAGTAGCAAAGGCTTAAAGAGCAGTATGAGGATATCACTTGGAGTGCTTTAAAAATGCAGGTTCCTGGGCCCACCCCCAGTTAAGTCTGGATGAGGCTTTGGAAACTACATTTAAGCCGCAATTCAGGTGATTCTGATGTGGGTGTGGAGGCCGTCCTGTGCATCATAGGATGTTTAGCAACGTCCCTGGCCTCTGCCCACTAGATGCCACTATCGCAAACGTGTGCACATGATCATGACAATCAAAAACGTCCCCAGGTATTGCAAAATGGCCCCCAGTTGAAAGCTATGGGACTAGGTCAGTTGTTCAGACCCTGTTAAGGGGCTTCAAGCACCACAGCTACTTGGATGTGATAGCTGCAGTCCTTTACCTGAAGCCCTGTAATAGCATTGACTCAGTGGAGGCCGGGCGCTGTACCAAGAATTTACATTGTTCATCTCTTAACTCTGAGGCAGGTCAGTGATACCTTTTTACAGATAACCTTTCTGAGCCTCAGTTTACTTAAGTTGCCCATAGTCACACAGCTAGCACGTGGCTAAGCAAACCCTATGCTTGGAACTGAAGCCCTTATCAGTGTGTTCTACAGCTTCTCATGGTAAGAAGGTTTACCTTAACAAACCTAGCAAGAAAGATGGAATCCACCTTCTATAACTGGGGCCAAAAGTCCCTGACCTTGGCCTGTAATTCATAAACTAGTTAATATATTCTTTAAGACTTAAGATTGTGCTCCGCAACGGGAGAGGCCACAACAGTGAGAGGCCTGTGTACCGCAAAAAAAAAAACAAAAAAAAAAACCTTAAGATATTGACAGCACCTCTTTTTACTTTGGTCTTAAATCTACTTGGAGAGAAATCACTTTACAATCTTCTAGGAGTACTTAGGCTTTGTTATAGAAATTTTTAAACCTGCATATTAGATTGAACCCTATGAAATTATCCGATCATTTTGGCCCACAGAAACAGCAGTTTCACCTAGCTTAGCCTTACTAACAGAGAGAATGATACAGTGAACTTCGTGGACTAGATGCTCAGTTTCAACAACTAGTTACAGTGGCCAATCTTGTTTCTTCTGTGCAGCCATTCCCCTCCCTGGATTATTTTGAAGCACATCAGACATATACAATTTATAAACAGCCATTTGTAAACTATTAGAATGCTTTTTAAAACTTTAATTTCATCTTCCCACCTTTATTAAAAAAAAATTCCCTTATCAAACTTTCAGTTAGTGTTTGCACTTCCCATGGTCTTAAATGGCTTTTACAATATGTTTAAATCGGGATCCAAAAAGGTCCTGATACTACAGACCATCTCAAATCTTTTAGTCTCTGATTTTTCTTTCTCCTCCTCCATCTTTCAAGTTGAAACAGTGGCATTTTGTCCTGGAAAGCAGTGGCACTTGAAGTGTGGTCTGTGACCTGTTACTGAGTTAGGTCAAAATAAATTCGGAAGTGGAGAGTAAGCACTTAAAGACAGCTCGACATCCACCTTTCTGTCATATCTAATAATGTTTGGGCTTTTGTCTTATTCCACTTTTCTCATAATTTGTCTTTATTTTATAAAAAATACTGGTCTGGGCTTCCCTGGTGGCGCAGTGGTTGAGAGTCCGCCTGCCGATGCAGGGGACACGGGTTCATGCCCCGGTCCGGGAAGATCCCACGTGCCGCGGGGCGGCTGGGCCCGTGAGCCATGGCCGCTGAGCCTGCGCGTCCGGAGCCTGTGCTCCGCAACGGGAGAGGCCACAGCAGTGAGGGGCCCGTGTACAGCAACAACAACAAAAAATACTGGTCTGACGGATTGGAAATTATTCTATGTACCAGGTCTTCTCCACGTTGTTCGAGAAGCACTGCTGCAAAGTTTTGCAGTCTGGATCTTGGCAGTTGGGTCCCTGTCACGATACCGTGTTCCTTTGTCCCCGGTACTTCCTGGAAATTGGTAAAGAGGAAGAGGATTGTTAAGACCAGAGTGTGCATGGCTTCTAACTTGTGATGTTTGGGGTTTTGTTTCTGTTTTTTTTGTGGGGTGCGGGGGGTGGTAGGTGAAATAAGCCCAAACCTGCTATAACACTTACCGTGGTGCTCATATTTGAGAAATTAAGTAACACTTCTTATTGTCTCAATTTCAGCTTCAGAACTAGATAATGATGTTCCAAAACCAACTTGTCCCTCCGCTGATAGCAGTGATACCCAGAAAGCCCCTGTCACAGCTCTTCCCTCTGAGTCAAAGGAACAAACAGCAACCCTTGGGGAGAGGACCTTCAACTGCTGCTATCCAGGTAAGAGTAAACTCGAGGCGCTGAACCCTTCTCTGTACGGGGCTCGGTCACAGGAGCTTAGCATCCGTTCGCTCACTGACTCAGCACGTGACTTGCCAGAATTTCAGATTCCTGGTAGCTTTCCTCTTTGAGGTTATTTATATTAAGGGAACCTGTTTTTCTTTTCTAGGTTGCCACTTCAAAACTGTTCATGGCATGAAAGATTTGGACCGCCATCTAAGAATCCACACTGGTAGGTATCCATTCATTTGTTCAAAACTTGAGTGTTAAAAAAACCCAAGGATGTGGATATGAATGAAGTGCTGGGCGTATAGTGGCAAGCAGGACAGAAACAGTCTCTCTGCCTCATGAAACTTAGTCTAGTGGGAGGGTCTGGAACCTAAAAAGTCACGAAGGCAATAATGGTAACTAACAGGCAAGGGGAAAAGTACCAGGACTGTAGTAGGGGATTTGATCCAGGCTGGTCATGACAGGCTTTTTGGAGGAAGAGACTCTCAAGTTAAACTATGAGAGATGGCTAAGGGACTTGCCAGGCGGTCCAGTGGTTAAGACTCTGTGCTTCCACTGCAGGGGGTGCAGGTTCGATCCCTGGTCCAGGAATTAGATCCTGCGTGCTGCATGGTGAAAAGAAAAAAGAGAAAAACAAAGATGGCTGAGTAACCAGATGAGGAGAAGGAAGGGTTCCAGGCAGAGGGAACCGCGGTGCAAAGGCTTGGAGGGAACAGAAGCAGGATGGGTGTGAGGTGAAGTTGGGGAGGCGGGTAGAGGCAGGGGAGGGGGACACAGAGGCCCTGTGGCCATAGGAACCTTAGATAAGAGCAGTGAAGTTGCTTCTCGAAGGTGCCTTCAGAGCAACCAGCTGCTAAGAATACAGAGAAACCATACGTGCTGGAGCAAAGGAACGCGTGATCACGAACCAGGTTCTGCACACTGCGTACGGCCTGTTATCGTGTCCATTTGTCTAACTGTTATCTGTGGCTGCTTTGTTACCGATAATGTAACAGTAAGCCCATTACATATTAACAATTTTATGAAAAATAACTTTTCTGGCCCTACAGTGGGGTTATTGAGTAGTTGCTGGGGATTGCATGTTGCACAAAGCCTAAGATGTATTAGACTCTCTGGTTCTTCCCATAAACTTTGCCAACCTCTGGTCTCTAGTGTAGACTCTACAGTAGCCTGTATGAGTTGGGATACTGATGTCTTTGCTCTCAGAGAAACCAAACTAAGTGACTGAAACACAATCAGATTTATTTCTCTCAAGTACAATTTAAGAAGTAAATAGTCCACAGCTGGTGGAATAGCTGGCAGCCTAAACATACAGCTTCGTCTCCTGGTCCAAGGCAGCTGCTCTAGAACTCAGTCTCTCAACCAGTGGAAAAAAGAAGCAGGAGGAAGGGCTCACAGCATGCCTCCCCTCAGGTCACGCCCCAGAAGCAGCATCCCCTGTGACTTAGCGGTATAATGAGCAGACTCAGTCGTGGCCACATCAGGCACGAAGGGGGGCTGGAAAAGGGCTTCAAGAAGGGCAGCCATACGCCCAGCTAAAACCCTGAAGCTCCATCATTAAGAAGACAGCTTTCTGGACAACCAGTCTATACTGGAAATGGGCATCGTGCTATGGAAACTAGAGAACAAAGGGTCAGCTTTGCCTGGGAAGGGTGGATCGTGAAAGGCCTCCTAGTGAAGCCTTGAAAGGCAAGGCTGCCAGGATGATGCCGGTGAGAGCATGCAGACTGTGGGAGCCATTTGAACAAAGATGACCCCCCCTTCCTCCCCAGCAGGGTGGCCTGGCTAGGCAACTTCAAAGTGGGTGACTCTGCCCTGAGGATAACTGAGCAATCCTCCATTGGGGCGGTGCTACTGCCATCTAGTGGGTGGGGGCCAGAGGTGCTGCCGAAATCCTGCAATGCACAGGACAGGCCCTACAAAGAACTGTCAGGCCCCAATGTCAACAGCACCAGGTGGACCTAGAGAGCTAGGCAGGGGCTGGATTGATGTTTTATCGAGGTGATACAGAGCATGATGGGGATACAGAAAGTATAAGGCAAGGCCCTGTCCTTGGTGGGGTTCACTGAGTCAGGGATGCATATGTAGGGCAGACCCGTGCTTCTCTGGTAGGTATACACTTGAGCTGCTTCTCTGGATCCAAGGCAATTGCTCTACTTCTCTGAATCTCTTACCCAGTGGAAGATAGGAGTGGGGCCTGGGGGGCTCACAGCATCTTTCCCTCTGGGCATGACCCAGAAGTAGTATCCCTTGTGACTCATGGAATAGTGAGTAAGCAACTAAAGGTTGCATAAAAGCAAAGTATTTCAGTCCTGTGACAGTCCAGGCATGGTGGCCGGGCCCCATGGCTTCAGGGACTCGGTCTCTTCTTTTGTTGCTTTGATATCCCAGTGATGTAGCTCTCATTGGTGTGGTCTGAGATGGCTTACTGCACCTTAAAGGCACATCCTACAAGTTACACACATCATTTGAATTGACGCCCATTTGGCCAGAACTTAGTCACATGGCCACTCTTAGCTGTGGAACTGAGGGCCGGGAGCTTGAAATCTTCAATCTGTGTGGCAAGTGCCCAGCTACAAAGAGAAGGTTCTATTACCAAGAAAAAGAACTTATATAGACCCAATGCCATCTCTGACCCAGCTGTTAGTGGGAGGCAAGGATGGCAGTGTATGTGTGGCTGATCACTTAGGGACCTTGGCCAAATGGGTAGAACATTGATTTCCCAGCCACTGCTTGAGATCTTTTACGCTTCAAAACTGAAGATCCCCAAAGAGTTTTTTTTTATCGACAGTTACTGCATTAAAAGTTAGAACGAAAACTTTAAAACATTATTCATTTAAAAATAACAGTAGACGACTTCCCTGATGGTCCAGTGGTTAAGACTCCACGCTTCCAGTGCAGGGAGTGCGGGTTCAATCCCTGGTCAGGGAACTAAGATCCCACATGCTGTACCACGTGGCCAAAAAAAAAGTAAATTTTTTTAAAAAAACAGTAAGCTCATTATATATAAACACTTCTATGAAAAGTAACTATTTTCCAAAACTGTGATAAGTAACACTGTATACACATTTGCACACCTGTCTTAATAGCTGGATTCTCATCCCTCTATTTGAGTATACAGTCTATTGCCATGTGTTCCTTTGGAGGATATGAAGAAAATCTGGCCTCTCATATAATGTAATTGGAAATGGAGGAGGTTTTTTTTGTTTTGTTTTGTTTTGTTTTGCGGTACGCGGGCCTCTCACTGTTGTGGCCTCTCCCGTTGCGGAGCACAGGCTCTGGACGCGCAGGCTCAGCGGCCGTGGCTCACAGGCCCAGCCGCTCCGCGGCATGTGGGATCTTCCCGGACCGGGGCACGAACCCGTGTCCCCTGCATCAAACCCATGTCCCCTGCATCGGCAGGCGGACTCTCAACCACTGCGCCACCAGG
Organism: Pseudorca crassidens; assembly: GCF_039906515.1. Lineage (NCBI taxonomy): Eukaryota > Metazoa > Chordata > Mammalia > Artiodactyla > Delphinidae > Pseudorca > Pseudorca crassidens. The sequence goes on along the minus strand of NC_090310.1, from coordinate 79,517,715 downwards.
GAAGCCCTGGAGGAGTATTTTGATAACCTTTTCAGATAATACTACACCAAAATACAACAAATGATAGTTCGTTAAAGACTAGTTGCTGTATAGAATTTGCAGTCATATCCATAAATTTTTCAAACTGTTAAGTTAAAATCCATTCATTAGTTTGTTTTCCACTTTGAATGGCTCCTACCCAGGCTTGATTTGACAGTCATACACTGGACGTCTGGGAAAATGTAGGTTTTACTAACTTTTATAATTGTTCCAAATGTTGACCCATTTCATTGTAACATAGGAGAAAATCACATTTAATATTACCAATCTCATCAGAAGTATCTAAGAACTAGGATGCTGCGGGCCCAGGGTAATGGGGATATATGTTCTGAAATCCGAACTTTTCTTTTAGAATCCAAAAGTTAACCTCACAGTATCATCAGTAACGTTCCTTGACACGACAGTCTCAGTTAGTTCATATTTTAGAAAACATCTGCCAAATACCAAATCTGAAAATAATCATGGTTTTTCAGTTCTTTCAAGTCAAAATGGTGCAGCATAAGAAAAGCACCCAGTTTTCAGTGCAGTCGTCCCATAAGCGCTTGTTCTGAAGCCAACTAGCATAGTTTGGTTTACAGCAGACTTTTTTAAAAATATAATTGACATTTTTAATAGGGAAATTTACCATTCAGATTTCAAATGTACTAAATAAGTTAAATATTAAAGTATATGACTTACTGGCAAATATAGGAGGACAAATTTATGGGGGGAGATAGACGGGCAAAAACAATTAGCAAAGACCACAAAGAAGGCAGATTAAATATGACTAAAGTTAAAGCTTACAATAAGATACGATTAAGGAGTTAAGTGTCCTACAAGAAATGTGCAACGTGGGGCAGAGTTCATCTTCAGAACACACAGGATGCCTACAAATCAAAGATCACTCCAACGGAAAAGGATTTGAACAAGCAGTCACTTAAGACGTAGAAGTGCCAATATTCACATGAAAAGCCCACAAGGAGTAAAGTCCAAAAGAAACGGGTGCTGTATTTTCCTCAGTCGGCTAGCTGGAAAGTTCTAAATTAAGACCGTGAGAGGGAAGAGATATGGGAACATGTGTATATGTATTTAAACATAATAAAAGCACGTTAAACTGTATTTCAGTACAGTTGCTGTCCAACTGTTCATCGTGTGGTATTTTAATACACTAAATCCTCGCTTTTCTGAAGTGTGGTACAGACCAGAAAGGCCACCACCACCTGGGAGCTCGTTAGAAACACAGAATCTTAGTCCCCACCCAGGCCCACTGAATCTGAAACTGCCTTTTACTTTGTTTCTATGAGCTCAGCTTGAGAAATGGGGAGATGTTGGTCAAAGGGTACAGACTTGTAGTTATTAGAGGAATGAGTCCTAGGGATCAGATGTACAGCGTAGTGACTGTAGTCAACAATTCTGTATGATATACTTGCAAGTTGCTACGAATAGATCTGAAATGTTCTTACCACAAAATGGTAACTGAGGTGATGGAGGTGTTAGTAACCTTATTGTGGTAATCATTTCTCATGATATACATGTATGAAACCATCACATCATATACCTTAAACCTACACAATTTCATATATCAATTATATCTCAAAGCTGTGAAAAAATCTGCATTTTAATGAGACCTCCTCACCCCCCAGATGATTCGTTGGCACAGGAGCACTGAAGCTCTGCAGTTAACTTTCAGATCCAGTGGCTGGTGTACTATCTTAATTGTGAAGTAGTGATGAGCATAAAGGATACTGAGAACTACAGCAAGTAGAATGTGGTCTGAACATGGCTCGTGTCTATTAGTGGAGGTCTCGGGTACCATTGTTATGGTTTATTGACTACATCCATAATTGGAGGAAATGCTAAATTCCAGTTAGAGGTAATGGAGATAAAAATTTAATCCTTTCTCATGCAAGGTCTTGGATCCCCTAAATTGTATCCATGAGACCCAAAATAAGAACCCCTGCTCTGGTTGAGAATCCGCCTGCCAATGGAGGGAACACAGGTTCGATCCCTGCTCCAGGAAGATCCCACATGCCGTGGAGCAACTAAGCCCATATGCCACAACTACTGAGCCTGTGCTCTAGAGCCTGTGAGCCACAACTCCTGAGCCCACATTGCTGCAGCTACTGAAGCCCACACACCTAGAGCCCATGCTCCACAACGAGAGAAGCCACTGCACTGAGAAGCCCGCACACTGCAATGAAGAGTAGCCCTCGCTCGCCGCAACTAGAGAAAGCCCGCACGCAGCAACGAAGACCCAACAGAGCCAAAAATAAATAAATAAAGTAAATTCATTTAAAAAAAAAAAAAAAGAAACCCTGCTCTTCACAGGGAATAAAGCAAGCCAATATTTTATAATAACTATAAGTGGAATATAACCTTTAAAATTGTGAATCACTGTTGTACACCTGAAATATATAATATTGTACATCAACTATACTTAAAAAAAAAAAAAAAACCTGATCTGGAATGTTACAGGTCATCTTGGGCAAGAGAAGCGAGTGTAGCCAACCAGACACTGGCTGTTTTTTGTTGTTTGTTTTTGTTTTGTTTTGTTTTGGCCACACCGAGTGGCTTGCAGGATCTTAGTTCCTGTACCAGGGATCGAGCGGGAGTCCTAACCATTAGACCACCAGGGAATTCCCAAGGCACTGGCTCTTAAAAGCATTTGCCTAACAGTGACTCATCAGTTTTGCTCCTCTTCCATTGGGCAGAGCCAGTCACATGTCCAAGCCTGCAGTGGTGGGACCATGCAGCATAATTCTCCTGGGAACGACAGTGACTATTTGAACAATAAACAATTTACCTTGGGGTACATCTCTGACATAGCAGTTTTTCTAAATGTTATTGCTCCATTTTCTTTCTTGATTCAGACTGTAATTTTATATCTTCCTGGACGATCACCATTTTATTGAGTCTTCTGAACTGATTGGGGTAAAGGCCTGCTTAATAATCATGATTGAGTTTGTCTATTTCTTGTCCACTTCTCCTTTCCAATGTCTATTAAAATGGTTCTCAGCCAGGTACAATTTTGTCCCCCTCCCCCCAGGACAGTTGGTAATATCTGAAGACATTTTTGACTCTCAGAACTGGGGAGGAAGGTGCTACTGGCATCTAGTGGAAAGGGTCAGAGAATGCTGCTAAACATCTTAAGTGCACGGGACAGGGCACAGCAAAGAATCACCTGGCCCCAAATGGTTGTAGTGGCGGGATTGAAAACCCTGGCCTATTGGTACCTTTTCTTTGAGCAAACCTTCCCCTTTTAACAGCCATTTTTTGTTTTTATTGATCAGGTGCTGTTCATTTCTTATAGTTTCTTGAGTTGCAAATGGTTCGCTTGCTTTCAGCCTTTTATTTAAAATGACCTGAAGTTCACAGACATTCTTCTGGAAAGTGACTAGGCTATGGGCTTTGATACATGGAGCTCCCCCTGTTCATCTCTTGGGAGTTTGTAATTGGATTTTGATTCTTGAGCAAAAGTTGTTTTAAAACATATCCTACAATTTGCCAGCTTTTCTTTGAAAAACCTTTTGTGAAACCGTGTTAGATTCATAAGTCTGATTCACATCTACTTAGTGAGTTCTGTCTCCTCAGTATAAAATGTTTAGTGGCTTTCACCATGATTTGTTTTGCCTAATATTGATATTTCTGATGTCTTTTAGCATTTTCCTAGAGTATTTTTCTATCATTTTCTACTTCTCTGCCATTTTTATTTGGGTATCTTAAGAGCATTAAGCTGATTTTTTTTAATGTAATTGACATTTTTAATAGGAAATTTAATCCATTTGTTTCTTGTACTAAGTGATGTTTAGTTTGATTTTTACCTCATTTTGTGTTCTGTTGTATCCCTTTTTTTTTTTTTTTTCTCAGTACGCGGGCCTCTCACTGTTGTGGCCTCTCCCATTGCGGAGCACGGGCTCCAGACGCGCAGGCTCAGCGGCCATGGCTCACGGGCCCAGCCGCTCCGCGGCATGTGGGATCTTCCCGGACCGGGGCACGAACCCATGTCCCCTGCATCGGCAGGCAGACTCTCAACCACTGTGCCACCAGGGAAGCCCTGTATCCCTTTTTTTTTTATGATTGGCTGTCTTCCGTGGTTTGGAAGCAGTACTTTCCATTTCATTACTTAAAGCCCACATCTTATCCACTTACCTTTTTGTTGTTCTGACGTACACGGTTCAAGTGTGATAGCCTGCGTCATCTGTCAACTGGCTTTATTTTTTCTTCCCATGGAATGCTAGTTCAAGTACAGGATATCATTTCTGTGGAACTTTGCAGATACTGTTCCCATCTTGCTACCATCCAGTGTTGTCTGAGGAGTTGTGTGCTCATCTGGGCATTTTTTTTTTTTTTTTTTTTTCTGAAAGCTTTAAGATCTCGTCATTCCTAGGCTTCTGACACTGTACCACCATGGCTCTAGGTAAGCCGTCTTAAGACACATGTCTGGGGAATTCCCTGGAGGTACAGTGGTTAGGATGTGACACTTTTACTGCTGAGGGCCCGGGTTCGATCCCTGGTTGGGGAGCTAAGATCCCGCAAGCTGGGTGGTGTGGCCAAAAAAATTTTTTTAATTAAAAAAAAAAATCCATGTCTGTTTTTAGTGTTGAAATAATTATTTTCTCTAACTTCAGGTTCTTGAATTAGGCATGTCTTTCTGTTCTGGCTTTCCCCAAGCATTTGGTTATTGGGTAGACTTTTATTTGGATATGATCAGTCTGGAGTGGTTATGTGGTGGCAGTGTTCTGGGCTTGGGGTTCTCTGCTCTCCAGGGTACCTCTAGGTACTTGGGGCCTTTAACATTGTTTCTCCAGCCTAAGCACGCTCACTTCCTAACAGCCTGGGAGGAGGTAGAGACCATTGCTGCTTGTGGTTTAGTACAAGTAAGGGAAGGGTCAACCTGACCATTCTCCGTGTGTTTTATCAACTAGTGAGCCAGAAAGCTGTTCTAATGCCCTTCCACCTGCCCCCTCTGATCTTGAGTACTTCTATGACCACTCTCGTTTTCCCAAACAAGGTTTGGCCTATGATTTTCTCTCAGTCTGATATTATCTCCGTTCCAATGTGCTAATCTAGACCTCAGCGTCTTCCTATCTCTGGGCATTTGGTGAGAAGGAAGAAGCAGACCCCTATGCTCAGGCTACCACCTTGGTCACATCTCTTTGCAGTCATCTTGGTAGAGAAAACCCTTAAAACCCTGACTCTTCTTATGTGTTTGAAGGAGACAAACCCCACAAGTGTGAGTTCTGTGACAAGTGCTTCAGCCGGAAGGACAACCTGACTATGCACATGCGGTGCCACACCAGCGTGAAGCCCCACAAGTGTCACCTGTGTGACTACGCTGCCGTGGACAGCAGCAGCCTCAAGAAGCACCTGCGGATACATTCCGACGAGCGGCCGTACAAGTGCCAGCTCTGCCCCTACGCCAGCCGCAACTCCAGCCAGCTCACCGTACACCTCCGGTCCCACACAGGTACGTCCCACACCTCGAAACCTCGGTGCCTCCCTTGTTCTCTAATTCCTTAGCGTTCATTTAGTTAAAGCACAAGCAACTTAAATGACTTCAGGGTGTAAGTAAAGAAGTTTGGAGCTTCTCTGTTGATGGTGAAGTTTGTGGTTTCTTCTACCGGGGCAGCAGCTTTCAGTAAAACATGAAAGTCTGACAGCTGGGTTCTCTAACTTGACTACATAGAATACCACTGGGGATGATAATCCAGTTCAGCAGTCAGGAAGCAAAGGATGTATCTCAATAAAAGTCTGATGTATAAACTAGGTGTTTCTGTCATTTAACTGAAACTCTGATTGCGTGGCTTAATTCAGAAACGTGCAGCAAAATCACCTGAATGTAACTGCAAGTCACAGACTTCTAGATCTAGAAGTTAGACTTTGCAGAAAAGCTTTTCCTTCCCTTCTTCGTGAGACCCTGTTGAAATAACAAGATAGAACCAACCAACCCCACATGGCCCAGAAAAATGGGCATGGGGAGGCTCATAAGGAGAGTCGTAAAATGAGAATTTCCAGTGAATTCATGGAAAATGGCAAGCAGACAGGCATATACTGACATCTAAAATTGAGTAAAGAACACTGTGTCCCAGCAGACAAGTGGGAGGTAGCTATAGTGTTGGGAGCCAGTCTTTCCAGCCAATTTCTGTCTGCGTTGAGCGTTCTGGACTTGGAACTGGTGTGTAGGCTGCAAAGGTCAGAGTTCAGAGGAGAAGCTGAAGCCTATTAGCAAAATGGTCTAAACTATCCAGTAACAGGTAAAAACCATGACACCTATGTCTAATCCTTAGACCAGCCTACTCTTCCTAACTGTAAAATGTCAACTGTGGATTATCTCATCATCTGCAGAAAATGAGTGGTATGAAATGCGTCAAATCTAACAAATAACAAATTCTGGAGATAACAGAGCACTTGGGTAACTTACAAGAATTTTTCGGTTTTCTTTGGTATCTACCCACCGGCAGAAATGTTGCATCCAAGAAGAGTTTTATGAGCAAAGGTAGTCAGAAAAAAGAGGTATGAATTGAAATTAGGGTTGCTGGCTATAAAGTTAAACTTCCCAGAGACCAGGAAAAAAGTTGGAGAACTAATGATAAGAAGATAGAAGTCTGGTTTCTGACTAGGTCTAGGAAGAAAAGAGAAGTGAGAAAATCAAATGAGAAAAATTTTTCAATTCTCGGGGGCCATGAGAGATGAAAGGGCTTACAAGAAGCCACACAGGACAAAGGGAATGGCTGGAGAGATCCATACCTAGAAAGACTTTTCAGTAATATTGGCTTCTCGGAGATAGTGGAACAGTGCCCACAAAATTAAGAAATGATTTGGTATGTAGACTTCTATACCCAGCCAAACTATCTCAAGTGTGAACGTAGACTAGACAACAATGCACAAGGACTTGAGACTTCACTCACAGCCACCAGGCTAGTGGAAGTTACTGGAAGATAAACTCTAGCAAAACAAGGGAGGAAACAAAATTTGGCATGAGATATTTGATATGTGAAGATCTGAATGAAGCTGACTGGGGTTGTAATAAAGGGAAATATCAGGATGATACTTATATGGAAAGTTAAGAGGAAATTCAGCAAATCAGAAACTCAAAATCCATAAGAAATTCCATGTAAAATGTTACATAATTAAGAGACTGGATGGCTTTTGAGATGATGGTGAGATTCTTTTTTCCCTCAATGCACAAGCCAAGAAGCAGGATAAAATGTGACCCCCAAGTGAACATGTAAGAAAAGAGAATCAAGGGAAGGGCAAGATAGGGGTATGGGATTAAGAGATACAGACTACTATGTATAAAATAAGCAACAGGATGTACTGTCCAGCATGAGGAAATATAGCCATTATTTTGTAATAACTTTAAATGGAGTATAATCTATAAAAATATTGAATCACTATGCTGTATACTTGAACCTAAGATAATATTATAAATCAAAATACTTCAATGTAAAAAGGGAATCGAGGTGAACTTGATACTGGCCACACGATCAACTGGCCCAGGTGGAAGTGGACGTTTATCCACTATAAGGAAGTGGACGTAATCCCAGTGCAGAATTTGGCTCAGATGAACGTCACATACCCAGTCATAATATACATTACCTGTGGTTTGTGTCTAAAGTTTAAAGCAACTAGTTAAAGCATGGGAATTAAGTCAGAATGCAAACCAAACTTAAATGTAAAAATAAAGTTATTTCTCAAGCAGGGAGAACGTAGTGTGACAAAGAGAAAGGAATCCTTAAACCTCTCAAGCTGATGGACTAAAAGTTGAAGCTATTACTCATTTTAGAAAGTAAGGCTAGAAGAGTCAAAATCACAACCAACAATGCAGGAGAAGTTTGGGGAAAGGATGGTTATGTAGGATAAGTAAGAATCTCATCTTTTCATACAGTCAACTGCCAATGATATTTAAAGTAACAACCTCCAAAAGAACTAAACCCTTAGCAGTGCCTCCAGGGAGTACCGAGGAGGCTATGGCGTTTCATGATTTGTCTTCTCCTGCTGCCATATTCATGAGTTAATTTTATAAATAAAATTCATTCTGCCATCGTGAAACTACGAAACTTTAATAACACAAGCCAGTTAACTGGTGTAAAAATACAGGTTAAACACTGAAGTGAGCACATTTGTAAGTCTTAACTTGATTTGGAACAGTTGTGTGTAACGTAAACCACACCTCTTCCTTCCATGTCCAAATTTGGGATGTCAAGTTAAGTGAGTTTAGATCTGAAACGGAAGTGTCCTGAAGAGTGTGGACTTGGATGCCATGATGCCTGGATTCAGATCCCTGCTGTTTGGCCATGGTTGAATAACTTGACCTCTCTGAGCCTCCGTTACCCCATCTATTAAAATGGGGGTAGTAGTACCCACACGTAGGATTGTCGTGAGGATTAAGCGAGTTAATATACGTGGTAAGTGGTGGTGTTACGAGGTGACAAGTCATTGGAGTTCAAAGACCCAGCTACCTCTCTGCGGCCAGGTGTTCTGAGGTGTGTTTGGGGGGAGTTCTGTGTTGCCTGCCTGCTCTAATGGAAACACACCTTCCGTTGCTAGGGGACACCCCCTTCCAGTGCTGGCTCTGTAGCGCCAAGTTCAAAATCAGCTCGGACTTGAAAAGGCACATGATCGTGCACTCGGGGGAGAAGCCTTTCAAGTGCGAGTTCTGTGACGTCCGCTGCACCATGAAGGCGAACCTCAAGTCGCACATCCGCATCAAGCACACCTTCAAGTGCCTGCACTGCGCCTTCCAGGGCCGGGACCGGGCCGACCTCCTGGAGCATAGCCGGCTCCACCAGGCCGACCACCCCGAGAAGTGCCCCGAGTGCAGCTACTCCTGTTCCAGCGCCGCCGCCCTGCGCGTGCACAGCCGGGTCCACTGCAAGGACCGCCCCTTCAAGTGCGACTTCTGCAGCTTCGACACCAAGCGGCCCAGCAGCCTGGCCAAGCACATCGACAAGGTGCACAGGGACGAGGCCAAAACAGAGAACCGGGCCCCGCCGGGCAGGGAGGGGCCCCGAGAGAGCGGTGGGCAGCACGTGGCCCAGATAGTGACCCAGCGGGCCTTCCGCTGCGAGACCTGCGGCGCCTCCTTTGTCAGGGGCGACTCTCTGCGGTGCCACAAGAAGCAGCACAGTGACCACAGTGAGAACAAGAGCTCGGGCTTGGTCACCTTCCCGCCCGAGAGCGGTGCCTCGGGGCAGCTGGGCACCCTGGTCTCCGTGGGGCAGCTCGAGACGTCCCTGGAGCCCAGCCAGTGCCTCTAGTTCCGCCGGAGAGGGTGGGCAGCCGTCCGGAACGCCAGACACGCGCCCCTGCCCGGCCCTCTGCACTCAGGCCTTCGAGCCAGACTTGAGTCACCAGCTGAGGGGACACCTGCTCCAGCGAGGCCATGGCCCCAGTCACCGTGGCCTGAGGGCAGGCAGGCGCCAAGGCAACGCTGTGGAGACCCTCCCCCATCCGTGTCCCTGTCTTCCCTCCAAGAATCGTCTAAGCAGGTTGTCTCGGTTCCAAGGTGGGGGGCGACCATCGAGCACTGCTCCCTCCAATAGGGATGGTTGCTTCGCGATGGATTCCAGTTCTAAAACCAGTCCATCTCCGATGGCATTATGAAACTAATTAGACCGCATGGAAAAACTAATACTACGCTCATCTGTAGAGCGGGAAAGGTGAAGGTGATGGCGGGGTACCTGGAGGGTCTGGGGCGGCCGGAAAAGTTCTATTTCTTAACCTGGGTGGTGGTTTATGAGTATTCGCCTTCTGCGTTTTTTGTGTGGTTCCTTTTATCTGTTGTCTTATAATAAAAAGGCAAGCTCATCTGTAGAATGGTGTAAGAGGGGCACTCCATTTTTATGGTCTTCCACAGACAGGTTATGGTGTGGGGTTCTGCGGTGCTGCCCCGGCCCCATAGTAATTTCTCTGTAAATGCACGTAGGAGATCTGTGTTAGTGCTCTAGTGAAGCGAAATGCAGTTTGATCTGTAGGTGGCGCCAAAGATCAAGCTGACGCTAGCTCAGCCTGTAATTGTGTGTGTTGTGAAATTCAACCTTGGCCTACTTGGGTTCATAAAAAGAGATGAGGGGCCCAGTGGGTCCTGGGCTTGGTTCTGGGACATACGATGCGTGGGAAAGCCTGAGACTAGTGTCTTCATCACGGTAAGCCCTTGGTGTTTGCTGAACCAACAAACAAGAAACCCCAAACCTCTTGTAAATGGACATTTCACTTGACGGAAACTTAGGAGGCCATGGAATGCCAGTGGATATATAATTTATCCAAAGTTGCTTTGTTCTTTTCTTCAAATACAGTCTTTGTTTAATACAAATTCTTGTGTGCTCTCATCAAGCTAAACATCTGTGCTTTTAAAACATTGAATAGATCCATTGTTTTTGATACACTAGAAACAAGGATGTGAAAACATTTTTTTATAGATTGTATGCAGGGGACTATGTCACTTATGAAATAGAGGTACAGAACTTATTTTAGAAATTTTGTTTGAACAAATCTGATTCCGTTTAAGTCTGACTTCGGGCGAGTTAGAACGCACTGTTGGATCTTTTTGTGAGAAGAAAAGATGGAAATGATAGCAGAGAGAATTAATCATTTCTTTGCTCTAGAGCTATTTTTGGTTGTTCAGAAGTGTTTTGTTACTGAATGCTGGTGCATTGTACAGATTCTTTAGTCACCTTTCTGCCGTTTGTCAAAGAGTCTTATCTGTGTTTCTGTTCCAGTATCAGAAGGGCTGTTGACCTTTCAAGTGGGAACCGATAGATCGAAATCGTATAGACGTTGCTTGTACTTCTGGTGTTATAGCTCTTCAGATAAACAGGAAAAATATCAGCCTCTTTAGAAGACATTTTTTCACCGCTGTATGGGCATCAAGGGTCTTGGATCCACGCTGGTATCACCTGGCAAATTTGCTTGCCCAGTAGAGCGGAGGTCAGCAAAAAGTTTGGGATCAGATAATATTTAATATAAATAGTAAATATGTGAGGCATTATGGAGCCATTAGGTCTCCTTTGTGACTAAACTCTCTGCACAAAAGCAGCCAGACGATAAGAAAAAGAACATGTCTGTGTTCCAACAAAACTTTATAAAATGAGGATGAGACTTAAAATATACAGCTAATCACCAAATAAAGCTGGGAAGCAGCCGTAGTAGGTAAGAGGCCGCTGACATGGTTTCTGCACCCAGCTCTGTTTCGCAAGGTCCATATGGATCTGAAAGGGGAAATTGATTAATGAATATGTTTGCAGTTTGACATCACCTGGACCAGGGGTTGGCGAACTTTTTCAGTAAAAGGCCAGATAGTAAATTTGGGGGGCTTTGCTGGCCTTAGTCTCTGTTGAAACTCCTCAGCTCTGTTCACCTCTGTGGCACAATCACTCAACTCTGCCGTTGTCACCGAAGCAGCCGTAGATAACAGGTAAGTGAATGGGTATGGCTGTGTGCCAATAAAACTTTATTTACGAAAAGCAGGCCATGATTTGGAGGGCCATCTTTGGCTGACCCCCGAGCTGGGCTATTGAGTGCAAGCAACGGGGTAATTGATGATGGGTGAAAACACAGGAGAAATACTGAGAATGCCAAGTTTCCTGGGATCCCTTTAAGCGAGCTACAGCTTCATGCAAGAGATCGGCAAGTTCCCGCTTAGGCACTGGGAAGAGCTGCGTCTTTTTGATCGTTAGTCAGTGTAGCTATCTCCAGTGAAGAGTACAGAAATCAAGATGTTACCCTCATGCTCTCCTCTGACTAAGGTTTCTTGCTGCCTTCTAAACATTGTAGAACATGAATTTTTTTGTTTGTCCCTGGGTTTAATTTCTTAAAAAGTATGCGCCTCAATTCCTCTTGCTGTGTTGTTGTGAGTCCTTACTCTGAGCCAGACACTGTGCTGAGAACGTGACCCGTGTTAACTCATCTCCTTCTCCCGGGTACCATCCAGAGCTGGAACTAGGGTGAGACAAGGGAGGCGTGTGCCTGGGGCACTCAGAACTCAGTAATCACTCGTTTTAAAGCAATATTTTTTTAATTGGCAAACTGTGGCCCACAGGTCAGCTGCTTTGTTTTTGTAAATGAAGTTTTATTAGAAGTTGGCCTGGGAATGAAGGCAGGACCATGCAGGGGCAGACTTGGACCTGGCTTTAAGAGTGTGGTGTTTTTGTTCGTTGTGGATTCTTCTGCGTTCCGTTTGGTTTTTAGGAAAATTGCGTTAAAATAGTCACCTTGATCAGTGAGATGTTGGGTGCCACTTTCTATCTGCACCAGAGGGGATCGCCTCAACCACCTCACCCTGGTCTCTGCCTCTTGTTCAGATACGAAGGTGAAGAAACTTCTGTTATTTTGTTAGAGTAATAAGTTGATCTGAGTAAGATGATGACACAACCATCCAAAAGGAGCCTTCTTTTGTTAAAAGGTAACAGGGTTGAGGAGGAAGGAAGTAAGAACAACCCTGCCTCTGGCACTACTGTCTGGCTGACGTCCGGCTAGAGATTTTCCCTCAGATTCTCAGTTTGCTCGTCTGTAAAATGGGCCATTTCAGGCATTTGGCTTAATGATAAAGTCGACTGGTTTAAAACACCAAAACAGAAATTGGCTCACGTGTGTGTCTTTTTCTCGTTTATTTTGTTTGGGGCCAGGGGATGGGGACAACCAAGGACTAGTACTGTGACCTTATGACACTGGGCATCGTGGTTTCTATCTTACTTCTCAGCCCCGCCCCGCATCTTCAACACATGGTCCAAGGTGGTGGCAACTTAAGCTCGAGCCAGGATGGGAGGGGGAGGCCATCCTCCCTCTTCTTGGCACTGCTAGAAGGTTGCACATAAACTTATGCTCACCTCTCCTGGCTACATGGCTGGTCATACGCCGTGGCTGTGGCAAAGGGTGCTGGGAAATCGTGGCTCTGGAGTAGCCTTGCCGAGTTAAAACCCCACAAGGAGATGCTGAGTCATGAGTATTCTCTGCCCCTGAGCAATAATGCAGGCTCTTGAAGGCTGGAGATGACTTTGCTATGAAACACCTGGCACGGGTCCTGAACACCCAGGGTATTCTGTACATGAGCGTTTCTGTTTTATCAGGGCTTGTTGGGGCACCCTCTGTCTGTTCTTTGTGCATACTGGCCCATGGCATTCTTCCAAGGCTTTCTGTTCCTCTAGTCCGGTGGGTCTCAACTGTGGCTCTGGGCTGCAGTACCTGGAAAGCTCTGAGGTATTTGGAATCCGTCTCTGTGGGGAAGGGCCTGGGCATCAGTACTTTCTAAAATTCTGCAGGTGATTCTAATGTGCAGCCAGGTGGGAAGAGCTGCTCCAGTGAAGGAGGGCTGTCTTCATGGGTGCTTGCCGTCTGTGCAGTCACGAAGGGCCTCACACTCGGGTGCGTGCTCTGCTTTTGCTGTCTTGGAATTCTTAATTTTTGAACAAGGGGTCCTGCATTTGCATTTTGCATCAAGCCCTGCAAATTACGCAGCCAGTCCTGTGAGGAAAGAAAAACATGCCTAAGGAGGGAGCCTGTGTGCATCACTGGTACAGAAAAGGTCTCAACTTTTGAAAACAAGACTCCTGGCTGGGGCTGGCCAGCCAGGGCTCTGGGTGGGAGGAGGAAGCGCCCTGAACCATGACGTTCAAGCATTTCCCTGCCGGATTCCACTCAGACCTTACAATGAATGACATTGGTATTTGCTGTTACAAGAGAAAGCTAATCTTCAGAAAAGTTAACCTGCTCGGTGCAGCTAACACAGGAAAGTCAGACCCACGTGTGCTGGACTCCCGTGCCTGTGTGTAATTTGCAGCCTGACTCTCCACTTAGACTAGGGTGACTTCCACTGGCAGAAGTAGGGGAATTGGGGACGGAGCGATTTGAGTTCTAAGTGTCGAGGCAGGAAAATGACAAGATCTTTTGCACGAATGGTGAGGTCGATGTTGGATTGGAAAAAATTTTGAATATGGGTGTTGTTGGATGATCGGAAAGTGTCCCTAGGCTGTCTGCCCACATGCTGGGGGCAAGTATTGCTGGAATGACCCATGTTACATTCCCCCAACAGGCAGGTTACAAAATGGTTGAGCAAATTTTGCTTCGATACTGATCGTTGGTGATAACCGCACTTGAACTCCCAAGAGTATGAGTGGCCAGCTGAGCCTGTGCTCAGGGGCCGCGTGGATAGGATCTCGTTCATGCCCCACCTTGAGACGTTTCTGTTTTAATAGAGAAGGAAATGAAGGTAAAGAACCCAAGTCCAGCAGTTGGTCAGGATTAGAACCAGTGTCTGCGTCCTCCAAGTGGAGCTCCTTCTAATACCCAGCACCACCTGCTTGGGAGACCTGCCTTAAGGCCAGTTTTCTTCATTGCTTTTTGAGTCATGGACCCCTTTGTCAGTCCAGTGGAATCTCTGAATCCCTTCTCTGAGTGATGTTTAAAAGAATAAAACAAAATGTATAGGTTTGCCAAGGAAAACTGTTATATTGAAATAGTTATCAGAATATTTCCTGGATTATGGGCATTTTTATTAGCATTATATTAAATGAAGGCTGTAGCAGCAGACCTAGTTAGTAACCATAGTTGACCCTTGAACAATGCAGGGCTTAATCTTACCTAATTTATAGTCGGCCTTTGGCCTTCCATGTCCGCAGTTCCTCCATGTTTGTGGATTCAACCAGCCACGACATATAGTACTGTAGTATTTACTTCTGAAAAAAAAAAAATACCTGCGTGTAAGTGGACCAGTGCAGTTCAAACCTGTGTTGTTCAAGGGTCAGCCATACTCTTAATTTTGAAGGAGAGATGCGCATAAATGTTATTTCAAGATAGCTACAGCAACCAGAATGTTATATGAAAATAACTGATTTCTTTTGCTGACTGAATCACTGGTCCTGTTAATGCTTCTGTGGTTTGGTACCTGCATCCCAAACTGACAAATGCTCAATTTCAGTTAGAGGCGAGGGAAGTAAGATTCATCTTCTTTCCCATCCAAATCCCTGGACCCTCTAAATTCTATCCATGGTCCCTTTGCTGCTAGGTTAAGACCTCTGATGCTAATGGAATTTCTGGGGTCTGGTTTTCTTGGTAAAATTTGAACTTGCAGTTCTTTCCATCATAACTAGATCTAGTAGCACCAGGACTTAAATATTTACCCCTGCCTCCCCTCACCCACCCCCCAAAAGACCTTGCATTAGGAGGAATTCACCGAACAAGGCTCTTTGTAATGCCTACGTACAGCCCTTTTCTGATAAACTGTCTTAAGATGGCTCAATTCTCACCTGTTAGTTTGAGGGACTTTGGCCTATAGAAAATAGACAGTGTATGTTTGTCAAACAATTCTGAAATTCTCGAGGCATTACACATACTCACGTGCTCTCACACTGCACCACCTATTTCTGGAAAGGTCACAACGGACTGGCTTCAGCCTAAAGCTAAGGGTAGGGTTTTTACCCAAGGCTGAGAGAGTAGTAACACATGAATAACAGCAGATAATTCTAGTATTCAGTGCAGGGTTATCTGCACTTGTTCATTTTAAGCATCCTGGGAGGGAAATGGTTATTTCAATTGTATTGGTGGTTACTTGTGGACTTGAAACAATCTACCTTCATTACTTTTAGTTTTGATAAATGATCCCTTTATATTTAAGAGAAATTCACGTCCTGTGTGTAATTCTTTCAAAACACATAGACATCTCTAGATTTTGAGAAAAAAACTGGACATATTTGCCTCTTATTTAATTGTCCATTTGTCCCTCATTGCAACAAATTTCTAACATCGATATCTGAGGGAATCAATGGTACAGACATCGTTTAGAAATTGTCTTTAGAAGAAAAATCTTCATTCCAGATACTCATTTCTCTCCTGACCCTAGCCCAGTCTCCAGCCCAAAGGCCAGCAAACTTTTCTGTAAAGCTGGTAGGAAATATTTTAGGCTTTGCAGGTCGTACGGTCACTTGCAACTGCTCAGCTCTGGCCTCACAGCACAAAAGCAGCTGGAAGTGGTACGTAAAGGAATGTGCGTGTGTTCCCGCAAATCTTTACGGACACCGAAATTGGAATCTCATGTAATTTCACATCACAAAATATTCTTAATTTTCTCAACCATTTAAAAATCCTTAGCTCGTGGATTATACAAAAACAGGTGATAGGTTAAATGAGAAACACAAGGCAAAGTATACGAGGAATCTCTGTTACTTTTATAACTACATGTGGATCTGCAATTATCTCAGTAAAAATTTCACTTAGAAAAATAAACTAACAGGTAGTTGGCTAGATTTAGCCCCCAGGCTGTAGTTTACTACCCCTGCCAGTCAGAACAGCTTATTAAAATATGATACATAATTTTAAACTGCTCTCCTATTTCTTGATTGTTTTTGACGTGAATGGAATGTTTGAATAGGATTTTTTTCTGACGTGTGCTGTCTCCAAATATTGGTTTTATATTACAGTTCAAATACAAAAGCCTTAGCCATGTAGCTGTTGTAATTAAAGATTCTAGTGTGGCTTAAGTATCTAAGTGATACTAAGCAAATTTACATTTGTCAAATGTTCACTTAACTAAAAAGCTCAGCATATCCTCTCTCTGAAATATGAAAGTCATTTATAAGAAGTCCTCAATCCTAAAATGTTTTCTTTTAAAATAATAATCTTGACATTTTTTTAAAAAAATCAAGCAATACCAGGGGGTGTGCAGTGAAAAGTCTCTCTCCTTTCACAGCCCCTCATTTTCCCTTTCCACAGGCAGTCACCATTAGCGGTCGGTGTCTATATCTATAAACGTTTTGGTTTAAAATTGGTCATCATGGCTGTCTTTTGGGGTTGGCTCCCCAAAATCATAATGATAGTAGCTGCCAGTGCCAAAGGGTGCGTGAACCTCACAAACGTCTTGACTCCACACAGCAACTCCAGCGTAGGTGACGCTGGCCCCATTTTACAGATTGAGCTCTTGAAGGGCAGAGTCGTCGGACACAAGTGGGTCATGGTGTTTGCATGGTTTTGTGGTTTGATGAAACAAAACCCTCCTGATGCTGAGTGGCTGTTGGTATGGAGGTTGGATGAGGCATTGGAAAGATAAGCTACCTTCCGGTATTGAAAGCGTTCAGTTCTTAAGAACTGTCACTATTGTAAAGTGACTTTGTCTTATTACAAAAGCAACATGTGGTCACTGGAGGAAATGTAGAAAAGCAAAATAAAAATTAACCTGTAGGGGCTTTCCTGGTGGCGCAGTGGTTAAGAATCCACCTGCCAATGCAGGGAACACGGGTTCAAGCCTTGGTCCGGAAAGATCCCACATGCCATGGAGCAACTAAGCTTGTGCTCCACAACTACTGAGCCTGTGCTCTAGAGCCCGCGTGCCACAACTACTGAAGCCCATGCACCTAGAGCCCATGCTCTGCAACAAGAGAAGCCACTGCAGTGAGAAGCCGGCGCACTGAAAATGAAGAGTAGCCCCTGCTCTCTGCAACTAGAGGAAGCCTGCACACAGCAACGAAGACCCAACACAGCCATAAATAAATAAATAAATAATTTATTTAAAAAAAAAATTAACCTGTACTTTAGCCATCACAGCATCTTGCCGTTGGGGACACCTCCAACCCAAGGCAGGTAAGGAAGTTTTCCATCGTCAGTGCTATGATGAAAAGCTTTGTGGAGAACTGTTGAATGCATCCTTATTTCCTGAAGATGAGCTTTGAATGTAGCATGGTAGTTAAGAGCCCAGAGGCTGCATTCGGAGTACCTGGCTGGAATTCTGGCCTGTCATTTCGTTAGTTGCATGACCTTGGTCATATTAAGACCCTCTGTGCCTCATTTTTTTTAATCTATAAAATAATCGTAGTACCTACCTCATAGCGTTGTCATGAAGGTTAAATAAGTTAATCTATGTAAAGAGCTAGAACAGTGCCTGGCACAGGCTAAGCACCAGATTGGACTAGCTAATCATAATTTATATTTTTTCATGAGTAGTTAATACTGCCAACAATTCTCAGTTACCCAGGAGTTTCCTTAATCCTCAAATTGGTATGTGTGACTTTGGAATTAATTACATATTTTATGAATTGGATTTACTTTCTTAGTAATTTCTGATGCACCTACTTGAATCAGGACAAACCTACACAGACCTTGCCGTTTATCCTCTTCTCTTTGGTCAAGTAAAAAATGCCTGTACTTTGAAAATAAATGGACATATTAAGTGAACACAATGGAATAGAAATCGCCTATTCGTTGTAAACAGAATTTAATTCTACAGCCAGATAGTGGGAAAGAGTATTCTTATGCCTTGCTAGAGGGAGATTTTGAGGGGGACCAATTTGGTGATATCTACCAAAATATTAAAATGTGAGTTCCCTTTGACCCAGCAATTATTCTTATAGGAATTTCTCCTGTGGAATTAACTCAGGTATGCAATTGAGTATGTTCAAGGATGTTCAGAGCAGCGTTGTCCACAAGAACAGTTAGCAGGATACAACCAGATGTCCATGAGAACAGGGCTGGTCAAATAATGATAACAGCCATGCAGTCCAGACCATGCATCACTAAAAAAAAAAAAAAAAAAAAATGTGGTTGACCCATGTGTGTTGAGATACAAGTGGTTGAAGGTCAATTATTAAGTAAAATTAAGTTGCAGAGTACTCTGTACAGTTTAATCTCCATTGGTGTTTTTTTAAAAAAGTTATGTACATGAATATTGTCTTAAAGGATACGAAATAACTTTAATGGTGGCCGTCTCTGGTAAGTGAAGCAGGCGTGGGAAAGAGTGGAGAGCTTTTATTGCTTTACTAAAATCTATTCTGTTAGGCTTTTTACAACAAGCAAGTATTACAAATAAAAATAACTTTTAAATTTATCTTAGAGGTTCTCATCCACTTTACCAGTTTATTCACTTTGATGCCCAGTTCTAAATATAAATGATACATTAAATGTGTAAAGTCCTTTGGAATTTAAACATTCTATGAACATCTCATCTCTTGTATTTTGCTTCTTCTACACTCTTCCTCCGCACCTATAGCCTCCTACCCACCTTTGGACACTTTTTAACCTCATTTTCTGGAAAATACTGAAAAGAGTTCTTTAAATGCAGTTTATGAATTGCACAGAACGTCTTTCAAAATGTGAGCATGGAAGGATTGATCACCTTCATGGGTTTCTTTGTTATTTTCTGGCATTCTAACTTCAGGATAAAATAGGAATTTACCCAATTAGAGCAGTAGTCATTTCAGCAGCTGACCTTGTTTCTGCCAAAAAAATTCAGTCACAGAGTAGATCTATTCCCTGATTTCATCTGTAACTCACCTTGCACTCCTGTGCTTTCCTTTAACAAAATATTCTCAGAGAATGTGACCACACCTCTGGAGAACAGGGAATATTGTGCTGGGGGCAATACAATGCACTACTGATATTTCACTCCAAAAGAATATATTGATCTTAATGTTTTAATTTAAAACTATTGCAATACAGTCAATCATTTTTATCATATTAAATTCATGCTTGGGGCTTCCCTGGTGGCACAGTGGTTGAGGGTCCGCCTGCCGATGCAGGGGACACGGGTTCGTGCCCCGGTCTGGGAGGATCCCACATGCCGCAGAGCGGCTGGGCCCGTGAGCCATGGCTGCTGAGCCTGCGTGTCCGGAGCCTCTGCTCCGCAGCGGGAGAGGCCACAATGGTGAGAGGCCTGCGTACCAAAAAAAAAAAAAAAAAAATTCATGCTTATAGAAAATTTGGAAAATACAAAATAATACCGAAAACTACCTGTAATCTAGTCCCAAATCCATAGGCAACAGTTGCTAACATTGTACTCTATTTTCTTAGTCTTTTGTTCTGCTTAGTATGTTTTTACATCATTGTGTAATACATGCTAATGTCTGCACAATTCGAAATTTTTATTTTCCCCTCTTTGTAACCTAATATGGTATTTCTCCATGTTGTCAAAACTACGTATAAATGTTACTTACCATTACTCCCTTGGTGGACATTTGGGTTTCTTTTCATTTTTTTATTCTTAAAAACAATGCTGCTTTTATCATAATGCATAAAGCTCTTTCCATATATAGCATTATTCAGCTAGATTCCCAGAAATTGAATTACTAGGTCAAAAGTCATGAACAGTTTAAAGGCTCTTGCTAAATGTTACCAAATTGCTTTCCACAAAGGTTGTACCAGTTTACCCTCATCAGCAATGCTGAAAGGCCAAGTTGACTTTCTCCTTCTCCAAAACTGTGTGTTATTTTGTTAAGTACAATGCTAATTTAGATAAGCTGATTATCATTATCGCATTAGTGGAGGACTTTTAAAAACTCCATCCATGATCATATTTTTGCATTAGTTAAGTGATGTGTATTAAATTTTAAAATGGCAAAAAATATCACAAGTGTCCTGATGACCAGGTATCAATTTGCAAGTATAAAATCCACCGACCCCTTAATCCAACATCAGAGTAGGCATTGTATAGGCATAAAATCGCTTGAAATTTCACCACTAATAATAATATATATAATATATATGATAATATAATAATGTCATTATTTAGCACATAATTAGTGCAGTAACCAGCAAAAAGGAGAATTATTAAAAATCTGGACTGTTTGCCCAGGGATGTTAGGAATTTATACCATGTGCCTTGATTAGTGTAATCAATATGAAATACCAGTTGTATATAAATCGTAGGACTCAGCAAATGCTGTAACTTCTCATTGGACGATGACGTTCATGATGACCAAAGCTCCCAGCATAATTAGTTTTGGGTGATGAGTCTGCTTGAAAACTGCCAGGCAGGGAACCATTTCCAATGAATTATCTTTCACTGCTAATAGCCTCACAGACTGTTTCTGTTCCTGTATTTAAATGTAACTCTTGAAAGCTGAACACAGCCGTGATCAAGGAAGGGGATGGGGCGGGCACCACAAAAAAATAAATGCAGAGCTTTGCCGGATTTTCAGTAACTGAGGGCAACCTAAAAATTGGAAATGCTGCAGTTGAAAAGCCCATGTCAGAAAATGAATGGGAGCCTTGGGATGGGGTGGGGAGATGGAGGGAAGCAGTTCCTTAAAATTGGACATATTTAAAAGGAAGGAAAAAGAAATGCTTATCTAGTGTCTCCTAAGGGCTACTCCTCGTGCCCTCATTGCTATATCATTTAGTTATTTGGGAAAAGATTCAGGATTGCTGCAAAGTAGCTTAGTTTAGGAATAGCCAAAAATGGGTGATATGAATAATCCTTCAGTGATTAAGGGCTTAAGAGGGCATGAAGATTATATACCATTTGTTGATTTCATTTTTTTAACATCTTTATTGGAGTATAATTGCTTTACAATGGTGTGTTAGTTCCTGCTGTATAACAAAGTGAATCAGCTATACATATACGTATGTCCCCATATCTCCTCCCTCTTGCGTCTGCCTCCCACCCCTCTAGGTGGTCACAAAGCACGGAGCTGATCTCCCTGTGCTATGTGGCTGCTTCCCACTCGCTATGTTGATTTCATTTTTAAAGCAGAAAATCCTGGTACCTCACATTCCTGTTTTTATATCTGTAGAATGGGATTCTGTAAAATCTAACTGAAAAACTGGCACTAAAAGAACAAAATCTTTAATAATATGATCTTACCCCTAAATGCCTGTAATGATGCCATAGCTAACGTGAAGATTATATCACAGATTATATACATAATACTGTCAGGAGAAAACAGAAAAGTTGACACCTTCGGTTCAGAAATATTTACTGAACACGTACTATGTTCCTGGCATTGTGTGAGCCATGGGGAGACACAAGAGAAGGACATCAGTATATGATTTTATTCCTTTCAAGTAATTGTATTTCAGCTATTGCTATTATAAAAGTAACACATGATCATCTGAAATAGATTTAAATCTTACATGTAATTTAAAAAGAAAGACGGAGGACAATCCAATAAACGTGGCTGGAAAAAATAAAGTTAGATTCCCTGCTGTAGTTACAAAAATAAATCCCCCTTGATTAACAAAACCTGAACAAAACTGACAGTTGTGGAAGAAAATACGGAGGAATACATTTTTAGTTTATTCAAAAGACACAAATACCATCAAAGAAAAGAGATTCGACAGCTCCAAATTTAAAACACCGATAATAGTAATAGCAATAAGGCACAAAATAGCAAATTTAAAGGCAAGCAGGATACTTGCCACCTAGTTTAGATAAATTATTAACATCCAGCATGCACAAAGATCTCTTTCAAATCACTAAGAAAAAGACAATCCAACAGAGGAGAATATGGAAAGGGCTAAGGACAGAAAGATGGTGAGAGAGGACAAAGACAAACATGTGGTCAGACCATTTGCAAGGGGCTGACTCAAGAAAATGGACTTGAAAAGGACAGGTGAGCTAGTCTCCAACTGTAAGATCTGCAGACCTTTACAGTTGGTGATGCCAAGTGTTGGCAAGAGTGGCTAAGATATAAAATATGTGACTTGAGGGTCCAGTCCTTGTAATAAACGACTTGTATGTTGCTGCCTTGAGCAAGCACACTGACTTGGACAAAATTGTAAGCCCTCCATGCCTGGTCCTGCCGTCTGCTAATTGTGGAAAGAGTAGAGTACAAAGCAGAAACCCTGCAGCTGTGGTTAGAAGCCTAGACCCACATCTCAGGCCAGCTCTGCCACTTACTGGCTGAGAGCCTGGGGGCAGTGACCCCCACATACCTTCAATTCATCCTCACACTGTAAGATCTTGAGCAGGTTCGTTAATTTCCCAGAAACTCAACATCCTCATCTAAATGATGGGCACAGGGTTAGTGGGAGGATGAAGTGAGATAAGG
This sequence comes from Pseudorca crassidens, assembly GCF_039906515.1. Classification (NCBI taxonomy): domain Eukaryota; kingdom Metazoa; phylum Chordata; class Mammalia; order Artiodactyla; family Delphinidae; genus Pseudorca; species Pseudorca crassidens. Next base: position 79,494,949 of record NC_090310.1, on the reverse strand, counting down.
CATTTGGCCCCTGGCCCAGATCCTGACACATGGTAGGTACTCACTTAATGACGGCTATAATTGGAACTTTGTATTGGATCCCCCATAAATTGTGTAATACCTGTGACAATAGACTCTGGGACAGGCACAAAATAAATACTAGCTAATTCCAGTGTTTTGCCTCAAATATTCACAAGAGATTCTCATTTTAGATAATAATGAAATCAAGATATACATTTACATATCTTGTATGCCATTCAAGATGTATACATTGGTATACATTCATAAATGTGGCCTCCCCTGTTGGAATTTCCCCTGCTCCCTTCTGGAAATTCAGGAGTGAAGTGATGCCCAATAATACAACTCCTACTGGACATATAAAGTAGATTTTACTGTGTACAAATAAATGGGTGTATAGACAGACAGATTGCTCAGGGATGATTATACAGTTCATCTTATGTATTAGGGCATTTTTACTTGTATCTATATCTTGATAACAATGCAAAGCAGAATGTAACTTTTTTTCCCCTTTTCTTCCTCCCAACACACCTGTTGATCAGCAATCCTGTTCATCATTTCTCCAAACCAGATCTTTTTTTTTCCCTGGAGCTTTAAACGTTTTTATTTTGAAATAATTTTAGATTTAGACAAGAGTTGCAGAAATAGTGGTTCCCAAAAATACCCTTCACTGAACTTCCCCAAATGTTAACATCTTACATGAGCACAGTACAACTGTGGAAATGAGGAGAATAACCTTGCTACGACACTGCCGCCTGATCTCTGACCTTATTCAAAATCTGCCAGTTGTCCCACTCAGGTTCATTTTCTGGTCCAGGATCCCGTTCTGCATCCCACGTTCATTTAGTTGTCCTCTAACAGATCCTCAGTCTTCCTTTGTCTTTCATGACCTTGACACATTTAAAGAGTACTGACCGGTGTTGTGTAGAATGTTCCTTAATTGGAAATTCTTTGATGTTTCCCACGATTAGGTTGCAGTTATGCAACTTTTTTTTTCAGGAATGCCACCCGTGGCTTTTTTCAGTGCATCATATCAGGACTTACCTGAAGTCAATATGTCTCATTACTGATGATGTTAACTGTGGTCACTTGGTGAAGGTGGTGTCCATAGGGTTTCTTCATTCTGAAGTTACTCTTCTTCTCTTTGTCCTTAATAAGAACACTGTGGGGGGAGATTCTTTGAGACTATGCAAATATTCCATTTCTCATCATTCTTTTGCTCACTAACTTTAGCATCCGTCCACCGTTCTTGGCTGTAACAATTATCCCTGTGGTGTTTGCTAAGTGGTGATTTTCAAATTCTATCATTCCTTTCACATTTGTTAATTGGAATTTCTGTAAGAAGGCTCTGTCCTTTCCCCCTGTTTGTTTATTGACATATCATTTATTATTCTCATTGCTTATTTAGTTTGTTCAAATCACTCTAGATTTGGCCATTCGAAGGTCCTTCAAGTTGGCTCCTGTGTCCTTTCAACATGGCCCCATAGTTTTTAAAGCACTTCATTACTTTCTGGTATCACAAGATGTTCCAGGTGAATCTTGTGTATTACCTGCCCCAGCTCTGAGATTAACTGTTTCTCAAAGGAGCTCTGGTTCTTTTTATGGGAGAATAGTATTTAATCGTGATCTGCACACTAGTGTATCCATTGCCACTGGGTGTCTCTAGACTGTATCTATCTTGCATCTTCCCTCCTCTCTCCATCCCCACCACCAACCCCCTGGTAGAAGTCATCATCGTATTTCACCTGGATAACTGCCTCTTTATGGATCCCCCTACTTCCAGTCTTGCCTTCCTCCAAGCCATCCTCCAAACAGTAGCAAAAATAGAATCTTCAAACAGCTGGACACCATCATTTCCTTGCATAAAACCTTTGCTGGGTGTCAAGATTAGGTCAGAATAACTGAAATCACTCTGTCTTCAGACACAGGGGGAATTGAAGCCTTGCTCAAGGCCTGCCATGTCTTAGCACAGGGTTGGCAAACTTATTTTGTAAAGGACCAGAAAGAAAATGTTTTAGGTTTTGCAGGCCACTCAGCTCTGCTGTTGTAGCACAAAAGCAGGCATAGAGGGCTTCCCTGGTGGCACAATGGTTAAGAATCCGCCTGCCAGTGTAGAGAACATGGATTCGAGTCCTGGTCCAGGGGCATCCCCCATGCCACGGAGCAACTAAGCCCATGCACCACAACTACTGAGACTGCGCTCTAGAGCCCACGAGCCACAACTGCTGAACCCGTGTGCCACAACTACTGAAGCCCATGCACCTGGAGCCCGTGCTCTGCAACAAGAGAAGCCACTGCAATGAGAAGCCCACGTACTGCAACAAAGAATAGCCCCCGCTTGCCACAACTAGAAGAAAGCCCATGCACAGCAACGAAGACTGGTAGAACCTGGAACCCATGGGGAAGGGGATTCTGGGAAATGTCAAAATGGCAACAGACAGATTAGCCCAGTGGCTTTCGCGTTCCCATGGACTGAAATTCCCTCCATACCGTGGCTGCTTTCTCCCCTTGCTCACTGCACACACTCCACTATGTTCTTCTCTCTCAGTTCTTCAAACCTGCCAGTCTCTTTTCCACCTCAGGACCTTTGCACATGCTGTCCCATTTGCTGGGAATGCTCTTTCCACCCGCTTTTTGATCTTTTTTATCTTTTAGATCTCAGATGAAAGGGTACTCTCTTGGAGAGGTCTTCCCTGACCCTTCTATTTAAAATCGCCTCCTCTTTTAGTAGAATCTGCCTTATCTCAAAGCTAAGGGACCTCAGCACCTTAGTTTTGTTCCTTGTCACCTCTCCAAGATTTAGAACAGTGCCTGGCACACACAGGTGCTCAGATACATACTAAATGAATGTAACACTTAGCACGAATGGCTAACATTTCACTTGCCTTATATACTATGTTGATTGATTGTTGATCTGCTTTCTATATCCATATAAGCTCTTTTAGGGCAGAGGTTAGGACTCTAGCGTTTATTGCTTATACCTAGCCCCTAAAATAGTGCCTGGAACATAGTTGGTATTAAGTAAATATTTGTTGAATGACTCTCACGCATTTTAAAAACCTTACTATGGATAGTAAATACTGGATAATCATGGATATCAGGTAAAATTACATAGCAAAATTTTCTTTTTATTAAGTATGTTCTGATGTCCATTCAGTGTCTAGACTTCTCATTTTCATGTGGCAACCCATCCAAGGAGGGGAACTCTGGATTTGGAAGGTCCCCTCCAAGTGTGGGACCAGCGTGCCCTGTCAGTTCTTTGCCTCACCTTAAGATGTCACTAAGTGACTTGGCCGTGGTTTCCACTGGCTGTTGCTGTAAGAGCTGGGAGGTCAGGCCAGGGAGGGAGGAAGTGACCTGGTGTCATGAGCAAATCTCCCACTTCCTCCGGCGCCTGGCAGACAAGGTGACGAAGTGCTGATGTGTCCCTCCTGCTTTACGGGGCGTTCATTAGCACACCTGATATTCCAGAGCCCTGGAAACCTGTTTTCTTCTACAGCCAGAACTTTAATAAGTCAGGCCAAGCCAGATAAATCATGTCACGTCACCATTGACTCCATGGTCGTGGGTCCAGCACTGTTCCTAGGACACTAGGATGGACTCACGTGTTCAGTAATATTTCTGCTTTCAGGAAGTGGTGGGGGAGCTGATAAATACAGGAAAGAAAGAACTAAAAGTAACAGAAAAATCCTAAAAGCAAAGTGGTATTCTGGATTGGATCCCAAAGCAGCAAAAAAGAACATGAGTGGGGAAAATTGGTTAAATACAAACCAAATGTCTAGTTTAATTAATAGTGTTGTACCAATGTTAATTTCTTAGTTTGTTAACTAGGAGAAGCTAGATAAAGCACATCTAGAACTGTACTATCTTTGAAATATTTCCGTAAACCTAAAAGTAGTTTTAAAAGTGTACGAGGCAGTGTTGGCTTGGATAGCGGGGATATATTGTGTAGGCTCCTGAGGCAGTGAGTGAATTCCTGAAATCGAACAGACCTGGGATGAATCTTTACCTCTACCACTTACCAGCTGTGTGACCTTAAGCTAGTGACTTAACCTCTCAGAGTTTTAGTTTTCTTTTTTTTTTTTTCTTTTTTCTTTTTTTTGGGGGGGTACGCGGGCCTCTCACGGTTGTGGCCTCTCCAGTTGCGGAGCACAGGCTCTGGACACGCAGGCTCAGCAGCCATGGCTCACGGGCCCAGCCGCTCCACGGCATGTGGGATCTTCCTGGACCGGGGCACGAACCCGTGTCCCCTGCATCGGCAGGCGGACTCTCAACCACTGCGCCACCAGGGAAGCCCTAGTTTTCTTATTTTTAAACAGTGTCCATGTCATTGGGTTGTTGTGAGGGCTCCATGAGATAACATCTCCTAGTATGGTACATGCACATCATAAATTCTCAATAAATGCTAGCTCTTATTTCTCTGGCATTTCAGAAAAAAAAAAAGAGCAATCAGCTGTGCTTAAATATTTGGAAAATAAATAACAAGAGGTGAGATTTGTATTAGGTCACCAAGGTTGGCTCTTTTGTATTAGAAAAGCAGGAAGGGGACGAGCGCCCCACCTGAAAGTGAGCCAAAAGAATCCCATTTGGTCAGTTTCTAAATCTAAGAAAAGTATTTCTCAAGCTGTTGAAAGGCATTTTTCTATTAAAACTGGTCTTAAAAACTTGTGATTTTTTTCTAAGATAAAATTAGAGATGAGCAAAGCAATACTTGTGAAGGTTATTCACTGCAGCACCGATTATAAATGCAAAAGATTGGAAACCACTTAAATGCCACCAAGTAGGGAAGAGTCTGGGTAAATAACTTATGGTTCATCCATTTCGTGGAATTCTCTGAAGACATTTTTAAAACCAAAAAGCAAGTGTCTGTATATATACATATATATTTATATGCCACAGTCATACACAAAGATGCATTGACAAAAAGGAATAGGGTGCAGAATGTGCACACAATATGCTATCATTAAAGTATCATAAAGAGTATATGTTAGTATTTATTTCATATGCATCCAGTATCTCTGGAAAGATATGCAAGAATCTGGTAATAGTGGTTGCTACTTGATCTGCACCAAAGAAAGGGACCATCTATCTTGTTAAAAGTCACATCCATCTTGTTAAATTGTTACTGCCAATAAAATTTTACATTTTTTGCTTAGGAATGTTTAACCAGAACTTATACTTACTTCTTCAATGTATTTTTTAACTTTTTATTGTGGAAAATTTCAAACATATACAGAGGAGTGAGAATCATAATGATCCTCCCTGCACCCATGACCCAGCTTCAAAAATGATATAACTTCTGTTGCTCTGATTTTGTAGTATAGTCACCTTGTTTTCATCAATTACACAAAAATTAATCATTGTAATAGTGACTCAGTTCTGACCAAAGGAAGTTAAATTTTTTAAACTTATGTATAAATTTCCTTGCTGAGAATTTTGATAAGGTGATCAATAAAAGACTTCTAAGCAAAAAATATTTATTACATTAATATAAAATTCCATGAGGATGTGGAATTGAAGTGCAAATTTAAGGAGAAAACTTAAGTAATGACATAAAATTTCAACTATTAAAGAACAGCTTATTCATGTATGATTCAAGTGGGTGACAGTGGAGGTCAAGGATACATGATATTTAGATTATTTTCAATACATATAAAGAAATTATATAACAAATAATTATAGTGCCAGAATCCTTTTAAGCTGTTTAAACATAGGAAGATTTAGATATAAACTTTAAAACATGTAAGGGAGTACATACTTTAAAAAAATTATTTTATAGAGTGTGAGAGAAAAACAGTTTGAAGATCACAGCTCTAGAAGACCTGATGTTTATTTCCAAGTCTCAGGGAGCTGTTGTGTTGATGGGATAGAAGGTCATGCCTGCCTGAACCCTGAGACAGCAAAGGGAACCTGGAACCTGAGATTGAGGTCTGATCAATGTGTCTCTTTCCCACTATCCATCATGACTGAGTTGGATTATTTCAGGAATGCAAGGTTGGTTTAACACTTGAAAATCAACCAATTTAATTCCCCCATCCAAGCCTAGGGTCACAGATGTTTAAGTCCCCTTGGCCATTGTATATATATAGAAATAAACACCACTAGCCACCATCCCTTCCTTTACTTATCAAGCAACCTGTTGAAAGCAACCTGTTTTCTCTGGAAAACTTTTTTCTTTCTTCAATGCGTGGATAGTGGAGGGTGAAACACGTGTGTACTCTAACCAACTACCTTGAAAGAATGGTGGCCACTCTGTCTCTTCTCCCTGGCTGCGTATTCTGTCTTAACACAGTGTTCTTCCAAGAGTGGCTTTTCTACCTGCAGTTGGAATCCCTGTAGATTCCTGGGCCCCAGCTCAGAACCACTGAGTCAGACTTTCTGGGAATCTGTGTTTTAAACATCTCCCCTCTCCCCAGTACCCTAAAGTTTATAAAGTGCCATTCTAACTCACTTTCACTCTTCACACTGTTGAGAAAATAAAGTCTCTATTTTATTTCCACACTGGGGCCTTCCCTAAACCCTGTCTTGACCTTTCTGCTACCTGACTGTTCCTCCTCTGATCCCTTTGAGGGTTTCACTTCCTTCCTATATTCCCCCAAATCCCTATGCTCCCCAATACATATGCCTCCTGCCCCGTTCTCTTCAGATTTCAGTTGCCTGCCTTTCTGCTGATGATTCCCAAGTTCCCATCACTAATCCCAATGATTCTCCTAACAGTGGGCAGCTTTACTGAGTACTTACTGAGGAATGTGCACTAGACCTTGACTTTGATATTAGCTCATTTATTGCCCCGAGTAGCCCTTTGAGATAGGTCATCGTTATCACCCTCTTACAAACGATAAAACAGAAGCTCAGAGGGAGAAGCAACTTTTTCCAGCTTGTAACAATTAAAACTGGGTTTTGAACTTGGGGCAGTTTGACCTCTTAACCTCTCTGTAGATACCTCACCTGCACTCCAAAATGCCTGGCACAGAACTTGGCACCTTCCCTCTGCATTCTCCCCCCCCGCTCCTAGGCCAGATATCTTCTGTTTGCCCTTCCAGAGCCACAGGATGTAACCCCATGTCCTGAGTCTTCACATCTGGAAATACTCCCTGCAGATCTCTAGCTTCATCCTTTTACTCTCTTATCTCGCATTTTTTTGCCACTCACTCTCCTTTTACTAAAAATGAAGTACAATGAAGATCTCTCAAAAATTATCTGAACTTAGTGACAGAACCAGAAACAAAGTAACATGTCCAGGTATGGAGGCTTCTCTACTTGTAAACAGGACGTTGCTGAGTCCATATTATGCAAAGTCTAAGTGGTGGAACACAGGTAACCCTTGTTAAGGTGTGAAGTGAAGGTGTAAATAGAACCTTCACTTTCTTTTCTAACCTAATCACATACCTCTTCTTCCCCACATTTGACTCTGTCATTGCTTTAGTATTTATCCAAAATGAATAATTAATGATCATAAACCCTTCAGAAATAAGCAGAAATAGGAAAATGCGGTAGACCAGAAGGCTGATCATGGTGGCTTTAATAATCAGTCCAGCCTGAAGATTTAATCCCTCCAAATGTGCCTTTTATTTTTTAACTTGGATTATTTGTAATATTTTTTTTTCATATAAAAACCCAGAATTTAGCATTCTCTTGAGAAATCAGACAGTCCAGCAACAGCAGGTCCACTTTCCTACATGTCAGTGATTGGTAAGGGCAGAATGTTGACAGTTCTCTTTAGACAGGGCATGGGCTCCCCAGATCACTGCATCTCTACCATGTCCTGTCATCTCTCTGATTCTGCCCCTTAGTGTCAGCGGCCCTTCATCTTCCCACTTGGCGTTGTTTGTTTAATCTAGCCTGCAGTCTCCCTTTAGACTTGGGCAAGAGGAGCCTCTGCCCTGGACTCCTCACTTTTGTGTCTCTGAATATAAAACACACACAAAAAAATATTTGCTAAAAGTCATGGGCAAGTCTGCCCCTCAACATCTGGTACTCAGCGGTGGCATTGTGCAACCCATGGCATTAAACAGGCACGCTTGTGACTGACACCGTTCAGACCCCGGGAAACACTTCACATCTCTGGTCCTATTCTGCAGAGCAAAAGGCACTTGCCCCTGAACGCCTTGAAGGTTTGTTGTCATACTGCTGCCAACATCAGACAACACTGCTTCACGGTGCATGGAGGATTTGAGCACGGGAAGCACTTAGGAAAGAGAACAGACTGAATTAACTGGCGGAGCCTTCTCCCAGGCCATAAATGCATCAGATACTTGTATAGCCCATCTCCATAGCAATACCAGAGCAACCCCTTTCTTGTTTCTCATTGTCCCAATTCATTATTCTAGAGGTGCTTACAAAGAGCACAGTATTTGTACCAGTTACACATGGCAGCAGAGGACATTTTGTAATATTAATTCATATAACTCTTCAATTTGCTTATACCTTGGTCCTGATGTAACAGGCTTAGATTCTCAACATTGGCAGCTAGACAAACACTGAATGCTAAAATTGAAAGGAGTTTTATTTTTATAATGAATATTTAATGGGATTTAACAAATTCTTTTAACTATATATATATTTCAGCTTTGTGTAAATAATTTTTATGTAAAGCTTGATCTCAATTATCATTTGTATTTTACCTTTCCATCTTAAATAATTTTGGACATTTTGGTAGAAAAATATTTTAAAACATTTGTGAAGTATTTATAGCATCTAATTTTTTAATGAGTATTCACATTTTTTACACTTTGATAATTGAATTTGATTTTTTTCCATTGTTTAGATGATTATTGACAAAATCAGGGGTCAAAAAATGACAGGATTTTATTTCGAACAGCCTAAGGGCTATATTTACCCCATGAACTAAGAATGGTTTTTATAGTTTTAAAGGTTTGTACAACAAACCAAGAAGAATATATGAGATCGACCACAAAACCTAAAACATTTATTATCTGAATCTTTACAAAAGTATTTTAGTCTTTGGTCAATAGAATATAAATTATGTAAAAACCTGACTGTAACTATACATTTTATGAGTATACTGAATGGAAACAACAAAAAGAAATGGGATAAATAATAACTTATGAATTATGTTTGTTACTCATATGAATATCACAGGCCCGTCAACAGGACACCCAGACATGTGCAGTAATAAGTAAATTCTCTCCTCTGTGGTTGTTTGCAGACTTTTAATCATATATAAACAATAACTTGACACATGTTTTGCTTTTGTCATTATGAATGTATACGTGTCAAAGTGGGAAGATTAAATGTTTTGAGATTTGTTTAATGACTTGCACGCCTCCTGGCATACGGTGTGCGGGCCATGACCCACGAATGTTGTTGGCAGATCTGCCTGTCCGTTTTCCTCTGCCCCCTGAGTGCATCTGAGTTTCAGTATTGCCTTAGCCTAAAAATTTTGACCAGAACTCAAGTGACAGATCCCAGTATCTATCGCCCTCTGTTGGCGTTGAGCAGAGTTGTCACACTTTTGCTTCCGCGTGGAGTTGCGTTCAAATCCGGAAAAGCTCGGAGTTGAACACATAACTAGAGGAGTTTCTGTGCTTTGTATTAACATCCTGGTTACATAATAACTTCAGAATACTTGAAGCAGCAAAGGTGCTTTATGAGGCAACATTTTTTTTTTGAGGCAACATTCCTATCCCAGAAAAAAAGTCATTTTGGTCAAATCCTATCTTTCTTTTTACTAATCATCATGTGCTGCAAATGCTTTGGGCCGATGTTTCCATTCAGTCTCTCAGACCTTTTTATTGATATTATTTTGACACCGGGAAAGAGACACATCTTCCGGTTAATTGATGGAAGAAATAACACTAAGTCAAAGGATGGGAGGGCATTGATAACCCCAAAGAAAGACTCGATCCCCTCCCCACTGGAGGCAAAATAAGACAGACGGAGAAGGGGGACGCAGAGAGGGATGGTAGGGGAGGAGCTGGGAAGGGAGAGTGAGAGAGACTGCCTCTGGGCTCTGACCCCCACTGGGTCCTTATCAGCTGCCTCTACCTTAACTGCTTCCTCTTTAACAGCCTTTCACCAGCTACGCCGGTTACTTTCTTTCTGGGTGGAAAGAGGTATTGCTCCTTTAAAGGGTGAGCCTTAGTGAATCGGGGCTTTGGGGTCTTTCTCCTGAAGCCCCGCTGACCGACCCCCAAGTGCAGGCTCTCAGTGGTCAGACCCCACTCATGAGAGCAAACAGACCACCCTCCCCGAGGGACGCCCCTGAAAACGTTTGCGACCTCTTCTGCTCTGGGATTGAGTCCCGAGAGGTTCTGAAAGTGCAGTGAGGGACTGTCTCAGCACTACAGACGCGTGCAGCAGTATCTGGATCCTGTTCCTTAAAGGAATCGGGAACGTTGCTCATCCCACATTTGAATCTACATCTGACACGTATTTTGTCCTGCGTTGTAAGTACTCAGACATTTTCCTGCAGTTGCATAAATTAGTTCTTGCCTGTGGCTTTCAGTTTCACACCTTTTTAGGATCTTTACCATAACCAGAGAACTAATTTATGCAGCTCTAGGTTAGTATACTTCTGAGTGTTCCTTTTAGGGTTCAACCTATAAAAGCCAGAAAGAAAAAAAAAAAAAAGGTTTGGTCTAAGAAATTAAGAAAGATTTTCACTTTTGCTGGAGAGTACCGTTTAATTCTGCAACTCACTTTTTAAAAATCCATTGAAGTAGTATTCTAGCACACTTGCTACATTTTCAACATTCCTAAAACTGCCCACAGTACTTCGAAAAAAAAAAAAACCCTCTAATCACATTTCACATTGACTTTCATTTTGTCACTTTGAATCGGGGCAAACAGTCTCAAGATCTTTTCTGTTTTCTTGTTTTTGAAAATAGCGATTCCAAAGGAGGGGCAGGGACCTTTTTCCCCATATAGGATTTTATTTTTTAAACTCAGATCCACTGTTCTGATATGCTAAGACATCGGAGTCTTTTCGTGCCTATACTTTCCCTTAATTCCATCATTGACATATTTTGATGTCTGTAAACCCAACAGAAGGAAGGGTCCCAAGTAACCAGACTTAAGTCAGTATAAAAAAGGAGTTGAGGGGTCTTGGGGACACGGACTCCTCTTCAGAATCCCCTGAAGAGAGATTGACCATTGACAATTTAAATCTTCAATGCTTTATCTCTTTGTTTGAGTCTCAGAATGCCATTGATACCTTCTTTGTATTTATAATTGTTTTAATTAGCCACCCAGCAGGGGCCCCTCTCCCAGCTGGATTATGGGCGGCACAGCAGGACCTTACAACCCAGTTAAAACAAAGCCCAGACTTTATGGCTCGCTTAATTTCTTTTATCTGTATCAAAAATTTTTGTTCTTTTTTCTCTTGCTCTCCCTCATTTTCACTCTTTTTTCCCCTCCCCCTCGTGTTTGTGGGGTCAGGAGCAAAAAGCTTAGACTCCCAAAATGGCTTTGCTTTTGAAGAATCAAAGAATTATGGAAAAACCTCTACAGTGAATATTTATCAGCAGCTCACATCTCAAGGAGGAAAATAGCGCAGACGTGTTTGTCCCCTGCTCTTCGTAACATGCCGTAAACCTCTACCGTGATTGTATCTTGAGCATTACGCTGAAATTGATGTCGGTTGCTAAACTTTAGTGGGCGGAGGGGAGGGGAACGTTAGCAAGAAGGCTCCTCTGTTGTCCCTGGTGTTGTTTGTTCTATTTGACCACATCCTTCTTTTGTGGATGGAAATCTGGAGGATCAATTATGATGCAGATCTGACACCATTTCCATTTGTGGGAGCGGCGTGGCCAGGGATGTTTGGACTTTTGGAAATTCTTACATTGTTAAGGTTGTTTTTCCTCCACTTTGAACTGGATGCTGCTACTTTGGTGTGATCACAAACACACTGCCTGACCCAGAGCATTTCATCAGAAGAAACAGAAACCTAGGGCTTGTTTGTGGCTTTATAGAAATTGCCAGGGCCTCTCTTTATTTGTGAATCTATAGAACTGCCAGTCCAGAAATTAAAACAGGACTGATCCCTGTGGAAACACGCATCACTGCTAAAAGTAATCTTCCTTCACTATGCTGCAAATAATCTAGTTTAATTTTTTTCTAATAATACCCGAAGTAACTTATTTGCATTTTAAAAGAAGTGATAGCTCCAGTTATCAGATATGGAAAAGGCTTTGAACTGGCTTCTGTATTTCTGTACAAAGGTCTTAAATGTTGTTGAGCCCTACCTTTATTTCTAGAACTTTCCAGCAACCAGACAGGGTTGGGAGTGGAGGGGTGTCGTTTTCAGTTTATGTACAATTACCCAGTATTGGGGTGTCTTGAAAACCAAGGATGGTTATAATTAAAATTTTATCGTGTTACCTGGATTTATTTTTGGCTTTGTAGCCAATCAGAGACCCAGACATTCCGTTGGCTTTGTAAAACAGCAAATATCACAAAGACCATGAATAAATACCCATAGCAATTTGTTGGGTGCATTGTAAGGCTTTGAAATTCAATGACAGGATTGAGAAGAGGCAGGAAACCCTGTGTGAGCTAGAGGCCTAGGGGTTGGGAGACTCCTGCATGAGCCTAGTGTCCTTGAGGGGCACTAAATTACTAAAGGATCAAAGAACGATGCCCAACATTGTCACGTGCGACATATGTATATGTTTATGTTCATGAAGATAGTATAGTTTGATGGTTGCACAACATCACGAGTGAGCTCTGCCTCTTAATTATACACTTTAGAATTGCATGTCAATAAAAAATAAAATGAGACAATCTCACCAAAAAAAAAAAACAGGATAATTAAGATTTGGAAAGCACTTTACAATTTACAGATTTTTTTTCTTCTGTTTTTTAATGTGCACTGTCTGGCTTAATCCTCATAGGATAGGACCCCTTTGGGATCCATGTTTTGAATATTCATCTCATTTCGTATCCAGGCGAGGGGACTCGACTCACCTAGAGTCACCCTCTAGTGACAGCACAGAATGAGAGACTTAGAAGTCCTGCTTTTCTCGAGTGCGCTTGCTCCGTCAAAATGACAAACAACAGCCTAGTTTTCTACGTGTCGATTTACAGGTTTTGTGGATGCTTGTTTGCTTGCTCAGATGGTATTAGAGTGGGAAATGTGGCGCTTAGAAGCCAAGCAGATCTGTGCTGGGAGCTGCTAAGTACTTGCTCTGAGCCCCTCCCCCCCACCGGCACCGCCCCCCCCCCCCCCCTTCCCGTGCTCATCTCCACCTGGGGCTGGATCTCATGCAGCCTCCCAGGGCTGCTGTGTGATTTCCAGAGCCAGCCCAAATGCAGTACATTGTAAACATGCTTTATAGTGTATCTGTCATGCAGCCAGACCTCAGTAATGGAGCATTTTCACTTCTATGATGATGGTTGTAATCGCTGTCATTTTTATTCCTATAAACGTGACGACATTGACCCACAATCAAAGGCAGAGAATTCTTTTCAATGTAGAATATGGTTCAGAGCGTCAGCAGTTTTAATCTGTGTGCAGATTAAAGATAAACAGGAATATTTTTAAAATCACTTATTTGGGAGATTTTTATTCCCCTCACAGATGTTACTGTGAATATCTGTATGTCTGTGTAAGTATATGCATATCCGTACAAGAAATTCCCATCACTGTAAAATATATGTTAGCCTAGGCGTGGAAGGAAAAACGCTGGAGAAACCCATGGTCTCTGCAGTGGGTGGGCTCATAGTCTTTCCTTTCCATGGAATATGTTTGGTAACGCTTGATTTTTTGTTTGTTTGCCTTCTTCATCCTATATCACCAGTCCGGGAAGCATGCCAGGCACAAAGTAGGCCCTCCGTACATTTTCTGTGGAATGAATATATATAGCGAATATGTAGCCAGGAAAGCAATGAAGGGAATTACACAAAATAAGTTTTACGAAATCCCCGCTTTTATCGCAGTAAGGAAAATACCCTATGATAATATACTGGTCAAATTTCCAACAAAAGATGTATTTCCAACTTTATTTTTCACTCTCTTTTTTCTTAAGCCCGAACTGAAACAACAAAAGGCATGTTTTTTTCAGAATCTATTAGAGGCACTGAGCTCCTGGTGGAACAAGCTGGATGGCTCTTGTCCTGGCTAAATTCTATTAGCGGAGGGCCACGCCGGTGGCTTTGCGTTGCCTTGCGAGCTTCAGACGGTTTCGACCGCATCTCCTGAAGTCCCTCTTCATGACATCATTCACATCTGTGGCGACTTAAGCCTCCTGTTTCTTTGAAAAAGGAATTTGAGAATATGAAGGGTTTATACTCTCTAAACTAATTAGCAGTGACCAGTAACTTGAGGAGGCCAACGTGCCCTCTAGGACACTCAGTTTACCTGGGGGTCTCGCCAGGTCCATCCAGCCATTTCTAGATACGTTACCAACGCCAGTGAGGGAGGAAAGGAGGCGTGCACGTTTTTAAAATAGAGAACTAATTAAGTGTAGTTCTTCCAAGATTTCTTTTTGTGTGATGTGACCTGGCAACCAAATGTAGCATCCGGTGTTTGAGAAATGGATTTTCAAGGAAAAGGTGGTGCTCTACGGAAAAAAGTTTAATTATATAAAGCAATTAGTGAGATGGATACATTAAAAGAGAAGACAATAAGTGGGTTTTCTTGCATAATTGTAACATACAAAATATGTATTTATAACATACATAAATAATATAGTGTGCTCCATCCTGATATGGAACAAACTTGAAGATATAGTAAATAAGGAAGTCCAGGTATAAAATGGTGTACATAAGAACTGAAATTCGAATGGCTAGGGTGGCAAGAAAAGCCAGCAACTTCTACGTACCCACTGAACCCAAATTGGCATTTGTCATCAGGATCAGAGGTATCAGTGGTGTGAGCCCAGAGGTTCGACAGGTGTACAGCTTCTTCGCCTCCATCAGATCTTCAATGGCACCTTTGTGAAGCTCAACAAGGTTTCAGTGAACATGCTGAGAATTGTGGAACGGTACATTGCGTGGGAGTACCCCAACCTGACGTCAGTAAATGAACTGATCTACAAGCGTGATTATGGCAAAATCACCAAGAAGCGAATTGCTCTAACAAATAATGAATGCGTTGATTGCTCTACCTCTTGGCAAATACAGTATTATCTGCATGGAGGATCTGATTCATGAGATCTATACTGTTGGAAAACGTTTCAAAGAAGCAGACAACTTCCTGTGGCCCTTCAAATTGTCTTCTCCACGAGGTGGAATGAAGGAAAAGACCACCCATTTTGTAGAAGGTGGAAATGCTGGCAACAGGGAAGACCAGATCAACAGGCTTATTAGAAGGATGAACTAAGGTATCTACCATGATTCTTTTTGTAATCTGGTCAGTTAATAAACAGTGACTGCTTTCAAATTGAAATTAAATAAATAAATAAAATGGTGTACTTAGTATAACAAAAGCATATAGGTTTAGCAGCATCCCTGGACCACTAAATGCCAGAGGTACCCACCACCCCCCCAGCTGTGATAACCAAAAATATCTCCAGACAGTGTGAGATATCCCCTGCTTAAGATCATCCCTGCTTAAGAACCACTGGGCTAGGGCATTCCGTGGCAGTCCAGTGGTTAGGACTCCATGCTTTTACTGCCGAGGGCGCGGGTTCAATCCCTGGTCGGGGAACTGAGACCTTGCAAGCTGCATGGTGAGGCCAGAAAAAAAAGAACTACTGTGTTAGACTGTGCAAGTCATCTGGTGACTGTTTTCCAGTTTTTCATCTCACCAACTTTTGGGGAGATGCTTGCATTTCCTATAGTAACAATTAATGCACTGGGTAAACAACATGAATGGAAAACTTACAGATTTGTAGCAATGTTAATCCTGAAGTTCTGTCCTTTTTATAATCAATACTCTTGTTTTTTATGAATTCTCAACCATGGAAAAATTCTTAAAGACCTTCACCTCCCTCAGCTGGACTCTCCTTCCTCCTCCTAAAATATCCTCTTCTGCTTCTCCAGCCCTAACTCCAGGAAGTTAAAACACAACCATTTACCTGTTACAAATGACTAGCTAAAGTAATCCCCAGTCTTTATGGCCCCCAACTTTACTTCCGAAGAGTGTTTTTACCCAGCCCTAGAAAGTATTACTTTCTGCTTGAGTGTAATTAAAATCCCAGTCATCTATTCAAGAATGCCATTGCCAGTAAGATATTAAGTGTGTCTTGGAGCTGGAAAGTATTCTTCCTAACAGGACTTAATGGAGCGTCAGATCCAAGAGACATTCATAATCATTGTCCCGTCCGGAAACATGACACTGGGGAGATGGATCATTCACTTTCACTGTTTTAAGATTTAATGGAGGGTAAAGTTTTTTGTGTTTTTTTTTTTTGCGGTACGCGGGCCTCTCACTGTTGTGGCCTCTCCAGTTGCGGAGCACAGGCTCCGGACGCGCAGGCTCAGCGGCCATGGCTCACGGGCGCAGCCGCTCCGCGGCATGTGGGAACTTCCCAGACCGGGGCACGAACCCGTGTCCCCTGCATCGGCAGGCGGACTCTAAACCACTGCGCCACCAGGGAAGCCCCGGAGGGTAAAGTTTTTAATCTACTTGTTGGGAGCTTAATATTTCTAAGAAATAAAAGACGTCTTACAGTCTCAAGAGCCAGGCGGAAGTCTCTATTTTTTCATTGAGTTTAAAGACATTTTCTGGGTTTTCTTATGGGAATTTATTCGTCATTACATTAATTCTAAACAACGTTCCTTTTTCCCACTGTTCATTACCAAATAGGCAGCACAAAAATGTTATTTTTCTTAAAAAGGCACAAAGGAACAAAACAAATCATTGTGACTGCCAACACCCAGGGAAGGCCACAGAGACACTGGGATGTGTCTGTCTTTTGCACACCTTCATGATGGTGAAACTCAGAGCAGAGCTCAGCATCGATTCTGGAATATCGGGGCCAACACCAGATCCGTGGAAGGCATTATATTCCTTAAGTGGATTCTGTTAGGAAGGCCTAATTCCCTAACCTGACTTAAAGTCTGAGCCAGATTCCAAGCCAACGTTTCAATGTTGTTGGGTCAGGATACCTTAGATAATCCTGTGTTGTTTTGGTGTCTGCGATTTCTGCTTGTCGGTTTCTGTCATTTGCATGTATGTGATTTATTTATTTAAAAGAGGTAGTCCATTCGCGGGATTGAATATTCAAAAGGTACAAAGGGCTGTGCAATAAAAACACTTGCTTCTCTTTTTCTGCAAGCACCGATTCCCATCCCATCTCGGGCACCACTGCGAGTTTCTTGTTTATCTTCCTGGGGATTTGTATACATTCACAGGCAAAGGTTTTCACACTGTCTTTTTTATTGGTTGCTACAAATGAAGCATGTTAGACACACTGATCTTTATCTGCTTTTTCCACTTATATATGCATCTTGGACATCGACCCGTATCAGCAGTATTAGAGAAAGCTACCTACCACATTTTTAAAAATAGCTGCGTAGTATTTCAGTATACAGCTGTACTTAATGTTTTTAACCATTGACCAACTTACTGCCATTTACATGGTTCTACTCTTTTCTATAACAGCAATGCCACAGTGATTATTTGTAAATACAAAAGCATAATGTAGCAACTGCCTGAATACCACCCGCACCATCTGAATTAAGAAAGACTCCTCTGCACTGCACCCCAGATTAAAAAGCTGCTCTAGAATTTTTTATTATTATTATTTTAAACTAACTTTTGTGGAAAGCTTTGTATTTACTAAGATAAGTCATTGTTATAGACTGAATGTTTGTGTCCCCCCAAAATTCATATGTTGAAATCCTAACCCCCGATGTGATAGTATGAGGAGGCAGGGCAGGGAATTCCCTGGCCATCCGGTGGTTAGGACTCTCACTGCCAAGGGTGCGGGTGCAATCCCTGGTAAGAAGAGACACCAGAGAGCTTGCTTCCTCTCGCTGTGGTCCAAAGAGAGAATATGAGGATACAGTGAGAAGACAGACAGCCATCTGCAAACCAGGAAGTGGGCCCTCACCAGACACCACATCAGCCAGCACCTGGATCTCGGATATCCAGCCTCTAGAACTGTGAGAAATGTTTATTTTTTAAGCCACTCAGTGTATGGTATTTTTGTTGTAGTAGCCTGCATTGACTAAGACTTTCAAATACTTGTTTAGCTCTAGAGACCCTTGAATTGAACGAAAAAACTCTTATTGCAAGCTACATCAGTCAAGTCTCCTTCAACTGTGAGAGAAAGAAACCTAGCTCACATAGGCTTAAAATAGGAAATATACTGGATTACGTAACTGAAAAGGCAATTGCCGTCTGGTCTCGCTTCAGGCATGGCTGCATCCAGGTGCTCAGGTACTGTCCCACAGGCCCTGCCTTCCTCTTAGGCAGGCTGTATGTGCGGGATCCTAAGGAGCTCCAGGCTTACATCCTCCCAGCTTCCAGTCCAACACCAAGAGGGTATATCCTCAGGGTTAGATCAGGAGTTCTAAATAAGAATTCCATTTTGCTTTTTCTGAATGGCCTGGGATGGGTCATGGGCCCACCTTTGATACCGTCAGTGTGGCCAGGGACATTCAGTACTGGAAGAGAGCCTCTCTGTTTACGCTACTTGTTCCTGTCTTTGTGTGGGACTGAGTGAGGATGTGATGGCTATAGCAGCTTCTGGCAACCACGTGGCAACAAGTCCGAAGATGGAAAACCAGTGCCAGAGGAGAGACAGCAAAAGGATGGAGAGACCCTGAATCCTGGTGGCTTTGCTGAGCCACCAAACCCACCCGGAACCACCTACCTCCAAGACGTCTTGTTATGTGAGATCATTAAACATCCTTAGTATTTAAGCCATGGTTACTTGCAGCTGAAAAGACCCCTGTGAGGTAGGCTTTCTCCTCTTCATTTCACAGTTGAGGAAACTGATGCTCAGAGAGATTAGGGTTCTGGCTGAGAACAAAATTTAAGAAAATAAATGAAAGAAAATGGTCCTGTTGGTTTCCACATTGCCTCCCTCACCCCAGCCCTACCTGTTCCTCTCAGTCTTCCCCATCTCATGTTAGGGTATCGCCAATCGAGGCTAAAACCAAGCTGCTAGAAGTGATTCTTCTCCTCACGCAGTCCACCTGGTTCAACATCACAGCCATCATCCTGGACTCTGAACCCATCTGCCTCTCTCCACCTCTACCACCACAGCTGAATCCAAGCCCCGGTCCCCGTCATCTCCCACCTGGCAGCCAGCAGGCAGTCCTCACTGGTCTCTGCTTCTATTTCTGACTCAAACATTGTGTTCTCTACCCAACAGCCAGAGCGAGCTTTTAAAATGAAATCAGAGGATCTCCATCACAGCAGAATTACAAACAAACAAACAAATAAAACCCTAACCATGGGACTTCCCTGGTGGCGCAGTGGTTGCGAATCCGCCTGCCAGTTCAGGGGACGCAGGTTTGAGCCCCGGTCCGGGAAGATCCCACATGCCGCGGAGCAATTAAGCCCGTGCGCCACAACTACTGAACCTGTGCTTTAGAGCCCGCGAGACGCAACTACTGAAGCCCGCGTGCCTAGAGCCTGTACTCTGCAACAAGAGAAGCCACTGCAATGAGAAGCCCACGCACCGCAACGAAGAGTAGACGCCCCTCACCGCAACTAGAGAAAGCCCGCGCGCAGCAACAAAGACCCAACGCAGCCATGAATAAATAAATTTAAAACCTAACCACGTCCCTTGAATAAAGTCCAATGACCTGGGCCCAGCTCACCTCCCCAAATCCATTTTCTGACACCCTCCCCCAGCCCAGCCTTCACCCCAGTGTCCTTTTAATCCTGGAGATCTCTGAAAGGGACACTGGAGCAGCTTGGGTCCTACATCCGCTAGCTGAAGAATGAGGGCGTGATTCCATCACTTTGTGGAGTCCGTTGCCCATAAGCAACTCTACTAGCCTCTGGGAAGACAAACTCATCTTTCAGCCAAAAAATTATTTGGTCCAAGTCTGCAATTCTCAACTGGGGGCAGTTTTGCCCTCCAAGGGGCATTTGGCAATGTCTGGAGACATTTTTGATTGTCACACTTGGGACGTGCTAACAGCATCTAGTGGGGAGAAGTCAGGGATGCCCATGCTCAACATCCCACAGTGCTCAGGACGGCTCCTACCCCAGAGAACAATCCAGCCCCAAATGCCAACAGTGCCAAGATCGAGAGACCCTGCCCTAGGAAACGGTGGCCCCTTTTGGATGGGGACCTCCTCCCTTCTTGTACTGACCTCCTGACTACAGTCTTTTCGACCATGTGCCCTTTACCCATCGTGGGCTCCGCCTTCAGGTTCTCCCTCTGCAGACCCAGTGTCCACTGCTTGGGGTTCACGGCCCAGGGTCCCAGGGAGGATGGGTGTGGCACACATATTCTAAGAGGAGGCTGTGCTGTGGGATCAGTGTGAACCCCTCCCCACTGTGAAATGTGCTTGCTGTCACCTGCTCAGAATGCCCCACACCTTAGCAGGTCTTTGCACCCCCATTTCCTCCGTTCTCCTCCCTAAGCTCCTCCCCACAACCCAATCCTTGGGCCACTACCCAGCCCTGGTCTACAGAAGGAGCCCCCTAAGGAGGCAAAGCGGTGACATTTAAGCTACTCCAAGGACACTAGGCAGGAAGCAAGGGTGCACTGGAAATTGGTGGGGTGTTTGTGGCTGTTAGGCTAACTAGGGACTGTCCCCTGGCATTTAGTGAACGGGGCCAGGGATGACAGATGTCCTCAGTATGTGGGATAGCCCCACACCACAAAGAGATACTACCCTCTCCAACTTTCTGTGTGTTGTGGAGCATTAATGTAGGACCTGTAAGAACATCTGTAAGATATTCACCTGTAAGAACATCACTCTTGCTTATTTTGTCCTCTGTGCTTATCTGTAATTGGCCTTGGCCTGTTATCATGATGTTAATTAAGGTCAACTTCCATTTTCTCTTATCTGATACAAATAAGCCTGACCTATTCATTCTTGTTGTAATTATGTCCATGCATGCCCTTTGCTCTTTCTTTTCCTATTCTGATTGGCTCCTAAATCCAAACTTGGCCATTATTGGTTGGAATAATTGTCAGACTTCTTTCAAATGTCTCCTAGCCTAGTATCCCAAGCACTTCCGTGTGGAAATAAATATTAACATTTTTGTCTAGAAAACAAAAAGTTACCTCTACTGGGAAGCCTTCACTGCCCCCCCCCCCCCCGCCCCTCCTCAACCCTCTCTCTGTGCTGAGAATGTCTCTTTCCTGGAACTCACTGCCACAGTAGTTAAATTGTTTTATCTGTACCTTTGTTTAACATCTGACTGCCTCCTACCCTGCAAGCTTCCTGAGAGCAAGAACCCTGTCTTTCTTATTCTCCACTGTACTGCATTGCTTGGCATGTGTTCTAGAACACAGGAGATGACCTGTATATATTTGTTAGATAAAAGAGAAGGGACAGAGGAAGGGAGGGAGGGAGAGAGGAAAAAATTGTATCCAGAGCTTTGTTTTTTGAAAAGATATTAAATAATGCATTGAGGCTCCTTTTGGAGTTTGGAGGGACACCTGGTAGGTTCACTATAAAGCACTATGTCTCATATTTTTCTAGCTTATATGTTTATTATTTATTCCCTTGAGGGGAATTTTTGAAAAGCGGTTCCTGCTTTAAGAGACCAAGCAGAATCGACGAAAGTGAGTGGCCACTTTCTGTACGAGCAAAGTTTGGAGTCATTCTTTTGACAGGTGGCATCACAGTTCCTACTCTGGGCCCAGCAAGTCCCTGGTCCTGCCCTCAAGCAGCTCACATTGCTGGAGGGCGACTCAGACTCAGAGACAGGTCGTTACAGAGATGTCGGGGCGGGGGAGGGGGGCACGGGGGGCAGAGTGCCCAGGAGCGCTAGACAACATGGTGAGGGCTGGTGTGTTATCCAAACATGTCAGTTTCTGGTGACAAATGGAACCACCAGGGGGGTGACAGCCTCCTCCAAAGCAAGCATGGCATGTGATGACTGGGAGTTGGATGCAGTGTGTTAAAGCCGTGGCCGTAAATCGGATGATGTTCAAATGTGCCATCATTGGGTCAGGTCAGTCTCCAAATCTGTCAAACCACTTCCTCTTGGCCCCGGGTCAGCCTTTGTAGAAAGAATTGTTTTCCTGAACTGCCCTCATACTTCATTTCCTTACTGTCTGTGATCCCTTAAGTTTGGATGAGTCTAGATGGTTTTATTAAAGCTTTTTCTTGAAATTACAAAAGTAGTAAGGGAACATTGAAAAAAACTTATAAAATATACACAAGAAAACATTGTGTTCAGTTTTTAAGATAAAGATTTCAGTGTCATCTCTTTGCATAGATACTTTTTAAACAAAATGGGATTTTTCTGTATATACTTTTTTTTTTTTTTGGAAATAATTGTAAACTCCCAGGACATTGCAAAGAGCATAGAGAGGCCCCATGTTCCTTTCACCCAGCTTCCCCCAGTGGTCACGGCGCACATGACCATAGTACAATGTCTGTACATACTGTTGTGTAGCTTTTTAAGAAAATTACTCCTCTAATGCGAACATCTTTCTGTGTGTTACTCTCTGTTCTCCCAGGTGCCATGCTTGGCCCCTGCGGTCTAGTTTTCACGCTGCAGCCAGAGGGATTCAGTTAAAATCTTAGGGGGATGGCAACCCTCCTTTACTCAAAATTCCCAAGGGGATCTCACCCCACTCAGAGTCTTCACAGTGAACTAGGAGGCCCCCAACCCTCTTAACGTCTGGTCACTTTTACCACTCTTCCCCCTGACTCATTCTGCATCGGCCATGCTGGCCTCTTTGCATTGTCCAACATCTCAGATGTGCTCCTGCCCCAGGGCCTTTGCACTGGCTGTTCCCTCTGCCTGTGTGCTTTTCCTCAGGCATATAATTGATTGTTATATCTATTATTCATTGTATGAGCAGCTGCCCCCCAGTTAGGATATGAGTTTCATGAAGGAGGTATCCCAAGTACCTAGAGCACACTGCTATATACCTAATAAGAGGTCAGTGAAATAGTCACTGACGTACAAATTAAGAGTGATTAAGAGCTTGGATTCTGTGTTTGAATCCCAGCTCTGCCACGTAGCTGCATGACCTGGAGCAAGTTACTTTTCTGTGCCTCAGTTTCCTCATTTGTAAAATCGGGGAACAATAATTTTCTATCTCACAGGATTTAGTTACTTTAGCTGAAGATTACCTTAGTTAATGCATGTAAAGAGCTGCTGCAATGTCTGGCATAAAGTAAATGGGAAGCAAATGCTAACCACGGTCTTGTTTTATAGCATTGCTGTTAATTATGTGCCATGATTGATTTTAGCAATAGCTGGATATTTAGTTGCTTTCCATTTTTCATGGGCTTTTAGAAAAGTACAGTGAGCTTCCTTATAGCTAGAACTTTGCACATGCTCCTAATTATTTCTTTAAGAAAAAATATTCATGATAGCTTTCTTTTTCCACATAACTGCTCTCCCCAACCAGAGTTATTGCCGGATAACTCCCCAACCAGGGTTATTGCTGGATAACAATTCCTTTTGATTGTTTTTCTATCACCAGTGTCTTATATCTCATAGGTTGCACAAATAGCCCTCAAGCAATCGTTGTTGAATAAATGAATATTTAAGTGAATGAAAAATACACTTTTCCTAATGCAAGCTGACACACTAGTAAACTGCACATATGTGTTTCAGAAATGGCACATGGTAGGTACCTGTGGCAGAGGCTGCCCTTGTCCTCAGGTAGTCATTCTTCTCTTCTATAAAAGCAGAAACGCTGATTGATGGTAGGACACATTGGTGTCCAGAATAAAGACTCATTTCCCAGCCTCCCTTGCAGCTAGATGTGGTCATGTGACTATGCTCTGGCCAATGAGATGTGAGAACTTCCCAGTAATGGCCTTAGGGAAGGAATGTGGTCTCTCTCCTTCCTCTTTTCTATTAGGTAAATGTTGATATGGTTCCTGGAGCTCTTGCTTCCTTATTGGACAATGGGAATCACAATTTGAGAATAGTAGGACAGCTAGATGGAATGAGCTTCAGTTCCTGACAATCATGAAACCGCCATACTGGCACTCTGCTGCCTGTAGGTACTTGAGAGAAGTAAACGTGTCTCCTTGTTTAAACTACTGTTACTTTGGGTTTTCTATCCTGCACAGCCAGACCTAATCCTAACTCATTCAGGGCTCAATCAATATTTCTTGACTAAATGAATAGAAAGTTTGTACCTACATTCCTGGGTTTGCATTTGGCAAAGCACTTTCTCAAGCTTTGTTTAATTTGGTAAAAGTGCTAAATTAAGTTTCCAACCTTGTACCTTCCAAAATCTACTGCTAGTCTCTGGTATTTCTATAATGTGATGTATCATGTAGGATGCATCTGTATACAAAGGTCATTCAGTTTGGTTTAGACAAAGACATTTAATTATCTCAGAAAACAAAAGTCTTGTATCTCCATTTGACATAATGATTCAATGATGTCATCCAGGACACAGGCTTTTCCTACAGTCTGTTTCCCCTTTCTCAGCATTTTACTGACGTCTTACCTCATGGTCCCAAGATGGCTGCCACCACAACCAATATCATGTTCTCACACAGCAAAGGGAAATGGGAGTGGGCACAACAGTGCCTTTTCCTCCTGTGGCTTCCTCTTTTTGTCAGGGAGGGAAATCTTTTCCAGAGGCCCCCCAGCTGGTGTCCATCTCTTTGGCCAGACTGGGTCACGTGACCTCCTCCACAGTAATCACTGGAAAGGCGACAGAATTGCTCTGATTGATACAGACCAGACCTCAGAGTGTAGTCCACAGAATCCTGCGGTCTCTGAGACCCTCTGAGTCAGGGGAGCTGTGAAGTCAAAATGATTTTCATAATGACACTAAAACGATACTTGCCTGTTTTCATTGTGTGGACATTGGCACAAATGGTGCAAAAGCAGATATGAGAATCCTGCTGTCTTCTATTAAAGCCAGTCATTGAAGAGATTTGCATAAAATGTAAAAGACTGAGTGCCACTCTTCTCAGTAATTTTTTTTGATTTTGAAAAATATTCATATTTCATGAATTTTTTTGTTACCATGTAATGGGATTATTATTGTTTTAAATGAATTACAGTTGTCCCTTGATATCCTCTGGGAATTGGTTCCAGGGCCCCCGCAGACACCAAAATCTGTGGATGCTCAAGTCCCTTGTATATTGTAAAATGGTGTCGTAGGGTCAGCCCTCAATATCTGCAGATGCAGGACTCACCCAGGCAGGGGGCCGATTGTAATAAACAAATATTTTAAATTCTCTCAGTTTCCATTTCTAAGTTGGTATCTTGAGATAAATCAATTTGAGAATCGCTAATTTAGATGAATCCAGGAGGTACACACCATTTGGTCTGCACAAAATCAAGGTCTCGTTATAAGGAATGAGAAGAAAATGGTTGTCCAGGAGACAAGCAAGAATGTCTGCCACACTTTCCAAGAACTCAGATTATATATACAGCCTGTGTATTGTTAAGTACTTGTATCTATTTTTTTTTTGGTCATTTGAGTATATGGTTTATGTTAAATTTATACTTCATGGCACTGAGTTTCAGATTTAAGAGTTTAGACCCAATGGTTCCAGCACTAATTAGTTATATAACCTTCAACGGTGACTGCGCCTCTAGGAGCCTCAATATCCTAATCTGTAAAATGGGATAATGGACCACTCTTATCATTTTTGCAAATTCACTCTTCTGGTGGGTTAAAGAGATAAAGTACAATTAGTACTAGCACCTAGTACCATTCCTGACACATAGTTAGTAGTTGCCATTAATTCTCTCTCGCCTTTTTTTTTTTAACTTTTATTCATGTTCTAAGTCACAATCATTCTCATTTTGGTTCCTTGAGAAACTGCGGCCTACCAAGGTGATGTTTTAATATGACATGTGGTGAAATAGCCAGAATGACATGTGTGGCCCTCACTGTCAGCGGAACATAAGATTGCATGTGACCAGGCAGTGGTGAAATGGTTCTTCCCTTCTCCAGCTCCTGATCTATTCTCTCTCTCTCTCTGTCTCTCTGTCTCTCATACACACACAGCTACCTAAATATATACGTATGCATCTGTATTTATTTATTTCATGCCTGACTTTATATCCTATCATGAGAAATAGAACCATAAATAAATCCAGTAAGCAATTTCCCACCATCTTTGATGGGCTTATTACATTGTCCCCACCAGGAGTAAAATTGTTATTTAAAAAAAGGCCTGAGGGGCTGCTTAATGGGCCCGGGAGTTTCCTTTTCATTTAATGAAAATGTTCTGGAGCTAAATCATGTTACTGGTTGCACAATGTTGTGAATGGACTAAATGCCACTGAATGTTACACTTTAAAATAAAGTGGTAGGGCTTCCCTGGTGGCGCAGTGGCTGAGAGTCTGCCTGCCAATGCAGGGGACACGGGTTCATGCCCTGGTCTGGGAGGGTCCCACATGCCGCGGAGCGGCTGGGCCCGTGAGCCATGGCCTCTGAACCTGCGCGTCCGGAGCCTGTGCTCCACAATGGGAGAGGCCACAACAGTGAGAGGCCCGCATACCGCAAAAAACAAACAAAACAAAATAAAGTGGTAAATTTTATGTTATGTGTATTATACCACCAAAAAATACATAAAGCAGTCCAAGAGGCTTTCTGGTCCATTTTAGGGAGACTTGGAGAGGGGGTAGGGTTCCCCAAACTCAAACCTTCCACCACAGTGAATCCTCCCTCTGATGGAGGCTTGGGGCCCTACACACAGACTCGCTTCCTCTTGGACTGACTGGTCCATCTGCCTGTCCCACCTCTTCATTTCCTCCTATCCTGGAAGCTGGAAACATTACAGATACACCCCCAAGAATGTCTTATGTAGAATGATCTGCAAAGCTGTGTCTCTTACCAGAATGGAACTGTTGTTGCTAATGCCTAACGAGCATTACCTTCCGAAGCTGCACCAGACGTGTGTTCACAGGCAATGTCTTCATCCTTCCCCATTTCAAGGGAAGGGGATGGCTTCTTGGCACTTTTTGGAAATCCAAGATGCGTACTCCAACTGTTCAAAGACCTGCCGTTTACTTACTGTACTTGTGTTATCAAAGACCCCATAAAATCAAGTGATTTCCTCTGCTTTTGTCCAGGACTCTGGAGAAAATGACACTTAATCACCTCAAATTCCCTTCTGTCTGTGATCCCCTCTGAGAAATAAAGCCATAAATATGTTTAGTTTTGTTGACATTCACACCGGAAAGAGCAGAGAGTTCCAAGTAGTGCGGTTCCTTTCCTATTTTATTACCAAACAGCAAGAAAAAAACAGCAGAGGGGCTTTCCTGGCAATTCAGGGTACGACAGTATACTTGTTTTTTCTCCCCAAGGCGGGGCGGGGTGGGGGGGAGCATATCTCTTTACACCATTGCCAAAGCCAAAAGGCTTCTGAACGCACTGACGCTGCACACAGCCATTCAATAAAATGCTTAGAGCACCTCTGCCCCTGAGCAGAGGGGGATCTGAAAAGCGTTCATGAACAGAACTGCGTCCTCTCCTCCTCCTTGCCTCGCGTTTGAAAATATCAACAACATTCCTGTCCACTGTAATCGAATACTTACGCAAAAAGCTATGGAATGCGCAATAATTTGTCAGGCGTCCTTTTAGTGAAGTCCGCTAGAGCAAACTCTGGTGGGCCCCCTTGACCCTGAGAGAGTGTGCCCTTTAACCTTATTTGGGCCTCTTTTATGTGGGGCTTCACTCTGGCCAGATGGCTAAACTATCAAAGGATTTTATGAGTAAAAACTGCTTTCTCCACTCACAAGTTGTATATTTCTTTCCATGTTAATGTGAACTATCAACCCAGAAGCTTTACATTGAAAACACAAAAGGTGTCCTGCAGCTGGGCCTCCGGCCTCCCCGCATTGTGTGTGAGCACAAGGGCTGCGGGTGTTTGCAGAGAAAACAGCTGACACCCAGATGAGGACAATTTCAGCTAAATATTTAAAATAGCCATCAAGAAAGGAATGATTGATTGATTTTTTTTTTTTTTTTGGTTCCAGCCATGATCTTTTATCAAGCTGCAGGCAAACATGCTTTCTGCATAAATCCAAACTGTTATCTTTCTCTCTCTCTATCCCATGCTTCCACCTTTCAGGAAGGCTGGGTGACAAACAGTTATTAGACCCAACTGCACCTGGAATCCTAAATCGAAAATGTCACCTCTCAACGTTAGATTTCAAGTTACATAGTCCTGAGAGCTCGGGTGGGTGCTGTGTGTAAATGAATAGTTTGTTTTGTAAATTCTTGGAAACGTTCCTCAGAAATGAGTTGACTCAACAAATATTTATGAGCGTAACCCATGAGGCAGACAACAATTCTAGCACCAAGCAGATTGCTTGAACCAGAGCTGGAGGACTCCTATTGAGAAGATGCTCATTTATGTTGTGTGCTGAGAAAAGCAACAAGAAATAAACACCCCAAAATGGCAAGTGGTAATAAGTGCTGAGATGAGAACAAGACAAGGCAGTGTAATGGGGCCGTTGTGTCGTACAAGGATGACTCTCAAGTCTGTATGGTTAGGAAAAGCCTCATTGAGAAGATAATGTTAAAGCAAAGATCTGAGTGAGAAGGAGCCAGACTCAGGAAGACACAGGCCAGAGCTCTCCATTCAAAATATAACACAAGGGCTTCCCTGGGGGCGCAGTGGTTGAGAGTCCGCCTGCCGATGCAGGGGACACGGGTTCGTGCCCCGGTCCGGGAAGATCCCACATGCTGCGTAGTGGCTGGGCCCGTGAGCCATGGCCACTGAGCCTGCGCATCCGGAGCCTGTGCTCCGCAACAGGAGAGGCCACAACAGTGAGAGGCCCGTGTACCGGGGGGGGGGGAAATATATATATATATATATATATAAAACACAAGCCACACATGTAGTGCTAAATTTTCTAGTGGCCAGCTTTAAGGAGGTAAAAAGAAATGGGTAGAAATAATTTAAAGTTATTTTTATTTTAATAAATGTTTTTAAAATATTATACTAATTACTATTTAAATGTTTTTATTTAAAAAGTTTTATTTTATTTTAATGATATATTTTATTTCATTTGTATTATATACAATTTTATTTGTTTTTAAAACTATTTTAAATTTATTTTTATTTATTATTTTATTTATTTTTACATGTATTTAATAATACATTTTGTTATATTTAACCTCATATGTAATGTTAAATTTTCTAGTAGCCAGATTAAAAAGGGTAAAACAGAAACAAGTGAGATTAATTTTAATAATATATTTTATTTTTACTAAACTCAGTGTATCTGAAACATCTTTTCAAAAATGTTTTGAAAAAAATAACAAATGAGATTTTTTTACTTTTTTTTTTTTCCCCACAATAAGTCTTTGCAGTCTGGTACAGGTTTTTTACCGACAGCACGTCTCAATTTGGACAGTAAATTTTCATGAGAAAGATTTGATCTGAATTTCAATTTCATCGGGTTTACAATTGAAAAGGTAGATTCACATACGCAAATTGTACTAAAGATACTTAAACATGTTCTAATAGTTGAATGAAGTATCAGTTTTGAAGTTTTAAATTAAAAGGAAGTAAAGTTAGAAATCCAGTTCCTCAGACACAGCAGCCCCATTTCAGGTGTGGCCCCCGTGACACGTGGCGATCAGGTGGGCCAGCTCAGGTCTGGGGAGGAACGTCAGAGCTTCAGAAGGCCAGCTCGGGGGAGGACCAGTCAGCGCAAGGTCCGGGGGCTGGAAAGGGCTTGCTGTCTTCCAGGAGCAGAGAGAGTAACCACGGCGGGGAGCAGAGGCAAGCATGGGCTCGAACCAGGTCCCGCTGGGTCTCACAGGCTGTGCAGAATGCTCGGATGTATCTTAAGTGTGACTTGTTAGTCCCCAAATGGAAGGCAGGGGCATAGAGGAGAACTAAGTTTATTGTGATACTTTGGAGAGTAAGGTATCAACTTCTGGGAACACTGCATATGTCCACACCAGCCAACCTAGGAACACACACCAACAAATGTCACAGGGTCGTAGGGAGGTTCACAGCACTGCTGGAAAAGCAAAATACTGCAAGCAGCCTGAATATGCACCCATCTGAGAAAGGATAAATAGAACGTGATACGTTCCTGCGAGGAAATATGATCCTGCAGTTGAAAAGAATCATGTGTATCAACATGATACATCTCAAGAACAAGAAACTCTTTATATAAATTAACTTATAACATTTAAAGACACATATATAGAGGTATACACGTAGAATATTAAAATTATTGTAACATAGGCTAGAAGGAAACATCAATATCGTGATAGCAGTCACTTTGGGGGGAGGCCTTCAGAAAAGGTACGGTGGGCTTGACTTAATCGGTAATGTTTTATTTTTTATTTAAAAAATATCAGAGATTGCAACAGAATGATTCTGTTTGCTGATTTGGGGGCAGTGGGAATATAAGTGTTTGTTCTACTATGCTCTGTACTTTTCAGTTGATTTGAATATTCTCCAAATTAAAAAAAAATCTATCAGAAGAGAAGAGAAAGGAAACCTTTGTCACCCTCAGTCCTCATATGCTATCTGTCTCTGCATTTTCTGTAACCTTCCAGCGCTGACCATGGCTTAGAATTAGGCAGTACGGATCTATTACATATTGTGTTTACTTATAACCTTTTCTGGAAAAAAAAAAAAAAAGTTGCTGGCCTGGTTCTGCAATGTCTGAGGCTGACCATCAAGAGCATTTTTAACTCTTTCTTCACTAGCGTCAAGCCACCTATTTTTTTTTATCTCCCCACTAGGATTTTTTTTTTTTTTTTTTTGGTATGCGGGCCTCTCACTGTTGTGGCCTCTCCCGTTGCAGAGCACAGGCTCCGGACGTGCAGGCTCAGTGGCCATGGCTCACGGGCCCAAACGCTCCGCGGCATGTGGGATCTTCCCGGACCGGGGCACGAACCTGTGTCCCCTGCATCAGCAGGCGGACTCTCAACCACTGCACCACCAGGGAAGCCCTAGCTTCAGGACTTTGAGGCCTCACATGTCCCTGTACCTCTCATGGTTTGGAGCATTGAAGGCCAAATGTGTTCCACATTGAGCAAAAAAATAAGTTAAGTGGAAATTCAAGACTTGGCATCACCATTCTCCATTGCTGCAAAGAAAGTAAAGAAATTCCTCTTCTCTGATTTCTGAAGCTATAACTTCTGTTAGGGACTCCATGTCTGTATCCTTCGCAAAGTTGCATGCTGAAACCCTAAGCCCCAGTATGATGGTATTTGGAGGTAGGGCCTTTGGGACATCATTAGGTCATGAGGGTGAAACGCCCAGGACAGAATTAGTGCCCTAATAAGAGGAAACACTAGGGAGTTTGCTTCCTCTCTCTCTGCTCTCCACCATCTGCAAACCAGACACCAGATCTGGTGGCACCTTGATTTTGGACAGCCTAGCCTCCAGAATTGTGAGAAATCAATGTTTGTCACTTATGCCACCCAGCCTGTGGTATCTTGTGACAACAGCTCGAGCTAAGACAACTGCCAATCCAGCCTTTCTATAAAGCTGTGTGGCTCTCAGCACTCAACTTCCCCGAGCCTTAGTTTCCTCATCTGTCTCATGGGGATAATAATCATCGTTATCTCCCTCATAAAACTAATATGAGATACAAGTGCAATAATGCGTGTAAGGTCCTTGGCGCAATTGGTGTTATATACATATATGTTAATTATTCCTGTATCTCTCTTTTTGTTGCTAACATTTATGTGACCAGATGACTCTATTGGATGGTGGCTAAGAACACAGGTTTGTCAAATAGGCGTGTTGGAAACCTACTCACACACTTCTAAGTGAACTTGGGTCACTTGGTAGCCGTAGGGTAGCTGAGAGAACTGAAGGAGATAATCCTTGTAAAGCCCCTTCCTGGCAGGGGCCCTGGCCCCAGGTTCGTGCTCCGGAAATGTGGGCTGCCAGTTAAGGCGCTGATATGCGGAAGGCCCTGGTTCCTATTCCGTGCAGGACAGGAGCGGTGTTTGCAGCAGAGAAAGTACTAGCATTTCAGAGAGTCCCGCCTGCTCACGTGCAGCGCACAAGCTGACTTAATCTTGCAAATTCATTCAACAATTTCTTAGAGACAAATGTTATTCTGAGCTGCATCTCTATCAACCACCACACGTCCTTTTAAAAAGCAGCCTTATATATTTAAAAGAATGGTCTGGCCTCCTGTTTGTCGCTTTCTAAGTTGCTCTAGTTGTCATTGTTAACCCATCAGGCTTGCTTACCCAACCAGGTTTATCAATGGCAAATGTTGAGGGCTTCATTGAGTTATGACTATAAACATAAGGGATACGAGAACAAGGTGAAAGGTGGCTTCTTTATAACAGCTGTAATTTATCCAAGATTTTGTCCTGGCCTTTGATTTGGGGGCTGAGGATCTAGTGTCCCCCTGATTGCATTAGGAGCAGCCTTAGGGGTCAGACGGAATTCCAAGGTCCTGGAATCAGTTAGAAAGCTGGAACATACACATGTGTGAAGGCACAGGGAAGAGGCCTTTATAGCAATCCTCCTCCAAGACCCAAACACCAGCTCTCTGCCCAGGCGACCTTGGGAGAGGACCGGCCAACTTCAGGGACGTCCAACCTGCTCTCGTGCTCAGAAGGTCCCCTTAAATGCTTGGTTTAAGGCTCTGCTGTTGCCATCTTGAAATTCTTAATAAGGTTTTTTTTTGTTTTTATTTTATTTATTTATTGGCTGCATTGGGTCTTCGTTGCTGCTCGTGGGATTTCTCTAGTTGCGGCGCGCAGGCTTCTCATTGCGGTGGCTTCTCTTGTTGCGGAGCACGGGCTCTAGGCGCACAGGCTCAGTAGTTGTGGCACCCAGGCTTAGTTGCTCCGCGGCATGTGGGATCTTCCCGGACCAGGGCTCGAACCCGTGTCCCCTGCATTGGCAGGTGGATTCTTAACCACTGCGCCACCAGGGAAGCCCTCTTAATAAGGTTTTAACAAGAGGTCATGCACTTTCATTTCGCATTGGGTCCTGCCAGTTCTGTAGCCGGTCCTGGGAGAGGAAGCCAGGGCTCTCGCTCACCCCAGACACAATCAGGACAGTTATAATAGATGACAAGTATATTGTACACCCAGGGAATAATACTCATCACAAGTGACATGCATGAACCAAGGACTTGCACAAACTATCTCATTTCATCCTCCCATGGACCCATTTTAGAGATAGTAGAACTGAGGCATGAAGATAGTAATGATAATTTACATTTATCAAGGACTTGCTATCAATATATACCAGTCATCTTTTTTTTTTTTTTTTTTTTTGCCATATGCGGGCCTCTCACTGTTGGGGCCTCTCCCGTTGCGGAGCACAGGCTCCAGATGCACAGGCTCAGCAGCCATGGCTCACGGGCCCAGCCACTCCACGGCATGTGGGATCTTCCCAGACCGGGGCACGAACCCGTGTCCCCTGCATCGGCAGGCGGACTCTCAACCACTGCGCCACCAGGGAAGCCCTATACCAGTCATCTTGATATGCACTTCATAAGCATAATCTCCTTTAATTTTGATAACAACCCTGTGAGGTGAGAGTCATTGGTTCAGCCACATCTTAATTCTTCTTACAAATATAAACTATTAAGCAAGAAAAAAGATAGAATAATCCAAAGAAAGCAGAAGGAAGATGGTAATAAAGATAATTTTTGAAATAACATAATAGAAAACAAAGATTTTGAGAGGAAAAAAACTAGCCAAACCAAAAGCTGGTTCTTTGAAAAGACAGATCTCTAACTAGGCTGATTAAAACAGATAAAAAACATGTAAATAAAAATATTAGGGATAGAAAGAGGGCTTAACTACAGATACAGAAGAGAATGATAATTACAGTTGAATACTGTGAAAGATTTCATGCCAAAAAAAGGTGAACTCTCGGCAAAATTAACTTCCTAGGGAAACATCACTTATCAAAACTGAACCAAGGGACTTCCTCGGTTCAGTACACATGCATATCATATGTACACATGCATATACACATGTGTACACATACATGTATGCACACACAGCAGGCAAGAGCAGGTTTACGGGTTAGTTGTACCAAATATTCAAGAAACAGGAAAGAAGAAGCCATTTACTGCTGCCTGATACTGATAGCTAACATTTACTGTGTACCAAGCACTGTGCTAAAGACTTTAGATGTTTAACTTCATAAAAGGTGGGGACTAGTATCCTCATTTTACAGATGAGGAAACTGAGACCCGGAGATTTTAAGGAATTTGCCCAGAGTCATGCAGATGGCAGGTGGTAGAGCTGGAATTGAATCCGTTCTTGTGTCAGCTCTACAGTGTAGCATCCATTGCCTCTACCTTCAACTCCCACCCAGAACTGGACGAGGGAAGCCATGTGGTCTGCGTCTAAGAGACAAAAGAGCAGGACCTTTGTGGGCTCAGGCTTGACTCAGTGTCTATTTCAGTCCCTGGGATATTCACCCAATTAGAGCACCTAATGGGGTTCCCTGCCCCCACCTAGCTCACATTCCACTGTTTTCTTAAGCGGTTTTGTTTGATCATCCTCTTAAGAGATAGCAGCTTTGTCATAGGAGGGCATTGTCTTTTGGAATCTAATCAAGTTTGGAGGCAGGACCTGATGAGTATCTCAGCCCCATGATTAAGAACAAGAAGACAGCTGCGGGCTTCCCTGGTTTCTCAGTGGTTAAGAATCCACCTGCCAATGCAGGGGACATGGGTTCAAGCCCTGGTCCAGGAAGATCCCACATGCCGCAGAGTAACTAAGCCCGTGCGCCACAACTACTGAGCCTGCATGCCACAACTACTGAAGCCTGCACGCCTAGAGCCCGTGCTCCGCAACAAGAGAAGCCACCGCAATGAGAAGCCCCTGCTCGCTGCAACTAGAGAAAGCCCCACGCGCAGCAACGGAGACCCAACGCAGCCAGAAACAATAAATAAATAAAATAAATAAATTTTTTAAACATAAAGAGAATAAATAAAACAAAGACTATAAAAACATCTTATGTTTGCAAATTTTACAGAAACATGTGACCATGTGAATAGACGCTAGGGCCCTTACTAGGGCCACTGAAGGAAACTTGAAACTTAGGTTTCACATGCCTAACACATCCATCTCAACCTCTCTTAAATCATGCTTTCTGAACTTCCCTGGTGGTCCACTGGTTAGGATTCTGCACTTCCACGGCAGGGGGCACGGGTTCAATCCCTTGTCAGGGAACTAAGGTCCTGAATGCCACGTAGCCAAAAAAAAAAGTGCATTAGAAATTAAGAGATCAGCACCTTAAAACAATCATATATATATATATACATATTATATATATGTATATATATATATATATAGAGAGAGAGAGAGAGAGAGAGAGAGAGAGAGAGAGAGACTACTATCTAAAAACCTCATGGTAACCGCAAAGAAAGCGACACTGGTACATGACTCTTAGCTGAGCTCCAGACTTCTATTTGAACGTCATAAAAGGAGCGTTTTAAAGGGGCTTTTCGTAGCTGACATTTGTTGAACACTTACTATGTGCTAGGCATTGCACCAAATACTTTGTCTTGTTTCATCGACGCAGCTCCCTGGTGGGGCAGCCGCTTTGATTAGCCCCATTTTACAGATGGGGACACTGAAGCCCAGAGACCGCAATGCTTATTAAGATGGAGTTTGAATCCAGGCAGCCCAACTCCAGAGCCCTCAGTGCAGACCACCGCATTAAGTTTCCTTTTTCTTCTTTTTTTCTTTGGCTGTGCAGCATGGCATGTGGGATCCTAGTTCCCTGACCAGGGATCTAACCCGCGCCCCCTGCAGTGAAAGTGCCGAGTCTTAACCACTGGACCGCCAGGGAAGTCCCTTAAGGTGTTTCTTGTACCTTCTTCTGAGGAAAACATTCTCATTCTAGCCCTCTCACCACCCAGAAAACTCAGCTCAAGACCAGAAACCCCATTCATTCATTCAGTACATATTTTGTTTCTTCTTCAACTTCCCCAACCCCTCCCCATCACCACCATCAATGATCCAGCCCCTTCAGTGAACTCAGATAACTTGAAACACCAGCATCGCCAACTCAGTGACCTCAGGGCCCAGGCATAGATCAGAAATGCGGGCAGCAGGGCGGGTGGGAACTCCGGTGGCCCAGAAAGCCAGTCCGTATCCAGCAGTGCGTCTGTGTGTATGTGTGTCTCTCAGCCCGTCTGTCTGTGTCTCTGTCTCACTCTTGCCAATGCTCTCCATGCAGAAATGCAGGCCCCAAGTCACCAAATCTTTCCAATTTTCAAGTAAAGCCAGAAGCTCGAATTTTATATGAATTTTACCAACCTTTCAAACTCTGTAGGTCAGACAGAATCTATCCGTGAGTCGGAGGTGGCCTAGGGACCACCATTTTACGATTCCCTCATCATTAGAATGGGAACAGGAAAAGTTACTATGAGAAACAAGCCAGTTAGTATTTATAAAGCAATTTAGAACCATACTGGACACAACATAGAAACCGTTTGCCTTGCTGTTGATGTTTAAGTAATAATAATCAATGAAGAAACCTATTCAAACGGAGTCATTGATTGCATCCCCCTCCCTCCACAAACCCCTCCGTGTTGACTAACTGAATCTTTCAACTTTCGACTATTTTTAGTCATGTTGACACAGCCTTGGTGCCTGCATTTGAGCTCAGTGGGGCCTCACCCCACAGCCATGTGGCTGGAGCCATCAAAGGCCTCCGTTCACATTAAAAGACGCAAAAAGGAAAAACTTTCCACCCCCAGGGATGGTCCTCAGCGTGTGCTGAGGCTCACAGTATTCCAAAAAATGATGAGCTCTGCCAGAGAGAATTTGCTCACTGATGATGCCCCCTGAGGTCCCACATTATGCATATAGATATCTCCTTTTTCTTTTACTACAATCTTCCATCTAAAGATGTGAAGCCGGAGAGCTGAGCTTAGGTCAGGTCAGATGATCTGCCCTCCGTTTTCTATTTCTGACACGAGAAATCAAAAATGAAGTGCAGCTCAGGAAGGCCTGGAAGCCTCTATCTCTGAATGCTGAAAGATTGTCTCATTTTTAGTTCACTGTAAAATGAGAGAAGTTATCCCCAGATGTTGTTATCAGTGGAGGACCGAGAGCCCCCTGCACTTCTCATTGATACGGTGCCTGGCGTTGGAAAGTGAGGAGCAGATGTTTTGAAAACTCACATGGGGCCGGGGGTGCCACTGGGGCAGAAATAAACCTGAAACTGTCAAGGGAATCGTGGCTCCGTTGTGCGCTAGGTCGCCCAATCTCCCAGCACAGGGGTGGCCTGGAGGGCTTCGTTCACTGTCTAAGAAACCCCCCAGTGCTGGGATTTAGGGAGCTTCTTGCTCAGGTCCTGGGGAATCATCACGTTGAAATGGAATCCAGTGGGATGGTCCTAGGAGAGGAGAGAAATCAAGCAAATGGCCAAGGCCATCCCCCTTCTGCTTTGTGCCTTAGAACCATGTAATGTGACATTCCCAAGTTTGTGTTTTCTTTAAATTTCTGAAATTAGCCACACAAGTGGTTTAGTTGTTTCACTCACCTTCTTCGGAGCCCACTTATCTAATTCAATAAGATTTGGAATTTTTAAAATATACAAATAGCAATTGTACTACTTATTCAAACCAAACCTCCAAAGCATGCTCGGTTTTTTTTTCACCCTGAGCCACTGGTAGCCCTTTAGAAACATTTCCAACAGATTGTATGAGTGAGTGTGTGTGTGTGTGTGTGTGTGTGTGTAGTGTGGGCATGTGGGGTTTTTGTTATAACATTTTAAAGGCACAGAGGGTAAGTTAGCAATCTAAATTTAAATTAACTTCTTGAACTATGCATATACATCCAGGCCTTATTATTTAATTTTCTTTCTTTGTGTGTGTTTTCCACTAACTGATAAAAAAGATCAGTCACAGGCCTGTCAGTAGGATGGGGTAAGGTGGTACCTTAATATTTGTCATCTTTGCCTAACTTACCCTGAGAAAACAAACAGCAAAGAAAGCAGCTTTTCTTGCGTTATCAGCCATCCCAAACATCTGGTTTCCCCCCCAAAATAAATCACTCCAAGTCAGTGACGGCTTAGTGATGATTTCATATAATTCTCTCTAAATAACAACAAAAACACCCATTAAGGAACCTAATAGATTAAACATGGCATATAATCAACTAAAGGTTTAATTTTTGTGTTATTTGCCATTCATCCTGCTTTTGGTTAAGAAAGCTTTTGTTTTACAAAAGAATTGAGCAAAGGATCAGTACTTAGGAGGCATTCAATGGTGTTATATTAATGAAAAACATTCTTAAAAATTAAAAAAATTAACCGGCTTAAGATACATTGGAGACAATGTACCAATTAAAAGTTCAGCCTATTTGACTGATAAAAATAATCCGAAATTTTATTTATATAACTTGTGAGGTTTTTTTTTTAATGGGGTAGTATAGTCTCATATTACAAGATTGAAAAGACACAACAGAGTCTACAGCAAAAAGTCCTCCCTCCCAATGAGCCAGTTTCCAGGTGAGCCCATATTATGCACGGGGTTTTATCAAAGAGCAGGCCATCCTATGTACAATACCATATTTAAATGCTCCCCAAAGGCTCTTATTCATGTAATTGAGGTTTTCCTCTTCTGGGTTTCTTCTAATATATGAGATGGTAATTTTAGCAGGACCTATTCAACCTAAAGTAGTATCCTTTGGCCAAGAGAAACTGAAAGCTGAGTTCTGAATAAGGTAATAAATGCATTACCAAGTGCTTCTGCCCTTGCTCCAGAATTTAAATTTGCGCAAAGTGTTCAGACCCACTAGAATCTGCTATGATGCTGTGTCTAGGCATCCTGCATGGGAGCCCTGCAGAAGGAGGTTTGCAGGAGAGAAAGCAAAGTGATTCTTTTCAAGACTCTGGGAGTCAAACAGCTGTTATGCCAAGTTCCTCACTCTCTGGGGTCTTCCACCAGATTCCGCTACACAATAATGTGTTGTAGCATGATTTTTGTTCCTTGGATTATATCCTGCCCACGGCTTCCCAAAGGACTTAGAATAAGTTCTGTAGGGTATAGAGTGGCCGTGATCATGGGCTCTGCTCCCACCTCCCTCCTTGCTACCCATGAACACGCCAAGCAGGTTCCCACAGCAGGGGCTGTGTATGTGCTAATCCCCCCTCCCCAATGCCCTTCCCCCACATTTGCATAATCTCATCATTCAGGTTTCGGCTCAGAAATCCCATCCTGGGAGAGCCCTCCAGGGCTACCATTGCTGAAGATCCTCCTTAGTCATCCACCCGCTCCATCATTTTCTACACAAGTACCAGTTTTACTTCATTACAGACATTGCCGTTGGTACCATCCTGTCGTTTATTTCTCTTTTTATTTTTCGTCTTTATTGGAGTATAATTGCTTACAGTGTTCTGTCATTTATTTCTTGATTTATTTATTCTCAGGTTTATGATCCACATTCCCCACCAGACTGTGAACTCTATGTGTGTCTGTCCCATTCACGGTAAAACCCCAGCAACTAACGGCATAGAAGTTATTCAACAAATACTGTTGAGTGATTGAAACATATCGACCCTTTCTCTTTGTCAAACATACAAAAGTGATCTATACTTGATGGGTTGGGATAGGTTTATTTGGTTTTCTTTTGTTGGGGGTGGAGAGAGAAAGCCTCCAATGATTATTATGCAATATTCCACATAAAATTGCATGGAGAAGTCACAAACTCCTAGATACCATTCTGGTCTGCCTGTTGTCACCTGTGTGACCTCAGACATCCCCACAGACCCTCAATTCTTCATCTGTAGAAAGCAGGGATCAGAACAAATTTGCAGGATCAGAGGAAGAATTAAAGAGTAAAACTGAATTTTTTTTTTTTTTAAGACGGCACCATTCTGATATTAGGCATTATGACCATGTGACATGTTTCTCTGAAGATGAAAAGGGGTCCTACTGTCTTCGTAGCACTGATCACTCATTAAAAGGATTTGATTTATTCATTTTTCTTATTAGTTAATCTATATTCGTAAGCTTCTACAAGGGGAGGGTTTTGGTCTGTCCAGTTTGTTCAATGCTTAGATTACCATTTATTTAGTAGTTAGTTACCATTACTATTTCTGTAGTAGTTACCATTACTATTTCTGATAGGGTTGTTTTGAGAGGAAATGAAATAATACACATAAAGTGTTTTAAATGATGTTTGGCACGTGGGAAGCATTTAATAAATATTAGTGATAATTATTATTTATACTATTATTTTGTGAACTCAGATTTTTGATGCTTTGATTTAAATTAGGAGGGAATTAAAAGTACCTCTGTTTGTCTTTTAAGTCCCTGATCCTGTTTAAATGGCAGGGATGGATGGCATTAGGAGTTTAAGAAGTAGCAACTGTTGCTTAAAACCATCAGAATCTCGGGACTTCCCTGGTGGTCCAGTGGTTAGGACTCCACGCTCTCACTGCCGAGGGCCCAGGTTAGTTGGGGAACTAAGATCCCACAAGCCGCACAGCACAGCCAAAAAACAAAACAAAACAAAACAAAACACAAAAAAATCAGAATCTCTATATAGTCAGAAAAAAAAAATAGCTTAGGGAAACTTCAAAGAATGTACCAGACAGAAGTCATATGTTAAATGAGACACTTTACTTTCCACTAGGAAAATCATAACATATTGTTTGAGAACAATCTTATTCCAGTACCTTCTCTTCATTATGTTTAAGAAATAGGAGGGGGAATAGCAGGAAAATAATGCAAAATGTTATTAATGAGAGAAGGGAGAAGTAAGAGGTGAATGGGGATCTCTGCTTTAGGAAAATTCATTTTCATCCAACTTTGATAGGCACTTTTAGGAATATAAGATTTGAGGTT
This sequence comes from Pseudorca crassidens, assembly GCF_039906515.1. Taxonomy (NCBI): domain Eukaryota; kingdom Metazoa; phylum Chordata; class Mammalia; order Artiodactyla; family Delphinidae; genus Pseudorca; species Pseudorca crassidens. The sequence goes on along the minus strand of NC_090310.1, from coordinate 79,454,184 downwards.
GGAGATGAGAATTATCATTTTCAACATTGTCCTATAACATGTTGCTATTCAGTGTCATTTTGGGATTGTGTCTAGCAAAGGAAAAAGAAGTGATTCTCTACCAAGAAGATTTGTGCAGTTGCCTAGATTCTATATAATAAGCATCCATAAATCAGTATATTAATACTTTTTGGTAGTAGCTCCTAGAAATGCATTACCACCATCTCCATCAGGCAACAATTATTAAGCACCCATATGCTGACTCCAGGAAAGATCTAAAAATTAAGTCTAGGACAAATATGTGGATGTCCATGCATAGAAATAAAGCCCTGTGATCGCATGTAACAAACTGACAGCAACAGCTACCTTCTATGGAGATGGGGACTAGATTTAGGCCCAGTAGTCAAGAACTTTTAGCTTTATCTCTGAAATATGAATGTTCTTCAGTATGAATTGGATTCATGCCTTGCGTGTGTAATTAAAATTTGATTTTTTAAATTGTAAGCCAATCATGCTAGAAGTATAAAAAGTAATAAAAGCAGTAGTAGCCACTAAAAGAAAAAAAATGCAACCAAGCACATTGGTTTAATATTAACATTACTACACTTATGTTTATTGTACAACAGCATACATAACTTGCGTGTCTTTCCTTCAATGAATAGTTATATTTTAGAAAGGAAATTTGAACATATGATAATATTTAATGCTGACACACATCTGAAACCCTCTACTCATGCATCCCTCCTCCTAACCACCCTGCACCCCACCCACAAAAAAAAAAAAAGTTCCTAGTTTTGACAAGACCAACGGGCATCTTTGCAGTCAAAATGAACAGGCAAAGCTGTTTAGCCTCTTGTAACTGCTACTGAATCCCTGACTCACGGCACTCCCAGTTTGTTCCTTGATTCCCCTGAAAAACGTCTTATCAGATCAACAATGATTTGTCAAAAAAAAAAAGAAAAAGAAAAATCCCCCGTCTCCCCTCCAAATGAGGGGTGTCAGCCCCTGGGCGTAAATTCTAAAGCTCCGGGGCCGTGACGGGCCGAGGAGTCATGGTGCGTCTGAAAGGATAAGGGAAGATAAAGTGTATCAAAGGAGCCTTGACACATGGGATGCTACGCAGGCCTGTCTCCCCAGAGCATCTCTGGCGTGACTGACAGGGGATTAATCCACGGGAGGGCGGTAAACAATAGCGGAAGTGGGTTTGAGGCCCAACACCTGGATGTGAGGTCGGATGCAGCGCGGGAGGCTTCGAGGGAGCGTAGCCCTCTCCACACCCTGCCTAACCGCCCTTCCGCGTCTCCGTGCTCTGGCTTGGCACCCTTTCTCTTGGATAAACGTGTTTGAAAACTAGGTCGGGATTTTTTTGTTTTGGTTCTGTGCTTGGGGGCCAGGGAAGCAGAAGATGTCAGAGATTCAACAGTCGCCTGCCGGGAGTTCTTAACAGAAAGGGCTTCCTATGACAGCCACATGCAGGGGATGGGTTTGGATCGAGACTCCGACAAATCAAGAGTAAAGTAGACATTTTTGAGATGATGCGGGCCACTGGAAGATGGGCTGGGTGATACCAAGGAATCGGCCCTTTTGTTAGAAGTGATAATAGCATCGTGTGGTTTTCTTTCCCTGAATAAACTGGGTTTTTATTTCTGAATACTTCCATGGGGAGGACGGAAAGGAGCCTAGCTAAAGCAAGTACAGCAAAATCTTAATAATTATTAAATCTAGGTCATTACCTAGAGCCTAGAGCATTCACTGTACTGGTCATTCTATTATTGGGTAGAGTTTGAACATTTTTACCCAAATAATAATGATGATAATTATAATAATATTTTGAAAGTGTTCTGAAGAATGGTAGTGGTGGTGTGAAAATTTACCAAGGCCTGCATCAGCTGGGTTTGTTAAGCCCTCTGAATCATGGACACATTCTTATTGGTGAAGTCAAGAAAACCTTCTGAAAGTGATGACCATTATTGTTGGTGACAAGCAAAACCGGAGTAAACTGAGATCGTTTTATTTCTTGAATTGCACTGCCTCATTAGGAATACCTGCTCCCTCTTCCTGAGAGCCTGCTCTACGTGCATGATCTCATTTCATCCTCACATGGCTCAGAGAGGTTAAGTAATTTTCCCAAGGTCACCCAGCTAATAAGTAGTAGGTCCAGAGGTCAAACTCAAGGCAATCAAGTTTTAGATTCTATGCCCTGCCAGGTACCTACTTTCTGACCAGAGAGGAGAAAGGAAAGAGGAGATTCACAAGCTTTGCTGCCCTGTCCTTCTTTGACATCATAATTATTATTAAAAAGTAGTTATTTAGGGCTTCCTTGGTGGCGCAGCGGTTGAGAGTCCGCCTGCCGATGCAGGGGACACGGGTTCGTGCCCCAGTCCGGGAAGATCCCACATGCCGCGGAGCGGCCGGGCCCGTGAGCCATGGCCGCTGAGCCCGGGCGTCCGGAGCCTGTGCTCCGCAACGGGAGAGGCCACAACAGTGAGAGGCCCGCGTACCGCAAAAACAAAAACAAAAAAACCCAAAAAGTAGTTATTTAGGGCTTCCCTGGTGGCGCAGTGGTTGAGAATCTGCCTGCTAATGCAGGGGACACGGGTTCGAGCCCTGGTCTAGGAAGATCCCACATGCCGCGGAGCAACTAGGCCCGTGAGCCACAGCTACTGAGCCTGCGCGTCTGGAGCCTGTGCTCCGCAAGAAGAGAGGCCACAACAGTGAGGTGCCCGCGCACCGCGATGAAGAGGGGCCCCCACTTGCCACAACTAGAGAAAGCCCTCGACAGAAACGAAGATGCAACACAGCCAAAAATAAATAAATAAACGAATGTGGGGTTTAAAAAAAAAAAAAAGTAGTTATTTAGCTTCAAATGTCCCATTTGGATTTTTTCAAAACTTAGTGCAGTCTTCTTATGGAGTCAGTCTTTATCCATAATTTTGAAATTTTGTTCATCGTGGATTTTTTTAAGGCACTGAGCTTCATGTGTGTTATCTCATTTAATCCTCCACAACCCTGCGAGGTAAATATTACTCCCATTTCACAAATGAAGAAACAGAGACACGAAAGATGAGTATCTGCCCAAAGCCTCAAAGCTAGAAAGGGGCAGATCAAAGCACTGCATTTTTTAAAAAGCATTGCATTAAAATATTATTTATCTTGATGACTGAGTTTTTTGGTGTCCCCATAAATTTTCCGCCTCACCTTCGTCCCAGGCCTGCTTGCTTGGTAGCTAATGACATATTTTAAAGGTCTTTATAAGTAAAGAAATTAAATAGCTGGGTTGGGGCTTTGGCCCTCACTACTGTGCATTTCTCCCAAGCAGAGAGATATAATCATATCTCATTCATTTCATGCCCCTAGCTGTTAGCACATGGAAAGCTCTAATGTAAGTGTCCAGTTAAAGCAAACTCTGATTACCACGATGTTTCCTTCTGTTCAGAAATTCTGGCAAATAATAATAGTCTAAAGATGACAACGATGGATGAAAACAAACAAAGAAACCACAGTCATTGATTATGTAGCTGTTTCAACTCATTAGGAAAGAAAAACTAGCATTTAAGCACTCAGAGCTCTAGAAAACAATATTCCTAAACAAGTCTTAGAAGTAGGAAAGGAAGCCCAGGTAGACGTTTTGCCTAGGAATGGTCACTTACTGTAGCTGAATGCAGGAAGACGCTGGCTGAAACTTTTGAAGGAAGAATCAGCAGAAACCATGAAAGAAAAGTACATCGTGAATAATAATTTGTACAATAGTGATAGTTTGTCCTTTTAGAAATCAGAAATTCCAGGCTATAGCAAGAGAACACTACATCCTTGGGGAGCTGGCATGAAATTTTTTTCCACTTTGGGTCAAAAGGACTGTAACAACAACGACCATAATCATAATTTATTGTACAATTAATGATATGTACGAGACACTTAGCTAAACACTTCATATGCATTAACTCATTTAATCCTGTGATGAGTATTACCCCCACTTCATAAATGCAAACATTTGCCTAAAAGACTCCTAGTTAGAATCAGGCAGAGCAGAGATTTGAACCAAAACACCATAGTGCCCTGCCCAACCATTTAAACCAGGAAAAGAAAAATCAGTTATTTAAGATTTTTAGAGGTGTCCCAAATTCCTTTAAATTGTTTCATTGGAGATCATGCCCTTCTGTTGGCTTCTTCTGGGCCTTAAACTATTAGCAGTAGAATCTTCCAGTCTGATCCAAAACTTAAGGTAACTTTCAGTATTCAGAAGGACCTAAACTTTTCTCAGCTCATTGTGGGTTCATTCTTCCCAGAAGATAATTAAACATTATCCTACTGACCCTAAATCAAACTGTCAAGTAAAATAATAAAAAGGAATCGTTTGCCCGGAAAGGTGGTTCTGATTTGTGGCCCACGGAACCCATCCCAGCAAGTGGCACTAGGGAACATTTGGGGGGGATAGTTTCAGAGCAGACCTTCCTTAGATCAGTATCAAAACTGAAGAGTAAGGGACACACATTGGACATTCCTTAACAGAACACAGTCACCAAGGGAGGAAAAAAACAGCTGAAAAGGATGATTCATTTCCCAGTAAATTGCAGGAACAAATTCCACAATCTCTCCCAGTGCTACCAAATTTCATCATTCCCAGATGCACATTTTTACACAGTTTTACATCTCTGATGTTAGGCCTGCCTCTTAGAATGGAAGGCATGCCATAAGTTAATTAGCCTCAGTTTTTCTTTCCTAGCGGTACGTAAAATAATTACACGGTCTACAGTCTATGGTGTCTTGGATTCGATGAAATCATGTGTTAGAGAATCAGTCTTCTATGTGGTTCTCCCTAAAAATCCCAGTTTGTATCTGCAGAATCCAAAACTTTAGTACAGACGTTGGCGCATAATCGTGAAAAGCAGAGGCTGTGGAGCCAAAATATATTTAAACTAGCGGAAGTAAAAATAGGTTTGTGGATCGCAGCCTCAAATTGCTTATTAAAGAAGTCAAGCTGAATCGTTTCATTAATTCACTGCCCCCTGCTCCAGCCATCCGTAATTTTAAATCTGTTGAATGTGATTCGGGTAGAATATGGGGGTGGCTCAGTTTTTCATATCGGCTTGCAGTAGTTTTGTCTCCACTCAGCACCAGGAGTTGCGGACACAATGGCATGCATGAATCTTGTGTATCAGTAAAGAGAGCCCCTTGAACTCCGCCTGAGGGGAACAAAGGGTTTCCAAGATGCATCCGAGTAGCAGATGTTGAGTTATCTGAAGGGTCAGAATGCCAATTAGATATTGAACATGGCAGGAGGAGGGTGGAGTTTCCAAAACAAATGAAAGATGAATAGGAGCCGTCCGGAGTTTAGGCTCAGGTCCTGCTGTTCTTTTGTACCATGATTTGTGGCAAATTTGTTTTGTCACTGAGGCATAGTTCCCCCGGGTCTTAAAGTGATTTTGTAATCACCAAAAGAATTTTTTTTCCTTTAAATGTCCTTTTCCTAATCAGAACTGGATATCAATTTATTACCTTAAAAAATACATTTGAACAGCTGCATATTATTGACATGGGAGATGTACAAAAAAGAGTGATCCTATATGGAAAAACAGAAGGCACACGTAGTCAGGAAAGAGGAAATAATTCAATTTAAAAAATTCTTGGAAAGAAATCAGGAATTTTTTTTTTTTAACTTTTTTCTAAAGATTAAAAACTTATCATTTGGTCCAGCAATGTGCAGATTTTACTGATTTTCTGTTTTATAGGATAAGGATATATCATTTTAAATCTAAGATGCCTGCAAATGAGAGAAATGTGGGAAACCTAAGATACAAAATGCTTCCATAGTTAATTATGTATTTATATTGGTGTTACCATCATAAATCATTCTTAGAGAAACAAAACCAAGTAGGAAGAGAACAACAATGGCGTTCTGTTTAAATAATTTCATTTGGTTCCTGAAATACTTCTGGCTATTTTTTTCCTTGAAACCACCCACATTTAGTAAAATTATATCGCTGAGCGGACCCTACCCTGCTCTCTCTCTCTCTCTCTCTTCTGACTTCTGGGGAGTACTAGACCGTGGAATACCAAAGGCAAACCAGCAAAAAAGGAAATTGGGATTGCATTGATTTAAATCAGCCAGGGCTGTGACCAAATTATTTAGCTCTCTCTTGACCTTTGGAGGTCAGATTTGACTATTTATGCTATCTGCTAATGCTTTACTATTTTTCATTGCTTTGCCTGTTAACAATTCTGACCTACAGCCTTTCCAGCCTGCGGGGTCGTTATATTAAACAATCACTAATTACTTCTTGAAACATATGCTCCCGTTTTAAAATGTCATTGAAATAAAAGCCCAACCAGAAGCCCTATGTTCGAAATGAACGAAAACAAAATGTAAGCATTTGAATACTTCTGAGAAGTCAAACATTGCCCAATCTGAGGAGTAAGGGGAAAATAACCTACCTTACTCTCATTATTAACTTGGAAATTGTTTAAAGATTACTCCTTAAAATGAGTATCAAAAGCAGCAGGTATTCTCCTTGAATCACAATTGTCAAATGTGCTATTTTAACATTCCTGCGAAGAATATGATTTTATACTTGCTAAGATCTTAAGGGCAAAAAAAGTTATGTAATTTTTTTCTCTCTTCCTTCATCTACTCTACAAATGTGGACATTCATTATGTGCCAGACACCATGTTAGGTCTTGGGATATATGAGTGAGAAAGATAGCCAGAATTCTCTGAAAATTGGCCTTTTTGTTATCTTCCTTGAAAATGTTTCATTCATTAGAGAACAAACAAAAGACAAACAGGTGTTCATATTAACAACGTTTACCATGGAAAGAGGTGAATATGAAGTTATGGGTCAGGGAACATGGTTTACTTTCCAAAATTTCTCTCAGATTGTATTTGAGACATAAAAAAAATTTTACTGTCCACAAAATAAAAGATAAGTAATTTATTCTAAATCAAAATAGCCAGAGACAGAGCACATTAAAGTAATTCAACTAAAATCATCATCATCATTATGCAGTTAACCCATAAAGTTAAAATTCCATGCAGGAATTTCAGGGGCTCTGGTTGAGGTGTTAGTGTGTATCCATCCACGTGCACTTGCCTTTAGAACTCAGAGATGTGTCATGCCAAGGTAATCTAACAAAATCTCTCCTCTTGATGACACAGCTCCAGGAAAACTAATGAAATATGACAGGAAAGGGGTACCCCGTCGAATTCCTGATTTCCTGCACTTTACATTCTTACACATAAACCTCTAATTCATTTCAGAACACAAAGGTCACCACAAAAAAAATTTGAGGCTAAATATACCCTTTTGTCCAGCAGAAGGGTAACAGAGATCTTTTTTTTTCTTTTTACCAAAATGTAACCATAGCCAGGTGTTTCCCATGTCTGACAACCCACATCAGGAGAGTGTTTACATACCAAAAACTTAAAAAAAATATATATATATATAGCATTAAACTGTCTTTTAAAAACTTATTTGGAATAATGTTAGATTTACAGAAAGGTTACAAAGTTGATACAAAGAGTGCCTGTCACCACACTTCCCTAATAGTAACATCTAATGTACCCACATACATTTGTCAAAAGGGAGAAATTAACAATACTATTAATTAAACCAGTCTACTATTAATTTCACCAGTCTTCCCACTGATCCCTGTGCATGATCCAGTCCAAAAGCCACATTGCATTTAGGCATTTATCAACTTGTAAATTCAAATATTTTTATGGTTCACCTATCAAAAATAATTTATTTGGAAATTAGTTAATTTTAAGAGGCATTTTAGGAGTAAAAAGAGTCTGGATTTGTTTTAATCAGATCAAGCAAAAGAACTCACATTTTACAGACATTTATTATTGAGCAGGATATGTGTTTTCTCAACTGAGAAATTCTCTTACCCAAGTAATAAAACATATTTTCAAATTTTAAAAACAGAAGAAAAAGAGATACCCTTAAAGGTTAAAACCACAAGGTACCATTTCTCACCCATCACATTTGCAACAATTAACAATACTTTTGGTCAAGTTTTTTAGCTTCTCTACACCTCAGTTTCCCTCTCTGTAAAATGGGGGTAGTCATTGTTCTTACCCCATGGAGAAGGGGGATAGCAGAGTGGTGAAGAGTGTGGACCCTGGAATTGCGCTTTTTGGCTCAATCTGGGCTGTCCCACTTTTTGGCTGTCTGATACTGGAGAAATTACTGGACTTAACATCTGGTGCCTCAGTTTCTCATCTGTAAAGTGATAATAACAATAGTATCTACCCCGGAGAGTTGTTACAGGGTCAAAATGAGATGATATTTGTAAAACACTTAAAACCGGGTCTAGCATATAAATCCTATAGAAATACTTGGTATTGTTTGGGGGGATTTTTCTAAGGGTTAACTCAGTTAACACATGTAAAAGCCTTAGAACATAGGGTCAAATTAATGTGAGTTCTAATTACCCAGTGTTGATGAAGGGGGCATTCTGCCTTTGAAGTTCAAATTTATAGCAACTCTGATCAAAAGTTTACATTTGATCCACAATTCCACTTATGGGAGTCTAGCCTGCAGAAATACCTACACAAGTGCACACAGATGTTTATATGTATAAGATGCTTATTACAGCATGATTCATAAAAGCACCCCACCTACTTCCCTGCAAAAAAATGAAAATATGGAGACAACTTAAGTTTCCATCACCTTGGGTATATTCTGCAGCTCTGGAAGAGAATGAGATGCAGCTTTATTTGCATGTATGAACTTTGAAGGATAAACATGATAAGTTCATTGTTTTTCATCTATTTATCCATTTATTGATTATAGTAAATATTTACTGAGTGCCTGTTGTGTGCCAGGTTCTGTTCTGGGTGCTGGGACAGTTTTATAAAAGACACACAATTTCTGCCAACATGGAGCCAATATTCTAGGGGGGACACAACCAGTGAACAAGTTAACAAGTATCCAGCCAGATGTCAGAGATGAGAGCTAAAGAAAATGAGGTCAAGGAGGTGAGGAATGCAGGTGGAGGAGGGGACTAGCTTCCATAGGGAAGTCAAGGAACGCCATCCTAACATGTGCTCAGATCTTAGTACAAGAGGGATGCAGGCCATCAGATACCTACCTGGAGAATGAACGTTTGAGCAAAGGAGAATAGCAGATGCAAAGGCTTATGGTTTGGAATTCTGAGTGAAAGACAGGTGGGAAAAGATAGTATAGATATACGCATATGCGTGGCTTCTGTTTTTGACCAGGGGGGAAAAAAGAGTTAAATAGATGAGGAGATAGACTAACAAATGTCCGTAAGTAGAAAAAGATAAGAATACGCCAAACTGTTAATAACGTTTACCCCACGGCATGGCAGAAATTCTTTCATTTATAAACTTTTCCTTTATAAACGTCTTTTCCTTTACAACCATCTATCTTGTTTCTGTTTTTCCAATGAGCATGTATTATTTATAATGTAGAAGACACACAAAATAAATTTCAAGAGTTCTAGAAGAACGATGGTCTTATCTTTTCTTGAAAGAGTCTAGAATAGGATTTCTTAGCCACACTATTGACATTTGGGGATGAGTAACTCAGGGTGGGGACCTTCCCCGGTGCATTGTAGGAGGTTAACAGCATCCTTGGCTTCTATCTTCTAGAATCCTGTAGCACTCCCCAAGTTGTGACAACTGAAAATGCCTGCAAACATTGCCAGATGTCCTCTGGGGGTGAAAATACCCACACACCCACCACCACCTTGGAGACCTACTGGTCTGGGGAAACGCTGGGTTCTGGAGGCAGCCTGCTGAGGTTCCAGTCCCAGCTCTGTGGCTTGCAAGCTGCAGAACGTCTTATGTCTCCCCTCTATGCCTCAGTGTCCTCATCTGTAACATGGGCATAATCGTGTTGTCTTCCTAGGCTTTCTATATGGATGAAAGGAGCCAGTTCATATAATGTGCTTAGTACAGGACGTGACACACGCAAACACGGGGTAAATGTTATCACTGGTGTCCTTTGGTGTCCCCCTACCGTCTGAGACTCCTTCAACAAGGTAGACCAAAGCCTTCTTCACGTTCGCCCTCAGTCTCCCTGCCGAGGAGCCGAGCAGCTGTTTCCAGCCTGAGCCGGGCTCTGTCCCTGTGATAGAAAACTCAGAAAAGGAACAAGGGCAGGAAAAGAGTGGCTCAAAGTCATTGTTCAGTTTTGGAGAGACGCCCTTGTTAAAAGCTTCCTGCATCTTTTGTTTTAAGGGGGAAAGTGAGATTTATTTTAACCGAAAGTGGGTTGTGTAACTGCAAGTGTAGTTTTCTTGCCATAAGTGTTTCCAAACCTGTCTGCGTGTGGCTTTACCAAGAGGTCGTTGACCAAGAAATCATGTTGGCCACCCTTCCCCTTCCCCCCACCCCTGTTGGGCACGCGCACGCGCGCACACACGCACGTAAGATAGCTTATTTTCCCCAAAGCAAACTGCATTCCTCTATGAGGCCGACTCATCCCCTACCCCCATCTGGTCCACATTTCACTTTGGTGGAAATTAGAAACCATACCACTTTGGCTCAAATTTTGGACTGCCCTTTGTTTCCTTAGATTTTTCTTTTCTGTATCTGTGGTTTTTTGTTTGTTTTTTAACTTTGAACTGTCCTCATCAATGCTTTCCTTAATTAAAAGTAAAGGTATATTTTTTTTACATATGTTTATATATATTTTAGATTTCACTTGTAGTTATATATGTATACTTATATATGTATGTTACTTATAAACAGGTTTACTTATAATACTATTTTATGTTAATATGTTATTATTAAATAAGTTAATATTATATATTACATATATTGCATATTCTATATTATACAGGTGTGTGGATGTATTTTTTTAAATTAAATGTATATTTAAAGCAGTGGTTCTCAACCAGGGGCAATTTTTGTCCCCTCCATCCCCAGGGACATTTGTCAACATCTGGGGACATTTCTGATTGTCATGACTAGGGTCCTGCTACTGGCATCTAGTGGGAAGAGACCAGGGATGCTGCTAGACATCCTGCAGTGCTCAGCACAGCCGCCAGCCACCACAAAGAATTATCTGACCCAAAATGTTAATACTCCTGAGACTGAGAAATCCTGATTTAAACAAATGAATGCCATGCAGCCATCAAACTGATACCTAACATTTGCTGAGCGCTGAGAGTTTTACATACATCATCTCTTTTTTTAATCCTTTTTTTAATCCTTCTATCGTTGCCATTTTGCAGATGAAGAAACCAAGGCGGACAGAGTTATGGATCTTGCCCAAGTGCACACAGTTAGTGAAAGGAACAGCCAGGATTTTAATCCAGAAGCCAGGGTCTTACCTACTGTGTTATGTGACCTGGAAAATCTGCCTTGGGTATACTGTTAGGCAAAAAGAGGCAAATTTATAAGCATGGTTCCATTTCTAGAAAAGTAACAAATCACCGTGCTCATTGTGGAAAAATCAAACAGGAAGAACATCCTTCATGCTTTAGCTGGTGGTTCTCCTGGGCAGTATTGGCTTTAGGGAGGCACACTGACACACGCAGATACACACACATACACACACACACACACACCCTTGGTCTCTTGTGGTAGCCTCTAGTTACAAATTGCACTTTTCCTACATATCACTCACTACATCCTATAATTTTATATTGCCTGTGAGGTTTGATTGTTATCTTTGTCCCCCACTACAGTGTTGCCTTCTTGGAAGCATCTTCAGTGCCTGGTTTTCCCCTCTGTTAAATCCTCAGCTCAGCTCAGAGCTCAGCATGTATTTGCCAGATGGATGGTTGGGGTGGGATTATGGGAAACTGTTTCTTTGTACGTGATAGAACCCTGTAATGTTTGAAGTTATTTACTTCAAATGTATTCTTTTTGAGATCAGAAAAAAACAATATCGTTTCTGTTTTTAAACACAAATGTGGTCTGTCCATAAAATGGAACATGGCACAGACTATACAAGTAAAGTTGTAGGTAAAGATTTAATGCATGGAATGCATATTGTTGCATTTGAAGAGGGAGAGAACTAGAAAAGTGATGTGTGTATGGTTGTGTGTGTGTATTGATGCAGCGAAAACAAGTTAGGGAACGTAATTTCTTTTGGTGGGGAGGAAATATGGGTGATTTTTGCTCTCCTTTCTCTTTTTTTCTTATTAAACTTTTTCTAGATTTTCTACAATGGGCATGCAATTCATTTTGTAATACGGTCGGTCCTGTGACACTCATGTTCCTAAAAGCCACCATGCTATGCAGAATTGCACAATAAAAACCGTAGGGCTGATGGAAAAATGGGAGTGGGTACAGTGTTGAAAAACCTCATCGGTGACACCTTTTTTAAAAAGACAGGAACCTAATAAAAACAGTATCACCGTTTTACATATATTAAATTGTTAAAAAGTATATAAATACTTTAATAAGTAACACTTTACCTTGAAAAAGACCTCAACTTTGCTTATAGAAGTGGATTTTGGAAGGCTGCACCTGTGAGGTATTGTGATGGGGAGGGAGAAGGGTTATCTGATTTTGAATAGAAAGTTTCACACCAGGTATGGAAGGGTCCAGCTCGTAACACACAGGGAACTGAGGCAGCTGGTATGCACTTAGATGTGTGTGCGTGCATTTTGCATGTCCCTGTCTCTGATCACCTGGGTGCAATTTCCCACATCCATCTTGTGTTTCTTGCAAACGAAACTGCACGTAAGCAAATGCAAAATTCATGCTCCAGTTGCCTCCTAATATATGAATCATGATAGAACAGATTCGTGTTTTCAAAACAAGTGTTAGAAGAGAACTGACTGTATGAGGAAGGAAGACATTTCAAGTCACTGAAGTACTAATATTTATGGATTATAACTTGACTTTTGTACTTTTCCACCAGTTGTTACTCAGGCTTTACAGGAAAATAGTAGACGGGCTATGAAACTTTAAAAGTGGTAATAACAAATGTCTGTGGGGCACCTACTACTCACTTTTTATGTGCACGATCTTATTTAATCCTCCCCCAAACCCTTGAGGTGGGGACCACATGGAGGAACCTGAAGCACAGAGAGGTTGAGCCGTTTGCCCAAAGTCACATAGCTGTGACGTGCCAGAGCTGAAATTCAGACCCAGGTCTTCCCTGACCCAAGATCATGCCCTCACTGATTATTCTATATTAATCTGAGTTGGACATGATACTAGTAGTGATGTTTACATGTCAAGCTATAGGAGGCAGATCATAAAGGATAAAGGATGATGTAGCTTCTGGAGGCTTGGCTTAAATGTGACGGACAGTGTGCCAGGGCACGTGCCAGCAGTCCTGCCAGGAATACCAGCTGATATGAGACCATCATCATGTCCCTCCAGGACATGTCCAGCCCTGCACACAAACTCTCAGATGTTAGATCAACAAATCATATTAACATGGAGATTTACAGACCTGAAAAGGCAGGTCGTAACCCACTTTGCTGTTCAGAGCAGTATTTTACCCTACAGGGCATAGCAAGTATCTGAATCATCGCAGAGGCAGTTTGGTGTAGTGTTAAGAGTGTGGGCTCGGGAATTCCCTGGCGGTCCAACGGTTAGGACTCTGAGCTCTTGCTGCTGAGGACCCAAGTTTGACCCCTGGTTGGGAAACTAAAATCCCACAAGCAGTGGGGTGTGGTGCGGCCAAAAAATATATAAAAAATAAAGTGGAGAAAAGTTTAAATACATTTAAAAAACGGAGTGTGGGCTACGCACATGCCTGGGGTCCAATCCCAGCTTCACTACTTGCTAGCTGTGTGACCTGGGGCAAGTCACTTTACCTCTCTGTTTCCTCACCTATAAAAGAGAGGGTAATAATAGAGTGGTTGTGAGGATGCAACAGGTTAACCTGGATAAAGGACTTAGATCAGTGCCAGCCATAGTGAGTTCCTAATAACCGTTAGTGGATAAAGTGATTATTGCCACCCATGATGGTCCAATATTGCTCATAAATAAAATTTTCTGATCAGAAATTTAATCTGGTAGAATACCATTATGTCTCAGTTTTTCTTACATAGATGCAGAAAATAGGTCCAGCCAGTGATCTCCAAAGTTTAAATCATGCACCCTAGTAGTTATAACATTTTTAGTCCACTCCCCGTATATGGGTGTGTTTATTTATTTATAAACTCTAGGTATATAGAACTCTACCACTTCAAACACTGTAATAGCTCTCATTTCACTCAGAGGAAAAGCCAGAGTGCTTATAACAGCTGCACAAGCCCACTCCAAATGAATCAGCCTCCTATTATTTCTCTGATTTCATCTCAAAATTCATTCTGCTCCAGCCAACTCTGGTCTCCTGCTTCTTTGCAGACATCACTCAATCACGCATGCTCCCACCTTTGGACCTTTGCATTGGTTGTTCCCTCTGCCTGGGAACCTCTTTCCCCTGATTTCTGCAAGACTCACTCCCTCACCTCTAAGTCTGCACAAATGTCCCCTTCTCAATGAGACCCACCCATCTACCTACATAAAATTGCAACCACCCTCGCTGACTTCCACGTCCCCGTCCTGTTATTCTTTTCTGCTATAATAATCTATACCTACTAATATAGTATGTAATTTAATTACTTATATTTATTATTTGATATCTTTCCATCCCTGCTAGGGCATAAGCTCCGTGAGGCCAGGGAATTGTGTTTTATTCACCAATGTAGCTCAGCCCATAAAACAGTGCCTGGCACGTAGTATGTGCTCAATAAATATTTGTTGAGTTAAACCATTGGATGAATGAATGAATGATTTTCTTCATGCATATGAATCTTTAGGCTAAATCCAGCAAGATAATTTTGTTCTGGTAGAAACTCTTCAGTTGTCCCTCAAGATCCCAACTCTCTTTCTTCCACGTAATAGAATTTTCAGCTGGGCTGAAAATTTTCACCAAGAAAAAAAGGCTACACTTCCAAGCCTCCTATCTACTTTAGCTGAGGTCATGTGACTACATTCTGGCCAATAGGATGTATAAAAAAGTGGCAGGTGGCAGATGAGTAGCTTTGCTGTCTTCTCTGCCCCTTCCTCCGTCTTGCTGCCTGGAACTTGGCTGCTGACATCTGGGGCCCTGAGGTCAGTCGAATCTGCAAAGCAGAGAAGAGAGAGAAGCAGCTTGGGTCCAAGGAGTTCATAGCAGCCCTAGACCACCTACCTAGCTTTCAATGGAAAGAAAATAAACTCCTATCTTGTTAAAGACACTATTTTTTTAAGGGCTTTCAGTATCCCTCTCAGCTGCAAATACATAATCCACTACTTTTAACATGGAATAAAAATTAAGTTAGGCTTCTGTTTAACTTCAACGTGCAATTGGCAAGCTTTTCCCAAACACCCCGTCCAGCAGAGCAGTCCCCACTAGTTGATTTCTGTTGCTGAGCTTCCAATGTCTAACATTTCTGGAATCTGAGTCATGTATACTCCCTTGTGTTATTACACATAATATATTGTTATGACTTTAATCAAGGAAACATTTTTTCACTTGACATATTAGTCGTGTTGCTTCTGGATGGTCAGAAACAGCCAGGAGTGCTAGCTAGGATTGCATCATTTTTGTCTGTTCCTTCCTCTGCAGACTGGTTTAAAATCAGATCAGCTAGATCCAGGCAGATACTGGGTCTTGCTTTCATTAGTTTCTGCATTTCATTTTTCAAAAGGAATCAGTTTCCAAGGCAGAGGAAGGAAATAAATACTGTTTGCTGGGTTTTGCTACTGAAGTGATGTAATTTACATAACAGCAAAATTACAACCTAGAATCCTAAGTAGCAATTATAATCTTAAAGAACAAGACAAAATTTTACTCTTGAACCAACAGCAAAAATAAAGAGCCAGAAACATTGGTAAACTTCACACAGAATTTGACTACTAATTTAATCTCATTTGCCTAGAAGGGAAAAAACAACAAAAACAGGCATTCTTTGACACTAAAATTGAAATAGAACTCTCACAGACAGTAATTCAATTCTAAAGGCCCCAAAGCGGGACAGTAGACATGGAAGGACCCAAAAACTCATAGGAATGAGGTTGCGGATTAACTTTCTAAGCCTCGTGATGGATATGATCCTCCCCTAAACAAACAAACAAAAAAGCTAAGTAGGAATTCTCATTTCGTCCTTAAGACAACCCTAGTTTTATTGTCTTGGACACACTTGGAGCGGTTTTATAACCCTCCCATTTGTTCTAACGCTCACAAACCATGGTGTAATTTTAGGTAAGTTATTAGTAAGCAAGTTTGGGTCCTAAAAAAGGTGAACTTGTTCTTCATTCAGGATATAGTAATTGAAGGAAGTCTTGGATTGGGGGACCAGTTAAATGCCCATCACCGTGGAATATGCTTTGGGAAACTTTGGCAAGGTCAGTTTTCCCAAAGTGAGGAATGGGCTCAAGGGGGTGGTCTGGAGATGAGTTTAGCTCCTGTGCTAGACAGCTTAGGTGGGGCATGGATAGGGCATTCAACGATGCTGAGAGGGTTCACCGTCAATCTGCCTGATTACATTAGGAGAAAGCCTCTGTTTGGTGCTAAGAGATCCTTAATGCCTTTCCACACTCACTAATTTCCCATTTAACAAAGAGTAGCAGCCCTCAGGTGCTGAGGTTTTAGTAGATGAGCATGCCTAACTAGGGTTTAATTTTTTTTTAATTCATTTGCACCATTACCTTCTGTTTATGATAATTGAGACTGAGTTCTTCATCATGACAGTGATAGACAAAATTTCCTTTTAAAATAAATACGTGTAAGTAAAAGAACATGAGTTAAACTGTTTTATGTGGATTAAGTAAACTATTGAATACTCAGACGGGGCAAGAATTTGATGGCGCTGCAAGAATGATGAATGCTGGGAAACGCTGGACTGGAGATCCTTTCTCTCCCTTTGTCTTCTGCCATCCTTTTCATATCCTTTAGGAGAGAACTCTGCATGGTGGTCCACACACGACATCCTGCCATCTATCTTGAATGCCAAACCAGTGAAGAGTGGTTTTTCCATTTTTAAATGGTTGAAAAAAAGAAAAAGAATACTTTGTGACCCCTGAAAGTCATATGAAATGTAATTTTCAGGATCCACAAATAAATTTTTATGGGCACACAGCCACACCCGTTGTTTATGCATTACAGTCTCTTCCTCAACATAAAGGCAGAGTCGAGACCCAGACAGTGAAAACAAGATATCCAACTATTGGCAAAGCTGGGGTTTGCACACCTGTTGGGATTCACCCAAGGAGCATCTTACTTTTTTAAGGTTTTATACTTTGCAGAATGCTTTTCCCATTTATGAGCTCATTTATCCATTGTTCCCTAAAATGCTCCGGGTGAACCACATTGGTTTTGCTACCTGGCTTTCAGCCCTTTCCTTCCAAAGAGAGGAATGAGGTGAGGGAGTGGAGTGCCCAGCGTGAGTCTTACCGAGCTGCTGAATGAATTAAATGATATGTTACTTATTTTATTTTTGTGTTGTTTATTTCACTCATTATAAGTATAGTCCATGTTCATAGACGAGAAGGAGAAAAATATAGAAAAGTAAAATGGAAAAATCACCTGAAATCCTACCACTCAGCAATAGCAACTAGTATCTTAATACACATATACGTGTTTTTTTAAGCTGTAATCTGTGATGATACAGAATAGAGTTATCAGAAAATCAGAGTCCTCTGTGAACACTAATGAACACAAATCTTTTTACCTTGAGCTTCTAGAGTGTGTAAGCTCAACTCAAGACGCCTGTTGAGAAATACAAAAGCACAAATTCTTCTATGGTTTAGTTCAGCTGGATGTTAAGGTCTTTAATCATGTTGTCTGATAAACCTACCTGGTTTTAACTTTAATATCAGCTGGTTGGTGAAATACATGCTCACATGGAAAGATAACATTATGTTCACCTGGATTAATTAGTCAGAGTTTCCTCTCCTGACCTATTTCTTTAGGCTGTACTTTTATTTGCATAATTAAAAGGTTACTTATAAGCTGGAAAAACAGGTTTGATTTAGTTCAGATGGGTGACAACTGGTCACTTAGAAAGCATTCCTCTTGCTTCCAATATGGGGTAATACTTGTCAAACTAGTAACACGAGTTAGATTTTTTTTTTAAATACACAGTAAGTTTAAGTTGATTGTAATTGTGTAAGGAAAAAAGAAATTATTCTTAAAATAACGTGGAGGTGGTGGAGTGTGAGCAGAATTTTAAATTTCTGTTTAAAGCTGTACTGTCGGGGCTTCCCTGGTGGCGCAGTGGTTGAGAGTCCGCCTGCCGATGCAGGGGACGCGGGTTCGTGCCCCGGTCCGGGAAGATCCCACATGCCGCGGAGCGGCTGGGCCCGTGAGCCATGGCCGCTGAGCCTGCGCATCCGGAGCCTGTGCTCCGCAGCGGGAGAGGCCACAGCAGTGAGAGGCCCGCGTACCGCAAAAAAAAAAAAAAAAACAAAAAAAACCCTGCTGTATTGTCTTCAACAAGCTTTCTATGAGTAAAATACATGGAATTGTAATTTTAAAATCATAAAAGACATGGGACCAATAATGATAACGTTTTCTATTTGTTTTTACTTAGAAAACAGACAACATGGCCTACTGAATTTCACTGTCTATGAAACAATGCTGGGTTTTTTATATTTATTTATAGTCTTAAGTGTTCGTTTTTCTCAATTAAAATCACAGAATCCTGCCATTATGCTTCTGACTTTTTTCTTTTAATGTTTTTCCCTGATGTAAGAACATCTTATACTCATTATAGAAAAACTGAAAAATACAGAAACATGTAAACTTATAATGAAGAAAATTAAAATTACCCCATAACTCAGAGATGATTTCTATTAATATTTTGGGGGATATTTCTTTCTACTGTTATATATATGTAAATGTTTTATGTACGTGTGTGTGTGTTTTGTATACACACACACCGACAATTATCTGTTTCCATGTTACTATGAAACGTAGGTCGTATTGTATCAGTTATCATAATAATCACTTTCCCATGTTGCTGCAAATTCTTCTTAATTCTCATTTGTAGAAGCTGGGTATGACTTTATTGAAGATTAAATGTACCCAAGCTCATTTCATTATTGTTCCATTGTTGGACATTGAGATCTCCTTTAATTGGGGGGTGAAAAAATACAGCCTTTAAAAAATGTAAAGTCTGTAGAAATGCTTATGACAAGAGGAAGAATGTACATATTTGCAGGTGATAAGAACTGACAGCTGGGAGAAAACAAAGATAATAGACTTTGGGGATATAAGCTATTTGTTCCTGTTAGATTTCTATTTAATAAACAAGTGTTAATTCCCTATATCTTCAGACTTTTGAGTCACTCAGTGGGTAAAAGGTTTTTCTTTTCACTTCAAATAATGATAAAATTCCGGACCATTTTAAACACTGACTTCAGATGTACTGGACATTTCAAATGATACATCATTCTTTTCGTTGTTATTTATAATAATAGTTATTGAGTACCTGGCATGGATTTTCTATTTGTCGTCTAATCCGGAGGTCAGCCAACTTTGTCTATAAAAGGACAAAGAGTAAATATTTTCGGTTTTGCAAGCCATACAGTCTCTGTGGCAACTACTCAACCTGCCTTTGCATGGAAAGTAGCCAAGGGCAGTGTGTGAAGCGGTGGGCGTGGCCATGCCCCAGTAAGACTTTGTGGACACTGAAATTTGAATTTCATGGAATTTTCATGTGTTAGAAAATATTATTCTTCTTTTGATTTTTTTTCCCAGCCATTTAAAAATCTAAAACACATTCTTAGTTCACACCTGTGCCAAACAGTTGGTGGAACGTATCTGGCCCGTGGGACAGTTTGTGCAGTCCTGTTCTAACCTAATCTTCTCAACAAACCTATGAATAGAAATTACTTTGCATCATTTTGTGAATGAGGAAACTGAGGCTCAGAAAGTTTAAATAATTTGCCCAAGGTCACACAGCCAGAAAGTGACAGGGCCAGGATTTAAACCCAGCTCGCTGATGGCAAAGCTCTCATGCCTTTTCAGAGCTGGGTGGTTAGAAGCAATCATGTGACCTCTTCAAACCTCAATCTTCTCATCGGTAAAATGGGAATCATGGAAAAGTAGCTTTCTGTCAAACAGCGGTGAGAATTTGTCGTAACAAAGCTTGTTCTTGGCAGTACTAAGAGGTGAGAAAAAGGCAACCAAGTATTATCTTGTGTTATAATTACTTCTATACAGAGAGGTGGTGACTGAAAGGGTAGAGTTTGGAATAGAACTGTTTGGGTTCAGATCCTGTCTCTACCAGGACTTCAAGCAATGTAAGGTCTTGTACCTTAGTTTCTTATCTATAAAATGGATGATAACCATAGGTCATTAAGGGATTAAATGAGTACATACAGGTAAAGTAGGTAGATCTGGACTAAGTAGACCTGGCACAGTCAATCAGTTTGAGCCAGTATCTTTCTATCTTCTCTTCCTGCACTTCCTGAATAATTCATAACCACAGCACCTGACTTTGCAGCCCTCACACAATGTCAGGCACATCAACATGAGCTGCAAAAATGGTGCTAATGAATGAATGAATAAATGAACAAACAGAATGAATGAATGAATAGATGAACAAACAGACAAATGAATGAAAAAAATAGTGAAAAAATTCAAGTCAAAATTTGAGTGGTGGTTAATTTTTGGAATCTGGTACCATGAGAGCCAGCTTTATTTCTTCTTTCTAATATATTCACTGCATCCTCAATGTAGTCGATGGTCAACATAGACCTTGTCCTGTCTGGGTCACTAATCCATGTCCAGTGCATGCTTAGAGGTAGAGTTCTTAGTGTCTTAGAGGATCTTGTGGAGGCCCAACTGGGGCAGAAACATGTTTTCAGTGTTAGAACTAGAAGAAACTCAACAAATGACCTTTTCCTGTGGTTCCCCCAGAGTTAAATGTCTCTGATCAAAATGTGTGGCAAGATATAGGATTCCCAACTTTTCATTATACAAACCAAAAGGACCTTAAATTAAAAGAGTAGCAGCTACCAACACCATCATTTCACTGTAGGATGGGTATTGTAATACCAAAATAAGGGGAAAAGGGACAATTTCTGAATAAAGGGTATTCTTTTCATTGAATACATCTAGCTCTATTTTTAAAAAACAAAAGCAAAAATTCAAATCCTAGCTCTACCACTTCCCAGCTCTGTGGCCTTGAAGAAATCACTTCTCTTAGCCTCAGTGTACTCATCTATAAAATGGGAAAAATACTACTAATAATACCTGCCCTAGAATGTGGCTGTGAACATTCAATAACGTGTTGCTTATAAACAGCCCCTTAGCGTGGTATACATCAGGGTTGCTCAGCCTCAGCACCACTGATGCTTTGGGCCAGGTCATTCTCTGGGGTGGGGTCTGTCCTGTGCCTTGAAGGGTGTTTAGCAGCATCCCTGGTCTCCACTCACTAGATGCCAGTAATAATCTCACCCTCCCTTCTCACCCAGTTGTGAACATCATTAAGTGTCTTCGGACATTCCCAAATGTTCCCTGAGGGGTAAAACTGCCCCTGACCTAGAACCACTGGTTTGCCTATCCCCTCCTCCATGACTGGTCCAGGTTCCTCATCTGTATTTAGAACCACTGGTATATTCCAAACCTTGCCTGTTACAGATGAGGAAACCAAAGCCCAGAGTGATCTTCCTGTAGTTATTGCATTAGTTTCCTAGAGTTGCCATAACAAAGTACCACAAACTGAATGGTTTAACACAACAGAAGTTTATCTTCTCAGAGTTGTGGAGAACACAAGTCCTCAAATCAAAGTGTCAGCAGAGCCATGCTCCCTCCAAAGGTGCTAGGGAAGAATCCTTCCTTGCCTCCTCCAGTTCCTGGTGGCTCTTTGCATTCCTTGGCTTGTGGCCACATCACTCCAGTCTCTGCCTCTGTCTCCACATGGACTTCCTTTCTGTATCTCTATCTTCTCCTTTTTTTATAAGGACCTTTGTCATTGGATTTAGGGCCCACCCCAATAATCCAGAAGTATCTCATCTCGAGATCCTTAACTTTATTATTTGCAAAGACCCTTTGTCCAAATAAGGTTATATTCAAGGTACCAAGGATTGGGACTTGGGCCTGTATTTTGGGGGAAGCGCAGTTCAACCCTCTGCAGTTATAAAGCTTGTTGGTGATAGGGCTAGAACCAAGGCTGAAGTATCCTGACTCTCAGGATGATTACTTAATCTCTCTAAATTTCAATTTCCTTATTTGTAAAATTGGCCTAACTAAGGGATCCACTTCATTGGGTAGTTGGGTTCATAGCAACCCAGTTTGTGATCCTAGTTTTACACATGAAAGTACAATGTCTGGTTTATAGCAAGTGCTCTGGAAAGGTTAGCTACTGGCTGTCATAGTCATTATCATCCGTTTTATTACCATTTGCTCTTCCCTTTAATTAAGTCAACAGAATATCAGTAGGGAAAGATGGCCTCAAGCTACAAACTAGATGTAACACCAACAATTGAATTCTTTGTCTTATAGTATTATTTCCCCCCATGGAAGTGGGTGCAGGATGTGGAACCAGGGGTTCACCTTGGAAAGAAAAGTAATAAGTAATGTCAGGAAAGCACACTGTGTACTTTTCTCTTCGTTGCCTGTAAACCGTCAAGAAAGGTGACGCTTCTTTTTTTCACGATTAGACTCGAAACTCCTGACATCAATGTTCAGTTACTTTTAAACAGACAGACGGTCTGGGGAAGGATTTTAACCCAGAAGAATGTGTGTTCTGTGCAACTCTCTTCTGGGAAGTTCTGACTGGGAGAAATTTACATACAAATTGATTTCATGCCCTTTTCTTTGTCAAGCTTAAGGCTGTTTAAATTTATCTCTTTCCATCTTTAGTAACCCCAATTAAGTCACTAGTTAAAATATACCCTGCTAGTCTCACTAATCTGACTACCTGTAATTGGAGGATTTAATCACCAGCAGTACTTTTGTAATGGAACAATCCTGCCTTGCAGTTTAGCATCTCAGTTTATCTCCTTGGCAGCAGCAAGGTATTTTGAAAGCCTGAAATATGAAGACACAGGGCAGTGCAGTAGAGAGTCTAGGGATTTCTGGAGTGAACTGCACTTAGCCAGCTTCACAGGTGAACTTTGCCTGAAACAAGATTGCAAGCAAAGATCTTGATCACATACGCAACTGCTACCTTCCCTTTCTTCCTTGAAATAAGACCTCCAATTTTATTCAGGTATCTGGAGGTTGGGTGCTCAAGAAAAGTGAGCTCCCACCATCTTTCCACCCATCCATTGAGCCCTTTTGCCAGAGAATGTTCTAGAAGTGGTCATGTAGCCCAGTTCTGGCCACAGACAAAGGGGAAAACCTGCTGGAGGACTTTGCAAGAAAGTTTTCTTCCTCTGTAAAGAGGGATGCTCAGGTTTAGATCCCCTTTTCCTTCCTTTAGCATGGCTGTAGGAGGGAGTGCTGAGGCTACAGCACTTCCTGTGTCTATGAGGACACTTGCTCAGGGCAAAGTGAAAGTGACAAGGATGATGGGATGGAAAGATGGGGAGGGCTGCTTTCTTGATTGTGTTGGTCATCTCCTGAGTCAGTCTTGGAACAGCGAACCTCTGGGTTTTGTTAAGTGAAGGAAAAGATGGCCTTATTGTTTCAGCCAAATTTCATGCATCTACTGGGACTTGTGGCTGAAAACATCCTGATAAAGGGAATAGTCACAATATTTCCCTCTCCTGGCTCCCTTGACAGAGTGAGAAATGGAACTGCCTCAAACTTTAAATAAGGCATATTGTAGAGCAGTCCTAAAACTTAAGTGACTCACCTCCACCCTGGTGGCTAAGGACACAGGCTTTGGAAGTCCCCTGTGCTGGGTTCAAAATCCCACTCAGCTACATACCTCTGACTTTACCTGTGAAATGGAAATAACACCCAGAGAGAGGGCCATTCACATCGCTTTCTGTATGGAGGGTGGTCTCCTCCCTCATGCAGTACTTTTTTTTGTTTGTTTTTTTAAACTGTATTAGTCAGCTTAGGCTTCCATCATAGAAAATCACAGACTGGGTGTTTTAACCACAAAAATTTATCCTGTCATACTTCTGGAGGCTGGAAGTCCAAGATCAAGGTTGGTTTCTGGTGAAGGCTGTCTCCTCGACTTGCAGATGGTGCCTTCTTACCATGTCCTCACGTGGCCTTTTCCCTGTGTGTGGATGGGGAGAGAGAGATCTCTGGTGTCTCCTCCTCTTCTTAGAAAGGTACCAGTCTTATCGGATTAGGGCCCCACGCTTATGACTTCAAGACTTTAAAGGCCCCGTCTCCAAATAGTCATGTTGAGTGTGAGAGCTTCAACACAAATTTTATTTTTTAAATTATTTATTTATTTATTTGGTTGCACTGGGTCTTAGTTATGGCAGGCAGGCTCCTTAGTTGTGGAATGCGAACTCTTAGTTGCAGCATGCATGTGGGATCTAGTTCCCTGACCAGGGATCGAGCCTGGGCCCCCTGCATTGGGAGCATGGGTTCTTAACCACTGTACCACCATGGAAGTCCCCTCAACATGAATTTTAGAGGGACACAAGTTAGTCCACAATAGTTATCAATTTCCTAATTTTCAAATTTTTCGTAATTGTTTTCTTTAGGCATGTTTTTCAAAGCAAATTGAGAGATTGGACTGGCAGGTTTGTGTAACATTCTAGGCAAACTGTAGGAAAACTAATTTTTTGAAAAAATGGATTTTTTTTAAAAAAATACAGATTTTGGTTCCAATTCCAGCTTTACCATTTATTTAGCTGTGTGACCTTGGGAAAGTTGCTTAGCTTCTCTGAGCCTAAGTTTTCATATCCATGAAATAAAGATAATACTGTACCCATTCTCCCCACCTCTACTGGGTTATTGGGAGGAATCAGGGAGCTAACGTGTAAAGAACTTAGCACCATGGCTGGCAAACAGTAGGCTTTCAAGAGACATGATTCCTTTCTTTTTCTTTTTAAAGAAATTTATTTTATTTTATTTTTGCCTGCATTGGGTCTTCGTTGCTGTACACGGGCTTTTCTCTGGTTGCGGCAAGCAGGGGCTACACTTCACTGTGGTGCGTGGGCTTCTCATTGCCATGGCTTCTCTTGTTGGGAGCACGGGCTCTAGGTGCGTGGGCTTCAGTAGTTGTGGCACACGGGTCTCAGTAGTTGCGGCTCGTGGGCTCTAGAGCACAGGCTCAGTAGTTGTGGCGCACGGGCTTAGTTGCTCTGCGGCATGTGGGATCTTCCCAGATCAGGGCTCGAACCTGTGTCTCCTGCATTGGCAGGCGGATTCTTAACCACTGCGCCACCAGGGAAGCCCGAGACATGATTCTTTAGGTTTTAAACACGAGTGTACTCAATCAGATGAAAAGGAATTCAAGTTGCATTCTAGAAAAAAATTACCATTTCTCAAGGGAAAATAAAGATCTGTATAAGTAATTGTTGGCTATTTTTATGATTCTTTTTGGGAATGCAAAGGGAAGATTGCTTTTATCATTCTTTTTACTGTGACTGTAGATTTAAAGAGAACTCAGAATTCCCCAAAATGCATATTCTTAAAATGACCCCCAATTTGTTTCCACTGAGCCTGCAGACATAGATATCTCACTAAGGACCCAGCTATAAATTCTTTCCTGGAAAACTTGTATATAATTTGTACTTTAGCCTTGGGGCTAATATCTCAGAATCTCAATGTGTTATTTGAAAATCATCTTTGGGACTTCCCTGGTGGTCCAGTGGTTAAGATTCTGCACTTCCACTGCAGGGGGCACGGATTCGATCCCTGGTGGGGGAACTAAGATCCCGCATGCTGTGCAGTGTGGCCAAAAAACAAAAAAAAAATCATCTTCTCTGCATCCTCTCTCTTATAACTATTGAGTAAGCAGATTGTTGAGAAAGTAATAACCTTCTGAAACTCAATCAAGGAATCATTGTGTAAGTAAAGAAAAATATAATGTTTTCTCTAGATTGGCAAAAGGTAGCCACTCAGATTTGGTTAGCTTAAAACATTTTAAATATCATCACCCCGTTTCTAAACGTTGCCAAAATTCTTCAGCTGTTTGTGAAGGACTGTAGACAGAGGATATTTTTTCTAATTATTTGCCTTTGGGACTTTGCTTACCTGGCACTGAAACTAGATACAGTCTTCCTGAAATGGAGCCTCAAGCTATAGGCCTGTTCTCCTATTTTCAAATCCTCTACTGTGTAACTTTTGGTTTGTTGCTTAACCTCTCTTTGCCTCAGCGTTCTCATCTGTAAACTGAGGATTATGGCGGCCACCACCATATAGGAGTATGGTGAATATTAAATGATTTAATCCATGTAAAAATATTTAACATAGTCCCTGGCACAGAGTAAATATTTGCATCACATGAACACTTAACTTATGGGAAAAGTCAACCACAAGAGCTGGGGAAATTAATGAGAGAGAATAATGCATACAGCGTAAGTGATTCCACAGGCCGGTATTCTCAAGGGGCCCTGACATGAGCTGGGGTTGGGGAGGAGCCTCTGACTGTGTGTCCCTTCCAGCAGCCTCGGTCCCAGGTGCAGGCATCTCACCTCCAGGGGTCAGGTGTTTAAAGATGCGTTTATCGTGGAGCTGTGGTCCGCAAATGGGTAGCCAGCCACGTCAGTGGACACTCAACCAAAGGGACAACCGTGCATCCCATAGCTGTCCTCAACCTGAAGGCCCTTCCTAAGGGGACTTCAGAGATAATTTTTGACCCTGCATTTCACTGGTTATAATTCAAACATTTTCCCCACATTTTAACATCTCTGAAATCAAGATACATCTATAATCATTGGTGTGTCATAGTTTAATTGAAGGCATTTTCTCTTCTCTAGTGATGTATAAAATAACAACAGGAAGTAAACAAATAAATAAATAAAATAATGACATGATATATGCACATGTCACCCTGAATGCCGACTCTGATCACTGGCACAGGAGCTAATAACTCCACTGTATGCAACAGCCACTATTGCCCTTACAGTTTGTCTTTCCCTACCTCATCCACTCCCTAAATATTCTGCTTTTGGGAATGTATCCCTAACTCAGTTTCACGAGTCACATAGTTGTAGCCAGAACAATCAACCTCTCAGTGGCCGAATTCTTCCCTATTAGACATCTTCCTCCTTGCTCCCTCACCAAGCCATCCTGCAGAAAGGTAGGATGCTAAGGAGAGACGCACGCTCCTTGCAGAACAGCCACATTCATTCAAAGGCAAAGCAGAACAAAAGAACACCAGTAAGCTACCCCAGCCATGGCCACTTTGTAGGAAACCATGAAAATCAAGCCGGAGCAGGCTTGTGAACAAAAGGTGAGCAACCATGAGCACAGAATGTCTTTCGTAAATGCCTCTCGTAAAACACCGTTCCCAACATCACTACCCAGCCCTGAAAAGACAATTTGTTCAGAGTAACTGGGACTTTTGAAATGGACGCTTTTACTGGAATGTTAGAAGTAGAAAAGGGCCTTGATAGGAAAAATGAGATTGCCACATGCGAGATAATTTATTAAGCATCATTTATATCATAAGTCACAGCTAACCAGAGTTATCACTGCAGGTCTTGGAAAGAAACTATATGGAATAAGTCCCCGTGCATTGAATTCTGCAACCCTCTCCTTCCTTCCTACACGATCAGGGTTCTGGGATAAAAATATAAATTGAAAGAAAATATAATGGACTCTGAATGAGCATTTTGCTTCCTCCTCTGTAACTGGGGAACTGTAATAATAATTCCTGTTTCACTGGAGGTTTGAGAGGATTCAAAGAAAGATACTCTGAGAATTCCTTTTTAAGTGTAAATCACTGCTTCATTTGTGTTAGCAATAGGCCTTAAGAGAGGTTCAGACCTGTGCTGCCCAGTAGAAATATAGTGTGAGCCACATATGTAATTTTAAACTTTCTAGTAGCTTTCTTTTAAAAAAAGTTAAAAGGTAAAATTAATTTTAATAATAGATAACCAAATATAGCAAAATATTGTTTTAACACATCATCGATACAAAAAATTATTAATTCAATATTTTACTTTTTTTCATACTAAGTCTTTGAAATCAGGGGTGTATTGTAAACTTAGGGTACATCTAAGGTACAACCCAGACCAGCCACATCTCAAATGCCCAGGAGCCACAGGTCCCAGGGGTGCCAGAATGGACCGCACGCATCGAGAGCTTGTAAGAATGATCTCTAGCTCCTTCCCCTTCTATTCAAAAAAACTTTTAAATTAAAGTTGTTGAATAGGTATTGAATATACATGATACAAAAGTTCAGCAGGTATGAAATTCTATACAGCGTAAAGTAAATCTCACTCCCTCCTTTGTCTTCCAGAAAATGAGTTTCTGTCCCCAGAGGCAGCCACAGTTAATAGATTCTCAGAGTCTCCTGCCTCCTTCTAGAAATATTCTAAACAAATAAAAGCATATATTTATGTACATATCCATACACACGTGTCTACAGTTACCTAAATATATACATATACATTTTTTTTACTCCCTTTTCTACACAAATGTGAGCATTCTATACACACCATCCAGACAGACCTTGAGTTTTTTCACTTAACACTAACCTTGCTACTTACTAGTTGTGTAACACTGGGCGAGTTATTAAATTTCTCTGTGCCTCCATTTCTGTGAAGTGGAGGGGACGATACCTAAATCCTCCAGAGGGTTACTGAGAGGATTAAGCAAGTGGAGAAGCACCTACAACTTAGAATAACACCCGGCACATTCGATAAATATTAGACTTTCTTTTTGGTAGCCACAGTAGTCCATTGCATGGCTCTTCTCTAAGTGATGGAAACAGCCCATCACTTTCATGGGGCTGTTTCATGGGCACTTAGTTTACTTTTCCTCCCAGTCTCTTGCTCTGACAAAGAACATCTCAGTGACTAGCCTTGTACATATGTCATCTTGTCCATGTGCAAATACACTAGAGGATCAATCCCAGAATTAGAATTTCTGGGTCTGAAGGTATGTGTGTGTTTAAGTTGGGTTTCATGGCCATATTATCTTCCCGGGAGATCCCACCAGTTTACAGTCCCACCGGTGGCGTGGGAGGGGTGCCTGTTTCTCACAGCCTCACTCTCACGGGACACGTCCACTTTGTTTTTCTTCTGCCAGTGTGATAGGTGGGAGACACTACATCATCGAGGTTTTCATTTGTCTTTCCCTTATGCTGAGGCTGGGCGTCTTTTCATACGTCTAGGGGTTACTTAAATTTCCTTTTTTGGGACCCTTTGCTCATTTTTCTGTTGGATTATTGCACTAAACCCTTTTTGACCCTGTCTACACCACAAACCTTCAGTCCCTCTCTCTGCAGACCACCTGGATGCCTTTTCCCGCGCACCCCTCCCTGGCAGTAATCTAGACTGCCTTTCTGGTGTTATCTTGAGCTATAATTTCAATCTCATATTGCTCAGTTTTCACACAAAATAGCATATGTCCTTGGTCAAATCGTACGTATTGCCAGGGCAGGAGTGGACTTCTTCATGTCCTGAGAATGCCGGCTCTCAGCCATGAATAAGGCAGGCGTCTGATGAATACTTCTCAAATTTAATTTTGTAATAGAAAATCAGTGGCCAATAGTTATAGAAAAAAGAACATCACTCTCCCAACATTTTATTTTTCAAATTATTCAAATTATTTAATTGATTCCATGATTAAAATCACAAAATGATTAGCCCTTATTTTATTTTAAAATTATTAAAACTATTGGGGTTTTATTAAATTATTAAAATTTCAGCACCTAAGAAGCAAAGACAGTTTCTCTCTCCCCAAAGAGAACTAAACAATTCGTTAAACACCTTTAAAGATTTTACCTATGATGATACAAACTTATATAACAAGTATAGGGGTGTGTGTGTGTGTGTGTGTGTGTGTGTAAACAGAAACACATATGGTTTGGGAAAGGTTGTTAGCAAAAATCAGATCCTACAGTTTGTTTTTCAATTTGTGATTCTCTTACTTCAAGCATTTATTCAACAAATATTTATTGAGCACTTACTATGTGCCAGGAGTCATGTTTTGTTTGCTTGGATGTGCATTTCTTTTTTGTTTTTGTTTTTTAGCAAGTGATTTCTGTGATCAAGGAAGTTTGGGAAACAGTGAGATGGTCACAGAATCCTGGGTTTAGAATAACCTTCCAGATTTCTTTTCCCTTGTCTCCAGAGTATCTGACAAATCCAAGTCAGTCTAGAATCTATCGTCGTTTAAAAGGCCTCCAGTGAAAGCGACTTCACTGCCATCTCTAGCACCTCTCCTAGAGTTTGCTCAGTTCCTTGTTCTTTGAAGGAAATGATCTCTGTAACAGATAATAAATGATGCACTAAAGTGCATCATCAGATCCACAGCATGGACCTGTGTCAAAGGAATAAAACATGTGACATATTAAATTTAGGAGATGTGTTAGGTTCAAAGAATCTAGTCCCAATAGTTGTTGAATCTCCTTGTGCAGACATGTGACTTTGCTGTAGAAGACATTCAGCTCCTCTGAGCCTTCATTTTCAAAGCCAGTAGTTCTAAAAGCTAATGTATAGAGGGGAAAAAAGTCAAGTATGATCAAGAATTACCCTTTCTGTTATCATAGTAGAGCAGGCAGGGACCAGACAAATCTCAGGACCAGGAAATGCCCACTTCATCTCTTCCTTGAAATAGTGCACATGATTGCCTGGGTAATTTAAATCCTTCTTTTTTCTCCCTCCCTCTTTTCTCTCCACACACATATAGTAGAATTCAGGGAGGTGAAATGGATCTAGAGGTGGCTGTACTTTAATAGTAACTACCTGTATGCTTTTTCTGAGGATTAAAAATATAATTCGTGTAAAGCAGCTAGTTCAGGGCTTGGCACATGGTAAACATCCAACAAATTTTAGCTCTCATCACTATTCCTACTATTACTTCTCTACTGAAAAAATGTTACTTCTTTTGAGAAATTCTTGAAGCCAGATTTCACATTTCATTCTGTCTTAGTCACCCAAGCCCACTTCTAGCAACAATGCAGACATGTAATTTTGTCTTCATCCCATGCGTAGTTTCATGGCGCAGTCACTGGCAAATAAGTGATCGATAAACACTTGTTAAATGAATTACAAAAATCTGTGGTTCAGAAGTGATAAGGGCAAAATAAAGGAGGAAGATTATCTGATAATAGCACTTGCCTAATACTGTCAAGATTTTTAAAAAATAAGTCTGATGTTTAATAAATGTCTAAATTGGCTTTAGCTTTTAAAAAGGTCATATACTCTTACATTTATTCTATATTTCTTACACTCCTACCCTGTGCCAGGCTCTGAGCTAGGCCCAGAGATCTGGTAATGACAGATAAGAGCCCTTGGAGACCTGTAGGGGAGAAAGCAATAAATAAAGACAGTCCAAGAGATTATTTCAGATTCCAATGCATCATACAGGAAGTAAACAGAGAGATGGGATAGAAAGTGACTGAAGAGGAAACCAACCTCTACAGGGATTCAGGAAGGGCCTCCCAGGGGGGTATATTTGAGCTGAGATCTGCAGTGATAACTTAGTGTCAAAATGTAGTACCAGTGTAAAAAATAAAGATGTTTAAAGGTGTGATATAGTCTGAAGATAACAGCTTCATTTACATTCTCCCCTTTAAAGAGAAATCATGGCAAAGCATTTAAAAGTCTGATCTAGAAAGAATGCAGACAAAGGGGACCCCCTATGAACTGCTGTTTGGGAGTAGAAGTTGATACAACCCTTTGGAAAACAATTGATGACATCTAGTTAAAGTTGAAGGTGTGGGGCTTCCCTGGTGGCGCAGTGGTTAAGAATCTGCCTGCCAATGCAGGGGACACGGGTTCAATCACTGGTCTGGGAAGATCCCACATGCCACGGAGCAGCTAAGCCCGTGCACCACAACTACTGAGCCTGCACTCTAGAGCCCGTGAGCCACAACTACTGAGCCTGTGCTCTGGAGCCCAGGAGCCACAACTACTGAGCCCGTGTGCCACAACTACTGAGCCTGTGCTCTAGAGCCCGCGAGCCACAGCTACTGAAGCCTGCACGCCTAGAGCCCATGGACTGCAACAAGAGAAGCCACCGCACCGCAATGAAGAGTAGCCCCGGCTCGCCGCAACTAGAGAAAGGCCACACACAGCAATGCAGCCAAAAATAAATAAATACAATAACAATAAATTTTTTTTAAAAAGGAAAAGATTTTTTAAAAAAAGGCTGAAAGTGTGAATTCCCTACCACCCAACAATTCAGTGTCTAGTTATGGTCTTTAGATAAACCCTTAAAAATATCACCTCTTGGGGCTTCCCTGGTGGTGCAGTGGTTAAGAATCCGCCTGCCAATGCAGGGGTCACGGGTTCAAGCCCTGTTCTGGGAAGATCCCACATGCTGCGGAGCAACTAAGCCCGTGCACCACAACTACTGAGCCTGCGAGCCACAACTACTGAGCCCATGTGCCACAACTACTGAAGCCCACGCGCCTAGAGCCCGTGGTCTGCAACAAGAGATGCCATCGCAATGAGAAGCCCGCGTACCACAATGAAGAGTAGCCCCTGCTCACCATAACTAGAGAAAGCCCGTGCGCAGCAATGAGGACCCAACACAGCCAAAAATAAAATTAATTAATTAATTAAAAATATATATCACCTCTTAGGGAAGTAAGGAAGTAAGTAATTGTAAAGTCAAACTATAAGACAAAAGGAATTAACTCCACAAATATTTACAGAAGACTTAATATGTGCCAGGTACTAGTCAAGGCTCTAAGAAAACCATGGTGAATGAAACCATCAAAACTGTGGCCTCATGGACATAATGGAGGAAGACACACCAGAAACAAATAAAAAGCCCCAGCACTTGCTGCATACTTAATGTATTTACCCAGTTTGTGATGCTGGTTTTACGTGAGAGAAAACTGAGCCTCAGAGAAACTGTCACTTGTCAGCTAGTAGATGGAGGACATACTAGCCCAACGCCTTAGTCCCTGGACTCCGCTTGAGTCCGTGTCTACCCTCCCCACTGGATCCCATGGGAAGACAGATATGAGTTTTCATTTAGCACGCTGCCCACTGCCTGGCTGAGAAAGAGTTGCATAGTTTTGGGGTGAGAGTAGGGAGATTGGAGAGCCATCCAGAACTGAAATCTGCAGAAAAGACTGGGAGAAGAAACAGATTTCAGAATTAGCTACTCAGATATGGGAGGAGAACCCATGGAGACAGGAAGAAAGAAGGCCCCTTTCTCCATGCTAAGCACTGCCTCGAGCACCTTACCTGCCTTCTCTCCTTTCATCCTTGAAGAAAATCCCACAGCTAGTCCTTGGCAGCTCTAGAGTTTGAACCTGGCTGTCTCCAGAATGTGCTTAACCACTGAAATAACAAAATCAGACAAAATTCTGACATGCCTTCCGTAAGGGGGCAGTAGGAAGAAAAGTGAAGGTGGGCAGAGGAAAATCAAAATCAGGTGTCCTCTGTTAATTTTTATCCTCCACTGATGAGGAAGTCCTGGTGTGGGAAGCAATAGCCCACAGGTTGGAAAAAGGAACACTGACATCATTGTGCCCAGGGGTCATGCCTCCTGCTTCTGGAAGAGAATGACCCTCATGGGGACACTGTGCTGAATTTGTCTTTTGCTACATTTTTTTTCTAACAGGAAAGTGTAAAAATACATAAAAGTAGAAAAAAAATAATATAATGAGTATCCCTGTACCCTTCACCCACAATAAATGACTGTTAACATTCCATATTAGCTTTAAGACATTTCTATTCTTTAAATTTTCAGATAGGTGATTTCCTTTTATTTCCATCTTTCTTTGTATTTACCTTGTTTCTCTTTCTGCTAAATTCCTAAGTTAAATGTTAACTTATTTATCCTCCATCTTTCTTTCCTAAAAAATTCATTCAAAGCTCTATATTTTCCTTCTATCACCGCAGGTGCCTCTCACATTTTTTTAAAAAGGCAATTCTGTTTATGTACATGCATGCATAATTATATAATTTTCATAAATACATAATTTTTTAATATCACAATCACCTAATTTTCTTCCTTTTTTTCCCTTGATTTCTGCCACCTTCTCCCCTCTTCTCCATAACACTCTTGCTTCTGAACACCCAGCCCCCATACACAACCAGTCTTCACACTGAATTTCCTATCATTTCATATTTTTATCCAGGTTCAAGTAATCCTGGGCAAGGATAGTTTAATCATCATTTGTTTTACCAAAATGGAGTAGTATTTTACACGTTAGTGCATTATATTCTTGTCACTCAACGATACTTAATGGAACTTCGTTTGCCACAGTTCTTACAGATTTATTCATTTTTGCTTATTGTCTGTACAGTCGTCCCTTGGTAACCTCAGGGGAATTGGTTCCAGGATTACCACCCACCATACCAAAATCCATGGATGTTCAAATGCCTTATATTAAATAGCGTAGTACGGTCAGCCCTCCGTATCTGTGGGTTCCACATCTGCGGATTCAAAGGGCCTACTGTATAATATTCCACAGTGTGAATGTGCCAGTATTTATTCCTTTTGTTTCCAGTTTTTTGCTACCATTAACAATGCTGCAATACACATCTTTCAGTATTAAAAAAAAAAAAAAAAATTCCAGGTGTCCTAGGAGTAGGAGGTTGCTACAGTGCCCCTGTGGCGGGTGAGCTGAGAGGCTCACTAGCGAGGGCTCTTCTCTGAGCTGCCTTCCAGCATCTGCACAATAAGGAGATCAGATCAGAAAAGGACCAGGGTCCCTCCCTGCTGATGGAATTTTTTACAGTCAAATCATTCATTCACTCATGCAGTCACCTCGCACAAACTAACTGAGTCTCTGGGATGTTCAGACACCGACTTAGGACCTGTGACTTGACCACAGAGAGGGCAGAGCTGCTGTGCTGGTGGGGAGAAGCAGATGATAAACACACAAGTAAATGATACCAACTCCGCATGTTGAGAAGGGCTGGGAGTTGCAGGATGCTGGAGATGGTCTCTCTGCACAGGTGGCATTTACAGAGATGTGACTTGGTCAGTAATCAAAATGAGTCTCGTAGTATTAAATTAGTGTATATTTTAATGTGTTCTTAGTTCTTTCCGATCGCTGAGTCTCCAGTGAGGACAGTCTTGCAATCAGTCTAGTTTCTAGACTTTCAGAGTCTGGTCCTGTAAATCGGAAGCAAAGCCTGAGAAATCCCCATTTTTGGAAAACTCAGCAGGTGATTCAATGCACGGTCAGGTTTGGGAATGACTTCATGATTGTCAGGAAGCAGAAAAGACTAGGGAGGAAGGAAAGTGGGGATTTGAATTGAAAAGGCTGGCTCAGAGAACTTTCTCTCTCCCCCAACCCCATCCAGAAAGTTATGCCTTTCAACATCTTTAACTGCAAAGAGAGAAATCCCACAGGGACCCCCACCCCCTTCCCCAGGAAACACCCTAGGACTATTTCTAGGGCTTGATTCATTTGATGTGCAGTTAGAGAAGTGAAAAACAGCGGTGGGGCTGCCGGAAACCCAGCAGAAAGAAAAATCTCGAATTGCAAATGTAAAACTCCCACCCTCTGACAAAGATTATGCTGATGGCACTGAAAGCCAAAAACAGAGGCAGAAATGACCTGATGCTGGAATATCCAAGAAGTGAAACGCCAGGGGGCAAGTCAGGATACCATCCCCCTACCCCATTATTATTCTGGAAATAATAATACCTACCTCAAAGAGTTGTCATGAGGATTGAAAATAAGACCGTTGTCGTGTCCAGCGTTGAGCAGCGCTGGGTGCTTCGTTGGGGCTGGTTCCTGGCAGCTCCCTTCCCCCAAGCAAATTCTTCCTCCGGTGATCCTAATGCATCCAAGAAATCCCTGTGGTTACTGTGGACATGATCTGGGGACTTAGCTAGTGGGCTGACCCAGGTGGCACATTGTAACTTTACTCCAACAATTTGGAAAAACGAACAGAGCCATTCTGACCTTTTTCATTTCTTTTGCTTCTGCATCCCTACCTCAAGCCTGCACGCTGGTTATGATCTACGATATTTATTAAAAACCGTGAGGATGCTCCAAACTGCACACGCTCAAACAGGCCAGGGCTTCTATCAACAGGTTCTTTTTGTTTTACCGCCTTCATTTCCCAACTTTGCGGATAATTGATGTGAATGCTATAAAGGAGCTTCCTTTTGTTAGTATGTCGCTGATTTTCTCCTATCGTTGGGCTTAATCTCACTCTTTCCGAAAATTTCACTTTAGTCCATTTTAGGATAGTCCCAAAGGAACCCTTAACAGCTGTTTCAAGGCAGTGTTGTGAAAACAACCCAAAATGGTCCCTGGTTTGCTCTGTTTACACAACTGTGAGGGGATGGGGAGCAAAATGTTTGAAAGTCATTTCATTTAAATGTTCTCTTTAAAACATGTATTAAAATATGAGTTCTTTTAATACATAGATACATGTTATTAAATATGTATTTTATTTATAAATACATATGCATTAAAAAAATTTTTTTGGTTGTGCTGGATCTTCGTTGCCGCACGCAGGCTCCTCTGTTGCGGCATGTGAACTATTAGTTGCGGCATGTGAACTATTAGTTGCGGCATGCCAACTCTTAGTTGCCACAAGCATGTGGGATCTAGTTCCCCGACCAGGGATCGAACCCCAGCCCCCTGCATTAGGAGCGTGGATTCTTAACCGCTGCGTCACCAGGGAAGTCCCTAAATATGTATTTTAAATATGTATTTATGTAATATGCAAATATTACAAATATGTAAATATGTACATAACACATGTGTATTAAATGGTACTATGTATTAGAGTATGTATATTAGTATGTATTAAAATGCATATGTAAATATGTATTTGAATACATAAAATATGTATACGTACATATATATGAACCAAGCACTTGCTTCAAGTGGTACCTTTGGATAATAGGGAATTTTTGTATGAGTGTCAGCACTGACATTCTTCCAGAGATCGATTTCTGTAGCCCCATCTGAAACACTTATTGGATATTTTTGCTGGTTATTGATTTTAAAAATTTGGAAAAGGGCAGTGAGAGGAGATACCACCTCTTGTCCAACCACTCCCAAATCAGGGCTCTAGCACTGAGCTTCCTTCTAGCCCTTTTCCCCCGCAATAACCATTTTAAACCTTTAGTCCAGCACCTCTGTTTACCGTTCCTCCTTGTATCCCATCTACCCATGGTCACAAGCTCTGCCCAAATCGCTATCTTAAAAAACTCAAAAATATTTTTGAGGG
Source organism: Pseudorca crassidens (assembly GCF_039906515.1). NCBI lineage: Eukaryota > Metazoa > Chordata > Mammalia > Artiodactyla > Delphinidae > Pseudorca > Pseudorca crassidens. The sequence goes on along the minus strand of NC_090310.1, from coordinate 79,417,094 downwards.
AAGGGACGTGAGGGGTGGAGAGAGGAATGGGTAACAATTCAGAAAAGCAGTTACAAAGTTAAGAACGTAACTTTTTCGCTGTATAATCCGTCATCTGCGCCCCACTCCACCCTCATAAGACCCTTCCCTCTACACTGCACCTTCCCCAGAGGCACTTCACACTTTGTACCTGGGATGAAAAGGGAGGGAATTTACAGCCCTCAGTGAAAATGTTCAGAGTCAAATTATATACTCTTATGGTAAAGAGAGGGGAGTGGGCAGTGGCGGGAGCATGGCTTTAACAATTCCTAGGCAGGCTTTCGTCCTGGCCATCTAGCTCGCGTCATGATAATACAATTTTGTATGTTAAACAACAGATGTCAAACAGAAGAAAGAGACGGGGTCTTTGCTTTTCTTCTCCTGTGGACCTTGCTCCCCCAAAGCAGCCATTTTTTCAGTTGCCATGACAGTGGTAATAGGAGTTTATCATTTTCCCATGCCTGCTGCATGCTAATGCCGAATCAATTCACGAATGTTATCTGGTTAAGGGAAGAAAGGGTCCAAACCACAATCTGTCATTGTGCTGCAGAGGGAGACATGACCAGTGCCTTTTTGCTCTCCCCACAATCCTCAGCTCCCGCTTTATGGGGAAATTTCTGTGAAGCAGTTTTGATCTGCTTGTCTATTAAGATACGTAGTCACAATCAGCCATAGAACTGATGCTGTACGTGCGAATTGACAAAGCAGGTTAACCATTGCTTCTTTTTTGAAAAGAAGTTGTAAAGGACAAATTTCATCTAGATAGTAACCATAAGTAATATCTATAAATCAAATATGTATATTAGATATATAACAATTCCACTCTTTCTTCCTGAATACTGATCCCACTTTCAAAGCATCAGACCTGTTTACACGCTGACTAGAAGATGAAAGCTCCTTTGAGACTTATCAAAAATGAGAAAATCATAATATTTTTATAAGAAGAGCACCTTCCTTCAGTGAACAAGGATGAGATGTAGAAATTAAGAAATACCACACTCGGAAGGACTTCTTAGAATGAAGGAAATTTCTTCTGAAAAATGGACATAAAGGAAAAATGAAAAAGTAGTTAAACCCAGATGATGGGTACACAGATGTTCCTTATATTATTCTTGGTACTTCTCTGTGTGTTTGAGATATTTTATAATTCCTAAAAACTTTATGAATCAAAGTCTTTCTGTTTGGCTTTTAATTAACAGTGTTTAAGTCATAGCCAAATGAGGAAAAAGGGGGAAAAAAGGAAGAATAAACAACGTAGCAGGGCAGAAACAGAACTAAAGCCCAAAGTGATTTACAGCGTACTTAACGTTTATTTCCCTCTTAATTTCTAACAGAAAGTGGTGGTGGTTGTCCGCTGATGTTTGCTTATTTTTTTCTTCCTAATCCCTTAAAAAAAAATTCTTGCATCAGTTGACCGCTAAAATGATCACTTCAATTGTTGATAGAGTTTATTCTCCGGAATTGAAAAACCAGTTGCTTTTATATGCATTGTCTGCCTTATTTTTTAGGCATCTGGCACATTTTATTCCTTTTTTGTTATTTTGAGTTGTTCTTTTATCATTATCTGCAGGAAGCAGCATTAGCATGCCCAAGATAAGACGAGGGATCCAGATGTGCATATCAAAGGATGAACAGCTACTTATTAAGAAAAACTTTTCTTTTTAAGCCCAGCTTCTGTTCAAAGGCATAATAAAGCCTATGGCGTTAGTGACAAACTGGTAATTCAATGCCTTGTCACCGCCATGCATTGGAATGGGGGAAAAAAAGGCAGGTCAAAGAAATTGGTAAGGTCCACACTTTAGAATTCTGAAAAGACAGAACTAGTAAAAGTTCATCTTCTCCAGCCGTATGCATTTATATCCTGCTGTGTTTATTCACTGTTTTCTGGGGGAAATGAATGAGCCACAAATGGGCTGGCTGGCTGTTATGATTAAGGATGAATTTTAAATCACCAGGTTATTTTTTAGAAAAGTGAAATATGTTTACATTGAAAGCATCTGATTCCAATGTCATCGACCGGCATGTGCTTTCTCTGCAATCAAAACACGCTTAGTAACACACGAGGCGTGCATTTAGGTGAAAGAGCCCAGCGCTGTAATAGTTCATAGAGTAAATCTGAAAATCCCTTCCACTGTTCCTCTGTTTCTCATGTTAGATCACTCCCTCCCCGCTCCGTGTGCATCTCTCTGTGTCCCTTGTGGAAATTTACATTCATATGCACATAGCTACACACATACATTCATAAAGGCACAGATCTACACACTATATTTAGTGGTGGTGTTTTTTTAAATGAATGCTGCCAAACCATACATGTGCTTCCTTGATCTCGGCAGTTTGATTTGCCAATCATTCCAAATTGGCACACGTAAGTCGACCTCATTCTTTTTCATTTATACATTAGTGGTCTGTGAGCTGACTGTACCGTGATGTCCATAACCGCTTCCCTTTTGGTGGCCATTTCCGTTTCTTCCAGTGTTTCCCAACTGCAAAAAGATGATGCAAAAAATATCTTCACACATATATTTTTGTGTGCTCGTCCCCTGTTCTTTTTGCCCATTACTCTTCTCTGTTGTCCAAAAAATATTTCTTTTAGTCGCTGGAGAAAGTTATGCATCTATAAACGTAAGTCTAAAGCAAATTAGAAATAAGTTAGTCTCTTACTTTCTCTTAGGATTAAGAGAAACTGCAGACTTCGGAGAACTGTAATATTTACATCAGTTTGGAGGGCATGTAATATCACTTTTGTTCTCGGGTTCTTAAGCCGATTTCTATAGTTGACTCAAAATAGACCTTGACTAAAGTCATTTTTGTACATAGATCTTTTTTAAAGTTAGCTGAGTCTTAAATTTGTCAGTGAGCTATCGCTAGAGTTTTAAAAATATATAACTATCCCTCTTGTTTGGTAAATAAAGAATGAGGTAAAGAAAATTTGCCCAGGGCATAGATCTGCTAAATTAATTTTATCACAAAAATGATAAGATAGTGGTCTAAATCCTATCAACATATACATAGGGATCTACATTGTGGCAGTATTTGTAACAGTAGAAAGAAGAGAAATAGCTCAATATCCATTGGCGGTTTCTTTAAAAAATTATAATACATGCAAAAAATAAAATAATACCAAAATGAATGAGAAGCCATCCCAACAGGAAGAGCATCTGCTGTACTGCTAATTGAAGGGTAAATTGTGAAGCTACATGTGCTATGTGATCTACTTGTGGATGAGATGATTGGAGTGGTGGACAGACAGATGGATGGACTCATTAATAAGAGTTATCTCCAAGGTATGGAAGGGGTGAGGAAAAGGAAGAGAGAGGTTAGGTGTTTACATTTTTTCATATTAAATTATTTACAGTGGGCATGTAAAGGTTTTCTTTTTTAAAAAAAATTTTTTTAAAAAATTTTTTTTAAAAAATCACTATTTCACTATTGCCAGTTGTCCCAAAGACTGGAGGACAGGCTGGTTCTAACATTTCACTGGTTGATTTTTTTTAAAGAATATTCATTAAAAAGTATAAAATTATTTTACATCCTTGTCATTTAACTTTTCATGGGTATATGTCCACATAGTTCAAAAGTCCAAAACTAGAAAATGGTTAAAAAAATGGTTCCCTCCCAGAACTAAGTTTCCCTCCCCAGGAGTAATCGCTGGTAACATTTTTATATGCATCTTCCTAGGTGTATTTTAAGCATATTCAAGGAAATACATATGTGTGTATATACACATATATAATAAGTTTATGTAAGTATGAGAAGAAGTATAAAAATATTCTTTTGTGGGAATTCCCTGGTGGTCCAGCAGTTAGGACTCCACGCTTTCACTGCCATGGTCCTGGGTTCAATCCCTGGCCACGGAACTAAGATCCCATAAGCTGCACAGCACAGCCCAAAAAAACAATTCTTTTCTTTTCCCACACGTGGTACCCTACTATTCAAACTGGTCTGTATTTTGTTTTTTGTTTTTTCACTTAACTATATATAAAGAGAATTATTTTTTAACAGCTAAATGAGTGACTAACCACAGAGCCAAAAGCATCCTTGGGTTTTATGCGACTGTTTCTAAGTCAAGAATTACTCGGCCAATGGTTGGCACACTGACTTGTATGAACATTCAGAGTACTCTTGGACTCCAGATGGCCGTGGTCAGAGAACTAACAGGGGACTAGTGGCTGTGGTTGGGGGACTTCTCGGGAGAAAAGACATCGAGATGCAATGTCAAGATCCCAGACTTTTCAACCAGTCAGTCCTGGGTTCACATCTAAGCCCTCCCACATACTTACCAGTTATATATATGACTTCACGCATGTTCACGTCACTAAGCCTCAGTATCCCTGTCTGTAAAATGGGGATAATGACAGTCACAACCTCCCAGGCTTGTAAATGAGAAAATGTACAATGTCTGCCCCCCCCGTTACAGACCCACTACGTAACTCTTCCCTAACTGCAATCACTACCATTAAACAGAGGGAGATTGAAAGAAGGCAGTTTGCTTTTTCCCAGGAAAGTAGTCCTGGACCAACATATTTTGAAAGTAGCCCCATTTTTCCTAGAGAGAGAGGGTTATATGGAGGGAGGGGCAATTCGTATTATCCAAAAGTTCCCCCACTTGCTTCTCGTACCGACCCCTCACACCACACATGAATACCCTGCTGGAGAGCTGGTTTAGGACCCTGCGTGAACTGTGTTCAGCCTGGTTAATTTCTGAGCAGGTAGGTAGCTTTTAAGCTGTAAGACGTTTTACGTTTGGAAATCAGTGTGCGGCACTATAGGACTATAGTCCTACAGGTGTGATACCACCTGTACAGGACATTCTGGGAATGGAAAGGGCTGTTGCAGCCTGGAGCTGGAAGTGGCCGTAGAGCAAAGCTAGAGGGTCAAGCAGTGCCACGTGCTACTCCCTTCTCTTCAGAGTGGTGAGCCCAGGCCCCTGGGTGAGATCTCATGATCCCAAGTTTCCCTCTGCCTCAGGGAAGCCCGGTCCTGACTACAAAGGTCCAAGGGATCTCCCTCCTCTAAGACTTTCTCTCTTGTGTTTGGTCAATGTTTGGGCAAGGACAGAGGACAGAAGGGTGTCCCCATATGGACTAACAGATGGGATTTCAATCGTCAGAACTCAGGAGAAATGAATCACAACTGGCAAAGTCTTACAGGTTCGTGGATTTTCTGGGGAGCCTGTTTGCCTCCATTAAATCCAAGTGTTCCATCCGGGATCGACTCAGGGACCCAGCTCCTTCGCAACGTGGCTCTGCCGTCTTCAGCCCACGGCCCCCAGGGTTCCCTGGGGGCAGTCCCCAGTCCACCGAGGCATCTGCAGCCTGTGCCTCTGCAGAGGGAGCGGGTCCTTTTTGGTTGGTTTACCACCTTTTCGTCCTCAAGCCCCATCTCCCTCCGCTAGTGTCTCTCTGCGGTCAGGCTCAGAGCCTTGTGGTCCATCACCCAGGACTCTGCCACAAGCAGCCAGTGGAGGGCTTAAGCAGAAGAGTGACATGATGTTTGAGAAAGAGTAGGGAGGAGGAGTTGGAGGAGGGCGTGTCAAGAATGGAAGGGGTTTGGGCACCACTGGAGTTAGTAGTCTAGGTCCGAGTCAGTGGTGCCAAGCCTAAGGAGATGGCCACAGTGTTTGATTCTAGGGGCCGAGCTCGGGATTACGGGAGGTACGTGTGGCACAGATAGCACTCAACAGAAGTGTCATGGCCGTTCAGTTCTGGTTCCCGTTTCCCCACCACGTGATAACTAGTAGGGTCTGAACTGTCCCTGCCTCTGTAGCCAGCTGTCCAGAAAGGATGCCCGCAGCCCTGGGGATGCATTTCTTCCCAATATTCACTCGCACACTGTCTGCCCCCAAGTCTCTGGGGCAGTGTGGGGCAGCTCAGAGAAGAGGGGCTGGGAGTGAGGATGCCTGCCAGGGCACTGTGCCAGCTCTGTGTCAACTGCTAGCTCTACTGGGTCTCAGTTTTCCCATCTGTAAAGTAATCAGGCTGGAGTCAAGTTCTTATACTTTGTAAACCTGTAGGGTGAATTTTTTACTTGAATAGGTTATACGTTGATATACTACAAATTCAAAAAGTACAAAAGGGTAGACAATAAAAAAATTAATTTTTCTTTCTCCATTCCCCACTCACCCACTTCCCCTCCCTGAAGCTAATTGGTTTATCATTTTCCTGTGTATCCTTCCAGAGCAATCCTTGCATACATAAGAAAATAAACATATATCACACCTTAAAAATGATGAATACATGACACCAGTTTGCATGTTACTTTTTTACTCACCTGCACATGACAGAGTGTATCCGTGTCAGTGTATTAAATGCTTCCCCTTTCCTTTTGATGAAGGTACCATAATTTCCTTGATCATTCTCCTATTGATAGACAAGCAATTTGGCAATGTTTGCCAAAATTAATCATGTATCTTTGTCTTGGGGGATTTAAAAAATATATTTATGTATTTAATTGGCTGCACCAGGTCTTAGTTGCGGCACACAGGATCTTCTTTGCAGCGTGTGGGATCTTTTAGTTGTGGCATGCAAGATCTAGTTCCCTGAGCAGGGATCGAACCCAGCCCCCCTGCACTTGGAGCCATGAAGTCCCTAATCATGTATCTTTGACTTTGATCTAGCTATTCCATTTCTAGCAATTAAGCCAGCAGGTAGTCTCACTGTTGTGAAAAATTCATTATGTACCAGTTTATAATCTGCAGTAATATTTATTATGTAATTAAAAACATGGTAAATTTTTTTTAACATTTCTAATGGAAAGAATCTATGAAAGATGAGAAGCCAAAGAGTGCTCTGTTTAAGAAAAGAGCTTCTGGGACTTCCCTGGTGGTCCAGTGGGTAAGGCTCCACGCTCCCAAGGCAGGGGGGCCGGGTTCCATCCCTGGCCGGTGAACTAGATCCCACATGCATCCTGCAACTAAGAGTCCACAATACCGCAACTAAGAAGTCCACGTGCCACAACTAAAAGATCCCACATGCTGCAGCGAAGACCCGGCACAGCCTAAATAAATAAATATATTTTTTAAAAGAAAAAAGCTTCCAAAATAATCCAGATTGGAAAAGCAGCTTTAACACTTCGTGGAGAAGCTACTTTCCCTCTCTGAGCCTCAGTTTGTTTATCTATAGAATGGGCGTAATAGTCATGCCCACCTTACAGGGTCCTAGTGGAGCATTCAGTAAATGGTAGCTGCCACGATGCTCACTGTTGTGATGATGATCATTATTATTACTTACTTTAATCTTTGTTTCGGGTAAAGTCTATCTGTTGGGTTCTCTGGGATGGCGCAGAGTCAGAAGCCTGAAATGAGGAAACCACTCTTCCACAACTTCCCTGGATATCAGAAATCCTCACCTTTTCCTCTGGGAATATGAGCATGGATGACATGTCACATAGTAACAGGCTCCGGGTTTATAAGCTGCAACATCTACCTCCCTGTTTCCTAAGCAGTCCAGTGACCTCCAGATTTCATTTAAGTTTTCTATTATTTTCCTCTGAAAGGGACAATGGAGCTCGTGTTTGAACAGCTTTGGTGAGAGCTCAGAGGAAAAATTGGTCATTATGGGGAGCACAAAAGATTTGCTCTCCATACATTAGTTTGTCAATTGCTTTCCTAATGCAAAGTTGGGTAGGGGAGTATAGACAGTGAGGGTGAAAAAAAGATTATTTTGAGTCCACAGCTGGATGTCAATATTTGACAGGGATAAATGGGATTTAATATCACGTCTTTGCAAAGATAAAGTCTGTGCAAGTAAGAAATCCTTAGTTGCCCGTTCTCCCTTTGCACTGGCTTTTAACCATCACTGTGTTGTGTTTGGTTATGTTTATTAGGTCACGGGAAGGCAGAATTGAGAGACAGTACGAGGAATTGGCTTTGTTGAGATGTCGGCTATTACTTCTGTCCCTTCAAAATAAAACATACACAATGAGACGAAAACCCTTGTGAGTTAAAGCTGGAAAGTGCTGTAAGAAGCCGCACTGTAAACGGGGCAGTTCTCTAATGGGCTCAGACACACAGTTTTTGGCTTTATCAACTTTTATATCAAAAAGAGCAAGGCATCAGAAGTTGTGGTTTTATTCTTAGATTTTATATTTCTGTTGAAAACAAAACAAAACGGGAAAGAAAGCTGCCAGATAGATGCCTTGACTCTCTTCTGGAGAATAATTGTTCAAATTAACCCACTTTGAATGGTGACTAACATTCTCTAATAATATAAGGGGGAAAATGATTGGTGCTTTTTCTTAAAAATTAATATTAATGCTATAAAAAATAAGCTGATTTTATGTTACTTCTAAGCAAATGCAGGTTGTAATGACAGCTCTGCATTAATTCTGAGGGTGTCCTTAAGAATGAATAAAGTGTTTGTTCTTTTGTTTTGGGGGTTGGTTGACGTTCCTGACAAAATTGTGGGTTAGTGTATGGTAGGACATTCTTTTTACATTCAACTTAGTGCTGGATAATAAAATTCAGTCCGTTGTGGAAAAAAAAAAAATTATTCACAGGCTTAATTAGTTTTCCCAAAGGACTCTTGTGAGTCCTTTTGACTCACAATGTAAATTTTCATGTTGAAACTGTTCTCTTGCTACTGTCCTCAAGGTATGCCTCCTACAAGGGGAATGATTGAGTTCCCAAGAAGCTGGACCGAGAACGATTTTCTGTTTATTGACTTCAGCTTTCCTTTGATTCTCTTTATAAAATCAGAGTTCTGTTTTCTTAAAGAAAATAAGATGATTTTCAATGATAGATTTCAATGAAATCTTTGAGAAACCCTGGCCTTTGAGGTCACACATACCCAGGTTAGACCCCCACTGCCACGAGCTGTATGACGTTGGCCATGCCCTGCAACCTATCTGAGCCCCAATTATTCATCCATTCAAGAGGGATAATGGTCAGAGGGCCAGTAGCCACTCCTGATCTTTACGTGGCGGGGGCTCGGGGCTGCAGTCTTGCTGCAGAGAGGATAAGTGGGTATTAGTGAATTTGTTTTGAAACTGTGTTTCCATAATAAACTCTCTATACTTCATTGTATTTGGAGTGGCTTGTGGGAAGGTAAAGTGGGAAAGGCCAATTGAAATGGGGGAGCATGTGGTGAAGTCCCCCTAAGCCGCCCTTGATGCCATTACTGATGTGGTGACAATTAGATGACCTGTACAGACCACCTGGCACATGATAACCTGTAGCCATCATTATTGATTACAATTTGATGATACATTACATATTACTGTATATACAAATTAAGAATACCAAGTGCAAATTTGTGTCACGGTGTGTATAGATTAATTGTTTTGAATAGATTAAAAATTCACACGTTGCCAAATCAAGAGGTACACAAGAAGCAGAAGGGAATGGATTCTCCCTCCCAACAGGTACCCACAGAAGCACCAATTCTCCCAATCTTTCGTTTGTGTTTCCAGAGAGAGGTGATGCGTATATGATCTGACAGGTGTATGCATTTTTTCTTCTCTTTAATATACAAATAGTAGCATATACTACAATTTCTGTACCTATAAACAATAGACCTTGAAGCTCATTTCTGATAAGAAATGAGCTTTATTCTTGTACAGATGACCATAATTTGTTTAACCATCTCCTGTTGAGGGATATTTGCATTGTTTCCAATCTTGTGCTGTTACAGATAATGCTACATCGAGGAACACTTTCCATGTAAGGGATTAGGTATTTGCATATGTGTAAGTATGTCTGTAGAGTCACTAGTTCAAAGGGCAAAAGAGTTTGTAAATTTGATTGATAGATATGAGAATGGCTGTTTCACCATATTCTTGCCCAGATAGTGTGTTATAAAACTTTCTGATCATTTGTCATCTGATGATCTCAGTATAGTTTATTTTGCATGCCTTTTTTTTTTTTTTTTTGGGCCGCGCAGTGCATCTTGCAGGATCTTAGTTCCCCGACCAGGGATTGAATCCGGGGCCCCAGCAGTGGAAGTGCTGAGTCCTAACCACTGGACCAACAGGGAATTCCCCACATCCCTCTTATTATAAGAAAGATTGACCACTTCTCATATGTCTAAAAGCCATTGAGATTTTCTTTTCTGTGGACAATTATCTATATATCCTTTGTCAATTTTTCTGTTGAACTCTTGTCTTTTTTCTGATTGATTTGTAGGGACTCTTTGTATTTTAGGGAAATTAGTTCTTTGTTTTATGAGTTGCAGTTTCTTTTCCCCAGTTTCTTGCCTTTTGACTTGGCTAATGGTAGTTTTTGCTAAGCAAATATTTTTGGTTAGGAGTTTCTGAATAATGTGTCTTAGTAAAAAAGACCTCCCCCCTCCAAGATTATGTTAAAATTCCCTGATAAGTTTCTTCTAGTGCTTTTATGATTTTGTTTTTACATATTTAGATTTCTGATTCATTTTGAATTTATCCTTGTGTATGATCCAAAGTACAGTTCCAACTTCACATTTTTTTCTAGATAGCCACCGTTTATTCTGCAATTCACCTTTCTCCCTACCGATTTGAAAGGCAGTCTCTATCAAATACTAAATTCCCACATGTTCTCAGACTTATTATACAGGAGTTTTGAGATTATCTTATAAAGTAATATGGCCAAGCAGGAGCATATGTATGTGTGTACTTTAACTCATTAACTTAAAATTGCAAAGGGAAACAGTGACTACTTGCCAAATCAGAATACGTCAGAATCGAAAGGCTTTTAGGGAATTCCCCGGCAGTCCAGTGTTTAGAGATCAGTTCTTTCACTGCTGGGCTAGGTTTGATCCCTGGTTGGGGAGCTAAGATCCCACAAGCCACCTGCCGTGGCCAAAAAAAAAAAAAGTCTTTTATATTCATTTTAGATGCGCGTATATGTATGTGTGTGAGCGCACGTGTGTGTGTATACACACACAGCGTTTCTGTGGCTGTGAGCTATGGTGGTCTCTCGTTTGTCTCACCAAGTCATTAGTTTAGGAATAGGTACGTGACACCACTTTGACCAAAAAGATGACGGAAATCTGCTGAGAAGGCTTCACCCTTGAAGAGGGATGAAAGGCAGGGACTTTTTTTTTTTTGCCCCTGGTTATCACTGTCTCCCTGTGACTTCTAGAACTCTGCAGCCATCTTGGGGCCATGAAGGAAGGCAACCCAAGAAAACAAGCCGAGGATGGGAGCATGGAAAGGAGAAGAAGAAGGAAAAAAACCTGACTCCCAAATTAACTAACTAAATCACCACCACTAGAGACATCCTAATACCAAACTCCTTGATAGATAGTTAATCAATGACCTTATTGTCCAAGCCCTGCTGAGTTGGGTTTTCCGTTATTTGCAGCTAAAACTGACCTAACATTCCAGCTTCCCCATAATACTGAAAAATCTAGAACTTTCTCTTCCCCTCTTTTGAGCTGAACTGACCTACCCTCTCTTTGAAGTCACTGAGTGTGGAACAGGTTGAGAAGGGAACTGTATTAAACTCAACAGTTCAAATAAAATTATAAAAACACAGGGTACCTTTGGTGTTCTTCAACTCAGGTATGTGTCAGCAACATGTGGCTTCAGAGAAAAAGCTATTTGTTTCCTTATAACAAACAATCCTTCCCTGCTCCTAGTGTATAATTTTATTATTTTTTTCTCATAGCTTTAAAGATGATTTATTTAGAAATTGGTTAGAAATCACTCCAAGTGTCTTGAAGCTATTTTGCAGACATAGGGAGTTACTCTAAAGAGTATTGAAAGTTAAAGCGAAAAGGATTCTTTGAGATTCTCTAGAGCAGTAGTTTCAACCTTGCTGTACATGGAAATCAATTGGGGAAGTTTTAAAAGAATACTAATGGCTGGGCCCTACCCCCAGAGATTCTGATTTTATTGTTCCAGGATGTTACCTAAGCACCAAGAATTTTTTTTAAGCCTCTCAAGTGTTTATCACTTTATTTTAATTTCATAATATTTTTCCTCAAACTTTTATTTAAAAAATTTTTTTAATTGCATGAATCGTAAAATGAGCTGTGTATCTTCACCTAGATTGACTCATGGTTGACATTTGGCCGCATTTGCTCTGAATAATTCACTTTTCAGATTCATTATAGTAAGTTTTATCCACTTTAATACATTTATAACAATAAAAATGAATCACCGAAAATAAATTAAAACTCTTGCCTTATGGTCTTTTCTCCTCCCCCAAATATTTATTTTTTACAAGTAATACATTGGCATCTTTCAAAATTTTTAAAGTATAAAAAGATGTACAGTGAAAGGTCTTCTTGCTTTTCTGTTCCCCTCCCTGGAAGAAACCAGCCTTCTCTTCTCTTGTATGTCATTCTGGAGATATTTTATGCTCTCTTATCTTCACTTTGGAGCGAAATTTGGCCAGATCTCCTGTATTTTCTAACACAAGTTTACCTATTATCATTGTTATCGTCCAGAAGTACCTATTTCTTTAAAAAAAAAAAATTTTTTTTTTTTTGAATGGAAGAATTCCTTGCTGGTGGTTAAAAATTAATCAACTGCAGAAGGTCTAATGAAAGGCCATACCGCCCCACCCTGCCCCCAGTCCCATTCCTCAGAGGAAACCACTTTTAACTCTTCCTGGTTGGAGTTTTTCTCATTCTTATTCCAAATTCCAAATATTAGATTTACACCACTGGTTGTGGAGTATCACCTGGAGAATTTCATCTCTTGACTTCCCGCAGAGAAGATTAAACCTCCTCTCCCTAGAGTCATTACCAACTCTTTCTCCCTTCCCCCTGTATAGATAAAGGTATATCAGCGTTTTTTTGTTTGTTCCTAAAGTAACCTTTTTGAAAGACAGATGAGAGAGAACTATTTCCTGGCCCTTTAGGAGCTGAGGGTGATTAGTATGTTAGTAGCCCTCTTTCAAATGTTTCTAATATGCCAGAATACTTTGAAAATGTTCTTCTTGTGCTTAAAAAATGTGGGTAAGTATATTGTTTGGTTGAGCTATAGTGATAACAAGCCAAATCTTAGCATATTCTTTATTTCTCTAGGACTTGAGAGATGACCCTCTTGGATCATCGCTGAGTGTGGATTTATATCGTGGACTTTTGTGTTCTTGTAAATACGTATCCCTACAGATCAAAGTCTTAAGAGTTGTTATTATAGTCTTAAACACTATCTTTATTTATTCATTCAACAAATACCAGGAAGAGCCGGGAGCTCATGATGCCAGGATAAGGAAGACTCAGCTGTTTAATGAGTACAGGGTTTTATTTTGGAGGAATGAAAATGTCCTGGAACTAGAGAGAGGTGGTGGTTGCACAACATTGTAAATAACTCGGGAGTGTTCACTTTAAAATGGTAAATTTTATGTCATGTACATTTCTCCTCAATTTAAAAAAATGGGGGGAGGGACAGTCCCATGGTAAGATAGGTTGGAAGAACATCTTATCGTGTAGCCCTTTTAGACCTGTACATTGTGTCTGTCATATCAAAGTATCTGAGAAATCTTGCAGCAAAGCTCCCCAACTTCCTCTAACCCAGGTTTGGAAGATAAGCTCATCCTAGAACTTCTTTCAATACCTTTTAACATTCTTTGGAAACCACTTTTAAGGAAATTTATTTATTGACCCGGAAAGACGTTCATGATGACTTAGTACACGAAGCAGTCACAAAATGGTTTGTGCCGTATGATCACTTTTTGGTGAACATATGTAAGTATATTTAGGCATAGAAAATACACTGATGTCATTTATACCAACAGAAGTTATCTGTTTTATATTCTCACAAGTAAATTTCTTTTTCTTCTTTTTGTTTATCTGTATTTTAAAATGTGTCTACAAGAGTATGTATTTTTTAAGTAAGGTTCTTTTTTTTTTTTTTAAAGAACTCTCCTTTTATAATTTACTTTTGCCCTCTCCTACCTGCAAAAATTCCTGATTTTCGCCCTTGCATCCTTACAGACTTTATAAATTGGACTCTGCATCCATTAACATGGCAGAGAGGGTGACATTTCGCAGTGTGAGCACCGCTGCAGACTCTGGTCCTTTAGAGAAGCATGGATCTGCCTGTGCCATAGTTTTCCATTCTGTTAAGTGGATTCAGCTCTCGAGTTGTAGCTAACAATTAATTAACAATTGCATAATCCAGATAAAACCAAGGGCTCCATTCAGCCCAGTCAGTGCACAAAGACACATTTAAAAAAGCACAATGAGGCAACAAAAATTAACTTACAAAGAATTCTTTTTTTTTCTATCTAAAAACAATTAAAAAGGGATCCATTTAAAGCCAGTAGCACTCATATTCCCTGTGTTGGTTTCCTGCTGTTGCTGTAACAAATTATCACAAACTTAGTGGGTTGAAACAACAGAAGTCTACTCTCTTATGGTTCTAGAGACCAGAAGTCCAAAATTAGTCTCACTGGACTGTCAAAATGTAGCAGGGCTGGTTCTGTCATGGAAAGTGGGGTCTGGCTGCTCGCCTCTCTAAAGCCAATAAAGTTGGCTGGAAAGGTTTGTGGAAAGTTTGCTTTATTTTGGATGTTAGCAACCGGGGGCAGGGGCGGGGAGGACGGATGCCTGTCCAAAGGCTGACTCTCACACACACACACACACACACACACACACACACACACACACAATCAGGGGGCAAGAGCTTTTATAGATGGAGGGAGGGGGCTACATGCAGAAACAGCACAGTCAGCTCTGACAGTCATCTTGAAATTGGTCATCAGTGGTCTGACCAGCATCATCTTGATTGTTTTAGGGACAGTTAATCTTCAGTTCCATGGTTGGTTTGTTCCCATTTCTTTGAGGCCAATTCTCAGAATTGTGGCAACTTATGTCATGGCTACAGTCTGGTCATCGTGTAGTTAACTTCTTCCACCTGGCAGGGGGTTTCAGTATCTATAAGACAGCTCACAGGATATGGCTCAGAATATGATCTCTAGCCCTTGAGAAGGAACTAGAGGTCCTTGACTCTGCTTAATGACTCAACTATTGTTATTTAGTCTTGTTGGACTGCTTTTCTTTGCTTCTGCATTTTCTTACTTCTCTGATTAAACTTATTCTTTGGCTAAAGTTTTTCCACAGACGAAAGACATAGGGGGTAAGGACCGTAGGGTCCTGCTATGTTTCAGTTCCTTCTAGGGGTTCTAGTAGGAAACAGTTTTCCTTTTGCCTCATCTAGTTTCTGAGGCGCCTGCATCCCTGGGCTCCTGGAGCCTTCCTCACATCACCCAACCTCTTGCGTCTGTTGTTACCTCTGTCACCTCCTCCTTTGACTCGCTGCCTCCCTCTTATAAGGACCCTTGTGATTGTAATCAGTCCACCTGGATAATCCAGGATCATCTTTGATTTTCTAAAGATTCTTAATTTAAGCATCTCTGCAAAGTCCCTTTTGCCATGTAAGGTAATATACCCACAGGTCTCAGGGATTAAGATGTGGACATCTTTGGGGGGTGGTATTATTCAGCCTACCACAGTCCCTATCCTCTCCCGTTGCGGAGCACAGGCTCCGGACGCGCAGGCTCAGCGGCCATGGCTCATGGGCCCAGCCGCTCCGCGGCATGTGGGATCCTCCTGGACCGGGGCACGAACCCGCGTCCCCTGCATCGGCAGGCGGACTCCCAACCACTGCACCACCAGGGAAGTCCCCTATCATTTCCTTGGAGCCTTCTGCTCTACCAAAGCCTGTAAATATCTTCCCCACATGCTGCTCTTCTTTCTTCCCAAAGGATCCGCTGAGACTTCTGCTCTTCCCCACCTGTCTTGCCTGGAGCTCTGTTTCTAGCAGAGGACCTGGCAGATTCAGGCCCGTCCTTCCACCCCGATCCTCCCTCTGCCTCGTGCACACAGCCCACTGCGGGGTATGGTTGTCTTCTTGATCCAGCAGCTTTTCTTATAGAAAATTCTGATTACAATAGTAATTCAGGGCTTCCCTGGTGGCGCAGTGGTTGAGAGTCCGCCTGCCGATTCAAGGGACACGGGTTCGTGCCCCGGTCCGGGAAGATCCCACATGCCGCAGAGCGGCTGGGCCCGTGAGCCATGGCCGCTGAGCCTGCGCGTCCGGAGCCTGTGCTCCACAATGGGAGAGGCCACAACAGTGAGAGGCCCGCACACCGCAAAAAAAAAAAAAAAAAAAAAGTAATTCAGTTGGCTGGTGCTAAGTCATTCATTACGTTCTCCATCTGTGATGCTGAGCCCTTTATTATGTATTGGTTATATTATTGATTAAGAATCCAAACGCGGAAGTACATGGATTACTTATTAGTCATTGTGATGATACTGACGTCCTAAGTTTCCATCCTGTGGTAGTATAAATAGTGGTTGAGTACCGAAACTACACTCTCTGGGTTCAGATTCCACCTCCCCCACTTCCCAGCTGTGTGAGCTCCGTTATCCTCTCAATGCCTCAGTTTCCTCACCTGCTAAAAGGCAATCCAAAAAATATCTGCTTGTGTTGAAGAATAAATAAAAGAGAGTATGTACTGTGTCTGGCACATAGGAGGCCCACAGCATATTTTAATTCCCTTCTCCTTAGAGATCAAATGTGACATATCAGGCCGAACTTTCCCCTTACAGTACTGTCAGCTGGTCCCCAACTGTGAGATGATAGTATTACTTCCATTTTCACAGATGGAAAGGCCCATGATGATTTACCCAAAATAGTAAGCAGTGAGTGAAGAACTAGGGCAAAAATTAAAGGTGTGTACATACATATATATGCATGTATGTATATATGTGTGTACGTCTAAGGTTGGGGAAAAATAGACCTCAGAAAAGTATATGACAAAAAAAAAAAAAGAGAAAGAAATGACAAACACTGTTAAAAGTGATGTATAGTCACCATTTTTTAAAAAATTAAGTACAGGGAGCTCCCTGCTGGCCTAGTGGTTAGGATTCTAGGCTTTCACTGCCATGGCCTGGGTTCAATCCCTGGTCGGGGAGCAGAGATCCTGCGAGCCGTGCGGCATGGCCAAAAAAAAAAAAAAAAAATTTAGTACCAAAAGGTACCCGCCCCCAAATGAAAAGCTTGCATCTAACGATAGCCACTATTAGCATTTCGGCAGCCTCCAACTATATATTTCTCTGAGCATACGTGAGCCATTTTGATGGGTGTATTTTGTGTACACATTCTGCTCTGCCATCTGTATCTATAAATTTCAGCCGTGTGCCATGAGCATTTTTTATGAATCTCTTTTATCTTTATTTTTTTTCGTTTACAGACTAATAGCTGTCCTTTTTCAGCTTTCTATTTTGAAGTAATTATAGATCACAAGAAGTGTAAACATAGTCCAGAAGCGTCGCTGGTACCTACCCCTCAGCTCCCCGCAATAGCGCCCTCATAACTACAGCACATTATCAAACCCAGGATCGTGCCAAGTTGATTGGCACAATCAGTTCAGAAGATGACAGACCTTACTCAGATGTCACCGCTTTTTACATGCACTTGTTTTTGTTTTTTAATTTGTCTCTAGGTGTAGATCTATGACATTTTATCTCGACTTGCCCTTTTAAAAAATGCAATCAATACAGAAGCATGAAGTGCAGAATATTCAACCCTACTGTGATGTTTGGGATATTTTCCCCAGGTTATTCTCAGTGTATACGCTGTTTTGTTGGGGGTTTTTTGTTTTTCTTTAAACAACAACAAAAAGGATCTTCTGAGCTATATATTTTTTTTAATTTGCATTTTTAAAAAATCATGGACATCTTTCCATGTCAGAACAAACTCAGATCTGCTGCAGTGTGAATGTTTTTAGGTTAAAACATCTGCACAGTGGTTGTGGATTTCCCATGGAAGTAGTAACCCAGTTTATGCCCAGGCTCTAAATCTCTTTGGAAAACACGATAGGCCCCACCTGTCAGAATTTCAGAACCTGAGCCTTGGCACTTCCCAAGCTGAGTCCATCCCTTCCCTGGCACGGAGGAGAGGAACTGCTACCCCTTAGAGCCGGCAGGCCCCCCGGGTACACCTTCCAGTCGTCCTGGCTGTGTGTGCCGCTCCCACACCTGCTCAGACCTGAATTACTATTACCATTTACTAAACATTTTAGTGAGACCTCCACCTTAACAACTCCCAGCAAAATCATTCTGGGGACCCACCCTTCCCCCACACCAGGGCAGCTCATTCCAGGATGGTTGTGAACGGTTCCATTTCTGCTTTTATGCATTTGGCATAAACATTTCTGGCAGCTCATAAACACCTTGGCCATTTTACCAGCGTCAGGAAAGATGTTTATGACCCAAATATGAAAACTTGGTGAGAATTAACACTTCGGCAAACGGGCTGTGTTATTCCCGGCAAGAAATATCTCCTAAAGAAGACCCAAAGCAGGCAGGGCCCGGGTGTGAAAATACATGTGTTGGCGACACACCTATGCTTAAAATTCGAAAGATCGGCTATGATTCAGACTCTTTACTGCTGTTCAGTAACGGGGCAACTGTGTGGTTTCTAATTGTTATCAGCTTCCTGTTTGGGTGTTTTTATAGCATTATTATGTTGCCAAGTGAATGAGGCAAAATAAAATAGGAAAAGAGATGTTGGACCAGGAGGTTAATAAAAATCCATTTTGTCACTCGACAGCCTCCCCCGGAGCGGCTTCCTTTTCCAAGGCCCTGTGAGGCTCTTTGTATTGACAGATGCCATTTGCCCATTTACGACGTGATAATAAAAACCTTCAGCCTTATTCAGTGTTATGCTTTTCCTCCCCTGACGGGAGGGCACCAAATGGCTCGGAATCAGCAGGCATTTTTTCATTAAAGATGATAACATTACATGAACCACATTCAAAAGACGTTTCAGAAAAGTAGCAGAGTTTGGTCAGGGAAAGAAAGATCTGTGGGAACAGGCTAACACTCGGAGGGACTCAGAAATAGTTGTATTTGTAAAATGACCCGGATTTTACACAAGTAAAGACTGTCTAACAAGCATAGGTGAATGCTGAACTACAAAATACAAAATCATGTGTTGCTGTTCTTAAACGTGAGGCTCTGCACCTTTTTGCAGTCGTGTTACGTGTACGAAGTAAGACATTTAAGCGTCGTTGCCTAAACTAATATCAACTTGTAATCCATTTTCTACTATCTTATGCAAAAACTTTTTCTTTCCTTTTCTATCATTAATTCGTACCTGGTACTTGGCACGGAAGGTCATTGAAAATGCGGTTCAAAGGTTTCGTGGTTTTTTATGCCACAAATTTACATTTCATACATTTTCATTGATCTCAATCATTTTCAAACGAAAACATTTTTTAGCCATCAGAGCTATATAGAGCTTTTTTCTCAATACGTATTATCATTGGTGCTTCTCAGTCACTGATTCAAACCATAAATTAATTAAACCCGCTAGTTTCAAACTAGGCCATATGAGACAGTTGGGACTCAAATTGTTCTAACCTATATATGTCATAAACCA
Source organism: Pseudorca crassidens (assembly GCF_039906515.1). Classification (NCBI taxonomy): domain Eukaryota; kingdom Metazoa; phylum Chordata; class Mammalia; order Artiodactyla; family Delphinidae; genus Pseudorca; species Pseudorca crassidens. Next base: position 79,397,759 of record NC_090310.1, on the reverse strand, counting down.
TAAATGAGAGTTGTTGGTAGATGACAGATGTCTTTTAAAGAACATGGGCAGGTTTCTCCAGTGTGTTTTAACATTAACCTGCTAGAGGCTAGGCACATATTTTTATAGACCACCAACTCTTGTGTATCTGTCCTGAAATGTCCCATCTACAAGCAAACCTGTATGTTAAATATGGGACATGTCCTTGGTTGAAAAGCACAAATGTGATGGCTCATATTCTCCATATTCTGTCATTTGTGGGGTTTTTTCCTTAACCATAAATATGGGTCAGTAATTTGGATCAACCCCAGCCTTTTTAAAAAATATGTTGGTTTCTATTATTTGGAATAATAATAACGGCTCAAATTACCGAGCATGTGCTGCGTGCCAAGCCTGGTTCTAAACCCTATCGGAGCATTGACTCATTTTGTCCTCACCGCACACCAATAAGTATTCTGAATATCCTTGTTCTACAGATGGGGAAATTGAGAAGCTAAGCAGTCAGGTGGCTGAGAAATAATTAACGATGGTCCTATTTTTTTTTTAACTTTTTTTTTCATCTTTATTGGAGTATAATTGCTTTACAGTGTTGTGTTAGTTTCTGCTGTACGATGGTCCTATTAATGGAAAGGTTGTTTCCAGTTTTTTCTATCACAGTGCAGTGGTGAAGGTCCTCGTACACCTATTTTTACACACCCCTGTCATGATTTTTGTAGGCTTACGTGCTAGGTATAGAGTTGCTGCATCTATGGCCAGGCGCCTTTTCCATATTGAAAAGTGTTACTGCCAAATTATTTAGGCTTAGTATTTATTCTTCCTGTGTGCGGCAGGCTGTTTTTAGCTAAAGTCGTCATTTCTTTAGATAGATGATGTTAGATGATGGATGGATGGATGGATGATGGTCAGATAGACATAACCCATTTTCTAAGAGGTTTGAATGAATAACATTTTATGCTGCTATCACCCCCTGCCCAGTCACCAAATGTAGAGTATGGCCTAAAGGATAGGGAGAGTTGTCCCAAAATTATGGGGAAGCTATTTGTAGAGTACAGATCTCTTTCTCATTTCATCTCCACGCTGTTAGCAAGTTCCAGAAACCGGAAAAATTCAGTTGCTCTCATAAATTCATTCTGAGAGGCAACACACATGCCAAACGGTGCATCTCGGCAGTGGCCCACACTACAGCAAGGAGAGCCTCCCTAAATTTCAAGCAGGAGTTGTTCCCCAGAAAAACACTTGGTCATCAGCATTCCTCCCCCACCCACCCCGTTCTCAGTGAACACAGAGCAGAGGCAAACTGCTTTTACTTCAAAAAAGTAGATCGATCTGAAATACAACGAGGCCTTCAAAATTCACAGTTCAATGCTCATAAAATCTGATACTGAGCAAGGCGGCTTAGAGCGTCTGCACACCTTCATCCTCAATGAGACAGAAACTCACTCTAGCAATTCCCCATGACTTGTCATCTGTGAGCTGGAAGATCAAAGGCTCGACTCCAGGACGGGAAATGGGGAGAATTAGTGTCCCACTAGGAGCCTCTCGCCGCCACCACGGTAAGCCTGGTGGCTCTTCTTAGGATCATGAGCTATTTGACTCTTAATTTGGGGTTTCATTAAGGGCACATCCACACTTGAATGAAGGGAATGGAAGGTTGCTGTTTCTTTTGAAGTCCAGCTGCTGTTAGAGAGAATTGTGATTCAGAACTATTCAGATTTGCAAAGCCCGTGGCTCGGTGCCTGGCACACAGCAAACACGTGGTAACTTTGGCCATTGTTTTTAATATTAACGTGACTCGATGGCAAAATTATCTGCAAGGTTCAAATAAAGTGATCTTATCTTACTTTGATAAAGCGCTTCGGAAATTTCTAGAATGGAATGTGGCCTATACAGGATCTCGACAAACTTTTGCTGTATGAAGTGGCGCTGGTTCACTACACCCGCACCCTACCCCGCTGTGAGAAGGTGACTAAGGCTCAGGGAGCTGACATCTCTTGCCTGAGCTGGGATTTGAACCCAGGTCTTTAGAAGCTTGCCCTTGCCTTCACTCTCTTCTTCACACCTAAATCTGCAGGGCTGAGCAATTGAATTAGCTGAGGTTCCTGTACCCTTTCTAGTGCAGCCAGTGAGTAGAAGAGATTGTTCTGCACATGTCGATGATAGCCAAGCTTATCCTGTGGAAACCCACAGGCTTTGGAGCCCCATATACTTGGGCCCCATCTCCAACCCTGACACTGCAGCTGTGTGATCCTGGGCAAATCACTTTACCTCACTGAGCCTCAGTGGCCTCATAGGCAAAATGGAGATCATGGTACACAAATTTCGGGATCCTTGGAGGATTAAATAAAATAATATCTGTAAGGAACCTACATCCTATTGGATGTGGAGACACAGCTCTCTCTAAGTGACCAGGCTTCCCAAAGATGTGCACATCCTAAGCCCCAGAACCTGTGACTATGTTATGTTTGTTTCCCGGCAAAGGGGAATTAAGGTAGCAGAAGGAATTAGGTTTACTACTTAGCTGACCTTGGGATGGAGAGATGATGCTGGATTAATCCAGTGGGCCCAATGTCACCACAAGAGTTTGTTCGTTTGTTTGGTATATACCAGGGGTCAGCAATTTTTTCTGTAAAGGGTCAGATAGTAAATATTTTAAACTTTGTGAGTCAAGAGGCAATGTCCTCAACTCCTCAAGCAACCATTCTTGCCAATAGCCTGAAGTCTTATTTTACACTTTACATTTTGAAATGTAAAAACCATTCTCAGCTCACCGGCTGAACTAAAACCAACAGGGGGCCTGATTTGGCCACTGGGCTCCGGTTCACTGACACATGGTATCTGTGCATGTATATATTTTATTTCCAAAAAAGGCTAATGCTGTATATATAGATAGATTTTTATCTGGTTTTAATTTTTTTTAAATAAATTTATTTATTTATTTTTGGCTGCATTGGGTCTTCGCTGCTGCACGCAGGCTTTCTCTAGTTGCGGCGAGCAGGGGTCGCTCTTCGTTGCGGTGCGCGGGCTCGTCATCACGGTGGCTTCTCTCGTTGCGGAGCATGGGCTCTAGGTGCGTGGGCTCAGTAGTTGTGGCTTCAGTACTGGGTTTATTTGAACATGAGGTACTAGTCTAGCACCTGTGGGAGACTGGACAAGATGCTGAGCAAGTTGTGAATCTGTGCCTTGGTTTTCCCATTTAGGAAATGGGAGATGATCATGCCTCTCCTACCTGACTCATGAGGATTAAATGAAATAATTAGTTTGACACTCAACTAAGGAAAAAAAAGTCACATTTCTAGCACAGGAAGTACAGGTCCCTTAGCAGCAGACAGATTTTGTAATTTAAAATGTTTCTGGGTAATTTCCAGTGGTTAGGACTCTGTGCTTTCAGTGCCAAGGGCCTGGGTTTAGTCCCTGGTCAGGCAACTAAGATCCTGCAAGCCACTCAGTGTGGTCAAAAAAAAAAAAAGTTTCCATTTAGAAATGTAATATACTGCATGGTGGGTCTGTTTGCAGGGGATCTGGGACAGCTTGTTGTCATGAAACACGTTGATATTTCTGTAGCAAAAAAAAAAGTATATGAATGTTCACACAAATAGTCTTGCATCAATTCAGGTCAAGTTTTGCCACCAAATGAGTTAATATCAGGTGAGCTTTAGCTACCAAATGAGTTTTTAAAAGTTCAATTTTCTGAGCTTTTTGCCTTTAAGTAACGCTCTTCTAAGTATATTACACAGGGTGTCTCCTTCAGTATGCGCGATAAGCTTATGAGACAGATACTGTTACTGTGCCCATTTTACAGATAGGGAAACTGAAGCCCAGAGAAGGCGAGCAACTTGCCCAGGGCCACACAGCTGGTAAATGGCAGAGCTGGGATCCAAATACAGGAAGCCTAGACCACAGCAGTTCTTATCCTGTGCCTTAAGGATAGATTTTATGGAGTTTGTGAGCCTGGTTGGGGCCGGGCCGGGGGGGGGGGGGGGGGCGGGGGGGAGGAATTATATTTATTTTCACTGCCTTCTAACTAAAATTTAGCATTCCTTCGATTATGAATGTAGACAGCAAGCCACAGCAGCATGAACAATGCCCATGAGTGCTGCCAATAGGAATCACAGATATTGCTTATTGCAGGGGCAGCAGACACCTCAAGATAGCAGTTATGCTCATCACTACTTTGAAGTTACAGGAGTTCTTAGAATCACCACTAGATATTGTCAGTAAATGAACTAATAAAGAAGCACATATGTTACTATGTCACAAAGTTTTTAAAAATATTTTGATAGTTGTATTTCAATATAATTGTTTTCCCTTGTGTTTTTATCAGTATTTATGCATTTAAAAAGCGTGACGTTGGGAAGGGCTCCAGGGGCTTCACCAGACTTTCAGAGGAGTCCAGAACCCAGAAAAGGCTGAGAATGCTTGGCCTAAAGCTATGCTTTAACCACTACACCCTGCAGAGTTAACGCGAATTTGCATTGAAAAAAATGAGGAGCAGGGAGGAGAGACCAAAGGTGCTATCGATCATGTCCGGGTGGTGGGATAAAGGCTGACTTCCTTTGTGTTATGCCCGTTTGTGCTTCTGAAGTCATACAGTGAGCATGTTTGACTTCACCATTCAGGAGGGAACTCAGATATTTAAAGAAACAGAGCATTTTCTTTCGGCCCATAAGACATCCCTACCAGATACCAGTTAGTACTGCTCAGACCCTGATAAAGTAAACTCTAAATTAAAACTGTTGTTGAGATCAGACTTTAAGGGATTTCATGAGAGTAGGTTGATCACATTTCTCCAACTTTAACTTTGAAAGAACAAAAGGTCCATTCCTGCTTCCCAGACAGACAGCCAGTGATTGGGAGAGTCCAAAGCCCGGGTGCCTTGGGATGCACCCACACCATAAGAGAAGGTCCTATTTTTGCCCTGACTCGACTCTAGCACTTCACAGAAGCAACTATTGCTGAAGCAAAGATCGCTAATGATAACGTCTTCCTCTTGCCGCTGCCCTGTGAGTTAGCAGGGTGAACCTAGGGTCTCTGGTGCCTTTCAATCTTCATCTCTTGCTTCTGAATCTCAACCGTCGTTCAGTTCAGCGTTGGCAGTTATTGTGGTCGTGGCTGGATCAGACAGGAGGGAGAACGGGCGGGAGCCACCTGCCCAGGTGGTGGGTCCTCAGAACAGGGTGGGGAGAGAAGAGAGCACTGGAGGAAAGGCAGAGAAGCCGAGACAGACTGTGTCCCTGTGCAGGTTAGTGATCCATCCTACTCAGCTTCAAGGGGGACTTGAACCTGGAATTTCTGAATCCTATCTGGCTCTCGGAGAATAAAATCGAAGCATCATGGTGGGGTTTACGGGCTCAGCATCACCAGTGGAAGGACCATGACCAAAACCCACAGCCCACATCTGCTGCCCACACACAGCCTCTACCAGATAACCCTCACCTGCCCACCAGTTTCCAACCCCATCCTCTTCACTCCTAAAGCAACTTGAAAACACTTGTTTATAGCATTCACACTGCAACTCAGTTACCTGCCTCAGTCCCTCTCTGTCCGGCTTCCCCACCAAGCTGTCTACTCCTTGAGGGCACAGGCTGTATTTGGGGGGAGTTTATTACCATGGATAGGAGCATGGATTGGAATTCTGCCTCAGCCACTTCCTGGTTGTGTGATCTTGGGGAAGTCACTTCTCTCTAAGCCTTTGCATTTTCATCTGTAAAATGGGTAATCAGTGATTCAACTAAAAAGTATTAAGGGCTAACTCTGTGCTAGGAACTCTTCTAGTTGCTGGAGATTTAGAACGTGACAAAAACCACTGCCCAGCTGAAGCATGCGTTCTAGCTGGAATAGGTGTGAGAGGAGGTGGCAGGCATAAACAAGCAAATAAATTCAATAACAACAGTAGGCACCTCATGTGGGTTATTAAGAGGATTACTTGAAATGAGGCCTTTAAAGTGCTCAGCTAAGGCCTGGCGCATGATAAATGCCAACAGATGACAGTGCTGATTATTTTCTCCAGGAAAAGCATTCCTGACCCCACTAAAACGGGCACTCCCACCCTGCCCACCCCAGGCCTGGCTGCTAGCCCTTTGTCTTGACTCTGACAGCACATCTGCACAGCTTGATCATGGCATTTACTACATTATACAATCATATTCTCTTAGCTGCATATGGTTCCACATTGACCTCACCTACTTGAAACACGTACAGTGGATTTTTACTTGTATTTATGTCTTCAGCATCTCACATGGCACCTGGCCCACAGTTGGGACCAAATAAATGCTTGTTAGATCAATCAGAGATCAAACCTAAAGAAAACCCCAAGGCCTCAAATGGCATTAAAAAAAAAACTTGTCTCAGGACTTCCCTGGAGGTCCAGTGGTCAAGACTCCACGCTTCCACTGCAGGGGGTGTGGGTTCCACCCCTGGTGGTGGAACTAACATCCCACACGTCCCGTGGTGCAGCTACAAAAAAATTTAAATTTAAATTTTAAAAAAACTTTTCTCAGACTTGCTCTGAAAAAGTCCTGGTAGTAACCAACCTCCAGATGGCCTCTGGTGGTCCTTACCTCCTCATCTATGTTCTTGTGTCACCAATAGAAGATTGAGGAAATGACAATGTGTACATTCCCAGGTAAGGTCATAGGAGACATTGTAGCTTCTGCGTTGCTCTCTCTTGGATCACCTGGTCTGGGGGAAGCCAGCTGCCGTGCTGTGAGGACACATGAGAACTCTGTGGAGATGCCCACATGACGAGGAACTGAGGCCTCCCGCCAATACCCAGAACCCACTTGCCTGTCATGTGAGTGCACCATCTTGGAAATAGGTTTGTCAGCCCCAGTCAAACCTTCTTTGGACCCCAACCCTGGCCAACAATTTGTCTGCAACTTCACCCAGCTCAGCCACTCCTGAATTCATAGGAGACCCACAACATTTTTAAAAGAAACGTATTGGCATAAACAAGCAGCTCTGGACTGAAATGAGCAGAGACAGTACAAAAGGAAAAGAGGCCTTTGAACCCTCAGACTTCTGCAGGCAGGAAGCAGGCTGCAAAACTACTCAGGTGCAAACAGGATCTGCATTTCTTGCGAAAAGAAGAATGACTCGGAGAATAGATCCCTGAGTCCACAGGGTAGAACCAAGACATGTAATCACTGCCTCCAGGTCACAGAGCTAATAACGGTAGAGCCAGACTTCAAGCTGAAGCAGTCTGGCTGTCGAGTCCATGCTTCTCGCCTCTGCATTATACCATGTCTCTAATGGATGGTTGCATGGGCAGATAGATAGTATGATTTTGGTTCACTGAATTAATATTTTAAAATGGCAAGTGGTGCTCAAATACACAAAGAGAATTCCAGACACCAGTGACCGGGTATGTATTGATCTGATGATTGATGGTCTTCATGACATTCACTCAAAGAACGATACAGCCTCTCATCCTGAGCCTTTTCTTTTTACACAAAGAAAAATATTAAGGGGACTTCCCTAGTGGCACAGTGGATAAGACTCGACGCTCCCAATGCAGGGGGCCTGGGTTCAATCCCTGGTCAGGGAGCTGGATCCCACACGCGTGCCACAACTAGGCATTCACGTGCCGCAACTAAGGAGCCCACCTGTTGCAACGAAGACCCAGCACAGCTTCAGCCCCAGCCGTAGGCACAGCCACCGGCACAACCCCAGCCCCAGCTCCTGCTGCAGCTCCTCCAGACTCCGTCCCTACACTGACGTCCTGGAGGTTGGGATGCTCTTGTCCAAATCCAACTGTCTTGCCCGCCTGCGTGCCGTGCCCTGCAACAACCTGCACGCCACCAAGCTGGCGCCCGGCAAGGAGAAGGAGCCCCTGGAGTCACAGTGCCAGGTGGGCCCGCTCCTGGGCAGCGGCGGCTTTGGCTCCGTCTACTCCGGCATCCATGTCACCGACCACTTGCCAGTGGCCATCAAGCACGTGGAGAAGGACTGTATTTCAGGCTGGGGAGAGCTGCCTGACGGCACCCGAGTGCCCATGGAAGTGGTTCTGCTGAAGAAGGTGAGCTCGGGCTTCCCCGGCGTCATCAGGCTCCTGGGCTGGTTCGAGAGACCCAGCAGTTTCGCCCTGATCCTGGACAGGCCCGAGCCAGCAGCGCAAGAACGCTTCGACTTAATCACGGAAATGGGGGCCCTGCAGGCGGAGCTGGCCCACAGCTGCTTCTGGCAGGTGCTGCAGGCCGTGCGGCACTGCCGCAGCTGCGGGGCGCTTCACCGCGACGGCAAGGATGAGAACACCCTTATCGACCTCAGTCGCGGTGAGCTCAAACTCATCGACTTCAGGTCGGGGGCGCTGCTCGAGGACACCGTCTACACGGACTTCGATGGGACCCGAGCATATAGTCCTCCAGAGTGGATCCACTACCATCGCTACCATGGCAAGTCAGCAGCCGTCTGGTCTCTGGGAATCCTGCTGTAGGATATGGTCTGTGGAGATATTCCCTTTGAGCACGACGAGGAGACCATCAGGGGCCAAGTTTTCTTCAGGCAGAGGGTCTCTTCAGCGTGTCAACATCTCATTAGATGGTGCTTGGCCCTGAGACCATCAGATCGGCCATCCTTCAAAGAAATCCAGAACCATCCATGGATGCAAGATGTCCTCCTGCCCCAGGAAACTGCTGAGATCCATCTCCACAGCCTGTTGCCAAGGCCCAGCAGATAGCTTCTGGGCAGGTTCTCCCTTCTCTGTCAGATGCTTAAGGGAGGGGAAGTGTGTGTTTCTAGCTTCCCAAGTACCAGTGACACTTCTCTCCAAGTAGGACAGTGCTTGATACAGGAACAACATTTACAACTCATTCCAGACCCCAGGCCCTGGAGGCCGCCTCCCAAAGAGAGGAGGAGACTCCACTCCAGCCGTCCTAGGCCTCAGCTCCTCCCATAGAAGCTCTGCTTCTCATCGGTGTCCAGCATTGCTGGACTTTGCAAAATCCCAGGGGTGGGGGTGGGGGGTGGGGGGTGGGAGTGGGTCAGAATCCAGCCATGGAACTCTTCCCTTCCTCAGGAGTTCTGCTGAGGGCTTCCCTGGTGGCACAGTGGTTAAGAATCCACCTGCCAAGGCAGGGGACACGGGTTCGAGCCCTGGTCCGGGAATCCCACATGCCACAGAGCAACTAAGCCCGTGCGCCACAACTGCCGAGGCTGCGCTCTAGAGCCCGCGAGCCACAACTATGGAGCCCGTATGCTGCAACTACAGAAGCTCATGCTCCTGGAGCCCATGTGCCACAACTACTGAGCCCACGTGCCACACCTACTAAAGCCCACTCACCTAGAGCCCGTGCTCCGCAACAAGAGAAGCCACAGTGATGAGAAACCCACCCACCGCAACGAAGAGTAGCTCCCGCTCACCACAACTAGAGGAAGCCTGTGTGCAGCAACAAAGACCCAACACAGCCAAAAATAAATTAATTAATTAATTTAAAAAAAATGTTCTGCTGAATGCCGTGATGGGTCGGGTAGGGGGAAATCGGGTTGGGGTGAGATAGGACTAGCACCGTTTTAAGTCCCTGTCACCTCTTCCAGCCCTTCTGAGTGCCTTCTGTGGGGACTCCAGCTGTGCTGGGAGAAATACTTGAACTTGCATCTTCTACGTGCTGCTTCTCCAAAAATCTGCCTGGGTTTGGTTCCCTGTCTTTCTCCCCCACCCCTTCCCCCCATCCTTCATACGAAAGGTGCCATGGAAGAGGCCACAGGGCCAAATGCTGAGCCACCTGCCCTTTTTCCACCTCCTTTAGTAAAACTCCCAAGTGAACTGGCCTTCCTTTTTGGTTTTTACGTAACTGTTTCTAAGCCAAGACCTCACACACACACACACACAAATGGACAAACAACGCAAATCAACAGAACACCTGTAAATGTGCGTGCAGTTGGCATGGTGGTGTACAAAAGGATTGTAGTTGATCTAGTTCTTTTTAAATTTTGCCTTTAAATTATTTTACCTGTTTTTTGTTCTGTTTTGCTTTGGGTTTTTTGTTTTTTGTTTTCTTGGAAAGATGCACCTTCTAACCTGGAGGTCAATGTTATTTATTTATTTATTTATTTGGTTCCCTTGCTGCTCCAAGCTTCCACAGCTACTGCCATAGTTTTCTTTTCTCCCTTCCTCCTCTGACTCGGGGACCTTTGGGGGAAGGCTGCAACGCTTGCTCTGTTCATTCATAGGGTGACGGGACTCAGGCGGGGCAGCTGCTGCAGCTCCCTGACTGCCGCGGCCCCCTGGTCTGCTTACCCAAGGGGACATGGCGTCCGTGGGCGATGGGGGAGGGGCAGTGCTGACTTGTGTACATAGGATAGCTATATGAAAAGCAGTTCTGGGTGGTGTGCCTTCCGGGTCCTCTCTGGGGCTGTTTTGAGCAGCATGTAACCTGCTGCTTTTATCTGAGTGAAACACTGTACAGGAGAATGAAAGACATCTTATTTTTTTTCTTTTTATACTTGGTGGTTTTTTTTTGAATAAAATACCTTTTGTCTTAAAAAAAAAAAGACCCGGGACAACCAAATAAATAAATAAATATAAAGAAAAAGAAGTGTTAAGGAAGGTGTTAAAGGTAAGGAAGGACACTAACCTTACTACACCAGGTGGAGATCTGTACCTCATCTTGTTTTTAACACCCTGGTATAAATAAATAAATAAATAAATAAATGGGGGGGAGGGACAAACTAAGCTAGCAAACAGTGGTCCCCCTTTGTCCTTGGTTTCACTTTCCAAGGTTTCAGTTACCCACGGTAAACTGTAATCCAAAAATATTAAATGGAAAATTCCAGAAATAAACAATTCAGAAGTTTTAAATGGTGTGCCTTTCTGGTATGATGATGAAACCTTGCACTGTCTTCTCTGTCCCACGCAGGAGGTGAATCATCTCTTTGTCTAGCATATTTACATTGTATAGATACCCTCCCATTAGCATAGGAAAAACATCATCTGTATAGGATTCAGTATTATCCTCTGTATCACATACTGGAATGTATCCCCTTGCAGATAAGGAGGGACCATTCTATCAGCACGTTAAATGTGGTTCTTTCAAGATGATGGGATTATGGGTGATTGTTTTCTATTTCCTATTGTTTATCTGCATTTTCTACAATGAATATGTGACTTGTGTAGTTTTTTAAGTTATAAAAACAGTAAATAGTTTCCAAAAGCCAATTTAATTTGTTTTACGCATGAATACATTTTAATTCATCTTACTCATTTTGTGGTTTGAATGTGAACCAATGGAGGGCCATGACCGGCTGGCACACTGCAATTGAGAACTGTCTACGTGGAGCTTCTGGGTCTCATGAAATTTCTTCTTCTCCGTCTTCATCTTCATCTCTTCTTCCACCCCCTCCCACTCCCCCTCTCCTCCTTCCTCTTCTTTTTAATGGCATCATTAGTTGCTGTACCCTCTGGGGGCTCTTAGCGCGTCAGAATCCTGTTTGAAAAACTGACAATCCGGAGACCAAGGCAAGCAAACTCTGCGTAATCTATCACCTTCCCCAGCACAACAAACACCATTTTGACAATGTAACATCCCCTCCTGAAGATGTCAGGTAAATAAATGCTCCAGGAAGTCAAGATGAGAAGGCTCAGCTCAGTTACCAACTAATGTGTTCATTTCTGATGGCTCAGGTTCAAAATTAATAATAATGTCAGTTATCATTCCTTGACAGCTTACTATGTTCCAGGCACCAGGATAAAAGCCCTACTTGCCTGCCTGACCTCATTTACACTCATAATTACCATGTGAGGTAGGAGCTTTACTACTTCCTGGCTGTGAGACCTTAGGCAAGTGACCTCACCTCTCTGTGGCTCTAGTTCCTCACCTATAAAATGGGGACAATCATAGTATGTTCTTCATAGGGTTGTTGTGGGCTTAAATGAATATACTTAGAATAGTGCTAGACGCCTTGTAAACGTTTAGTGAACTTAGCTGTTATTGTTCTTAATATCCCCATTGAAGAGGTGGAAAGACTGAGGTCTTAAGTAATGGACCCAAGGTCACACAGCTCTTTACTATAAACGACCAGATTGTAAATATTTTAGGCTTTACAGAGCAGACTGTCTTTGACACAACTATTCAACTTTGTAACGTGAGAGTAGCCGTAGGCAGTACATAAAGGAATGGACTTGGTGGCTTTCCAATAAATCTTTACTTACTAAAGCAGGTGGAGGCTGGATTTGGCCCATGGGCCTTAGTTTGCCAATCTCTGGTCTTAACTACAAAAACAGGAGCCTACAATGTTAATTGATTTCCAGGCTGTAGCTGCACTGAAAAGAATCATTTTTATGGCACAAATTTCTTTCTCCTTCTGCCGTATTTGCATTTTACATTAGCAGAATGAAGATTTCATGAATACATAGGGAATGCAGTATCAGGCTGGCGGCTATTAAGTTCATTTGTCTCCCTTGGAAAACAAATGTATTGCTGGTTTTGATCTTATGTAGAACATGCATGCTATGGATTTTCATTAAAGCATGTGTTTAAACAACACTATTGCTGTAAGTTAGGCAATGCTATCTTGATTGACAGGGCTAACCCTCCAGCCTGCTAAAACCAGATAATCAGAGATAGGTCAGATATTTAGAATTTTAATCAGTATGGCCTCCTCTAGTAATGTTTAATTCCACTCATCTGAGTCAGCATTTAAAGTTCCTTGAGAATGAAAATCATCAGCACTAAGTTTCTTTGTCAAGGTCCATAACCTTGGGTTCTTTTCTTTCCATGGGTGACTTTTGGCAAGTATGAGAATAGGGCCAATCTTGGAAGCTTTGGGGAAGTTTTTAGATTTCAAGTACTAAGTTTGTATTTTGAAATTTGAGTCTGCTCTAGATAACTGTGAATCCCAGGTCTGAGTGATAAGCTGGAATGTTTGATTCTATGCTAAGATATTTCATTGTATAGAAGCCTGTAAAATGTTGCATCCATGGACTTTGGTTCTTCAGAAATTCCTTCATCAAAAAGGAAATTAATTTTATATTAATTTTAGCAATATTAAGTTATCACTTCAAATATTAAGTTCAGGAGGTCAGTTAGGAAACTTAGAAGAAAGGCAAGGAGGAAAAAAACCCACTATACTTTTACTCTCTTAATTTATCTCCTTTAGGGAAGACTCCACCAGGAAAGTTAACTATTCACATTATAGATAATACAGTGAAATTTGATCTCCTGAACTAACAGAAATGGCTTAACTGGTTAATCAGCCTCATTCCTTATCTCCAAACTAACCTTCCCTCTCCTATTTTGAAAAATAAACAGAGGACTTATGAGAAGTTGGGTGGATCCCTGGGGGCATTCTAATACCTGTGTTCTGGCGGAATCATTGTTAGGATAAAAAGGAGGGAAAAGACAAAGCTACCAGGTGTCCTCCCAAGAAGATCAAGGAAGCCATCAGGCCCCGTCTTCACGTTCACAAAGGGTCCATCATGTGGACTTTCGACATGACCTTCAAATGAGGTCACACTCAGAGTCACACAGAAGCACTGATAAGGCTGAAGCAAGATCGTGTTCCTCCTTCACTTTTTTCCCTCAAAATATTCCTGTGCTCTTTCAATCACCCTCATTTATAATACACATGACTATATTAAGTACAAATATATTATTCATATTCCTCATAGGCTCCTGAGCTTTCTTTATTCTTTTTTTTTTTTTAAATAAATTTATTTATTTATTTTTGGCTGCATTGGGTCTTTGTTGCTGCGCACTGGCTTTCTCTAGTTGAGGCGAGCGGGGGCTACTCTTCGTTGCGGTGCGCAGGCTTCTCATTGCAGTGACTTCTCGTTGCAGAGCACGGACTCCAGGCGCACGGGCTTCAGTAGTTGTGGCACATGGGCTTAGTTGCTCCACGGCATGTGGGATTTTCCCAGATCAGGGCTCAAACCCGTGTCCCCTGCATTGGCAGGCGGATTCTTAACCACTGTGCCACCAGGGAAGCCCCCTTTGTTCTATTTTTATTATGAAAATTTTCAAACATGCAGAAAATTCATTTATATCACTACACAGACAACCATTGTCTAGATAACCATTGTTGACGTTTTGCCGTATTTGCTTCATGAATCATTTCTTTTTTCTTCAAGTATTTCAAATTACAGATATCATGAAGTTTTGTCCCTAAACCCCTCAGGTTGTGTCTCTAAAACCATAGGGAGGGTTTTTGGGGGAGTTTTTTGGAATTTTATTTTTTCTTACAGCAGGTTCTTATTAGTTATCTATTTTATACATATTAGTGTATATATCTCAATCCCAACCTCATAGGGAGGTTTTTTTAAATACAATCCTTATTTTCCCCCAAAATACCCTTCCCAGCTGGTTTATTCAAGCCAGGATCCAATCAAAGACCATGCATTCCACGTGGTTGTTGTATGTCCTGTGTCCCTTTCAAAATCCAGAACAGCCCTCCCTCCAGCCCCATCCTTTTGCTTTTCTTATGACATTAATTTTCTGAAGAGCCCAGGCCACTTGCCCTGTTCAATAGTCCACCTTCAGGAAGACTTTGTACAGCTTTAAACTGGTGTCTCATCACTGGACCGCAGTACACAGTACAGATGAGTCAATGTTTTTTAAATTATCTTCTGACTAGCACAGTTACATCACATTGCTTTTTAGGTTTCTTCCCCCCTCCCTTTTTTTTTTTTGTATGTTAAAAGTCATAATTTATAACTGCATACACTTAATATAGCCCACAGATTTGATAATATATCATACAGTTGAGTTAAAATACCCTACTTTTAATTTTTCTGTATATATACAGAATATATATTATATATAACCATATATATCATTATGGCTATAATTATATATACACAATACTCTGTATCATATATATGCAGAATATATTATGTATTCTGTGTATATATATTATGTGTATATACAGATATGTATGCAGAATATATTATGTATACACAGAATACATAATATATTCTGCATACAATGTATATAGAATGTACGTATATTATTCTGTATATATGGAGGACATATTCAGAGAATCTCAAAAAAGTGGAAGTGACTTGTGACTCCAGCAGCCACTGATCATATGCTCAGTAACTGTGGGCTCATCCTAATTTGGGGGTTCTTGTTCCCTCTATTCATCATTAAATGTCCCCGACACCTAAAGCAATTATTTATTCTCCATGATATAATATAGTCATTGTTGCATCCGGAGCTGGCTGCCCTGGGGCATGTGACCTGTAATATGAATTTATTTCCAGCACCACCGGGCTGTTTCGGCCAGGCCTCCCCTTGTCTGCACAGACACCTTCTAATGCTTTGACAATCACTTCCTGGAGATTAAGCTGAATTATGCGGCCAGCAGCTCATGACTCTTTTTTCCCTTGTCACCTTAATTTCATGCCAGCTTTTCTAGTATGGCAGAGTTTTCCTCCTTCAGTACAAAAGCTCTGTGCTTGCCAGGGCCGTAGATTCTAATCTGTGTCTCCTGGAAGGATTGTTTGATTTGGAGAGGTCAGTTGAGCCGCCCTAGACGGAGGACGTGAGCTGCATGAGGGGCAGTTGTATGAAGCCGCTCAGTGCTGGGGTGGTTTGTTATGAAGGAAACAGCTGCTTTTTCAAAATGTTAAATTAACATTTCAAACTTAGGGGCACTCACGTAAGAATTCAGATCATATTCTTTTGACAAATGGGAAGGTCTGGTTACACTAGGCCTGCTTTCCCAGGAGGCTACAGGCACCTGGCTGGGCCCAAGGACAGGCTGCCCCGAGGGTGGAACTGAGCTTTCTAGTGGCCACTCCTCATGTTGCAGAGAGGGGAGCAGGGGCCCTTGGGGGGCCATGGAGATAGAGTCACCCAAGATGTATTGAACTACCTCTATGCATCAGACACGGGAGTAGCAAAAACAGATACAGTGCCTTCCTTTGAGTAACGTGGAAGATGAAATAGCGCTCAAGTGGACAGACATTAATCATTCAACAGAAAAGGATTGAGCCGTTCCATGTGCTAGCCACCATTCCAGCAGTGAACGAAAAGATAGAGCAGTGAACGAAGCAAAGTCCCTAACTTCATGGTGCTCACGCTGGGGGTGGGGAAAGGGAGACAGACAATAAACAAAATAATCTAAGCAAAACATATAGTCAGTTAGATAGCAGTAAGAGCTATGGTTAAAAATAGTAGAGAGGGGAACCAGGATTGATGGGTAGGAGTTGCCAATTTATATCCAAAGGTCAGCAAAGGTCACAGAGAAGGTGACTTGAAGGAAGAGCAGAACAAGAGAGGGAGGGAGGGAGGCATGGAAATATCTGGTGGGGAGTGTTCCAGGCTGAGGGAACAGCCAGTGCAAAGGCCCAGATGTGGGATCACACCTGGGTTCCTTCTGGATTACAAGGAGGAGGTGGTAACGGGGAGAGTGGGAAGAGCCATGGTCAGTGGGACTGTGGGATCCAGGCTCCTTCTGGCTCGAGCAGACAAGCCATGTCATCTGATCTATGTGTTCACGGATCCCTCTGCCTGTGTAGAACATGGTGGGGCAGGAGGCACCAGGAGAGCAGCCAGGAAGCCATCACCATCCCCAGACCTGGAGCGGGAGAGAATGGTCATTCTGAACACGTTTCAAAGGTAGAGACAGATTTGTGGAAGGCATGGGGACATCAGAGAAGGAAAGGATCAAGGGGTCCCCTGTTTTTTTAACCAAGTGGCAAGATCAAGTGACCATGAGCCAAGCTGGAGAGTCCTGTAAGAAGAGCAGGTTTGAGGGAGACCAGGAGCTCGGTTTGACATGTGGCCTTTGAGAGCCTCTCTGGGCCGGCTTGGAAATATCCAAAAGGCAGTGGCTGTTTGAACCTGGAGTTTGGGGACAGGCGTGAGCGCTGTGAGCATTCCAGGTGCATTGTTAGTGGATGTTGGTGTTTAAAGCCACAGAGGCTGAATGAGGCCATAAATGGTATGAGTGTCAATGGAGAAGAGAGGAGGTCCCGGGACTCAGCTCTGGGTTCTGCACCATGAGGAAGGTGGGAGGAAGAGGGAGGAGAGACTAAGGAGTGACCTGTGAACTGCGAGGAAAGCCAGACAGATGTGATGTCTGCAAGCCCAGAATGTGTCTCAAGGAGGATGAATTATGTTGATAAGAAAAAGATGAAGTCTGAGAATTGACCATTGAATTTAACGCGGTGGAAGGGTTCATCCCCTTTCAGTTAACAAAATCATTCATTCATTCAAAATATATCAAGTGCGGGGCTTCCCTGGTGGCGTAGTGGTTGAGAATCTGCCTGCCAGTGCAGGGGACACGGGTTCGAGCCCTGGTCCGGGAGATCCCACGTGCCGCGGAGCAACTAAGTCCATGCGCCACAACTACTGAGCCTGTGCTCCACACGCCTAGAGCCCGTGCTCCGCAACGAAGACCCAACGCAGACAAAAATAAATTAAATTTATTTTTTTTTAAAAAAAAAAATATATATATATCTCAAGTGCTGTGGAAACCAGTGTCCAAGATGGTCCCCAGTGGTTCTTTCCTCCCCACACTGAATAGAGCTGAGCTGTTGACAAACAGGATGCTGCAGAAATGAAGGTGTGTGAGTTCCAAGACTTGGTCATAAGAGTGTGTCTGGAATTAGATAGTGGTGAGGATGGCACAACTTGGTGAATATACTAAAAAAACACTGAATTGTATACTTTAATAGTGTGAATTTTATGGTAAGTGAATTTCTCTCAATAAAAGAAAATATATATATATAAAATGGAAAAATTAATGAGATGATATGAATCAGGTCAGTCATGTCAGTTTCCACAATAAATGTGAATTAAATAAGTATTCTACTTAAAAAAAAAAAGGAAGTGTTGCTACCAGCCTGCCCTCTGAGATCTCGCACTCTGGGGAAAGCTAGTGCCATGTTGTGAGGACACTCAAGCAGCCCCAAGGAGAGATCTGTGCAGCTGGGAACGGAGGCCTCGTGCCTACAGCCAGGTAAATGCACCATCTGGGAGGGGGACCCTCCTGCCCAGTCAAGGCTTCAGATGACAACACCCTTGGCCCACGTCTTGACTGCCATCTCATGAGGGGCTCCAGGCCAGGACCATCTGACTAAGCAGCTCCCAAATTCCTGACCATGGAAACTATGAGATAATAGATGTTGGTTGTTTTAAGACACTAAGTTTTGGATAATTTGTTACACATCGATAAACAATACAAGCACTGACACTGCTTCAGGCACCGGCAACGGAGAAATGGGAAAGGCATGGGAATTACCCCTCGGACTGTTGCATTACAGGGGAATCAGCTCCCGTACAGCACTCATCACGGTGCATTTTATTATTTTTATTATTATTTTATTTTTTGGCCGTGTCGCATGTGGAATCTTAGTTGCCCGAGCAGGGATCAAACCTGTCCCCTGCATTGGAAGCATGGAGTCTTAACCACTGAACTTGCCAGGGAAGTCCCATCACAGTGCGTTTTATATCACCATTATCCCCACTTCTCAGGTGAGAAAACTGAGGCTCAGCAAGGTCAATGACATGACCACTTCGTTATTCATGACACAGAGAGACAAGGGCTATGATAGCTGCCTGAATCCAGGGCTGTGCAGTCACAGAGAAGGGAGCTTTTAACTCTCTTGGAAACTGGGGAAGCATAACTCAAAGCTTCTAAGTGGGGGTGGGGGGAGATGGATCTTAGAAATCAGAAGCAAGAGAGGGCTGTGGGAGACTTTATATCTTTAAAAAGTATTTAACAGCAGAAAACTCTCATTGTCTGTTCCATCTTTTCCTTCAAGTCCCAACTCAAATGTCACCTTCTCAGTAGAAGTTTACTGGAGATACTCCCATATGCATTATCTATTTATTGAAAAACATCAAGTCCCTACTGTATACCAAGCTTGTGCAAGGAGCCAGGAACACATCAGGCCAGTTCAGTCTTCAAGAGAATCTGTATCCGGTTGGGAGATGGATTTGCTAATAAGTACGGCAGTTTGAGCTCCACAACGGAATATCCAGGGAGATGCTGTATAGCTTCATGGCAAAGAATGCCAACTTTAGAGAAAAACAGACTAGAAGGTGGGGTGGAGGAAGGGTGTTGGGATTCTAATGGCTATACAAAGGAAGAAATCCTCAACCCTTAAAAGATGGTTTCATGGAAGAAGGGACATTTGAGCTGGGGTTTTTTTTTTGGTTTTGGGGTTTATTTATTTGGTTGCACCGGGTCTTAGTTGCGACCAGCGGGCTCCTTAGTTGTGGCATGCAAACTCTTAGTTGCAGCATGCATGTGGGATCTAGTTCCCTGACCAGGGATCAAACCCAGGCCCCCTGCACTGGGAGCTCAGAGTCTTAACCACTGCCCCACCAGGGAAGTCCCTGAGCTACGTTTTGAAGGATATATTAGTGACAAACGCGTGATCATCACATTGTGCTACTTTGTTTTTCCAGCTTTATTGAGGTATCATTGACAAATAAAAATTGTATATATTTAAGGTGTACAACGTGATGATTTGATATATGTGTACAGTGTGAGATAATCACAATCAAGCTAATTAACACATCGATCACCCCACGTGGTTACCATATTGTGCTATTTTTAATGTGAGAAATAGTGATACACGTAACAAAAGAAGTATCATGTGGGTACAATCACTGTGGCAGATCAGGGCAAAGCTTGTCCCCAGGATTTATTCTCCCCTTCTTTTATTTTTATTTATGTATTTATTTATTTTATTATTATTTTTTCCCCCTTCTTTTAGATTAGAGCTCCCGTGTTTCAGCTGGAGGTATGGCAGCTGAATATTACTTTTCCCTGTCTCCCTTTTAATGAGACGTGGCCATATGCTTAAGTTCTGGCAGTGGGATGGCAGAGAGAATAAGATACAGAATTTCTTTAAAGGGCATCCCCTTGAAGAGGAAAAGTGAGCGTT
Source organism: Pseudorca crassidens (assembly GCF_039906515.1). Lineage (NCBI taxonomy): Eukaryota > Metazoa > Chordata > Mammalia > Artiodactyla > Delphinidae > Pseudorca > Pseudorca crassidens. The sequence continues at coordinate 79,377,946 of NC_090310.1, read as the reverse complement.
CTCTCCTCCTGCTTTCCTCCCTGCTGATCATCACGTGTGTGGCACAGCATCTCAGACCATGAGATGAGAGCCACACGTTGGAGATGGCAGGGCAACAGGATAGAAGGTGCCTGGGACCTTGTCACCAGGAAACCACCATGTCAGTCCCAGGCTCCTTATCCTCAAACTGTTGATAGAGAAGCAAACTTCTATCTTGTTGGCCTTTCTTAGAGCCACCAAGCCTGTGGCCAACAGATATGCAGACATCATGGATTAGCACCTCCCAAACCATTCACTAGCCTTCTTTTCTTTGCCTTCCTCTGTTACAGAGGCTAGGAGTCTAAAATACTTATCTTGGGAATTCCCTGGCGGTCCAGTGGTTAGGACTCCGTGCTTCCACTTCCGGGGGCCTGGGTTCAATCCCTAGTCAGGGAACTAAGATCCTGCAAGCTGCGTGGTGTGCCCCCCCAACCAAAAAAAAAAAAAAAACTTATATTCTGAGACTCCCATGCAGCCGGGCATTGCCATGTGACTCTGCTTTGGCCACTGAGATATAAGCAAGATTCCCAGGAAGGACATCCCTTTATGAATTTTTTTAAAACTCACAAAGAGAAAGCTTTTGTCTCTGCCTCCTTCTGCCGACCTGGAGCAGCTGCAGCCTTCTTGTAACCATGAGGACAAATGCTATATGATGAAGATGGCAGAACACAAATGTGGGAACCTGTTCCCTAAAGGCATCCTTGAGCAATAGAACTGACCCCAGATTTCCTCTCCCAGATATATGGTGTCATGCCATATATATATGGTATATATCTTTATCTTCAGAAGCCACAGAGTCTTCTGTTACCTATAAACAAACACATTCCTGAATGATCCATTATGGAGTATAAAAGCTAAAAAGAATCTTAGAAAGGATCTAGCACAGTTAGAGTCAAAGTATGTTCCTAAGAACACTAGTGTTATGGAATGTTAGTTGGCATGCATATTAAAAATGGAGGGCTTCCCTGGTGGCGCAGTGGTTGAGAGTCCACCTGCCGATGCAGGGGACACAGGTTCGTGCCCCGGTCCGGAAAGATCCCACATGCCACGGAGCGGCTGGGCCCGTGAGCCATGGCCACTGAGCCTGCGTGTCCGGAGCCTGTGCTCCGCAACAGGAGAGGCCACAACAGTGAGAGGCCCGTGTACCGCAAAAAAAAAAAAAAAAAAAATTGGAGAAGGTATTTGTCAAAGAGCATAGGAAGTTCTGAGTTAACAATGGCAAACAGGTTTTATTTCTGCAGGACTTGTCAGGGCCTTCAGAATGCCAGTGGACCTATGAATCTTTCTAAGGAAGGTATGCCTAAAGCTATTTGACTATAAAACTCCCTTTTACTGGGGACCATTTCTCTGATTAAGTTTTCTCAGAACACACTGAAGGACAGTCCCCGTGTTTAGCATATGAGAAACTGAGACCATTAGCTCTCCTGACACCCAATGAAGGATCCATGAGACTGCTATTGTCAGAGGCACACTTTTCTTTGTTTGCTTTTGGCCGAACCACACAGCATGAGGAACTTCCCCAACCAGGGATCAAACCCTTGCCCCCTGCAGTGGAAGCGCAAAGTCTTAACCACTGGACTACCAGGGAAGTCGGCACACACTCTTATTCGTGGAGGTCACGTGAACTAATTACAGCCCCTCCCTGGAGTTTTCTAAGTCTTCTTTTTCTGTCTGGATGCTGGAGAGATTTAGTAGTCTATGGCCAGGGTTGCAGCCTCATGGGGACACGGGCCTGAAAGGGTCCCCTCCCCACACGCACCCCAAACCTCCATTTCTGGCTGACACTGAACTCTGGGCGGATGGGGGAGTGGGGTGAATGCAAGGTGGGACCTCACCTTCTACCTCCAGCAATTATGGGCCTCTCTCCCGAAGGCCCAGGTCTCCTTGCAGGAGTTCTGGGGCAGGCACTTTTCTCCCTTTGACAGCACGCAGTGCTTCCCAGGCCTGAGCAAAACAGCACTGGTGTCTTGACGTTGAGGGGCTTCAGGACACACCACCCCAGAACATGCCGGTTTGGCATATTGACAATTTTGAGGTAAGGCACTTGGAAAACAGCAGATACCAGAAGAGATCTCCAGCCTCCCCTTTCCTTCCTGAAAGCAGGAGATGAAAGATGCCCCGTGAAAGATGAAAGAATGCCTCCCCTATGAAACATGCCCACCCCCTCACCGCCACCACGGCCGCTGGAGGCAAAGAACATTCTTGTCACCAGAGACCAGGCAGGGGGGGATGGGGGGGCTTTGAGCCCAAGAAGAGTCTACACAAACTTTGCTGAAATAACGCTTGTCTGCCTTTAGCATCCCCATATATTTTCCTTTTTTTTTGGCCGCGCTGCAAGGCACACAGGATCTCAGTTCCCCGACCAGGGATCGAACCCACACCCCCTGCAGTGGAAGTGCAGAGCCTTAACCACTGGACTGCCAGGGAAGTCCCAAGCATCCCCAAATATTTTATTTTATTTTAATTTTTAAATGAATTTTATTTATTTATTTATTTTTGGTTGCGTTGGGTCTTTTTTGCTGCGTGCGGGCTTTCTCTAGTTGCAGCGAGCGGGGGCTACTCTTCGCTGCGGTGCGCAGGCTTCTGATTGCGGTGGTTTCTCTTGTTGTGGAGCAGAGGCTCTAGGTGCGTAGGCTTCAGTAGTTGTGGCACGTGGGCTCAGTAGTTGTAGCTCGTGGGCTCAGCAGTTGTGGCTCGTGGGCTCAGTAGTTGTGGCACATGGGCTCAGTAGTTGTGGCTTGCGGGCTCTGGAGTGCAAGCTCAGTAGCTGTGGCGCATGGGCTTGGTTGCTCCACGGCAGGTGGGATCTTCCCGGACCAGGGCTCGAACCCGTGTCCCCTGCATTGGCAGGCGGATTCTTAACCACTGCGCCACCAGCGGAGCCCCCCCCGTATATTTTAGATACTTTTTCATACTCCGTTCAACTGAGTATATGAGCACTTAGGCCTAACTGCTTTCTGAGTCTTCATGTCCATGTAAAAGAATTATTAAATTATTAAATAAAATGTACACTTGACCCTTGAACAACACAGGGGTTGGGGTGCCGACCCCTGGGCAGTTCAAAATCCAGGTGTAATTTTGCAGTCAGCCCTCTGTTTCCGTGGTTCCGCATCTGTGGACTCAACCAACTGTGGATCGTGTAGCACCATAGTATGTATTTAGCAGAAAAAATTTGCATACAAGTGGACCCACGCAGTTCAAACCCATGTTGTTCAAGGGTCAACTGTATGCTTTTCTCCTGTTAATCTGTCTTGTGTCAACTTAATTCTCATGCCCAGCCGGTGACCCTAAAAGGTAGAGGAAAAGTTTTGCCTCTCCTACAATAATATCTGGCTTAATTAACAGCCATATTTTCTTTTCTTTAAAGTGAAATATCATTAACTTTGCCTTGTATGCTTTGTCCTTAGATGCTGTTCCGTCCATGATAGGAGCATAGCCAGGGATCAAGCTTCATCTGAGCAGCTGGCCTGAGTCTTCCCAGGTAGGATCAGTGGGGAAGGTCAAGGTTGAAAAAACTTATCTTAGGAAAAGGGAGTCAGATGTTCAGAGAATGGATCAACCCTGGAGGGAAAGAGGCAGAGCTAAGAGACCACCCCTGGGGCAAGGGGTTTCCAGGCCCCAGGAGTTGAGACTGGACCCTCTGCCCTCCTTTTCTTCTCTCTCCACCACACTCTTCCTGTTTTCCTTAGTCTCCCTCCTCTCAGCCCCCATCCCATTCTGTTCCATGGCCAGAGGCAGCTCTGGGGGAAACAGGGACATAGCTGAGCCTCACTAGTCACAATACAAGAAAAAGCTAATCAACTACTGCTTCCATTTATGGAGAATTTTCCTCAACGTGCTATAAATACAAGCAGACTGAGTTGTATCGTGCTTAGCTTTATTGCTCTCCGCAGATACAGCATTTTTTATAAGTTGAGGGTTTGTGGCAACCCTGCATCGAGCCAATCTGTCGACACCATTTTTCCAACAGCATTATTTTTAAATCAAGGCATGTACTTTGTTTTTTTAGACATAATGCAATTGCACACTTAATAGACTACAGTATAGTGTAAACGTAACTTTTATACACCCTGGGAAAACAAAAAATTTGTGTGACTTGCTTTACTGCGGTATTCACTTCATGGCAGAACCGAGCCTGCAATATCTCCAAGGTCTGCATAAACTGTTGCATATGCAATGCATATGTATTCAGCATGTATATGCATATATATATATGCACACGTATATCCTTTTTTGTTATATATTTATTTACTTATTTATTTATTTATTTTTGGCTACTTTTGGTTCTTCATTGCTGTGCGCGGCTTTCTCTAGTTGTGGCGAGCAGGGACTACTCTTCCTTGAGGTGCGCGGGCTTCTCATTGCAGTGGCTTCTCTTGTTGTGGAGTACGAGCTCTAGGTGTGTGGGTTCAGTAGTTGTGGCACGCGGGCTCAGTAGTTGTGGCACACGGGCTTAGTTGCTCCGCGGCATGTGGGATCTTCCCGGACCAGGGCTCAAACCCGTGTCCCCTGCATTGGCAGGCGGATTCTTAACCACTGCGCCACCAGGGAAGTCCACACATGTGTATCCTTAAGACAACCACTGAGGTAGGCACTGCTATTAGCCCTGTGTGAGAAATGAAGAACTGAGCTACAGAGAGGTTAAGGAACTTGGTCAAGGCCAAGGTGGAGAAGCCCTGGGTTTGGGGACAATCATGTTCCTGATTCCACCTGCTTAACCACTGTGCAATACACGGAAAGGTTTATAAACGTGTAAGGGGCATCATTAGGAAGTTTTTTAAACAAGTGCACATTTGATTCGAAATATGTATGCATCTGGGAATACTTCAAGCCACCAATTCTTCTGATTTCATATTTTTTTAATACCAAAATATTATACCATCAGAACTATCGGTATTACAGTTCTTAAAAAGAGCACCATATACAAGGATATTAAAATCTCCCAAAGTGGCTTTGCAATGAGGAATTGCTAATTGCAAATAAAATTTAAAAGGAGGGGAGGGTGGCTGAGTAAATACAGTCCTAGACATGGGGTGTGTCGGGTGAAGGATTGGAATTCCACAGAAGGCCTTTCGGCGTGGCTGTACAAGTAAAGGGAGCCCTTTGCCTGCTATTTTATGTTTGATCAGGTCCTCCTGTTAATAAACTTGCAGGGTTCCTATTGGGCAAACTCCCAGCCATGCTGTAAAAATGCTTTGTCCCCAGAACATATTTAAATTTCAAATGCATGCCTAATATAATAAGCCCAAGCCTAGTGCGGGTTAAATTCTCTGCATAACTTGAGGGGTTATTTCATTTCACTTCAGCTCTTTGGAGTTCTGCATTTGGGTTTTGTCCACTGCCCCCTGCCCCCAAGCCTGTCTTCCTTTCTCTCTGCAATCTGCTAGTGGCAATTAGCCTAAAAGATATACCTTTGTGCTCTGGTTTGGTTTAAAAAGGCATTAATCTTGGTTATGGGGGATACGCTATGCTAATGTGTGTTTTATTTTCAGCAAGTCTTATTGATCTGCACTTTCCATTCTTCCTTATTAATGTCCAGCAGCCTAACTTTTAAAGGGTCAAATTTCAAAGAGACAACAACCTCTCCTTGGGAAGTACTCCCCCTCATATTTCTGGAAACACAAGTAGACTATTTGGCCCCTGATCCATATGCATGGATGGGTTCATGTGAGCGTCCTGGGGTTTGAGGGTTTGCAATGCAGGCCTGGAAGCTAAGGGTACCCGAAGGAACACTTCTCACTGTACAGCTTTTTAAGAACGCTAAGTGGTGGTAGTGGTGGAGGGATGGGGGGAATGGGGGTGGTGGAAATCAAAAATCACCTCTTCTGAGTTTGAGGATCTCTATCTTCTGGTTTGGGACTATCTAAATTTACCATTTCAATAGTTGCCTGATCCCAGTGCTGTACTGCTATTTATGGAAATTCTAAATGTAGTCACTTCAGTGGCGATTGTTAATGACAGCAACACAAACTTGAAAGGAGAAAGATAAGATCGCTCCAACTTCTGGACTTATCCTTTTCAAATAAATGTCTCATTTTGGAATCATTTTAATTTTACAGAGACATTGTAAAGATGATATTGAGTTCCCACATGCTCTCTTTATCCAATTTCCCCTAATTTTAACATCTTACATTTCATGGTACACTTGACAAAATTGAGAAATTAACGTTAGTAAAATACTATTAACTAAATTCCAGATTTTGTTATGATTTCATCAGTTTTTCCACTGACTGATGTCCTGTTTCTGTTTTGGGATCTAATCCAGGATACCACTTTGCATTTTTAGTGTTTTCTTTGTTTTAACTCTTATTTTGTTTTCATCACATTGACCTCCCCACATCATTGCGTTTTGTTTTGTGGGGTTTTGTCTTCTTTCTGTTTTTCCTATTAATGATAAAAAAAAAATCACGGGAGAGCACAGTCTTCTGAAAGGAACACTAGAGTCTCTTTATTTATTTCCTAAATGGTGATATGCATCCCACTGGTGGTACACATGAGATAATTTTAGGTGGTATAACAATGAAAGTTTTTTATTTAAATAATTATATTTTTTAACGGCTTTTAGAAAAATATATAACAAGCCAATAAGTCCATTTTACTGACATCATTTCCCAGGATGAGGCTAAATGTGGAAAAGTGAGTCGATATCAAGATGGCTTAAAGGAAAATATTATGTAAGTGGTTGTACAAGTGATTCACAGATAAGGGAAGTGCTTACAGGGTTGAAATTTGGAAATACTTGGTCTCTTTCAAATCCTTCCTTACGCACACGAGGAAACTGAGGCCTGTGCCTCCACTGCAAAGATCACTTCTTCCCCGGTGGCCCCATTCCCATGGAGGCCGCCTCTCCGCAGAGCCAGGGTACAGTTCCTGGCTGGTCTGTGTGTCCTGCCAGGTGATGGGGGCAGTTACGGGCTTGAGGTCATTCTGGTCCATCAGACATGAGAGCAAACCTGCCAGGGGCTTCAGGAAGGTTTTCTTTCGTCTTAAAAAGGGATGCAGTCATCAATAGTGGGCAGGACCCGTAAGCCGTGGCACCCCCACAGAATGAGGAGTTCTACACCACCGTGAAAACGACCAAATCCCACTGTGGAGGGATTGCTAAGGCATGTTGCTATATGAAACAATCTAGAAAAGTATACTGTTGACCCTTGAACAATACAGGTTTGAACTGCATGGGCCCATTTATACGCAAATTTTGTTCACTAATAAATACTACAGTGCTGCGGAGTTCATGGTTGGTTGAATCCGCGGGCACCGGGGATTAAGGAGGGCCGACTATGATTTATACGCGGATTAACCCCTACCTTGTTCAAGGGTCAGCTGTATATAGTATATTATTAACCATCTAAGAAAGGGAGGAGGTACAAATACATGTTTGCCTATATTAAAAAACAAATAGTGGAAAGATGAAATAAAAACTTTTTTAAAAATGGTTACCAACAGGGAAGGGAGGAAAATGAGGAGAGACAGGCCAGAACCTTCTCTGAAAACTACTGCGGTAATTTCACTTTGGTCCCATCTACGTATCTTACGTAACTGAAACTTAAATTCAGTTTTTTAAAAAAAAATCCCTAAAATTTGAAAACAAATTATAAAAAAAAAAAAAGAAAAGAAAGAACCTAACTGTATATTTACTTGGTAGCATAACTACACAGAGAGGAAATATTTCAAGGGACTTACATCCCAAACTCCTGAAATGGAGTAGCTCAGATCTCATAATTTGACTATATATCCTTGGCGGGGTGTGTATGCCCTGAGGACAAAAAACCCCTGCAAAAACAAATCTTAAAAACGATTTTTCTTAATCGTATTTTTGGTGGTCAAGTTGATACTGCTCTTCTTAGACGGTTACGTATATACTGTGGGATAAAGCAAATATTTGTCTCTTAGGTCAAATGATTACCTTAAAAAAAGCCTTTTAAATAAAATTTTATTGCAAATTAATATGTATTTATTCTACAAAATGTTGAAGAAGGCAAGTAACCTTAATAAAAATCACCCATCCTCTTATCATTCAAAGATAACCGATATCAGCACTGTGTATCTTTTTTTTTTTTCCCCCCCCCGGAACGCGGGCCTCTCACTGCTGTGGCCTCTCCCGTTGCGGAGCACAGGCTCCGGACGCGCAGGCTCAGCGGCCATGGCTCACGGGCCCAGCCGCTTCGCGGCATGTGAGATCTTCCCGGACCGGGCCACGAACCCACGTCCCCTGCATCGGCAGGCAGACTCTCAACCACTGCGCCACCAGGGAAGCCCAGCACTGTATATCTTTAACTCATTTTCTGTGCATGACTCTGTACTTCTCTTACAAAAATAACATCATGCTGAATATATGTTCAGAATATAACCCATTTTTCAATTTTTTTATTACTGTATGACATTCTTTCCATATCTCTAACCTAAGCGTTTTTCTGCATCTGCTAGTCTGTAAACTCCTTAAGGGTAGGGCCTTTGACCAATATTTCTCCAACTTTATTCACATACCCCAAACTCAAATTTTGTCATATATGCATTGCACCTCTTCAATTATTTACTTAATATTTTCCTTTAAACAACTCACATTTTTTTCTTAGCCTAACCTTATGCCATTGTGTTCTTGACATTAGAGGCTTGATAAACTACTTATACGTTCTGCTAATATGAATTAATATAAATACATAACTGATAAAATTCAAATGTTCATCTATGTGTGGTTCTAAATCATCTTGTGCACAGCCAGAGGTGTGCACCACATTTTGGCAAAGTTCTATAGCGTCATATTTAAAGGCTAAATAGAGTTTAGATTTTTTTTATTATTGACTTTGTATATGCGTACACTTTCTATGAGTTTTAATGCTCTTTGAGAGGTGTGCGACCATCACCACAATCAGGATACAGGAATGTTCGGTCAGCCCGCAAAATGCCCCCCTGCTGCCCCTTTGCAGACTTCTCTTTTCTGGACAGCCCATGATCTCCCACTGTTGGGTCATGGAGTTGTTTCCTAGTTTTCTCTTTGATGATTAACTCACTTCCTTTAAGTATTGTTGTGTTTGAAGCCCTTTGGGATAGCTTCAAATTGTAATCAATCCGGGGTTTCTAAGCACTGATAGAAATATCCAGAGAAACATAACTTATCTATTTTTTTTTCTTCTACTTTAAGTTTCTGTATCCCCTCAAAATTTTATGCATTTATAAGGAAGTCATGGTTTCTGTTGTTTCTGAGCACAATTAAACAAAGATAAACGGTATAAACATTTCAAAGATGAAGCATCTTGGATCTAATACACAATCCACATGGGTGCCTGATTTTGGCTTCGGGATTTTCTGTTCCGTTCCCTCAGTCCTTCCCCATGCTCTTGTGGTAGGCAAGCCACCCTTACATGAATAATATTTCCCAGCACACGTGTCCCCTCTCCACTAGCCTGTGTCCGTGAGAGACATCACTAATCAATCACTGCACTCTTCAACTGATCCCCAATACAACTCAGAGTCCTTCTCAACCCAGCATTCCAGGCAGTTGGGTGGAGGTAGCAACCACATGAAATGTTTTTGCTCTTCTAATTCAGTCTTAGGTTGAGGTTGAAATAATGTCTCTATCTTGACCCGTTGGGTCTCTCAGCCCACAAGTCTTCAATCCTCACACCTGAGTTCACTTATCCCCACTTGTAAACCCAGCTCCAAGGCTTTACTTAGGGCTGGGAGGAGGATGTAAGGAGTAGCACAAAGTAGTTCTTTGGGGTGATGGAACTGTTCTGTGTCCTGGTTGTAGTGGTGGTTACAAAAATTGATACATGTGTTAAAACACATCAAACTGGACACCCAGAAAAAGTAAATTCAAAAAATGTTAACACGGGCTTCCCTGGTGGCGCAGTGGTTGAGAGTCCGCCTGCCGATGCAGGGGACACGGGTTCGTGCCCCAGTCCGGGAAGATCCCACATACCGCGGAGCGGCTAAGCCCGTTAGCCATGGCCGCTGAGCCTGCGCGTACGGAGCCTGTGCTCCGCAACGGGAGAGGCCACAACGGTGAGAGGCCCGCATACCGCAAAAAAAAAAAAAAAAAAAAAGTTAACACAAGTGAACGTGGGTGGTATTATGACAGAGGTGACTGAATCTACCCTAATTTATAAACAAACGAAGTATTGAACAATTTCCAGCTTGGGTGCTCCACTGGGGGTGGTATACATCTCATACGTAAGTGGACTTATGTCCTGACCCCGTTGAGGCTGGGAAGTATTGGTCAAGGGCAAAGAGAACTATCTGGTTTTGAGCTTTTCTATTTTGGTCACAGGTGTTCTCATTTCCTAGCAGACAGGGTCCTTCACAGTAGGGTAGTTGTTAATTAGCTGGGGACCCCAGAGCCTTCCCCTGCCCGCCTCGTTGCACTGTGAACTCTGCTCACACAGGCCTCTCCTTCACTCCTTTGCCACCTTTGGAACTTGGACCACAGGTGTCCTGGAAGAGCCACGTTTCACCCCTTCCCCTCGCTTTCCCTGGTCTGAATCCTGCCCATCCCTCCAGCTGCCTTTCTGTCCCCCAGCCAACCCGATGACAAGATGACTCCCATTTGAATTCACACAGTGCCTGTCCTGATCTGGGCCAAGGGAAGCCTTTCTGGAAATGGACTGGGTCAATGCAGGGTCAGTTCTTAGCGGGAAGTATGTGCCCCACATAGTAATTCATTATGCATGCTCAACACACAACTGGTGTTTATTGGAGCTATTCTAATGACCACCTAAAGCCATGGTTCTCCAAATGTGGTCTCAATCCAGCAGCGTCAGCAGCATCTGTAAACTTGTTATGAATGCAAGTCTTGGGCCCCAACTAAGACTTACTGAATCAGAAACTCTGGGGGTGCTTCCCGACAATCAGCCTCTGCACAAACTCTCCAAGTGATTTTTTTTTTTTTTTTTTTTTTTTTGGCTGCGTTGGGTCTTTGTTGCTGCATGTGGGCTTTCCCTAGTTATGGCGAGCAGGGGCTACTCTTCATTGTGGTGTGCAGGCTTCTCATTGTGGTGGCTTCTCTTGTTGCAGAGAATGGGCTCTAGTCTAGGTGTGTGGGCTTCAGTAGTTGTAGCACGCGGGCTCAGTAGTTGTGGCTCGTGGGCTCAGTAGTTGTGGCTCACGGACTCTAGAGCACAGGCTCAGTAGTTGTGGCGCATGGGCTTAGTTGCTCTGCAGCATGTGGGATCTTCCCAGACCAGGGCTCGAACCGTGTCAGCTGCATTGGCAGGTGATTCTTAACCACTGCGCCACCAGGGAAGTCCCTCTCCAAGTGATTTTTGCACTCGCTGAGAAACACTGAAGTTCAAGAACCACTGGTCTCAAGCACTGGTTTACCCTGACTGCACATTACAGAGGGCTGTTAAATCCCAACATCCACGTAAGAAATGATGGCATCTTGGACAAAGGGGAAGGAATTAGACTTCATCCTCCGAAGGGAGGGGGGTCAAGGGACTTGCAGATATATTTTAAAAGCCTCACATTCCCCCTTACCTTGCTTTATTTTTCCTCAGAGTTGTTATCACTCCTGACATATTATGTGTCTGTTTCTCTGTGTGTGTGTTGTCCTTTTCTGTTCAGATGTCAGCTCCTTGTCTGCCTGGATCGCTCTCCTATCCTTTTGCTTATAACCATGCCTGATGCCTAGTAGGTGCTCAATATATATATTTTTGAGTGAATCATTCACCATGTGGTAATGCCTGTTTCATTTGGGAAAAAAATCAGACTGTTTGCTGGGAATCCAAAGGGAAAAAAATGTCTGCTGACAGAGGAGGAGACCAGAGAGGCTTAAGAAAATAATGCCCTGTAGTGGCGAGTACTCAGTAGCTGAGAGCGCCCAGCAGGGTTGCTTTCCCGGGGGACTTTGGCTATAGCAAGTCAGCTGTCCAGGAGGATGGGGAACAGCTAATGGAGGTGCCTTGGCATCCAGATCCTGGAATTATTCCTGATCTGTTGTTCTCGTGACAGACTCTTGCCTTCTCAAATGGGCTGCTTGTTTCCAAAGGGAAAGGGCTACGTCTTAGTGTCTTGGTGTTCAGTACACATAATGCAGTGTACTTAAAATTCATTGGCTACTTAATTGAGAGACACCAGGCCTGGTGGAATAATAATACAGCTGTTGTTTATTGAGTGTAAGCTGGGTGCCAGGTACAGTACTGAATGCTGATGTGCATTGCCTCAAAAAGAGTTGTGTCCATTTTATGATGGGGACACTGAGACCTAGAGAGAGAGAAAAAAAGAAGGGCTGGCCCATGGAGGGGACTCAGTAAATAGCTGTAGAATGATTGGACTCCTGTTATGTGGTTATGCCAACACACTGTGTACACCCAACCTCTGTTTACTGTGTGGAGATTATAATTGGAGTCGATAATTTTTCTTTTTTTGTTTTTGGCTGCGTTTGGTCCTCTTTGCTGTGCGGGGGCTTTCTGTAGTTGCGGCGAGCAGGGGCTACTCTTCGTTGCGATGCACGGGCTTCTCATTGCGGTGGCTTCTCTTGTTGCAGAGCTCGGGCTCTAGGCACGTGGGCTTCAGTAGTTGTGGCACGCGGGCTTCAGTAGTTGTGGCACACGGGCTCATTAGTTGTGACTCACGGGCTCTAGAGCACAGGATCAGTAGTTGTGGCTCACGGGCTTAGTTGCTCCGCGGCATGTGGGATCTTCCCGGACCAGGGCTCGAAGCCGTGTCCCCTGCATCGGCAGGCAGATTCTTAACCACTGCGCCACCAGGGAAGCCCCACAATTTACTTTTAAAGTTAAGGAAAATTTCCCAAATCAGGTGCCTTTAGAATCATGTTATCCTCACCTCCACCTCTGTCCCAGATAGAGTCAATCTACTTAATTGCATCATCCTGAAGGCAAAATCAGATCTCTGTCCCTCCCCTCAATGCCCATCCTTACTATGCCGATTCACATATATCGGATATTAGACTTTAGGAGGGAGAGGGGCCGGCAATTATAAGGGAAGGTAAGTATTGGCCTCCTTCCTTTATATTTAGAGTGTTCTTTCTAAAAAACAAAACAAACAAACAACCAACCTGGTCGCACATTGGTATCAACAAAGACCATGTTTAAATTTGGATGCTGAATTCCTGGTAATTGAAGGGTTTGAATCATTCTCTCATGCTTTCATTCGTGTCTATTGCTCAGTGATTCTGTGCTAGTCATTGTGATAAGCATGAGAGGTACAACAGTAAGAAGACACACTGACCTAGGCCTTTCAACCCACCAGAACAGCAGAGTATTAGAGTTCAGCTCTCCCTTGTCATTAGCTGAAAAAATTATTTTCTAAACGCATCTACCAAGAGCCCCCATGCTAGCCTGTTAGCCCCACCTGAGTGGCTTCAAACCTGGCAGCCCCATCCTCTTCCTCGGGGTGCTTGAGAGTCTGATAATTCCTCCAGAAGATTCTCTCAGATTTGTCCTCCAACCATGTTACCTGTTCATTCAGCTTGATGTGACTTGAAATTTCAGAATTTGATTTTATTTTGTGGGATGTATTTATTTTTTAAATTCAAAAAATTCTGTTTATTATTTGAAAATTCAAATATTATGTGAAATATATGGTATGAAAGTGAAAGTCTACACCATGTCCCAGAGAAAGCCACTATTACTAGTTTGGTGTATTTTCCATTCATTTTTTTTAATGTATAAATTAGCATATATTATTATCTTTTAAGGGAATTATACTCTTCATACTATCTTTCGACTAGCTTTTTTCTCTAAACAATACATTCTAGATGTGTGCTGTTCAGTACAGTACTATAAGCCTCATGTGGGAATTCAAATGTAAATATATAAAAAATTAAATAAAATTAAACCTTTAGTTCTTCAGTTACATTTGCCACATTTCAAGTGCTACAAGTAGCAAGTTGCTACCATGTTGGGCAGACATAGAACATTTCTATCATCACAGAAAGTTCTATTAGATAGCACTGCTCTACATAACTTTCCATGTCCATCTATAGACTTTCTATTTCACTCTTTTTTTTTAACCTCATCATTTTTCTTTGTATGAATATACATCAATATACTTAATCATTTATACTGATAGACACTGAGTTTGTTTCCAGTTTTTCACAGTTGCAAACAATGCTGCAGAATACATCCTCATACATAAAATGTGCCTCACTTGTACCCTGACTCTGCAGAATGAAATCCCAGAAGCGGAAATGCTCAGTCAAAAGTTATAAAACTACATTTAAATGTTCAGTTTTTAAAATAAAACCTTTGTTCTCCAGGAGCTGAGACTGAGAATAGATATCCCTACTGGTTAATCTGTCTGATTATATATCAATATAGGGTAGAAGAAAGGAAAATGGTCTGTGGCTTTGGGTTACTTTACTATCCACAAATTATAGCGGTACAATTTGTGAAGTTGCGTCTTAAATGGAAATTTGGTTTTAAAGCCAGTGTGGAAGGTAAAAAAAAACACAGTCATAAAATTCCCCTCAAAAAATCCCTTAACTTGTAAATAAACGTCATACCTTCTCTTAATAAGTCCGACATAGCCTGTCATTCCTCTGTGGCAGGAAGCACTGAATGTTTAATGGGCCAGAAGCCAGATAAAGAAAGGGCCCCACTTTGGCTATCAATTTTCCCATCCATGAAATAAGTAGGTTGAAACTCCCAAACACATTTCCAGGCAAAATGGTCCATGACTCCCAAAAATGTACTGGCTAGACAATATCCCTTTAGTGACTGCCTGAAAGAAATAAACATAGCACCAGAAAAGCCAGATGTATAAAGAAAGTAAATAGTCATTCGATCATAAAATGTTTTTAATGAATGCAGTATTATAACACAATGTTTCTCAAGCCACTCACTATTTTAGAATATTCAAATAGATTGTACATACACAGATTTCCACTTCCGGCCATGATGGAATAACAGAAACTAGATTTATCCTAAGTCCTTAAATAATTAACAAACAAAACCACACTAAATATGTGAAGCCTACCTTTTCAGACGTTGGGCAATAGGAAGATCATGACAGGTTGTCTGAGAAAAAGGAAACAAATTAGTGAAACTTTGATTGCTGGATTTCTGCCTGGAGGCACAGTCAAGAGTGCAGAACATTTCTCCAAAGAAGGCATACAGGTGGCCAAAAGGCACATAAAAAGATGCTCAAGGGCTTCCCTGGTGGCACAGTGGTTGAGAGTCTGCCTGCCGATTCAGGGGACATGGGTTCGTGCCCCGGTCCGGGAGGATCCCACATGCTGCGGAACAATTAAGCCTGTGCACCACAACTACTGAGCCTGTGCTCTGGAGCCCTCAAGCCACAACTACTGAAGCCCACACTCCTAGAGCCCTGCTTCTCTTGTGCTCTGCAACAAGAGGAGCCACCACAATGAGAAGCCCATGCACCGCAGTGAAGAGTAGCCCCCGCTCGCAGCAACTAGAGAAAGCCCACGTGCAGCAACAAAGACCCAACTCAGCCATAAATAAATAAATATGTATATAAATTTATTTTTAAAAAAGAAATAAAAGGAACTGCTAGTGGAAAAATTACTGTACGATATTAACAGTTTTTTAGATACTGCAGAAGAAAAGCTCAGTGAATGAAGACATAGCAATAAAAACCATCCAAATTGAGAGACAGAAAAGACAAAAGATTGAAAAACATGAACAGAGTCACAGTGACCTATGGGACAATATCAAGTAGTCTAACATATGTGTAATTGAGGTCTCAGAATAAGAGGAGGGAAGGAGGCATGCAGAAAAAATATTGGATGAACTAAAGGCCAAATTTTTTCAAAATTTGGTGAGAACTATCAATTCACAGAACCAAGAAACTAAATGAACACAAAGCAGGATAAAAATAAAACCACGAGAAGATATATTATCAGCATCAAATTCCTGAAGTTTTCCTTCGCCATTCTGGTGTGTGCAGTTGACTCTGTTCCTCACCATGTCTCTCACAAGACTTTCAGGATCAAGTAATTCCTGGTCAAGAAAAAGCAGAATTATCCCATTCCTCAGTGGATTTGGTTGAAAACTGGTAATAAAATCAGGTACAACTCCAAGAGGAGACATTGGAGAAGAGCCAAGCTGGGTCTATAAGGGATCGCACATGAGATGGTACACATATTTATGCTGAATCAAGGTCATTTGCATCTTACCATCTCACCCTGAAAACCACTACTATCTGGACAACTGGATGTATTTTATTGGGAAAATGATTTTTCTCTGTTTTAGTTTATCTGCACTAGTAGTTTGGCTCAGAAATAAATATGTGAGAATCTTTTGTTGGAAACAAAAACAAAACCAAAACACAAATTCCTGAAAACCAATGACTAAGAGAAAATCTTAAGAGAAAGCAGGAAAAAAAAAGTCATTGAATATACAGGAAGAAAGAGTTACATTTCTTGTCAGACATTATGCAGGTCAGACACAATGGAAGTGCTGAAACTGTCAACCTAGAATTCAGTGAAGATATCTTTCAAAAATGAATGCAAAATAAAGATCATTTCAAACAAACAAAAATGAGAGAATTTGTCACCAGCAGAATGCACTGCAAGAAATGGTAAAGAAAATTTCTCAAATGGAAGGAAAATGATACCTGATAGAAAATTGGATTACACAAAGGAATAAAAAAATGCCAAAAGTGATAAATATATGGATAAATATAAAATACTTTTTTCCCCTCTATTTTTTTTTTTTTTTTTTTTTTTTGCAGTATGCGGGCCTCTCACTGTTGTGGCCTCTCCCGTTGCAGAGCACAGGCTCCAGACGCTCAGGCTCAGCGGCCATGGCTCACGGGCCCAGCCGCTCCGCGGCATGTGGGATCTTCCCGGACCGGGGCACGAACCCGCATCCCCTGCATCGGCAGACGGACTCTCAACCACTGCACCACCAGGGAAGCCCTTCCCCTCTATTTTTAATGTCTTTAAAAGATCATTGAAAAAAAAAAAATCATTGAAGTACAGCATGGATAAAGGGGAAAAAAAAGAAATTTTACAAGGGAGAAACCTAACAAATACTACCTCTGATAGGCACTCAAAGTTAACATAAACTGTGTTGATAGTTCGTACCCTTGATGTGATGAGAATGGCTTTACTGCCATGGTCTTCCTCCCACAAACATATGACATCAGACAAATCCCAGTTGAGGACGTGCTACAAGATACCTGCGCAGTACTCCTCAAAACTGTCAAAATGAAAAAACGTGAACAGTCTGAAAAACTGTGACAGCCAAGAGGAGCCTAAGAAGACATGACACTAAATATCATATGATATCCTGAATAGGGGTCCTTGCACAGAAGAAAGACATCAAATAAAAACTAAAGAAATCTCAATAAAGCATGCACTTTAGTTCATAATTAAGTATCAATATTAATTCATTAATTGTAATAAATGTACCATGTTAATGTAAGATGTTAATAATGGGGGATACTGTTTTTACTGTTTAAAGTAAAATTGACTGTTTAAAGCAAAAATGTCAAAGTATATTAACATTTATAACCAAAGTAGTAATAAAATTTATGACAAATAAAGCACAAAAGAGATGTGGGGGAAATGGAAATATCTTACTACAAGTATTGTATTTGATGGTGGACTGCAATGCATTAAAATACATATGATAAACCCTAGAGCAACCACTGAAAAATAAAAAGATATAGCTAATAATCCAACAGTGAAGATAAAATGGAATCCTAAAAAATAACTCAATTAACCCAAAAGAAGGCAGGAAAAAAGAAATACAGAGAAGATGAGACAATAGAAAACAAAGAGCAAGATTGTAGACTTAACTCCAATCATATCAAAAATTACCATAAGTGTAAATGACCTAAATATTCCAATTAAAAAGTCAGAGATTGGCAGCCTACATAAAAAGGCA
The DNA here is from genome assembly GCF_039906515.1 of Pseudorca crassidens. Lineage (NCBI taxonomy): Eukaryota > Metazoa > Chordata > Mammalia > Artiodactyla > Delphinidae > Pseudorca > Pseudorca crassidens. Next base: position 79,360,112 of record NC_090310.1, on the reverse strand, counting down.
AGACTTGGGCTTGCCTCGCGGTGCAGTGGTTAAGAATCTGCCTGCCATTGCAGGGGGCACAGGTTCGAGCCCTGGTCTGGGAAGATCCCACATGCCACAGAACAACTAAGCCCGTGCACCACAACTACTGAGCCTGCGCTCTAGAGCCCACGAGCCACAGCTACTGAGCCCACGTGCTGCAACTACTGAAGCCCACGCACCTAGAGCACGTGCTCCACAACAAGAGAAGCCACTGCAATGAGAAGCCCATGCACCGCAACAAAGAGTAGCCCCCGTTCACCACAACTAGAGAAAGCCTGCACGCAGCAGTGAAGACCCAATGCAGCCAAAAATAAATAAATAAAATTTAAAAAAAATACATCATGTTAAAAAAAAAAGGCAAGACTCAACTATATGCCATCTCCAAGAAACCCATTTTAAATATAAAAATATAGAGATTAGAAGTAAAGAATTGAAAGAGATACACAATGCAAACACTAAGTAAAATAAAGCAGAGTGGCTATACTAATTTCATACAAAGTAGACTTCAGTACAAGAAGTATTACCAGGGATTAAATGGGACATTTCAAAATGAAAATGGGGTCAGTTCACCAAATGACATAATGCTAAATCTGTATATCCTTAATAACACAGAACTGAAAGAATAATACAGGTACATAGTATGGAACTCAAAACAAAAAAAAATATGAATTGTTTGACACACTGACTGGGAGTTTATCTGTGAGATAAATTTCTATAAATTGAAGTGCTGGGTCAAAGTACATATTGATAAAAATCTGATGGATACTGCCTAACTGCTGTCAAGGGGAGATGGTGGGGTAAAGGAACAATTGCTGTTAGCAATAACCTAATAAGAATAAGAATAATAGCTAAGGAACTTCCCTGGTGGCACAATGGTTGAGAATCTGCCTGCCAATGCAGGGGATGCGGGTTCGAGCCCTGCTCCCGGGAGATCCCACAGGCCGTGGAGCAACTAAGCCCGTGCGCCACAACTCCTGGAGCCCGTGCACCTAGAGCCCGTGCTCCACAACAAGAAAAGCCACCGCAATGAGAAGCCAGTGCACAGCAACGAAGAGTAGCCCCCACTCGCCACAACTAGAGAAAGCCCGCACAGCAACGAAGACCCAACACAGCCAAACATAAATTAATTTTTTAAAAAAGAAGAATAGCGAAGATTTTTTTGAGTACCTACCATGTGCCATACTGTTCTCATTTATTAACTTTTTGCTCTCATGAGGGAGGCACTCTGCCTCTCTCCCATTTTATAGAAAACTTCTGGGCTAGCAGATTATAAAAGGGAGTGTGAGTGCAGGGAGGGCAGATACTGCAAGTTATGTTTATCACAAATCCTGGAAATCTTCGCTTATACACATCTTTAAGTTTTCCTGTGTGACTGGGTAGCTAAAAATGGAGAATAGAGTAGCCAATTCATCTTCCACGACTCTCTCAGAGGATTGCTTTGCTTTGCGTTGCATTTTAGCTCTAGAGGCTGGAAACTGCCTTCCAATACAGTTTTCTTAATGGACGTTGAAATGTGAATTTCATGTAGTTTTCATGCATCATGAAATAATCTTCTTTTGTTTCTCAACCATTTAGCCACAATAAAGTGCTTCACCTCAATAGAACACCATACCCCTCCCTTTCCAAGATTTTCACCTCAGCACCACCACCCTGCCCCCACCCAGCTTAACATGCTTCCGTCTATTGTGAAAAGAAAATTCCATGAATGCAGAAGCAGAGACTCATGAATTTTCTTTTTTTTCCTCCTCAAGGTGCTTACCTAAGATGAGCTTTGTGATTGGAATGCAAAGGGGCATCAAACGGACTCCCAATCGCATTAGGGAAGATAAGCAGTTATCAGATGGTTTGACCGATTGGGTGGTTAAGTATTTTCCTGAGGAAGCCACTTTCAGTATTGCCTTCAGAGGGGCTTAACAAACTGGTTCTCGCCTCCTAAAGTTACGGTTGCTGACTTTTGCTTTTGGTATACTAATTTTTTTTTCTGATCAGTTGCAGCCAACACAGGTTTTGATTTTACAAATTAAAAGGGCTGGAAAATCTCCCAATTATTTTGCCCGCCGAGGCAATCTCCAAATCACTGAATGTGCTCGCCACTGTAATAACGGGTCATCTGTTTTCTAACATGAGAGTATGGGACAAAATAAGTTTCTTTTAGGACTTTCTTTCAAGATGAAGTCTTCCATTTCTAAAAGTAAAATTCTAAGCTGAATTGAGAGCCACTGGCAATGCCTCCTAAAGTGAAAATTCTTGGGGACTTAAAAAAAAAAATTCTCAACCGCCCCCAAAACATACTAATCATTTTTAATCAACTTTTTCTTTTCTTTCTGACGACAGACATTCTCAGCATTTGGAAAAGCCCATTCACTGGACAAGTTGTAATATTCATTATAATCATAAAAATGACAAGGATTTTAAAAGCCAGATGCCAACCCAGTGAGAGAGAGCTTAACAGGACTTTTGGGCTGAGAAGCCCAGGGAGATTTTGAGTCTGCAGTGAGTAACTTGAAGGGAAATCCTGACTCCAATTATAAAGCAAAGACAAAATCCCCTCAATCCTTTCAATACATCCAACTTCTCTGGCCAAATTGTGTTCTTTCTCCTCCCCACACCCTACCCCCTCCAGCATTTCCATAAACAATATGGCTATCGGGCCAAGCCTCTTGGTCAGCAAATAAAGGCAGAGAGCTAAGTAAATTTGCTTCCCAGCAATTATTTTTGTGAGGTCACGGAGTTAAGCATTAAAAGAATACTACTGCGGATGGGGGTATTCAGTAACTGTATGATTTGTGCTGCAAAACTGACAAAAGGAGCCAGCCACTCTCCTACTTTTATACTCACAGAAATCATTGACTATGGGGTCTTTGTTCCCTAAATTCATCTAAGAGGAATCTTTCACATGAACGCCCCTGCATTCCTGCTAATCCCCTCCTGCACTCTGCTTCCCAAAGAAAGTCCATTTGGTCATTTGGTCTGAGTCTTCACCTGCAATTTATCAGGATAATTATGACCTGAAAAGAAAAGAAAGAAAATAAAGCAAGAACAAAGAAAAAAAAATAAAGAAAAATCCACCAAGATCTTTAGCATCCAGAGCAGGAATGAGCAAACTTTTTCTGTAAAGGGGCAGAGAGTGAATATTTTTAGCTTTGCGACTCCTACAGTTTCTGTGGTGAGACTGCCCACCAATGTATGTGGAATAAAAACAGTCACCGACATCACTTAAGTAAATGACGGTGGCAGCTGGGTTCCAATAAAACTTTATGGACACCGAAATTGGAATTTCTGTAATTATGTGTCATACAAGTAGTATTCTTCTGATTGTCTCTTGACCATCTAAAAATGTAAAAACCATTTTTAGCTCATGGGTGGATTTGGTCCAGGGACTGTAGTTTACAGACCCTTGATCTAGAAGAATCTGGCCTTGGAAACCCCTTTTGGTCTGAATGAGGTCGTTCATGTTTGATGGGTCTTGCTCTTGTCACAGGCAGGTATGTCCACTTGACAGCACAGCTGGACAATGGTTTCTGGATTTTAATATCCTATTCAAAAACGTAGTGCGGAATTCCAGGAATTTAAGCCAGGAAACTGGACTTCATGCCACATACACTGAAAAATCCTCACCAGGATTTTTTTTTTTTTTTTTTTTTTGGCTGCATTGGGTCTTGGTTGCTGCGTGCGGGCTTTCTCTAGTTGCGGCGAACGGGGGCTACTCTTCGTTGCGGTACGTTGGCTTCTCATCGCGGTGGCTTCTCTTGTTGCGGAGCATGGCGCGCGGGCTTCAGTAGTTGTGCCTCACGGGCTCTAGAGCGCAGGCTCAGTAGTTGTGGCGCACGGGCTTGGTTGCGCTGCAGCATGTGGGATCTTCCTGGACCAGGGCTCGAATCCGGGTCCCCGGCATTGGCAGGCGGCTTCTTAACCACTGCGCCACGAGGGAAGCCCCTCACCAGGCTTTTAATTACAAATTAACCCATCCAAATCCTAGGAAACTTAGCATTCTGGTCAAACAGAGAACTGTCACCCAAGTGCCTTCCTGTAAACCATGTTTCTCAACCTCAGCGCTATTGATATTTGGGGCCAGATAATGCTCTGCTGTGGGGTCCATTCTGTACACTGTAGGATGTTGGCAGCATCCCTGGCCTCTACCCACGCTAGATGCTAGTTGCATCTCCCAAGTTGTGACAACCAAAATTGTCTCCAGCTGTTGCCAAATAACCCCCCGCGGGGGACAAAATCCTCCCCAGTGGAGAATCACTGATCTAAATCAACTCTGTCAGTAGGACTTTCTGTGATGATGGAATCGTTCTATATCTGGACTGCCTACTAACTATGAGACACTTGTGGGTACTGAGAACGTGAAATTTGCTAGTGCGCCGGAGGAGCTGCATTTTTAAATTTATTTAACTTTAATTATTTTAAAGTTAAATTTAAGTAGCTACGTGTGGCCAGCAGCTACTGTATTGGATGTGCTGCTCTAACTCGTGACCACCGCCCACCTGCCCAACCCCAAAGTAGGACAGGAGAGGATGCACGGCTTTGAGTTAGGAGCAGGGACTAGAGTCAGACACTGATTCTGACGTTCGTTCATTTATTCCATCAACACGATTCATTGAGCCCCTAAAATGTCTGGCACTGTGCTAAGGATATAAGATGAACAAGAGGAATGCAGTCCCTGTCCCTATGGGGCTTTCAGTCTAGCGATGAGAAGAGAGAAAAATATAAATTTAAGTAAAGTAATTGAAAGTCATGATAGGGGCTCTCTGCCATAGAAAAAGCAGGTTGGGGGAGGTTCTCTTTGTTTTATTTTATTTTATTTTATTTTTTTTTGCGGTACGCGGGCCTCTCACTGTTGTGGCCTCTCCCGTTGCGGAACACAGGCTCCGGATGCGCAGGCTCAGCGGCCATGGCTCACGGGCCCAGCCGCTCCACAGCATGTGGGATCTTCCCGGACCGGGGCACGAACCCGCGTCCCCTGCATCGGCAGGCGGACTCTCAACCACTGCGCCACCAGGGAAGCCCCGGGAGGTTCTCTTTTAGATCAGATGTTCTAGAGATGGCTCTCCAAGAGATATTTAAATTAAAATTGCAATGTGAATTGTTTGACACAATACCCAATGGAATAGAACAAAAGCCCAATGAATGCTAGCTGCTCTTCTTAAAAGCCAGCATTCCTTTTATGACATTTCTTCCTTGCCAGGAACTCTTCTAATCCTCACAACAGTGTTACATCTATTATCCCCATTTTACAGATGTGGAAAACTGAGGCATGTTAACTTGTTCAACAGTGCACATCTAGGATGTGATGGAGTTAGGGTTAGAACCCAAGCAGCCAAAAAGGGTATCTGTGCCTGCTATTAGATGAACTTTAGCAACTCATGTGAATTTTCCAGAGCACCCTGGGACCAAAATATACTGGTGTCAGTTTTTAAAGAGCCAGGCCTTACAAACTAGAGGTAGGGAAATAATAATAAGATGTGCTTTCCTGTCCTAGGGAAGAAGGACTTCTGCGTTCCTCATCTGTTGATTAGAATCTCCCAGCCACTGAGAACTCTATGTAATAAATTGTAACTCGTCTTGAGTGTGTGAAATCTCTTGTTTCTGGGTGCTAGGAAAAACACTGACTTTGCTGCATAATTTCTGGTGAAATATGAGACACTGAGTCAGCTAGGAGACTCTCAGCTGAACATAAGTGAGAAATTTCACCTCTCCAGCAGTAGCCCTGAAACCTTGACCATCAGAATGAGGAGGCTCCCTCTTCTGACTGCATTCACACCAAGGTAGTCCTCAAAAGAGAGTCAATTCTCATCATTCCAGAAGTACATATTTTAGCCTACCGACTAAAATGTATTTGTAACCCCCAAATCAACACTCCCAGTTCTTTCTCGGTCTTTTGCGGACATGTGCAGAGCTGTCCAGACACATGCTCTGCCTTCTCGGTTCAGCTCTCCTACCGTAAACGGTGTCCTTTTTTCCATCCATTTAGTGCCATATTTCTCACACCCTTGTGCTTTTTGTTGATTTCATTGTTCAAAATGGTGCCTAAGCGCAGGGCTGAAGTGCTGGCTACCTACCATTCCTAAGCTCAGGAGGCTGTGACGTGCCTTAGGGGGAAAACACACATGTTAGATAAGCTTCCCCCCAAAACCAGTACTCATCAGCAGTCACGCCCCTTCGTCCCCTCCCTCCAGCCCCTGGCAACTGCTGATCTAATTGTGTCTCTGTGGATTTGCCTCTTCTGGACATTTCATGTCAATGGAATCATACAGAACATAGTCCTTTGTGTCTGGCTCCTTTCACTTAGCGTAACATTTTCAAGGTCCATCCATGTTGTAACACAAATCATTCATTCCTTTTTCTTTGTTTTTATCACTTTCTCCTTCTTTGTTTTTGTTTGTTTTGGTGTTTTAAAAATTTACCCTCTTAACAATTTTCAAGTGGACGTTATAGTATCGTTAACTATAGGCACATCCTTGTACAGCAGATGTCGAAAACCTTTTCATTTTATATTTATTTTTTATTTATTTTGGCTGCGCCGGGTCTTAGTTGCAGCACGCGGGATCTTTAGTTGCGGCATGCGAACTCTTAGTTGCACAGCGTGCATGCGGGATCTTGTTCCCTGACGAGGGATCGTGCCTGGGCCCCCCGCGTTGGAAGTGCCGAGTCTTACCCACTGGACGACCAGGGAAGTCCGAAAACGTTTTCATTTTGTTCGGCTGAAACTCTACGCCTATTGAATAGCAACTCCCTGGTTTCCCTTCCTCCTAGCGCCTGGCAACCCTAAACCTGGCAACCACCCTTCTGCCTTTGATTTCTATGGGTTTGATTACTTTAGATACTTTATATAAATGGGATTATGTAGTCATTGTCTTTTGTCATTGGTTTATTTCACTTAGCATAATGTCCTCTAGGTTCCTCCATGTTGTGGCATATGACAAGATTTCCCTCTTTTTTTAAGGCTGAATAATCTTCTGTATGTATATACCACATTTTATTTATCCATTCATCCATTGGTGGACATGTAGATTGCTTCCACATCTTGGCTACTGTGAATAACGTGGCAATGAACATGAGTGTACAAGTGTCTCTTCAAGACCCTGTTTTCGGGCTTCCCTGGTGGTGCAGTGGTTGAGAGTCTGCCTGCCAATGGAGGAGACACGGGTTCGAGCCCTGGTCTGGGAGGATCCCACATGCCGCGGAGCAACTAGGCTCGTGAGCCACAACTGCTGAGCCTGCACGTCTGGAGCCTGTGCTCTGCAACGAGAGGCCGTGACAGTGAGAGGCCCGCGCACCGCGATGAAGAGTGGCCCCCGCTCGCCGCAACTAGAGGAAGCCCTCGCACAGAAACAAAGACTCAACACAGCCAAAAATAAATAAATAAATTTAAAAAAAAAAAAGATCCTGTTTTCTATTCTTTAGGATATATACCCAGAAGTGAGAGAGCTGGATCATATGGTAGTTCTATTTTTAATTTTTTGAGGAACCTCCATACTTTTTCCATAGTAGCTGCACCGTTTTATAATCACACCAACACTGTGTGAGAGTTTCAATTTCTCTACATTCTTGCCAACACTTGTTATTTTCTGGGGTTTTTTTGATAGTAGCCATCCTAATGAGTGTGAAGTATATCTCCTTGTGGTTTTGATTTGCATTTTCCTGATGATTAGTGATGTTGAGCATCTTTTCATATGCTTCTTGACCATTTATATATCTTTGGAGAAATGTCTATGCAAGTCCTTTGCCCATTTTCTAATCGCGTTGTTGTCATTGCTATTGAGTTGTAGGAGTTCTTTATATATTCTGGATATTAACCCTTTATCCAATATATGGTTTGAAAATATTTCATTGTTTGCCTTTTCACTCTGTTGATGGTTGCCTTTCCTGTGCAGAAATTTTTAAGTTTGATGTAGTCCCACTTGTCTATGTTTTGCTTTTGTTATCTGTGCCTTTGGTGTCATATGCAATAAATCATTGCCCATTCCAATGTCATGAAACTTTTCCCCTATATTTTCTTCTGGGAGTTTTATAGTTTCAGGTCTCATGTTCAAGTTTTTATTCTGTTTTGAGTTAACTTTTGTATATGGTGTAAGACGAGGGTTTATCTTCATTCTTTTGCATGTGGATATCCAGTTTTCCCAGCATCATTTGTTGAAGAGACTGTCTTTTCCCCATTGTGTTATCTTGGCACCCTTTTTTTTTTTTTTTTTTTTGCGGTACGCGGGCCTCTCACTGTTGTGGCCTCTCCCGTTGCGGAGCACAGGCTCCAGATGCGCAGGCTCAGCGGCCATGGCTCACGGGCCCAGCCACTCCGCGGCATGTGGGATCTTCCCGGACTGGGGCACGAACCCGCGTCCCCTGCATCGGCAGGTGGACTCTCAACCACTGCGCCACCAGGGAAGCCCTTGGCACCCTTTTTGAAGATCATTTGACCATATAATGGGTTTATTTCTGGACTCTATTCTGTTCCATTTTTCATTCCTTTTTATGACTCCCTTGTATGAATGTACCACATTTTATTTATCTATCAGTAAGTAGATGATTGGATTGTTTCCACTTTTTGGCTATTAGGAATAATGCTGCTATAAATATTCATGTACAAGTTTTTGCATAGGCATATGTTTTCAATTCTCTTGACAATATACCTAAAAGTAAAATTTCTTGGTCAATGGAAATTCTATGTTTACCATTTTGAGGAGTTGCCAAACGGTTTTCCAAAGTGACTGTACCATTTATATTTCCATCAGCAATGCATGAGCATTCCAATTTCTCTATATCCTTGTCAACACTTGTTACTGTCCATTTTTTAAATTATAGCTACCCTAGAGGGTGAGAAATGGTATTTCATTATAATGTTGGTTTGTACTTCCCTGATGACTAATGATGTTGAGTATCTTTTTATGTGCTTACTGGCCATTTATGTATCTTCTTTGGGGAAACGTCTATTCAAATTTTTTGCCCAGTTTTTTATTGAGTTATTTGTCTTAAAAATAATTTTTTTTTTTTTTTTTTTTTGGCGGTACGTGGGCCTCTCACTGCTGTGGCCTCTCCTGTTGCGGAGCACAGGCTCCAGACGTGCAGGCTCAGCGGCCATGGCTCACGGGCCCAGCTGCTCCACGGCATGTGGGATCTTCCCAGACCAGGGCACGAACCCGTGTCCCCTGCATCGGCAGGCAGACTCTCAACCACTGCGCCCCCAGGGAAGCCCCAATAAAATTTTTAAGTTACAGGAGTTCTTTATATATTCCAGATACTCATCCCTTATCAGATATATGATTTGCAAATATTTTATGGCAAAGAGTTAATCAGGCAATGAAATGATCAGATTAGTGTTTTACAAAGATGACTTGTAGGGCTTCCCTGGTGGCGCAGTGGTTAAGAATACGCCTGCCAATGCAGGGGACACGGGTTCGAGCCCTGGTCCGGGAAGATCCCACATGCCGCGGAGCAACTAAGCCCATGCGCCACGACTACTGAGCCTGCTCTCTAGAGCCCATGAGCCACAACTACTGAGTCTGTGTGCTACAACTATTAAAGCCGGCGTGCCTAGAGCCTGTGCTCCACAACAAGAGAAGCCACTGTAATGAGAAGACCGTGCACCACAACAAAGAGTAGCCCCCGCTCGCTGCAGCTAGAGAAAGCCCACGCGCAGCAATGAAGACCCAACACAGCCAAAAATAAATAAATAAAATTTGAAAAAAAGAAAAAAGATGACTTGTACAAGTTCATTCATCCTTAGCTGTTTACCAAGGGATAGAGTTTATAACGGTACCCCATGGATTTCTCTTTATGTTCAACTCATCAACTAGGAATAGTATGATTTTTACAAATATTAGTTGTGGCTAGAATAATGATACATTTATATGTATATGTCACCATTAGACACTGTCTTAAGCATTTTACATGTTTTAAACTCATTTAGTCCTTCTGTAATTACTCTCATCCATCCCATTTTATAGATGCAGAAATTAAGGTGTAGAGAATTTATGAACCTTGTCCAGGATCACACAGCTAGTGAATGATTAGAAACTCAGATTAGAAGCCAGATCTCTGGATCCCAAGTCTGAGTATTTAATCACGACACTGCAGTGAGACTCGGGGGCAGCTGGGGATCTTTCTTCTCATCTGAAATCTCATTCCTAGTTTGTAACCTAAGGTAGGCTCTCAGCCTCATCATTCTAAAATTGGGTTATTTAATTAGGTAATTCCCAGTGCCTTTTTCTTCTCGAAAGTCTGTGATGCCTTGGCCACATCTCTCTGAACCAGGCGTTTAGAGATGGCTTTACAGCTCTCAATCAATCTCATTTACATCATCCCAGAGAGGCAGTTGAGTGATTTGGGGCAGTTTCTGCAGTCACATGTTCTCGGGTTCAAATCCCAGCTCTGCCACTTGGAGGCTGTGTGACCGTGGGCAAGTCGGTTAACCCTTCTGAGGCCCAGGATCCTTACCTGTGACTTGAGTGTACTAACAACTGTGCCCCTTTTTAGGTTATTTCAGAAATTAAGTGACGTAATGCATTCACAGCACCTTGCTCCTAGTTTACACCCAATTACATAATTGTAAATGAAAATAAGTCATAGAAATTTAACAACCAGCGACATAGTTATAATTGGTTTCATTTTACTAATAAAAACATTTGGGGTCAGTGACAGTGAGTGACGGGACAGTCCCAAGACCACACTGTTGCTAAGTGTCACTTCAAGACTTTCACTCTAGCCTTCCAACACCAAATCTTGTGGGGGTTTTCCCCCATAAATCTCCCCAGAGGACCTAGGAAACAAACACAGAGTTCACCTACGAATTATTTATTCAGTCAGACTCTGGAAACACCATGAAATCTTGCATGACAAAATAAGTCACATACTTTTTCTTTATATTTCACTCAAGGGAACTATAAACGTATGTTTTCAAGTTAAATATGAATGGTATTTCATTGAAAGGAACTATGAAAATCAAATCGGGATTGTGTGAAATACTGATATTACAATTTAATAGCAATGAAAAAATATCAATCTAAGATTCAATTATGAGATTTTTTTTTTTGCGGCACGCGGGCCTCTCACTGTTGTGGCCTCTCCCGTTGCGGAGCACAGGCTCTGGACGCGCAGGCTCAGTGGCCATGGCTCACGGGCCCAGCCGCTCCGCGGCATGTGGGATCCTCCCGGACCGGGGCACGAACCCGTGTCCCCTGCATCGGCAGGCGGACTCCCAACCACTGCGCCACCAGGGAAGCCCTATGAGATTTTTAAATTGAGATGATGACACATAACATTGTGTAAGTTTAAGGTGCACAACAACATGCTGGTTTGATACATTTATGTACTGCAATATGATTACCATCAAAGCCTTAGCTAATACCTCTGTCACATCACATACTTATCTTTTTTACGTGTGATGAGAACATTTAAGATCTAGTCTCTTAGCACTTTTGAAGTATATAATACAGAGTTATTGACCAATTATAAGGTTTAACTGAGTAAAGTTAGGAAGGGTCAATATATATTGTGATATATAGGATTTTCTTTAAAGAAAAAAAATTCCAAATGAGAAGGATATGAAGGATTAAATTATTTCCTTTTTCCTCAAATTATAAACTCCAAGATTAAACCTGAGGTATCTCTTCCCATTCCAGAGGCTGATTTGTTTTTTTGGGTTTTTTTGTAAACTAATTTATTTATTTTTGGCTGTGTTGGGTCTTCGTTGCTGCGTGCAGGCTTTCTCTAGTTGCGGTGAGCGGGGATACTCTTGGTTGCAGTGCGCGGGCTTCTCATTGCAGTGGCTTCTCTTGTTGTGGAGCACGGGCTCTAGGCGTGTGGGCTTCAGTAGTTGTGGCTCACGGGCTTCAGTAGTTGTGGCTCTCGGGCTCTAGAGCGCAGGCTCAGTGGTTGTGGCACACGGGCTTAGTTGCTCCGCCACATGTGGGATCTTCCCGGACCAGGGCTCGAACCCGTGTCCCCTGCATTGGCAGGCGGATTCTTAACCACTGCGCCACCAGAGAAGTCCCCTGATTTGTTTTTCATCACTAATAGGTAACATACCTTTCTGCGGCAGGAGAAAAAAAAACACCAAACCCTCAGCCTTAAATGAAGCTTTCAGGAAGAATGTTGACTGATTAGGAAAATATCACTGGATTTGTTTGCCAAGGAATTCTTCTCCTAGTTGAGAAGCAAGTCATTGCTTTTATTTTCTTTCTAGCAGCATCACTGTTCGGTTCCTCACCAGTGAGGAGAGAAACACGAACAGTCAATCCCTAGGGTCCTTTGGTCCAAACTCAAGGTAAAATTGAATTCATGCCGGGTGGACCCGGCTGAGTGTCTCTGAAGTGAGCAGCTTGGCAAGGAGAATCCTCACAGGCATTTAATAAGGTTTAATTCAGCTTGTAGCTGGAGCAGCTTGGGCGTGTAAATTGCCGGAAGCACCCCAGAACTAAGGATGCGCCCTCGGAAGCTTTGTCAGGAAGGGGTGGTATCAAGGATCATAAATTGCCCTGTGGCTTTTCAGGATTTTATGAGCTCCCAGGCCTCTGGCACAATAGGCTGCAGGATGACTCTTAACACCTCATTAAGGTTGTTTTTTACCAAATGCTAATAATAAAAAGGAGCGCTAAAAGCCTGGCTCATTTTTATTCCGAATCCTCTCCTCTGGAATATAAAAAGATGCCATAAAATGGAAATACAATGGAGCGCCCACATCTTGGGTAGACTCATTAAAATGCTGGTGTTGACAGAAATCTGAGGAAGTCAAGCCTGGGCCTCTGGGTGGGAAACTGTCTTGCCCTCCTGGTCAAGGGGCCTCCAGTCTCTGGAGAAATGAAAGGCCAGAGAGGCCTGTAATCCCTATATGGCTTCATCTCCAACTGCGAAATATCATTTCAGACTTTTTCTTTCTGATCACAGGACAGCTTTGCCAATGGGGCCTTTTCTTCAGCTGTCTCCAAAGTTCTTTTATTTATTGTATATTCTATGGTACCTATTAGGGCCAAAAGTAATTTAAAAAAAAAAAAGATCAGTGCTACAAAGAGGGGTGTATTCATAAATCCCAGGACAATGAGAAAAGTTACTGCATCTGAGCCCCAGAATTTGTTCTTATTTCTGGAGACTCTGGCGTGACGCAGTGCAGTAGAATTGGAGACACACTACATCACTGTCCAGCTGTGTGACCCTGGCACGGGACCTCTTCTCCCTGTGCCCTGTGTCCTGCTCTGTAATCTAAGACCGGGAGTCGCAATGCCTACCTCTGAGATAGGTTCTGAGGATTGAACAAGGTGATGCTGGTAATATGCTTGGTATGAAGCCTGGCAGACAGAAAACCCTCGATGCATGGTACTTTGTATTCATTCATTCATGCATGCAACATGTATTTCCTGGGCACCTATTTCGTGCCTAGCACTGTTCCAGCATCAGATGAACACAAAATCTGTACCCTCCTAAACTGACCTTTGAGTAATTGTTCTTCGAGGTACAGGAAGCTGAGGTCAGGAGGGATCTAATAGCTACTGTGCCCCTTGCAAGGCGTGAGATTCTAGGTGAATCCCTCAAGCTCTGGGGTGACAGGATCCATCGGAAACCGTGGGCCTTTTCTTGGTTTAGCCCAGCGTTTCTCAACCTCAGCACTATTGCCATGCACAATAGTTGGGGAAGAAGGGGGCCGTCCTGTGCGTTGTAGGATATTTAGCAGCGTCCCTGGCTTCTACCCACTAGATGCCAGTAGCACCTCCCCCCCAAGTTTCGACAACCACAGTTGTCTCCAGACAGTGCCACGTGTCCCCTCGGGACAAAATCGATTCAGTTTCCTCATCTCTGAGCTGGAATAACAATCTTATCTATTTCACAGATAGTGAGATGTGGGAAGGGAATGAAATAAAGCCCTGCCTGGCGCACGTAAGCCTCAATAAAGGGATGCTTTCATCTCTCACCTCTGGAGAGGACTTTGGTGTAGCCAGACTTTCCCATTGGTCACAGGTGCTCTGAACTCCGAGATATGCTGAATTTGGTGGGGAAATCTCACCTTGTCCTGTCTCGAGAGCACCCAGGCGGTGAGGCGAGCAGGAAGGGGTCTGCGCAGCCACGGCCAGGGTACATCTGTGAGTGATTTATTGACCACCTTTCCAACTTGGCCTTTGCCAGTGAAAAGGTCCAGACAGTTATAGAAAGTTAGACTTGACTTTTGAACATGCAAACGCAGTTCAGGTGCAAGTCTGACCCTCTGGGGCCTTCTCCTGCCCTCCTGGTTAACGAGGAAAGCATGCTTGCTTCCAAGTCCTTTTTGGTGGGAAGCTTCTGGAAACCCCAGAGATCCCCATTTGTGCAGGAGGCCAATTAAGAAACAAGAGGAAAGAGAAATAGAGCAATTCAGAGCATGGGCTATGGAGACATGGATACTGTTTCAGTGTGACCTTGGGCAAGTCATTTCCACTTTCTGAGCCTCAGTTTCTTCATCTGTCAGATGGGAATCGTAATAATAACACCACCCCCATTTGGTTGTGAGGATTAAAGGAGAAAAAGCAAGTAAAGAGCTATCTTTGCCTAACCCACAGTAAAACCCAATAAATGATAGATAAATATGAAAAAAAAAATTCCGTTGCCCTGCTGAGTCCCAGGCATTGCTTGTCCTCAAGACACAGAGGAAGTAGGTTGACCAAGCCACCCAGGTTTTGCCTGTGACTTTCCCAGGTTTAATCCCAGGAAATTCTTCAGTACCTGGCAAACTAGGGACAGTTGGCCACCCTAAGGAATGACTTCGAAAGTGATTTTCTGGTTCAGTGTCCTGGGTAGAGAGCCCAGTAGGGTAACACTGTGACTAGCTGGTGGTTTGGGAAAAGCTGTGAGCCCCTCACCACATGGGCGGCTCCAGGAGAGAAGATGCTTTGTTAGTTTCGAGGGGAGGTTTACAAGCACTCTTCTTGAAGGTTTAATGGTCCCAGGTGATTTATCTTATCTGGAGAGTCATTGCTATAAGGAGAAACCTGCTTCTCCGAGCTTCTGCTTTCCTTTACCATCAAACCTTTCATCTTCTCTGAGAGTCGTCTCCATACTCCATAAATAACCTTATTACGGCCACACAAAGGCAGGGCCCTGCCGCCTGCAAGACTGGACTTCTCAAATCGTGGTTTCATAAACCAGTTTGACCAGAACATGGGAATACTTCATAGGATCTACTGGGATATTTTAAATGCATTGAGAGATGCAGAGGCACTAGGGTGGCAGGTCAGTGCAGTAATGAGCCCAGAATCGCACACCACCTGCTCTCAAAAGTGGGGACTTAAGGAGAAGTTATCCACTGAACTACCTTCCCCTGGATGTCTCTGAGTACTTAACACAAAGAATGCCTTCCCACGGTAAAAATCCTACCAAATGAGGTAAACAGCAAGAATGTTTGTATATCGTTGTGCTTTAAACCAGTACCGTCCAATAGAACTTTCCACACTGACGGAAATGTTCTGTAATCTACCTCATCCCATGTGGTGGCCACTAACCAAAGTGACCCTTGGGCCCTTGAAATGGTGCCAGTGTGACTGAGGAACTAAATTTTTAATGTTATTTCATTTTAATTAATTTAATTTTAAAGAGCCACATGTAGCTGGTGGCTACCATATTGGGCAGTAAAGTTTTAAAATAATAAACAGAGATTTACAATAAAAAATATCACTGTGAAGCCTGTGCTTATAATTTCCTTTTCAGATCCCAAAAGTATGGAGGGAATTTAACAACTATATCAGAACAGTGGTCCTATGCTTTTGTAATGTTATGTGTGCCGGTCATATCAGAGTTACACATCAACTCAAAGTTAGGTATGAACCAGGTCACTGGAGCTATGCTTTGCTTTTCATACCTGTGACGGTCAACAGAAAATTTGTACGCTTAGAATGAATTAAACCTCAGAAAAATTTTTGCTGAAACATTATTAAAATATTAAATTACAGAATGAATGCATCTTGTATTAAAGATTGAAGAAAATATTCAAACAACTAAAAAGGTATATAAAATGAAAAGTGAACAGCAATATATACCACCTGTAAATTATTTCAGGCTTTTTTTCTCCATACATTTTAAAAAGTATGTGTATTTATGGAAAATCATATATATATATATCACATATATATATATTATATATATAAATATATATTTTATATATATCACTTATATATATTTTTTTTTATAAAACTGGGATCAATTATGTGTATTGATCTACATCTTGCTTAGTTTAATTTTAATTTTAATAAGAAGTAGCTTAAAACTTTTCTGTTACAAAAATGTCAAAACCACATAGAACAAACAGTCCACATCACAGCTCTCCTTTTTTACTCCCTTCTTAGAATCAGTATCGTTGTGGTGTGTAGTCGTCCAGATTCTCCTGTGCGTTTGCACCCATATAAAAATTCGTAGCTTTTTGTGTATTAAAAAATACATAAATTGGATCAAACTGTATATATTGTACCCTAACTTTCTTTCTCACTTGAAAAAACTGCCAATGTTAGTAATACTTGGAGTATCCCCCATTCTCTTAAACTGCTTCACAGATTTTTTTGAATGTGAATGAAACAGTTTGTTTGGCTGTATCTATCCATAATGGAGAGTTAGCTGGGTTCTAGTTTATCGTTACTAATACCATGCTGCAACACGCACGTCGTAAACACCACGCCGCCTACATGTGGGAATATTCCTTGTGGATATTACCCAGGAGCAGGGTTGCTGCGGGGAATGTGATCCACATTTAAATTACCTTCTCTACTGGATTGAATACTGTGCTCCTAAAAGTCTTTTCCTTCCCAGAACCTCAGAAGGTGACCTTGTTTGGACATAGGGTCATGGCAGATGTAATTAGTTAAGATGAGGTCATACTGAAGTAGGGTGGGCCCTTAACCTAGTGACCGGTGTCCTTGTAAGAAGAAGAAAAAGAGACGGGGACAGAGACCCAAGAAGACACCATGTGAAGACAGAGGCAGAGATCAGAATGACGCAGCTGCAAGCCTAGGAACAGAACAGTGAGAGGATAATCTCTGTTGTTTTAAACCACTTACTTTGTGGTTATTCGTTGTGGCAGCCCTAGGAGACTAATATACCCTTAAAATATTGACACTCCCACTAACCAGCATATACGGGTTCCCGATAGCCCTTAAGTCCATACCCTCACCAACACTGAGTGTTACCCCTCTTTTCTTTTAAGTAAATGTTTTATTTTGAAATAATTTAAATTTACAGAAAAATCGCAAATATAGTACAGAGTTCCCTTATGTCCTTCATCCAGCTTCCCCCAAAGTTAACATATTACTGTGTTATTGTGCATCTGTCAAAACTCAGAAATTAGCACTGGTAAAATACCACTAACTAAACTACAGACTGCATTTGGATGTCACCAGTTTTTCTGTTCCAAGAGCCAACCCAGCAAACCACATTGCATATAGACTCTATTTTTTTTTTAATATAGATTTTCATTTACCACGTGGAGGAGAGCAATTTGAGAAGAGTCCTTCTTATCTTTTAACAAAAGTTTTAATAATCGTACATTTGGAACTATTTCACATATTCAGAGAAATGCAAACAAATAATGGAACAGATAGACCTGTTTTTACACCATCCAGATTTAATAAACATTAATACCTACAAGTCCATGATTCTTTATCTACACTCACAGAATATAAAAAGCCCTGAAAACCAGTACCTGTAGCTGATGGGAGGCTATGTATAATCCTAATATTTCACCTAATTTGACATACAGACATTTTATTGCAAATATAGCAATGTGTTTGATTACAGGGGATGCCCCAGGTTCCACGGGGAATATTGTGGATCTCTATCAGATTAGTTTCAAAAATCTTTTTATACAATTTTAAAAGGAAAAATATCATAACAGATAGCGCTAACCTTCCACCCACCTTTCATGAGCTCATTTCCCTCTATCCCTCCCCCAGGGAAAACCCCCAGCCTGAAGTTGGAGTTTCTCTTTCCTGGATGTTTTAATGATTTTTACTTACATATACTTATGAAAAGAAAAGATATCATTTTGTATTCTTCACTACAAAAATAAGGCACACTTGATGAAGTTTCAGTTTTATCATTCATACTTTGATTAAAATGTCAGAAATCAATAGCAAAAGGATGACTACGGAAACCCCACACATTTGGAACATTTAAGACACATTCTGAAAAAGTCATGGCTAAAGGAGAAATCCTTATTGAATTTGGGAATTATTATAACTCAACAATAATCAAAATGCTACACAAGGGCTTCCCTGGTGCCGCAGTGGTTGAGAGTCCACCTGCCGATGCAGGGGACACAGGTTCGTGCCCCGGTCCGGGAAGATCCCACATGCCACGGAGCGGCTGGGCCCATGAGCCATGGCCGCTGAGCCTGCGCGTCCGGAGCCTGTGCTCTGCAACGGGAGAGGCCACAACAGCGAGAGGCCCGCGTACCACAAAAAAAAAAAAAAAAAAAATGCTATACAAATCTTAGGGGTTGTGACTAAAGCAGTGCCTAGAAGACTGTGAGGGAATTAAATGCTTAAGAACATAAGTCAGAAAAATAGCAGAATCTTCTCAAAAAAACAGAGGAAGGAAATAATAAAAATAAAGGCAGAAATTAACAAAATAGAAAACAGATACAAAAGAAAGGATCAACGCAGTCAAGAATTGGTTCTTTCAAAGTCTAAGATTGACAAATATCCAGCTAAAATATCAAGGAAAAAAACAGAACAGAACAAATAAACAATATCACAAGATGGTAACTATACATACAGCAAAGTTTTAAAGCACAAGGACATGAGGAACAACTTTATGCCAATAAATTTGAAAACTTGGATGAAATGGTTTAATTCCTAGGAAAATATAACTTGTGAAAATGAGCTCAACCTGTAGAATCAGATTTTTAAAAGAATTTAACAGGCTGATTCTAAAAGTTTTATGACAAGGCAAGTGGCCAAGACAGCCAAGGAAACTCTCATGGAAAACAACTTGGGGAAATGCACCCGCCAAATATTAAAGATCATTTTCTAAATCTGTAGTTAATAAGACAATGTAGTATTGGTGCAGGGAGAGAAAACAAACCAGTGGGGTAGAGCAAAGAGCCCAGGAATGCAGCCATGGAAAAATTTTAATTATAATAAGATTTAATCTATTATTAAGATGATCGTGTACCTCTGTGGGGAATGAGAGTCAATGAATGGTGCAAGATAATTAGTAATCCACAGGAAAAAAAATAAAATTAGATCTTGTCCTCATACCAGACATAAAAATCTATTCCAAAGGGTGAATTTTGTAGTATGTGAATTATATCTCAAAACCAAAATATATTCCAGATGATTAAAGACTAAAATGTGAAAAGCCAATATTTAGGAGATAATATAAGGAAATATTTTTATAAGCTTGGGTTATGAAATGATTTCTTATGTAAGACACAAAAGACAATTCATAAAGAAAAAAATTGGTAAATACAACTACATTAGAATCCAATGAATTGATAAATACAACTACATCAGGGGACATCACAAAGAAATTGAAAAGATGAGCTAGGAGAAGATTACATTTATAGTTATTAGAAGATTATCCAGAATATGTAAAGAACTTCTACAAATCAATAAGAAAAGACAAAGATTTAACTGAAAAATGGACAAAATACTTGAATGGGCGTTTCTCAGAAGAAACATAAATGCCCAATAAATGGATAAAGGATGACCAACCTCATTAATAATGAAGAGAATGTAAACTAAAATAACCAGGTTGGCAAAAACTAATAAATTTGAGAGCATCAAATGTTGGTGAAGACATAGGACAGGGACATCCCTGGTGGCACAGTGGTTAAGAATCCACCTGCCAACTCAGGGGACATGGGTTCGAACCCTGGTCCGGGAAGATCCCACATGCCGCGGAGCAACTAAGCCTGTGTACCACAACTACTGAGCCTGAGCTTTAGAGCCCTTGAGCCACAACTACTGAAGCCCACGCTCCCTACAGCCCATGCTCATCAACAAGAGAACCCACCAAAATGAGAAAACCGTGCACCGCAACGAAGAGTAGCCCCCGCTCACCACAACTAGAGAAAGACCGCACACAGCAACAAAGACCAACACAGCCAAAAATAAATAAATAAATAAATTTATAAAAAATAAAAATACTCATGCCTGGGTCCCACCGAAGGGATTCCAGTTTAATGTGTCTGGGGGTGAGGCTCAGGCATAAGGATTTTTTGAAGTTTCCTGAGTGATTCTAAAGTGCAGAGGTTGAGGGAATTCCCTGGCAGTCCAGGGGTTAGGACTCCGAGCTCTCACTGCCGAGGGTCTGAATTCAATCCCTTGGTCCGGGAACTAAAATCCCACAAGCTGCATGGGGTGGCCAAAAAATAAGTAAGTAAATAAATAAAGCGCAGAGATTGAGAACCTCTGATGGGAACAAATAAAGGTAAAGAGGAGAAGAATTTTGAAGAGTCCTGGGCACGTTACACATTGCCCACAAGGTCTGCTTTGTAGCCTGCTCTCCAGTTGTCAGGTCTCATCTGCCCCATATCTCCTCTTCCTGAGCTGCTCACGTGGAGCTCATCAATATCATGGATGGATGAATTTACTGACTCTGAGGACAGTAGAATCACTGGGCCACTGAATCTCAGAGTTTGAGGTGACGTTAAAGGTCATGTCACCTCTTTGACATCCCCACCAGGAAGTTTTCAGCCTCTGGTTACTCCTATCAGTGGGGGACTCAGTATCGCTGAGATGAAAGTGCGAAGGAGAGAAAAAGTCAGAGAAGAGCATCCCAGGTAGAGATTGGGTGGCAAGCTGGAGGCAAGAGAGACCACTTAGCACCAAGGGCATCTGTGTGGGGACAAGGCAACACTCCTTGCCTTGTCCTGAGGAGTGTTGTTTCCTGGAATGAGGACTTTTCCAGGGAATATTTATGCCATTCCTGGAGACATAATGGCCTTTCCAGGAAAAGGAACTTCTACTGTCCTTTGATTTCTTTTCTGTGATCTGATGTGGTCCTGGCTTGTAAGTATCTCACCAACCTAACCACGACCTGTTCAGAGAATCTTTCCCCACCCTGACCTGAGCCTCAAGTCCAGGCCGGTACATTCAGAGGGAGCTCACATTAATTTAAACGAATGGTATGGGGCTTTCCTGGTGGTCCAGTGGTTAAGAGTCTGCCTGCCAATGCAGGGGACACTGGTTTGATCCCTGGCCCAGGAAGATCCCACATGCCACGGAGCAACTAAGCCCATGCGCCACAACTAATGAACCCGCGTGCTACAGCTACTGAAGCCCGCATGCCTAGAGCCCGTGCTCTGCAACAAGAGAAGCCACCGCAATGAGAAGCCCGCGCGCAGCAACTAAGAGTAGCCCCTGCTCATTGCAACTAGAGAAAGCCCGCGCGCAGCTACAAAGACCCAGCACAGCCAAAAATAAATAATAAATAAATGAATTAATAAATAAATAAAAGAATACGGTATTTTAAATATTTTTACAAAGAATCTTATGTTAGGGAATTCCCTGGCAGTCCAGTTGTTAGGACTCGGTGCTCTCACTGTGCGGGGCCAGGTTCAATCCTTGGTAGAGAAGCTAAGATCCTGCAAGCAGTGCAGCGTGGACAAAAAAAAAAAAAAAAAAGAATGGTATGTTGGTAAAGCTTAGAGAAAGACTACTATACCTTTCTCTCCACATAAAATGTTATGATTCTTGTAAGGACCCATTATACTTATGCAAATCCAGCTATATTAGCTCGGCAAAAAACTAGATAGATAGATCGATGGATCAAAAGACCGATCGATAGATGGATAACATAGATGATAGATAGGTAGATGGTAACAATAATGACAAAGTGGACAATAATTTATAGAACTTTTTCCCTTTCAAATTTTACTTGGCGATGCAATTTGGTCTTCTCAACAACTCTGGAAATCATTTATTTTTTTACCCCATTCACTGAGGCTCAGAGGTTTTTCATTGCTGAGTCCAAGGTCCCAGACCCAGAATTAGTAAAGTTCAGAGACAGCCCTGGGCCTGCCCACAGTTCTCCCCAGGGACCCACCTCCTCCCTGCTGAAAAACCAGAGGGTCTGCCATTGGGGCACAACATGAAGATTCTCAATGCACTACCCCTTTTGCAGCCCTGGAGTTGTGTTCGCAACAGAAAAAGGAGCAGAAAGACGAGAAACTGAGACATCCACACGAGGGTGCATGGGCTGCCAGCAAGTCCACAGAGGGTGTGACACAGTCGGCTAGCGCTCCGTCCACTTTTTAGCAGAAATAGAGATGAGCTCCAGCCGCCCTAAGTGACGCGCACACGCCCCACCCACACTCCCGCTCTGCGGTCACATGACGGGCTGTGCGTGGGCGAGCTATGAGGGGCTCCCAGGCCCTTCCTTCAGGATCACGCCCTCCCTCCGCCCTCTCCCCTTCTGGAGGATGTGGAGGGGAGCCAGCTTGGACCATGGGGATGAAGGCAACACCCCAGGCATGACAGCAAGAGGGAAGGCGTGTCCCAGGCAATGGAGCTGCTAGTCCAGTCCTGAATTGCTTATATCTGGACATTGCTACGTTTGAAAGAAATTACTAACATTGTAGTTTAAACCTCTGTTATTGTGAGTCTCTGTCAGAGCAGCTAAACCCACTTTTTTTTTTTTTTTTTTTTTTTTTGCTGCGTTAGGTCTTTGTTGCTGCGCGCGGGCTTTCTCTAGTTGCGGCGAGCGGGGGCTACTCTTCCATGCGGTGCACGGGCTTCTCATTGCGGTGACTTCTCTTGTTGCGGAGCACGGGCTCTAGGCGCAGGGGCTTCAGTAGTTGTGTCTCGCGGGATCAGTTGCTCCACCGCATGTGGGATCTTCCCGGATCAGGGATCGAAGGATCGAACCCTTGTCCTCTACATTGGCAGGGGGATTCTTAACCACTGCACCACCAGGGAAGTCCCCAAACCCACATCTTAAATAAATACCCACAGAAGGGCAACCAGTGTCGGTTCCCTAACTAATACCTTCATCTGACCTGGAGTCCCCAGTCTCGCCCCACCCACTCACAGGCCAAGTGATTCTTTCTATGCAGGGGTCAGCAAACTTCCTCTGTAAAGAACCAGATCGTAAATATTTTAGACTGCGTGGGCCGTACAGCCCCAGTTGCAACTACTCCACAGTGCTGTTGGAGCAAGAAAGCAGGCATGGATGACGTGTAAACAAATGGACACAGCTGTATTGCAATAAAACTTTACTTCTGGGCACTGAAATTTGAAATTTTCCATATGATTTTCATGGGTCATGAAATATTATTGATTTTTTTTCCCCCAACAATTTAAAAAAGGTAGAAACCATTCTTAGCTCAGAGGTCACTAAAAAATAGGTAGGGGGCTGGATTTGGATGTGCTGTGGTTTGCCAACCCGTGAACTTATGCAGTCCCCTGGCCAGAGTGATTGATTGAGAGATGATTGAGTAACCAAAGATGGGCAAACCCGAGTCGATCCTGGGATTTCTGTTGAAACTCTTGTAAAAGAGAAGCTCCTTAATTTCTTCTGGGGTTGTTGATGGGTTTGTCAGGTGTTGGCTTGAATGAGCCAGGAAAACAGATCCAGAGACTGAGAGAAGTTAGGACCTGATGATCCAGGTTGAGCCCCTGGATCCAGCCATACCTGCAGCCTAGAGGTTTATTTATTTATTTATTTATATTGTAGCAAAATAATAATAATAATGTGAGATTACACTCAATAAAATTTTAAGTACCCAGTACGTTACTGTTTAAGCACAACATGGTACAGCAGATCTCTAGAACTTTTTCATCTTGTATAATTGAACCTTCATACCCATTGAACAGCAACTCCCCATTCACCCCCTCTCCTCAGCCTCTGGCAATCATCATTCTGTTTCTATGAATCTGAGTACTCTGGATAACTTATTTAAGTGAAATTGTGCAGTATTTGTCCCTCTGTGACTGGCTTCTGTCACTTATCATTATGCCCTCAAGGTTCGTTCATGTGATAATGTACGATAGGATTTCTTTCTTTTTCGAGGCTGAATAATATTCCCTTGTATATATTTATCACATTTTCTTTAGCTATTCATCCCTCGATGGACATTTAGGTTGCTTCCACATCTTGGTTATTGTGAAAAAGGCTCTTCAAGATCCTGATTTTAATTCATTAGGATAAATGCCCAGAAGTGGGACTGCTGGATCATATACTAATTTTGGTTTAAATTTTGGTTTCATTTTTGAAGAGTCTCCATGCACCCTAGAGTTTTTTTTTTGTTTTTTTTTTTTTTTTGCGGTACACGGGCCTCTCACTGTTGCGGCCTCTCCCGTTGCGGAGCACAGGCTCCGGACGCGCAGGCTCAGCGGCCATGGCTCACAGGCCCAGCCGTTTCGCGGCATGTGGGATCTTCCCGGTCTGGGGCACGAACCCGCATCCCCTGCAGGGGCAGGCGGACTCTCAACCACTGCGCCACCAGGGAAGCCCCACCCTAGAGTTTTAATTCCTGGAGTTTTCAGTTGCCTGAACCTGAACCAAAGCATTAGCCCAGAGGGGCAGTATAAGAGGCAGCTATTGGATTCTAAAGTCTGACTGCTGGATTCAAAGCCACCTTGTAACTTTGGGCAGTTTTCTCATCTGCACAATCAAAATTTACCTATTAAGGAAATACAATACTTACTGAGTGCTGTGATGTTTCTGACACAGAGGATGGTGACTAATACAGAAAAAGCCCTGCCCTCATGAAGCTTACATTCTGTTTGAAAAGGTAAGCAGATTAAAGAAAAGGAAGTAAAATATATGGCAACTTTTATAGAGATAAATGCTAATGAAAAAAGATTAAAGCAGGAAAGACTTATAGGAAGCCTAGGAGGGGGTGTAAAATTGCATGTAGGATGATCTGGGAAAAATATCCTTAGATGCTGAGTGTTTTTGTTTGTTTGTTTTGGGGTTTCTTTGGCTGCTTTGGGTCTTTGTTGCTGCGCACGGGCTTTCTCTAGTTGCGGTGAGAGGGAACTACTCTTCATTGCAGTGCGCAGGCTTCTCATTACAGTGGGTTCTCTTGTTGCAGAGCATGGGCTCTAGGCTCTCCAGCTTCAGTAGTTGCAGCCCACGGTCTCAGTAGTTGCAGCACGCAGGCCCTAGAGCGGGCGGGCTTCAGTAGTTGCAGCATGTGGGCTCAGTAGTTGTGGCGCACGGGCTTAGTTGCTCTGCGGCATGTGGGATCTTCCCGGACCAGGGATCGAACCCGTGTCCCCTGCATTGGCAGGCAGATGCTTAACCACTGCACCACCAGGGAAGTCCCTAGATGCTGAGTTTTGAGTAAAAACCTGCAGCAAGTGAGGAGCAAGCCATACAGATACCTGGTAGAAAGGAACCACAAAGGTAACAGCAAGTACAAAGGTCCTGAGGCTGGAGCGTGCATGGAGGCTTCAAGGAACCGCAGTGAGGCCAGTGTGATGGAATTGGAGAGAGTAAGAGTAAGACTACCAGGAAATTACATCAGAGAGGGGATGGATCTTGCATATCATAGTCAAGATTTTGGCTTTTACTCTGAGTGGGGTGAGAGCCAGAGGAAGGTTTGGAGCAGAAGAGGGATGCAGGCTTATTTGGGTTTTAACAGGATCCCTCTGGCTGCATGAACAGACTGTGGGGTACGAGGGTAGAAGCGGGGAGGTGGGTAGAGGAGGGAGGCAGTCCTACAGGGTGTTGTTAAGGTCAAATGGGTTAGTTCATGCTCAACCAGTTTTATAATGTGAAAAATCCCTGTCTGGCTTAATCTGTTTCTGTCACTTAAAACCCCAAAATAAAACAGGCCCAGTACCTCACATTCAAATACTTAATAACAGCTCATGGTAATTCCAAGCTTCTTTCTTCAGTCTCTCCTGATAGACACTGAGTCTCATAAGGACAGGGCCAGTGACCAGTGTCCAGGCCCTGTTAAGGGCCAGGATGAAAAATGACAGCTCCTAGAGGCTGAGGCAAAAGATGGTATGTGAAATGCTTCCCTGCCATTGAATTGTCGCCAGGGGGGAAATTTAAGAGTCAGTTTCTCTTGAGAGTTACTGCAGCCCCCAGCCCTGCTGCCGCTCGGCCCTCAAGAGAGAAACCTGGAATTCCTTTCTAGGAGAGCTTTCCTTTACAAATCCTGTTAATCTAAGGAGTCCTGTTTTCTCTATAAATAAGGCAACAATTCCCAGGGTGGCCTGGGCAGTATCCTCTCGATGCATATGGTATTTGGTACAAAATGGAGGTGAGGGAGTTCGTGGAAAGAAGCCGGGAAGATGTGGAAGAAAGCCAGAGAGCTTTTACTTTTGAAGAGCGTGATAGACTGTCACCCTTGAACCCAAATTATGCTGTTTGTTTGTTTGGTGGGGGCCCTTTGACAAAAGGCGCAGCATCGCACTGTTACCGACTGTGTTGATTAAGCCATGTTCATCCACTGAGCTCTTAGCCATCAAGAGCCCTGGGAGATGAGTGGGGATCACATATCTTCCTAAACATCTGCCAGGGCAGGGACGGAAGTTAAACAGTTTCCCAGATTTTCTCTCTCTTTTCCCTTCAGGATGAAATACTCCCTACCGCCAGAGGCCTAATTCTGTCTTTTCATCTAAACTGGGATCTCCACGGAGTCAGGGGTTATGTTTTATTTGTTTTTGTAATCTCAACAATCTGGCATAGAGCACCAGGCAAGGGAGGCACGAACGAGTGGATGATGGATAGATGGATGGATGGATGGATGGAGAGATAAGTGTATGGAAGGAAGGTAGGAAGAAAGAGAAAGAAGGAAGTTTGGAATGATGGGTAGATGCATGGAAAGGAAAAAGGAAGAAGGAAGGAGGGAGAGAGACAGAGGGAGGGAGGATGGATACATGGACGGATAGAGGGATGGTGAGTGAGTGAATACATGGATGGATGGATGGATGACAGGTAATAATAGTGAAATTTTAAATTTTTTATTTATTTATTTATTTTTGGCTGCACTGGGTGTTTGTTGCTGCACACAGGCTTTCTCTAGTTGCAGCGAGCAGAGTCTACTCTTCGTTGCGGTGCGTGGGCTTCTCATTGCAGTGGCTTCTCTTGTGGCGGAGCATGGGCTGTAGGGCGCGCGGGCTTCAGTAGTTGTGGCACACGGGCTTAGCTGCTCCGCGGCATGTGGGATCTTCCCGGGCCAGGGCTCGAACCCGTGTCCCCTGCGTTGGCAGGCAGTTCTTAACCACTGCGCCACCAGGGAAGACCAATAATATGAACATTTTTAAGCCCTTATTATGTGCCAGGAAATTTACACAGATTATTTAATTTCATCTTCCCCACCATGTTCAATATATGGAAAAATAAGCTTCAGGAGAGCTAAGTCACAAACCCAAAATGACATAAAATTCTGCGTGACTCCTGAGTGAGCATGCTGAACCATTATAGCCTGATGCTGAATATATGATGGATAAATGAATGAATGATTTGTCTGCAGGCAGACTTTTCTTAAAGGATATACAAAAGCTAAACAAGAACAAAACTGATGTGTCCAGCGTTACCTTTTCCAGCAACAAACGGAAAATTTTCTTCCCATTGCTTTGCAAATCAGACAATGGAGATTGGAGCATTAAGAGGAAAAAAAAAAAAAAAAATATATATATATATATATATAGAGAGAGAGAGAGAGAGAGAGAGAGAGAGTGAGAGTGAGAGTGTGGGTGTTTAAGGAGATTCTAACTTATAAGTTGTTTTGGGGCCCTTGACCATAAAAGGGCTAGAAAAACTATGGATGGAGCCGTGGTCAGAGAGCCTAGGTAGAAAGTGGATTCTTCCCCTGGTTGTCCCCATGTGACCATAGAACTCACCTGGGCTCTCCAGACCTCAGAATCCTATGGGTCCAGTGAGTAGCATGGACTGGATGATTGTGAAGTCCTTTTCCCAGACTGTTCAGTTTAAGATTTACACTCACCCTTGGCCAGGACAGGACAGAGTCCCCACTGTGCCAAGAGGCAGTGATAGGGAAGTGACTAAGCCTGAAGCCTCCGAATCAATCAGCCTGGGTGCCTGATTCTGACTCTGTGTGGCCTTAGACTGCTGATTTCACCTCTGTGCCTCAGTTTTCTCCTCTGTAAAATTAGAGTGGACATTTATATCTTATAGGGTGGTTGGGAAACATTCTCACAGTGTCTGGCCACCGGTAACCTCAATTTAATGTTAGCTCTTGTTTTCTTAATTTTTTTTTTCCTTTGGGACGTCCCTGGTGGCGCAGTGGTTAAGAATCTGCCTGCCAATGCAGGGGGCACGGGTTCAAGCCCTGGTCTGGGAAGACCCCACATGCCACGGAGCAACTAAGCCCGTGTGCCACAACTACTGAGCCTGTGCTCTAGAGCCCGCGAGCTGCAACCACTGAGCCCACGTGCCACAACTTCCGGAGCTCGCGTGCCCAGAGCCTGTGCTCTGCAACAAAAGAAGGTCACCGCAATGAGAAGCCCACGCACCACAATGAAGAGTAGCCCCCACTCGCTGCAACTAGAGAAAGCCCGTGTGCAGCAGCGAAGACCCAACACAGCCAAAAATAAATAAATAAATATTTTAAAAAAATTTTTTTGTTTCTATTATTCATTACAAAATTGAAGCTACATAGGTAATTCATCTTTATTTTAGAAAAAGTTATTCAAATATAGAGTTAAAAGTAAATCAAAGCGGGGGAAGTGCCGGGGGAATGCTGGTAGTGTGATGAAGAGATTGGGATTGACGTATATACACTAATATGTGTAAAATGGATAACATAAGAACCTGCTGTATAAAAAAATAAATAAAATAAAATTCAAAAACAATAAATAAATAACTCAAAGCTTACCTTTAGTGCCCCATAGGCCATTACTCTCCCCAGAAATAACCACTTTGTGTATATCCTTCTAGAATTTCTTTTTACATGAATACAATCATTCCGTGTAAAGTGTTTCTGCCACTTGCTCTTTTTACTTAGTTGTGAGACTTGGAGGGATTTCTGCAGGGTCGTCATGGATCTGCCTCACTATTTTTAATGCTGCATTGTATTTCATGGGTGGTTTGTGTTACAATTTATCTAGCTATTCTTCTATAGATGGACTTCCTCCTTTTCTTTAATTAATTTTTAGGTTCATTAATAATACATGAATATATTCTCTGCAAAAAAGCTAAAATATTCCAAATAGGACTAAAGTCCCCTTTGATGACCTGCTTGCCCATCTTCTTTTCCTCCCCTCCCCCATTAGAAACCCCAGCCATCCATTCGGAATGTAGGTTTCCAGGACTTTTCCAATGCATGTCCGTAATTATGCATTGTTTTGTGTTTTCTGTGTTTTGTCTTGCAACTTGTTCTGAGTCACTCAGTAATATACGTAGAGTTCCCCAAGTCTATATAAACCTGTCTCTTTCTCTTTAACTCCCGCAGAATATTTCTTTATTCTAGCTAGAGTTTGGATATATCCCATGGCTTAATAGTTTAGTTCCCTATTGATTGACATTTAGGTGGTTTCTAGTTTTTCTCTCTCAGCCCACATCCCTATCCACCAGTACCAGGGACATTCATTCATCAGTAATTTGAAAGCAGCATATGTGATACAGAGTAACCAACCGATGAAAGCCCTGTGGTCATGGGACTTTAAACTTAGTTGCTTTTAGAATCTGGCGTATTTGTTTTCCGTCAGTTTAGACAATGTGACCTGGTGGGAAGAGAGAGGGCTGCAGAACCAAATAGAGTTCATTTCATCCTAGTCTTACCACCTCCAGCAAAGTTACTTCTCCTTCAGAGTTTTGATACCCTCAGCTGCACCCCTCATAGGACTATTGTGAAGGCTGACTTAAATACTGTGCGGGTCACCTGCCCCTTGGGGGACCCTCAATAGACACGGATTGTCACTGTTAAAATACAGCCCATCTCTTTCTATCTCCCAAAGGATCTGAGGTGCCTAGCTTAGACTTTTCATGCTGCTTTTTTTTTTTTCACATCTTTATTGGAGTATAATTGCTTTACAATGTTATGTTAGTTTCTGCTCTACAACAAATTGAATCAGCTATATGGATACATATATCCTCAAATCCCCTCCCTCTTGAGCCTCCCTCCCACCCTCCCTATCCCATCCCTCTAAGTTGTCACAAAGCATTGAGTTGATCTCCCTGTGGCAACCTCTTTCTAAATTGACACTAAAATAACAAGCCAAAAGAAAATCTGAATATTCAGATTTCCTGCCAATTATAAATCAGCGTTATGTGGTGATGCATGACCCTCAAGAGAGAAGGACACATCTAGGAGGCTAATTCTGACGATTTCGGGCTTTCCCCGCTCACCCCAACCCGATAGTTAATAGGAGCCAGGAAGAAGCCCCTGTATTTCAAGTACCGATTCCCGCTGTACTGGCACTCCAAACATCTGAAGGAAAAACAGTTTGTTAATTGCTGTCTAGACAGTTTATTGCAGCAATAAGATCAAAACCCAGAATCCTAATGTTTGTGGTATGAATCATGCAGACTAAACAATTGTTTTATTGCACTTACAGAGAAGTTGATTTATAACATCACTGGGTAATAAAATTCCTTCATGGTTTATCCAAAATTATTTTGCTTCTTTTACACCACTCTGTGATAATTCCACCTCTCTGGGCTGTTGAAATGTGTTCTCTGTCACGTGTAAAGAGCTTCTTATCCGATGTCTTGTTGTCTTCAAGGGCCAGGGGTCCATCCGTCCCGGTAAAGCCTTTGTGAGAGCAGGCAGCCTGAATGGCGCGGTTGTCATAGCTGCATCTGCCCACGCCAAGACATCTGGCAGTCCCTGAACCTGACAACCTCTTGTTTGTTGGCAAAGGCCAATTTGATGGTTTCACCCCATTGACTAGTTCCCGGATGAAATGGACAGAACCGACCAGTTCTTTGGTGCCTCTGCAACCCTGGGCTGATGCTCCCTCTGCTTGCAGCCATGTCTGCACCCTGATAGCCTGTGGAATATGAGAGAAAGAAGGAACAATCCAACCTGCATCCGTTATTGCCTCCCAAATCCCACAGCTGCCAGTGGAGCGGGGCTGCCTCCCTGAAACAGTGGCTCAGAAAGTCTAAGTGTCTCACTCAAGGTCAAATATTGGGAAGCATTTCTTCTTCAGGTTCTAAGTCCAGTGCTCTGTGACATGGGAAGCCAAGTGACTTGAGAGATTAGTATCGAATAAATTGTAATATCTTTCCTAAAGGAGATATGTACATTTTGCTCTTCCCTTTTTTATCCCTGCCCTGAAGACAGTAAAACTCCACAGTGAGGGGCAGCTCATCTCCAAACCCCTGGAATCAAATGATAATTTCAAAAATTGATGTGAAATTCATAGGACATAAAATTAACTATTTTAAAGTGAACAATCCAGGGGCATTTAGTACCTTCGCAGTATTGTGCAACCACAACCTCTATCGAATGCAAAACATTTTCGTCACTTGAGCAGAAAATCCCATATCCATTAAGCAATTGCTCTGTGTTTCCCCCTCCCACCAACCCCTGTCAACCACCAATCTGCATTCTGTCTCTATGGACTTACCTATTCTGGATATCTCATATAAGGGAATCCTATAACACATGGCTTTTTATGTCTGGCTCCTTTCACTTACTGTCATGTTTTTGAGATTCATCCACATTGTAGCATGTATCAGTACTTTATTCCTTTTTATGGCTGACTAATATTCCATTGTATTTATAGCCCTCATTTTGTTTTGTTTTGTTTGTTTGTTTAATTTTTGGCTGCGTGAGGGCTTTCTCTAGTTGCGGTGAGTGGGGGCTACTCTTCGTTGCAGTGCACAGTCTCCTCATTGCAGTGGCTGCTCTTGTTGCAGAGTACGGGCTCTAAGGCGTGCGGGCTCAGTAGTTGTGGCGCAGGGGCTTGGTTGCTCTGCGGCATGTGGGATCTTCCTGGACCAGGGATCGAACCTGTGCCCCTGCATTGGCAGGCAGATTCTTCACCACCGCGCCACCAGGGAAGCCCCCCTCATTTTGTTTATCCATTCATTATGTGATGAGAATTTAGGTTATTTACAGCTTTTGTCTGTCGTGCACTGTGCTGCTATGCACATGTGTGTACACATATTTGAGTGCCTGTTTTCAATCCTTTTGAGTATTGTACCTAGAAACAGAACTGCTGGATCACATAGTAATTCTATGCTTAGTTTTTGGGGAACCACCAAACTATTTTTCAGAGTGACTGAACCACTCTGCATCCCCACCAGGGATGCATATGAGTTTTCAATTTTTCCACATCCTTGTCAACACTTATTATATTCCATTTTTATTTTTGTGTTTTTTTTTGCAAAGACAGCTGTCCTACTGGGTATGAAGTGGTATCCCGTTGTGGTTTTCATTTCCATTTCCCTACTGACTAATGCTGTTGGGCATTTTTTCATGTGCTTGATGGCCATTTTGTATATCTTCTTTGGAAACGTCCTTTGCCCATATTTGTCTTTTTGTTGTTGAATTGTAAGCGTTTTTTTTTTTTTTTTTTTTTGCAGTACGCGGGCCTCTCACCATTGTGCCTCTCTCGTTGCGGAGCACAGGCTCCGGACACGCAGGCTTAGCGGCCATGGCTCACGGGCCCAGCCGCTCTGCGGCATGTGGGATCTTCCCGGACCTAGGCACAAACCCGTGTCCCCTGCATCGGCAGGCGGACTCTCAATCACTGCGCCACCAGGGAAGCCCGTAAGTGTCTTTTTTAAAATATATTTTAGATACTAGATCCTTATCAGAAATAGGATTTGCAATTATTTTTTCCCATTCAGTGAGTTTTCTTTTTCTTTTCTTTTTTTTTTTTATTTTACCATTTAACAATAAGGAAAATTTATTGTATCACATTAACAGAGTGTGCCAAGTTAAGATGGCTCAAAAATGACTAATTTAGGGCTTCCCTGGTGGCGCAGTGGTTGAGGGTCCGCCTGCCGATGCAGGGGACACAGGTTCGTGCCCCGGTCTGGGAAGATCCCACATGCCGCGCAGCGGCTGGGCCCGTGAGCCATGGCTGCTGAGCCTGTGTGTCCGGAGCCTGTGCTCCGCAACGGGAGAGGCCACAACCGTGAGAGGCCCGCGTACCGCAAAAAAAAAAAAAAAAAAAAAGACTAATTTAGTATCTGAACAATGGATTAAAGATCCAGGTTTCTCTTCTCTTTCCATTCTCACGTCATATGTGTCTACTCTGCTCTTGGTGGCTCACCTCATGATTGCCCAGTGTTCTAGAGCCACCCTTGTTCTAGAAATCACATGCAAACATCATGATGTCTAGAAGAAATATATTTCTTTTGTGAGTCTCTAAGCAAGAATCTCTGTTACAGAAGCACCCATTCCCAGCAGAAATCACCTCATCCCTCCTTAGGCAGGATTTCATGACATGCCCAGGCCTAAACTAGTCACGGAGGAGGCCGTCAGGACTTGGAGTTGTCTCTTTCTAGATGCTGTCCTTTGATGCACAAAGTTTTACATTTTGATGATGTCCAAATTTATTCTGTCTTTTGTTGTTCATGCTTTTTGTGTCACATGTAAGAATCCATTGTCAAATCCAAGGTCATGTTTTCTCCCACAGTTGTTAGGGTTTAGCTTCTGTGTTTAGGTCACTGCGTCATTTTGAGTTAATTTTTGTATGTGGTGTGAGGGAAAGGTCCATCTGTTTGGATATAGATTGCCAGATGTCCCAGCACAGATACTAAATTTTGTGGGTACTCTTCAGGTGTGATTTTCAAAGGCACCTCTGAAGCCTGCAAAGGTTGAAGGACACCTCCTCCTGTGCTCTATGATTCACAATCCCATTCTCCCCCACTACAGGTCGTGACCTTTGCAGGCCACTTCACTTCTCAGAGCCTCCGTTGCCTTAGCTGTGAAAGGGAATTATACTAATAGCATATTCCTCCTGGGATTTCCTGGAGCCCCCAATAAGAGTAGGTGCAAAGTGCTTTGTGTGATAACTGAGACATGTTGGACAAAGATAGATAATTATTACTCATTCTTAGTATTAATAATTACATTATCAATAGTTATATTATAACTATTATTTAATTCCTACCACTGTTATCAAGGTGATGTGTTGAAAGGACCTTTGTCCTTTGAAATTCCAAACGCTGTTGCCTGCTAGTAATATGGAGAAGAAGTCTGAATTATCTTCCTGAAGGGAACTTGCTGGTTTTTCTGGAATAATCTATTGAAATTACAAAATACAAGGTCAAAAAGAAAGAAGAGGTGAGGCATCACTTCTTCTTAGCTTCACATATGCTTCCTTGCCCTTCATGATACAAATGGAGACTTGGCCAAACCTGGTCCCCTCAACATTCCCTGCTACCAGCTCTGCCATCATCTTTAGATGTTCTGGAGAGCATGTTTGGGAAATAATATAAACCGTCAAACTTTCAGAGACAAACATGGGAGAAAATCTTCAGGATCTAGGTGTAGGCAAAGAGTTCTTAGATTTGACACCAAAAGCACAACCCATAAAAGGAAAAAATGATAAATTGGGCATCGTTAAAAGTAAAGGCTGGGCTTCCCTGGTGGCGCAGTGGTTGAGAGTCCGCCTGCCGATGCAGGGGACATGGGTTCGTGCCCCGGTCCGGGAGGATCCCACATGCCGCGTAGCGGCTGGGCCCATGAGCCATGGCCGCCGAACCTGCGCGTCCAGAGCCTGTGCTCCGCAACGGGAGAGGCCACAACAGTGAGAGGCCCACGTACCACAAAAAAAAAAAAAAAAAAGGCTTTTGCTTTGTAAAAGACCTTATTAAGAGGATGAAAAGACAAGCTAGAGCCTGTAGAAAATATTTGCAAATCACATACCTGACAGTAGTATCCAATGTGAAGGCTCTCTGTGGTGGTGGAATATATAAGGAACTCTCAAAACTCAACACTAACATAAACATACCAGTTAGAAAATGGGCAGAAGATAGAGATTTCACCAAAGAGGATATACAGAGGACTAACACGCACATGAAAGATATTCAACATTTTTAGGTATCAGGAAAATGCAAAATAAGATCACAAGTAAATATCACTACTCACCTATGGGAATGGCCAAAAAAACAACAACAGCAAGGAAAAAAAGACACATACCGAATGCCAGTGAGTAAGGAGAAATAGTTCACCCATATGGTGCTGGTAGGAATGTCAGAAGTTACAGCCGCTTCAGAAAACTAGTTCGGCAGTTTCTTGAAAAACTAAACATGCAACCACAATATGTCCCAGCAAGGCACTCCTGGCATTTATCCCAGAGAAATGAAAACTTACGTTCATACGAAAACCTGTACCTGAATGTTCACAGCCGCTTTATTCACTATAGGCCCAGATGTGCCTCAGCAGGTAAATGGTTAAACTGGTACATCCATTCTGTGGAACAGGACCCAACACTGAAAGGAGCAAGCTCTTGATACAATCAACAACCTGGATGAACCTCCAGAGGATTATATGCATGAAAAAAGCCAATCTCAAAAGTTACATACTATATAATTCCATTTACTTCATGTCCTTGAAATGACAAGACTGTAGCAATGTAGAACAGATCAGAGGTTGCCTGGGGTTAAGGAGGTGGTCGGGGGAGTTTCCTGGTGGTCCAGTGGTTAAGAATCCGCCTTCCAATGCAGGGGACGCGGGTTCAATCACTGATTGGGGAACAAAGGTCCCACATGCCACGGGGCCACTAAGCCCGCGAGCCACAACTACTGAACCTGCACGCTCTGGAGCCCACGAGCCACAACTAGAGAAGCCTGAGCACCACAGCGAAGAGCCTGTGTGCCACAACGAAAAACAAAGATCCTGCATGCCACAACGAAGATCCCGCGTACTGCAGCTAAGACCCAATGCAACCAAATAAATAAATAAATTTTTTTTTTTAAAAAAGGAGGGGGTCAGGCGGGAGGAAAGTGGGTGTGGCTATAAAACGACAACATACAGGATCCTTGTCAGAACAGATGGAAACGTTCTGTATCTCGACTGTATCAATGTCGACATCCTGGCTGTGATAATTATACTAAAATTTTGTAAGATGTTACCATTATGGGAAGTACTTGGGCTCTATCTTTTTTTTTTTTTTTTTTTTTTTGGCGGTACGCGGGCCTCTCACTGCTGTGGCCTCTCCCGTCGCGGAGCACAGTCTCTGGACGCACAGGCTCAGTGGCCATGGGTCACGGGCCCAGCCGCTCCGCGGCATGTGGGATCCTCCCGGACCGGGGCACGAACCCGTGTCCCCTGCATCGGCAGGCGGACTCTCAACCACTGCGCCACCAGGGAAGCCCTGGGCTCTCTTTGTATTAATTCTTGCAACAGTATATGAATCTACACATATCTCAAAACTGAAAGTTTGTTTAAAAAACATATAAAATATATAAATTTATATATATTTATATAAATATATACTATATAAATATATTTAAAAATACATATAGTAATGAATCTTATTGAATTGTGTTTATATGTCGAAAATGATCTAATATTGGCACTTTCGTATGGTTCAGCCTAATATTTTTTTTCCACTCAGCTGAATCGGTAGCATCCAAAACACGGTTCAGCAGCTCGCTTTTTCATTTCACTCCACCACGGATAGAATATTCCATATCAGTCCAAACACAGATGCCTCCAGCTGCAGAAATACAATGCCATGTTATAGGTGACCATAACTTATTTTGACAGTTTCCTCTAATGGACATTTTGGTTGTTTCCATTATTTAGCTTTTACATACAATGTTGTCATGTATTTCCTTGAACATATATCATTTGTCATGTGTTGAATAGAGGGTCTGTAGGATAAATTTCCAGCAGAATAATTACTAGGTCAAAGGATATGTACATCTTTTCTTTTAGTAAATGTTTCCAAATACACCCCCAAGGAGGTTGAACCAATGTTTACTCCCAGCCTCCCACCCACCAAGGCCATCTATGAGAGCCCACGGCCCCATGCTTTGCAAAGACAGTGTTATCAAACTTTCATATCTGCTAATCTGATAAATGAAAAAAACAAGATATCTCATAATAATTTGTATTTGCATTTTTCTTATATGCCTAGGTCAAGAATCTTCTCTTATACAGCCTACTAACCTAATCCGCAGAATTCATTTGCAATCTCCTGAAGGGATTTTGTTTTATATTTCTCCTTATCGCATACAGTATTTGCACACAGTGGAAGATTAAGAAATACTTGAAGATTAATTGTCACACCTGGAGCCAAACTCCTACCCCCTCTGAGCCTGCCCCTCACCTCCTGAGGCTACAAGGACAGAATGACAAGGAGAAATCAGAAATGTGCCTTAAGATGAATAGCAAATGGAACTGGACAGCAGGTGGGGTCAGATTCACTAGAAAGCCAAGTGTTGCTTTGCCTAAATTTTCAGGGATATTTTTATAGGCTTCTGGGGCACTAGATTGAAGAACCCACAGAGCTTTGCACCAGCTAAAGAAAATACAGAATTCATAAATGGGTACAAAATGTATCATTATGCTAACTGGCACCTGCCACTGACCTGGACTTAGTTTTTAGGAGTCTTTCAATCCCAAGAGCAAAAGATTCTGTTCTTAACAAAATCGATAATTGCACATTTGATTTTTGAACATTTCAAAAATTAAATGTATATATATTATATGTGTATTATAGATAGATAAATTTACAGAGCTGTTTATTACACCTGGTCATTTAACACAAACAATGAGACATTCATTGAAACGCTAACATTCATTGCAAAGGTATTTACATGAATTTACAAATGCCCTGGACCTCTCTTGATCTAGAAGAAAATAGCAGAAGCTTCTTATTTTGAAAAATGCGTGGAACTCAGGCTGATAAGAAACCTTTCATGCATTCATGAATGCTAACTAGGAAGATAGTTGCGAACATTCCAGATGTTTATTCCTTTCTCTCTCTCTCACCTCCCCCCCTTGCGTGCTCCTTGATAACCAAGATGGAACTTGGAAAGCTCTTTTATGAAGCTGTCCCATTGTATGCTAAGTTATGGTGGGCTCCAGACTGATCCCCTGACAAAAGTCCTTTGTTTGGGGATTCCCTCTATAAACTGGGACTCAGTGAATTATGCTGCTTCTAGGAAGCTTTCCGCGGCTGATTATATTTACCTAAGCAAGCATTATTTTCTGTCTTGTTCTCTTCTTTTTCTCAAGCATAATTCAGATCTCAGGAAAGCATGAGAAATATAAGGCAATTGCTAGCCAAACAACGAGGTATTTCCGGCTCCTCTACTCTGAAAATGATTGAGGCGTTTTTCGTAACAAGCATGTGCCGCTTTTTAAAAAATTGTATTTTTCGATAGAATGTTTCCCCTGAGTACTAGGTTTGTGGGCTACGAAGTAGATGAAACGTCCTGATTTGGACATATTTTCCTTGTCTGCTGTTTCTGTTCACTTTTAGTTTTACTTAGTGTTATTTCCACAGTCGAGGGGTGGGGAAAAGAAGCATGAAAACAGCTATTTCCTATTCATCATTTTAATCCTAGAATAAGATCTTTATTGTTTTTTAAATGAGATGGGGGGATGGTTTAAGAGGAAGATTACAAAGATTTTTATTTGGGGTACTCTCTTTAAAGAAAACTAGTGGGACCTTTAAGAAAAAAGGTCGAGTCACATAAAATGAGAGAAGCAAAGGACAAAATGGTAATAAAGGGGGGGGCATTGGGGGATGTGCGTGTTCCGTTAGGACGGGGACGGTCTCTCTTCTTCCATGCAAAGCAGCCTTCTTTTCGTGAGAAACCAAGCCCCTGGGTTATTAGATTCACAATGAGTTCCCCAGATGTAGTTCCCAGGAGTAAGGATTCTCAGAGGAATAAAGAGAACCCTAGAGGCTTCTGTTTGTTTTGTTTTGTTCTTGTTTTAGTAAAGTTTTGGCGAGGTAATGCTTCCAAGTGGTTCAGAAATCACAAGAGTATAACAAACAGTGAAAAGTCTCTCTTAACTGCTGTTCTGCAGTCACCTGTTTGCCTTCTCAGAGTCAACCCCTTCTAGTTTATTTGGTGCGTTATAATATCGGGAGATGTACTGTGCGTGCATCAGCAAATATAAACATATATTCCTTTTCCAACTTTCCTTACACAGCGTTAACGTACCTTACAGATTGTTTGGCACTTTCTCCCATGGACGACACGTTGATCTTGGCCATTGTTTCATCTCAGTACACAGAGCGCTCATCAATCTTTTCTATGGCTGCATACTGTTCCACTGTAAATGTACCTTAACCTATTTAACCGTCCCCAATTGATGGGCGTTTAGGTCGCCTTTGATCTCTTGCTATTACAAACAGTGCTGCCTTGGCTCATCTTGATGGGACGTCATTTCACGCATGTGTGAGTAATTCTGCAGGGGCGGCCCTCCAAGTGGAAATGGTGGGTCAAAGAGTTTGTTATTAGCCCGTGGGTGGAGAGGGAAGACTTGAGATGTTCGTTGTTATTTATAGGGCTAGGTTTTCATGCCTTCTTTTTTTCCCTACCTTAATATTTACATTTCGGTTACCCAAATAATACATGAACACGTTCTCCCTGTAGCTTAAACCAATAAACAAACGATCCAGAAGGATACATGGTAAAATGTGAAAGTCCCCTTTGAATTCTCAACGCCCTACCCTTCACCTCCACATTCTCCTTCTCAAAAGCAATTCCCCTTCTCAGAGTTAACCACTGTGAGATAGTGCACGTAATTCCAGACCTGTCTATGCATTTATATTTCGATTCACATACCTATTTCTGTGTAGGTCCAGATAGATAGAATACACAAATAGGTGTTCATGTGGGTATATATAAATAGAAAAGCTTACCATAGTGCTTGTGAAACTTTTACGTGCTGAAAACTCACCTATGGATTTTGTTAAAATGCAGGATCTGCGGGAATTCCCTGGCGGTGCAGTGGTTAGGACCCGGCGCTTTCACTGCTGGGCCGGGTTCAGTCCCTGGTCAGGGAACTAAGATCCTACAAGCTGCGTGGTGTAGCCAAAAAAGAGGGGAAAAAAAAAAGGCAGGATCTAATTCAGTGTGTCTGGGGTGAGAGCTGAGCTTCCCCGTTTCTAACAGTCTCCTAGATGCTGCTGATACTGCTGAATTTGGGTATCTTTTTGGTTTTTATTTGTTTTGTTTTTCTATAAATGAAAGCATACCTACTTATTGTTTTGGAAGTCACATTTTTTTCCTGGCCAGGCCATTTGGGAAGGTAACACGGTTAAGGCCTTGCGAACCTAATGAACGGTGTATACGTATTGATACTATCAACTTTCATGAAAGAAAACCCATTTTGTTTATTTATTTATTTATTTTTGCATTACGCAGGCCTCTCACTGCTATGGCCTCTCCCGTTGCGGAGCACAGGCTCCAGACGCGCAGGCCCAGCGGCCATGGCCCATGGGCCCAGCTGCTCCGCGGCATGTGGGATCCTCCCGGACCGGGGCACGAACCCGTGTCCCCCGCATCGGCAGGTGGACTCCCAACCACTGCGCCACCAGGTAAGCCCAGAAAACCCATTTCAATTGATTTTTCAACCTGGGAAGCCTCTGAGACCTTCCTAAATTGATTCCATTGAATTCCAAGCATCAGTGGTGGTAATAGAAGCAGTTTTGTTTTATTTTGTTTTGTTTTTTTTTTTTGAAGCAGTTTTCATTTGCTGATGAAAGTAAGCTTCAAATGACTTGAGAATTGTTTCTGATCGGTTCATTCTTGTATCTTGGCCCAGATAGTGTGTCTTTTGAGAATGCAACAGACACAAAGAGAGGAAATGCTAGTTTCTGGACATCATTCATGTCACTGGCCAAAACCACTTTCCACTGGGCATTTTAATTAGCATAGAGAAAACCAAAGAGGACCACAGAGTCTTTCTTCAACGAATAGACTCCTATGTCATTTCTCACCCATGCAAGGGAGGGGCGGATGGTTTGCATTTGGGAAGGTCACTGGAAGGTCGCTGCAGGATCTACAGTTGTTCTAGTTGCTTTAGCCGGAGGCCAGGGATCCCTCAGTCCTCTGCTCACCCCTGCTGTGCTCTATCGCCAAACCTCCATGCTACATCGGGAACCCATCCATCTGCACCTCCATCGATCCCACCACTGTCTCAGCTATAGATTGGCAGGGACTTCCTCACTGGTCTTCCATCCACTCCTTTTTTTTTTTTTTGGCCACACCGCACGGCATGAGGGATCTTAGTTCCCCAACCAGGGATGGAACCCATGCCCCCTGCAGTGGAAATGTGGAGTCTTAACCACTGGAGCGCCTGGGAAGTTCCTTCCCATCCACTCTTACTTCCTCCAGTGGGTTCTCCAACTGCAGCCAGGGTGGACTTGACTGAACGCAAAATGAATGAATTCCCTATGTAAGACCCCAAAGACGTGCCCCACCAGGGCTTGTAGACTG
Organism: Pseudorca crassidens; assembly: GCF_039906515.1. Classification (NCBI taxonomy): domain Eukaryota; kingdom Metazoa; phylum Chordata; class Mammalia; order Artiodactyla; family Delphinidae; genus Pseudorca; species Pseudorca crassidens. The sequence goes on along the minus strand of NC_090310.1, from coordinate 79,318,841 downwards.
ACCTCAAGGCCTTTCCCAAGTAGAACTCCCTCTTCCTCTCCAGCCTCATCACTGGACCCTCCTCCTTGCTCAGCACCCTCCAGGACCAAGGGCTTCAGTTCCTTTTACTCGCCCAGCTACCTACAGACCATGCTGTTCCCTCTGCCTGGAATGCTTTTCTTCACCCAGTTACCTCATCCTATAGGTTTCAATTCAAAGTTCCCTTCCTCAAAGAAGCTGCCTTGGACTAACCCACTCCCCCAGTAGCACCCTGCACCTCTTCTTCATACCAATTATGCCAGTGTGCAGTGGTATCTCTCTAAATATTTGAGAGCGATTACTTAATTGAAATCCGTCTCCCTCCAATAGACTATGGGTTCCATGAGGATGGGAACCATGTCCACTTTTGTTCATTGGTGTGTCTCAGTGCTAACCACAGGGCTTGGCTTATAGTAGATGGTCACGTAATAATTCTGTTGTTCGAAGGAAGGGAGGAGGGAGGACTCATGGCACATCGGCTGTTATTATTGCTGTGGACACTCTAGCTAAAGTGACTTGGTGAAGATTCTGAGAAAGGAGGTAACGGTTTGGGGCAGATTGAGTTGAGATGGTGGAAGGGACCAGAAAGCTCAGCTAAAATGTTTCTTTGCGGCTGGACCAAAAGGAAGGATGGTGGGCGATGCTGGCATCTCAGGCTCGCCTGGATTAGCACTTGACAGGGAGAAGGAACAGCCCCTGCCTGCATTTCAAGGCAATATCTTGACCTCCTGTCCACACATCAGGAAGTAAGAGTCAACCAGTCTCAACCAACCTTAAGTAACAATGTGTGGCAGGGAAGGGCACCCACCCGGGGGCTATTTGGATCCACACCAAGGTCAAATCTTATCTTGGCCACAGTCTTCTTTAACTTTGCAACCTCTCCCAGATTACACACCAACCGTGCGTGCCCTCAGCCTGGAAAGATGGTGACAGTCAAGGGTCTCACTTTACGGGGTGCAGCATAGATTAGAGTGGTCCATGCATCTATAGCACCAGGCATTGGTAAAAGCACTCAGGAAGTGGGGCGTCCCATTGTCTGAGCCAGTCGTGAGCCACAAAGAACAGCCTGGGGAAGCAGAGTGAAAAACCAACCAAGGCAAAACTGCACATGAGGTCATTTAGTACCTCCGAAGGGAAGGGTGGGCAAAACTTCTGTTTCTAACAGAACCGACTGACCACCATAATATAGAGCCCTAAAATATGAAGACTTGATCATTTGTTCAGCTTTTTTTTTTTTTCTCCCTATTTATTTGTTTTGTTCTCTGCTATATCCTCAGTGCCTAGAACAGTGCCTGGCATGTGTAGAGTTGAGGATGGAGCAAGGGAGGCCCCTTACCTTGGATGCTCTAGGCACCCTCTTTGCCTCACCCTAGTCCCCACCCTGGCCTGGCATATGGTGGATGCTCAATAAATAGCTGTCAGATGAATGAATCCAGGTATGTGGAAACAGCCAGATCTTTGAGTTGACCTCTTCTCCCAGGTGTTTTGACCTCCGGTTTGAGCAGCCTCAGGCTAACTTGATGAGTTTCTCTGATCCTTGCCTCCCAGGAAACAGACATGATGGTCAGGAAAACATCAGTGATAATACTGATATTCAGCCTTTCTGGAGCCCCCCATCTCTGTCCTCTACAGTTCTTCCCAGAACACTTGAAGGAGTTATGTTTGTTTTTAATGCACCAGGACTGTGAAGTAGGTCATGTAGGCAAGTGGGAGAAGAGACAGAGAAAACTGCTTGACCTCCTTGATGAAGATAATTTCCGTGTAGATAAGGCAATAGGAGGGTCATCAATGTTTTCATCCTGCTCCAACCTGCTTGCCATCTAATTTAGTTCTACAGTTAACCTTTACATCAGAAGCAGGGTTATGCTGTTATAAAATGTTGGGACATATTGCCTTTGCATTCCTGAATGCTTTCCTTCATTTCCTATTGTTTATTTAAAATTGTTTTTTGCATCGCAATTTTTAAAGTTTTATTTATTTGGCTGTGCCGGGTCTTAGTTGCAGCAGGCGGGCTCCTTAGTTGCAGCTCGTGGGCTTATTAGTTGTGGCATGCAAACTCTTAGTTGCAGCATGCATGTGGGACCTATTTCCCTGACCAGGAATCGAACCCTGGGCCCCCTGCATTGGGAGCGCGAGTCTTAACCACTGTGCAACCAGGGAAGTCCCTGCATCACATTTTTTAAAAACTTTAAAATTTATATCTCCACGGAAGATTTTTTTTTTTTTTTTTTTTTTTTTCTGTACGCGGGCCTCTCACTGTTGTGGCCTCTCCCGTTGCAGAGCACAGGCTCCGGACGCGCAGGCCCAGCGGCCATGGCTCACGGGCCCAGCCGCTCCGCGGCACGTGGGATCCTCCCAGACCGGGGCACGAACCTGTGTCCCCTGCATCGGCAGGCGGACTCTCAACCACTGCACCACTAGGGAAGCCCACCACAGAAGATTTTTTTAAAATAATTCAAATTGTTGAGTAGGTATTACAGTCACATGATCCAAAACCTGAAAAGAATGGGCAAAATGGAAAGAGCTCCCCACCCCCGCCCAACTCTTGTTCCTCCTCCACCCAGGTCCCCTCCCATCATTTCTTATAGATTTTTGCAAAGTATCTCTATGCAAATACAAATATGGATTCTTATTTTCCTCTGTTTCTTTTACATACGATAGCAGACTGTACACATTTTTTTTCCCCTGCAGCTTGCTTTCTTCCTCTTGATCACATTATCTTGAAGATCATTTCATATCTCTTCCTAGGAGCTTCCTCATTCTTTGAAAGGACCACATTATAATGTACATAAATGTATACTGTATATAAGGAATTTAAGGTAAAAACTCGACATCTGTTCCCGGCCCCAGTTCTTACTGTCTGGAGTTTTTAACTCACCACTATTAAGAGTTTGTGGTTCTTTTTTTTTGTTTGAAGTATAGTTGATTTACGATATTATATTAAATTGTGTACAACATAGTGATTTGATAGTTTTATAGATTATACTCCATTTCAAGCTATTATAAAATATAAGCTATATTCCCTGTGCCGTACGTGACATCCTTATATCTCATTTATTTTATACCTTGTAGTTTGTACCTCTTAATGCCCTTGCCCTATCTTGCCCTCCCCCACCCCTTTCCACACTGGTAACCACTAATTTGTTCTCTGTATCTGTGAGTCAGTTTCTATTTTGTTATATCCATTCATTTTTTTATTTTTTAGATTCCACATATAAGTGGAAATATACAGTATTTGTCTTTCTCTGACTTATTTCACGAAGCATAATACCCTCTCAGTCCATCCATGTTATTGCAAATGGCAAATTTTCACTCTTTTTATGGCTGAGTAATATTCCATTGTATATATATATACCACATCTTCTTCATCCGTTTATATGTTGATGGACACTTAGTTGCTTCCATATCTTGGCTATTGTAAATCTGTGGCTGTTCCTCTAGACCTTTCTGCATTCCAAATATATTCCAATAATTTGAGAATATTTTTGTAAACATTGTATTGGAAATATTAATTTTTCTGAAACTTCTTAAACATAATAATATGTCTTGGGCATTTTCCCCCTATCTTTATCTATAGTTTTAACTCTTTTTAACTTGGTTTTATTTTTTGATAGTGCATAGTATTCCACAGTATAACTGAAACACACTTTCTTTAACCCTTCTTCAATCGATCTGGCCAAAGATTTTAAATAATTTATTTCACAAGGAATAAAATTTTCAGCATATTATGAAGGATAAGTACAATATGAAAAAGGAGGAATTCTCTGCAGCAGTCATGAGGAAGGAATCACACTTAGTATCATCAATAGAGCTGAAAATGATAAGGATAATACCTTAACCAAGGGATGAGGTTAACATCACAAATCCTAGGACACATTCACAACACAAAGGCCTCAATAAGAAGTACTAAGAATACACTACTATGTGTAAAATAGATAACTAATGAGAACCTACTGTATAGCACAGGAAACTGCTCAGTGCTCTGTGGTGGCCTAAATGGGAAGGAAATCCCAAAAGGAGGGGATAGATGTATACGTATAGCTGATTCACTTTGCTGTACAGCAGAAACTAACACAACATTGTAAAGCAACTATACTCCAATAAAAAAAAAAAAAGAAGCAGCAGCACTGAGAAAGACACCTCACTTCTGTAGTAACCTTGTCAAAATTGCGTAGCATCTAATTATGAGAAAACATAAGATAATCTCAAACTAAGGGGCGTTTTACAAAATAACTGATGAGAATTCTTCAAAAGTGTCAAAGTTATGAAAGACAAGGAAAGATCAAGGAACTGTCACAGCTGCCATACGGGATCCTGAAACAGAATAAACCATCAATGGGAAAACTATTGAAATTTGAAAAATGTCTGTAGTTCAGTTAATAGTGCTGTACCAATGTTAATAGTAATATGCCAATGTTAATCTCCTAGTTTTGATCATTGCAGAGTGGTTATATAAAATATTAACATTAACAAGAGGGAAAAGTGGTGAAAAGTATAGAGGAATCTTTGTAATATTTTGCAAAACATTATTTATATAAATTAAACAAATGCAAAACAATACTGTATATGCATATACATACATATGTGTATATTTAAAGATATACAACATAAATAGAAGATACAGAAAGTGGAGTTGAAGGACTCATTTTAAATACACAAGGGTGGCTGTACATGACAGAAAAGGAAACGGGATTGGAGATGGAGATGAAGGGGACAATTGTAAAATAATTTGTAAAGGGCATCAATATTCTACTTCTGTATATTGGTCCTAGGGCTATCCTTGCACATGTATGAAATTACATACATCCATATGTACAAAAGTATACACACACTGCCCCATACTCACCAACCCAGAGCATTGCTTATAATCACAAAGTACTAGAAACAGCCTAAATACTTAGGTAGAGGTTAAGGGTTCTGACCACCTTCATCATGGTCCATCCATATGGTGAAATACTATGCAGCCATTAAAAAGAAGGTTGTAAATCTATAGGTGGGGCTATGGAATAAACTCCAAAATACACTGTTAAACAAAAAAAAAAACAAGTAAGAGAGTGTGTAAACAGAAAGGCTTGTGTGTGAACATATGCATGGTTGTTGCCTGTGCATGAATTCTCACTCTCAAAAAAGACACAGAGAAACTGATCCCAGAGGGACCTGGGGCAGGGAGAATGGAGTGGCTGGGAGAGAGGGTAAGGGAGAGGGAGACCTTCTATCCCCATTACCGCCTTTTGAGCCTTTTAAATTTGCTAACACATTCATGCATTGATTACATAAATAAATAATTTTAGGGACTCCCTTGTGGTGCAGTGGTTAAGAATCCACCTGCCAATGCAGGAGACACAGGTTCGATCCCTGGGCCGGAAAGATCCCACATGCCACGGAGCAACTAAGCCCTTGCGCCACAACTACTGAAGCCCACGCACCTAGAGCCCATGCTCCGCAACAAGAGAAGCCACTGCAATGAGAAGCCCACGCACCTCAACAAACAGTAGCCCCTGCTCACTGCAACTAAAGGAAGCCCACGTGCAGCAATGAAGACCCAATGCAGCCATAAATAAATAAATACATTTATTATTTTTTTAAATAAATAATTTTAGAAGCATCTTCTCGCGCAGACCAACGATGCTGAATGGAGGCATGTGATGCATTCCACTGTGTGCCCTGGATTCCTCAGAATAAATCCAAAGGCTCAGTGATAAAATGCAGACGATGATACCGGTGTGCATTTTCTTTCTTTCACTAGAGCATCCTTGGAAGAGCTCAGGCTCTGGAGCCCCCACTCCTGCTCAGTTAGCTTTGTGACCTTCAGCAAATCATCACACCTCTGTGCCCCAGTTTCCTCATCTGTGAAATGGAGACAATAGCGTGACCTTCCAGGTAGTGGTGTCGGGACGCTGAAATGAGATTGCGCACTCACAGCTTTTAGAACTGGCCTGGCACAGAGCACACTCCTAACGGCGCCACCTCTTCACGTTTCAACACAGATGACTTCAGGAATCCAAAGCACTGAGCATTAGGAGAAAGAAAAAAATATGCCTAATTCCAGAGATTGTTCCAGAATCTGCTGGTGGTGGGGGGTGCCCTGGGCTCCCCCTCCTCGTCTCCGCGTGCTTTAAATAAAGAACCGAAGTCTCTGGGTTTCTGCCTGAGGCCATCGGGCCAGGGCAAATATGGGCCATTCATTCTCCCTCTTTCAGCCTGTTCCTGTGTTTACACTACCCTGTTTAGTTTAATGCACATCCCAAGATTACCCCTAATACACATTCTCAGAAATGTTTATGGAAATTCTTTATAAGCAAACGGCTTTATTTCCCTTGAGTAGCTGCAGATACAAAGCAGCGGTCACTTTTTTTTTATTGACGGGCTTTAAACACCTCGCAATGCTCCCGGCCTCCACCCCGAGTGGATCTGTCACCCCAGCCCACCCATGCTTTACATCGTGCGATACCGCAGTTCTCAGGAGCCGATGCGTGCCCGTTCTAGACCGGTCCCGGCTTCCCAGCCCCTAGCCATCTTTCCAAAGCAAGAATCCTGACAGCTCTTTCAGACAGCTGATTCCTTCCTCCGCTGCTGGTTTTGTTCGGGCGGGGGGTTGGTGGGGGGAAGAGGGAGCAGAGAAAGGCCTATCATTTTGTACTGGTTTCCCCTCCCCCTCCCCACACAGGTTTACTCGGTGCCTATTAGGCGCCAGGCGCTGTTCTAGGCTCTGGTGATTCAGCCATGAGCAAGGGAGTTCTCAGCTATTAGACAGAGAAATTACATTCTGATGACAGAGGCAGACCATAAATAAACAAGTATAGACATGTGGTGACTCCTGAGGGTAAGTGCTATGAGGAAAGTACTATAAAATGATACAATTCAGTGGAGGGAGCAGAAGAGCCAACATCATCAGGAAAGGGTGGCCAAGGAAGACCTCTGTGAAGAGGCCATATTTGAGCAGAAGCCGGAATGGAGTGGGGAGGAAGCCAAAATTCTAGGAAGGGCATTCTAGGTGACAGGAATAGCAAGTGCAAAGGGCCTGAAGCTGGACCTCCTTGTTGTATGAGAGGAAGAACAAGAAGGCCCGTGTGGCTGGAATGTCGTGAACAAGGGGGAGGGTTGTAGGGACTCGTGAGGGAGAGGCAGGCAGAGGCCAGCTCATTAGGGCCTGGGAAGCCAGAGCAAGGAGTGGTAGAGTTTGTTCTAATTTTAGTGGGAAATCATCAAGAGTTTTGAGAAGGAAAAGACATGATGGAGCCATGTTTTTTTTTTTTAGTTAATTTTATTGGAGTAGAGTTGATTTACAGTGCTGTGTTAGTTTCTGCTGTATAGCAGAGTGAATCAGTTATACATGTACATGTATCCACTCTTTAAAATTTTTATTTATTTATCTTTAAAAATAAATTTATTTTAAAAAATAAATCTATTTATTTATTTATCTATTTATTTTTGGCTGCGTTGGGTCTTTGTTGCTGCGTGCGGGCTTTCTCTAGTTGCGGCGAGCGGGGGCTACTCTTTGTTGCGGTGCGTGGGCTTCTCATTGTCGTGGCTTCTCTTGCTGCGGAGCACGGGCTCTAGGCGCGCGGGCTTCAGTAGTTGTGGCACACGGGCTTAGTTGCTCCGTGGCATGTGGGATCTTCCCAGACCAGGGCCCGAACCCATGTCCCCTGCATTGGCAGGTAGATTCTTAGCCACTGCGCCACCAGGGAAGTCCTGTCCACTCTTTTTTAGATTCTTTTCCCATATAGGTCATTACAGAGTATTGAGTAGTGTTCCCTGTGCTATACAATAAGTTCTTATTAGTTATCTATTTTTTATATAGTAGTGTATATATGTCAATCCCAGTTTATCCCTCCCCCCCTTCCCCCCTTGGTAACCATAGTTTGTTTTCTACATCTGTGACTGTATTTCTGTTTTGTAAATAAGTTCACCTGTACCATTTTTTTAGATTCCACATATAAGCAATATCATATGATGTGATCCAAGTTTTTAAAAGACTCCTTTGGCTCCTATATAGAGGATGAGTTATAGAAGGCAAAGCCATTGCTTTGTTGAAGATACTGTGTGAGAGAGGATGTTGATGACTTGTTTTGTGATCTAACTGGGAGAGAGGGAAGGAAGGGAATAAATTCAGAATATGACGTGTCCTTGGAGGAGTGCCTATCAGGCTCACTGATGGAGTGATTGAAATGGGGATGGTGAGAAAAGAGGAATCACGAATGGCTTGAACAACTCGGTGGTTGGGTACCATTTTCCCTATGAGTGAGATTGGAAAAGGAGCCAATTGGGTAGAGGAAGATTTGAGACGCTTGAAGTCATCCAAATGGAGATGGTACCTAGGAGGAGAACACCTTAGCACCAGAGCAATAAAAGCCCGCCCTTAGTCAACGCTGTTCATGTGCCAGGCACTTTTGAAGCATCCTCCCACCCATTATTTCATAACATGCTTGCTGTCATCCTGCAAAGTGATTGCAGCATTATCCCCATTTTTCCGATGATGAGATGGAAACACTGAATAGTTTAAATAACTTGTCCCAGGTGCCCCAGCCTGGATTTGAACTCATCTGTGTTGGACTTTGTTATGGGTTGGATTGTGTCCCCTCAAAAAAAGATATGTTGTCATCCTCCCCCCACCCCAGAATGTGGCCCTATTTGGACATAGGGTCTTTATAGAGGTAATCAAGTTAAAATGAGGGCATTAGAGTGGCCCTGATCCAGAATGACTCATGTCATTTGGGGGAAATTTAGACACAGAGACAGATATGATAGAGGGAAGTGATGTGAAGAGACACAGGGAAAAGACACCCATCTACAAGCCAAGGAGAGATGCCCAGGACAGACCCTTACCTTGCAGCCCTCAGAAGGAACCAACCCTGCCGACCCTTGATCTTGAACTTCCAGCTTCCACGACTGTGAGACGATACATTTCTGCTGTTTAAAGTACCTGGTTTATTACAGCAGCCCTAGCAAACTCTAATGCCAGTACTCTAACTACTAAGCCATGCTCCTCCTGTATTATGATTTCTCATTGAGTTGTCTGTCTTCCCTGCTAAAGTAGATGTTTCCTGGACAGTTGAAATCGTGTAGAGCTTGCACCTCTAGTGCCTCCTATGTACAAGGCACCTGATAGATATGAAATATTTGGGGGGTTTGCCTACAATATTGAGCTTGACCTCTCTACAGGAAGCGTTTTCTTCCCATTGGGACAGGAAGCCACAACAACATAAAAGTTCAGGCTCCTCTAAGAGTTTGATTTCTAACCTTAATCCGAATTTAGTAAGTAAGCCCATTTCAGGGTCCCAGCAAGAATGAGATGGCTCACTCCAATAGGCTAACAGGAGAGCTTAATGAAGGGCCTATTTGCAAAGGTGCAGGCAGGTGTAGAGAAGCCAGTAGGGGTAGGGAAGCACCCTGGGGCTGTCAAGAGCAGGGGGCTCTTGCCTCCTCTAGGCCGGAAAAGGCAACAGGAAGGTGGCCAGGTTAGAAGCACCTGGCAAAAGCTGCAGGAGAGGGCCACCCCACAGGAGCTGTGCCTTCAGCAGAGGGACACAGCCACTCCCAAACCACGGCCGACCAAAGGGTCAACACCCCGAACTCACTACCTCCTGACCTCCCATCTCCAGCCCCTGCTCACTATTGTCTGAAGCCAACAGAAACCCAGATGTCACAGGAGCCAGGGACTACAGTCCCCGAAGGTCAGCCTCCTTGGCACAGAGCAGGAAAGAGAAAATGGAATATTCTGTACACTTGGGATGTCTGCAGAGCTGACACTGGCGAGCCAACAGACCCCATCTCTTGAAAATCGTCGTATCCCAGCTGGTTATTTATGTTGCTACCCTTTTGCAAGAACCACATAAAATATTTTACATGCTTTTAAAACTCATAAATGTAATGAAGCCAAGATGTTTCAACAAATGTGCTTGACAAATCCTGCAGAAGATTCACTCTTAGCTGACGTCAGGACCAAAGGCACATCTCACGACCCACAGAGCATCTGACATGGAAGCCAATAAATTCATCCCCTGACCCACTCAGCCCCCAAGATGTCCAAGCTGTGGTTGGACCTTGAGACTGTCTAGTCCTTCATTCACTTCCTGCCGTCCGTCTCTTGCAAATAATGACTGCTCTTTGAAAAGCGGAATTTAGCCAGTTGGAGATGCCTCGGTAAAGAGAGGTTCCTGCACTTCGTTCAGGCATTGTGCCTACAACCTCCAATTCAAGCTTTCTGAGACATTAATAAAGACGCATGCTCCTGAAACTTGGGCTGATCATCTCTAGGGGCTCAGAGTAAAAATCAGTAAGAGCTTAACGTGAAACCTGGTACGTGGAAAGAGTAGCTCACTTGAGTACACACCGTGTGTACTCGATTGCAGTCATCCTCGTAATGGGTGTATAACATATGTATTATTATCCCCATTTTACAGATGAGTAAGTGAGGCCCAGAGGGAGCTGAACCAACTTGACTGGGGCCACATAGATGGCAGACAGAGCCAGGAGTCAAATCCAGGCAGTCTGATTCCAGAGGACGCTCTTAACCTCTATGTAATATCATCTCGATAAATGAAAGGTATTCTTGGAAAAATAGGGCGGTAACGAATGTGTACGGCATGGGTTTGGGTACACGATAAATGGGTACGGATGGTATATTTTGAACCTCAGTCTTCAGATCTGGAACTCGGTCTGAGCTATGTTTCTGACACATGAGTAGGCCCAATGACTACAGCTTAGCGTACCTGCAAGGTGTCTGGCACGCTATACCAGGCACTGGAGATGCAAGATTGGGTAAAATAGATGTGGCACCTACTCAGGTGGCACCTTTAGTCTAGAGGAGATAGATCTTGGTCATATAAACTCACAAATAAGCAAAATTGTAGCTGTGATAAGCCCTAGTAGAGAGGTATCCAGTTCTCCAAGGGTCATGTGTGAGGGAGCCTGAATTAGTCAGGGAGGAAGGGGAGACAGGACTGAAGACAAGATGCCTGAGCTAGGGCTCAAGTATGAGTCATTAACAAGATCAGGGAAGGCAGAGGGTTCCAGGCAGGGAGGTGCAAAGGCCCTGTGGTAGGGAGAAGATCTGAGAAGAAGCTGGTGGAGACTTGGAGGCTGAAAGTGGGGAGCTCATGAAAATTTGATGAGAGTTATGACTTCTTTTCCCGGGAGAAGGATATGCCGGTATGCACAAAATTTGTTATACCATGGCAGAGGCTTCATGGTCCCATCCACAGACCTTGGACTTCAGGTTAAAAATTGCTGCCTTAAAGAAGAGCTTCATTTACACATGTAAAGGGCTCAAAAGCTTTGACAGAGAAACGATTATCATAATAACTGGTGATATTAAGTCACCTGATAAATTGAGCAAGAAGCTTCCACGCCTCCAGTTTAGATTTTTTTCAGCCACACCCAACGGACCTCAAGCAAAACACTAAAGGAATTTAAAAAATAGAGAGTGGGGAGGAGACAGAAATAATCCAGAGGATATTGAAATGTAAGCATAACAAAAGAGATCTCAGAGACCTGAAATCCCGAAAAGAGATTTCTTTGTCCCACCTTAGAACACACCTAAAACCCCACCTGGGGATGCTTCCCTTTGATTTTCCGGCTCAGAAACCAGAATCATTTTAGGTGACTGGCCTGAAATCATGCCTTAAGCCAAGGCTGAGGAGTCTGGCTATGGAATGTGGCAGATCTGGGTTCCAATGCAGACTGGGTCCCAGCTGTGGGAACCTCGGAAGGTCACTTTACATTTCAGTGCCTTTGTTTTCTCATCTGTAAAATGGGGAGAATAGTACGTAGCACCCACCCTCTCCTCCTTCCTTTCTTGCTTACTCTGGGATTTTCTGGTATCTCTGCCAGACTAGTTTTCATCCTTCTGTTGTGGGAAGGGGAACCCCTTCCAGGGGCCAAGAGTGGGCTCTTGTCTAACCCTCAGAAATGAATTGTCCGAGGAGACACACGTGCTGACAAAGCAAGAGCCTTTACTGGGAAGGGGCGCCTGGGTGGAGAGCGGGAGGGTCAGGGACCCCAGGAGGACTGCTCTGCCATGTGGCTCGCAGTCTCAGGTTTTACGGTGATGTGATTAGTTTCCGGGTTGTCTCTGGCCAGTCTTCTGACTCAGGGTCCTTTCTGGTGGTGCACGCGTCACTCAGCCGAGATGGATTCCAGGGAGAAGGATTCTGGGAGGTTGCCAGGACACGTGGACTGGCGTCTCCTCTCTCCTTTTGACCTTTCCCGAATTCTTCCAGTTGGTGGTAGCTTGTTAGTTCCCTGTTCCTTACCAGGATCTCCTCTGTAAAATAACTCATGCAAATGGTTACTGTCTTTGCCTGGCGAGGGTGGGCGGTTTTAGTCAGTGTTTCCCCTAACACTTTCTCACCTAGCTTGCAGAGACTTTCATTCCAACAACACTCTCAGCGTCAAGACCCTTATGAATTTCCTCCCCCAAACCCTTGATCCACAACCCCAAATTAAACCAACTCTCCACTTTCTCCCTACCTAGTCTCACAAGTCCTCAAATCTCTAACTAGCTGCTCCCCAGTCCACATCCCATCACCACAAGTCATGATCTCATGCCCTTCATCGTGCGGGAAGGGGACTCCATCAGAAGGGGACACCCCCAACTTGCCCCAGCCCAGTACGTAAACCACTTATCCCTAGATGCATTCTCAGGCATATCTGCCTGGCAGTGTACCAGGCGGTGGGGCTACACCCCACCTTAGTAAACAGGACAAAGGCATTAAGAGGGGACAGATAAGGAATAAATACGAGCAAAATGCATGATACTGTGCTGGGAAACCCGAGCAGGCTGGACTGTGCTGGGAAACCCGAGCAGGACGAGGGCGTGATGCTTATGATAACAGGGACCTTGATAGCAGGAGGATGCCAATACCCAAGGGAGGCAGGGGGGTGTCAGGAAAGATCTCTGAAAAAGGGACGGAACTGCAGAGACCGAAGAAGTGAAGGACTGAGCCCCATGGATCTCTGCACATGTCCCAGGTAGAGGAAAAAGCGAGACAGAGGAGCCTGGTTGGAGGACTTGAAAAAAGGCAAGGGAGCAGGTGGCAGAGCAGAGTGGATGAGAGGCCGAGGAGGGAGATGGGAGATGAGCTGGAGAAGAGGCAGGGACCCACCGTGGAGGGACTTCACACCCTTGCAAGGTCTTCAGCCTCTCTCCTCCCGTTAAAGGACCTTCCACCTGAGACCAGCCCCGTCTCCCAGCCCCTCCTGACATCTCAGAACCTTCCTTACTCCTTCTCCCTCTTGAAGACTCAAGCTTTCCTTTTCCTTTTTTTTTTTTTCTTAGTTCCTTGACCAGGGATCGAACCCGTGCCCCCTGCAGTGGAAGCACAGACCCCTAACCACTGGACCTCCAGGGAAGTCCCTCGAGCTTTCCTTTTGAATTGTATCCTTCCCTCCAACATTTAAATCTCTTCCATCTTTAAAAAAAATAATAGGGCTTCCCTGGTGGCGCAGTGGTTGAGAGTCCGCCTGCCGATGCAGGGGACACGGGTTCGTGCCTCGGTCCGGGAGGATCCCACATGCCGTGGAGCGGCTGGGCCCGTGAGCCATGGTCGCTGAGCCTGCGCGTCCGGAGCCTGTGCTCCACAATGGGAGAGGCCAAAACAGTGCGAGGCCCGCGTACCGAAAATAATAATAATAATAATAATAATACTCCCTTGCCCCCCATTCCCTTCCAGCTACTGTCCCATCCCTTTCCTCTCCTTAATATCCTCCTTATCAAAAGGCTTTTGCTACCATAGCCTCATTTCCCCTCACTTCGGCCTCCATTATCCGTGGAAACTGTCCTTACACATGTCACCAAGGGCGCTCCCTGGCCTCCTGGCCTTTATCTCTAAATACAATAGGCATTTTCTCCAGCCCTTATCGTCATCTCTCAGCAGCATCGAGATACTCAGGAGTGTAAACAAGTCCTGCTTCCCTTCTGGAGAGAGCCCCTCCGTTAACCATCACTCACCCCTCTGGGCTCCGCCTCCTTTCTGGGACCACATCGAAAGCCCCAAGGACCTTGTCACCTCTTACTGAACACTCTCTCCCCAGGGCTCATCTGCTCCTGCAGGTTCTAAACCACCTATTAACCGGTGTCTCCCCAAGTTCTATCTCCACCCCAGACTTCTCTTTTAAGGTCCCACAGACTTCTCCAAAAAAATCCCTGCTGTGAGCCAAGCCCTGTTCTAAAGGCTGGGATTTAGAAGTGAAGGAAACAGTCCAAAATCCCAGCTTCTTTCTAGTGGACGAGACAAATAAATATGCAAAGAATACAGTGTCTGGTATGAAAATTTTCTGCTATGAAAACAACAGAGTAGCGTAAATAAAGACAGCAAATGATGGGGGTGCCGTTCACTGCTGGGCTGCCCTGTGGATCTCAGGGCTTGGCACGTAGCAGGTGTTCAGGAAATAGCTGCTGAGCAGGTATAAAGTTGTAGTGGTACAAGGAGAATGATGACATACAGAGTGTGTCATCTGCCCCACACTTAAGAAGAGTTCGGTCTAAAATATTGATTGATGAGATCAATATTTTACAAATGTTTATTGAAATAGTTTCTCTTTGTGGTGACGATGACATTTATCATGGTTCCTCTAGTGGTCTTAATGCTCATAGTACACGTTTGGTGGCATGTACAGGGTCTCCTTGGATCCTTTGAGGAGTTCTTTCGGTTGGGTCAAGGTAAGCATCGTTAGTCTCAGAGTCAGGGGCCCTCTGGGCAGGACCGTGACTTAGGAAGGACTGGTTGAAAGTGGGGAGGGGAACAGCGCTATAGGGCAACAGGGCCGACATGCATCAGGGCTGGCAGCTGTTGTCATATTTCATGCCTCAGTATCCCCACGAGCCATCTAGAGCAGGGGGTCTCAACCAGGGGCCATGTTTGCTCCCCCTCTCCAGCAGATATGTGGCAATGTCTGTAGACATTTTTGGTTGTCATACTGAAGGGACGGGGTGCTACTGGCGTCTAGTGAGTAGAGTCCAGGGATGCTGCTAAACATCCCATAATGCAAAGGACAGCCCCCGGACAAAGCATTATCCACCCCCAAGTTGTCAATAGTGTGAAGCTTAAGAAACCCTGATGGAACGTTTAGATGTAGGACAGTGGGAGGGGCACAAAGGCCCTTTGAGAATCTCAGGAGAGCTTCTGGCCAGGAAGGTGCACCAGATTTGGTATACGTGGTCAGGAGGCTCAGTCATCCAGGGACCCAGCTCCTGAATACAAGGCTGAGGTTATGAGCCCTTCATTTCACCAAGGTCCTCATTTCCATAAATAATGGTGTTCAAAGTCTTGGTAACTATGTGACAATTTTTTTTAAAAAAGCAGATATTATGTTTTCCTGACAACTGAGCAATTCATTTCAAGACGTTTATTTATTTATTTGTTTGTTTGTTTGTTTATTTTTTGCGGTACGCGGGCCTCTCACTGTTGTGGCCTCTCCTGTTGTGGAGCACAGGCTTAGCGGCCATGGCTCACGGGCCCAGCTGCTCCACGGCATGTGGGAATCTCCCAGACCGGGGTACGAACCCGTGCCCCCTGCATCGGCAGGCGGACTCCCAACCACTGCACCACCAGGGAAGCCCCAAGATGTTTATTTATTATTATTTTTTTATTTTTTTTTTTTGCCGTGCCGCACGGCTTGTGGGATCTTAGTTCCCCGACCAGGGATCAAACCTGGGCCCTTGGCAGTGAGAGCGCGGAGTCCTAACCACTGGACCGCCAGGGAATTCCCAGAGCAATTCATTTCAACATGGATTATTCTTCTATAACCAGTGAGACTTCAGGGCCAAAAAACACGAAAGAAAAAGTAGAGGAGGGAAAAAATGGCATAGAAGAAATGATTACAAATAATAAAAGAAAGGTCCATCCCAAAGGAGACCAGTCCCAGCCAGCTTTCAACCTTTCTTTAAACCTTGACACGAAGCTCACTCCACCTGGGGGCACTCCCTTTGACGAGACGGGAGGTACCTTTTCTCCTGTTGGGCACTGTCCAAGGACAGCGGCCTCATTTCTGATCTTCAACTTGCCCAAGCTCATTCCCGCCTCAGGGCCCTTGCTGTTTTTAGAACATTCTTCCATCAGCTCAGCAGCTCTGGACTCAGAGTGGTCACCCATGAACTTCCCAACTCTTGGGACTTCCTGGTGGTCTAGTGGTTAAGACTTTGCCTTCCAATGCAGGGGGTACGGGTTCGATCCCTGGTCAGGGAGCTAAGATCCCACATGCCTCGCAGCCAAAAAACCAAAACATGAAAGAGAAGCAATCTTGTAACAAATTCAATAAAGAATTTAAAAATGGTTTTCCACATCAGAACTTCCCAACTCTTGTGGTCTCCGTCTCTGGTCACTCTCTAATTATTTTACCCTTCACAGCATGTGTTTGTGTGTTGGTTATGTGCCTATTGTCTGTCTTCCCCACTGGGCTCTGAGCTCCAAGAAGCTGGCCCTTCATTGTTGAATCTTGGGGCCTAGAACCTTCCTGCCCCGTGGGTTGCATGAAGGAGCAAATGGGTTACTGGCAGTCAGAGGAGCTGATAGAAAGCCTGGATTGGCTGCTTCCGAGATGTGTGCCCTGAGACAAGTTACAGTTATTCCCATCCTCGGTTTCTGCCTCTGCAAAATGGGAATAACAATACCTCTTTCTCAGAATTGTGAGGATAATTACATAAGGGCCCCAGCGCATTGTGTTTAATTTAGTTGGAACCCGATAAATACTGGTCTTTCCAGATAAACTCTTCTCAAAGGTCCAGCCTTCTAGAATCTTCTCCCCATCTGCCCATCCACACCCACTTCTTTTATACTCCCTATAAAAATATCCCAGAGGTATACAGGGCTTTCTGCATAGCTATGGAATTTTCTCTCAGGGGTCAGATACCGAGGACAATGGTGGATTTGCTTAGATTCAATTAGCACTCCCTGGGTTTATGCTGACCTAATCAACTCTCACCTCCAATAAAGTTTCTGAAACTGAACTCACCGCTTCTGACCCTCCCCGTCTTGATATGCTCTGTCTTGGTGAAAGATGTTATCAATTCCCACCCCCACTTCTTGCCTCGTTCCCTCCTCCCACCCACTCATTCATTCATTGGCCCATTCGTTCAATAGCTAACATTTATTTTTTAATACCTTTTGGGTGACACCACCCACAAGATAACTTACAACCAGGTTGTTTTCAGTCCTATGAATTAGGTGCCAAAGATGATGAAAATGACAGCATCAGCAATAACGACTTGACATTTATTGAGCATTTCCTCTCCTGGAAGAGATTGGAATAGAATACAGAGTTTGGCAAACATTTTCTGTAAAGGACCGGATAGAAACATTTTAGGTTTTGTGGACCAAGAGGCAAAACTAAGGATATTATGTAGATACTCACACAAGAGAGAAAACAAAATTTTAATTGATGAACTTCCAAATATAACAATACTTGATTATAATTTTTTTTTCAGTATAGGTTTGTGAGTGAGAAGAATGGAATTCTTTTGGAGAATAACGTTGCTTGATGGGAGTTCAAAGTAAATGTTTCTTATCCACAACGAGATGGTGAAGGTTCCCTCTGTAAAGCCCATTGTTAGCTTGCAGGTCATACAAAACCATTGTCAGGCTGGATTTGGCCTTTGAGCTGTCGTTTGCTGACATGGTCCTGAGGAAGTTGCTTAGTTCTGAAAGTTGGCCCTAACCCTGTGAGACCTTGGTTGAGTCATTTACCTTTCTGTACCTCAATCTGCTCCCCTGGAAAATTAGTCTGATAGTAATCGTAATTACCCCATAGGGTACATGATTAAATACATGCAAAGCGGTTAAAACAGTGCCTGGTCTTGAATAACCAATTCCATAAACCCAGGTACTTATTCGACCCGATCTCCAGCCCCCTCCTCAATACACCCAATATTCCTCCAGGGCCTTCTGGTCCCTCGTGGCAAAGTCTCCTTTATCCTCACCCCTTTGTCTGAATGTCCCCGCATAATTTTGCTCCAACTGACCCTGGGTTTTCCCCTGGGGACACAGCTTCCCCTCCGGCTCTCTCAAGGGCTAGCTTCTTCCCTATGACACCCAAGTCTACCAGCCTGGACTTGGGCTACCTGAGCTCTTTGCTTCTCTTCTCCTCAAACCATTCAGCCCTTGGAGACCCAGAATTCAGGTTTTCCTGTCCTCAGCCCTGTTCTCACTGTGTCCTCTGCAGACCTGGAGATCCTGCTGCTCAGCTTTTGAAGGTTTTGTTACCAGGCTCAGTATCTCACTCACCTGTAATAATTCTTGACATTTTCCATCTCTGTGAAGAAACCCCCCTTTTTTTTTTTTTTTTTTTTGCGGTATGCGGGCCTCTCACTGTTGTGGCCTCTCCCGTTGCGGAGCACAGGCTCCAGACGCGCAGGCTCAGCGGCCATGGCTCACGGGCCCAGCCGCTCCGCGGCATGTGGGATCTTCCCGGACCGGGGCACGAACCCGTGTCCCCTGCATCGGCAGGCGGACTGTCAGCCACTGCGCCACCAGGGAAGCCCGAATATAACCCTTTTGATTCCCAG
Organism: Pseudorca crassidens; assembly: GCF_039906515.1. Lineage (NCBI taxonomy): Eukaryota > Metazoa > Chordata > Mammalia > Artiodactyla > Delphinidae > Pseudorca > Pseudorca crassidens. The sequence goes on along the minus strand of NC_090310.1, from coordinate 79,300,318 downwards.
CTGCTCCTTTCCTCGACCCCCCCCCCCCCCGCCATGAGGGATCTTGTCCACACCCCGCCGCAGTGCGCACTCCCGGGCTCAGACTCTCCTCGATTCCAATAGCAGCATCACCCCCACCAGCTCAATGTCAAGCGTCTCTCTCTCTGACCCAGTACCTTTCTAGCTCAGTCCCTTGGGGACCCCAAGTCAACCAGTTCCTTCACCTTCCTGTAACCTCCACATTTACTGACTGTCATTGTTTCACTCTTCTACGCCCCTGTCCCATCCTATCAGGCTTGGGCTCTACGGTCCATCATGATACCCTCCTTCATATTCACCTGGGATGCCACTGCTCTTTTCCTTCTTGGTGGACTTTCTGGGCTAAAACCCCATTCTGGGTGAAATGCAACTCTTAGCCCATTCTGCACCTGCACGGAAACAGCTGAAGAAGGTTGGGGGAAAACTCACAACCATGAGAACTGGCTTCTCTTACATGCATGACCCGCAGCGGCGGCCGGGCCCTCCCCCGCACTTCCCGCTCCCATTCATTCTCCATCTCCCTGGAGGGCTGTTCTACCCCTCCTTTCTCTCCTCTGACACTCAGCGCTCTCTCCCCTTCTGTACTCTTGTTGGTGGAGGACTTCCACACACCCCCAAGCTAAATCAGCCCACTTATCTTGGTGTGGGCCCAAATGTTCTCCCTCTCTGCTGTTATGGGTGGACTGTATGGGACCATATCATAGGCCAACACCACATCCCTCCCCACCTCCTTTAGATCACTGCTCGGTAATTGTTCCTTTTCTCTCCTGCATTATCAAGAACTCCTCTTCGCTTGAATCCTTGCTCCCGTCCTCCAACACCTGCAATAATACCTCCCTTAAACTCATATTCCCCCTGAAGCCCCCCTTCCTGCCCCACTCCACCCTTCCCTCCGCCTATTTACCATGAAACATCTTCAAAAGGGTTGGTTCCGGCTTCCCTGGTGGCGCAGTGGTTGAGAGTCCGCCTGCTGATGCAGGGGACACGGGTTCATGTCTAGGTCCGGGAAGATCCCACGTGCTGCGGAGCGGCTGGGCCCGTGAGCCACGGCCGCTGAGCCTGCGTGTCCAGAGCCTGTGCTCCGCAACAGGAGAGGCCACAGCAGTGAGAGGCCCGCGTACCACAATAAAAAAAAAAAAAAAAAAAGGATTGGTCCTACTCACTACCTCCTCCGATTCCTTTTCAACCCTTTCCCATCAGCTCTTGCCCCTACGGCCCCACTGGAGTCTCTCCTGATGACTAGCCATCTCTACGTTGCCCAGGCTAACCACCAGTCAAGTCCACCTGCCTTGAAACAGCAGCACTGTGTTCAGACCGTGGGTCACACCCTCCACCATGAAGACTTTCCTCTCTGGGCTTCCTGGATGGCTCTGTCTTGCTTCTGATTCGGAGATGACTGCCCTTCTCAGTCCCCTTTGTAGGTTCCTCCTCACCTCCCCGCCTTTAAACCCCAATGTTCCCCAGCCCTCATCTCTGCCCTTGTTTCTTCCTTATCTCCCCTCACTCCCTAGTTGATCCCAACCAGTTCCAAGGCTTCAAATCCCATCTTACCCATGCAGATGTCTCCAGGCTCCTGGGTCTCACCCCTGAATTCCAGACTGGTCTATCCAACTCCTGCTTTAACGTTTCCACTTGAATCTACAATTGGTGTCTCCAACATAACAAGTCCCAAGTGAGTAATGAAGCCTCCACAGCCATATTGACTTCCCCCAGCCTTCCCTATCTCTGGACGCGGCACTTGTTTTCTTCCAGGTGCTCAGGTTAAAAACCGAAGAATCATCCTTGACCTCTCTTTCTCCCACCCACATCCAGTCTGTCAGCAAGTCCTATCAGCCACACAATCACAATATATTCCCGTCCAAACATTTCTCCCACCTTGAGCCAACCCTTCATCTTTGCCCTCCTGGACTATTGCTAGAGTCTCCACTGCCCTTTCCCCTCGAGCTGCAGTCCATCACAGCATTCAGAGTTCTCCTTCTAAAACCTAAGGGAAGTCACATCATTCCCCTGCTCGAAACCTTCCAACGACTCTTCATCTCACTAGACAAAAAGCAATGTTCTTTCTAAAAAGGGAGGGCTATTTTACTGTGATTGTCTTAGCAGTCATATTACGATGAAGCCTATCTAAAAATTTCGACTCCTACGTGTTTTTGGTGCAGGACAATTAAGACTTTCTTAAGCATTCTACTCGTTACCCTTTTTGAGTTATTCTTTACAACTTTGAAATGTCCTAGCAGTTATTTGGGTATCTATTTGGTAAGGTGCCACTGTGATATGACATTTAAAATAAATGGAAGGGGGAAAAAAGAAAATAAAAAAATAAATGGTGGGAAGAAAAGAAGAGGTAATAGCAGCTTTTATGTGGGATAGATATATATAATATAGACAAACCTAGAAAAGTATACTCAACACGCTAATAATTAGGGAAATGCAAATCAAAACCACAATGAGAAACTACCTCACCCCCATTAAATGGTTAGTATCAAAACCCAGAAAATAACAAGTGCTAGTGAGGATGCAGAGAAATTGGAACCATTGTATACTGTCAGGGGAATATAAAATGGTGCATCTGTTGTTGAAAACAGTATGGCAGGACTTCCCTGGTGGCACAGTGGTTAAGAATCCGCCTACCAATGCAGGGGACATGGGTTCGAGCCTGGTCCAGGAAGATCCCACATGCCATAGAGCAACTAAGCCTGTGCGCCACAATTACTGAGCCTGTGCTCTAGAGCCTGTGAGCCACAACTCCTGAGCCCACGTGCCACAACTACTGAAGCCCGTGCACCTAGAGCCTGTGCTTCGCAACTAGAGAAGCCACCGCAACGAGAAACCTGTGCACTGCAACAAGGAGTAGCCCCTGCTCGCGGCAACTAGAGAAAGCCCTCACGCAGCAAACAAGACCCAACACAGCCAAAAATAAACAAATTAATTTTAAAAAAAGGAAAATAGTATGGCAGTTTCTTAAACAATTAAAAATAGAATTATACACACTACTATATATAAAATAGATAATCAACAAGGACTTACTGTATAGCACAGGGAATTCTACTCGATACTCAGTAATAACCTATATGGGAAAAGGATCTGAAAAAGAATAAATATGTATAACTAAATCACTTTGCTGTACACCTGAAACAAAAACAACATTGTAACTCAATTATACTTCAGTATAAAATAAAAATTAAGAAAAATAAAAAATAAAAATGGAATTATCATATGATCCAGCAATTCCACTTCTGGGTATATATATACCCCAAAGAATTAAAAGCCAGGTCTTGAAGAGATATTTCTATACTCATATTCATAGCAACGTTATTCACAATGGCTAAAAGGTGGAAGCAACCCAAGTGTCTACTGATGGATGAAGCTATAAGCCAAATGTGGTATATACATACAGAGGAATATTATTCCCTTAAAAATGAAAGAAATTCTGATACTTGCCACACCGTGGATGAACCTGAGGATATTATGTTAATTGAAATAAGGCAGTCACAAAAAGACAAATACTGTATGAGTCCTCTTTTTATTTATTTACTTACTTATTTTTGGCTGCGTTGGGTCTTCATTGCTGCGCGCAGGTTTTCTCTACTTGCGGCGATCAGGGGCTACTCTTCCTTGTGGTGCACGGGCTTCTCATTGCAGTGGCTTCTCTTGTGGAGCACGAGCTCTAGGCACTTGGGCTTCAGTAGTTGTGGCACACAGGCTCAGTAGTTGTGGCGCACGGGCTTAGTTGTTCCACAGCATGTGGGATCTTCACAGACCAGGGATCGAGCCTGTGTTCACTTCATTGGCAAGCGGATTCTTAACCACTGCGCCACCAGGGAAGTCCTTGTATGATTCCTCTTGTATGAAGTACTCAGAGTAGTCAGATTCACAGACAGAAAGTAGAGTGGTGGTTGCCGGGGCCTGGGGTGAGAGAGAAGTGGGGAGCTACTGTTCAATGGGTACAGAGTTTCGGTTTTGCAAGATGAAAAGAGTGATGGAGATGGATGGTAGTGGTGTTTGCACAATAATGTGAATGCATTTAATACTGCTGACCTGTATAATTTTAAATTATTAAGATGCTAAATTTTATGTTATATGTATTTTACCACAATTTTTTTTCTTTTCTTTTTTTTTTTTTTTTTTGCGGTATGCGGGCCTCTCACTGCTGTGGCCTCTCCCATTGCGGAGCACAGGCTCCGGACGCGCAGGCTCAGCGGCCATGGCTCACGGGCCCAGCCGCTCCGTGGCACGTGGGATCCTCCCAGACTGGGGCACGAACCCGTGTCCCCTGCATCGGCAGGTGGACTCCCAACCACTGCGCCACCAGAGAAGCCCCACAGTTTTTTTTTAATTGAAAAACAAAAAATTAGAGTCACGATCTCTAAGGCCGTACATGTGCTTGCCCCCCATTACCTCTCACTCACTCCACTCCAGCCCCAGTGGCCTTTTTAAAGTTCTCCAAACATGTCAAACACATTCCTGCCTCAGGGCCTTTGTACTGTCTGTTACCTCTGCCTGGAATGCCCTTCCCACAGATATCAGCGTGTCTCTCATTTCCTTCATGTCTCCGCTCACATGTCTTCTTATCAGCGAGGTCTTTCCTCATTACTCCACAAAAAAAGCATCCTCTGACGTTCTCTGTTGCTTTCACTGTCTTCATCGCATTCACTTCTAGCTGACACATATTAAAGGTATTTGTTTACGAAATGGTGAGTGAGGTGACCAGGGCCCCTTCCGTCATGGAGTGACTAGTTTGCAAGGCGACTTAGGCCTTTCACGATTTCATCCCATCCCAGCCCCACTCTAGGCAGAGTGCATGTACCCTAGACCACCATTTTTGCATGACCCAATAGTGTTGACATTAGCTTTTTTTGGCCTTTTTTTTTTTTTGGCCACACCTCTTGGCTTATGGGATGTTGGTTCCCCCACCAGTGACTGAACCCGGGCCCTCGGCAGTGGAAGCACAGAGTCATAACCAGTAGACAGCCAGGGAATTCCCTTTTGCCCATTTTAGACTGTGACCACTTGAGTTTTTTCATCCCAAAATCCTCAGCACCCAGCCCAAGGCCTGGTACCTAGTGGACAAAATAATTCTTTGGTGAATGAATGAATGGCCAAGTAAATAAAATAACTCTGGACCCAAAACTATCATGTATGTTGCAGGTCTACTTAATATTATGAGATAAAAACCTTAGATAAATATTCCTGCTGTAGCCTGAAAAAATGTGTATGATGATGATACATGTTTCCTGAACACCACTTTAAGCCAGAGGCTTTACGACAGTCATTTCTAATTTTCGGGGCAATGCCACAAATAGAGATTAGTCTCCCCATTTACTGGGGAAGGAAACAAGGTCTGGAGAGACTGAGACAGGCTGGAGGGAAATTACAAAGGCAGGACCCACACCCTGGCTTGTCCACGCTGCCCAATTTAAGAAATGAACTTTCAGGGAATTCCCCGGTGGTCCAGTGGTTAGGACTCTTTCACTGCTGGAGACCTGGGTTCGATCCCTGGTCGGGGAACTAAGATCCTGCAAACTGCACAGCAGAGCTGGAAAAAAACAAAAACACACAAACAAAAAAAACCCCCAAGCCCCCAAAACACAACAAGAACAAACAAAACAACAACTTTCAGATCACCCTAAGGGTGGAAAATAGATGAAAACGTTCTTGTTCTTCCCTGGGCTTAACTCTCGTTCTGTTTCTCAGGAGTTTTATTCCTTCTCTCCTGGTGTCTGTATTTCTTCCCCTACACTTATCACCCCTTCCCCTCCCTCTCCCTCCTATTTTTCTTCTTCCGCCTTTGCTTATTTCTGCTCTTGTCTGCTCTCTTTGCTTTTCCCTCTTTCCCCCATTTAGGTGCCTCATCTCAGTCTCTGTAACCAGACCAGAGCCAAGTCATTTGTTTATTTGGGAGTCGGAGCTGAGAAAAGAAGTCAAAATCTCTCCACACATTAAAACCAAGAAAGGGACATTTTATATTCCCTTTCATGGTCAAAAGATGGTCCTTTCTTTTTTCCCCTTCGCAGAATCCATTTAGGTGTTTATAGACCAGTTAACTGAACAATGACTGTCCTTTGCTTTTCTCTCTGTGACAATTAACATTCTTAATTGCCTCGCTCTCACTGGCTCACTTTTTGCGTGTTGGGCAGAGTTCTCTGAAAAGTTTATTTTCAATTATAATTTATATTGCAATGACAGATAGATATTTATGACAGTAAACTTTCCTGTGTGCTGGGCTTTTAGCTCTTAAAGGTTTGTTATAATAAAGAACGCTCGTGGCAAATGGACAGAAGCGCCTCCTCGGTGATATTTTTTTAAAGACAAGTTCAGAATAGGTATTTTTTGGAAGGGGGAGGCAGGATGTGTGTCTGGTAGGTAATCAAAAAAAGAAAGAAGAAAAAGCAAGAGAAAACTTTTAGTAAAGGTTGCAGGGCCCAGTGCAGAAATGTTTAAAGAATGAATCACAACTGCTACAAAAGGGAATGCAGTGGAAAGCGTTTTTAGCAGAAAAATTGTTCAATCAATTGAACCTTCAACTTGTTTTTGAAAATCTATACATTTCTCCGGTCCAGTTACGAAATATGTGAATGTCCCGATAAGCATGTTTATGGTTTTACCCTTTTAGCTTGATCACTCACGTTACCCAGGCTCATGTCTTGCACAAGAGCCCACAAAGGAATAAGAGAGTAGTTTCAAAAGCTCTTGAAGGGTTGTGAATTTGTGAAACACCAACATTCATTGCAGAAAGACTCAGAACACGAGGTCTTAAGAAAAGAAATCCAAAATTTGGACAGAGCTGTGTGAACAGAAAGTTCATGGACTTTATTCTCTACAATAAAGACAACTCAAATATATAACAGGGATTGGTTAACTAGATTAAAGATTCATCCACGAGCGAAAAAAATTACATGATAAAACACATTAACAAAGATTTGTTTTTAGTGAGGTAGAAAAGGCTGATGATATCCTGTTGAAGTGAAAGAAACAGAATGCCAAGATGTATTTTCAAATGGATCTCAACTCTGTGATAGTTATGATATTCATGGAAGAAAGATCAGAAGAAAATTCACTCAAATGTTATCTTTCTCTCATCTGCAGAAGAAGCAGAAAAATTACTCAAATCATCCCAACGAGTGAATATAAGATTGTATAATCTTTGAGAGAAAAGGCCAGTATGCAGGGCTTTGATTTAGTCGGGGGAGGTTAGGAAGGTTCCCCTGGAGAAGCCAAGGGGATTTTTTTTTAATTGAAGTATAGCTGATGTACAATATTATTATACAAGTTACAGGTGTACAATGTAGGGCTTCACAATTTTTAAATGTTATACTCCATTTATAGTTATTATAAAATATTGACTGTATTCCCTGTGTTGTACGGTATGTCCTTGTAGCTTTGTAAAAATAATTTTATTGGAGTATAGCTGATTTACAATCCTTGTAGCTTATTTTATACATAATAGTTTGTACCTCTTAATGCCTACCCCTTTATTGCCCGTACCCGCTTCCCTTTCCCCACTGGTAACCGCTAGTTGGTTCTCCATAGAAAATAAGAGGACTTTTAAAAATTTTATTTATTTATTTTTGGCTGCGTTGAGTCTTCGTTGCTGCGCACATGCTTTCTCTAGTTTCTGCGAGTGGGGGCTACTCTTCCTTGCGGTGCGTGGGCTTCTCATTGCAGTGGCTTCTCCTGTTGTGGAGCACTGGCTCTAGGTGCACGGGCTCAGTAGTTGTGGCTCGCAGGCTCAGTAGTTGTGACGCACGGGCTTAGTTGCTCCGTGGCATGTGGGATCTTCCCAGACCAGGGATCGAACCCGTGTCCCCTGCACTGGCAGGCGGATTCTTTTTTTAAATTTATTTGTTTTATTTATTTATTTTTGGCTGCATTGGATCTTCATTGTGGTGAGTGGGCTTCTCATTGCGGTGGCTTCTCTTGTTGTGGAGCACAGGCTGTAGGCACGTGGGCTTCCGCAGTTGTGGCTCAGAGGCTCTAGAGTTCAGGCTCAGTAGTTGTGGCATACGGGCTTAGTTGCTCCGGACATGTGGGATCTCCCCGGACCAGGGCTCGAACCCGTGTCCCCTGTACTGGCAGGCGGATTCTTAACCCCTGCGCCACCAGGGCAGCCCTGGCAGGCGGATTCTTAACAACTGTGCCACCAGGGGAGTCCAGATAAGAGGATTTGATTGTGATTTAATACCTAGTTTTATTAGAAAGTGTTTTACTATTGGGAAAAAAGAAAGGATTAGGTACTTGCTAATATGGCCTTGAAATCATGTTACCTATAGACCTGGTTTCTCAACTTCGGCACTACTGACATTTTGGGTCAGATAGTTCTTTGTTGCCGGGGCTGCCCTGGGCTATTGCAGGGTATTAGCATGATCCTGGCCTCTGCCTCGTATATAACTAGCACTCTTGTGTTGCCAAATGTCCCCAGCTGGGGGAGGAGGTAAGATTGCCCCCCACTGAGAACCACTGCCATGGGCTCAGAGAGCCAACCTCTGCAGCATGTGAGTGCTCCAGACTGACCTAAAGACCCGCATGCATGGTCCACAGTGAGCCCAGCAAGGGACTGAGGGACGAGAAAACCCAGTCGGGTCAACTCTGTTATTCCTGGTCCATCTCCTCTTCAACTGAAGAAACTGCAGGAGAAATTCTCATTTCTGGAAATTCATTCCTGTTTTAATGAACTTGCTGGAATAGTTTTTTTTTTCTCTTTTTGAGTACACAGTTGTGGGCTTCAACGTATCAGGGGATATATTAACCGGCAAGACTAATTGGAGCTAGAAATTGTTCAGTACCAATTTGGGAGTGATAAAATGGCAACAAGCAGAGAGATATCAAAACGAGGAGGCGGGGGCTTCTCTGGTGGCGCCGTGGTTGAGAGTCCGCCCGCCGATGGAGGGGACGCGGGTTCGTGCCCCGGTCCGGGAAGATCCCACATGTTGCGGAGCGGCTGGGTCCGTGAGCCATGGCCGCTGAGCCTGCGCGTCCGGAGCCTGTGCTCTGCAACGGGAGAGGCCACAGCAGTGAGAGGCCCGCGTACCGCAAAAAACAAAAAAAACAAAAAAAAGCACGAGGAGGCGGTATCATCAGTTAAGTGGTGATGATTGCAGTTAGCCAGACTTTGCAATTATAAATCATCCCAGTAGAAGGGCTCTGGGCCAGGACACTCAGAAAAGTGGACGTTTGGCCCCATAAGAAAGCACTCCCAGTGAATTGCAAGCATGATTTCTGAAGCAATTTTAGCTCAACTTCTAATCTCTAGATTTGAGCAGCTGTTTCCAGACATATAAAGCCTTCTTTTCGAGGCAGGCAGATATCAAATCGATGAGTCCATAGCCTCCAGGAGGTCGGGCCATGTTGAGAAAAAAGCCACTCTTTATACTTCCCGAATCCAAACCGTGTATTTCCCAAATTAAAGCAGCAGCGGTTACCACATTGGTCCACTTGACCATTTCCTGGCATGAATACTTAGAGACCCAAAGGGGCAATACTTTTGCAGTGGCAGAACATGATTTATGGACACCAGCCTTGCCATTTCAGTTTTTTCAAGCTTAAGATGCTAGGAATCCCACATAGGAAAAAAACCACACATGTAATTATGGCTCTTTCAAGTATAGGGACAACCAAATATCTAATTGCCTTTTTTTTTTTTGGCTGCGTGGCTTGCGGGATCTTAGGCTCCCGACCAGGGATTGAACCTGGGCCCTGGTAGTGAAAGCTGCGAGTCCTAACCACTGGACCACCAGGGAACTCCCCCTAATTGCCTTCTTTTTTTTTTTTTTTTAACATTTTTATTGGAGTATAATTGCTTTACAATGGTGCGTTAGTTTCTGCTCTATAACAAAGTGAATCAGTTATACATATACATATATCCCCATATCTCTTCCCTCTTGCGTCTCCCTCCCTCCCACCCTCACTATCCTACCCCTCTAGGTGGTCACAAAGCACCGAGCTGATCTTCTTGTGCTATGCAGCTGCTTCCCACTAGCTATCTATTTTACATTTGGTAGCGTATATATGTCCATGCCACTCTCCCACTTCGTCCCAGCTTCGTCCCTTCCCCCTCCCCGTGTCGTGTCCTCAAGTCCATTCTCTAGTAGGTCTGCGTCTTCCCATCTTGCCCCAGGTTCTTCATGACCATTTTTTTTTTTTAGATTCCATATATCTGTGGTAGCATACAGTATTTGTTTTTCTCTTTCTGACTTACTTCCCTCTGTATGACAGACCCTAGGTCCATCCGCCTCACTACAAATAACTCAATTTCGTTTCTTTTTATGGCTAAGTAATATTCCATTGTATATATGTGCCACATCTTCTTTATCCATTCATCTGTTGATGGACACTTAGGTTGCTTCCATGCCCTGGCTATTGTAAATAGAGCTGCAATGAACATTGTGGTACATGACTCTTTTTGAATTATGGTTTTCTCGGGGTATATGCCCAGTAGTGGGATTGCTGGGTCGTATGGTAGTTCTATTTTTAGTTTTTTAAGGAACCTCCATACTGTTCTCCCTAGTGGCTGTATCCATTTACATTCTCACCAACAGTGTAGGAGGGTTCCCTTTTCTCCACACCCTCTCCAGAATTTATTATTTGTAGACTTTTTGATGAAGGCTCTCCTGACCAAAAACAACTTCATTAGATATGCTGTACATATCATAAAATTCACCCATTATAAGTGTACATTTCAGTGATTTTTAATAAATGTATATAGTTAGGCAACCATCAGTTTGTAATTGCCTTTTTTCCCCAATTGTGGTAAAATACACATAACATAAAATTTTGCATTTAACCATCTTTAAGTGAAGTCTTCAGTGGTATGAAGAGCGTTCGCATGACTGTGCGATCTCCAGAGCTCCTTCCATTTTGCAAAACTGAAACTCCACCCACTGAACAGTAACTCCCCGTTTCCCCCTGCACCCAGCCCCTGGCAATCACCCCTCTAATTTCTACCTCCATGAATCTGGCTTCTCTGGGTGCCTCATAGAAGCGGAATCACACAGCAGTTGTCTTTCTTGTGACTGGCTTATTTCCCTTAGCACGATGTCTTCCAGGTTCATCCAGGCTGTAGCAAGTCAGAGTTTCTTTCATTTAAAAAAAAAATATTTATTTATTTGGTTGCACCAGGTCTTAGCTGTGGCTCGCTGACTCCTTACCTGAGGCATGTGAATTCTTCGTTGCAGCATGTCTGTGGGATCTAGTTCCCTGACCAGGGATCGAACTCGGGCCCCCTGCCTTGGGGGGGGCGTGGAGTCTTAACCACTGCATCACCAGGGAAGTCCTAGAATTTCTTTCATTTTTAAGGCTGAATAATATTCCATTGTACGTATACACCACATTTTGTTTATCCATTCATTTGTTGATGGACTCTTGGGTTATGTCCACCTTTTAGCTCTTGTGAATAATGCTGCTATGAATTTGGGTGAACAAGTATCTCTTCATGTCCCTGCTTTCAGTTCTTTCAGATGTATATCCAGAAGTGGAAATGCTGGATCCTACTGTAATTCTACGTTTAATTTTTTTTAAGGAACTGCCATACTGTTTTCCACAACGGTTGCACCATTTTACATTTCCACCAACGGTAGTTGCCTTTTAATACTCTAGTTTATTTTATTTTAAATATTTATTTATTTATTTGGTTGCACTGGATCTTAGTTGCGGCTCGTGGGCTCCTTAGTTGTGGCATGCAGGCATGTGAACTCTTAGTTGTGGCATGCATGTGGGATCTAGTTCCCTGACCAGGGATCGAACCCAGGCCCCCTGTATTGGGAGTGTGGAGTCTTATCCACTGAGCCACCAGGGAAGTCCCTTAATACTCTAGTTTGTATTCAGGTCTCCAAAATCATTCTCCAAATTCATTTATTGTGACTTCTGTGTTCTGTTACCGTGGCTAAGTGCTAAGGACATAATGGTGAAGGTGTCTGCCCTTGTGGAACCTGCAGTGTGAAAAGTGATAAATACATAGACAATTCAATCTATAATTATAAACTTTGAACTATGCTATAAGAGGAAAGAACCAGCTTCTAGAAATCGACACTAATAGGTGAGACCGTTCTAATTTGGATGAGAAAACGCCGGTTTTAGGAAGAAAAATTTGAACTGAGACTGGAGGCTTAGTGGAAGTGGGCAGGTGAAGAGGCGTAAAGAGTAGAAGGGAAGAAAGTTCCTTGCAGAACAGAGCAGAGGTGGGATTTTGTGGACAGAGTTGGAAGGTCTGAGTTCCACAGAGACTTATACCCTTAACTGGAAAGTTCCTGAATTCATACATTCAGCCTACGACTGTTAGTACCCACGAGGCGCTGATGGGAGCTTTGAGTTTGTTTTGCCATGGATGAAATGGGAATAAGAAAGGATTTTAATGAAGCTGAAATGGGATTATGTATCCCAGATACCCTTAGACACAGTAAAGCCTCAATGTTCATAGACTGCTTGAGGAAAGATATAACAGGAAGTCGATTTCCCGACAATTTCTGCCCCGGGCAAACAGTGAGAAGGACTGGATTATACATAAACCCAGTCACCTAACCAAAGGCATTACAAAGTTTAATACCATCCTTTACAATGATCTTTTTTTTTCTCCCTGACTCTGATCACACCCAGGTCTTTTGGTTTTAGGGAATATTAAATCATCCAAAAAATTACCGTGGATTAGGGACTGGCCTTCTGCCCTGCCGTGTGCCATTTACTCCCCCCCACCCCCTTTGTTCTAGGGTCTTACTTCACCTCCGGCTTACTAGCTCCTGGCTCATCAGTTGGAAGTAGATTCAAAAAGTGTACTGTGCCTTTCTTTTCTTAATATAATATTCATGGAAGGTTTTTCCTTTGGGGAAAACTTCTCTTTGACTTTCTCCGTACAAGTTATTTCCACAGACTGTGGATTTTTCAGGACAGGCTTAATTTAACATATGTTTTCTTTTACTACAATTTTTACTTGTTTAGCTATCTTGTCCATATTCAGCTACCACTGAACGACAATCATTGGGATGTGATGAAAGAATTTTGAAATCGGGCTTAGGGATTGAGCGCATCCACTTCCTAATTAAGTTATTTCATGTCCTTAAACCTCAGTTTCCTCATTTTCAAAATGGATAAAACAATGCCAACCTCTCTTGGAAGATAAAAGGAGAAAGTGTGCATTTAGTGCAGCCTGTGGTACATACCAGGAGCTCAATTAATTATTATTATTATCACTTGGAGACTCAAGTGGCATAATTTTAATACCTTGTTCTAAGCAGAAACGGCATCGTGTTTTCACTATCACCAACTAAAATAAGTATAAACAACTATATCTTCAATTAAGTTTTCCTTAAACCACTAACATTTCTTGAGCTGTAAACCTAGTGCACATGCATTTAGATTGGTAAATTACATCTACCACACTACCTTACACAGAAAAGGTGTTGGGAATATAAGCAGATTAGTCAGTGAGGCAGGTGTTAATTGGCTTTTTTACTCAGTATGAGAATTCTAAACAGCTTCCATGTATTATTAAACCAAATTCTTACTTTTCCAACTTGGGCTGTTGACTGTAATTCTCTCTTTTTTGGTTTAGGGGACTTAAAACAATGCCAAGCATTTTCAAACAAAGACTCAAAAATTGGAGGTTAACCTTCTTTCCTTCAGTAAGTTTTATTGATGGCTATGAATATCAAAAAGATGATGAAGCTGATTTATTTTCTGCCTTGGGTTGTCCAAACACCCAGGTGAACATCTTTATCAGTTTAGCATTCTATTTTGCTTGCATTCCCGATGAGCTTACCAGAAACTCTAACAAGCTGGGAAGCTGATGAATAACTAATCAAGAAAATGCAATGCACAAATGTGGAGGAACGGTCTATAATTGCACAGTTCCTTACAATGAAGTAAATGCTAAATACACACGCATGCCCAGAGGCACCAGGGAAACACCAATCAAAGACTTAGAAGGCTGAAGATTTCATCATTTATTCAACATTTATTGAGCATTTACACCATGCAAGGCAGTTAATGGAATAAAATACATAGAGATTTACTGTAGAGGTGTGTATACATATAATATTATACACACATACACACTTTTAGAAAATTCCAGGCATCTCCATGTCAGGATGATGCAATCACTTTGAACTACACATCTTTTCCACAGTAAAGTCCATATTGCAAAAAATTCCGATAATGATTAGTTTGGCAACACCCAGTTACTATGACAACGCCCATTGCTGATCCATGGGAGATGTAAGAGGATTGTCTCAGTAATAAAATGATGTTATCAGACATTTATGGCTTGTGGGGAAAAAGTGCAGTCGCTCCTTGTTTTGATATTATCTCTGACTATACTTGCTTTTAATCTACCTTTTCTATATTTAGTATCCAGTCATTTTAAATTAAAAAAACAAAACCCAAACCAAAAATCAAGGTCTGCACTGTGACAGTAAACCAAACCTTTTGAGTATGAATCCTGGAGGTTACTATTTAGCATTTAAAGGAAATAAATCATGGTGAGGGGGTAATCTGAAATTTGAAGGCCACCTTAAGAGTTGAAATAGGGTGGGAAGGTTGAATATACCACCATTTACCATTCTTCAGATACCTCCAGACTCAATTTAAACATTTCAGTGAAAAAGGAGATGGGAGGGGACACGGGTCAAATCTCAGTTTTTTGTTTTGTTTTGTTTTTGTTTTTTTGTTTTTTGGTAGATGTAAACACTGAGCCAAAATATTTCACTGAAAAGACCTTCCTCCCCGGCTTGCGAGGATATCAACCTTACAAAAGTAATTTTTGGAGCACACTACCAAATACGCTCGTTCCAAAACTGTTACGGAAGCTCCAAGTTTTTAGTAAATACACAATCATTTTTCTTTTTCTCTCCGAGGATTCAGATAGCTGAAGCGAGGATGGGTCCCCCTCGGATTTCGTCCACGATCCAGCCAATCTGAGCCCGGATGCTAATTAGTTGCTCTCCCCCGATGAACACGCCTTTGTCGCTTGTAGGGCCGGACTACAAAGCCCAGAATGCCTCGCCCCTCCCTGATCAATGAGGTCTTATTTAAATGATCTCTGAGGTCTTGGACCCAGGCCAATCAGCTGTCAGGGCTCATGATAAATCGCAATGCATTATTGATAATAATAATTACTGGGACATGCGCGTTCCGGCCGAAGGGGGGTAAATTTCCCAACTCCAGGAATTTGTGGCGGAGTGGGCAAATAACCGCGGCTCTCCAGGCGCCCCGATGCTCGCACCATGTCGAGGCGCAAGCAGGCGAAACCCCAACACATCAACTCGGAGGAGGACCAGGGCGAGCAGCAGCCGCAGCAGCCGGCCCCGGAGTTTGCAGATGCGGCCGCAGCGGCGCCGGCGGCGGGGGAGCCGGGTGAGTGGGGCTGGGGGCGCACGCCCCGGGCGGGCAGTTTCCGGGACGTTCGCGGGACCCTCGAAGGCGCGGACTTTGGGGAGCCAACGGCTTCCACCGCAGACTGTGGAACCGAGATCTGGGGGCTCAGTTCCAGAGGAGAGCGGCAGCCTCATTCCCCACCCCCACCCTCGTTAATTTTACACTTCTCCCCTTTTATCGCTTCTCCCCTCTTGTGTAAGTTTCACCCCCAGGTCTCGCTCTTATTGTAAAATTGACCCCCAGCCTCTCCTGTGTCCCTCGTTCCTGAAATGTTCCCTTCTCCTTGTCCTCTGCCCCTCTCGTAATTGGTTCCACTCCCCTCACTAGTAGCCTCCCCCCCACTTGTAACTTAGGCTCCCCTCCTCCCTCCCTGGCGCTGCTTTTTAAAAGAAAGACCCCGGGGGTCCCCACTCTTTCCCTCACCCGTTAGGGTCTTTGTAGGAGGCTGGGGAAGGGGCGCACCCTAGGAAGACCTCCCGGGGGAGGACGATCTGTTGCACGCGCCCCTCCCGGGCCAAGAGAGGGGAGGGGGGCGACCTCTCCCCACCCCCAGGAGCTGGGGTGCGGGCCACCAGCGCTGCGGAGGGGATTGGAGGGCCCGAAGAGGTGGAGGAGAAGAGCACAGTATTTTCCTTTTTTAAAAAAAATTTCTTTTTTGGTTCTCCTCTTTTCTCCCGGGGCTACGTCGCCTGCCGATCTTCGCCCTAACCTTTCGGGGCCTGACCTCCAGCCATCTTTGATTTCCGACTTCCTAAAAATAAACCGCGGCCTGCGGGAGGGGTGTGGGCCCCCAGGGGCGGGGGTCGTGGGCGCACAGCAGCCCCGCTGGGGTGCACCAGTCTGGCGTTTTGCGTGCCTTTTCTAGGGCGCCCGGCTTTCCAAACGCGCGCCCCGGGGGCCAGAGGGGAGAGGTCGGGCCAGGACTGGGCGGTCGTGGCCAGGGCGAGCTCCGGGGGCTGACCCGGCCCACGCTTCCGCGCTGCGCGTCTTGAGGGTCTGGAGGAGTTCTGGACCCCCAGCCCGGTCGGGAGCGGCCAAGCAAACTCCTCTCTTCCTAATCATGTAACCCAGGGGGCTTTAGGAGCCAGTCGATTTCCCACTATCTCCCCTCCGTCCTGGCCCGCCAAATTGTCGCCTGATAAGTTTTTCGCGTACGCGTGGGGGGAGGGGGCGTTTTTAACGTCCTCTTGGGCCTTGTTGGTGGCTTCTGTCCTCTTGCCGCCTGCTTTCTAATTTCCCAGCCCGTGATGGGGGTGTGCGCGGCAACCCGACTCCGAGCTACAACTCCGATGGGAAAACGGTTGCTACGTTTTGGTTACCGTACCTTTTATTAGGGGAGGGAATGTGGTAAATTTCCTAAATTTATAATATAATGTAAATCCCTATTTCCCCTCAAATAACATTTTTTCAGGGCAAATTAAAGAGATCTGCTTGACCGAGGGGGCGGCTGTGCGTTTTCGGGCGTCCGATGGTCAGGGCAGCGTGCACCCAAGGTCGGAGGAGGGTGTACTCTCTTTGTGCCTTGGGAGGGGGAGTGCGGGGGAGAATGGAGAGGCTTCGTTGCCTGGCCCACCTGGAACAAAAGGGTTAACCCTCTGCCCGCCCGCTTCCTCCCGAGAGGAGGGGCGAGCTCCTGGCTCTGACCCCTCCCCTGGTCCTGCTCTGACCTCCCCTTCCCCCTACCCGCTTCATTTTGGGTGGGCGCGCTGAAGTGAGCTTTTGGTGGTGTTTGGCACCTTAGGGGGAGCTTCTTAAATTAACGCTAGCTGGAGTTTGCAATCAGTTAACCCGAGCTGGTTAGGATCGCGGGCCTTGGCTGTGCGCTCCCTCCACGATTTGGGAGGGGGAGTTGCTATTGATCGCTTGGGTTGGAGTGGACGGCCGAGCTGCGCGCGGTCGCCCCCTGGAGGCCCAGCCTGGAACCTCGCCCTTTGCTGAGAGGCGGGTCCCTTCGCAGGTACCGGCTCACACCTGATGGGTGGGACAGGCTGGGGCAGGGGGATGGAGAGCGCTGGGCTGGGCTAGGCTAGGGACTCCAGTCGGTTGCTTGAGCTATCCCTGGCTGTGCCGGGTTTTCTTTGCCAAGTCTTTGGAATTCTTGGAAAGAATTCTTCGATCCTCGAATGTGTTCGCAGAGTCCCCCAGTTGCCACGATGGGACAGAAGGTAGTTTTCCCAAGTAGTACATTTTAACTGACGCATTTTGTATTTGAGCGGCCTGTATGTATCATTTTAAAAATCCAGTTTAGACTGGTCTTATTTTGCAAAGCCAATTTGAGACCCACTTATAAAGAATGTACTTTTTGAGGGAGGAAAATGAAGTACGGCAAAAAATTAGATCAGAAAATCTGCAGGTGGTCAGGGGACTCAGGCTACATACAGGAAAATTAGCATTTTCTCAAAAGAGTTTCAAATGCCCTTTGTGCTAAACTGGATTACAGCCATCAACGATTAAGATTCCCAAATTTCAAATAACTGCCTAGCCCCAGTTTCTAAACTGAAATGACCTACATTGGCGGTAAGGATTCTGAGAATAGGGCACTTGGGAGCTTATATTTTAATAGAGGGAGAGGGAAATCTTGTTGATCGAAGCGTTAGTTAATGTTGCAGGCTGACTTTCTGTGTTTCCATCTGAGTTTCTGAAAGGGGCTACAACCTGCCCACACCGCTTTTGTTCCGTCAAAAAGAAATTGCACAAGTCAGTGCTAGTTGGTCCTTCAAGCCTCTGCAGCCTTCCTCACGGTGGGGAGTTGGGGAGCCATCTTGGGAGGGAGGGATAGAGTTAATGCTTCCTCTTTTTAAATGAAGTTAGGTTTTGGTAAGATTTTACAGTGAGGTGTGCATTCCAATCTGGTTGTATGACTTTCAGCTGTGTAACCTTGATTTCTGAGCTTTTGGGTTCTTCCTGTGTACCATGCAGATGAAGCATGCTGTTTATTTAGATAGTTTCCACTATATGAGACCCACTGTGTGCTGGAAACGTGATCAGTAATTAATTTTGTTCAAAATAACAATGTTTTGTTTTTTATTGTGCCAAGACGGCACTGAACTGCCAATTTGAGATAATTCTGCAGTTTTATCTGTAGCCTACTGTGTGCCAGACACCAGGCTGGGGACCTCAACGACATTATCTGTAATCCTCATTTTTACTCATTTTAGAGGAAACTTGAACTCCTGGTTGCAATGGCTTGCCCAGGGTTGCCTTGTCCTGTTTGATTTGAGCCTTGCTCTGAATCCAAGAAGCTGTGTTTATCGTGGTTTTAGAAGAGTTGGTTATGGGATGGGATTTTCTATCAGATGAGGGAGCTATGGTGAGTATTCAGCTGGTTGAGTGTTCTCTCTCCTCCTCCCTTTTAATTTTTGAGATGTGCCTCTGCAGGCTTTAGAATAAGAGGTCCTGGGAAGCAAGTCGAAAATAAAGCAGAGTTTGCATTTGGTGCTCTGGGCTTTACTGCCCTGGAAAAAATGATGGGAAGAGTTCAAGATATTCCCTTTTTCATCAGCCTTAACCTATTGTGCTTTTGATTGTTTAAAAAAGCATCTAAAAATTTTAAAAGCTCTAAATTCATGTAAGAACTGCATCTCTGATCGTTGCCATCTATTTTTTTTCTTCTAGATTTCAAGTCTATGTCAGGCTTTGTTCTAGGGGGATCTGGGGAAGGAGGCAGCAAAAGCTCCTGCCTTCATGGAGTTTACAAATTGCTTAAAAGATGAGCTCCAGTTGAGGCGATATGGGACGTATCTCTACAGCGTAAATAGCAGAGCTCGCACACCTTATAGCACAAAGAAACTTTGATTCTTTTACTTCTTCCTTTTCAGCAGACTTGAATTTTGATCCAAGACCATTTGGAACAAATTTTTTTTGTACCTTAATTAAATAGAAAGTTAATTGCTGCTCTAATTTGCCACCTACAAATTGAGTTAAGGGCTTGTTCCTTAAGTGTTTCCCGGGATTGCTGAATTCAGATGTAAAATTAAACTGGTAAACCAGTTTCTTTGAACTGGTTCAGTACTTAAGGACATCTCAATTTCCTTTTGTTTTTTGGTAAGCAGTTATCCTGCTGGTGGGGGTGGGGTAGAAGATGTTTATGGACTCTAGATAATCTGCTCATTGTCGTTCTTTTAATATAGGAATGGGGGGGGAAGATAAGCTTGAGGCATAATGCTTTTCTCGAGATACACAGGTTTGTTTCTTAAGCATTTTCACTGGCTACAGAATTTGATTGGCCTCTGGCAGATGAGCTTTCTTCCTATACAATAGTAAGAGTATTTTCTATCCGTTTGGCAGGGATTGAATCTAAGCCCCCTGCTGGGTTTACTGCATTCTTCCAACTTATTGGATAACTAGATGCTGAGAGATAACATTCCTAAAATTCGGAGTGGGGGTGGGGTGGAAGGGTGGAAGATCTAGTTGCTGTGTAATCCCTCTGAACTTTGCTTTTTCCTTTTGGGAAGGGTTAACTTAAGCATACCCAGCAATTGTTCATAACAGAGTCGTCTTACTCTTTGGCAAATACGCTTTCAGTATTTGCCAGTGGTGGTCTGAATGTCGAAGTACTTTTTACTGCACCAGCAAACAGAGCTCCTGCTGTTTGAAGACTCAAGTGGGATGTTGCCGGTATTGCTTGGAGGCTACAGAAGAGGCAAGCCTGTGTATACAGTGCAGGCAAGCTGGTATTCAGGTTGTAAATCACTCTTGGGAACTGTTGGATCCTTCTCGGGCAGGGAGCTTAACCTTTTTTGTGCCACATTCACCCCTTCTCATCAGAATGTATTTAAATGCATACAATAAGATACATAGAAATACCAAGGAAATAAATTGCGCTGAGATAACACTCAGTAAAAGTAACATGGGCTTCTTTATGAACACAAAGGAGATCTAGCAGTCAGTCAGGTAACCAGAATTTCCAGTAATGCAACCGCATTGACATCATAGGAAAATACCTGCTTTCTGTTGATGACATAGGCATGGGTTCTGCAAATACCGCTGAGGTATGTTCCCCACGCTCATAATTGAAAGAAATGTTAAGTTTTAATTCAGCTGAGTGAAAATAAGGTTGCCATCTTTTTTTCCCTGTCTAATTTCATCAGCCCCAGTTTAAAGAGTTATCTCCTTTAAAACCTGCATTGTCAGTAAGGGAATGTTGTCCCCAAGGGGGTGAAAATTGGTTTTTTTTTGGGTGGGGCAAAAATGTTTATTGATGTTACAGTGGTTTGTGGCCTTCCAAAGGACCATAGTGCATAAACAGATAATATAATATATTGGTGGTATTAAAATTTGGTGGGGGGGGGCGGTGAGTAGGAAAAAAAAGCTTCAAAAGCCTTCCTAGAGGGGTAAAATGAAAAAAAGTTCAAGAAACTGCTCTAGAAGAAACAATTATAAATCAGGCCACTAGCTTCAGTTCTCTTCAATAGTATTTAAGGCTATAATCCCTGCCCTTGTGTTTTACCAGCACGGCACCTTGAGGCAGTTATTTCTAAGCCTTAGTTTCCATGTTTGCGAATTGGGAACAAAGATGCTTGTTTACGTGGCTACGAAGATAAGTGAGTTAAGGTATAGGAGTCTGAAGTGAGTGCTTTGTTGCAGTTTGTGGAGGATGGTAGTAGTTTTGCTTTGGCCCTTAACAAGCATTTGTACATGAGCTTTGTTAGAGATTTCCAGAAGTAGAATGGCTGAGAAAAGGGGTGTAACATGCTAATTAAAAAGAAGCCAAAGTACAGAAGTGTATACATTGATTTATTTTTTTTCTGTGGTCACACTGCACGGCATGTGCCTCCCTGACCAGGGATCAAACCTGCGTCCCCTGCATTGGAAGTGTGGAGTCTTAACCACTGCACTGCCAGGCAAGTCCCAAAAGTGTATACATTTTGAAGTTTCTCTTCCACCCCAGGCCTGTGCTCCAAGAGGCAGGGACCAGCCACAGTATCTATTATTTCAAAAGTTTCCCACGTACATACTTATATCTTTATCCCCAGACACAAAGAGGGCGGAGCATGTTCTCTATACATCCTGTTCTCTAAACTTTTTTTCCTCTTGGCTACAAAGCAGTCATCCTTTTCGTGTACCCTGATTTATTCAATCAGAACCGTACTGACGGACCAGAGTGCATCCTTTTTTGTTTAGGCTGTTTGTTACTATGAAACCTGTATCCTGGTATCACAGAAAGTAAACTCCTAACAAGGGAATTGCTGGGTGGAAGGAGAATTGCACTAAAATGATGATGTTGGTGGACTGTGCTCTGAAGAAGTTGTATGTATTTATAGGCACCAGCCTACTGGTGTATTTCCCTCCCAAGAGAAACTCTTTAAGTTCTACTTCTAAAGTTCTTGACACATAATTGCCAAAATTGCACTTCCAGAAAGATTGTGCCCGTTTAACAACACACCCCAGCAAACACCGCATTAGAAGTCTTGGGAAAGTGTACCAATAGATACTATCTTAAGGATTCTGGGAATTGATGAATATATTTAACTTGATTCTTGGAAATTTTATTGCTTTGGAGCAGTTGTGGAGCCGGAAGGAAGGAGGTACTTACCTGCTACACTCCACACGGAAGTAGCAGGGGTGTATTGTGTCCTAAGTAAACCTCCCCACACGTCCAAACCTGACCCCTCAAGCTTTCCTGTTCCTCCTGGGGTTTCTGTGAGAGGAAAGATAGTTGCCAGTCTCAACAGAAGAAACATATGCTTAGGAGGAAGGGTATCAAGGAAGAGTTCAAGGGGACGGTCTGGGTGCTGCGTGCCTTGGTTTTAACGTTGGCTCCGCAGTTTACCACATGCCCTACCTTGGGGAAGTTAATGTCCTCTGTGCCTCAGTTTCCCCCTCTGTTAAATATAATAGTCTCTACCTCAAGAGTTGTTAATAACATGTAAATTACACCTGGTACATAGTAAGTGCTCAAAAGTTACCTATGACTAGATTTTTCGTTGTGTTGCCTTGGGTATAAGTCACATTACATCCAAGTCTGTTTTTCTTATCTGTAAATGGGGCTGATGTTAAATAGGGTTGGATGGGTATAGTGTGGAGCCCAGGGCACCTGGAGGTTCTAGTCTGGACTACAGGAGGCTCTTAGGCTGCTCATCTTTTTATCACCCCCTTAGCCCCTGCCTTGTACTCAGTAGGAGGCGAGAAGTCTTGTTAAACGAGTGAGGCTTTAACTGACTGGTACAAGGCTTATTGTGTTCCGCAGCCCTAGTTGCCCAGGTAACCAGATAAGCCGCGGAAATAGAAAAGGTGGAGAAACTGATGTTAACTGAATACGTACAGTATCTGCACTTCCAGGTCATAGGATGGTGCCAGGGTCACAGTCGGCACTCGACAAACATTTGTTAAGTTAATCACATCACTTAACACAGGCATCTAACTTACGTGGTTGTCACGATTTTGCACATTTAATAGAAATCCTGAGGGGTAAGCCCACCACATCAAACCTGTTTTCCATGGATTGATCCTGACCCGTTTGCTTTCTCTTGGCTTACCCCTGACCCGCATACACCTTGCAGAACTTCTGATGATTATTTAGTCTGAAATTAGGAAAAATTAAGTCAATTTATTAAGGCCGTGCTATGGGAATGTAAAAGAACCAGTGTTTGAAAATCTGATGGAAAGTATAGATCTTTCTCGAGAGAAATACACTTTGTTGCAAGATCAGCCCCTCCCCAAATCGTTGACTGACTCCTCAGTCAAAAACCCATGCTGTTGGGAAATGTCATCACCCAAGGAATTGAGGCAAAATGGGTTAGTTGGCTTTACAAAGTGATCATTTTATTTAAAAGATAAGTGGATACTGCCTGGCCTTACCCCCATGCATTTGTACATTTCAAATAGGATTCGTTTTAAACAAAAATGGTCACACCTTACAAACTGTTCTGTACTCTACTTCCACCTAACTTCTGTCTCCACGTCAGGACGTACGGAAATGCTGCATCGTTTTTGTACTGTGGGTAAACCAAAATTTACCTTTTTTTTTCCCCCCTCTTTTGTGGCTCTAAACATTTCTGTTAAAAATATCCCTCTTCCTCCATGGATTTTTTTAAAAAAATAAGTTTCTTTATTTATTTATATTTGGCTGTGTTGGATCTTTGTTGCCGCACGCAGGCTTTCTCTAGTTGCAGCGAGCGGGGGCTACTTGTTGTGGTGGCTTCTCCTGTTGTGGAGCGCAGCCTTCACTAGTTGTGGCGCACGGGCTTCGTTGCTCTGCGGCATGTGGGATCTTCCCGGCCCGTGTCCCCTGTGCTGGCAGGTGGATTCTTAACCACTGCGCCACCAGGGAAGTCCTCTCCATGGATCTTTGTATGCGTGTGCAAATGTCTGTGGTTTGGATCTGCGCACCTGGAGTTGCTGGGTCTGAGGTGTGCCTATATGACTTCTCAGTGGTAAGGTGTACATAATAATAGGCGAGGCAGGAAATGAGAAAAATAAAGTAGCTTAGAGGTTCTCCACCCGCCAGGACTCGGGCATCTGGCTAAAAAGCACAGTCCCCCGACAGGCATTGTGACGTGCAGACTAGCAGTCACTGTGAAGGAAATAGGACCCAACTGCAAAAGAAGTCCAGGGACCACTCATTTTCAGGAATAGAACTACCCAGAATAGGATGGTTGGTTGACTTTTGTGTAACAGAGTAGAAGTTGCAAACGGAAGGTGAGGAATAAAATCCATCATTCCCATCCCTTCCTTCCTTTCTTGGGCTTCTTCTTTGTTTAATGGCTTATTAATCCTTTAATGGCCTGTTAAGACATTTCTGTAGGTTTTTCGTAATCAGGAAGGTCAGTGAAGTTTTTTTTCTTGGACATGCAATCTTTCCTTTTTTTTCAGTGTGTTTTTTCTTATTAATTTTTAGCACCTTTAAACTTCCATTGTCCCTGGTGGGAAGGTACACTTACCACATTGTCTGAATGAGTGACTTAACTGCAATTTCACTTTCGATGGGCCCAGGATGGAGATGAGCGGCCATGAATTGAGCAGGTTTCCAACATCATTTTATGGTGGCATGAGATCCATTTGCCTTTCAAGCCAGCTCTCAGCTGGGGGAGGGCCAGAGCTCCAAGGGGATTATTTTAATGAATTGTATGCGTTTCCCAGGGCTGCCTTAGTAAGTTGGCACAGACTAGATGGTTTAAGACAGATTTGTCCCCACAGCTCTGGAGGGTGGACAGCTGACATTTAGGAGTTGCAGGGCTCCTTTGGAGCCTCTGAGGGCGAGTCTGTACCAGGCCTCCTCCCTACCTTTTGTTGGCTTCCAGCCGTCCTTGGCTTATAAAAGCCACGTAACTCCTGCCTTGGCTTCACGTGGCCTTCTTCTGTCTCATGTCCCTTTCTTTTCTCCTTAAGGACACCAGATACTGGGCTTGGGACCCACCCTAATTACAACTGCAAAGATTTCCCCCCCTGCCCCAAAGAAGGTCGCTGGCACAGGTGCAGGGGTTAGGGTTGGACATTTTGGGGGGTTATGATTTGACCCCCACTACCTAAGTGATTGGTTCATTTGAGACTCTTGGGATGCCTTGTTCCCTTACACAGTTTTGTGCGTGTTGGGACACAGATCACGAAGACCTCTGGACTGTGAGCTGTGGTTTTTCCCAAGAAATCGCCCCACATCCTTTCTTGGGTAGAGTTCTTAGCTTTTTCTCTCTTGTCACAGGTACTCCAATGAACCCCCCAGGGAGTGGCGATGACGTGAACGTGGACGGAGCAGGGATAAAGAGGCCTCGGCGGGAGGAGACTCACATCTGTGAGAAATGCTGTGCCGAGTTCTTCAGTTTTTCGGAGTTCTTAGACCATAAGAAGAATTGCACTAAAAATCCACCTGTCCTCATCATGAACGACAGCGAGGGGCCGGTGCCTTCAGAAGACTTCTCCGGGGCTGTGCTGAGCCACCAGCCACGCAGCCCAAGCAGGAAGGACGGTCACAGAGAGGACGGTGGCAGCTCAGGGGACACGAGGGAGAAGCCGGGGGCAGAGTCCATCGTGTACTTAAAGACGGAGGCCGCCCTGCCACCCACACCCCAGGACATAAGCTATTTACCCAAAGGCAAAGTGGCCAACACCAACGTCACGCTTCAAGCCCTACGGGGCACCAAGGTGGCCGTGAACCAGCGGGGCGCAGACGCGCCCCCAGCCCCGCTGCCCGGCGCCAGCAGCATCCCCTGGGTCCTCGAGCAGATCCTGTGTCTGCAGCAGCAGCAGCTCCAGCAAATCCAGCTCACGGAGCAGATCCGCGTGCAGGTGAACCTGTGGGCCTCCCACGCCCTCCACTCCAGCGGCGTGGCCGGAGCTGACTCCCTGAAGACGCTGGGCGGCCACGTGTCCCAGCAGGTTTCGGCGGCTGTGGCTCTGCTCAGCCAGAAGGCGGGGAGCCCGGCTTTGCCCCTGGACACCTTGAAGCCAGCCAAGCTACCTCACACCAGCATCCCTTCTGCTGCCAGCTCCGTGTCCCCAGGGCTGACGCCCTTCGCCCTGAAGCCAGATGGGACCCGGGTGCTCCCCAACGTCCTGTCGCGTCTCCCGGGGGCGTTGCTACCTCAGGCCCCAGGCTCTGTGCTCTTCCAGAGCCCCTTCTCCACGGTGGCGTTAGACCCGTCCAAGAAAGGGAAAGGGAAGCCACCGAGTGTCTCCCCGGTAGATGTCAAACCCAAGGACGAGGTCCTCTACAAGCACAAGTGTAAGTACTGTAGCAAGGTTTTTGGGACTGATAGCTCCTTGCAGATCCACCTCCGCTCCCACACCGGAGAGAGACCCTTCGTGTGTTCTGTCTGCGGTCACCGCTTCACCACCAAGGGCAACCTCAAGGTGCACTTTCATCGGCATCCCCAGGTGAAGGCAAACCCGCAGCTGTTTGCCGAGTTCCACGACAAGATGGCGGCAGGCAGTGGCCTTCCCTACGTGCTCTCTGGCCCTGTCCCCGTAGATGAGTCCGGGCTCTCCTTAGACAACAAACCCGTCCTTGCGACGGGGACCCCCAATGTAGGGCTATCTCAGAATCTCTCTTCGGGGACTAACTCCAAGGACCTCATGGGTGGCCCGTTGCCCAGCGACCTGCAGCCTGGGCCTTCTCCGGAAAGTGAGGATGGATGCATCCTACCTGGGGTGGGGCCCAACCATAACTCCCCGAGGGTTGGTGGCTTCCAAGGGAGTGGGACACCCGAGCCGGGGTCAGAGACCCTGAAATTGCAGCAGCTGGTGGAGAACATCGACAAGGCCACCACCGACCCCAACGAATGTCTCATATGCCACCGTGTCTTAAGCTGCCAAAGTTCCCTCAAGATGCATTACCGCACCCACACTGGGGAGAGGCCGTTCCAGTGTAAGATCTGTGGTCGAGCCTTCTCCACCAAAGGCAACCTGAAGACGCACCTCGGGGTGCACCGGACCAACACGTCCATAAAGACGCAGCACTCGTGCCCCATCTGCCAGAAGAAGTTTACCAACGCGGTCATGCTGCAGCAGCATATTCGGATGCACATGGGCGGTCAGATTCCCAACACGCCTCTGCCGGAGAATCCCTGTGACTTTGCGGGTCCCGAGCCAATGATGGTCGGTGAAAATGGCAGCACAAACGTTGTCTGTCCTGATGATGTCGAAAGCATCGATGTAGACGAAGTCTGCTCCCAGGAGGTCCCTGGCAGCTCCTCGAAGGTCCCCATGCCCCTTCCCAGCATCCACTCGGCATCACCTACTCTAGGGCTGGCCTCGGTGGCTTCCCTAGATGCCCAGGGGAAGACGGGTCTCACTGGTCTTGTGCTGCAGCGACAGAGCAGCCGAGAAAATGGTTCCGTGGAGAGTGATGGCTTGACCAACGACTCTTCCTCCTCGGTGATGGGGGACCAGGAGTATCCGAGCCGAAGTCCAGAAGTCCTGGAGACCACGTCCTTCCAGGCAGTCTCCCCAGCCAATAGCCAAGCGGAGAGTGTCAAGTCCAAGTCTCCTGATACCGGTGGCAAAGTGGACAGCTCCGAGAACAGCCGCACTGAGACGGAAGGTGATAGAGCTTTGGATTTAACTTAGGTCCATTCTGGGCACAGAGTCATCCAAAAGGAAGCTGGGTTGAACTTGACAAATGGAGAGTGTGGTATATGTGAAATAGCTCCCCTGTAGGGCGATTAGCCTTTCTGTGGGTACTTCTGGATAGAGGGCAATAATAACTACCTCTGTCGTAGTAGAGACATGCTTTTATTTACGACGGTTCTTGCAAGCTGGGTGTGGACAGCGTACTTACTTTTGGTGGGTTTTTATTTTTGTGTTTGAGCCCTGTGAGGGCAACATGGGTGATCCTAACTAAATGCTCCAGTAGAAGAGTATTTGAGAAAGTGGGCACTGCTCTTTGGCCAGTGAGATAAGCCATAGTTCCTTGATTCTGAAATCTCACTCCCTTATGTAACGTTCACAAATTAATAACTCCTGAGGGAGAGAAAAGAATCTAACCTATTTTAAAAGCACCCCATATAAATGGGGTGCCTACTGACGGCATTAATGGCAAAAATGGGGGAATAGCAACATCGTAGAATCAGAAAGATAGTGTCAGGGCTTACTTTATAAAGGTAGCTGAATGCAGGAGTTTGGACCTGGAATTGCGTTGCCTGTGACTGTTGCTGATACCTTTAAAGCCAAAATAGTAACCTCTGAAGTGCTGGAGTCACTCTCCGTGCAGATGAACAAGTAAAAGGAGAGCTGCTTGCAAGGTGTCAGTTTCCTGAACGCTATTCGCAGGCTGTCAAACGGCGGGGCAGTTGTGGTCAAAGCTCCTTTCTTTTTGGATTGAAGAATGAATGACTGTAGGATGATAATTTGGGTTTTTTTTTTCTGTGCACGCCAGGTCGGAGCACTGGCCCACCGACATTTATCCGAGCCCAGCCAGCCTACGTCAAAGTCGAAGTCCCTGGTGCGTTCGTTGGTCCCGTGACCATGTCCCCAGGCGTGACACCTTTGCTCGCCATCCAGCCCCGACGACAGGCCAAGCAGCACGGCTGCACAAGGTGCGGGAAGAACTTCTCATCTGCCAGCGCGCTTCAGATTCACGAGCGGACTCACACCGGGGAGAAGCCTTTCGTGTGCAACATTTGTGGGCGAGCTTTTACCACCAAAGGCAACTTGAAGGTGAGTTCAAGCCTCGCAGTGCAGTCAAAAAGGAAAAAACAGAAAAAAGAAGAAGCAGACTTTCTCACATTACAGCATCTCTGAAGTTGGGATTCTCATTGTAGTCAGTGCCTGCGTGAAATCGTTCAGGTCTGGAAACACAGATGCTGTTTGTCTTGTAATGTAGTGTCGATAAATCCTTTACGGGTTTGCCTGTGCTTTCAGACTTGATGACCACCCTGTACGTTGGTTTTTGTTTTCCTGGCCTGCTAGGTTGAAATAAATACCACGAGTTAAACATAGATATAGTGCCACTGGAGTTAAAGGAAGAAAGTCTCCAGGTTTATTGGCCTTTCTTTGAAACTGAACAGCTGGGTTCTTCCAAAGAATGTCGTGTGTCTATTGTTAGGATAAGTTGGTTCCACCTAAGATATTACCTGGGAGACTGTCCCATGTAAGGATCGAAAGTGGCCTGTGTAAGGACACAAGATGGGAGACCTGGGTTTCCCTCATGGTCCTGCCTCTACTTTGTTCCAGGCATGTTCCTCTGGACCTCTTTTCTCTAACTAGCTCCCCAGTGAGTAGACTAGTTGAATTCTTTGTAATGAGAATGAAGGTTGAAACTTCATCTTAAAGTTGACCTAGAAGACCTCATGTCATTTTAGAAATTAAAAGTACTTATTAAAAAAACTATATTCTCTTAATATTTTAGTCTAGGTGGCAAAAATGTCAGGGGAGGAACATGGAAGTAATTTAATCTGTAACCCCAACTTCCAGAAATACAAAGCGTAAATTTATTCAGGGGCCTTGGAATCAACCTGGGGAAGGTTTGGAGCTGCTTGGGCAGGTGGCTCCTGTGCCTCGGTTTCTCAGGCATGGGGATCATGGTAATGACCTCAGGGTTGCTTGGAGATTAATTGAGTTGTATGAGTGTTTCACGTGATGCCAGGAACATCTTAGTAATTTCTTGGAGTGATGAAGAGCAAGTGACGTCTGAGCGCGCTGCGATAACTGCTGACTTCTAAGCATGTCAGTGAAGTGATGTGAGAATGCTTGAAACCCAGGACCCATCACGTTCTTCAGCTCTTTATAAAGAAAGGGATTTGAAAACTCAAAAACCAGACCGGGAACATAATTGCAGATAGGAGGCTGGCCAGGTCGAAGCAGCAGTAAGTGCTAGGATCTCTTTCCTCTTCAGAAGAGTCCTTGCTTTGTCTGCTACCATAGATGAAATAACATTCATTCCCCGTGGCCTCGTGTAACCTTCCCAACTAGGCTTATTTTTCCTCTACAGCAGTGATTACTCTTGTTGACACACTTATGTATTTAGGATGTCACCTCCATCAGGCCAGGGTCTGTTTTGTTCAAAGATTATTTTTTTAACTCAAATTTTCTTTTTTTTTTTTTTTTGCGGTACGCGGGCCTCTCACTGTTGTGGCCTCTCCTGTTGCGGAGCACAGGCTCCGGACGTGCAGACTCAGCGGCCATGGCTCATGGGCCTAGCTGCTCCACGGCACGTGGGATCTTCCTGGACGGGAGCACGAACCCGTGTCCCCTGCATCGGCAGGCGGACTCTCAACTACTGCGCCACCAGGGAAGCCCTTTAACTCAAATTTTTATTCAAGTAATTGTCGATTCATGCAGAGGGAGAAGTCATACAGAGATGCTTACCCGCTTTGCTAGTTTCTCCCAGTGATAGAATTTTGCACAACTATAGAATAAATAATAACCAAGATATTGACATTGATGTAACCTACTGGTCTTATAGATTTTCCCGTTTTACTTGTACTCCGTGTCTGTATGTGTTAAGTTCCGTACCATTTGTTAACTGTAAGTTTGTGTGTTCACAAGTTGTAACCCTAGCACTTGAAACAACACTGCTATGTAGTAGGTGTTGACAAAACTGTACATGTGAACAGTGGTATGGGGAAAATTGGAGTGTGTATTCCCCACCTCGGTTGCCCTTACTTGCCTCTAGGCAGGAATGTAGATCCATGGTTGCCGGATGATCTGATTTTTTCTCCCCCCAAGAGAATAGGTATCTGTATTTTTTAAAAAAAATAAATTTATTTATTTTGGGTGCATTGGGTCTTCGTCGCTGCACCAGGGCTTTTCTTTAGTTGCGGTGAGCAGGGGCTACTCTTTGTTGCGGTGCGCAGGCTTCTCATTGCGGTGGCTTCTCTTGTGGCGGAGCACAGACTTTAGGTGCATGGGCTTCAGTAGTTGTGGCACATGGGCTCCAGAGCGCAGGCTCAGTAGTTGTGGCGCATGGGCTTAGTTGCTCCGCGGCATCTGGGATCTTCCCGGATCAGGACTGGAACCCGTATCTCCTGCGTTGACAGGCGGATTCTTAACCACTGCGTCACCAGGGAAGCCCAATATCTGGATTTTTTTAATATGAAATCTAATTTTTAAATATAAGTTTAGATAGACCAAACCCATAGGCAGACTTGACTTTGGTTCGCCCACATGCAATCCCATCTCTGTTTTGGTGGAAACCTTTCTGTCCCTCTTCCCACAGGTCCATTATATGACGCATGGGGCCAACAATAGCTCGGCACGCCGTGGCAGGAAGCTGGCCATCGAGAACACCATGGCTCTATTAGGAACGGACGGAAAGAGGGTCCCCGAGATATTTCCCAAGGAAATCCTGGCCCCTTCGGTGAACGTGGACCCTGTTGTGTGGAATCAGTACACCACCATGCTCAATGGTGGTCTGGCCATGAAGACCAACGAAATCTCTGTGATCCAGAGTGGTGGCATTCCCACCCTCCCGGTGTCGCTGGGGGCCAGCTCCGTGGTGAATAACACCGCTACCTCCAAGATGGATGGCTCCCAGTCGGCCATCAGTGCCGAGGTGGAGAAGCCAGGAGCTGCCGACAGCGTCCCCAAACACCAGTTCCCTCACTTCCTGGAGGAAAACAAGATCGCCGTCAGCTAAGCTACAGGAGAATGCACGTCGAAGGAGTAGCGCAGTGACCTCTCTAGAACTGTCCCTTTTTTGTTTGTTTTTCTTAAAGACCCCATCTCCTCCAGTTTTCTTCCTGATGTGCAAATAATGTTTACAGTTGTGACCACAACCTCAGGCACATCCTACAATCACAATGTTGCTATGCTGCTTTGCAAAAACAAACAAACAAAAAAGAAAAAAATCAAAAAAAAAATTCATACTAAAACAAATATAGACTAGTATTTTTTTTTTTAATTTTGGAAAGAAGCGGGTCTTGCAAAGTAGTTTTGTTACTTGCAACAAACTATATACATAAAACCTTTGTACAACCTAGAGTAACTGTTTCCAAAGACTGTCCCCTATTTCAAGTTGGAAGGTGTTGAACCACCATGGAGAAGACAACTGCTTTGCCTGTTTGGGGGGTGGGGGGAGGGGTGGGTGGGGACTGTATACTTACTTCTGCGGTGACTGTATGCGGGTAAATGGACAAGGTCTGTCGTCTGTTTAGGGACCTGTTTGGTATTCTCCCAGCCCTACACCCATTTTTCTTTTCTTTTTTGAATGTACTTTTTTTTTTTTTTTAAAGCCGAGGTTGTAGAATTCCAAATTTTTTTTCAACCTTGGAACCTGAAGTAGAGTGCCCTCAAGTGGACAGATTTTAGTCCTTAGAAAGTCGGTGTGTGTGTTGCTGCTTATTTAAATACGGTTCAGTTGGAGTCCCAAGAGTGCCAAGGTGTCCTCCCTATGCTTTCCAGATGCCCTTCTTCTTCCTAAAACCAGGAGAGGTGAGCACCTGAGCAGGGAATCTCAGGTGACCTAATTGAGTTCACCGGTGCCTACTCTGAAGAGCTGGGTGTCCATTCTTGAAGAAACAAACTCACAGGAAGGGTGTGTCTTATTATACACTAATAACTTCTTATACTAATTTGTACCAGAAGTTCCTTGATTGTGACTTATGCCAAGTAATTATGAAGATTTTTTTTTTTTCTGAGTATTGCATGAAGGCTACCAAGTTGGAACAGGCAAGTCCTGGATGTGAAAGCTTTAATTTATCTACCTCATTCATGTGTTATTTTTGTAGCTATAGTCTCTATTTTCTTATTTGATGACCGCTGAAGTGTTCCTAGGTCCTGTCGTAAACCTAAGAGTTGATGTATTGGTGGGAGCAGCTGGAAGTTCAACATGTTGTGATTCTTTTTTTCTTAATCCCCCTTTTGTATATGTGATATTAAGCAGACGATGAAGCGTTACTCTTGAGGATTTAACAAGGAAGGAGAAAGAAAGACCCACATTTCTGGGTGAAGTCTTTGCCCCTCTATGTGGAAAAGTGGATTGTGACTGTTCTCAAGTCTGTCTCTCGGTAATTGCACCTGACTTTAGGATCCAAAAAAAATTTTTTTTGTTTTGCCAAGTTGTGCCTTTCCTTCTGGAATTGTAAGTGAACACATAATAGTACCTGTTTACACTGTGAAGTGGATATTGTTACAGAAAATACACCAGAGGCTTTCTCACTTGTTAAGCTAATAATGCCTTGTGAATGTATGATCTACGGAGAAACCCCTGTAGTTTTTACCTGCTGATGCTGTCTGTCTGTTGGAGAATAAATTTTGGATGGTTCTTTTTTTCACCACCAGGCGTGTATGTAAGTTTTTCTGGTAGTTTCTGCTCTAAGCTTGAGAATCCTGGACTTCCCTGGTGGTCCAGTGGTTAAGACTCCACGCTTCAAATGCAGGGGATGTGGGTTCGATCCCTGGTGGGGGGAACTAAGACCCCCACCTGCTGCGCAGCGCAGCCAGAAAATTAAAAAAAAACAGCCCTGAGAATCCTTAACTGACAATCGTTTCCAGCTCCCTTGGTCTCTCTAGGTCCTGGAATAGAAGCTGCACATCTGGTTACGTCTATGCTTGACCCACTACTCAAGCACACACAGCTAACTACTTGCTGGTTGGTATCTTTCTTTTTTAAGGCATTTTATTAGAGTCCTCTCCTTCTAGAGAACTTTGCTTGTGTTCGCTTGTAACTGTGGAAAATTTATCAGGCCCTAGATGATCCCACATTTCAACCCATCCATACCTGGTTACACGTCACTGGGCAGAGAGACAGGTTCTGGTTTTTGTTTCTGATTTTTTTGGCCATGCCACACTGCATGCGGGATCTTAGTTCCCTGACCAGAGATCGAACCTGTGCCCCCTGCAGTGGAGTGCAGAGCCCTAACCACTGGACCGCCATGGAATTCCCAGAGAGACAGTATTTTAATCATCTCATACTTACAGGCTGGCTGCTTAGAGGGGGATGGGCTGAGAATCACACAGGAGGTGGGATTTAATTCCAAGGGAAGAATCTTAGGGTGGTGGGAAAAGTGCTCTTTGAGGAGAGACACAAGGGCAGGACCATGGTAATGTCCTCCTGGCATAGTACCCTCTTGTGCTGTGTTGTGTCTTTGCAAGACACAGCATCAGGCTCATTATGTAATGGATGTGGGTACCGTAGCATCCTGGAAAGGAGTCTTGACATCCAGGAAAGGTCTAGGAGTTGTGTCCGTATTGCCTTTGACCTGATGTGCGCTCTGCGTGTCAACTTCCTTTGCAGGTGGATGCCCTCCTCCCCGGGGTTTGATGTTCTTTGACCTCAACTCATCTAAATTTAGGGTAAAGCAGCCACTCTGTTGACTGAGAGCGAGATAAACCCAATCGTTTAGATAATTGAAATGGAGGGATCTAAACCAGGGGTCCCCATCCCTGGGCAGTGGACTGGTACCAATCCATGGCCTGTTAGGAACCGGGCCACACGGCAGGAGGTGAGTGACAGGTGAGCAAGCAAAGCTTCATCGGCCGCTGCCCATCGCTTGCATTACCGCCTGAACCTTCCCCCACCCCTCGCATTACCGCCTGAACCTTCCCCCACCCATGTATGTGGAAAAATTGTCTTCCACCAAACCAGTCCCTGGTGCCAAAAAGGTTGGGGACTGCTGATCTAAACTAATATGCCCTGGTCCCAAGTATTTAGAATTTTCATCCTTTCTCACAATTGATACTACCCTACAGCTAAGTTTTATGTCTTTCTAGATTCGAATGTATGAGAATTGTTTTACTTAAGTGGAAAATATGCTTTCTCCTCTCACATATTAGAGACATCTTTCCAAGGTAAAGCACATTTCTGGCTAATCCTTTTAAAATATCTGCAATAATACAAAAATGTTTAATCAGCTATTGCTGGACAGTAATTATGTTTCCTCCAGACTTTGGTTTTGATCATCTTTGTGGTCTAACTTTTCTTGCACTTGACTCCAGGGTGAATTCCTCCTTGAGGGATTGCTAGGACAAAGATTATGAATGTTTCCACGTGTGTTTGCAGTTGTTTCGTAAGCATGTGTGTGTGTGGCTGTTTGCTCGGCCTTAATCTTTTTTTTTTTTTTTTTGCGGTACGCGGGCCTCTCACTGCTGTGGCCTCTCCCGTCGCGGAGCACAGGCTCCGGACGCGCAGGCCCAGCGGCCATGGCTCATGGGCCCAGCCGCTCCGCGGCATGTGGGATCTTCCCGGACTGGGGCACGAACCCGTGTCCTCTGCATCGGCAGGCGGACTCTCAACCACTGTGCCACCAGGGAAGCCCTCGGCCTTAATCTTTGAAGCCAGAAGAATAGGTTGTCAGCAGTACAGCTGCCATAGAACGTATTCTTTTAACTTGAGACCTGCCTATGTTGTGTCTTCCTCTGTGGGTTCTGTGTATTCACAACAGTTTTTGATACTTGATGGACGATTTGAGGGAGTCCCAAAAGGCTTTTGACTTTAAGAATAAACTTCCCGATGTCAGTTATATCTCAGTAAAGCTGAAAAAAAAGAACTTCCGGGCTTCCCTGGTGGCGCAGTGGTTGAGAGTCCGCCTGCCGATGCAGGGGACGCGGGTTCGTGCCCCGGTCCGGGAAGATCCCACATGCTGCGGAGCGGCTAGGCCCGTGAGCCATGGCCGCTGGGCCTGCGTGTCTGGAGCCTGTGCTCCACAACGGGAGAGGCCACAACAGTGAGAGGCCCGCGTACCGCAAAAAAAAAAAAAAAGAACTTCCACCTTTCCTGCTGGCCCTCTGCTTTCAGTTGGCACGCCCAGAACCTGCTTAAAGACAAGTGTTCTGGGAAAGGATTTGTTGCGTTGCATGAGGAACGTGCATTTGCAGAGGGCCTGGAGAAAGCTTGGGAGAGGTCCACCTCCAGGTGGAAAAGTTGCACCTTTATGGCGGCAGAACTTGCCAAGAGCCCCTGAGTCAGGTGACAGTTCAGCTAAACCCTAACCTCGCGGAAGGTGTTGAAAATCTGCACATTGACAGGAAGCCCTTCAATAGTTTCAAAAGTAACTCCGGTTGTTTACAACTCAGCAGATCCCTGAGCCCAAACAGGAAACTTACGTCAGGATACATAGAAAGTCCAGAAAAAAAATCAGCGAGGAGTTAGATGAAACAGGTACATTTCAAATCGGGGGAAAAGAAGGGTTCATCGTGAGAACACTGGGTCTTCATTTGGGCAAGATGTCCCAGCTCAACACTTGGGCGGGGTGCCTGCCCTAAGACAAGACAACATGAAACCTTGGATATCTTGTCTGCAAAATGGGGATGATATTGGATTCATAAGACAATGGGGAGGTGATGCATTTTTATGCTCATCTAATCTGAGACATAGTACGTGTAAAATAGTTAGCCATCGCTATTTCCTGTTTAGTTCAGAAAATCAACACTATCCTAGTTGGTTGGGTATGATTTGTCCCAACTCTGGATCAGGCGGAGTCTCCTGGTTCAATCTTTTGGGACTGAGGAAGGAAGTCACGTGGGTCAGAAGCCCCCAGGCGGTGGGCAGCTCCTTTACCTTCAAGGTGATGTGGTTCTTTGCAGCTCATAACACGTGGGACATGCATGAAATGACATACATCATCATTCTCTGATTAATAAAATGTGAAAAAAGAGTAGGCTGGTGGGGTAATTTCTAAGGTGGGTTTTCTGCGTGTCTTCAAATATAGATACGTGAGTAATGGTATTTCAGCAGTAGTTACAATTTCATTGGTTCCTACCTGTACACTTTACCCCCTCTCCACCACCGCCTTCGACAAATTACCCCAGGACATTTGGATGCTTGTGTGGTTGGAAGTTACAAAATGGCAGAACGTTGCTGGCTCTCCAGGCCCTTTCTTGGTATTGGGAGCCTATGCTGAATCCATCAGAGCTATATTTGGCTAACCTTGTGACTCCGACCTTGTCTTGACGGAGACCTAAACACCACAGCAGCTAATTCATACCTTTACTTTCTTCTCTCCTTGGCACCACTGATGTTATGGATTCTGTAACCATGTAAATCATTTAAAGGGGCACTTTTTCCAGTGGAGAAAGCATATACTTCTTGTGGAGTAATTATTCTCAGTCCTAGCTATTCCCCCAGTTTTGTTTTCTTGTTTCCAAACAAAATCATTAACTGCCTAAATAAGGAATGCTCATTTCTCTTCAGAGAAAATGAGTGAACTCTCAAAGTTATTAAAGTCTCGTAATGCGCTCAAAGAAGCAGCTGCTTTTGGTCGAGGGGTTTATTGCTCTTGGCATCCAGGGAAATTCAAGACTTTTGCCTAAAAAAAACAAAACACCAAAACCCCCCAGGTCCTTCCTTATCACTTTTCTGTGACTAATTCCAACTATTTTTGTTTTAATCCAACTATTTCTAAATAAAAGAAAAATGGAGAATTAGCTAAGCTAGGCCAAAATGAGGATAAGTAAATTTACCTCTCAGAAGTGGACTTTGCAGTCGTGGTATTAAGGTAAGACCCGGCAAAGGTGTTTAAAAGAAGCGTCAAGCTCTGCACTTCAAGGTCTAAATATGTGACCTTTCCGGGAGAAGAATGAACATCCCAAATGACTTGTGTTTCTTCCCCTCTCTTTAGCTCCCCTGTCATTTTCCACCCTCCCACCCTTTGTAAACAATCTATTGTCTTAAGGAAAGAAGTCAGTTGAAAGAAATACCAGTGTTCTAAAGACAAGGAATGGAACAAAGGATAGGAAGGTTTATTTTATCCTGAAGGGATAATTGTGGGTCCTTAAATTAAAAACAGTGAAACTAATGACCTTCTCTGGTGGTAAGTGCTGTAGATATACCTGGAATAGAAGGGAATTGCTTAGTGTTGCCAACTTTTTATCAAGAAAGAATGATAAACAAAAGCACAATATCTCTTTCACATTGCCGTGTTCTGTTATCCACATGGCATTTTGCACTCTCTGAAATGTTTGCTTGTTTATTTTCTGTCTATCCTGTTGAAATATAACATTTTAGAAGGGGAAAATCAGGACTCCTACAAATGTAAAATGAATGTGTCTAAGATTGTATCAAGAGTTTTACAACTGATTGAAAGGAGAATTGAAAGAACTCCCCAATTTCAGGCAATCAGGAAAGTTGAAGTGAATTTACATAAAGATGCAAAAAATGGTCAGTATCCACAGGGCTAGAATCAACTGCATTCCATTGGACAAAGTTCATTTGCATTTCTATGGAGAAGAATCGTTTGTGTTACTATTGGGTTTTCTGCAAGTTAGAGAGTTGCAAGAGAGCTCAAAGACAAGGAAAGACACAGGTAACCCAGAAGAGTGTGCTAGACGGGTCATCTGGTCATCTTGCTGAAGATGACCAGTCTTTTCTTACCTCTAGGAACCAGCAGAGCCCCCCCCCTAGGCAGCAGGGATCGTGTGTCTCTTCACTGTATCCCCAGGGCCTGGAATATTGTAGGTCCTTGGTGAAGATGACTTGAATGAATTGTTCAGGGGTGTTTTCCCTAAACTTCCTCTGTCTTTTTGGAGGTAAAAACAGTACCCTACAAACAAAGTAATGTTACTAAATCCTAGCTAGATATAGGTGCTTGTGGAAAGCACTTACAAAGTTCTTTCCCCAAAAAGGGGGAGAGATAAGATTAGTGTTAGAGACACAGTTTTACTAGAGATTTAGAAATGATTTAACATCACATTCTAGCCCAGTGGGTCTCAACTAGGGACAGTTTTGCCCTCCAGGGACATTTTGCAGTGTCTGAAAACATCAGTGGAGGCCACAACCAGGGAGAAGGGGGTGAGCTGCTACTGGCATGTAGTGGATAGAGATGAGGGATGCTGCTAACCATCTTACAATGCACAGGACAGCCTCTCACAGTAAAGAAATATTCAGCCCTGATGTCAGTAGTGCTGAGGCTGAGAAACTGTTTTAGGGACTACCTAAACGAATGCATTCATTCAGAGAGAATTCATTCAGAGAGAAGATTCTAGGCACCAAAAGAACTTCTCTCCCCAGCCTGAGTTTACCCAAAACATTTTCATTAAGTCATTGTTCCTGTTTTCCCTGACTCTGTTTCACCCATTAGTGCCCCTGACTTCATGTCCTCTTACCACCAACACTCTGTAACCAGCTGCAGCCAGCTTGGTGATCCGTGAAAATGAGGGTTCAGCGTGGGCTCGACTGAGTCTCAAGATCGATTATGGTCTGGGCCCAACATCTGTTGGTGAGGTTGGGTGACCTCTGTGGGCCTCAGTCTCTCTGATTTCTGGAAACAAGAGGCTAGACTAGGTTGGTTTACCTGTCAAAGATCTTTCTGCTCCAGCTTTCTAGGGGTCAGTGGCTTCTTGGATGGGGCCCTTGGATGGAGATGGCTGTCAAGGGCCACAAAAGGGGCTGCTCCTCAGAAAGCAGGACCTGAGGTGACCATTCCTAGGACCACAGGGAGAAGGCGGCAGGGCTGGGCCCGGAAGAGGGATGCTGTGCCCCTCCTCCCATCCTCATGCCATCACTGCCCCAGCTCTGCTGCTCTCCCCACAGGCTCTCTGCTATCTCACGCAAGCATCTGGATCTCTCTCAAGAAGAGATAAAAGCCTTTAAGTGCCTCCTTTCCTGAGGGATTGCCTTGCTGGAAGGGAGTCTTTTAAAGTGTTTTCTGTATTGATTATAAAAGTGCACTGAAAGAAATTTGGAAAATGCAAAGGCAATAAAAATCGCCTCTTTTCATATGAAAATGTTATTACCTTTGGAGACTGAGGGGGCTCTTTGGTCTTTTAAAAATGTATTTACTTAAAGAAAGACATTGTAAAAGTGATACCTGTTCACTAGAGAAAAAGCAGAAAGTATAGACAAAACATAAAATTTTAAGATCCACTTGGATGTACCACAGTAATGCAAAATGTTAATACGGGAGACTGCTGGGTTTGGGGTGGGGGTGGATATGAGGTAAGGTGGGTATGGGATGGGATATGGAGCTCTCTGTACTAACTACTACAAAAAATAATCTAGTGACTGAATTATATTTCAAATATCTATCTAGAATCTTTTTGTCCAGAGACCACCATTTGATAACACTGTGGTGTTCTTTCTTTAGTTAGGAAAAAAAATAATATTCATTGTAGGAGGAGGACGAGAAATTGTAGTAGCTAACCTTGATGAGAATTGACCTTGTGGCATGCGCTGCACTAAGTGCTTTATATGTTCCTATTATTGCCCTGAATTCTTCCAACAATCCTGAACTGCCCACATTCTCCCTCTGCGTATGCACTCTTCGAATTGCTTTATGTACATGATTGGCCCATTTAACCCTTCCAACAATCCTCTGAGGCTGGTACTATCCCCATTTTACAGATGAGGAAACTGAGCCTCAGCAGTTTGTAAGTTGCCTCTGGTTCTACAGTTGGGAGATGGTGGAAGTGATACAGGATCTCAGATGAGGGAGCCACTATTATTACTGCATATTCTAGACAATGAGGGCACAGCCTGACAAGGGTGGCCACGGGTGGGCTCCACAAGGAGCAGAGGGAGCTGGAAGATATTTGGAATCAGGATTAATAGGTACCTGGAAATGTCATGATAACTGAATCCGTTGGTCACTGGAGGGCATTTTTCCTGCCTTCTGGATCAGGAAAGACCGGGCCTGGGAGCCCAGCTGAGTTCCTTCCTAATCACGTTGCTTTGTGCAGGCCACTCTGAGTTTCAGTTTCCTCACCTGTGAAATGGGTGTGACCATTTAGACTCAGCTGGCAGGGCTGGGAGGATTAAATGTGGGACTCCACGTGTGTTTTAGGTGCTCGATTAAAACAAGAGCTCAGAAAACAAAACAAAACAAAACAAAACAAGACAAGAGAAGAGCTCAGGGCTTCCCTGGTGGCGCAGTGGTTGAGAGTCCGCCTGCCAATGCAGGGGACACGGGTTCATGCCTCCGTCTGGGAAGATCCCACATGCCGCGGAGCGGCTGGGCCCGTGAGCCATGGCCGCTGAGCCTGCGCGTCTGGAGCCTGTGCTCCGCAACGGGAGAGGCCACAACAGTGAGAGGCCCGCGTACCGCAAAAACAAAACAAAACAAAACAAAACCCCCCAAAAAACAAGAGCTCACATTTACTGAACACCAGCTGTGTGGGGGAACTTGGATTAAAGGGCCACAGTCTCTTCGGTCTTGTCTGTTACCTTCTATGGTAGTGGAGTGGAGAAAGGGGTCTGAGGTGGGTGGGGTTTGAGAGGGGACCTTAGGGGAGCAGGTGGGAGGGGGTGGGGCCTCCTCTGATGCCATAATTGGTGGGTCAGGATGTTTACATTTCCTCCACTCAATGAGCCTTTACTGAGAGTTGACTGTGTGTGTATCACGCTGTGCACCTAGCACTGTCCTAGGTACGGGACGCAAAGCAGACCGGGTCTGTTAGCCAAAGAATGCTGTTTTCCCTTCAAAGGTGCCATGCAGCAACGTCTAATGACATGCTTTTCTTGAGGAACTTCATCGGAACATGAGATAAGTCACACTTCTTGGTTTGGGATCCACTTCACCCAAGGCCCCAGACACAGACACTTGGTGGCTTTGCCCTTGTTCATCGCAAACAAAAGGCACCCGCATCCCGCATGAAATGTACTAGATGTGGCTACTTCAAAATTTCCTTTAGTTGCCGTAGGTTAGTTTACACGGCGTTACATTTTGAGGCTCTTTCATTACATATGGATTTTTAACTTCCTTCCCTCCTTCCTTAACCACTATTCATCTTCTTTCAGTTCTTAAAATTTTATTGAGTCCTTGGAAAGTCAGTGGATCCAGGACACTGTAGGAGAGGATGTAGGTGCACGTGTTGGTCTGGGTGACTGAGAGGGTACGTGTGTCAGCCCCAGAGGTAGGTGAAGGAGTGTGTGTGAGAACGAGGGTGTGCAGGTGCGTAAGTGCATGCTGTGATTGTGAATCTCAGGGGTCCAGGTGGGAGAGTGAGGGTAGGGGATGGTGAAGGATGGTGGGTAAGGGAGTCCGGAAAGCGGAGTGAGGTAGAGCGTGGGTCCCGGTGTGACTGTGATTCCTGGGGGCACACGTGTGTGAGGCCTGAGATCCAGGGCGGACAAAGGTGACTCATGGGCGTGAGTGTAGCAGGGTGTGTGCGTGCAGGTGTGCGTGTGTGATTGTGAAGGTCGGATGCTGGTGCGGAGTAAGCAGGTGAGAATGAGTGTGCGTGTGTGTGTGCGAGGGTCGCGTGTGAACGTGCAAGGGTGAGCACGTGAGAGGATGGAGGCCGAGGGAGCGTGGCAGTGTGTGCGCGTGAAAGTGGTGTCGGCTGGGGGCGGGGATCGGGCGCGCGCGCGCACGGCGGGGCGTGGGCGGGGGGCGCGTGGCCGGGTGGGCGCGCGTGGGGGGCGCGCGGCGCGGGCCGGGGGCGGGGACACTGCGGCGGCGGCGGCGGCGGCGGCGCGGACACAGCCGGCCGCCCCCCGTGGCAGGCGCGGCGCGGGGTGAGCGGGCGCGGCGCGTAGCTCGGGCCCATGGTGCGCCCGTGTCCGTCGGTCGGGCCGCGCGGGCGGCTCCGCGCGTGGCCCGGCGCTCGCGAGCTCGCCCCCTCGCTGCGGGCCCGGCCCGCCCGCTGCCGCCGCCTCCTCCCCCGGGGCGGCGCGGCGCCGGCGGGCGGTGGCGCGGAGGCCGGACCGGGCGGCGGCCCAGGCGGCGCGGGGGGCACGGCGGCCAAGGCGGGCGGCGCGGGCGACATGACGGACAACATCCCACTGCAGCCGGTGCGCCAGAAGAAGCGGATGGACAGCAGGCCCCGCGGCGGGTGAGCGGGACCCGGGGCTGGCCGCCCTCCTTTGTCCGCGCGCGGCCGGAGCCTGGCGCTCGGGCAGGGCGGGCCGGGCCTGACAGGTTGGCCGGCGCCATGAGCCGGTGGCCGGGCCTGGGAGGCCGGCGGGCGGGCGGGCGGGCGGGCTGGGAGGGAATTCGGCTCAGCTCCAGTTCCCGCCCGGGCCCCCGGCGCGATCGCGTCCCTTTTGGGCCCAAGCGCCCGGCTGCCTCTCACCGATGCCCACCTTCCTTTCGAAACCCCGAGAAGCCGGGCCTGCCCAGCGCTGTTTACACGCGCGTGGAATTGGGATCAGCCTTGCCTCTTAACCGTTTTGTTTCCTGATTACTCCTTGTCGTTGTAATTACGATTCGGTCAGTATCAAACCTTGCTCTGCGCGTGGAGTCCTCGGAAGCCCGGATATGCTCAGTTTATTTGTCGGGGGAGGCATGGCTTCCTCCGCAGACCCGCCGGGGGGGGGTCCCCATCAGTGCCTCCGGGTCTCAGCCCCCAGATGGCCGCCTTCCCCTCCCGGCCCCGGCTGGACCCGAACTAGTAGCCGCAGGAGGGCGAGAAGGGTTCCTACTGGTCAACAGGAGACCCCCCCCGCTCCACGGTTCCCCAGTTTGAGAGAAGGAGCCCGCTGGCAGGCGTAGGGGTTGCCACCTGCTGTGGCTTCCCGCATTGGCAGGCCCCTGGGCAGCCTGGTGAGGGTTTCCCTCACTTGGAGAGAGAGGACGGGAGGATGTTTTGCGCCCTGCCGTCTTCTTATTCGGAGGATGGCAATGACCTGTTGAGGTGTTAAGGGTCTGTGGCATCGCCTGCGACAGAGTTAGCTGGGGGGAAGGTTGAGGGGAGCTGGTTAAAATGCAGATTCCCCGGCCCCGCCCAGACCCGCCGATCAGTTCTTGGGGGTGGGACCTGGAAACGTGCATTTTCCGAGGCCGCCCAGGTGAGGCTGTTGTCGGGTGAAGGCTGAGAACCGCAGCTGGGCGGGGCCGGGCCTCGGACCCACCCTTCCCTTTGGCGTCCTGTTCTCTCTGGGCCTTTTCCCTGTGGCGGCCGCTCTTTGCGGCGTCAGTTACTTGATGGAGGGGGTGAGGAGGGTGAACAAGTAGGCTGGCTTCACCAGGTGTCCGTCGAATTAAGAAAAATGAAGAATGCTGCCAGCTGCCATTTTGTGAGGTCTTTGTCCCTGTCTTCTTAAAGTCTTCCTTAAATCTCCCGGTGAGGAGCCCCTTTGACAGAATACAGAGGAGGAAGCGAGCCCAGCGAGGCTGAGGACTGCTGGGAAGATGCTGCAAACTGCAGGTTGCGCTCGGGCTCTCTGACCCCCGAGACCGACAGCCCTCCACCCTTTCCTTCACTGTTCGCGCGCGTTGTAATCCTGACTGCTCAAGGCTAAAGAACGGTAACAATTAACTTGAGCCGTGTGCCTGGCATAGTGCCTGATGTAATATACACCCTCAGTAAATGTTTTTTTTCTCAGTGTTTTAATGAATTAATATGATCAGTGGACTCGAAGATCCTCTAGTTATTAATTTGTGCCAAAAACAATGATAAAATGCCGTGTGTGTGCGTGCGTGTGTGTGTGTGTGTCTGTCTGTCTGTCTGGGGTGCATATACGAATTAAACA
This sequence comes from Pseudorca crassidens, assembly GCF_039906515.1. Lineage (NCBI taxonomy): Eukaryota > Metazoa > Chordata > Mammalia > Artiodactyla > Delphinidae > Pseudorca > Pseudorca crassidens. The sequence goes on along the minus strand of NC_090310.1, from coordinate 79,256,220 downwards.
AGCCCTGACCACAGGTGCATGCCTCCTGACCCTGCATTGGAATCACCTGGGCAGCTTAAACAATTACCATCCCTGCCCCATTTTAGACCTTTGAAATAAGAGTCTGGGGTGGGACCTGGCTATAAGCTGCCCTGATGATTTTAATGCGCTGGCATAGTTGAGAACCTCTGATTCAGTGCATGAGAGAAAAATGCAAATAATTATTTTAAAGTGATGATTACCATGATAGAAATATGCACCGTTGATACAGGGGCCCAGAGGGAGTGGTGCCGACAGTTGGGGAAAAAAAAAAGATTTCTGTTTGTTATTGGCATGGAAGATCACTCCTTCTTTAGAATTTGCCACTTTGGAACTAATTGATTTCCTAAACAGTGACATGGATTCAAATTCAACTCAGGTATCTGGAATTCCAGGTATTTGCGTATATGTTCTAGTATTTAACCTGCATTTTTAGGAGTAGCCTTGTCAAGTTGCGGATCTTGGCGTTGGGAAGCACTTTTGGAAGCACGGAGAGGTGGAAAGGCTTCCTGTAGTTTAAGGTGGGGGGGCAGGGGGGAGGTAAAGGAATAAGAAATATATTTGTGATGGGTCAGACTCTTTGCTGGGCACTTGAGATAAATGGCTGTGTTTAAATCCTCATAACAACTGTGTGAATTTTTGGAGTTAGTTTCTTCATTTTATAGACAGGGAAACAGATTCAGTGATGCTAAATAATTTGTTGGAGGTCATAGGGATACTCAGTGTGAGGAGGTGGATCAACTCCTTTTACCTAATGGCTCAAAGCTGTAGGATGGTTGGGGGATTTTGTGGTTAAAAAACCAAAAACATAGGTGCCACAGGTCCCAGGAGACAGAGTATAATTAATGCTGGGGTCACTCAGCATATGTCACCAAGACATGCAGTTTATTTGCTGGAGGAATCCCGTAGCCCAGAGCTCTTTTCTCTCTTGAGAAAGTTACCACATCCTGATGTTGAGAAAACTATTACAGTGGTTTTGTTTGGACACAAGGCATTTGCCTCACATTGCTGGAAACCATTTTTCTGACATCATGTGCTTTCCTTCTGGCTAAATGAAGTTCTCCTCTTGGTGAAACACAAGAGATTTTGTTAAGAGCGTGGGCGTAGGATTGGAGAGCTGGGTGCAAGCCTGGGTTTTTTTTTGCCACTCACTAGCTGTGTGACTTGGGGAAATTACTTTACCTTTCTGGGTCTCATTTTTTCATCTGTAAAGTGGGAGTAACAGTAATTATGTATACCTCCTAGGATTGTTTTGAGACTTAATCCGTGTTAAGTTTGGAACACTAAGTGCTTAGTACCTCCTGGGTCTTTACTAGGACAGATAGTGATAATTAGGTCTTTGTGTAAGGTTTGCTTTGGGGGATCTCCAGAACGCTCCTTTGAGAGGAAGGACCTTTGACGGTAGGAAGTAAAGAAATATTACTGACTTCATTGCTCCTTCCTGATCAAATCCAGGAAATGATTAACTACATAAACTATTCCATCCAGGTATGTAGACGCCCTGGTGTGATAGATATTGTCGAAAGCAGCTCTGGCAGAACTGAGACTTTGCCTTCTCTTAGTGATAATTTGGGGTTTTGTGGCCAAATTGGACAAGGATGCTTTGATTTTTGATGTATTTGGACTTGGGGCATTAGGAAGTTTTGGATGAACTGGGTTAAGAAAGAGCTGACTATTTAGGTACAGAGTCTATTTCAGCCTTTTTTTTTTATAAATAACTTTATTCAAGTATAATTTACATCACATAAAATACATCCACTGTTAATGTACAGCTCACTGAGTTTTTTACAGTAGATTTATAGAGTTTGTGCAGCCATCCCCACGATCCAGTTTTTGAACATTTCCATCAGTCGCAAAAGTTCCCTCGTGCCTGTTCGCAGTTCATCCCAGGCTGTCACTGGTCTGCTTTCTGTTTTCATAGGTTTGCCCTTTCTGGAAATTTCGTATAAATGGAATCATAAAATATGTTGTCTTTGTATCTGCCTTTTTTCACAGCATTTTTTTTAATTTAAAATTTTTTAATACAATTTTTAAAGGTTACTTTCCATTTACAGTTATTACAAAATATTGGTTATATTCCCTGTGTTGTACGGTACATCCTTGAGCTCATCTCACACCCAGTAGTTTGTACCTTTTGCTCCCCAGCCCCTATTTAGCACCGCCCACCCCCCACTGGTAACAACTAGTTTTGTTCTCCATGTCTGTGAGTCTGCTTCTTTTTTGTTAGCACAATGGCTTTAAAGTTCCTTTTTATTGCTTAATAGAATTCCATTGTGTAGATATACCATATTTTGTTTATCTGTTCACCAAGATGGACATTTGGATTATTTCCAGTATTTGACTATTGTAAATAACACTGCTAAGAACATTCAAGTCTTTGTATAGACATATGCTTTTATTTCTCTTGTCTACTGTGAGGTTTTTTTTTGGCTGCGTTGGGTCTCTGTTGCTGAGCACGGGCCTTCTCTAGTTGCGATGAGCGGGGGCTACTCTTCGTTGTGGTGCGCGGGCTTCTCATTGCCGTGGCTTCTCTTGTCGTGGAGCACAGGCTCTAGAGCACAGGCTTCAGTAGTTGTGGCACATGGATTTAGTAGTTGTGGCTCGCGGGCTCTAGAGCGCAGGCTCAGTAGTTGTGGCGCACGGGCTTAGTTGCTCCGCGGCATGTGGGATCTTCCCGGACCGGAGCACAAACCCGTATCCCCTGCATCGGCAGGTGGACTCTCAACCACTGCGCCACCAGGGAAGTCCGGCAGGTGGATTCTTAACTACCGTGCCACCGGGGAAGTCCCAGACCACTGTCTTTTCCCTCCTGTGCCTCAGTTTCCTCTTCCGTAAAGTGGCGACATAGTAAGAGCCCATGTGGTCGGGCATCATGTATGCAGAGGAGATATGAGCCCTCAGAGAACGCCAGAAATTGTTCTTTGCACAGCCTGGAAGAGGGACCAAGCCTCATGCGGACTCTTGCACTGGGTAACACGATCTCCTCGTCTTTCTAGAACTTTGTAGAGAGTCTGGTTGAGTGAGAACTCTGGCCAGAAAATGGCCACAGAGGACTCGACTCTGCCAGAAGCTCTCTCAGACCTCAAATGGCTAAATCTGTAGTGGCAGGGCTGCTGCAGGCCACGTGCTCCTTTGCAGAGGTGCTCACGCCACGCCAGGACGAGGGTGCAGCAGTGATGTGAATTCACTGTTGATGTGGACGAACAGTGCCCGCGTAGGGAGTTCTTTATACAGATGTGTTTATTCAATGGGAAGTTCTGAACTTTTGATTGAAGCTGTCACTTCTGATTTGTGATGTTAAAATGCCTGTCTCTGTTGACATCATGGAGGGTAGTATTAGGTATACAGTACAGTTGATTCTCATTACTTGCAGTAGTTTTGTTCTGTGAAGTCCCTGCCAGCACTGAATTAGCGAACAGTGAACCACAGCTCCTAGGGGGAAATACAGGGTTAGGTTCCTGCGAGCCTTGGGTTACAGCATTTCAGTCGACCGATCAGTAGAGAACCCTGTGTTCGGTATATTTCTGTTGAAAGACGTGGTATTTAAATATATTGTTGATTCATTAACACTGAGCTTGTGACCAACAGCACTGCAGCTCATGCCTTGAAGGAAGCTTATATGTAACACATGTGTTTTTCTCCATGAGGCACATCACAGGCTTCTTGCTCTTAGGAATGCTGACAGTGCTGGGACCATTTTAAACAGTGATAATAGATAACAAAAAGCACAGAAATGCAGGACACATGGCACTAAACAGGCCATGAAGAGGGCACTTTTGTACAGTATGAGAGCGGAGACGAGAAGGCAGATCCTTGCCCCGTTCAGCCTCAGCTGGGAATGTGTGTGGGTGACTCGGATGGTTTTTTCCGCTCTGAGCATGTCTGTGAATGACCATGAGAGTGCTGTGAGCATGGATTTTTGAGGTTACGAATTTTAGGCAGTAGGTGAATTGGCAAAAACAAATATCACAAATCAGAAGGATGGGCTGTATGTAGGGGTGCGTGTGTTTTCAGTGTCTTTCTGTTGGCACAGTGGACGTGGTATTAGGTATGCAGTTCTAATACCTAATATTAGGTATTAATATTGGGGGGTGGGGTGTGTTGGGGGGAGCATGTATGGGGATTGTGCTGGTGAATGAAATGCATAGACCCCAGCCCTTCCCCTCTCTGTGATGCAGTGGAGAGTTGCATTAACAGCTCTCTGCTCCCTTGGATGAGAACAGAGCAGGCGTTGGTAGCGGCCCATCAGGAAGTGCTCTGTGCGTCCTCTGCCAGCCCAGCTGCACTTGTGCCATCCACTTCCTGTTACAGAATCCCTGCCGTGGGCCCTCCCCTGTACTGACCAAACCCGGACCAGGTGCTCCCTGCCCATGCCAGGCACAGGCAGTGACACCAGATGTGAAATTACAAACCCAGGTGGAGATACTGAAGGGTAGAGCGTGGATACAGGCGCCACTCTTGCCGGGGCTTCCCTGAGGAAGGCCAGTGAGCCACCTGGGTGCCAGTCCCTAAGGAAGCAGGGTGGCCATTTGACCTTGACCTTGGCCACCCATGCAACAAGTAGAAAGTAGGAGGCGGGGTGTCGAATGATCCGTCTTTGGACTTTCGGCTGTCACTTCTCAAAACAGAAGTTTCTTCTAATATCTCTACCCAGATGCACGTGATGAAAATCATTGACTAGGGCTGGCCAGACTTGATGGCCACCTTTGGGAATGGACATGAAGTGCCTGGAGCTTCCCTCCTAAAAGTGAGTGGACTTTGGTTTAATTTAGAAAGAAAAAGACTCATTGTAACATATTTTTTGATGACTTTTACCTAAAGAGATAGAATGGTGCTGATTGTTTTTAAAGCTAGCATCTTTTATTTATGTGACTTTGAAAGATTGAGGTATTCAGAGCTTGGCCTGTGGGAAGCTTCGCCAGAGATCACTAGGTGGCTCGTGGCCAAACATTGAAAGGTTAGCAAATATGTTTATAGTTCCTTCTGTTTGTGCCAAGTGATACTTGTTTCCTCTTTGTAGTAGTGACAGGAAGATTTCTTTTAGAATACATTTCAGTAAAAAACACAGAGTTGATTTAAAAGTATGAAGTCAGTAATAGCTCGGTAGGTTTGTAGACGTGCCCACGTCATGCCTGACATTTAGGAAGTGGTGGCCTGTGCTAATAACATGGTGCTGTTGGTCTAAAAATATAATGTTATTGTTACAAAGGGGAAAGAAAAGGGATAAGCTGGTTGTGCTAATAGATTAAAAATTCTTTTTTTAAAAAATTATTTTATTGAAGTATAGTTGATTTGCAATGTTGTGTTAGTTTCTGCTGTATAGCAAAGTGAGTCAGTTATGCATATATATATTCTTTTCCATTATGATTTATTACAGAATATCGAATATAGTTCCCTGTGCTCTACAGTAGGACCTTGTTGTTTATCCATTCTGTATATAATAGTTTGCAGCTGCTAATCCCAAACTCCCACTCCATCCCTTGCCCATCCCACCAACCCCTGAGCAACCACAAGTCTGTCTTCTGTGTCTGTGAGTCTGTTTCTGTTTCATGGATAAGTTCATTTAGGTCATGTTTTAGATTACACATATAAACAATGTCATATGATATTTGTCTTTCTCTGTCTAAGTTATTCACTTAGTATGATAATCTCTAGGTCCATTCATGTTGCTGCAAATGGCATTATTTCATTCTTTTTTATGGCTGAATAATAACATTGTGTACACGTACCACATCTTCTTTATCCACTCATCTGTCGATGGGCACTTAGATTGCTTCCGTGTCTTGACTATTGTAAATAGTGCTGCTATGAACATTGGGGTGCATGCATCTTTTCGAATTATGGTTTTGTCCGGATATATGGCCCGGGAGTGGGATTGCTAGATCATATGGTAGTTCTATTTTTAGTGTTTTGAGGAACCTCCGTACTATTTTCCATAGTGGCTGCACCAACTTACATTCCCACCAACAGTGTAGGAGGGTTCCTTTTTCTCCACACCTTCTCAGCATTTGTTATTTGTAGACTTAAAAATTCTTTTTATTTTTCCAAGTTGTCCATGAAAAACATGATTTATTAAAAAATTTTTTTTGCGGTACGCGGGCCCCTCACTGTTGCGGCCTCTCCCATTGCGGAGCACAGGCTCCGGACGCGCAGGCTCAGCGGCCATGGCTCACGGGCCCAGCCACTCCGCGGCATGTGGGATCTTCCCAGACCGGGGCACGAACCCGTGTCCCCTGCATCGGCAGACGGACTCTCAACCACTGCGCCACCAGGGAAGCCCAAAAAAGATGGTTTTTAAACGATGGTTAGTTTACCCAGTTCATCTGGGACCTTAACGTTGCTTTAATCATTGTCTAAAGTTTGTGGGAGGTTTGTGGGAGAGAACAGTTGGAAGGGGCCCCATGGAAAGGAAGGCTTCTTGTGTGAATTGGAAAGCTGGGTGGGCTGGAGACTATTGCCTTCTTCCAGTTAGATCTCTGTGGCATTTGCCCAGTGCCAGGGAAGAGCCTGCTGGCTGCCCTCCCTGAGGAAGAAGACGCCTGTGGAGGGAACGGGGCCTGGTAGGCTCTCCCCCTCTTTGCTGGGCCATCTGCTGTGACACAAGATGAGGTAGGGTTTGGCCAGTTTAGACCTCAGGGATCCTCAACCTCAGCACTATTGATATGTTCGGTTTGACAGTTCTCTGCCTTGGGAGCCTGTCCTGTGCACTGTAGGATGTTGGGCAGCATCGCTGGCCTCTACCCCCTAGATGCCAGTGGCACCCTCCCCCCAGTTGTGACAACCCAAACTGTCTCCAGACATTGCCATGTCCCCCGGGGGGTGGGAGGAGTAGGAGTGGGCAGAATTGCAGCTGTTAGGACCCAATGGATGAGTGGAATGTGTACACTCTATGAAAAGCCATGCCCCTTATTGTCCTTAAGGTGACTCATCCTGTCTTTAAAAAAAAAAAAAGAAAGAATGAAAAAAGAAGAACCTGCTGGGCAAGAGATTCATGTTTGGATTACGTTCTTAACTCTGAGTTCAGCTGCTCATTTAGCAGCTAAGGAAGTCTTGAGCTGTTGGAAGAAAGCATTTGGGAAGTGTCATGGGCTGACGTGTGTCCCTCTCCAAATTTACACGTTGAGGTCTTAACCCAGCACCTTAGCAAGTGACTGTATTTGGAGACAGGGCCTTTAAAGAGATGATTAAATTAAAACGAGGCCATTACGGTGAGCCCTTAACTAATCTGAGTGGTGTTCTAAGAAGAGGAGATTAGGACACGAAGAGAGATACCAGGCATGAGAGGAAAGCCCATGAGGACACAGGGAGAAGGTGGCCGTCTGCAAGCCAAGGGGAGAGGCCTCAGAAGGTAACAAATCTGCTGACACCTTGATCTTGGAGTTTCCAGACTCCCAAGCTATAAGAAGATAAATTTCCAGTGTCTAAGCCCCCCGGCCTGTGATATTTTCTTATGGCAGCCTGAGCAGGCTAATATAGGAAGCATCGTGTGGTTATTTTGGTCGGTGAGGAATCTCTCGGTGTTTTTGGTAAACCTTTATTTTAGACCGATGATGAGTTCTTCAGTGCTTTTCTTTAGACAGTCCGGTCTCAAGAATTCTCCATAAGCAAAGAGTTCTCCATGTTGCAAAGTCATGTCCACTAGAGCTGAATGCCACCCCCCACCCCCCTGCAACCTAAAACACGTGCCACATGCTCTGTAAGGTGGAGGTGCTGTCCCCAGATGTTTCCTTTTGCTTAAAGAGTTTACAGGGGTCACATTTCAGGTTGTGCTTTGGATGGTTGGTTTGTTAGTTCATGTCACTTGGACTGTGCTAGATTAATTTGATGAGAATTATAATAGTTGCTGCCCCCTATCGTGTGCTGATTAGGTGTCCAGTGCTCTTCTAAGAGTTTTACGTGGACCATCCCATTTCATCCTCCTGACAGCCCTACTTTACAGGTGACAAACTGAAGAACGGTTTTGGTTTAGAATTAAAAGCTCATTTCAGTTTTTTTGAAAGGCTCATTTTAATTTGAATTTCTGCAGCAAATTGTATATCTCAACCTGTCTCTGTGCCCTTTCCTATTTGAGTTTTCTTGTAATGGCCATTTAGAGGAAGTGATTTTTGTTGAGGGAAGAGGAATTGTGGGTTTGTGAGCCTTCAGTGGTTTGGAGGTAAATATGTGTGTACTCCATTGTTCCTGGTAGAAGCAGAGAGCAGAAATGATGTGACAGAGGAAAATTCTGGAAACTTCAAATTATCCCAATCACTGTAAATCCATCAGAAGCATAATATCTGTTTTCAGAGTTAGTTTCCATATTGATCCTTATTTTTTTTAATTCACTCTCTCTGTAGGAGAGACATTCATGCTAATGGCGGGGGTGGGGGAGTGCAGAACATCTATTTCTAAAATGTGTGTACTCACCCTGTAAAAGGAAGTGATTTGAATCTGAATACTTTTTAGCTTTTATACAGTCAGTCCCCATGAAAGTGCAAAGAAAATTTAAAACTGGAGAACCTCCCCCGCTCCCATCCTCTCCCCTCTTTTTTCTGTTCTCCAGATTAAAGGCAGTCAGAGGCTCTCATACAAGGAATGACGCAATTGTGTCCGGGTAAATCGAAGGACTAGGTAGTAAACAGACAACACCACTTGTCCCACCTCGCAGGGTTTTTTTCCCTAAATAAGCTGCTTAAAAAACTATGCATATGTACACATCCATGCATATATATACACACACAGGAAAGTGCACAAATCATAAACACACAGCTTGATGAATTTTCATGAAGTGAACACACTCCCGTAACTGGCAGCAGATAAACAGGCTCTGACCTCAGAAGCCTCCTCTTGCCTCCTTCCTCCCCCGCCTTGATCTATATCCTGACTTCTAACAGAGATTGGCTGGGCCTGTTTTTGACCTTTAAGTAAATGCAGTCATGTAGCAGGTACTCACTCATGCCTGTTAATTCTTGCTCCATGTTTGATTCATAAGGGTTGACCGTGTTGCATGTTTATTGTAGTTTGTTCACTCCTGTCCGCCATGTGAAGTCAGAGTATGAATAAGTCATTGATCCTTGAACGATGAGGGGGAGGGGGTTAGGGGTGTCGACCCCCAACCAGTCAAAAATCCAAGTACTGGTACTGCTTGCTGTCTTTGCCTCAAAAACAAAGGAATTGATAAATGACTCACCCGAGAGCAGAAGCTCAAACAGTTTGAATAGAATAAGGACTCAAACGCTAGTTCTTTTGATTTTACATGTTGTGATCTCTAATCAAACACAAACTTTTCCCCAAACTTAGTTAATTTAAAGATGTGTAAAATGAAAATACAGGTGCGTTATTTATCGAGAAAAATCCACATATAAGTAAGTGGACTGGTGCAGTTCAGACCCATGTTGTTCCAGGGCCAGCTGTATTCTGTGACCCCTCTATCCCATCTCTTCCTGATGGCCAAGTGGGACGTTTCCAGCTTGAGGTCTCATGAATGGTGCTGCTGTGGACCTTCCTGAGCTTATCTTGAGGACATGTATTATGTGGCTTTGTTGGGCCCTTGGGGATATTTGTGTTTAGCTTTAGTAGAAATTGATAGTTTTCCAAATTGTACGAATTTGTGCTTCTCCACCCGGGAAAGTGCCAGATGCTCCACATCCTCGTCCACACTTGGTATTTGCCATTTTTCGCTTTAGCCTTCCTCATGGGAGCATAGCAGTATCACAAGAAATGTATTTAAAAAAAATATTTATTTGGGGCTTCCCTGGTAGCGCAGTGGTTGAGAGTCCGCCTGCCGATGCAGGGGACACGGGTTCGTGCCCCCGGTCCGGGAAGATCCCACATGTCGCGGAGCGGCTGGGCCCGTGAGCCATGGCCGCTGAGCCTGCGCGTCCAGAGCCTGTGCTCCGCAACGGGAGAGGCCACACAGTGAGAGACCCGCGTACCGCAAAACAACAACAACAACAACAAAAAAACAACAACAAAAGTTTTATTTGAGAGAGGCTTCATTTTCTTGCTCTGAAGTCAAGTTTTAGACGTACAGGATAGCCACATCATGGTAACCCTGAACCTAAACGTGGCAAAATGGTCGCATCACAGCAGCCTTGCCTTTCTGACCAAGTACTCTCCTTTTATTTTTACTTTGATTTTACTTTGCCTCATGATAACTTTGTACCATAGCTCACGCTAGCTCAAAGATTGCAGCCTCTGTCCTAACGCAGATCCTCGTTTCTACCTTGGTTCCTCCCAGTATATTCTGCAGCTTGGTCTTCCTTTCCTTTCCTTTTTCTTTTTTTGCATTTCTTAGTTTTGATGTTTTTTGATTGAGGTAACATTGGGTTGTAGCATTATGTAAGTTTCATGTGCACAACATTATATTTCTATTTCTGCATACATTACAACCAAACACCCTCCTCTTGAGTAGTTTTCATCATAAGGGAAACAATAAAAAAGTATAAAATTTACTTTCTTTTAATTGTAAAGTGAGTGCATGTGTATTAAAAATTGGAGAACAGAGAAAACTGATGAATGAGTTACTGGTGTAACTTTCCCTTCAAAGGCAACCACAGTTAACACAAACCTTCTAGCATATGCTGTTTTCTTCCTGTCTTGTTTCCGTGTGTACATTGTTTGATGAATTATAACCATGTAGCACATGTGTTTTTATTTCCTGCTTTTTTTTTTTCATTCAACATTTTAATGTAAGGCTTTTTTTGTATCATGATGTGCTCTTTAAATGACACTTTAAGTGGCAACATATTATTTCTTTGAGGAGACACCTTTAATTTACATAACCAGGGCCCTGTAGTTCTACAAGTTGATTCTTATTGTCACTTTATAAATATAATGTATTCATTCTGAACGCTGGCCCTGCAAAGCAGAGGCACGCCAAAGACACACAAAGGGAAAGTTGAGGGAGGCCCAGGCCTGGGTTATGGTGATCTCATGTTTGCTCTTTGGCTGGAGATGCTCTCGTTTCAGTCCTCACCGCCTCCCAGCTGCTTCCTGCTGCATCACTGAGATTTCTTGTGTTTCCATTAACTGGGGCTGAGCCTTTGTCAGTCACTAATATCCCCTGAGCAGTACTGGGATGTTTTGTGCCCAGTGATGGAACCAGGGGCCTGGGGGACCAGGGCTTGTTAGAGAACAGCCCCTGTACAGTCAAGCCGGAGACAGCTGCTGTGGCCCTGGAGGTACCTGACCCACTCAGAGCCCTCCCCAGCTCTGGGGCCCCACACGGGACTTTTTTTTTTTTTTGGCTGCATTGGGTCTTCACTGCTGCACGGGGGCTTTCTCTAGTTGCAGCGCTTCATTGTGGTGCACGGGCTTCTCATTGCGGAGCACGGGCTCTAGGCTCGTGGCCTTCAGTAGTTGTGGCTCGCGGGCTCTAGAGCACAGGCTCAGTAGTTGTGGCACACGGGCTTAGTTGCTGCAGGGCGTGTGGGATCTTCCCAGACCAGGGCTCGAACCCCTGTCCCCTGCATCGGCGGGTGGATTCTTACCACTGCGCCACCAGGGAAGCACCCCACACGGGACTTTTAAACACTAGCATTTTATTTTTTCTAGTATAAAAGTAATAATTTCTGTTAAAGAAAACTACTGATTTCTCTTAGAGAAAGGTTAAAGATGCAGTAGCTAGAATTTAAAGCCCAACTTTCTATTAACATTTAGGTATGTTTCCTCCTGATCTATAATTTTATCAGATGGCTATTGGGTGACATTATTTTCGTTGGTTTTTGCTGTTAGAAATTAGAACCTAGTCTACAGAGGCTATCTTTCTTTTTTTTTTAGCCATGCCATGGGCCATGTGGGATCTTAGCTCCCTGACCAGGATGGAACCCGCACCTCCTGCAGTGGAAGTGCAAAGTCTTAACCACTGGACCACCAGGGAAGTCCCTAGAGGCTATCTTGATGCATGAATTTTTGCTACATCTTGGACAATGAATTTCTGGAAGGGCTCTGCCATTTTACACCCCATGAAAGCCAGAATGGCCCTTGTTCCAGGGTCAGGATAATTTTGCCTTTTGCCTAGCGCAAACCCCCGAGATTGGGAAAGTTCAAGAAAAAGAGAGAGAAAGAAATAAAAACACATGCTTTCCTTTCTTTGTCAGCCACAGATCAGGCTTCCTGTTTATTAACGTGTGAGCCAGGTGGAGCTGGAGGGCAGTAGGGGCCTGTGGTCGATGGAGGACAGGCTTGCTCCGTGGTAACGCTAACGCTCTGTGGATGGACTGGGGGAACCGAACACCTCACAGTGGTGTGTGTTTGGTGGCTGTGAGAGATAACGGAGTCTGCAAGCATACAGTAAATGTTTGTTGAACGAATAAAAGGCTTTCTAGATCCAGTTTCTCTTGACAAAGCTGTGTGTAGACAACAGGGCCAAGGGCACGTCTGCTTCCCTGCAGAGGAGGGTGAGGGTTGTAGTGGGGTCGTTGGAGCCCAGGGTCACGTTCCCCTGCAGCAGCAGCATTAGGACAGGTGTGAAGTGCTCCCTGTGAGGGCCCTGCCACGCCTGAGCTGCCCTCGGACCAGCCCCTCAGCCCCTCTACCACCTGTTTCCAAAGGTAAACCCCTCCCAAGCGACAGGTGTTGTAACTTCTGGCGTCTTACAGGCGCCCTTGGAAACATCCCCCGTGGCCTTCCTGGGGGCTCGGTGCCAGAGCCATGCCTGGTGGGGCAGCGCCTTGGCGGGGCTGCAGCCCCGGTCTCCAGGGGAGCGCGGATGGAGCTGAGTCCAGTTAGGAGGCGGGTTCCTGGTGGAGGGCTGGCTCCCCACCACCTGGCTTGGCTGCCCAGCACCTTGAGGGGCTGAGAGCCTGGATTCAGGCACCGCTGCCTCTGTCCACGTTGGCCTCCTCCTCTCACTGGCTATATGACCTTGGGCGAGAGAGTCCAGCTCTCTGAAAACGGGTGTGATGACAGTGCTGGGGGGGCGGGGTGTGAGGACTGAATGAGCTGATGCATGTCAGGTGCTTAGATCCCAAGCGTGGGGCCCCCGGGAAGTACAGTAGCAGTGATAGCCGTTGTCAAGGATGACAGTGGGGTGGAGGGAGGAGCCATGCGGGCCTGGGCGGTGGCACTGGGGACCCTCCGTGTGTCCTGCTGTGTCTCTGTCATTGGGTTCCTCCCTAGGTGGTCGTCTGAACAATTCAGAGGTGGCTCTTGGAGTCTGCTGTAGTGTGAGGTCTTCAGGCGCCGGTTAAGAGCGATGGCTCTCGGGTCCACCTGCTGGACCCACAGCTGACTCTGCCCCCCACCAGCTGCAGGACTCTCAGTGTGGGAGGGGGGCGATGAGAGCGCCCACGGAATGGGGGTCAGGATCAAGGGAAGTAATTCACGTGGACAGCCGGCACACGCTGAGCGCTTTATAGCTGTTCTCGCTTATTGTCCTGGTATCTGGGGAATTGCCTTCCATGTAATCATTCAGTTCTGTTCAGTTCTCTGGCATTCTGTGGGCTGCTGCTGGGTGCTGCCGCACCAGACCTCTTCTAGAACCCGTGAGCAGATGGCCTAGCGAAAGTGTCCACGTGTGAGCAGGGTCCCTGCACGCTGGGTGCCTGGGGCATGTGAAGGGATCCACGCAGAGCGACCGAGCACCTGCTGTATGCCAGGCCTGGGGTGGGAGGCGAGCAGTATCTGGTCTCTGACCCACAAGCTTGTGGCTGAGATTTAAGGCTGCAGACTGAGAGCTGTGTGCTGTTTGGGCAGCAGTGTGGGGTTTTTGGGTTTTTTTTTGGTTTTGGTTTTAAATTTAAAAAGTTTAATCACAGGGTCACATAGTTCAGTATTGGTTTTTTTCTTATAAATTTATGTGTTTGTTTGTTTTTGCTGCATCGGGTCTTTGTTGCTGCGCGTGGGCTTTCTCTAGTTGTGGCGAACGGGGGCTACTCTTCGTTGTGGTGCATGGGCTTCTCATTGCGGTGGCTTCTCATTGCGGAGCACGGGCTCTAGGCACACGGGCTTCAGTAGTTGTGGCACACAGGCTTGGTTGCTCCGCGGCATGTGGGATCTTCCTGGACGACGGCTCGAACCCGTGTCCCCTGCATTGACAGGCAGATTCTTAACCGCTGTGCCACCAGGGAAGTCCCAGTTCAGTGTTAAAAGGTACAGAAGTGTGTACATTGCACACTTAGTCTCCCTCCCGCCCGCTCCGTTCACCTACCCTGTGCCCCTCTCCAGGCAACCACTCATCAATTTCTTCAGTGTCGTTCTGGAGAAGCTTTAACCATCTACCAAAAAAAAGTACAAGTATCTTATATCTATCTAGACAAACATGCATGGATGTTTCCCTTTTTTATTCAATTATTAGTACACCTTACACACTACAACCTATTTTTTTCACTTAACAATACACCCTGGGCCTGTTCCATATCAGGACATAAAGAGCTGCTTTATTAAATTTTTTTCTTTAAAGTGGCTTAATTGGATTCCATCGAATAGATGTACTTTAAGCAGTTTACTACAGATGAGGTTTCGGTTATTTCTAGTTTGCTGTTACTAGATGTTATGGTGAATGGTCTTTATACCCGTTTTGGAACATATGGAATATCTCGAAGGGGAATGGTTGGGTCAAAATGAATGTCCATTTGTAATTTTGATAGCTGTCGCCAGGCTTCCCTCCCTCAAGGTAACACTGATTTAGGCCCCTCCCAGCAGTGAAGGTGCCTGTTTGGCCATCCTGACCAAGCACAGGTGTTGTTAGGCTCTTTGATCTTCGTCATCGTGCTAAGTAAAAAAATGATCTCTCAGTGTGGTTTTAGTTTTGCTAGTACTTTAAAATTGAATCAGTTGCCAACATTTAAAAACTGAGTGTTTGCATCTCACAATCTTATGTTTTGTCTTTGTCTTGAAGAATTGGATGGTCTACTGTGCTGGGTTTATGTAGAATTGTATCCTGGTAGGATCTGGGGGCAGCTACTTCCTTCCCGTGAGATCTGGTCTCCTCAGTGTGCCCCACCCCACTGGATCCTGTGTTTATTTTTGTTCATTTATTGTTTTCTGTTACTTTCTGGGCTTCTGTAGATTTGAGTTTGCCAGTCCTGGTCTAGAGAGAAACAGGTAAATCTAAGGGAGAACAGAGCTGCTTCGTCTTCTCTTCGTGAATAACAGAGTTGGGTTTTGACGGATAAGTAGAAGTTGGGTGATGGGCTTGCCTGAGCAAGTCTGGTGTGGATGAGTCTTGCACAGGGGTTGGGAGTTGGAGAAAAATGAAACAGCCAGGGAAGAGCTGAAAGTGCAGAGTTCTGGAGCTCACCTGCCTTGGCTGCAATCGGTGGCTTGACTGTGAGGACCTGGGATGAAAAGGTAACAGGGGTGAATTTGAGTTCATAATTATTGAATCGTGGGGTTGGATGCAATGTGAGAGGTGTCATGTGCTCTGAGCAGAAAGAGACCAATAGGGGAAGACTTAAGGCCCGAGAAATAGGGAGAGGCGACAGTTTGCATCATCCGTGACTGCCCCCTACCCCAGAGAACCAGAGTTAACAGTTTGTGTGTGTGTGTGTGTGTGTGTGTGTATTTGTTTCCTAGTATTTTTTCCCATGCATATATCAGCATATATTATTTTTATTAAAATATAGCACAATAAATTGCTTATCTTTTGCTTGCTTTTTTCCTTCCGTTTTATCGCTTGGATCTTGTCCTGCCAGTGTGTGTGTCTCTACCTTATTCTTTCCAGACTACAGCTCCTTGTACAGGGGTCTTGCCGTAATGGGCATTTGGTCATTTCCAGGGTTTTGCTCTCTGTCTGTATTGCTGCTGCTGGCCTCCTAGTGCATTTCCCGTTGGTCACCAGTACCCATATTTGTGTCCTTCTAGGTAGACTTGCTAGGTCAGAGGATCTGAGCTGTACGGTTGAAGAAGTTGCTGCATCGACTTGGCTTTTTTCATTGGTAAACAGTGGTCCCACCTTATCTGAGCTTTCGCTTTCTATGGTTTCAGTTACCCTTAATGAACCCGAAAATATGAAATGGAAAATTCCAGAAGTAAACAATTCATAAGTTTTACATTGTCCGCTGTTCCGAGTAGCATGATGAAATCTTGTGTCTTCCTTAGTCCTGCCCCGGACATGACTCATCATCCCTCTGTCCCGCATATCCTGCCAGTAGTCACTCAGATGGGTCTCCGTTATCAGATCAGCTGTCTCAGTATCACAGTGCTTGTGTTCAAACAACCCTTATTTTACTTAATAATGGCCCCGAATAGTGATGTTGGCAATTTGGACATGTCAAAGGGAAGCTGTGAAGTGCTTCTTTTAAGTGAAAAGGTGAAAGTTCTCGACTTAAAGGAAAGAAAAGAAGTCGTATGCTGAGGTTGCTAAGATCCACAGTAAGAATGAATCTTCTATCAGTGAAATTATGAAGAGGGAAAAAGAAATTCGTGCTAGTTTTCGTGCACCTCAAACCGCAAAACTTATGGCCACAGTGTGTGATAAGTACTTTAGTTAAGATGAAAAGGGCATTAAATTTGTACATAAGGTATTTTGAGAGAGACCATGTTCACATAACTTTTGTTACAGTATATTGTTATAATTGTTATGTTTTATTATTGGTTATTGTTATTAATCTGTTACTGTGCCTAATTCATAAATGAAACTTTATCACAGGTATTTGTGTATAGGAAAAACTCCGTGCTATCCTCAGTTTCACGCATCCCCTGGGGGGGTCTTGGACCGTATCCCCTGTGGATAAGAGGGACAACTATAGTCTTGTTTCTTCTCCAGACAGTAGCATTCCTGTGGCCAGAGATACTTCAGACTTCAGTGAACTACTTCCTTCTTTGCATTCTTTCAGATCCTAGATTTTATATTCTCCCGGTTTTAAAAAAAAAAAAATCTAGCCACTTCCCTGTTTCTAGAACAAAGAGCAAAAGTTTCCCTTCATACCTTCCCTTCCATTCCTTCCAGTCCCCCCCACCTGCCCTCCAGGCATCTGTGCTTAACAGTTTGGGTTACGTCCTTCTAGACCTGCTGTCCAGTGTGGTAGCCACTAGCCGCATGTGGCTGTTTTCATTCATTAAATTAATGAACTAAAATTTAAAATGTATGTTTCCAGCGCTCAACAGCCATGTGTGGCTAATGGCTGGTGTGTTCGATGGTGCAGCTAGAGAACATCTCCCTCTGCACAGAAATGTCGGGGACAGTCCCGCTCTAGAGCAGCATTCTCAGACTTGGGACGGTTGGCATTTGGGGCCAGATAATCCTCTGTGTGGGGCTGTCTTGTCCACTGTAGGCTGTTCAGCAGCATCCTTGGCTTCTACCCACTAGATGCCAGTAGCCCTTCCCTTCCCTGGACCTGAAGTCATGACAGCCAAACATCTCTCTAGACGTTGCCAAGTGTCCCCAGGGGCAAATTCACCCCCTACCCCTATTGAGAGCTACTGCTGCAGACTATTTTCTCTATATTGCTTTTTTTAAAATTGGGGTGTACTTGATGTACACTATGATACCAGTTTCAAGTGTACAACCTAGTGATTCACAACCTTTAAAGGTTGTACTCCATCTGTAGTTATATAATATTGGCTATATTCCCTGTGCGGTACAATAACATATCCTTGTAGCTTACTTATTTTATACATAGTTGGCACCTCTTAATCCCCTTCCCCTGTCTCACCCCTCCTCACTGGCACCCTCCAGTTTGTTCTCTGTATCTGTGAGTTCTCCGTGTTGCTTTTAATTTTCCTTTACATTCTTCCTGGATCTTTCCGGCGTCAACACTGAGACTCTAGCTTCCTGGACTCCGGCTTCAGGGAAGGTGGCTACGTCATGCAGGCAATTCAGTAAATATTTACTGAGTGCCTGCTGAGTGGCACCAGGGCAGAGATGATCATTTCTTTGGACGCTAGCTCCTTGTTGCAGTAGGTGCGTTTTCCAGAAACATTGTTCCCTTGGTGTGTCCCTCGCTAATATTTGCTTTTCCTTGCATTTGGCCAGATTGTGTGAAAACACTGCACATCTGGTTGGCAGGCTATTGGCTATCGAAACCTTTGTTTTAGAGTCAAGTCATAAGGAACTCCACTTTGGTTTCCTTTTGTTTAAATTGTGTAAGCTGGAAGCAGCGTAGACGAGATTATTTCTAGCTTTACATCTTAGCCTAGTTGAATAGCCGCTGCTATTCAGGTGAGAAAATTTTCATGTTTTCTTTTTTCAATCTGGAAAAATAACGTAAGAGAAATAAGATCTACTTTTAATTGAATGCCTGTTATGTGCTAGGCATTGTCTTACACCCTTTATAGATAAAATCCTCAGTCTTCGTAGTAATTCAGCAAGGCGGGTCTTACTGTCAATTTACAGATAGGGAAAGTGGGGATCACAGAAGATGAATTGTCCAAGGGCTCACAGCTGGTGTGGAACGGGGCTGGGATTTGCGCACAGGCCCATCTGGTTTAAAAGCTGGTGTTTATTCCTCTAGCCCACGTGGTGCTGCTGTTCTGAAACTGAGACTCTTGCTTGTTACTTCTTTTTCAGCCTCTACAATAATTTCTCGCACTCAGGGGTTCTATCTTGTAGCCCATCTCCCCAGCCTGTCTAGAATGTGGGATAGGAGTTAATTTGGGAAAGTGACAGCTCAGTTTGGTGTTGAGAAGCAACAGCAGGGTGACAGCTGCCACCCCACAGCTCCAGGCAGCTCCCCCTCTTGGACCTCCGGGGTGCTGACGTCCACCCCTGGACAGACGGGGTGTGGCGGCGTCGTGGGTATAAATCCAGATGTCGGGGGAGCCTGGCTGCCGCCTCTTCTGCTTTAACTGACCTGGGGGCCGGGGGAGGACTTCGTCACTTGTAAATTTGCCACCAAGCCCAAGGCTTCTGCTGCAGGCCAGTAGTTCCCCAGATAGCAGGTGATGGCCCCAGGTGCTACAGTGATCCTGAGTAATTCACGGACAGGAACTAAATCACGTTGAGATGTATAGCGAGACACTTCCTTTTTCAGTTTTCCTTCAATATTTTTAACCCTGTCAGGGCCCACTTTTGAATAGCAGAAGAAACTGGCCAGCAGGCAGCAGGCTGGGGGCTGGGAGCCACTGTATCTGGAATTTAGTAACGTTTGCTTCTCATATTGTGTTGATTTTGACGTTTACCTTCTGTTTATGGCAAGTGATACTGGTTTTGCATTTATGATAGTGGTTACCTTTTAAGTTACCTTCTAAGACACATTTATGTACTGATAAGTAAAATCCAGGTCAGGAGTTCTCAACCAGGGCACAACTGGCATTTCAGGCTGCATCATTCTTTGTGGTGGGGGCTGTCCCGGGCTTTGTAGGATGTTTAGTAGAATCTTGGCCTCCTCTACCTACTAGATACCAGTAACTAACCCCCTTCTCCCTGTTGAGAATCGCTGACTTAAGGTATGCAAATTGAGGCAAACTTATGAAGTTAGAAGGTAGAATTAGTTGGATATGGTAGAAATCCCGTGTGTGTGAAAAGGGCTGAAGTTTGGGAAACTCTTTGGGCAAATTGCCTTCAGTTGTGGGGTCCACTTGCTGATGTTCCTGTGGCATTGAGGTTTGTTCAAGCGCGAGGAGGGAGGAGATGCCTTGAAAGAGCTGCTCTAAAGCAGCACCGTCTAGTAGAACCTCTGCCATGCTGGAATGTTCTGCGTCCGCGCCATCCAGTCCATAGCCACGGACCACCTGTGGCCGCGGAGCGCTGAGAGTGTGGCTGCTGAGAATGAGGAATTTAACTCTTTTATTTAAGTAACTTAAAGGTAAAGCTACCATGTTGGACATCACAGCTCTAAAGAGATCAGTGTGCAGACGTCAGGATGATAGACTGCAGGCTTTAAAAGCTTAGGCGCGAAGACACACAAACCAACAGGAAAGCATCTTATTAAGTACGGCCCAGCCACGTGGCAGACAGGACTATCAGACAGGAGATTTGGGGCGGTGGTTAACTGCACCCACTTAACATTGGCTTTAGCAAAGTAAAATAAAACAAAAACCGATGTACTGGTGCCTAAGACTTGAGAAGCCCAGGGAACCGACAGACCTACACTCGCCCCCGAGGTGGGCAGGAGCCTCCTGTGGTCTCTGCATCCTCGTTGTGACTCCGTTTTCAGGCAGACTCTCCCTAAACAGGAGCAAGGTGGCTTCCTGCAACTCCAGGCTTGTTTTCTGCCACCTTAACAACCCCAGGGTGAAGAGCATGTCTTTTCTGGAATTTCTAGCAAAAATCCCAGCCAGGCCTCTCACTGGCCCTTTCTCTGAGCCCATCACCATGCTGAGGGCTCTGCTTGGCCAAGCCTGGATCCGGGGCCTGTCATGCCTGGAGCTCAGAGGTGGGGTTGGCCTCGGCTCGATCAGGTGGAAAGATGGAGGGAAATGGACTTCTAAATTATAACTGTAGGCTATAGAAGAAAACTGTATGGTAGCCTAGGCTAAGGGACTGAATCTGAGGTAGGACATACTTGGACGGGGGCCCCTCCCTAAGGCTGGGGTGCAGACCTGGTTGGAGACAGTGTAGTTCAGGCCACTGGATGGCAGGACCAGAGGTGGTCTGCAGGTGGGGCCAGCAAGAAAGCAATCCCAGGGGTACCGATGGGGTGGCAGGCACAGCTGATGGTTGACACATTGGGTGTACAATAGGAGTGAGGGCACCAGAGCTCACAGTGTCCCTGGTGGGACACTAAGGGCCACAGTGACAGGAGGACCTTGGGAGACAAACCTGGGGGTGAGGGAATCAGGGCGCTGGTGTGGAGGAGGCCTGGGGCCTGGGATGTCTATATCGAGAGGGCCCTGGGAAGGTGACCCCTGGGCCACAGTGGGGCTTGAAAGCCTCGAGGGACAGCATGTGCTGGGCGCATGGCTGGCCAGGGCACCATTCGATGGCCTCACTCAACGCACTGCTGACCCGCCCACTGTGCCACGGCCTGGAAACCACAGGTGAGCTTTTTCCTCCAGTGGTGTCCCTCCAGCGCCCTCTACTGAGAAGGCTTAGCATTTCACTGACTGTAAAGGAGAGGCAGAAAGGAGTCTGTCCACATCCCAGAGCGGGCATTGAAGGGTGACTGGGGAGCTGGGAGCCAACACATTGATATGAAAATTAATGAATGAGTGTGGGGGGCAGGGCAGCTGACGTGCACACAGAAGAGCTCCGGTTTGAGCAGCCTGAGAGCCCTCACTCTCTATGGCCCCTAAGGATCTTTCCAATTTTATGTAATGAGGAGAGACTAGAAAAAAAAGAGCTGTGAAATAATTGCGCTGATGGGGCTGTCAATGGCTGTGCAGGGTACTCTCAGGCTCTTAGCTCAGGATGTGGGTCAGACAGACCTGGGCTTAAAGTCGGCTTCCACCACTCGGTAGTGGATGCAGCTGCTGTAGCAGTAGATCTTGAGCAGGTAACTGAGCCCTCTCTGGGCCTCAGTTTATCCATCATGAAAATGGGGATGATGCTAGTACATACTATGTAGGATGGTTGTGAACATTAAGTGAAGCAAGACATTATGTTTTAAAGAGAACACACTTCTACATCCGTAACATTTTGAGAATCTATCTTTCTCATCACCCCTCACCGCCACCACCCTAGTCTTTGCTTGCCTGGATGACGGCAACAGCTTTCTAAATGATCCTTCTGTTTCCATTTTTTTTGGTTAATGTACGGCTTGATTAAGATATAGTTCACATACCCTGCAGTTCACCTCTTTAAAGTATATAATTCAGCAATTTTTAGTATATTCATTGAGTTGTGCAGACATCACCACAATGTTAGAACACTTCACCATCCCCCGAAGAAGCCTCACACCTGTTACCTGTTTCTCCTTTTGCACACGGCAGCGTCTTCTCTGCTCAGAAGCCAGAAGGACCTTTAAAAAAATGTAACTCGGGAATTCCCTGGCCGTTCAGTGGTTAGGACTCTGTGCTTCCGCTGCAGGGGCATGGGTTTGATCCCTGGTTGGGGAACGAAGATCCTGCAAACCGTGAGACGTGGCCAAAAAAAAAAAAAAAAATCAGATCATGCCACCCTGTGCTTGTAACCCTTCAGTGATCCCCACTGTGGATGGAGTAAAATCCAGACTCCTTGCCCTGGTGACAAGGCCCTGTGTCGTCTGCCCCCTCCTCCTCCTCCGACCTCATCTTTTACCCTGTCCCCCGTGTTCGGGGCATTCCAGCCACGCTAGTTTTCTTTCCCTGCAGATGTGCGTCAGGCTGCTTCCTGCCTCTGGATCTGTGCCCTTGCGGTTCTGGTCTGCCTAGATGGCTCTTCCTTGCCTGCTTGCACGGATGTTTCTTCTTGTCACTCAGCTCACCTGTCACCCCAGCCTTCCCAACCACCCAGTCTCCTGGAGCCACGCCCCTTCCCCACCCCTTCTCTTATCCCACGCCTTATTTTATTTTAGAGAGCTGTTTACTGTCTCTCTTCCTCCCCGTGGGAGGAGGACCTCGTCTGTCTTGCTCACTGTTGAATGCCCTAGGTGAGGACCTGCGTCCTGTGAGTGCACAGGACATTCTAGGTGAATGAATGTGTGACAAAAGGGGAGCAATGATCCCTTGTCGTCGTCTTCTTATTAGATACTCAGTAAATACTGTTGACCTAAAAGTCATTGAAAGTGTGCAGCTTATATCCGGTGCAGGTAGAAAGTGAATAAACAAGGTGACAATCAAGGTGATTAAATGAGATCAGCTGGGGGCTAGTTACACTGGGCTCAGGTGACACAAAGTCCTTATTTTACCCTGTGCCAAATGCTTATTACCCTTTGTTGCAATGAGATTGTGAGGAAGTTGGAAGGGAAGGATCCTGTTCCAAAGTTAGGTCCCCACAGGAACTGGAATCATAGTTGGACCAGATGAGCACTTAATAAATGCTTACTATTATGGATTTAGCTAAAAAGAAAAGAAATGCACATTTATTTCCATAGGTAATATATGTACAATGTGACGGAAGAATAAGTAGGAAAAGGCGCCCCTACTCCCTCCTTCCCAAAGGCAGCCGGTGGCGCCAGCTGTCGTGGAGGTTTTCTGCATTGGCAGGCATAGTCTGCACGCTATCCTCTTGCTTTCATGCAAGGAATGGCATCCTGGACACACCTTGCAGCTCCTTCCTGATTTAGCGTATCTTGCAAATGGGGCTATTCAGCGCATACAGCTCTATCTCCCTCTTCAAAGACTGTTGAGCATTCCATTGTATGGACGTTCCCTGCTTATTTGACCAGCCGCCCTCTGATGACTGGTCAGGTACGTTCCAGTCTTTGCTACCACGTGCGGGCTGCCCTGAATGACCTGCCCCTGTGCACATGCACGCCTGCCGGTTAAGTCACGGAGCGTTTAACTTGGTAGCTTGCTGTGAGGAACCTTCTGCTAGGACAAAACAGACAAAACTCATAAACAGCCTGACAGTATGTCATTCTCTTAAATTCATTCTTCAGCTTTCATTAGAAACACTCAGCTCTGGGAGTCGTCATTACAGGATTATTATAGGATGGGGAGAGACTGGCTGGTCCACAGAAAAGTCAGTGACCATGGGTAGGTATCTGCAGATTGAAGGGTGTGCTTCCGTCAAATGCATCCTCCCTCCCTCCTTCATTCAGTGCTTTGCGTCCACGGATGGCCGGCTTGGGTGACGCACACCCAAGAGCAGGAATGGGGCTGGACACCTCAAGGTTTCTGTATGTGTCTCGCGCCAACACGAATGAGTTATTAGAAGTGAAACCCATCCTCGTGAGAGCTACCGCCATCCTCCCCACCCCAGCCCTAGCACTAGTTTACGGGAACCAGGATGCTATTTTGAAGAAAGAGCATCGTGTTTCATCATGGAAATTTTGAGCATCTGAGCAGGCAACTTGCTGGCTTGCTAATCTTTAGAGTCCCGATGCCCAGGGACTGTGTGTGCTCAGCTCTGCACCCCAGTACCTGGGCAGGGCCTGCCTGGCCCGTAGGAGGAGGGGGAGACGGTGGGTCTGCAGGTGACAAGTAACTATGTAAGTCATCATGGCCACATCTGGATGGGTTGCCTTCAGCTGGCAGCATCTCAAGGGGCTGGTAGGGCTGGGGTTCCTTCCTCCCAGCCTGTGGGGGTGGGTGGGGAGGTGAACAGTTCAGCCTGGGGTCTTTCCATGAAAGACCCTTAACGGATGCTCGTAATTCTCAAAATGCCTGTTTACAGCCGCTCCTGAAGGATGGGCTGCCTTTTTTTGGCACGAGTGAGGGTGGGCATGTGTGTCTCAGAGCAGCTGACTTTTGCCAGAGCTGGGCAGGTGTCCCTGGCTTCACACAGGTGACCTGAGGGCAGGCGTGCCTGGTGAGCTGCCCTCCGGGGGCGGCCCTGGGAGTCAGTTTGCCTACAGCTGGTACGCTGGCCTGTCTCCAGGTTATGCGGGGCGCCGAGTCATCATCTTGCTGGCGTGTTCCTCCAGCATGTTGCTAAAACGTGGAGCCGAGTGTGGAAGGAGATTCTTTCCCTTCTCTTTTTGTATAGTAATCTTGGTGTGACCAGCACCCTTGATAGCATGTGGGGTGCGAAGACACTGGGTTTCAGAATAAGATGGACCTGGTTCAAGGCCAGGCTCAGCTGTTTCTCACGTCTTGGTAAACTCGGGTGCTTTACTCAGCTGTCCTGAGCTTTCCTCTCACCTGCAGAATGTCAAAGTGATAACAGTACTTGTTGCTCTGTATTTACTTTTTTAACTTAAATCTTATTTTAAGATTTAACTTTAAAACTTATTTTAAAAACGAATCCTACTTTTTGAAATAATTTGGGCTTGGGGACAAAGCATCTTTGATTTGGACCACAGCTTCTTAGATGCCTCAGCTGTGTTTTCCCCTCTCATTGAAGGATGAAGCCTCAGATGGGGCTGTGGTTCTGACTCAGTGAAGATGCTTTAGAGAAAGACATTCTGGGAAGAGTGGATGGGTGTGGGCTCGGCCTTGACGGTGTGGGCGTGTCTTTCCCACAGGTGCTGCGAGTGGCTGAGATGCTGTGGTGCAGGGGAGCCCAGGCCCCGCACGGTCTGGTTGGGGCACCCCGAGAAGAGGGACCAGAGATACCCTCGAAATGTCATCAACAATCAGAAGTACAACTTCTTCACCTTTTTGCCTGGGGTATGTACGGGCAGGGGCAACATCGTTTTCTTCTTCCTACACCAGATGTATGCAGTGGTACCAGTCTTAGCAGACTGAAGTCCCTGTGGCAGATTTTGTGAACACCCCGTCTTTTCCATGTCACCTCAGCCACTGGCCATTCATCTTCCCTGGTCCTGAGCACCTGGAAGGGGGCTGCCTTCTGTCTGCAAGGCTGTGAGACTCCACTTGATTGGTTAGAATAACTTCACATTTATTTGGTGTGTTGGGCCTAAGAGTGAAAAAGATATTTTGAGGACGTAGCTTTGTTCCAAAAAAAAAAGAAAATCAGGAGGGGACTTCCCTGGAGGCGCAGTGGTTGAGAGTCCGCCTGCCAATGCAGGGGACACGGGTTCGAGCCCTGTTCCGGGAAGATCCCACATGCCGCGGAGCAACTAAGCCCGTGTGCCGCAGCTACTGAGCCTGCGCTCTAGAGCCTGCGAGCCACAACTACTGAAGCCCACGCGCCTAGAGCCCATGCTCCGCAACAAGAGAAGCCACCACAATGAGAAGCCCGCACACCGCAACGAAGAGTAGCCCCCGCTCACCACAAGTAGAGAAAGCCTGCGCACAGCAACAAAGACCCAATGCAGCCAAAAATAAATAAATAAATAAATTTATTAAAAAAAAAATCAGTGCTTACATTCCCCCCCACCCCTCATTATCATGAAATACACATTTGGAACAGGAAAGTTGGGAGATAAAAGTGTAGAGAACTTTTTTTTAAAGGTAAATTTTAACACTATCATCCAGAGAGACTTTCTATTAACATGTTTGTGATTTTTTTTTAATTGAAGTCACTTTTTTTTTTTTTGAATTTATTTTTGGCTGCATTGGGTCTTTGTTGCTGCACGTGGGCTTTCTCTAGTTGCGGCGAGCGGGGGCTACTCTTCCTTGCGGTGCACGGGCTTCTCACTGTAGTGGCTTCTCATTGCAGAGCACAGGCTCTAGGCGCGCGGGCTTCAGTAGTTGTGGCTCACAGGCTCTAGAGCGCAGGCTCAATAGTTGTGGCACACGGGCTTAGTTGCTCCGCGACATGTGGGATCTTCCCGGACCAGGGCTTGAACCCGTGTCCCCTGCATTGGCAGGCGGACTCTCAACCACTGCACCACCAGGGAAGCCTGTTTGCTAATGTTTTGCGTAGTATTTTACTCTGCATTCATCCCTTTTGTTTGTTAAATCCATGGACAAGTACTCTGAAAACCTTGCCCCTAAAACACCTTTAAGTTAAACATCTGTTTTTATCTAGTGTGGCCTCCAGGATACACTGACTGACTTCAGAAGCAGCAGCAGCAATCAGTTCGAAAGCTGGAAGAAAAAAAAAATCACTGTTTGATTTATTGAGGGAGAACATGGAAACGCAAATACCTTACACTGTAGCTTAAGGTCAACCTGAATGTTTTTTTAAGGGTGATTTTTTTTTTTTTTTTTTTTGCGGTACGCGGGCCTCTCATTGCTGTGGCCTCTCCCGTTGCGGAGCACAGGCTCCGGACGCGCAGGCTCAGCGGCCATGGCTCACGGGCCCAGCCGCTCCGCGGCATGTGGGATCTTCCCGGACCGGGGCACGAACCCGTGTCCCCTGCATCCGCAGGCGGACTCCCAACCACTGCGCCACCAGGGAAGCCCTTTAAGGGTGATTTTGAGTACATTTATTGCTGCCTGGCTTACTCCCCTCCCCCAGCCCCCTAAAGCTCAGTATCTTTTTTTTTAATTAATTAATTAATTTTTGGCTGCGTTGGGTCTTCATTGCTGCGCGCAGGCTTTCTCTAGTTGTGGCGAGTAGGGGCTGTTCTTCGTTGTGCTGTGTGGGCTTCTCATTGCGGTGACTTCTCTCTTTGCGGAGTACGGGCTCTAGGTGCGTGGGCTTCAGTAGTTGTGGTACGTGGGCTCAGTAGTTGTGGTACGTGGGCTCAGTAGTTGTGGCACATGGGCTTAGTTGCTCCGCGGCATGTGGGATCTTCCCAGACCAGGGCTCAAACCCGTGTCTGCTGCATTGGTAGGCAGATTCTTAACCACTGCGCCACCAGGGAAGTCACGAGCTCAGTGTCTTAAGTCAAGTGAAAGTTTATTTCTCATTCACGGAAATTCTGAGGCAGATCAGGCCATTCTCCTCCATCTCACAGCTACATTATCTGGAATACGTGGGCACCCACGTCTCCATGGCAGGGCAAGAGCGAGGGGCCGGACAGTGCTCCGAAGGGACACGTGATTTCTGTTCGTTGCCCAAAACGAGTCAGGGGGATCAGTGTCACTTCCAGGGCACGTGGGGGCAGTTGAAACTCTGCCAGAACCCTCTTGCCACATGGGGTGAAATTCTGCTGTAGATATTGTATGACGTTGAGATCGTACCATGGAGATATCCACTTATCTCACTCGTTTGATTCAGTCTTACAGCATAAGCATTTCCCACTAAAACCTCTTCAACAACATTTTGAGTGGCCTTTCCTGCACTTACAAAATAGTTTAAGAAGGGACTTCCCTGGCGGTCCACTGGTTAAGACGTTGCACTTCCACCTCAGGGATCAATCGTGGGTTCAATCCCTGGTTGGGGAGCTGAGATCCCGCGTGCTGCTCCGCGTGGCCAAAAAATAGGAAAAAAAGTTTCCGACTTTCCTGGTGGCGCAGTGGTTAAGAATCCGCCTGCCAGTGAAGGGGATACGGGTTCGATCCCTGGTCCAGGAAGATCCCACATGCCGCGGAGCAGCTAAGCCTGGTGTGCCACAACTACTGAGCCTGTGCTCTAGAGCCCGTGCTTCGCAACAAAAGAACCCACGGCAATGAGAAGCCCGTGCACTGCAACTAGAGAAAGCCCGTGCACAGCAACGAAGGCCCAACTCAGCCACAAATTAAAAAAAAAAAAAGTTTAAGAAATAAAGTCTCACAACTATAGCCGAAGCCTCCAGCATACCCTCCCTGCCCGGAGGTCCCCACTGTCTTGAATCTAGTGTTTATAATTCCCACGTGTGTCATTTGCTTCTTTACTTTGACAAATTACGTTTTCGTCACCCAGGTGTATTTTCCTATACAACATGTAGAGGTGTGTAAACTGTATATGTAGGTACCATGTGAGTTTTGTTCTTCTGGGGGGGTGTTTTGAAATGTCACTCATGCCCCTCTAAGCCCGCCCAGCTGTATCAGACCAACCTGAAGTGTCTTCTCTCTCCTCTCTCTCCATTCCAGGTGCTGTTTAACCAGTTCAAATACTTCTTCAACCTCTACTTCCTGCTTCTCGCCTGCTCCCAGTTCGTCCCCGAAATGAGACTGGGAGCACTGTACACCTACTGGGTTCCCCTGGTGAGTCAGTCGGGCCGTCCGTTCAGTAACATCAGAGGTTGGGCAGCACAGGTTCTTTGTCCTCCAGGCACCTGGAATGGGACTCGGCCTTTCAAGGGAGAGGACACCCTCAGGCCAACACGTTGGGAACCCCTGAGGTTTTCATGGTGAGGCTCCGTTTCTCCCACTACCAGGATCAACCGTAGTGATGCCTGTGCTACTCATTCCTTCTGTCCGTCAGCTGTTCAGCCTTTCCTTGTTTCAGCAAATATTTTTTGCATGCCTGTCGTGAATCACTCGGTTCTAGGCTCTGGTACACGGCGGTCATGAGCAAGGCAAAGCCTCCAACGCTGTGCACTGTGCTCTTTGAATCGTTTCTGTTTCTTATGTAGACTTTCAGCGTGCAGGGTTGACAGAGGAACAGATTCTGTGCTTCAGTGTGTATGGAGGGTGACGGACCCGACGCCCCTCCATCCTTCTTGTGCCGCCTTTTCTTTCTTCCTGCCTTTTTGGAAATGGTTATTGAGCACCTGCTGTGTGCCAGCCATGGTGCTGGGCACTGGGGATGCAGCAGTGACTGAAACGTAGAAAAATTCCTGCCCTCGCGGAGTTGACTTTCAGTGGGGACAGATAGTAAAACAGTTGAGCCTAATTGTTTCAAGTTGTGAAACTGCTGTGAAGGTAGTAGAAGGTCGTAGGGCAAATGGGGCATCCCAGGCACAGTTAGTACTTGTTGAGCGGATGACGGTGGGAGATGTGGAGGGGTGGCCGGGAAAGGCCTCTTGAGGAGGTGATGGGAAGAAAAGTAGGAGGGTGGGAGGATCCCAGGTTCAGGGAGCAGCAGTGCAAAGGCCCTGCATTCAGCACATGCTTAGAGTATTGGAAGAGCAGAAAGAAGCCCAGCGCGTCTGGGGCACAGAGAGGGTGAAACGGACATTTCCTTTCCTCCAGAGACATTATGAAATATTATTTTTCATTACACAGGGCTCGGAAGGAACACTTGGATTCTCTGTTCACAAATCTTGTTAAATTTTTCATTGGGAGAAGATTGTTAAAGTAGAAAAGGTGTTTCCTCTTTAAGGAAACAAAAACACACATTCTTTAGGACAGTAAGGATTTGGTGCACAGGCACTGAGGGAGCAGAGGAAGTGGATGTCAAGGGCCCAGGGAGCGGGGCCCACATGCCATTGGTGCTACGTTAATCAGACAGGTCGTGTCAGCAGTTCCAGCCCTGGGAAGAGGAGGGGGGTTTATTTCTTCCACACAGGCGGTGGAGGTGCTTTTGGGATGTGGGAATCGTTCTTTTCTGCTCTGAGTCATTTGTGGGTGAGGTAGGCTGTTGGGATAACAGACGTTCCTGTCTGCATCAGGGTGTGTGCTTTTATACAGTGAGTGTCACTAACTCAGAGCCAGGCTGATAGAAGAGGGGGGCCTCGTGGCCCATCTCAAAGCAGAAGATGCTGCTTTGTTCCATCAGCTGCAAACATGGACCCAGAGTTGCCAGGCCCAAAAGGTAGAAACTTCAGAGTTTTACCGGAAGTACCCTAATTTTATTTAGTTTTTTAGTTCCACAGCAGTTTGCTACATACCTATATAAAGTCAAACTGTAAGTTATTTAAGAAAAGTTAGTCTGCAATGTGTATAAAGTATCATCTATCACCCTGCGTTTTACTGATTACGTTTTTAAAGTCTAGTTATTTGAAAGGTAATACCGTCACACGATTCAGGAAACGTGTGAAAAGGTACCTCATGAAAAATCTCCCTTTTATCCAGTTCCACCCCCAAAACACTGTCATTCATTTCTTTTTCCTTCTTCCAAAGTTTACAAACAATGAATAAGTTTTTTCTGGACTGGCTTCTGCCATTTACCATAATATTTGAAAATTGAAGTATAATTGACATACAACATTAAATTTAAAAATCTTGTCTTTTCCCTGCTCCCCAACGCTCCTTTTTAGAAAAAAGGTTACAAGATATACACAGTGCTGAATCATTATTTTCTAATTTCCAGCATCTCTTTCCCTTGATTTTCAAATGTTGCTAACTCATGTACAAATTGTTAAAGCACTGTGTGGAGTGAGCACACCCCTTCCTTCTCTTGTGGTCTGTCTGCAGGCTGCCGGTTTGCAGTCTGCTCTGCTTGAGGCTGTACGGGTTTCCTTGGTACCTCATTGGTGCCTTCCGGTCTCGGGAACCCTCGACTGGGAGTGTGGGATGACCAGATCCCACCTCTCAAATCTTGTCTGTTGGGTTCTCCCCAGACCCCAGATCTTGCTGCGTTATTGCCTGCAAAACGCCCTCTGTTCATTTTTCTTTTCCTTTATCAACTACGAAGGGACTCTACAAAGGGACTCATTCTTTTTTTTTTTTTTTTTAATATTTATTTATTTGGCTGCATCGGGTCTTAGTTGCAGCGTGCGGGATCTTCATTGCGGCGTGCGGGCTTCTCTAGTTGCGGCATGTGGGCTTCCCTCTGGTTGTGGCGCAGGCTGCAGAGTGCACGGGCTCAGTAGTTGCAGCACGAGGGCTTAGTTGCCCCGCGGCATGTGGGATCTTAGTTCCCCAACCAGGGATCGAAACCATGTCCCCTGCATTGGAAGGGCGGATTCTTAACCACTGGACCACCAGGGAAGTCGCCCGGGACTCATTATTTTTGGAGAAAAATTTGAAGGAGAAGCAGCACAGCAAAAATCCCTACCTGTGCAGCCACCTCCTGAGATGCCCCATCTATGTTTCTGGTCTGTTTCCTTTCAGTCTCTTCTTACACGTGCCTGTTTTACATACACTCTAACTTACATTATAGTAAAGTATGTATTAGGTAAATGCAATTGGATCCCAAGGTGTTCGAGAATGCAGCTGTGTGTCTCCCCCTCTCCCTGCCTTTACCATCTCAAGCATGATATCTGGTCTGTGCTCTCTCCCCTCGAGGTATTCATCTGCCCAGCCTGTCATATAAACCCATCGTCCAAACAATTTTTGGGGTGCAGACCTACTAGCACCCCTACAACCTTGTTCACGTTGGCGTTGGCATGTGTGTTGGGGAGGGAACTTTGGCCATCTTTGGCATAAATTTTTCATTCTGTTAACCAAGAGTCATGTGTATGACTCAGAGAAGACGGAATTATGCAGGAGAAATAGTGGGGTTGGAAATGAGATCAGCTCTGTCGAATTCTTCCACAGTGGTTATTGGAGATTCCCATGGACTGGAGGCAAAACAGACTGGTAGAGAAAAAAGATGCTTCACTCGAGAAACAAGAACATGGGGCAAAGGAGAATAAGGAGCTTGCTTGAGATCATGCTATGGTGTGGAGAGGATGTGAAGCCCCACAGAGACGGACACTCATTTTCTTTTTCTAAGGACTGGGCTTTGGAATATCAGAAAAGGCTTTGGGGTGTGTGTGGGGTGTGTGTACGAGGGTATTCTTTGCAGCATGGCATATGTTACTCAGACACTGGAAGCAAACAGATGTCCATCGGTGGTTACCTGAACGCTGGTCCAGCAAAACTATGGGATGCTGCCCCGGAGTCAGGAATGACGAAGTCACTCCAGTGATGTCGACACGACACGGTGTGACTCATCTTTTTCTTTGCATGAAAAAAGTAAGTTTCAGGATAACATGGACAGCATACTCCCATTTTTATGACCCTCTCCCTCACAAGAAGTATTTTTGCACACTTGTGCATGTAAATACATGGAGGTCTGGAAGGTTCTTCACCGAAGTTAGTGTTTATCTTTGGAGCTGGGGGTTGCCTTTTATTCTTTTTTTTTTTTTTTGGCGGTATGCGGGCCTCTCACTGCCGCGGCGGCCTCTCCCGCTGCGGAGCACAGGCTCCAGATGCGCAGGCTCAGCGGCCATGGCTCACGGGCCCAGCCGCTCCGCGGCATGTGGGATCCTCCCGGACCGGGGCACAAACCCGTGTCCCCTGCATCGGCAGGCGGACTCCCAACCACTGCGCCACCAGGGAAGCCCGCCTTTTATTCTTTTAAGTGTTTTTTATCTTTATGTGCAGAGATCTCTGTCTTATAAGTCACCTCAGTGTGCCTCTACGGAAGTTGGAAAGGTATAGGAAACTACATAGATCAGACGTGCATTCAGCGTGTTTGAAACCATTCAGAATAGAGTTGCTCCCTCCACAGGGGGAGGCCACATTGGTTCTTGGGGCTGGTGACCGAGAATCAAAATGTGGAACGCAACTTGTTGTTAGGTACTCTACCCTTTTCTGTTCCTAGTATGTATTCTGTACGTTAGCACCGGTGATGCTGACTCCAGGGTCTCAGGAAATGCAGTGGGGTGAACCGTGGGGGCCGGGATGACCTGGAGGGCTGCCACACTTCTAAAAGAGGGCCCGATCCCGGTCCTAGCCCATGTCTCCTCTCTGAAATGACGCTCAGAATTTCCGGGAGAAGCCAGAAGGCCTGACTTCCAATGTGAGCAGCTGAATCACCTGGTTTCCCTGGGACTCTGGCTGTAGAGAGAAGACAGGTGGGTTACCAGCAGCCTCTGGCGGTCCTGAGGTTATTTATTTATTTATTTAGTTGTGCTGGGTCTTAGTTGTGGCAGGCAGGCTCCTTAGTTGCAGCTTGCCAGCCTCTAAGTTGCAGCACATGGGATCCTTAGTTGTGGCATGTGAACTCTTAGTGTGGCACACGTGTGGGATCTAGTTCCCTGACCGGGGATTGAAACTGGGCCCCCTGCATTGGGAGCGCGGAGTCTTAACCACTGCGCCACCAGGGACGTCCCGGTCCTGAGGTTTCTCACTAGCTTGTGACCCCTTTTATAGCCGAAGTTTCCTGTGATGGTTCAGAGACAGGAGGAGATGCTTGTCTTGTACAAGTTCTTCCTCTCTTTCCAGGGGCTGCCGAGAAGGGAGTTTGGGGTCAGACATATTAGGTAGCATCTGTTTCTAGAAGACTGTAGCTGACTTCCCCTAAATCCCCTAGATTTTTATGTAGAGAATCAATTTCCCGTTCTTGGCTAAAGTACATTTTGAAATGTCTCCAACCACCCTGAGAGTCCTCTCATTTCAAACCCAGCCATGAACTCAGTGGTTCAGAATGAGGGCAGGGTGGCCAGATGGTTGAGCTCTTGCTGCAACTTCTCTGAGAAGCTGTGTAATTGGAACAAGCTTTTTGGAGCCTCAGTTTCCTCACCTGTAAAATAGGGGCGATCACGTCTACCCCCTTGGCTTGTTTGGAGGTTCAGTGAAGTACAGCAAGTAAAATGCTTCAGATAGCTCCTGACACATAGAACATTCTTGGGAAATGTTCTCATTTTAATTAAAAAATTCTGGTACTAGTGCCATTGTTCATTGTGTGGATTGCGTTTTAGCTTTTGGTAACTTTTTTCTTGATAGTAATACGTTAGAGGGAGAAATTCCTCAGGTGACTGCTGAAATAATCCATAGAACTGTACGCAGACCAAATAACCTAGATTTTTGTTATTAAGATGCGATCTACATGCCATAAAATGCACAGATACTGTTTTCAGCTCACTGTATGTTACCATTTGTCAGCACCCATGTCAGCACCACCTTGGTCAAGACCATTCCATCACCCCGGAGAGTTCCCCCTTGCCCCTCTCCACTCGGCCCCCTCCCCAACCAGAGGGAACGGCTTTTCCGATTTCTTTCAGAATTTTGCTTTAGTAAATCTATTTTTGACATACAACTTTATAGAAGAGTCTTAGCACCTTCAGAATTTCATGTCTGTTCAGCGTCACCACCTCTGGTTTCCTTACAAGCTCAGAACCACCCCCCCCACTCGCATTCAGGCCTCTTTCTCAGTATCTCTGGCTCCTAAGGACCTCCGAAGTTGGTCGGGTGGAATTTATTTCTGGACTACATGTGCAGCTCTTTGTAAAGCAGTTTCTAGCTTAAGATGTGGCACGTCCCCTGGGATTGATGAGGACCGTGTGTGTGTGTGTGTGTGCGTGCGCTCGCGTGTGTGTGTGTTCGGGGGTCATAGATACGGTGACTTATGAGGGAGTATTTATTTGTAGCGGGGAGGTTAGCACCTCCTGTCTTTGTAGTGAGCACACACTTTCCATTAACATCAATGGGATTTAGCCAGGCCCATGCAGAGAGAAATAGAAACTGGAACATTTGAAAAAACAGACAACAAAAAACGTGGGTTATGGCCCAGAACAAAACAGCAGCCTGGGGGAGGGGGTGGGGATTCTGCAAAGCGGCCGTGCTTTTCCAGAATGGGTTTTCTCTCACCTCTGTATGTGGTCTGGTTATGCGTTTTTTTTTTTTTCTGAAATGTACCAGTTTTGCTTTGGCTTCAGTGTGTACTTTACATCTGAGTGGAAACAGGAGTAATCCTTTGATTGTAAAGATGTGTGGGCCTTTGGAGGAGTTTCACAGAGCAGCACATCTCTGGCTAAATTTACATAAGAGATTTGAAGTCCTTTGAATCTAACTTCATATATTGCATGGGATAAACAGTATGAAGATGAAAGCCTCAGAATTCACTACTGCTAACCTTGGGGCGATTGTGCTCTCTGCATTAAAAAAAAAAAAGACTTTAAAAGGAGGGGTGGCAAGTGTATTTTGTAAGAAAAAATGAATGACGGTTCTTGCCTTTCTTGATACAAGAGGAAAAATCTAGATGAAAATAGATTCTAGATAGGGGTGACTCACATGCCTGTGAGTATAACCTCTGCACCAGGTTTTTATGAGTTGGGGTATCTGACTTGGGAAGGTAGGGCAGTTTAAAATTTTCTTTTTATGAGTGTGTACTTACGCAATTAATACTTTAATATGTTTTCTTTATAGAAGTTTAAAACATTACAGGAAAGACTGAAGTCCCCATTCCATCTTAGCCCCCTACCTTGCAGAGGAATCTAACCAGTAGTTGAGGCTAGTGGAAAATCTTTAGCAGTATAGGAGAATCTTTGTTGATGTTTATTTGAACAGTGTTACATTGGTATGTTCCGGAAAGTTAATTTCCCTACTGAGAGGTCAATACAAACAGGGATGCATTTCACTTTGGGTCCTGGTGGACCATCTTACTGGTTCCACCTACCCAGGTTTCTCCAGAGGCAGAACATTGTGGCAGTTAAGACTCTGGACCTAGATTCCCTGCGATATCCCATAGGAGCAAGATTATTCAACCTCTGTGTGTCTCAGTTTCTTCACGGGCAGTGTGGTGATCTCAGCCACGACCTGCACTAAGGGGTGGAAAGCACTTCAAATGGCACCTGGCACGTGGTGAGTGAAAGATGCAGACGTCAGAGGTCACCATCACTCAGCCCTCACCTGTGGCCGGACGGTTCTGGGGTTTCTGTGTTTTTCACTCTTAGGAACCCTGTGGTGGTGGTGACTGCGGACGTCCCTGTACACGTGTGTGTCAGTGAGAGTTTTTCCGGTGCATGAGATTCAGAGAAGTGGGTTTGCTGGGGCTTCTGCCCTTGGAATAATTAGCAGGTCCTGCCCTGCTGCCCTCAAGTGGTCTCTGGCCTTTTCTGTCCCCGGCCCCAGGAGAGGAAGGTGGCTTCCACCAGGGCTCACCCTCTCTCTGTCTCTGTGCAGGGCTTTGTGCTGGCCGTCACCATCATCCGAGAGGCGGTGGAGGAGATCCGATGCTACGTGCGAGACAAGGAAGTCAACTCGCAGGTCTACAGCCGGCTCACAGCGAGAGGTCAGCCTCCTGGCCCCAGTGGGGCCACTTCCTGCAGCAGGGCTCCCAGTGTGTGTGTGGGGTGGCCCACAGGGTTGCAACTCAATCATGGGCCGCTGACAGTCAGGGAGCAGAGTTCAAGGCCCGGGGCCGGCGGGTGTGTGGGTGCCCCGTGGCAGGGCAGTCACTCGTTGCCGGCACCAGGGAGGCCAGCGTCTGCCCCAGGACCTGGGGTTACTCCAGCCGCATCCCTGGGCTGCCACTGCCCTCTTAGAGCCAGTCCTGTCATCTGACTTGTGCCTCATCAACCTGGAATTCAATTCTGTGCGCTTTGCATCCTCCCACACGCGTTTCCGAGGCAGTGCAGCTTTAAAAGATATTCTTTCAACATTACAAAACGAACATTACAACTTTGCAATGTGAGTTTTTAAGAAGGCACCAGACTTAATATAATAAAAGCTGCATCTGTGAAGGTTTCTTTGAAGCCATCTTATAAATCCTTAAGATGGAAGAGTGAAGAGTGACTAAATCTGACCCAAAGAGAAATTACTAGGTAACCTTTAATTTGAATTTTTGAAATGGGGGAATTTTAAAAACCTGCTCAAACACACCGTTGAGAACCCACAAAACAACCCAGCCAATGTCGACTTCTGTTTCCAACTACAAATTCTACCTAGATTTCCTGTAAGGTTGTATTCAGACTTGAGAGAATGTTACTTAAAGTTCCTCGAAGATTACTGATCCCATTCAGGGATTAATAATGTTTTAGGAGCGGCTGAGGGGAATAAAAACTGTGGTTTGCCTTCAGGAAATTGAGAATTCGGAAAGAGATAAGATAGATGCCCAAGGGAGCTTGCAGCCAGCCAGGTTGTGAACTGCTGTATGTTAAGTGCGTTAGTCTTCTGAGGAAGCAGTCCATCCATGGTTTCCGGGGTTTGAGTAGAATTTTCCTTCTCGGAAAAATGTTGGAGAAATTTATTTAAGGCTCCAATTTTTTTTTTAAAAAGTATAATCCTGTGAGGGCATGAAAGTATCTTGTTTTAATGCATTGAAATAGATTTTCATAGTTGGTGGTCTTAAAAAGTTGCAAGTCTCTGGGAGAAGGGGGGATTTAGAGTTGGTATAGAAATGCTTTATTATTGCTAAACTACTGTATTTAGGACGTTTTGCTCCCTAAAGAAAGAAAACCCAGCGTAATCTTTGCAAAGGCAGGTGGCTTGGGCTTTCCATGTGGGTAATCAGAAGACCCCTCTGGAGTATGTTTTTTTGTGGTTTGTGTATATTAAATCCTCCCTTAATAACATATTCTGACTATAACATTTACAATGCTTGGCAGCAGACAAAAGCCCCATGGAGAGGGTGCGGTGGGTCTATTTAGAGCTCAGGAGGAGGGGCCCTGGGATCCCATTCATTCAGCCATCCAGGCTCCAGACCTTCTTTGGTTCTTTTCATATTGCAATTGCTTTTCCTGTGAGTGATTTTTCTGCCCTCCCCTGCAGACCCGACCCCCTTCTCAGCCCCTGCTTTAGCTTTCCTCAGTTCTTGAAAAGATCCAGAGGAGAACTGGCAGATGGCTGTAGCATTAAAAACTTGTCTTCCTTTGTGGGTCTCCTTCTGTGGCCCGTGGTTTCCATTGTCATGCCAATCCAACAGTAGGGGAAGACCTAGCAGAGTTTTGAATATTAACCCAGACCCTGGCTCTGCAATTTGTTTTGAAAGGCCCCAAAAGGCACTGAAGAAAACTGTCAGCTTGGAAAGTGAAGGAGGGGAGGTTAGTTATTTGATACCCTGTGGGGGGAAGGGCCAAAGTATGAAGCCCAAACTGGAGGATTTCAGAGAGAGGAAGAGAAAGAAGCCTTTTTTTTTTTTTTTTTAACCTTACCATTCAATTATTTAATAATATTTTCTTGAGTGTGGCTTTTCAAAAGCAAAGGGAAACAGATACGTATATGTATATCCACGCAGGACTGTTTTCTCTTTTTATCACATGGCATCTTAAAATGTACTTTTCAACACTATTTTTGGAGTTCAAAAAAGTTTGGAAACCAAAATGCCAAGTCCTTGATCATGAGATTATAAGCTATTATACTTGTCTGCATTCGGCATCATTTCCTGTTTAATAACAGCAATACTTGTACTAATATAGTTAAATATTTGGGGTGGGTGGGTGATAACTTCTAACTAGCAAAATAGTTGCAGAAATCACGTGGAAAACGCCTATTTGCCTTCACCCAGATTCATCCGTTGTTAAGCTTTTGTCTTTTTCATGCTTTCCCCTCACACTCTCTAAGCCCTTGGAGAATTAAGTTGCATACACGATTCCCTTTTAACCTGTAAATACATCAACGTTTAATTCCCAGTAGGATGTTCTCCTTACATAGCACAGTATAATTACAAAATCAGGAAGTTTATCATTACATTACTGTTAATCTCATCTATACTTCTTACTCAGAATTCGCCATTTGTTCCTAAAATTTTTTTTTTTTTCCTTGTCCAGGAGCCAGGACAGGTTTGCCTTTTGCATTTAGTTGTCCTTTCTCCCTGATCTCCTCGAACTTGGCAGAGTTCTCCGGATTTCTTTATGACATTGACATTTTTGAAAAGGACAGGCCAGTTTTAGGCCAGTTACTTTGTAGCTTGTCCGTCAATTCGTGTTTGCTCGAGGTCTCAAAATTAGATTCACAACAATGCAGGAATTTATGTCATTTTAAGAATGCCAGTGGCACAGATCCTGGGATGTTACCAAAGTTGTAGAGGCATTAAGTTAATCGAATTGAAAAGGTTTCGAACTTGGAGAAAAAAAATTGATTTTAAACAAGTGAATTAAAAACTCTGGAAATAAGAAATTCACCATTGGGAGAAAAAAATGGATGGTCTTTTTTTTTTTTTTAATTGCTGCTTCCAGTGGTTTAGATCATCTTATATCATTCAAGGTGTGTCTAAAACAACACATCAATGGATTAGTTTTTAATGTAATTGTCATAGTTTAATAAGAAGTATTTGAAGTATTTTAATATTGATAATAAAATTAGCCTACATGTAGAAATGACATTTTATTCATTCTTCAAGGATATTTGAAACTCCATCACTTTCCAAAGTCTGTGAGAGGTTTCTGTATTACAGAGATAAACTTGAGGGGCTGGGACTTTGGGAAATTAATAGTCCAGCAAGGTATCCAGACATGTAAAGGGGATGATGACAAAATGTAACTAGTAGTTATACTTTAGTGGCATGAGTGTTGTGGTCCTTAAATAGAATATCCCCTTTCGTGACCACCACGTTCCTGGTTCTGAGCACAGTGCCTGGTGGTTGAGGAGAGTAGTGGTTCTGAGTTTGTGCCTGGATTCAAGAGTTCTGCTTCTGCCTCCCACCCTGCTATGGGGACAGATCCCTTAATCTGTCGGTAAATTGGGGATAATAATAGTGCCTACCTTAGAGAGTTGCCGTAAATATAACTCTTGCATGAGAAAAATTTAGCACTGTGCTGGGATTTGGTCTGTGCCCAAGAAAGGCAGTGCTGGTGGTATCGTAGCAGGAGTTCATTAAATATTGGTGGGTGAGTTAATGGAGGTATGAACCAGAGGTTATGGGAGGTTACGGGAGCCCATCAGAGAGGAGCTGATGATGTCTTCCCGGAAGAGGTGACCTGCATCCTGAGTCTTCGAGGTTGGAAGAAAGCAGCACTGGCTTTATGATTGGTGGTGCTGAATGCAAAATGAACACTTGGGGCCCCCGTTCAAAAATTATTCAAGATGGCGGCAGCAGAGCATGAAACCAAGTAACGGCCCCTTCTGAGCGCAGGGCCCTGTGCCTTTACGGGAATCACATGCCGATGAAGTGTTCCTGGTAAAGAGTTCTCCAAAGGTCACAGGCTGGGATGGCTAGAGGCGTGGGCTACAGAACCCCAGGTTCTGGCTCTGTCTTGTTCTTCCCAATTCCTCCTTGTTTCCAGAGCCTCTCCTTCCTGGGAAAATAGAAGAAAAAACCATATTGGCCAGTGAAGATCTGAGACTCTGGGAAAGTTTATTCTGTGATCCAGGAATCTGTAATCAAGGCATGCTACAGGGAGAAGGTGGCATTGGATCTGTTTGAAAAACGCTGTCCAGATTGGGGAGCAGGAGAGAAAAAAAGAAAGATTTACCTACTATAAGCCAGCCAGGTGCTGGACAAGGTCTGGTCTGTAATTATTTTAAACAGCCTTATGGAGGTAGCTTTTACTTATGGGGAACTGAGGCTCATAGAGGTTAAGTATTGTGTCTGAGATGATGTAGCTGGTTAAGGGGTAGAGCTTGCTGTGAACCCCGGCTTGTCTGAATGTAAAACCTTAGCCTATAAGTCTAGGCTCCACTCTGTGCCTGGAGCTGAGGCTCACACTCTCCCATAGAATATCTCAATGATTGCCATGGCGTTCAGCCTTAATACATATTGCTACAGAAGGGCTTCTAGATTTAAGTCCATTTTAAAACACTTCTTTTTTAATTGAAGTG
This sequence comes from Pseudorca crassidens, assembly GCF_039906515.1. Lineage (NCBI taxonomy): Eukaryota > Metazoa > Chordata > Mammalia > Artiodactyla > Delphinidae > Pseudorca > Pseudorca crassidens. The sequence goes on along the minus strand of NC_090310.1, from coordinate 79,215,807 downwards.
TAGTTGATTTACAATGTTGTGTTAGTTTCTGGTGCATAGCAAAATGATTCAGTTATACACATATATGCATTTTTTTCATAGTCTTTTCCATTACGGTTTATTACAGGATATTGAATATAGTTCCTTTTGCTGTACAGTAGGACAAAACACATTGCTGAGTCCAAAGAAATCAATCCAGCCCCCTCATTCTGAGATGAACGAACTGTTGAAAGCCAAGTAGGAATGATGCTTTTAGATAAACAAGCATCCCCTCTCCTCCTACTTGGAATCCACATTTAAAGCTGATCAGAGACTTGAGAGGTTCTTATTGGACTTTTATGCATTCTATGACTTTAATTGTGGAGCTGTCTTTCCCAATTAATAGCATTCAGTGGCACTGCAAACACCAAAGCCGAAGAAGAGAGGGTCTTGAAGTAGTAACAGACCCAGCAAAACTTTGTTTTGTTACTTGAAAGATTTGGGTTGGGTCAGGAAAGAGTAATTAGTCAAGGAATTATCTTTCTTTATCCTTGTCCTTACCAAACCAAAACTTTAATTCTGGAGGGGGAATCTGCCTTGCTTATCACAGGTAGTAAGGGCAGTTGGATTTGCATTTTTACCAGATGAATTCCAGGGGTCTTCATACCAGGAATGTTTTCTCAGACTAACTTGTGATCAAGGGCTAAATGAAGCAAGTGGATAATTAGCCTTGAAGGAAAGTGCAAACAGAAGCATAATTAACACAATTGCTGATGCTTCTTTCCTGCTGGGGACATCTGGGCACATGGTGAACCGTAAGTCGTAAGCCAAAGGTCTGTGCAAAATGGAGAGACTCCCTCTTACTTTCAGCTTTTTAGCACATATGTGGTGTAAAAAACGGAACGGATATCTTTCCTCTTCTCCAGTTCTTTTCAGGTTGTTCCTTCGTGCTGCTCTGTTCACCCTTTCCCAGTTACAGAATAACCTCAAGGATCTCACTTCCATTTGAGAGTGATGTCTTTTTTTCAATTTAGTCCAAAATCCACTTTGCACCATTATTTAGGATTGCAATTAATGTGACTAAAATTTGAGGTCTAAGGACACACATGTGTTTCTTTTAGGGCGTTGTATTCCATTGGAGTTCATCAGAAGGTAGGATAGGGCGGGGAACATGTGTTCATTAATGGGGAGTTGTCTAGCTAATAATTAGCTAAACGAAAGTGCTGTATTCTTAAACACAAGTACCGTTTGTTTTCATACTCTGTTCAGACTTAGGATAACACTAAAACTGCATTATACTTTTTTAAAAGAAGAGGGTTACAGTGATGGTCTTTTAAAAAATTTTTATTTTATTGAAGTATAGTTGATTTACAATGTTGTGTTTGTTTCTGGTGTGCAGCAAAGTGATTCAGTTGCATGTATATATATATATACTCTTTTTCATGTTCTTTTCCACTATGGTTTATTACAGGGTATTGAATCTAGTTCCCTGTGCTATACAACAGGACCTTGTTGCCTATCCATTCTATGTATAATAGTTTGCATCTGCTCAATGATGGTCTTTTTGATATTACTGCCGCAGAAGTACTGCAAAGGTCTTTACTGAGGATCTCAAATGCAGCTCAGTGAGCAAAGCATTCCCCTTCCCAGGCTTTCCTCGTTAAGGTTCAGAGCATTAGCTTTTACAAGTCTTAAAATAGGTCTTGCCAAACACTTTCCCATAATTCTCTGACAGATGTGAAGTTTGTTATTTCAGACCCATAAGGTTCCTTTTATTCTTTCAAACTACTCAATTTGACTTTATTACAAATCGCTGGTGAACTGATCTATTGTTTAATTAAAAAAATTTAAAAAACCCTGAAAAAAAAATCTCAAATGCAAATTGCACTGTTATCTTTCCCAAAAGGTATTTCCCCCCTGCCAGGGGTGTTGGCCTATTTCATCATTATTGGGCACCAGAAGCAGGGAAGGGCCATTTATGTATTTATTTTAAAAGCCTCTGTTGGGTATACACTTGTTAAATTTAAACTACAGCCTTTCTTTTAAAGTTCCCGCTAATTTAAACAAAAGCCCCAGGAAGTGTCCCGTGGAATTTATGATAATATTCTTCCACCCTTTGCCTGTTTTCAAATAACAGTCTTTTCTTAGGCTTTGGGGAATGCAGACAACCTGATCGGAATATGAAAATTTCCACTTTAAACCTATGAACTCTGCAGGGTCTGCAAAGGCGTTTTCGTGTCAAGCCCAGGAAACGTACACATGCTGTAGAATTTACAACTCATCACTGTCACAGTCAGATTAGAGTTCGAGTTAAAGAGTTATACATTAACCAGGGTTAGTGCACAGAGCTTGCTGCTAAAGACCTGCAAAGGCAATCAATGTCCTGCAGGCACAATGAAAAGTAGAAGTATAGCTGGAGGTGTTCGGAGGTCAAAAAATTGGCCCACACGTACTAGCGCTCCGGAATTTACTCTTTTTTTTTTGGGCTGTTCTGCAGTGTGACTGAATTGTCATTTGCTTGTTTCGACTCAAGGGAAACATCTGGTTTCTCTCTGCAGTATAGACAAACTGCCCTTATTCTGAAGCTCTCATCCATGAAAAGCACGGTTTGGGCTCAATGGGTTTGCTTATGAAAGGCTCGGGGGTCCATCTCTGCAGAAACAAACAGCTCTAGTAATTGGAAGTTTGTTCCCCGTTATAAACTCTAGCTCAGAGGTGACCTGGGTGAAGTGGCAGAAGCTGAATGGGATGCATTTCTTTTATAGAAGGCGTTTTATGATTTAGGATGTGTCCGGCAGAGAATCGGCCACTTAACCTTTGAAAAATCTCTTACCCAACTTCTGTAGAGTTTCTGCAAAGATGTGTAAGAATCCCAGAGCCTAGAGGTTAGAGACTGGGTGTGACAGGGTCCAAAAGAAAAAAGAGGTCTGGGGGGCAAAGTGAGGAGTTCTGTGGCTTCGGATCTTCCTGTGCACTTTATAAAGAAAATGCGAATGGGTGTTATTACTCCTGTTCAGGACCCGCTATGTAATTTGTGGGACTCAGTGCAAAATGAAAATACGGGGTCACTTGTTTAAAAGTTATTAAGAATTTGAAGATGAAAACGGTAGGTCATTTACCCAAGGGTGAGGGGATCTATGTGAATACACAGGTCACATGCCCATGGGTTGGACCCTGCTTCTAGAAGTTTTAGGAATCTCTAGGGTAGATGACACACACACACACACACACACACACACACACACACACACACAAAGTAGGGGTGCTTGGGAAGTATGTCTGCTAACTTCTCAGTGGGGTGTTGGGAGAGAATTTTCTTCTAACCAGATAATGGACTGTAGGGAGAGCTCCTCTCGCTTGAGGTAGGTAATAATCACTGTCAGTGTGTTATTTTTCATGTATCGTATTCTCTTGCTAGGAAGACGGGGGCGCTGCCATCGTGCGCATGTTTCTTGTTCTTTTTTTGCAAGAATATTGGTAGAAAACTCAGAACAGTGGTTCACGTGAGGTTAGACATTATGTGTTTTGGGCCCTTTCCACAATTTTCAGAGTCTTGTCGTTCTGGAAGTTAATCCCAGCCACTGCGCGCTCAGCTTTTCTGACTCTGGTCCTCTTTCTCTCCTGCCCCAGCGGTGCCTCCCCTACCTACTCGTGGGATTCTTAGAGAGGGGCGTTTCACTTGGACGTCGGCAACCAAAACCCCAGTAAACGTTGGAATCGAAATACTGGTCTCCGCTTCCCCTTCTCTTTCTTTCCTGCCGCTTTCCCTCCTTTCATTCTTACGGTTTTAATTTGCCTTTTCTCGTTCAGAGCGCACAGGTACACAGACACGTGCTAAGTGTGTGTTCTGTGTGCAGGCCTGAGCTACACATGTTTGATCACCCAGAAACGGTAGCGCGGCCCGAAAAGTCCCAGTGTGTGGGCAGGACCGTGCGTTGGCTCGATAGAGCGAGTGAATCTGAGGGTCTCCCTGTGTGGAACCTGCAAAGCTGAGGCTCCCCTCCGCCAAATCCTAAAATGCTAATGAGGGAGCTGGGGCTGAGAAACCCTAGTGACCTCGGGGTGGTGTGGCCCCCGCTGCCCTCCTCCTGAGATGGAGCCAGTTACAGTAGGAGGGTTTGTCCGAGGGATCGGCCTGCTGGGTTTAGTCAGAAACTGCTCTGCAAACACAGCGGATTAAAGGGTTTTTGTTGAGGTAGAGCAGATGGACAGAGAGGCAGAGTTCAAATTAACCGATCGTAAATCAGGACCCTGCCGTGGAAGGGAAGAATCTGGGCCTGGTCACTTAAAAGTTTGAGCTAATTTAATTTATTATATCTTTTTCTTATTGGAAGAGCACCTCATGTTTATTATAAGAAAATTGTCGTGAAGAATTTAGAAAGTATTTTTGCCAAAGAAAGGGGTAAATCTCCTCTGTCCCTAGAGGGAATCACCCTTAACCCTTTTAGTATAATCTTCCTGCTTTGTCCTTTGTCTCGCTAACACACACATATATCCATATGCAGTTATTATTTGATAAGAGTTATAACAGTGCTCTTCTTAGGGTTACATATTAAGAGCAAACGTGTGAGTAGGTCTTGAAGATCAGAACACAGGCTCAGGGATGGTTTGGGTCAGGCCACCAGCATAAATTTCAGTAATAAAACCAAAGGCAATGTGTAAATTTATGTTCGGGAAAGTTGGGGCGAGCTCAGGCGAAGGAAAAGCTCACTGGCTCAGGGGGTGGGGGGCACGATGAATTTACGCTCTTCCCTCGAGGAAGGCTTTGATACGCTGTCCAGAGAGAGCAGCGTATCTGTATGCATTTTTCCTGTTGCCCCCTCATTGGGCAAGAAGAATTGTTCAGGTCGGAAGAGAATTCTGCGCGTGGAGCCCGCTCTTCATTCTGCCATTTCTGACGAGCTGACTCGTAGGGCTCGCCGACGTTCTCCGTTCCCTCTGCCAATATATCGACACAGCGGACGCTTGAGGCTAGTGGGTCCCGAGGATGCCCAGGCGCAGGCCATTGGGTTGAATTCGTGCTTTACGAAAGCAGGGCCCTATCACATTCTCCCTTCCTAGGTGGAGAGAGTCTAGCCGTCCTCAGAGCCATCTGCCACGTGTTTTCTAGAAGTCGTTCGTGTTCAAGAGCTGCCCTTTTAGCGCCAGGTCTTCTCACTGTTACCATGACAAAATTTAATTAAGTACAGACATTAGTTAAAAATCAAACCCTGTGGAACCTCTTAGAAAGAGTTGTTTCAGTTGAAGTCATTGGAATGCTTTGAAACATCTCATTTAGTGGTGAATTACTGAAAAGACCCATGGCATTAAGTGATGTGAAAAGTGTATATAACTGGCGTTGTGCACTAGCTCCTAGTGGGTGAGTGTCGGGTGTTTGTTGACGGAGTGAGTCCACGGCGGGGGCAGCAGGTTCAGAGCTCCCAGGTCACTCCTGCTCCGGGGCATATACTCTATCGAGGAAGACTGGGAATCATCAGTATTTTCTTCTCTCTTAGCTGAACATTTGTAAGTTAAATGGGCTTTATTACGAGACGCCAAAAACGTGAAGGTTTTTATGGTGTTACTCCCTTGTGTGGGAATTTGATCCGTCACCAGAATAAAGACCCATGTCCTCCACAGGCTTATTTATGGGGCGCTGGACCACCTGGTCCCCCAAGCCCTTCCTCTCTTTCTGTTCCGGGTGATGCTTTCTCCCTTGCTAAAGGAGTTCCAGCCTGTGGCCACGCAGATGCATGTGCTACGCACGTGCATCACTGTCTCCCATCTCTTGCCTTCCTTTGTCCTGATGCTGGTAACCAGTATCCTTCATCTGGTTAATTCGGACCTCAGCTCTCCTGTAAAGCATTTGTTGATACCTCCCCATACCCCAGCCCGTTCATTCATTATTTGTCTCTTGCCTCCTTCCTGCCACTGGAGTGCGAGTCCCATGCATCCCACCCTTAGAACACCTGGCCTCCAGCAGGCATTCAGTTAAGGGGGCTTGAATGTGGAGTGAACAGTCACGAGCCTTCTGGGTGCCCGGCACTGTTCTTGGTCCTCCTTCAGTGGGGGAGGTCTCCTTTTCTGCTCCCTTTGCACGCTGGACTTACTCCCATCCTTTCACACACTATTTTGCACTAACAGCATTTGTCTTGCTGTCTTTCTCACCAGTTTATGGGTTTGCAGACTACAGCCAGTGGGCCAAATTCAGCCCACCATCTTCGCTCGGGAGCCAAGAACACTTTTTACATTTTAAAATATAAATGTACAAAGGCTGTTTGCCTTTGGGGAGAAGAGTTGTTGGGAGAGTTGAGATTGTCCATTGGCTGCAAAACCTAAACCATCTACCCTCCTGCTCTTTATAGGACGCGTTTGTCGACACCTGTGTGAGACTATGAGCTGTTTTTTAGGACAAGGGGACTGTCTTGGATCTTCGAATTCCTAGAACATGGCACTTGAGTAAATGTGTTTTGAGTTGAACCGAAGTCCCTCTTTTTTATTCCATCCTCTGGAGTCAGATGAGGGTTTGAATCTTGGTGCTGACCTGTGAGACTAGGGGAAGACGGGGCCTCTCTGAACCTATTTTCTGTGTCTGAAAACTGGAGATAATATATTTTTCTGGTGGCCTTTGAGAGGAGCAAGCGAAGCCATCAGGATGTCAATGTCTATACAGCGCTTAGCACACTGTTAGTGTTTAATGTTAGCTGTTATTGTTTATCCAGATAAACATCCAGCCACAGTTATGTGATCTGATCACAATCATATAACTGCGCGATAGAGCAATCGCAGATTTCAAAAGAGTCAGTCATTTTGGGTTATCCTCTTTCTCTTTGATGGTGTTGAGAACTAAGTGTTGACCTTCTGTCCACGGATCTGATTCTGAATTTTCTTCCCCATTTCTGTGTGTGTGTGTGTGTGTGTGTGTGTGTGTGTGTGTGTGTGTGCGCGCGTGTGTGTGTGTGTTTGAGGCTGAATCTTTTATGGTGCTGATTTAGAATAGCTTCTAAGGTGCTGTTAAGACAGAAGATCTTACTCGAGTGGGTCATTCCAGTGCTCCGCAAAACGGGGATTCATTTTTGGGGCGGCCTCTGTGGTAGGTGCAGCTTTTCTCAGAGAGACAGGAGATGCTGCTGCCGGGCTCAGGGGCACGTGCTTCTGGGTCCGCAGGCTAGCAGACACCCTGCCGAGGTACGCAGACTTGGAAGGAATTCAGATGTGATATATCTGGGCCTGTTTCTTTGCAGGGACAGTGAAGGTGAAGAGCTCCAGCATCCAAGTTGGAGATCTTATCATTGTGGAGAAGGTGAGTGGGGTCTCGCGGCTCCTGACAGCTGCCGCGTGGGAGAGGGGCGTCACTGGCCCCCACTTCACGAATCCCGATGCGACGTGTGATTCGTGTATCTGGTGGCCGAACTGGACGTTTGCTTTCTGGGATTCTACCCAGAAGCTTTGCCTGGGGAGAAACATCTCTTTCCCATGAGACACACACACACACACACACACACAGAGAATATTTTTTCATGGTTTCTGTGTGCTTCTTAGCCAGAAATCCAAGTTACAGACACAATTCCAAGGTTTGATTTCCTGTTTGATGTGCTTGTTGTTTTGGAGTCTTCTTTTAAACTCATCATAATAAAGTTTTTCCTAGAAGTCTGGGGGCTGCACAAGCACATAAAAATATTTGTCATTTACCTCTTGAACAATTTTGTCTCACATTTTTTCACTTAAATAACATTGTGCTTTTCTGTCATTTCATGGGGAGTAGGGGTTAAGTGAAACCTGAGAACAGTAAAAAGGCCCCAGGTGCATTTTTAAAGATAGCGCTGTCCATAATGTTTGTTACTCCAGCACTCATACCTTTTCTTACTCTGTATGTTTGGGAGGTGTTGGATTTTGGGGGTGGCCCTGGAGAGTCTTGGAATCATATTTGATTAGAAAAGGATTGCATCTTAACTTGTTTCTGTAGGAAGTGAACTATGCTCTTTTAAAAGGATTAAATCCAAGAACTCACAGTTGATTTGGGGTAAAGTGAAGCTCTCCTGGGTGGCAGCTCAGAAGACCCACACACACTTCTTTATGTTATGACATACTTGCCTGTTCACAATTACATGAGGCCTGCTGTTGGCTTCCCTCTTCTTTTGAGAACGGCTTTGGTTGCTTCTTGCTACTTGACTTCCTTATTAAAATCCCACTCGAAGCCAAACATCAAGCCGGAAAATTGGTAGAAGCAGAAAGCGTGAGCCGAGTGTATGTATGTAGTTTCAGCAGACAGCCTGGAAGGAAGCCAGCTCGGGGAGCAGGCTTTGGGCTCCCGGGTCCTCTGGCTGCAATTTCAGGAGGTAATGGTTGGATTCGCCAGAAAACTAGAAGCTCTCTTTCTGAGATAAGATTTCAATAGGAGATTAGTAACGTAACGGCAGCGTGCAAGAGTTTTCAGATTCAAAACAAAATAAATCCCCAGATCTGTCTTTGACAAAGGCAGACACTTAAAAGAGGCTGTGGGTTTGGGTTGCCCCCCTCCTCCCCCCCCCACCGAGGGGGCGGGGGCTTGGGGATGGAAACCTCACACAGGGGCATTCACGGTAACAGTCTCTCTGTTCATAACGCAGAACCAGCGGGTCCCTGCTGACATGATCTTCCTGAGGACATCAGAAAAAAACGGTAAACATCTGGGATCAATTTTGAAAATAACCATTAACCTTTCAGTGGTAATTTGGCAAAATAATCATTTGAAAATGTAACAGAAGCAGATGATCATTGTGGAGCCATGGAGGCAAATCAAGAACGTTTCTTTTCATAGAGCAGTCTTTAAAAAAAAAAAAAAAAAAAGGTTTTAGGTGCGCGCAGGTCAACAGATTTTGATCATAGCAAAGATAGTCGGACCCGTGCTGAATCCCAGCTGGGAAAGTCACACACAGTGGCTGTGCTTTTCCCCGCTGGGCTGCATTAAGCTCGACCGCAGGAGTTGGCAGGACTGGGAAGTGTGTCGAACAAACAGAAGCAAACAGAAACTCCTGAGAAAATACTGGGAGAGTGTCATGAGATGGGGCGGTAGGGAAGCTGGGGGGAGAGGTAGGGGCAGGTGGCCTCTCCCCACCTTGGCTCACGAGTGGTGGGGCCATAGTCACCCCTGCCCGTCGATTTATTTGTCGTTACAGCCTATTTGCCTGAGTGAACCTCTCAAGTCTCTTGCAAGACCCCACTCCTCGCGATTACAGTTGTCTCTTGGTGTCCGAGGGGGATTGGTTCCAGGACCCCCGTGGGTACCCAAATCCACAGATGCTCAAGTCCCTTATATAAAATGACGTAGGACACTCGGCCGTCTGCACCCGCAGGTCCTGCACCCGCAGGTCCTGCACCCGCAGGGCAGGCTCGGGGGGCCCGGCTGCGTTTCCCACTGTGGCCGCCCCCGCTGCCTCCTGCCCTCCCCGTCGGTTGACTCAAATCTCCTTTCTTTTTATTTGTTGTTATTTAAGCTGTTTTGAGGAAACAAGGCTGTTTTTCTCTTGCCCATCAGGCATAATCAGAGATCTTCAAACGTTGGAAAAATCCGTATTTGTATCCCTTTGAGGTTGCTGCAGCCTCTTTTATGATGAACTGGATAAAAGTGCAGATGACATGATATACTGATAATATGTTAAATCATCCAGAGAGGGGGTGGAAGGCACTCCACTAAAACAGTCTTCTTTTATTTATTTATTTTATTTATTTGTTTTCGGCTGCGCCGCGCGGCTTGTGGGATCTTAGTTCCCCGACCAGGGATTGAACCCGGGCCCTTGGCAGTGAGAGCGCGGAGTCCTAACCACTGGACCCCCAGGGAAGGCCCTAAAACAGTGTTCTTCTAAACACTGTAGCTTTGTCCTCGAATTGGTTCTTGTGTCCTCGTCAGTGAAAATGGAGTGTTATGGATTGGGGGTGCCAGATGTGCTCTCCCTTTGTTCCCCCCCCCAAAAAAAATTAGAAGGGATCTCCTGAAAGTCCTCAGAAGTCTTAAGTGTGGTGTCAGGGAGTTCAGTACATTCTCTGATGAAATACAGAGCTGACTGATTGCTCAGACGTGTACAGGTCAGATTGAAACGTGTATCCCCCAGATTTGCAGGTCGATAGTCACGGCAGACAGTTCGCGTGGTCCTTGGGGTCCTTTCCCTGTTCTGAGCAGTTTGCATGGATCAGCTCTCGAGGCCTCGCAGCATGAGGTTGGCGCTGTAATATCCTCATTTGTGCACTGGAGGAAACTGAGGCTCAGAGGGGAGAAGTAACTCCCTCAGGGCACAGCTAGGGAGTCGTGGAGGCTGAACCTGAACCCAGGAGGTCTGGTTCCTGAGAAGGTGCTTGTAACCCCTGCCCCAAATGGACTCGAATGCTGGTTGCCCCGTGCCAGCCGCCGTGCTGGGGGTATGATCACCCGTCTGAATCCTTCACAGCAGGCTTGTGAGATCTGTGTTTCTCCCCATTTTACAGACAGGACACGCCGAGGCTTAGCAAGGTCCAGAAAGTAGCCCAGGCTCCCACTGTGAGTGGTGGAGCGAGGTATTTGAACCCAGATCCTTCTGACCCCAGAGCTTATGGAGGAGATGGGAAATCGGGTATTTATTTATTTTTCCCTCTTGGTCGTTGGCCATTGATTGGCTGTTTTTACAAGTACTAGAGCCGGAGCTGCTCGGAGCTGCCACGGGAAGGATTCTTGAATTGCAGGTGAACGGACGGTGCCTCACTTCCCTCCACAGGCTCTTGCTTCCTGCGGACGGACCAGCTGGACGGGGAGACGGACTGGAAACTTCGGCTTCCCGTGGCCTGCACTCAGAGGCTGCCCACCGCTGCTGTGAGTAACTGTCCCTGCAGAAGCCCCACGGGCGACTGTGTCACCTCAGGGCTCTCAACCTCGGGCCCCTCAGGGGCCAGACGCGGGCCGTCAGGTGTGAGGTGGGGCTCCTGGGGGGTGTGGGGTTCTCGAGAGCCCCGAGTGCTTGCTGGCTTCAGGCCGTGTGGCCTTGTGAACGCAGACCTGGCCTGTTGGGATGGTGCTCTTTTGAGGGAGGCTCTAAGAAACCTTGACCAGATACCTGGCCTAAAAGTAAAACCCAGCGCAGAGCATGTTATTCCTCTGCTCAGAATCTCCACAGGCATCTCGGCTTCCTGAGACTCAATCCTGTGGTCCTCGTCTCTCTGCTAAGCGCCTCGCCTCAGCTTCTGGCTCTCTCCCCTCTGCCCGCCAGCTCCAGCCATACAGGCCTCTCCATCAGGCATGCTTCTGCCCCCCGACATTTGCCCTTGCAGCTTCTCCACCAGGAATGATCAGACTCACTCTTGGTTTTTGTGTACGAGTCCCCTTATTGGAGAGGTGTTTCCTGACCACCCTCTCCTTGCATTCCCACTCCACTCACTTCAAGGCAGAGTCTTCGAGAGCAGGTTTCTGTCGGTGTGTTCACGGCTGTGCGCCCAGTGCATGGAACAGTGTGTCGAACGGTGCATGGAACAGCGTGCAGGCCCTGTCTGAGGGGGGCGGCCACAGTAGTTGGAACCAACAGGCCCTCCGAGCTCTCCGGGGCCTCACACTTCCCCACTGGCTCCCTGTCACTCATGCCTTAAACTGTAGAGTGAGGTAGGGAGGGAGTCAAAGAAGAAGTTTGAACGCAGGCCACCTGGGCTGGATGAGGCCTGGGGAGTAGGTTACAAAATCACAAAATGTAATTTAAATGCCCAGAGACCGACATGCCCTGTGGGTGGTCTGAAAGGATTAAGCAGAGCGCAGAAGCTTTTCCTGGGCTTGTGGCCACATTGATTAATGCCAGTCCTTACTGCGTCCTGTGAGGAAGGGAGAGGGCAGGAGACAGTTCCGTGTCTCAGTGGAGTGAACGTCACAGTAAACGTGCCCGCGGTACTGATGATTTTTCATGGCCAGTAAGATGGGAAATAGCACCATCCTTATTATTATTTGTTTAGACCAAGAATTCTAGTGAGTTTTCAGCTGTGGCCAGGAGCCCTGGGGAATCCTTGAGATGGGGCTAACCAGCGAGGGTCACTCCCGTGATTTGAGGGAGTCTGTTCAGGAGACAGTCCAGAAGAGTCTAGAATCATGAAGGTGCCTGCCGGTTCCACGGCTCTGAGTTCCTTTCTCGATGTGCACTTTGGAAACTTCACCCAGTTTCATAAACATTCGTCTTCTCCAGGCCTGGGTTGGCGTCCAGAGAGAGATAAGGTACCACTGTCTGTACCTTCAGCCTTAGTGGGCTGAAGGGGCCTAGTTGGCTAACAGCGTTTTGACAAACTCATAGATGAAAAGAATTGTATGGAAAGATTTACCTGAGGATACGCGAGTATATTCTATTTAAAAAGAAACTCAGATTGGAGGAACAAGTGAAAAGTGTTGCTCACAGCCTCCTCCCCAGAGCTTACCTCTCTCTCCCAGGGGCTCTTGTGAATTCAGTAGTGATTTTTCCAGGTCCTTTTTAGTGCAGTTTCTTACAAATATACAACTGCACACTTGCTGGTGGAGTGTGGTTTCTCATAAATGGGATTGTGCTGTAATTATGATTCTGAAACGTTTTTCCCTTCACTTTCTGTCTGTGGGCCTTTTTTAGTTATCAGCACATAGATGCCGCATTGCCCACACGTCTGCATACGGGCCTCCTGGATGGTTTGCAGGGAGCTCAGGGCCTGCTGAGGGCGTGGCCAGTAGCCTCTACTCCACTCCAGGCCCTTGTTGCTAAGGGGCACTGTGGCCTGAATTTGCCTGACCACTTGATTTGGTTCCCCCCGCCCCCGTCTTTCTTACTGTGGCAGAATATACATAAAATCGACCATCTTAGCATTTTTGAGCGGACACTTCAGTGGCGTTAAGGACATCCACACTGCTGTGCAGCCATCCCCACCATCCATCTCCAGACTCCCATCATGGGAACCTGCAGCTCTGGACCCGCTAAATACTGCTTCCCCTGGCAACCACCCTTCTGCTTCTTTCTCTATGAGTATGACTACTGTAGGTGCCTCAGATAAGTGGAATCCTATGGTATTTGCCTTTTTGTGACTGGCGTATTTCACTTAGTATGGTATCTTCACAATTCATCCATGCCAGAGCAAGTGTCAGAATTTCTTTCCTTTTATTTTTTTATTAAAAAATTTTTTTTAACATCTTTATGGGAGTATAATTGTTTTACAACAGTGTGTTAGTTTCTGCTGCATAACAAAGTGAATCAGCTATACCTACATCCCCATATCCCCTCCCTCTTGCGTCTCCCTCCTACCCTCCCTAGTGAGTGTTTTGATTGGTATGAACAACTCTTGTAAACCCGAGTGTCGCAGAGGGGGATCTGCACTGTCACTTAGTTTTGGAAATGCTGGGTAAACACAGAGAAACACAGAATCTTCCCTTTAGGGTCTCAGTGTGTCTTGGGATATTACAGGTAGTGACTCCTAAACTGACTTGCTGGAAGGTTTCCCTCTTTTTTTCCACCTGCCCTGTGGTTTTGAGAGCTGTTTGGAAAATACACCTGCTTTGGAAAAAGAGTGGATGCTTCCTGAAATCCCTTTATAATCATACAGTGACTTCGTTTTACCTCCAAAATGTCACCCCCGTTGAACAGGACCTTCTTCAGATTCGATCGTACGTGTATGCAGAGGAGCCAAACATCGACATTCACAACTTTGTGGGGACTTTCACTAGAGTAAGTAAGCCTCGTGTGACGCGGAATCCAGCCTGGCGGGGCGCACGTCTGGGGTGAGGACCTGCTGCGCAGTGCTGACAGGTGTTTGTCAGGGAGTTGCTTTGTGCCAGGTGGGGTGACGTTCCCTTCAGAAGGCCCCACCTTGAAAGCTGACATATTGCTTCTCAGTAAAAGCAACACCACTGGGATTTTCTTCCAGCCTCTGAACAGCTCGAGTCACCTGACTGCTTGGAGCCAGTGTTATTGTAATGAACGTTAACTCTGGTGTCTGAAAGCAGTTACTCTTTCTGTCTGTTTCATGGGAGCCCCTGTCCTCTTTAATTCCTGCAAGTCCTATCTGCCAGGGTTATAATTTTTAAGCCATGTCCCAGCCTTTCAGAATAGAAATTGAATTTGAATTATTTTAGACCTGTGGGGTAATAGGTTTATAGAACCCAAATTGAATTGTTCCTGCTCTTGTTCCGGAGGCCCGAAGACTGACCAGCAAAGGGCTGTTTCTGTTCAATTTGCCTCTACATTTTAGCTCTTACCTTGTAAAATGTTTCTTTCGTGCTAGAAGCCTGCATTTCTTAAATCATGAACCATTGTTTTTCACTGGGGTGGGAACGCCAAGGATAAGCGTTTATGAGTTTGGCCTGCCTCTCCCAGCTGGGCTGTTGGCTTCCAAACGGGGGTCATCCTCTCCTCTCTTCTTGTGAAGAGCAGGCTGGAGACAGCCAGCGGGTCCGGCCCAGACCTTGGTGGGTCAGCGTGTGTCCACTTGTTCTTTTGCAGGAGGACAGCGATGCCCCGATCAGCGAGAGCCTGAGCGTAGAGAACGCGCTCTGGGCGGGCACAGTCACCGCATCAGGTACGGCGCTCTTGTGGAGGAATGTGTTAACAATTTGAAAAGGAAAGAAAATCCTTTTGTGTAATGAGAATAATCATCTGTCAGTTGGGAAAATGAGCTGTCGGTCAAATGGTGTTTTCCACTTGCTCCTGCACCGCCGGGGAATTAAACGGCCATCTAATTGCCCCTCGGACGTTCGGAGACGTCTGGAGGAGAAGCCGCCCTGGCCTGTGGACTCAGCCACAGTGTCCGCTCTGGGAATAGCCCTTAATTGCCTCTTGAGATTGACGTCCTAATCTGTACCAGAAATTGGGTCAGCCTGGGTGTTCGGGCTGGAAGCTGTGTCCGCGAGGGCTGCCCAGCCGGTCCTGCCCTGGTGTGCGCGCCAGGGCCACGGGCCTGATGGAGCCTCAGTGTTTAAAACTCCAAGATGACACAGAAATTCTCTGGACCTCTGGACTCCAAAACAGAGTTTGCAAGATGACCTGTTGAGGTGCAGGAGGAAAAGATTTGAACACTGGTATGAAGCTGAGCAGAAGGGGCTCCAGGGGCTGAGCACAGCCTGCAGCAGCTGGGGTGATAGCAGTGGGGCCACCTGTCTGTCAACCACTTGTCCACCCAAGTCTCTCTGAACTTGTTACTCTTCCTCACCAGCTTTTTTCCACTTTGAAGTCATTTGCTAAGAAGTAATTAGTTATTCTTTTTAATCTTTAATAATTTGACTGAAAAAGAATTTGTTTCAATTTGCATTTCCTAGGTTATCGGGAAGGTTGGCCACCTTTGCATATATCTGTTTTGTTTCTTCCTTTGTCAGTTACTTGTGTGTCCTTCAGTCATTTTTTTGTTATGGTCCTTATCTTTTTCTTAATCATTTGTAAGAGTTTCTCATTTCTGATGCCTAAACCTCATATCCTTTTTCCCCCATCCAATTTATTATCTGTTTTTTTTTTCTTTTTCAAAATTTCTTCTTTTTTCAATTGAGGTAAGTTGATGTACAGTATTATATAAATTTCAGGTGTACCATGTAGTGAGTCACAGTTTTTGAAGGTTATATTTCATTTACAGTAATTATAAAATATTGGCTATATTCCTTGTTGTACAATATATCCTTGTTGCTTATTTATTTTATACATGGTAGTTTGTACCTCTTAATCCTCTACCCCTGTCTTGCCCCTCCCCCTTCCCTCTCCCTTCTCCCCACTGGTAACCACTGGTTCTCTATACCTGTGAGTCTGTCTCTTTTTTGTTATATTCACTAGGTAGTTTTATTTTTTAGATTCCATAAATATGTCATGTGGCTTTTAAAAAATTTTGTGGTGTATTTAATATGGAGGAGTTAAAAGTTACTATTTTCATTTGTCTCTAGTCTGTTAGGTGATAAATGATATTTTGTTATTGTTTTAATTTTTATTTCTTTGTGAGTATGGTTGAACATCTTTTCGCATGTAAGACCTTTCTTAATATTTTGGTCTATCTACTTTCCTTCTAGGTTCTTTTTTTTATTGACTTATAAGAATGCTTCATAGAAGAAAGGGTATCGAATTGTCATCTCTCATCAGTCACAAACATTTTCTCACAGTTTATTGTTTGTCTTTTTTTGTCTGTGGTATGCTTTGTTTGGTTGGTTTTTCCAGATAGAATTTCTCAATGTTGACGTCATCACCATTTTCATAGAAGTGGGATTACTAAGTGAAAGGGTGTATACATTGTACATTTTGATTCGCAGGGCAAACTTCCCTCTTCTGATAATCTTATAAATGTACCTTAACGAGCACCATGTTCCGTTTGACTTTAAAATTGTTGCCCACCTATAGACATTGAATAAATATCTAACATATTGATATCCCTTTTAAAAATAATTTGTAAAGTTTAACAACTTTCTTCATACTTAAGGTTTGTTTGCATTTCTCAAAATATATGTACGGACTGCCAGTTTATGCCCTGTGCCCATTTTTCTGTTGCGGGGTTCGTTTGAGAAAACGGTTTCTAAGAACTCTTTATGAGGACAATAAGGATATTGTCCTTCTGTTTGTTACCTTCATTGCAATGACTATTTCCCAGGTGATCTCATTTGCATTTTGGCACAAAAGTTTAAAATTTTTATATAGGCAGACCTATTGATGTTTTCTCCTTATGGTTTCTGGTTTTTGTGACATGCTGAGAAAAATCTTCCCTGCTCTGCCATTTTAATAGTACACCAGTGTTTGCTTGGAGTGTTTATATGGTTTTATATTAAAATGTTTGCTCCATCTGGGATTCATCTTGGTTTAAGGAGTAAAGTTAGGACAACTAGCTAGCGAAGGGATCTTACCTCAGCTCAAACCCCAGCTCCGGACACTTGTGCCAGGTTGTGTTTGTGGCCCTGTGTAAAGAGACAGTATGACGGGAAACAGAGACGTCACATGATAAAGCATGCACGTTGGGAGGGGGACATCCTGTGTCAAACGCCCATCTCTTCAGGTGGAGCAGAGAGAGGTGTTAAGGGAAATCAGAACAGACTGGGTTTTTTTTTTAAATTAATTAATTAAGTTTTGGCTGCATTGGGTCTTCGTTGCTGCGCGCGGGCTTTCTCTATTTGCGGCGAGCGGGGGCTACTCTTGTTGCAGTGCGTGGGCTCATTGCAGTGGCTTCTCTTGTTGCGGAGCAAGGGCTCTAGGTGCGTGGGCTTCAATAGTTGTGGCACTCGGGCTCAGTAGTTGTGGCTCGCGGGCTCTAGAGCGCAGGCTCAGTAGTTGTGGTGCACGGGCTTAGTTGCTCTATGGCATGTGGGATCTTCCCAGACCAGGGCTTGAACCCGTGTCCCCTGCATTGGCAGGTGGATTCTTAACCACTGCACCACCAGGGAAGCCCCAGAGAGGGTTTAAGCCCTGTGTCATGTTGCACCTGGCAGAGACAGGACTGAAATTCAAGGATGCCTGTGACATACCCGTCTCCTTCCCAGGCAGTAACGTGAACAGTGCACACTTCATTTCTTGCAGTCAGGGTAGTGGTTACTTCTGGGTGGGTGGGGTAGGGGTGACTGACGGTTTGTTTGGTTAGGCACTGGTTTTGATAATATTCGATAAGAAATACATGTTACATGTCTGGTGTTCATTCTGGTAATTTTCTTCTTTCCTTCCTTCCTGCTTTCCTTCTTTCCATGCAGCAGACCTTTATTGAGCACTTATTTATAATAATGCCAAGCTCCATTGCTAGGTCCTAGTGCTGTGGTATACCAGAAGACCCTTGTTTCCACCTTCATGGATTTATAACTTACTCTAAACTTAATATAAATTGCAGAGGAGATGGGAGGAAGTGGGAGTGAGTTCTCTGGATTTCCTCTGAAACCAGTGAGAAGGAAAGTGATTTAGTGAAAACGTGGGGAGTTTGGAAGGTGGAAGGAATGAGTGAAGAGGCTTCTCAGCCTCAATTTCAGAGATTAACAGTAATAAGGCTTATTTATCAGACACTTTTTATTTTCCAAGTGTTTTGCTTCTGTTCTCTTGTTTTGGTCTCACAACATTAAATGAGGACAATTAATGGAATGAAGAATTGAGTCTCAGAGAGGTCAAGCGACTTGCCTAAGATCACACAGCCTTGGAGAGATCATCTCCTGGGAGGAGGAGAATGGAAGGCAAATTGGGATCTTGAAGATGGAAAAAAGATTTCAAACAGTTCATCAGAAATGTACTGTGAAGTTAAAATATGCATTTTTCCACTTGTCTGAATTCTCCTCTTTGTGTTTGGCGATGTGGGAAGGGAGAGAGAGTG
This sequence comes from Pseudorca crassidens, assembly GCF_039906515.1. Taxonomy (NCBI): domain Eukaryota; kingdom Metazoa; phylum Chordata; class Mammalia; order Artiodactyla; family Delphinidae; genus Pseudorca; species Pseudorca crassidens. The sequence continues at coordinate 79,197,627 of NC_090310.1, read as the reverse complement.
GCGGTTCCTGATCCAGTGGCACTGCTTGCCACGCCCTGCAGTGAACGTGTGTTTTCGAGTGAGTCTGAGGAGCTGGGCAGTTACCATTTCCTTAGCTGGCCTCAGTTTCCCCTGCTTCTCACCAAGTAGATGTCTGACTGCGCTCTGCTTCTAATGTAAACTCGGCATTAAATGCAAGCCGTTTCCTCCTGGGGCTCAACTCCAGGAGCAGCCATCAGGAGTAATCTTAATTATATGAGATTTTGCTTCTCTGTTCCCTTTAGAACCTAACTCATGTGTCTTGGTCACTCAGCTGTTATCAGTTGGAAATTTAAAGAATTAAAAAGCTTGCCAGGCAATGCTAAGGGTCCAGCTGCGTTGGCTGGCATCAGTCTGTAGAGGATGCAGTTGCCGTGGTAACCCCACACTGCGCTGCTAAGCTGAGGAGTCACTGGGGCGAAGATAGGGAAGGGGGTGGGGGAGGCCAGGGAGGTGTTGGCAGAGAAGGAGCCTGGGTACTGTGGATCCCAGTTCTTCTCAGACTCTCTGTGGAGGGGGACCAGTTTCTTGTCCCCCTGGCCCCACCCGCAATCTGTAGCAGATGGATCTGTGACCCTGCTGTGTGTGACCAGCATGCAGGTCACGCCACGGGCGTCTGATAATGCCCAGCTGGTCTGTACCCTGTTCCTTGGGGCTTGTCCCGGGATTGCAGGCTCGAACGTCAGAACAGCGTGTAGTTGCTGTCAATGTGTCGAACACTCTCTCTCTGGGGTTCGTGGTTTATCTTGTGGTGGGTGGGGTCAGAGGAGTCACAGTGTAGGTCTGACCCCAGCACCACCCTCTTCTGGAGGGTTCCAAAGGACTTGGGGAAATACCTGACCACAGTAGCCTGGCCGGTGGGAGATCCCACCCAGCAGGTGGGGAGGATTGCCATGGTGGGCAGGAGGCAGAGGGTGAGAGTGAGGGTAAGAGTGGTGAGGGTGAGGGGGGACCGCAGGGGGCACAGCCTAGAAAGAGGGGTCAGAGGTCTGGGGGGTGGAGGGGCATGGGTTGGGAGGTCTTCAGGGGCTACGTGGGGACCGTGATGAGCGGAGAGCAGGGGCCCGGCTAAAGGGAGCGGCCGGGCTCAACATCTGCTGGTGACACAGTGAGGACCGAGCAGTCAGTGGCACCAGGTCTTCTGATTTTCCAGAAGAAGCTGGAAATCCCTATGCTTTATATGAAAGTTTCTGCATTTGAAAGTTGACACCTAATTCAAAACCTCAAGAGCCCTGAGCAGACCAAAGCAGTGCAGCTCTGTGCTGCTGCTGTGCTCCCTCGTGGCGGCTGAGGCCAGGGTTCGCATCTCCTGGAGACAGTTTTGCTTTTGGGCACAGGGGGTGTTGCAGGGAAGGGCATTTCCAGTAGCCTTTGAAGGCGTGGAGATTGCCTGGTGCCAAGTGGAGGATGCTGCCCTTGGGGGCCCCTGATATTAGGACCCTCTCAAACCCTGGATGTTGGGAATTGAGACCGACCCACGTCTGCCCCGGGATGAGTGCCACGGCCATGCAGCTGTCCCTACTCGGCCCAGGCTCGGCTCCCACCGTCCGACCATCTGCTGGGGGGATGGGCCTGCGCTCACGGGAGCTGCCAGCTGCCCAGGAGTGGGCAGGCGCCCTCCCCGGCCCGCCATCTGCTGAGTGCCTCTCTGGAAGGGAATTGCACTGTGCAGAACGCTGTGTGCATCAAGTCGTGGGGGACCTCAGTGTCTCCCGCCAGGAGACACAGCCCCAGCGCTTCGTCTGGGGTTGGGCTCTTTTACCAACTTTGTTTAAACCTCTTTGGTGTTCCAAGAGTGAGGGGCCAGCAGAGAGAAGGTTAGGGCTTTTCTTTATCCAGCAGAGAGACCAGAGTTTTTGTATTCCTGGGGTCTTTCCTGAGAGCTTGGCAGGGCTGCCCCTTCTCATGTTTCAAGTCTCAGCTCAGATGTCCTCAACTCAGAGACAGCATCCCTGGCCGCCCAGCACATGCTGGCAGCCTCCCCGGTGCCCTCCTGTCTGTCCTCTGCTCGTTTCATCGTGGTACCCACCTCTCTCCGTGGTTACCGGTGTCCTGCTTTCCTTCTTGACTGTCCGTCTTCCCCTCTGTGTGGAGTGTTTTCCAGGCACACACTGGAAAGGGGAGACAAATGTACATTTTTGATAGATATTTCCAATTTTCCTTCCAAAATAGGCTATTCCAATTGACACCTCAGCCAACAGCATACATGACAGAGTCCATTCCCCCACCTCTTGGCTAACACGGAATGTTCTCAATCTTTTGAATTTTTATTAATAGGATGGGAGTAAAAATGATTTATTTGGCATTTCTTTGGTTTTTCACTAGATGAAGCATCTTTTCTAATGTTAATTGGTCATTTGTGTTTCTTCTATAAATTGTTTACAAGAATTGATATCTTTTATTTTTAATTATGCTGGGGGGAATGGAAAAGAGCGGGTGGGGAAGTTCTCAGGAAAGAATTGTCATCTGGACAGACATCCCCCAAATGTTCTAGTTACACACCGAATCCGAAAGGAATCAGACTCCCTGGGAAGAACGTGCTCTAATAAGAGGGGTGTGTTCATAAGTTTCCATAATTGTTTATGAAGTTCTAGGCACCTCTGGAAGTCTCTACCACCGTTCCTGCTATCGGAGGCTGCCGGACCCCACAAGCCAGCGCTGACCAGTGGAACTTTTAGCAGTAGGGGGAATGTCCTGTATCTTCACTGCCCTGTATGGCCGCCACTGGCCTTATATGGCTGTTGAACCTGAAATGTGGCTAGTGAAAAGGGGGGACTGTATTTTATTTCATTTTAATTGTATGTACATGTGAATGGCCACATGTGGCTAGGGGCTTTCCTGCCCTCAGCGCGGACATAGGTCTCGGTTGGCCCCGATGTAAACTTTGCAGCATCTCACAGTGTGTGGATACTGGTTTGAGAAAATCTCCTCCTCAAGCGGGTAGGACTCTTCTGTCTATAAGCCTGCCTGTCTGTACTCACATGTCTTTGGGTCGTTTTTCTCACCTTAGGTACTATTGTGGGTGTTGTTCTTTACACGGGCAGAGAACTCCGGAGTGTCATGAATACCTCAAATCCTCGAAGTAAGGTGCGTACAGAGTCACAGGATGTGTTTCCTTGCCAGAACTTTCTGACCTGATGTAGTTTGATGATTGGCGTTGGTGGGGTGAGAAGCTAGATTTAAAAACAGGAACCCCTGACAGTGTGACTTCATTTACACAGACTATCTTTTCACGTCCGTGTATGTGCAGAGGTACATGTGTATATATAGATACATACGCACAGTACATGAATATGTGTTCGTATGTACAGGCAACCTTTGGAGAGGTGATGGTTCTATTCCAGACCGCCATGTAAAGTGCGTATCACAACAAAGCAAGTTAAATGAATTTTTCGGTTTCCCAGTACGTTTAAAAGTTATGTTTACACTATCCTGTAGTCTGTTAAGTGTGCAGTAAAAGCATTATGTCAAAGAACCCAATGTACATACCTTATTTAAAAATACTTTATTGCTAAAAAATACTAACTTATCCTCTGGCAACACAGGGTTGCCACACACCTTCAATTTGTAAAAAACCTCAGTATCTGCTAAGCTCACGGCAGTTAAACAAGGACTGCTTGTAAATGAATACATAACGTTTTAAAAGCTTTTAAAATGAACTGATGAGTCCTTACTGTTTGCCACGTCTTGTGCGGCATCCTTCACTGCACCTCATTTAATCCTTACACCAGCCTGTGAGCACAGGTGCTTTGCAGCCTCATCTTATAGAGGAGAAATGGCCTGAGAAGGACCACGCTCTGGCCAAGCTGTGTAGACCTGGCTTCACACCCACGCTGAGCTGCTGCGGCAGGGCAAGCGGAGTCAGCTCTGCAGTCTGCCTGATGGCCCTGTTACTGCTCCCTTCCCACCGGCACCCTCCCTCCCAGCTCCACCCCTCCCCCAGTTTCTTCGAGTCAGGATATTGCAGAGCGGTCTTCTTTGTCAATGCTGTGAACAGATGCGAATCATTTCACCCTGCCATTACAACCCCCATGACGACCTTCGTTATTACAACTATAAATGTCACCTATTTGATGTTTTAGCTGTATCCGGGGCCATGTTTCTGCGAAGTGATGGGTTTCATGTGCTGGTTCCATTTTTAAAGAATATACATTAAAATAAGTATGTAGTCATTAAAATACTAACGTTCACGAATGCAGCACCTAAAAATCAGGGGCCACCAGTGGTGTGTGCCCTGAATTTCCAGGCCATAGGGAATTAGTGCGTGGTGCGCTGCGCAGAGTCGTAGGACTGAGTCATCTTACAGGTTGCCGTGTAGGATGGTAGAGGCCACGCAGTGCACAGCATCGCTGAAGGCAGCAGTAACCCACTTATGTGATTCCAAGGCTAAATCTAAATTCATTAAGAAAAAATCGAAATCGGATTCATTGAAGTCCCTTGGATGTCTGTCAGCCTGTGGAGCCCAGCGTTCTCACCCAAAGATGTGGGGATCCATGGAGCCCACGGTCTTGCCCGAGGTAGAGGTGTTCACGGGGGAAGGACCCGTTCTCCGGGCGGGCTGTGGGTTGCACCAGCGAATCACAAGCTTCGCCCTGTGCGCTGTCCCACAGATTGGCCTGTTTGACCTGGAAGTGAACTGTCTAACAAAGATCCTCTTCGGAGCTTTGGTGGTGGTGTCTCTGGTCATGGTCGCCCTCCAGCACTTCGCCGGACGTTGGTACCTACAGATCATCCGCTTCCTCCTTTTGTTTTCCAACATCATTCCCATCAGGTAAGCAGAGAACAAGCTTGTGTTTAAGTGCTGCGACCTTTGCTTCTCTCTCTTCATCCAAAGGTCATGGTTTTGCGGTTTTGAGAAGGAGCTGGGCCCTTTTGTAGAGTGATGACCAAGGACAGGCAGGGTCAGGAGTGTAGGCGGCGCTCTGGCCGGAGCACTGGATGGGCACATTCCTCCCTGAACCATCCTTTCTGGAATTACTCTCTGCTCAAAAGATCTGGCCTTGCCCAGTCTCAGTGTACACTGGACATGCCATTTAGGTTTCATCTTATTTACCAGCCCCAGGAGGTTGGTGGTGACTGGTGGGAGTGCTGTGTTGGGAAGGATTCTGAGCCTGAGACAGGACTCACGGGGCTTGATTAGCAGTGGAAGCTTGGTGGCACATGCCAGACAATTGTTTGCCTAGCTCATTTGAAGGCTGAATAAATGGTTAAAAAAAAAAATATATATATATATATATACACATATACATATATATATAATAAAGTAATAGATGGTCATAGTAGAAAAAAAATTCACAGTAGCCAAAGAATAAAATAAAAATCATCTCTAATCTCACAACTAAGTGAAAATTGCTGTTAATGTTTTGGGATATATGTTTTCTAGACGGCTTTCTATTTTAGAAAAAGGAGAATTTGCTCTACATAAGAATCCACTCCCACCCACCCCTTTTTTTCCTAACAAAAGTATGTGCTGCAGATAACTTTTCACATCAAATATACTTGCACACCGTCATTTATTAGAACTGCTGTAGTATGTATTTTATGCCTGATAATTTATTTAGACCCGTATTGTTGGATGCTTGTTTCTACTTTTTCCCCATAATAAATGATCAGTAAATAATTATAAAACAAGCCATATCTCTTTCCCTCAGACTTCTAGTGCTTATAATCTCTCTCTTACACTTGATCTATTGCCCTGTATTTTGTCCTGCCCTTTTGTGTATTTACATCATCCCAGCTAGACTTTGTCTTTTTCCGAAGGCAGAGATTGTGGTTTTGGTGCAACAACGTGACTAGAAGAAGGAGATTGAACCCCAGGCTAGTGTGCTCTGGATGATGGTTTCAAAGAATAAATAAGTCTAATTTACTGCTAACAAAAGAGTGTTTGTGCTGTAATGTTGTGTATAATTGTAGTCTTTAGAGTTCTGTCTACAACAACTGAAAATCGGTGCATTGAATCTGCATACGGGCCAGGGCTAGCCAGTGAAATAGTTAGCAATTTAATCAGTTTATAGGATTATGAATGAATTTGAAGATTTCTTTTTATTGTTTGCAATGAAATATTTAAAAATGAGTATAACGGGCTTCCCTGATGGCGCAGTGGCTGGGAGTCCGCCTGCCGATGCAGGGGACGCGGGTTCGTGCCCCGGTCCGGGAGGATCCCACATGCCGTGGAGCGGTTGGGCCCGTGAGCCGTGGCCGCTGGGCCTGCGCGTCTGGAGCCTGTGCTCCGCAGCGGGAGAGGCCACAGCAGTAAGAGGCCTGCGTACTGCAAAAAAAAACAAAAAAAAACCCAAAACAAACAAAAAAAAATGAGTATAACACAGGGACTTCCCTGGTGGCGCAGTGGTTAAGAATCCGCCTGCCAATGCAGGGGACACAGGTTCGAGCCCTAGTCCGGGAAGATTCCACATACCATGGAGCAACTAAGCCCGTGCGCCATAACTACTGAGCCTGTGCTCTAGAGCCCGCGAGCCACAACTACCGAAGCCCACGTGCCTAGAGCCCGTGCTCTGCAACAAGAGAAGCCACCGCAATGAGAAGCGAGTGCGCCACAGCTAAGAATAGCCCCTGCTCACCACGACTACAGAAAGCCCGTGTGCAGCAACAAAGAACCAACACAGCCAAAAATAAATAAATAAATTAATTTAAAAAAATGAGTATAGGACATAAAAAGGAATATTATTCAGCCTTAAAAAGGAAGGAAAAAAAAGGGAAGGGAATTCTGACACATGCTGCAACATGGATGAACCCTGAAAACATTATGCTAAGTGAAATAAGCCAGACACAAAAGAACAGATCATGTGTGACTCCACAGTACGAGACCCCCAGAGCAGTCAAATTCGTAGAGACAGAGAGTAGAATGGTGCTTGCTGGGGGCTGGAGAAGGGGAAATGGGGAACTGCTGTTTAATGGGTATAAAATTTCAGTGTAGGAAGATGAAAAGGTCCTGGAGATGGATGGTGATTATGGTCCCATAACGATGTGAACGTACTTGATATCATTGAACTGTATGCTTAAGATGCTTTAAATGGTAAATGTGATGTTACGTATATTTTACCACAATGTAAACCATGAATAAGGTATCAAAAATACATTAGCTCAGAGGACTACTATTTTTTCTTTTTTTAAGTAAGGCTAAAACAACTACCTTTTCGATATTTTAAAAGTATCTTAAATTTTTATATTTTATTTTGGTCCGTAACAGAATCGCTTCATGGAAATTTGATAGTGGTGTTGAATCTGTGGATTCAGCCCCAGCAGTGTGCTTCTGCAGGGGGTGATTCCAGATGTTATGGCACAAACGATGTGCATTTAGAGTCCTTGTTGAGATACAGGCAGTCTTACGTTTATCCCGTTAACCTGTGTGCTCTGGTTCTCTGACAGTCTGCGTGTGAACCTGGACATGGGCAAGATCGTGTACAGCTGGGTGATTCGCAGGGACTCGAAAATCCCCGGGACCGTGGTTCGCTCCAGCACGATTCCCGAGCAGCTGGGGAGGATTTCCTACCTACTCACAGATAAGACCGGTGAGTTTCCTGTGGCCCTCGCAGGATTCAAGGTCGAAGAAGGTGCCTGGAATCTCTTTCTGGAGGTGTTAGAGATGCATGCTGCTGCACTTTTATTTTCTTCATCTTTTGATGATGACAGACTATTTGGTGATGATGATGACGATAGCAGCACAGCCTTACTTCCTGCTAATTATGTACAAAAGCACCATTCTGGGTATTTATAGTCACTTACTTAATCCTCCCCCGGTGTTGGGAGTTCGGGGGTATTAAGTGACTTGGTGGTTAGGTGACTTGTCAGGAGCACATAGCGGCAGAAGCAGGCTTTGAAATCAGACAGTCTGGCTTCACGTCCTGACCTTGAGACCACACCTCAAAATACTGCTCCACAGTTTAACATCTGTCAAGTTACGAGGTTGTCGTAGTGGTTGAGAGCAAGTGTGGAGTGGGGAGACCTGGGTTTTAGCTTCCTCTCTACCATTCAGTGAGCATGGGATAAAAGAGAATCTATTGCAAAGATTCGGGAAATCAGAGCAAAACTAGGTTTCAGGAAGAAGAAGAACCAGGAAAGTTCTGGCTGTGTCAGCATCAGGACCCCTGGGATGGTCTCCTGACTTGACTCGACTCATCCTCTGTTGATATGCCCCTCTGCTCAAGGTTTAGATTCCTTCAAGATAGAATCTGATTGGCCTCATGTATGTCACGTGCTGCCCTCTTGGCCAATGGAATGAGTCAGGCACCCTGATTGACGCTTCCTCTGGACCATCCCAGGGAATGAGGGTGATAATTCCCCCTTGAAACCTGGGGTTCTATTTTCAGAAGAAATTCTGGGATTCCAGGCTGACAAAATATCACAGGTGTCCAGCAGGAGCAGTGCTGAAACCAGTCTGTGACATATAGTAAACTCTCAAAAAAAAAGCCAAATAGCTACCATTACTGTTAATAATAATAAGAGCTCCAGGCTGTAGGCAGTTACTGATCTGTCTTGTGTTTCAGGAACTCTTACCCAGAATGAGATGGTTTTCAAACGGCTCCATCTAGGCACCGTGGCCTATGGCCTCGACTCAATGGATGAAGTACAAAGCCACATTTTTAGTATTTACACCCAGGTAAAGCCTTCTGTTTTGATACCCAAACAAGTTTTACATTTATTAACACCTATATTGAGAAGAAGTCATAATACCATATGGTTCACTCATTAAAAGTGTACAGTTTGGTGTTTTTTTGTATACTCAGAGTTGTGTAACCATCACCACAGTCAATTTCATCTTCATCACCCCAAAAGGAAGCCCTGTACCCATGGACAGTCAGTCACTCCTCACTTCCCCCAACCCCACCTTTCCTTCCAAACCCCTGGCAACCACTAATGCTTCACGTTTTGAATAGACCTGCATTTGAGGTTTTTGCCCCATCTTCCTCATCCCCAGGGTTAATCTACTGAAATACTAATGGATACTGGGGAAAACATAAGAAAAAATTATTTGCTAGTAACTGGTGCCAGAAAGAACTTTGAGAACCTGATGGTTGGTTTTCCTTCAGGTTTACAAACATGCTTACTTTTTCCTTTTCCCCTGTTATGAGCCAAAACAGCATAATTAATGGGCTGCTTGTGACATAATCACGGTATAACCGATCAGCTTTAGTTCCTCATCTCTTTCCAACTCGGCAGTCTCATGGAAGAAATTATCAGAGATGATGGTCAACTTATCTGTTCCTGATTTTCCCCCCACTACAAGGTTTTTCAAAACCGGTCATTTTTTTTTTTAGAGAAAGGTATTACTTGTAAGTGTCCTAAGAGTCCTGTAAAATGAGACCAGCGGGTCCCCCACCTTGGCTGCTCATCAGAATTACTGGCGATGTTTTAAAAACAGAGTAAAAACAAAACAAAAGACATTAACTTGGGTCTGCTATCCTAGAGATTCTGACTCATTAAGAGGACAGGAGAGTCTGGGCTCCTGTGTTTTAAAAGAAAGATGACAGTGGGCTTCCCTGGTGGCGCAGTGGTTGAGAGTCCGCCTGCCGATGCAGGGGACACGGGTTCGTGCCCTGGTCCGCGAAGATCCCACATGCCGCGGAGCGGCTGGGCCCGGAGCCTGTGCTCCGCAGTGGGAGAGGCCACAGCAGTGAGAGGCACGCGTACCGCAAAAAAACAAAAAAAGAAAGATGACAAAACAAACAAATCCCTTGGTAATTCTGAGACATACCCAGGGCTAAGATGGACTGCATTAGACCAGCTACATATCATGACACTTGTTTGGGGGCAATAGAATAAAAAGGCCATGTTTTGCTTAAATTTGTCCAAATAGATAATGATTCCATAGTCAGAAGGCCAATTAAAAATGTATTCTTGTGTAAGAGTTAGAGGTGGACTGTCTAAATGCTTTGTGATACAATTATAGTCTCAACATTTAATTTTCCGGAATGTTCGTTAGCCTGCACACCTGGATTTCCGGGGTATCTCCTGAAAATGGCAGGGGAGGGGATAGTGTGGAAGTGGGGGTGGATTTTAAGTGGAGAACAGTTTGTTTGATCCATGTCACGTCATCACCTGCTACCAGCCACGAAGCCCTTGTCATTCATTCTTCTAGGCTCCCTGTGTGGGCATCGTGGCTTGTCCCCAAATGGTCCATTGTCCTTCTTCAGAGGTGGACTTTAAGACTCTTAAAAAGTCACAAGGACTTGGTTGGACTGAGAGGAAAAGCCACAGTCAGCCCCTGGTTCCTTTCTCTCTCTCTGACCCGTCTTCCTCTGTGAGGTGACGTGGTGTCCATGCTGGGCTCTGTGTGTCACTCTCTAGGGGGTTCCGGTCTTATCCAGCTTCTGTCACCTTATTGAAGCTGATGCCTCCCATGTCTGTGTCAGCCCGGCCAGGAGCTTCACCCTGGAATACACCTGCATACCTGGCATCACCGCTTGTGGGTCACGAGGACGGTGCACCCACCATCCCGACATTTTTCCTGTACGCTTGCTTCTCTAAGCTGTTCTTGTTTTAGTAAGCACCACTCCCGTTTACCCTGTTAGCTCCGTCCAGGGATTTGGGAAGTGCCCCTGCTTCCTGCCCCGTGACCGCCTGCCTTCAGTCGTGGCCCTGCTCCCCCCAGATCACCTGTTTGGCCTTTCGTCTTCATCCCCTCTCGCTCTCTAGACAGGAACTACACTCTCCCTTGCCTGCCTGTCTGCAGTGACCCCCCTGCAGGCTTTCCCTGTTTCCCTCCTGGGAGCACAGGATCACCCTCGTACTGGCAGCTCCCTCGCAGGGTCTGAGGCTTCCACGTGGTCCAGCAAGGCCTGCATCCCCTGCTGCCACCTCTCCCGCTGTTCGCTCTCTCCTCCCGCTCACCCCGTTACGCCCCTGCCGGCAGCATTCAGGGCAAGGTGAGCAGCCTCGTTTCTGTGTCTGGGAATATTCTTCCCTCTGAACCGTTGGTCCCAGTGCCTCTCGGGCCCCTCTTGAGGGGCCAGTGTGTGGATCGTAATGCTTCTCAGCACCTGGCTGAACCCCGCCTGCCTCTCAGCCCTGTCTCAGTGGTGCTGGCTGCCGACGGTCACGGTACACAGCTTCGTAGACCTTGGGGTGCACCCCGGCAGGAGGCACACCCCTGCCTATGCTGGTGGTATTCTTTATTTTTTATTTTTTTTGGCACTACGCGGGCCTCTCACTGTTGTGGCCTCTCCCTTTGCGGAGCACAGGCTCTGGACGCGCAGGCTCAGCGGCCATGGCTCACGGGGCCCAGCCACTCCGCGGCATGTGAGATCTTCCCGGACCAGGGCACGAACCTGTGTCCCCTGCATCAGCAGGCGGACTCTCAACCACTGCGCCCCCAGGGAAGTGCACTGCTGGTGGTATTTTTAAGGGCTTGTGGTATTGACAGAAGCCGTCCTTTCTCAGGATATTTGTGTAGTTCAGCTTTTGTAGCCCATTTTTGGTTTAGCACAGATAACACTGTGTAAAGTCTTAAAAGTTCTTACCGTGAACTCCTTTTTTTTTTTTAGTTTTTATTTATTTATTTAATTTTTGGCTGCTTTGGGTCTTTGTTGCTGCGCACGGGCTTTCTCTAGTCGTGGCGAGCCGGGGCTACTCTCCGTTGTGGTGCGCGGGTTTCTCATTGCAGTGCCTTTTCTTGCTGCAGAGCACTGGCTCTAGGCTTGCGGGCTTCGGTAGTTGTGGCATGCAGGCTCAGTAGTTGTGGCTCGTGGGGCCTAGAGCGCAGGCTCAGTAGTTGTGGCGCATCGGCTTAGTTGCTCTGCGGCATGTGGGATCTTCCCTGACCAGGGATCGAACCTGTGTCCCCTGCATTGGCAGGCAGATTCTTAACCACTGTGCCACTAGGGAAGTCCTTAACATGGACTCTTAACTCATCACCCTTCCTCAGCGGAAGCTCGTAAATGGATTTGCCCGTCCCGGCCTTGGGTTTAAAGTAGCTGAGTGTGATGGGGAAAGACCGAGGCTGGTGTGCACACTCCACCCCCTGAGGCCACGTGCATCCTTCTCTCGGGATATCGAAAAGCCCTGCGGTAAACACATGACTACTTTTATGATGACAAGTACGAAGGCTCTCCTGTGGTTTTTAAACAGCTTTATTGAGGTATAACATACATACCGTAAAATTCAGCCATGTTAACTGTAGTATTCAGTGATTTTTTTAGGTAAATTTACAAAGTTGTGGAACCATCCCCACAATCCAGTGTTAGACCACCACCCCAGATGATTCTCCCGAGCCCACTGCAGCCATTCATCTGACTTTTAGAGTTTAATAATAGGATGTTATAACAGTGTCTCCTAAGGTAGAGTATTTGGAACTCCTGGCTCAGATCGCTAGGGACAGAGACAGAATCTCTAGGAGTGGTGCGTGGACCTACAGTTTTAACAAGTGAACCAGGTGATTCCAAAGTAAAACAGAGTTTGAGAATAGCTACTGCACATCTGAGGTTCGTCCTTATTTTTCAGAATGTCCGTGTCTAAATTTGTGGACTCCAAAACAGAGTTTGCCAGGAGACCCATTGAGGTGCAGGAGGAAAAGATTAGAATGTCTATTCACATTTCATTTTCATCTTCAAAATTACAGCAAAATTTAAACTTTACTAATAGCTTTAAGATTGACCCTGGGACCCCCACTCCATATATCAGATGAACTCTTATCAGGCACAGTCCTTGAGGTGTCCTGCGAAAGGAGTTGGAATTCTGCGATTGTTTATTTTCAGAACATTGAAATTCAGATTGTCTTTTATGAGTGTCCAGGTGACTGGTTTTAGGGATGTTATTTAACTAAAGTAATCTCGTAAAGAGGAAAGAGGGCAGGTGGCTTTACAAGATTCCTGCAGGGAAACTCCAGACGATCAATACAAGCCCAAGTAAACCACAAGGAAATGGCCAACACATTATGAGATGAACCCATGACAGGCTAAGGAGATGTGATGATTTTTCCTCTGCCTTATTCATTTACTTATTGGCACCTTTCAAAAACTGAGAGAGAATTCACAAACCGTAACATTTACCCATTAAGTGTCCAGGTCAGCGTTTTTTAGTATATTCTCAACATGGTGCAGTCGTCACTGCTATCTCATTTCAGAATGTTTTCACCAACCCAAAGAGGGACCCCCGATCTCTTAAGACTCCCACCCCTACCCCAGCCCCTGGCAACCACCCGTCTACTATTTGTGTCTGTGGTTTGCCTGTTCTGGACATTTCAGATGAAGGGGATCAATCAGTACCTTTTGCACCTGGCTTATTTCACCTGGCATGGCATCCCCAAGGTTGCAGCACGTGTCAGCGCTTCATGCCCCGTATGACAGATATGACAGTTTGAATCTATAATTTTAAATAAGTTACATAATTATAATTTAAAATTTATAATTCTCAGTGCCCCTTACCCTGAGTATATGTTATTTTGAGGTATCAGCTAATTCTGTGAAATATGCTGTTTTCATTTTTATCACATCATTTTAGAATTTTTTTGTTGTTTCATAATGCACAATACAATATTTATACAATTTAAATATACACGTGTGGAAGGTACTTAAATTTTTTCTCAACACGTTCGAAGTATTTTGAGACGAATATTCTTTGTTACCTGGAATATGTAGTCATCTATTTTATTTTACTCCCCTCAGCAAGTGGAAATATCTTTAACTTTTATTAATATATGTATCTGAACAAAAATGGATGAGTGTGGGCAGTGGGGGGCTCGTGGTGTGCTGTGTCAGAGAAGCCCAAGACCAAGAGCGCTCTTCTAGGCTGTTTTGTACATGTGAATTCTTATTTTTCAAAAAAACATAGTTCACATTATTTCACGTATTTTGATCTGTGAACTGTGATTTTTCACTTAACGTTTTGTCTCTGATATTGTTTTAGTATTTGTTAGAGTTGGAATTTACTGAGCATTTTTTTCCTTTTCTTTTTGGTGAGTATGTTGGTGAATGTGTGAGTTTGCGGTTTACTTTCCTGCACAAGATATGTACACACAGGATGCATTGGGTTGTCAGTGCTTGCTGTGTCCCAGATAGTGTCCCTCTTGCTTTCTGCATCCATAGGAAACAGAGAAGGTTATGTTTTCTCGAGGAAGAATTTTTTGTGTTGTGTTTTTCTCTGGGACACAGAGCTTACTTTGTTTTTTACTGATTTAAAAAATTCCTAATACTTTCTTAGGGTACATTTTTTTTTTTCCTGCAGAAAAAATAAACAACATGGATAAGTACAAATAAAAAGCACTGAAATCACCTGTATTCACATCACTCAGTGATAGCCAGTGTTAACACCTGGGTGTATAAAATGCCAAGCTATTTCTCTGCCTTTGTGTCTGTGGAGACGTGTACTTTTGTTTCTCTCTCTCTTCCTTTTTTTCTTTTCAACAAGAAGGCATCAGATTTTTGTAATTCTTTTGAACTAGAGTTGAGCATCAAAACTGTAAAGTTTAAAAATATGTATATATGCCTGGGCCCTACTCTATTCTTTAAGTGTCAGGGGCCCAAGCATATATATATATGTATGTATATATATATATATATGTGTGTATATATATATATATATATACTTCTTAAAATCTTTACTGGTTATTCAGAGAGGCATTTCTGGTTAAGAACCACTGTTGGAATAACACTGTCCAGCTTCTTTCTTTTCATGTATGTCATGATTATGATCCTTTTTAATGGTTTTATAATAGGGCCAGGACTAGGTAGGGTTAAGGAGAGTGAGGCATGCACCCAGGGAGCAAAGCTTATCGAGATGGCAAGAAAACGCCGTCATCAAGACAAATCATACTGTAATGCAGTACTTAAAAAACTCAAAATTCATGCGAAAAATCCAAATGTTAAATTGACAGTATCCAATTCAGCATTCGCACAGTTTGGCCTCACCATCCTAACCCCGGTTTTACGGTGGCAGTGGCTTCATGTCCGGTTCTCAGCCTTGGCATATTGACATCTGGGCTGGATAATTTTTTGCTGTGGGGACCACCCTGTGCACTGTAGGGTGTTCAGCAGCATCCTTGCCCTCTACCATCTCGATGCCTATAGCACACTCCCCCGGCACCTGCTTTGTCACACCCTCGAGTATCTCCAGACGCTGCCCAGTGGGGGGCAAAGTCTCCCGAGTTGAGAACCCCTGTGTAAATACATGGTTCAGTTTCAACGAATTGAAATTTGTTGCCTCTGTCGTGCGGAAAGCTGTGTACTGTTAAGCAGTAAACGTTGTGTTGTGTTTATGCAGTCACTTAGCGTGTAAGACAGTTGATTCACTTGGAAGTGGTAGCTCTAAGCCTGTCTCTGTGGAGGTGGACCTTTGAGGTTAATGAGTTACCAGCTCTGAGCTCAATTTGGGGAGTGAAGGGGGCCTATTGAAACAGGAATTCCTTCTCTTCAATAGTGTATTTTTACCAGTTGCAACCCATCCATCGTATCTGATAACATTATGAGTGTTCGTAAGGGGTGATGTTTTCATTGCATTTGGAAAGAAAATTGATATTCACGGTGGCTCGGCATTTAATTTCTGTATTACTGTTTCCTGAAATACAGGCTGGAGTTCTCATTGGGAAATGTCCCTGCCATGGATTATTAATGAGAAATGGAGGCCCGTTTTTTTCACTGAATCTCCATATCTCATTTGTTGGCTGGGCTGCCCTAGGATGACCAAAACATCACAAGGTGCGAGATATCCACCGAAGGGCCCAAGTCAGAGGCCTTTGTATACGGAGATCTTGATTCTTCACCCAACTTCTGACCTCACATGGGGCTATTTTGCCCTCCCTCCTTAAGAGGGCCAGTGGTTCCCCCCCAGGGAAAAAAGAGTTGTAACCTGTCTCTGTGGATACCACATCTGTTTTTATTTTCCCCTGGTATTTTTTAAGTAAGAAGAAATGTGTGTAGGTTAAAGGGCCTATGGGGAGGAGGCTAGAGATAAACACTGTACAATGTGAAACTCTTCCATATGGGGAATGTGAGGATGTTTGAGGACTGGGCCTCAATACGAATACTAGCTGAGCTCCTGGTAATTACCAGTGCCTTCATGATATATGTGGATTGCCATTTGGTGTGTGGACAAGCCTTTTATTTGCAAATTAAAAGAGAATTTCAGAATCAATGGTTATGACCCCTCTTCCCTGAAACAGTAGGAAAGTGGGATAAGTATCAGTTTAAGAGAGAGAGAAATGAACGTGGAGATAGTAAACCAGTCTGCCTGTGATGTTGGTCCA
This sequence comes from Pseudorca crassidens, assembly GCF_039906515.1. Lineage (NCBI taxonomy): Eukaryota > Metazoa > Chordata > Mammalia > Artiodactyla > Delphinidae > Pseudorca > Pseudorca crassidens. The sequence continues at coordinate 79,181,414 of NC_090310.1, read as the reverse complement.
GTTCAATCACCATCATTTTCTAGTTTGTTGTCAAATGGTTCCCTGATCTGAGAGTGAGGTCTTTGCAAAACTCTGGGCTGTTTCTCTCTTTTGCCTTGCCCTAGTGTGGTTTCACCTGGAATGCAAAACCCCAAAGCTCTGTGTTATCCCACATTTGAGATATGAGTGGAAATACTTGACTTCTGTAGACAGAATCAGATTGCTTATAAAATCCGAAGGTTTGTGGAAGATGCCCTGAACTCAGCCTTTCATTCAAATCCACTGGTAACTAAAACTTGCCAGCCAGAGCAATTACTTTGTCAAAGGTCTTGTTATTGCTCCTAATGTTAAGTAATAATTTGGTCCAGGTGCTGGGGAATGTGGGCAAAAAAATGAAGACATGCGTCCATGGCTAGAACATAAATTACAGAGTTTAGAAAAATGTTCTCGATTTAGTCTCTCCCGGAGAGGGAACCTTTCTGTAAATCTTCAGTCCTCGTTATAATTTTAAAGTTAAATTCTTTATGATTAAAAGCACTTGGCAAATAATGATTCATTTAAACTGTAGTTCTGATATATTACTCTAATTATTGTTACCATGCCGTGCCCTTTGGCCTGGAAGTGAAACTCGTGTCCTCTTGACACCAGAGGTTAACAGAGCAGGAAGCCGGAGCAGTGTGTGTGCCTGCATGACCAGAATAATTTAGTAATTGTCTAATTACCTGAGGAGTATAATGCCACTGCTAAAAATAGTATTAAAAAATTAAATGAAAGTCGTTTTCTTGTTTCTCATAACCCATCTGTTCTCCATTTTGGGCAACCATGTGTTCATGGGTATGAAACGTGATTCATTCTAAAAGATCGGATGGCTTCTGCTCTGTTGGATAAAATATGTTTTTAATGGAACACAGCATTCAGTAACTTCACAAACATCTCCAGCTTCCGAGACTCAGTTGTAGAGGCAGGAAGACTATTGTAGGTCTTTTGTCCTAAACTGTGACTTAAAATCTGGAACTGATGTTGGTCGATTTTGATATTTATTTCTTCTTAGAAATGGAAAAAAAGTTCATGACAAATGAGGACTTCTAACCAGTATCTTAGGAATATTAAGTTGTTCATTTGTTCAACAAATATCTGTTGCTAGTTACTACGGCCCTTGGTACTAGAATTCAATAGACAAGCTCTCTGTTCTCATGGTCTAACGGGAGAATTATCGGGTAAAGGATTCAGTTTTAGCCAGTGGAGACAATAACACACATGGTAATGTAGAAGCGTGGCTCCCAGTGGGGTGGGCACAGGGGGCAGCATGGATTAGGGGGCTCAGGGGAGGTGACTTTGAGGAGGAAACATTGAATGGAGACCTGAATGATGAGGTGGAGTGAGCTAGCTCTGCAGGGATGTGGGAAACAGTGTTCTAGGAAGTGGGTCCCGTAAGTGCAAAGGCCCTGAGGCAGGAAGGAGGTTGGACAGAGAGGCTAATCAGGTGGGTCATGGGAGGGCACCTGAGTGTTTTTTATTGAACACTAACTCATAGACTGTTGACAAGTGGTCTCTCTCTAGTGGTCTTAATTTTTTATTGTATTTTAAGGCAGTAGAACCCCTTTATTCAAAGCTAGGCCTTCATGGTACCCGGTGTGTAACAGAGATGGGTATGGGGTTGCTTGTCCTCCACGTTTGATGGTGCTGAGTGGGTTTCTCGGAATTTCTCTACTCAGCACGTGGGGTGAAAAGCACCCCCTAGCCCACTCCTCCCATTTGCGGGAAAAGGGCAGATGCCACTTGCTCAAGGTCACACAGCTGTTCACACCCACCCGAGAAGCAGGCTCAGATTTCTCAGCCTTCAGTACTCTTTTTACCTTGTTGCTCAAAACCTTTTCCCCACCTTAACCCATTAGGAGGCCAAGCTGTGTGTTGAAAGGTATGAATGAAGGAACGGATGAGGGCTGTGTAAGCAACAGAACTGCTTCTTAGACAAGAGTTAGGGTCCATGGCCAGTGTGGAAGGCACAGCTTGAGTACATTTAAGTTTACTCTTGAAAATCTACCCTCAGTGGACTTCTAGGTACCATTTTGCAGTGTGTCCAGCCAGCCAGGCTTCTTTCTGGTTGTTACTGATATGCTCCCCGGACCTGCCCTTGGTTGCTCGTTACCCCCTAGAGTCCCCATCCATACTGTTGAATTCATTTTTTAAAAAAATTTATTGATTTTTGGCTGTGTTCGGTCTTCGTTGCTGCGCGTGGGCTTTTCTCTCTAGTTGCGGCGGGCGGGGGCTACTCTTTGTTGCGATGCGTGAGCTTCTCCTTGCGGTGGCTTCTCTTGTTGCGGAGCACGGGCTCTAGGCACGTGGGCTTTAGTAGTTGTGGCGCATGGGCTTGGTTGCTCCGCGGCATGTGGGATCTTCCTGGACCTGAGATCGAACCCGTGTCCCCTGCATTGGCAGGCGGATTCTTAACCACTGCACCACCAGGGAAGCCCCCTGTCTTCAATTTTAAACTGAGAGGAATGTCCATTTAAAACAGCAGTTCTAAACCGGGCATGATTTTGGTCTCCATGGGCAATTGGCAACATCTGAAGACAGTATTGTTCTCCTGTTGCACCTGGGGGTTGCGTCTGGCATCTAGTAGATGGAGGCCAGAGAAGCTGCTAGCCATCCCACTGTGCATAGGACTCTCCCCCTGCCGCCAGCCCCAACGGAGAATTATCTCCCTCAGATGTCAGCAGTGCCGAGGTCCGGACGCCCTGGTCTGAAGCAGCCGCATCACTTGAAGTGTAATGGGGCCCCCACTCGGTCAGAGGCCCCCAGCACCACCCAAAGGAAGGCGCGTTCCCAGGTCCCCAGGTAGCATCACCCACATTCACCAAGCTGTCGTTTTTTTCCTCGATTTATTTTGCATTTTTGTTTTTGGCTGAACGCCCATGACCGGATCCCTGACTCGCACGCCCTCATGGCAGTGTTACTGGAGATACCCCCAGAGTGACGTGTGTTAGAGCAGCTGAAAGAGAAGCAGCGACTCCGCAGGGTCGTTCTTCTTCCTTCTCAAGGTCCTTCCGTGTCTCTGGTCATCTTGCTCGTTGGTTTCCTCTTCTCCTAGCAATCCCAGGACCCGCCCGCTCAGAAGGGCCCCGCGCTCACCACCAAGGTGCGGCGGACCATGGGCACCCGCGTGCACGAAGCTGTCAAGGCCATCGCGCTGTGCCACAACGTCACCCCCGTGTACGAGTCCAGCGGTGTCACCGACCAGGCCGAGGCGGAGAAGCAGTACGAGGACTCCTGCCGTGTGTACCAGGCGTCCAGCCCGGACGAGGTAAGCCCCGGCATGCGGGATGCCCTGCCCATTCCCCACCTGCTCCGGGTGGGGCCACCTGTCAGGGCAGCAGGTTCCGGGGCGACGCTGGGCCGCTAGGGAAACAGGCTGGCAAATGCCTGCAGCCCTTGATCTTCCTCTAGAAGGAGTAGCCTTGGACTTGAGACACATCCTGAGTTAGGAAGCAGCGAGAGGTCTTGTTTGCGGTTCAGACGGGCAGCGCAGAAGGGGCACAGGTCCCATGAAACCACATTCCTTTTTTAAAAAACAGCTTAATTAGGATAGAATACACATACCATACAATCGCCCGTGTGACGGATACATACAGGTCAGTGGTTTTTTTAAATAGTATATTCACGGAGTTATGCAACCATTACCACAGTCGGTTTTAGAATCGATTTTTGTGACACTTTTGTCAACCCAAAAGGAAGCACTCCGTGCCTGTATTCCCATAGACTCCCGCCCTCCCTCCCTCCAGCCCCTGGCAACCACTGACCTACTTTCTATCTCTGTAGATTTGCCTGTTCTGGACATTTCATACAAGTGGAAAGACACACACACATTTGGCGTCTCACCTCTTTCACTTAGCGTGTATTTTCAGGATTCATCCACGTGGTAGCGTGTGTCTGTACTTCATGCCTGTTTATGGATGAACAATATTCCATTGAAGGGATAATACTGTGTTTTGTTTACCCAGTCTTCGGTTGGTGAACATTTGGACTGTTGATATATTTTCTATGTATATAATATATATATATATGTGTGTGTATTTTCTTTGGGGGGCTATTGTGCTATGAACACGTGTCCAGGTTTTTGCGCAGACATATGTGTTCATTTCTCTTGGTGTACGTGTAGGAGAGGGATTGCTGGCTCACGTTAAATTTATGTTTAGCCTTTTGAGAAACTGCCACACTGTTTCTGAAGTGGCTGTGCCGTTTTAAATTCCCACCTGCAAGGTATGAGGGCTCTAGTTTCTCTGCATCTTAGCCGACACTTGTCATCGTCCCTCCTTTTGATTCTCGCCGATCTAGTGAGTGTGAAGTGAAATCTCATTGTGGTTTTGATTTGTGTTTCTGATACCAAAGGTTAATAACGTTGATAACGTTGAGCATCTTTTTATGTGCTTATTGGCCCCTTTATATATCTTCCTTGGAGAAATGTCTATCCAGGCCCTCTGCCCACTTTTAGTTGTGTTATGTGTCTTTTTGTTATTGAGTTGTAAGAGTTCTTTATGTATTTGAGATAAAAGCCTCCTGTCAGATATGTGATTTCCAAATATTTTCTCCCATTCTATCTTTTTGTTTGTTTGTTTGTTTGTTTGCGGTACGCGGGCCTGTCACTGTTGTGGCCTCTCCCGTTGCGGAGCACAGGCTCCGGACGCGCAGGCTCAGTGGCCATGGCTCACGGGCCCAGCTGCTCCGCGGCACGTGGGATCTTCCCAGACCGGGGCACGAACCCGTGTCCCCTGCATCGGCAGGCGGACTCTCAACCACTGCGCCACCAGGGAAGCCCCCATTCTATCTTTTATGTTCTTGATGGTGTCCTTTGAAACGTGGACGTTTTAAATTTTGATGAAGTCTGGTAAGCCACATATTTTTGTATCTAAGCATCAACTCTTGCTAAAGCTGAAAGGATTCGTGTAATTCTGTGTTCAAGAGCATAGGACCTGGTAATACAGTTGCCTGTGTAGTGTTTTCTGTAAGAAGCCCCTCACTGCTTTTTCTCTCAGGGTGCCATATGATAGGAACGCCTTTTGTGTAGGTGTAGGCAGAGCATTCCCTCGCCCAGCATGAAAATGGTATCATGTCCTTTGCCCCCTGACTTGAGTGTAGTTAAGACACAGTCTGTGTTTTACTAGTCTGTTAACATTTTGTTTTTTTTTCTTTCCAGTCTTCCATCCTTTTTTCTTTCCTTAAAAAAAACTTTTATTCTGATTATGGAAGCAATTTTTTGTAGTGTGGAAAATTTGGAAATTTCAGAAGAATATAAAGAGGGAAATGGGTTATTTTCAACTTCACTCATAAAAGATAACAATAGGTAACTTCCCTTGAGTATTTGGTACACATCAGGTCCCATTTGACGTACTGTGTATTATTCATTAAATCTTCCCAGCAACTAAGAGGTACTATGATTATCCCCATTTTCAGAAGAGAAAGGTCAAGGACAGAGAGATTAAATACTTAGCCTGAAGTTCCTAGTTTTTTGTTTTTTTTTTAAGAGTTCAAAGTATAGTGGCTTTTCTTTTCTTATTATTTTTTAATTGAAGTATAGTTGATTTACAATATTATATTAGTTTCAGGAGTACAGCAGAGTGCTTTGATATTTTTAGAGATTATACTCCATATAAAGTTATTATAAAATATTGGCTATATTTCCTGTGCTGTACATTACATTTTTACATCTTCCCTGGATTTTTTTTTTTTTTAGACTTTTTAATTTTGAAATACTTTCAGATTTTTGGAAAAGTTGTAAAATGAACACAAAGACGTCCCCTTTACCAACACTTTACTCAGATTCTTCAAATGTGAACCCTTCTCTGCTTTTGCTTCCTCTTCACCTTTGAAGAGTAAGCTTCAGGCGTGATCCCCTTTTATTCCTAAATATTTCCTAAAAATACTTTCCTAAATATCTCCCTACAAAACAAGGTCAGTTATGAGAATCAGGAAATTAACGTTGATACAGTACTGTTATCTGACTTGCAGATCTTATTAAAATTGCATCAGCTGTCCCACTCACTTTTTTTTTTTACAAAAAAAGAAAAAAATATTTTCCCCAGATCAATAACCAGTCCAGGAGTACACACCACATTCAGTTGTACTGCCTCTGGTGTCTCTTTTATTTTTATTTTTTTAATTTAATTTTTCTTTTTGGCCAAGTCGTGTAGCATGTGGGATCTTAGTGCCCCAACCGGGGGTCGAACCTATGTCCCCCTGCAGTGGAAGCTCGGAGTCATAACCACTGGACCATCTGGCGTTTCTATTAACCTGGAACAGTTCCTCAGCTTTCCTTGACCGTCACAGCCTTGACTGTTGAAGAATACAGGTTATCTGTTTTGTAGAATGTCCCTCAGTTTGTATTTGTCTGACATTTTCTTATGATGTTGACTCAGGTTATGCATTTCTGGTGCTGTCCTCGGTGCAGGGTATCCAGAGACGCATGGTGTTGGCGTGTCTAGGTCTCGGAGATGTTAACTTAGGTTTCTTGGCTAAGGTGGTGTCTCCCAGGTTTCATCCTGGTAAAGTTGCCGTTTTCTGTGGCTGACTTATGTTACAGCACCAGTCCCCTAAGTGACAGGGTCAGGGCTTTAACCCAGGGAGTTTGTTTTCAGAGCCCAAACTCTTAATCCTTTTACTAAACCATTTTTCAGAAACCACTAAATATTAATTTTTATTCATTTGATATATAGCCCCTCCACTAGGTTTTCATGTATTTTTTTCGTAAAAAAATGAGCATTTTAATATAGTTATGGGTTTTGCCTATATTTGTTCTTTTTTCACTAATATTTTATCATACCTGTTTCTCAATTTTCTTGAACATTACACAGTTTTTCAGATTCACTGCCTACGGTATGGACCCTAATATCTTCAACTGTTCTCGTATTATTGGAATTTAGGTTATTTCTATTTTTGAGCAACAGTGTTTATAAACATTTGCAGTGAGTATCCTTACACTTGCTATTTCTAGAAATGGTGCGACGGGGTTCACTAATTCACCAGATATTTTTGAGTGCCTCCCACGAGCCAGGCACTGTGGAGTCTACGTTAAACAAGGCAGCAGCTCACACCCCTTGGGGCAGCAGGAGTGAGACAGTTGCCTGAGCGGGTTCCTTATCCCCACTGTGTGTCTGTGACGTGGGACCCACAGGAGGGTGTTGTGAGGCCCTTAGTATGTGGTCAGTAAATCCTGTGGGTCAAACTGAATGAGTATGTTTAAGGCTCATGACATAAATTACCAGAGTGCTTCCCGGGATTTTTTTTTTTTTTTTTTAACCATTTTACTCTTCCACCAATGTTGCAAGGACTCCCAGTTATGATGATGATGATGATGATGATTTTTGTTCATTTTAAGAAGGAGGGACGGGCTTCTTTGGTACGTGAAGTGTTTTGGAGGTCTGGACTCATCTGCGAATATCCGTGAACCAGGGGTTGATGTGATCGTGCGGGCGGAGGTGGGGGGAGGATGGCACAGTTAGAATCTTTTCCAAAGATCAGAAATGGCAGGACACTTGGGTGTGTCTTTCCCTGCCCAGTCTCTTCTTCCTCCTTTTCTGGGGCAATGGAATGTGTCCCCTGGGAGACGACTCCTTCTCATCTGCTTGGTGTTTGTGGAAGAGCTCAAGCTGTGAAGCCCAGTTCCTCTGTTGACCATTGATATTTGAACCAGGCTTTTTAGGGGGTGAAAAATCTGGTAACCCTTGGCCAAATTCTGAGATGGGAATTGTGTGCAGAGAGAAGGGGGAGGTGGGGGATAGGTGTGGGTGAGCCTACTGAGACGTGTGCCCTGGAACCGGAAGCTGGTCATATTTGTCACCGTGTCTTAACCAGGGTTCGTCTGCTTGATCTCGCCTTTCCGTTTCGGAATGGGAGGATGATACCATTGAAGGGTCCATGTGAGAAAGGACCAGACTTTTGGTAGTTACGGACTGGGGACCAGTAGCTTGTGGGTATTTCATAGAATTTAAATTAAACGTTGGTGATCCGATCAGCACTTGTGCCTCTGGGCTCCGATTGGCTATTGACATGCATATATGACGGTCTTTAATGCCTGTCCCACACCCCTGGTTCCCACTGAACTTTGATATATTTGTTTTAGGGCTGTGCAAAGATTTTTCCATGAAGGTAAATCTTCCATGGAATGCTGTGTGCTTTGCAGCTCCTTTTTGTTAAAGAGAAGAGCCCTTTATCTCTGCTGTCCATTAATTGCCTTTGGATTCAGATTTGTTTTGTTTTTCTAAGATTCTGAATAGCAGTTTGCTTTTTTTTAAAAAAGGGTATTTTCTTTTGGTCTTTGGTGTCTTCACAGAGGTCGGTGTTACTTTCTTGGTTTCCTTTTCCCCACAGCTTTATTTATTTTTTTTATTACACAGTCATTTCATGTTTATGATAGAATATATGAAAATGTAGAGAAGAAGAAAAAGTAAACCATAGTCCTACTAACTGAAGGTATAACCACTGTTAATATTTTACTCACCAGCCTTTTAAACTACTTCAAAAGATGCGTACCTCAAAATATAAATCTGTTTATGTAAATATACCGTCTGACAGAAAATAGGTTAAATCTAGTTCCAGTGCAATCTTTCAGAAAGCTGTACTGTTTCCAGATCCCTGTGGGATTCCACGTAGGAGTGGCTGGGTCTAGAATCCTACCTTTGAAATTCTATATCAATAAAACCTGGCTGGTGCAGGCAAGGTCAGTTGATGGAATACATACAGAAGCCAGTATCCTCTTTACTTTGGAGCTCCTGGAGTAATTTCTACCAGTTGGCCTAGGATTCATTTCCTGTAACAGAAAGCAGGATTTCCTAAATTTGTTTCCTGTGCACATTCCGCCTGGGAAGCCTTGAAGTGTCTGTATTCAGCTATTGATTACAGCCTGGGGGGCACTGCCCCCTCCCCCCGACCCCCCGCCTGTACAGTAAACTCCCAGGGGAAATGAGACAGATGTAATCTGGCCAGAGAGAAGTGGTCCTAAGATGCTCGGGTGAGCAGGCTTCAGCCCTGACAGCATCCCATCGTTTGCAGTATATTTGGCAGTGTTGGAGGTGGGGTGCAGTGGAGGGGGGGGTCACTGTGATACAACTCTTAACGTGTCCTTCTTGGCGTGAGTGGTCAAGGAAGTGCTCTCCTCCGAGCAGATAGAATCCACCCAGGGACGCGTTCATTTGTCTAAAGAAGTTGATAAACATAACCTGTAATTTTCACTAGGTAGTGATAACCACTGTTTGTGTTCGGTTGTAGAGTTACCCAGATTTTTCCTAAATGTGGGCATATATGTAGAATTACAGTTGCATGTTTCTCTGGTACAGAATCACACTCTAGTACAAGGAGGGAAGGAGGGTGAAGTGGGTTAAGTCACATCCTTGAGAAAGCCAGATGGTTTTCATGGTCCTGTAGGGTTTATGTGTGCGTGCGTGTACGTGTGTGCGCGCATGTCGGCACGTGTACATATGTGCACGAGTGTGGGTGTGAACACGTGCACGTGATGTGTGCATGACTGCTGTTGGAGCGTGTGTGGCGTGTGGCTGTGCATGGGTGTGTGTGCGTGTGTGTGAGTGTGAATGAAAGTGGCCTGCTGTATGTGGCTGTGCCTTGAATAACTCTGATTTCAGAGCCCTTAGTTACAAGTTCTGGGTAATGTGCAGGATGTTCTGTGTGGCCACCCCCGCTCAGGGCGCAGTGCGAGAAGTCTATCTCCATCTTCCCCTGAGGCACCCCGCCCCCTCCTTTCTCACAGTCTCTACACAGGGCCCCTCCCCTGACCTCTGCCTCCGAGCTGCCCACTGTTCTCAATATCTGAGTACCTCTGCAGAGATAATTCTTTGCATACGTTAGAATTTTCCTCACCCTTTAATTATTAACCTATTTAAAAAATTTAAGAGCACAATTGTAAATTATAGATAAAGTTTCGCACCTTGCTTTGCGTTGCTCATCCTTCTAAAGCATGTCCGTGTGTGTGGTGTCACTGTGTGGGACGTCAGCTGAGTTTTGCTAAAATGTTGGGTTGCTGTGTGTTCTGTCATCTCGCAATGGCATTTCAAGACCTTCATTTTCACTAATTTTTCTGAAAGATGGGGGCATCGCACTACCCCTCCTTACCCCGCAGTGCAGCTGCGGGTCGTGTGTCACTGCCAGGGCGGACTTGATCAGCGATGTGATTTTAAGCTGCACTCAGCCTCCTCGTAGGTAAAGAGGGGCTGATACATCACACGGAGCTCATGGCCCTTAGAGAAGAGAGGGAGCAGTGAGGGTAGCGGTGATGCTGCCAGTGGTAAGAAGGGGTCACCTGTTGCTTATCTGCTCTGTTCCAGGCACCGCGTTACGGGCATCCCTTACCACCCAGAATTACTGTGATCGTGCTGTTTGCAAATGAGGTATAGGTTGGCCAAGGAATATTCCCAAGGTCACACGGCTGGCGAGATTAAAACCCGCAGCCCATGTCCAGAGGTGGGGCTCGTAACCCCACAGGACCACGTCCCTACCCATGGCATCGTGGCTTGAAAGTGCTTTGTCAACTCACAAGTGCTGCAGAGAGTGAAGCACTTGCATTTGGGGAGCTCAGGGTGGATACTGGGTGAAGTTCCAGAGTGTCCAATTATTTTTAACCCACTCCGGTCCCCTTGGGACACGTGCACTGAGCCAGTGTTGTGTCTGGGATCTCCAAAACTCAGTGGCACCTTTTGTGTGTGTCCCTTCCCTCTTTTCTCATCTTATAAGCTTCCAGGCTTGGTGATAATAACCGTCTTCTGCCAGGCCCCAGAAGCCTACCTTCTGAGTGTCTTGCCTTCACCGTCCATCTCTTCAGGATCCGGCCCTTAGAAGGGAAAACCAAAAAGGATGTGTTTCTCCGCTAGTCCACAGTAACCTTGAAATGGCCCCCTTGCAAGTGGCCGTGAGAGCGTGGGCGAAGAGCAAGTGGGTCTCTCCTCCAGACATGAGTCTGTAGATGGAGAGCATTCCTGCATCCATTAGAATGTCAGAAGCTGGGAGTAATGCAGACAGGGGTGATATAAGAAAAAGGGGTATACAGTGAAGGTACAGCTAATCTAGAAGCAGATTTTATTTTTAGTTCCCCCCCCCCGCACTAATTATAAGAGTAACATTAGCTTGTTATAGAAAAAGAAAAAAAATCACAGGAAAGAAAAGCCAAAAATGTCCTGGTGTTTTTCCTATTTCTCTTCTGTATATATACGATATATGTTCGATGACCTTGATTTGTTCCCTTGCATTATCCCTTTCCGGTAACTATCTATAGTAAGAATATTCTTAGTGGCTGCTCTATATTCTGCTGCTTAGATACACCACAGATTATTTTCTCTGTCTCCCAAGCGTAACATTTAGGTGGTCCCCCACTTGTGGCTGTCATAAATAATGTCGTGATGGAGAGCCTTGCTCATTCAATCTCTCTGTACATGTCTCAGCATGCATGAAAGGTCCCAGTTGTCTCATTTTGCATTTTCTCAACGCTGTTGCAAAGAGTGAGGATAAAACCGTTGGGGAAAGGTAAGCCCGTGGCCTTGAGCGGGGGCCGGCAATCTCCTGTCCCTTTGCAGACTTGGGGTTTCTTTTTCCTCCATAACCACATCCCTGTTGGTCCCCTGAATGCCTCCTCGTGTCTGAGCCTCAGCTCCAGGCTTCAGACAATGCCAGTATTCAGATGTGTGCACGATGGCGTGTGGAGTGTTGACCCAGAGAGATTTAGGAGGCTGGTGGGGCTCTACCATCACGTTGCCAGGGCCTTGGACCTGAGGGTGAGGTCAAAGAACAGCGGTCGGGAACTTAAGGAAAAAATCCTCCATCAATGTTACGTATTAACCACTGGGGTAGAATTTTGAAAGAAGATTCTGGTTGCTCAGAAGATAGGGGTCCTGTGTCAGGCAGGACTATGGGATTTTGGGGGCACTGTAGAAAACTGTCAAATGAGCCTTCCTTGGTATTAGCTCATCCGCGGCCATACATGCAAAAGTCCTGTCCCATATCACATTAGTATTGGGCCAGAATGGACTTAAGTAAATAGTCGTTTCTAAGTGGCTAAATTTTTATGGAGATGATGCCATTCTTCCTTTTCAAATACTTGTTTTTAGCAGAGTTAAGTTCCAAGAGGCTGAATTTCAAGTATAGGATCAGGAAATTCGGATCAGGGAGTGGCCTTTTATTCTACCACCTTGTCCACTGATGCTTAAAAGTAGCAGGCTGGGGCTTCCCTGGTGGCGCAGTGGTTGGGAGTCCGCCTGCCGATGCAGGGGACGCGGGTTCGTGCTCCGGTCTGGGAGGATCCCACATGCCGCGGAGCGACTGGGCCCGTGAGCCATGGCCGCTGAGCCTGCGCGTCCGGAGCCTGTGCTCCGCAACGGGAGAGGCCACAACAGTGAGAGGCCTGCATACCGCAAAAAAAAAAAAAAAAAAAAAAAAAAAAAGTAGCAGGCTGTTTTTTGTTTGCTCCATGCTGTTTAAAAGAAAAGCAGCAATATTTAAAAATCACTCAGTGTTCTATAAAAATAAGCTTCTCCTGAGAAAGATCAGATCTGGAAAGACTGGGCCCAGTTTTGACCTGGCAGCAGTTAGCCCCCTCCCCCAAGCCCTGTCCCTAGGTGGCCGGCCCTGCCCCGGTCCGCTGCCTGCCCTGCTCCTGTTGGCATTCAAACCTGCAAACCACCATGTGGCCCATTTTGGGACCTATTTCTTAATAAAGTAAAGAATACCTAGGTCTGTGGGTATTTGTAAGCTTGAAAGGCCTGGCTTCGGGCAGACTGGCCATTCTTTATAAGCCTGGGTGTTTATCTGATTGAATGCCCCCAAAGAACCGTTTTAATCAGATAGCAGATTCATGCATGTTCTTGTATTTCATATGCATCCTGCTTTTGACAGGAATTCAAGGCTCTTTAGCCTGTCTGGCGTAATTCCCAAGCACACATTCCCAGGTACAAAGAGAAGATTATTAAAGCTTGTCACAGGTGGTTTATTGCTGACCAACAAATGATGAAAAAGCCCTTTCATGGACAGCTCTGACAAGAATTCTTCAGATGGGCTTTTTTTTTTTTGGAGGCGGAAGGGTGGAGTAGGAGGCTCTTTTTTTAATTTCCTGACCCAAACCAGACGCACAGCTGACTCGTGGAGCCCAGATCCCCCGCTCCGGCCCTTTCTTGGTTTCTAGCATTTGCTTTTGCCTCTCATTTATTTGTTCATTCATTTACCTTTTACGAGGTTTCTTTTTCTGCTCTTCTGACCTCCGGTAGTCTGACCCGAGGCCCCCTGAGACCCCAGCTCCGGCTGTTAAGGACAGCGAGACTCAAGACCCTGAGATTGGGGACTTCCCTGGCGGTCCAGTGGTTAAGACTCCATGCTTCCACTACAGGGGGGTGCGGGTTTGATCCCTGGTCGGGGAACTAAGATCCCACCTGCGGTGTAGTGCAGCCGTAAGAAAAAAAAAAGACCCTGAAATCCTTTCTGATTTGGCAATACAGGATGATTCTTTTGAATTGAAGCTCAGACCCTCTAGCAGAAGCAGCCTCATTTACATCATCTTGTTTCAGGAAGGGATGGAGTTGCCCACCTGACCGCTGAAATGTTTGTCCCCGCTGCTGTTGAGAATGGTTAGTGAGCTCCCCAGTTCTAAACTGCTCTCTTCTCAGTAGGACCTGGGGGATTTTATATGTTCTGGTAGAAAGCAGCTTTAAATTAAAACTGACCTAATGTTAAAGTCGGAATAAGGGAGTGTAAGGTGAGAAAGAAAGGCCCCCCTGCAGGGCTCATATCCTGTTGGAATCAGCCCCCAAGAGGACTTGTGAGGTTTTGATTAGGACCTTGGACCCAAGGGGTGGGAGATGGGAGATGGGGCAACCAGCACAGTCAAAGTAGGTTCCTTAACTCCCTCGAGGGGTTTGCTGTAGAAGAAAGCATGGTTAGAAGATGTTTCCATTCAGCTGTAATTCATGCTTCCCCGGGAACACTTGTCACTGTTGATCATTTCAGATGCATGGTTCAACTTCCCCTCCAACACAGTCCTGTGGGGTCTGCAGCAGGGGGACCCAGGCTGGCCAAGGCCAGAACTGCCTCTACGGCCCTGAAAGCCACTTCCCGTTCTGGAGTTTCAGATCCTTTCTTGATTGAAGTTAAGAACAGGCTTTGGGGGAATTAGTGTATCTCCTTGAAGCCCAGTATTACAGACTCTTCACATCTTTTCAGAGCAATTAAATACGTTTTTAAGGGGTGAAACAACAGCTGTTTAAAAGCAAGGATGAAAAACTCTTTTCCCTAGCAGTCGTGTTGGAAAGCATCTGAAGAAGAATTTCCTTTTTCTTATTACGTACTAAACTGGTACGTAGAGGAGGATGTAAATTTAGTCAAGCTACGTACTTGTAATAATCTCGTATTGTGTTGGGATATTTACTTAATTAAAATTAAAAATATTAAAAATAAAAGATGGGGCTTCCCTGGTGGTGCAGTGGTTGAGAGTTCGCCTGCCGATGCAGAGGACACGGGTTCGTGCCCCGGTCCGGGAAGATCCCACATGCCGCGGAGCGGCTGGGCCCGTGAGCCATGGCCGCTGAGCCTGCGCGTCCGGAGCCTGTGCTCCGCAACGGGAGAGGCCACAGCAGTGAGAGGCCCGCGTACCGCAAAATAAATAAATAAAAGAAGTGCGTGTACACACTAAAATATTTCAGTAGTATATAGAGAGAAGAGTGAAGTAATTTCTCTTCATGTGTATCATCCTATAAGCGTTTTAGTGCATGTACCCAAAGTTTTTAATATTTATACGGATGGGATTTTTAAATTTATATCAGTGTTTACTGATTTGTTCATTTTAAACTTGGAAAGAAGATTGTTAGCAGATAGGACAGGCCATATTGAAATTCAGAGTGATTAGATGAAACAACTATATGAATGAGTTTCCAAAGACTTATGCAGGTTAGTAGCAAAACAAACAAACAAAACCAAACTTGATTAGCCCTTTCTTTTGGAGGTGGAGGTCAGTGGGGATTAGGAGGTGGGCACCTTTGGGGGCTGTTACTATGCCTACCATGCCCCCTGTCAACTTTCTAACGGTGACAGTGAGTCGGGTGACGGGCACACCCACTAAGGATGCCGTGATGTGTGTGCGCCCGTGTTTAGAGAACAGGCATCTGGATGGCCCGGGATTGGCACGCTCCCTTGGGCTACTTGGGTCAGCTAGACACAGGATTCGATCTCATCTCAGCCCGTGGTAGCTGCCCGCCGAGAGCAGCTCGCCTGGCCTCTCTGACTCTGTTTCTTCGTCCGTCGGGTAGAGCTGCTTGGTACTTCCTGCCTCTATGGGCTGTGCTGACAAGTAAACACGATGACCTTGTGGTTCGTACGCCGTAGGCTCTTCGTACTTACCCCTGTCTCCCCCTGCCCCCCACCCCATGGCGTAGCCCCCTTCCTGTGGCAGTGGCAGTGAGGGCTTGGTGGTCTCCCCTCCCCAGCTCCCCCTTCTGTCCCCGCCTTTTCCACTCCTATTTCCTTCTTTCCCTGAAGACCCCAGACCAGATTCATCTGTAGACGTGTTTTATTTTCTTCATGGGCGTTTAAAACGTGCAGCTTAGTGGCTTACATTGAAAAGTTAGAGATCTCAGGGACAAGGTCAGATTTCTGGTTTTTCTTGAGAAACTGGAAGCTCTGGCCACCCTGGGTCCACATTCCCGTGGGGCAGCCTCCTTCAGAGGGGGCACTGGCTCCTGCCTGCCGCAGTTCCCACTGGTCTGGCCCCTGTCTTGGAATTTGCATCCTCCATGCCTTTGACTGGAAGTGAAGCAAACCTTGCTCGGGCTGTGAGAAGATTCCAGCTGGTGACAGAACCGTGGTCCTAGGAAGTGTAGCGGGTGGTGGAGGGTTTGGCTGTGCACCAGGTAGATCCAGGTTCCTGCCTAGCCGGCCGTTGCCCCGGAACATCACCTCAGGCAACTTAATGAGCTTCCGCAAGCCTCAGTTTCCTCATCTGTACAGACCAGCGTTCTCCCCCTGTCAGTACTGCCTGCCATGTGGGGTGGGGTGATTCTTTGTCATGGGGGCTGTCCTGTGTGTTGTAGGATGTTTAGCAGAATCCCTGGCCTCCACCCATGAGATGTCAGTAGAAAATATCCACCCCCTCCTCAGTTGTGAAGCCAAAACTGTCCCCAGACGTTGCCATGTGCCCCTTGGGGGGCAGAGCTGCCCAGTCGAGCACTGCTGTCAATCCCCTCCTGGTTGAGTGTGTGTGAGTTTAACAGGGAGCCTGGAGGTGAGTCGCCCCACCCCGGCGTCGTGCTCCTGGCTTCCCCATGTTTGTGGTTGGCCTGGTGCAGCTCCTTCCAGACGTGATCTCTGGTTGTGCTGATCCTTGAGCGTGTGCGGTTCTCTCTGCCACAGCTCTGGCGCGTGGCCTGCTTTAGGGCCCAGGAGAGACGGCGGCTCTGAGCGCGGAGCCCCCGCAGGCCTAGAGGGGCGGGGGTGGGGCTGTCACCGGCCAGCATGACCTCCCCCAGGGATGCAGGCCCT
Organism: Pseudorca crassidens; assembly: GCF_039906515.1. Taxonomy (NCBI): domain Eukaryota; kingdom Metazoa; phylum Chordata; class Mammalia; order Artiodactyla; family Delphinidae; genus Pseudorca; species Pseudorca crassidens. The sequence goes on along the minus strand of NC_090310.1, from coordinate 79,164,920 downwards.
GCTCAGCCTCACCTGTCTCTGCTGCCCCGTCCACCTTTATGTTCATTTGCTTGACCTGTGAACCAGGATCCTCGGCTGTGTATCTGACCTTTGACCCTTGTCACATTTAGGTGGCCCTGGTGCAGTGGACCGAAAGTGTGGGCTTAACACTGGTGGGCCGGGACCAGTCTTCCATGCAGCTGAGGACCCCTGGTGACCAGATCCTGAACTTCACCATCTTGCAGATCTTCCCTTTCACCTACGAAAGCAAACGCATGGGCATCATCGTGAGGGTGAGTTTATTTATAATTTAAAATGGTTAAAACAAAAACCCAAACCTGCCTAAGTCTGCTGTGTATGTCCCTGTTGCTGGACATTCTTTCTTACCCCTTTCTTTATTGTATTATTGCCTGTCGTTCAGACTAGCAAGAGGATTTAATTCCCTCAGAAGAAAGAGAATTAGTTCATCAGTTGGACAGATCTCGGATAGCTGCTCAGCTTTTGGTTAACCCACTTCCAGAGTGAAAGGTCTAATGAGTGTAGATTGAGCATTTCTTGGTAATAATACATTTCTCACTGTATACTCTTCAGTTTAATTAAATGTTATTTTCTATTGAGGTGACATTCACATGACATAAATTAATCATTTAAATGTGTAATTCGTTGGCATTTAGTACATTCACAGTGTCTTGCATCCACCACTTTCCTCAAGTTTTGAAACATTGGCATCACTGCCAAAGGGAACCTTGTATCCATTAAGTGGTCACTCTCCATACCTTCTTCCCCGTAGGCCCTGGAAACCTCCCGTCTCCTTTCTGTCTCTAGGATTTACCTATTCTGGGTATTTCATATAAATGGGGCTATACAATATGTGACCTTCTGTATCTGGCTCCTTTCACTTAGCATAATGTTTTAGAGATTCATCCATGTTGTAGCATATATACATACTTCATTCCTTTTTATGACTGAGTAGTATTTCATGTTGATTATCCATTCATCCATCAGTGGACATTTGGGTTGTTTCCACCTTTTGGCTATTGTGAATAGTGTTGCTATGAACATTCGTGTATAAGGATTTGAGCATCTGTTTTCAGTTCTTTTTTTTTTTTTTCGGTACGTGGGCCTCTCACTGTTGCGGCCTCTCCCGTTGTGGAGCACAGGCTCCGGACGCGCAGGCTCAGCGGCCATGGCTCACGGGCCCAGCCGCTCTGCGGCATGTGGGATCTTCCCGGACCGGGGCACGATCCCATGTCCCCTGCATCGGCAGGCGGACTCTCAACCACTGCGCCACCAGGGAAGCCCTGTTTTCAGTTCTTTTGAGTAGATACCTAGGAGTGGAATTGCTGGGTCCGTTTCCCAGTTGCTGGATAATTCTATCTTTTAACTTTATGAGGAGTCGCCAAACTTTTCTGCAAAATGCTGCACCATTTATAGGGTTGGCCAAAAAGTTCGTTCAGGTCTTTCTGTAAGATGTTACAGAAAGACCTGAACAAACTTCTTGGCCAGCCCGATACATTCTACCAGCAGTGTATGAAGCTTCTGGTTTCTCCATATCCTCATCAGTGCTTGTTATTTCCCTTTTTTTTTTTCATTGTAGCCGTCCTAGTTGCTGTGAAGTGGTATTTCATTGTGGTTTTGATTTGCGTTTTCCTGATAGCTAATGATGTTAAGCATCTTCTCATATACTTACTGACCACTTGTATTCTTCCTTGGAGACATGTCTGTTCACGTCGTTTGCCCACTTTTGAAGTGGGTAGTCTTTTATTGTTGTGTTGTAAGAGTTCTTTACGTAGTCTGGATACTAGACCTTTATCAGAGATATGATATACACATATTTTCTTTCATTCTGTAGCTTGTCTTTTTGCTTTCTTGATAAAATTCTTTGGATGCACAGAAGTTACTAATTTTGATGACGTCCAATTTATTTTTTTCCTCTGTTGCTCTTGACTTTGGTGTCATATCTGAGAGTCCATTGCTAAACCTAAGGTCATGAAAATTTACCCCTATGTTTTCTTTTAAAAGTTTTTGTAGTTTTATCTCTTTAGATCATTGATCCATTTTGCGTTATTTTCATATACGGTGTGAGTTAGGGGTTTTAACGTCATTCTTTTGTGTGTGGATGGAGAGTTGTCCCAGCACCGTTTGCTGCAGAGACTATTGTTTTCCCACTGAATAGTCTTGATACCCTTGTAATTAGACATTTTCGATGATTTTTCATTCATACAGTCCCAAAAGTTATTGGAAAAAAGTGTCGTGATCACTCAACATCGTCATTTTGGCATTAATATTTCAGATTTTCTTTTTATATTTTTTGAAGCTTTTATTGAAGTACAGCATACAAACAGAAAAGTGCAAACCTCAGGAGTGTACAGCTCAAGTGTTAACAAAGTAATAAACACAGTGTCACTCGCATCCCGAGCAAGGAACAGAATCCCTCCCACCATCACCCCAGCAGCTCCCTCGTACCCCTTTCTGGTTACTGCATCCTTCCTTCCCACAAGGATATAACCACTGTCCCATTTCTACCACTGACTGATTTTGTCTCTTTTTGAACTTTATATAAAGGAAACTGTACAGTAGATACCCTTTTGTGTTTGAGTTCGTTTGCTCAAATTTATTTATTGATCCACACTTTTGCATGTATTATAGTTAAAAAATTTTTTTAAACAAAGAAAACATTGTGCATTCAATTGAAATCCCATCTGTCCTTTCTAGATGTGCTTCATCTTCAGTCCTACCCCAGGTTTATCACTCCTATGAATTTTAAAATACTATTATCAGACACATTGGGTATAAATAATATGTATTATGGTATTCATGTTTTTATTCTCTCTATAAAGTGTCATTGTAGTATATATATTATTATTCCACATACTAATTTTTGTTTAACATTTTACAAAAAGCTTTATTTATGTTGATACACGTAATCCCACTTTATTTCTCTTAGCTGACTTGTTGTATTGCATTGTGCAAATATACCTCAGTTCCTTCCGTCTGTTGCCGTTCCCTCTTGATACACGTTTAGGTCATTGCCACTTTTTTTGCCGATAGAAAGACCGCTGCCATGTGTAGCCTTGTCTGCTGCAGTCTCCACTGTACATATGTCCGTGTTTTTCTGTGGACTACACCCAGAGGTGGACTTGCTGGATGGTAGAATATATTCATCTTTAACTTTACCAGGTTTTTTCAACTTTTTCTCCAAAGTGCTTATCCTAATCTTAGTCCCACTGTTTTTCTGCATCCTCACCAACGCTTGATAGTGTCGGACTTTTAAAATCTTGCCAATCTGAATTAATACCTTGTTTTCCTATTTGCTCTTTTACTCACACTTTCCATTCTGGGAAGCCTGGAAGCCCTGTGTTCATAAGCCACTCTGCTCAGTAGTTCTTAAACCTGGCTGATAGGGACTTCCCTGGTGGCACAGTGGATAAGAATCTGCCTGCCAATGTCGGGGACATAGGTTTGAGCCCTGGTCCGGGAAGATCCCACATGCCGCAGGGCAACTAAGCCCATGTGCCACAACTACTGAGCCCTGTGCCACAACTACTGAAGCCAGCATGCCACAACTACTGAAGCCAGCGTGCTTAGAACCCGTGCTCCGCAACAAGAGAAGCCACCACAATGAGAAGCCTGCGCACGCACGGCAGCGAAGAGTAGCCCCCGCTCGCCGCAACTAGAGAAAGCCTGAGCGCAGCAACGAAGACCCAGCATGGCCAAAAATAAATAAGAGATCTAAACAAACAAACAAACAAAACCTGGCTGATCATCGGAATTAACCATAGGAGCTTTAAAAATTGCAGACTGCTTTGGTCCCAGTCCTATTTTGGTGTTGAGATGGTTCCCTGGTGTTCTTAAAGGTTCTTCACATTGTTTGGTTTGGCTGGAGAAAATGCTGCCCCAGATCATGAGAATCTTTGGAATACGACTCTCTCATTTTTTAAACAAATGAGGATCCCCTCCGCCCTATCTACACAAGTGTTTCATGCCTTAGGGGTCAGAGTTGTAGATTCTATCATAGTAAATTAGTAATAATAGAATTAGTAATAGGAGTAATTAGTAATAGTACTAGCAGCATTAGTAATAGCAACAGAGTTAGGAACAATAATAATAACAGAGGTAACATTTAAATGGTGCTTATTGGGTGCTAGTCACTGTTGTAAATGATTTGCATAAAACAACTCGTGTAATTCTCATAATACCATTGCAGTTGGCATTTAACAGAGGAGAAAATTGAGGTATAGAGAGAAGAAGAAACCTCCCTAAGTTCATATAGTTAGAAAAGGTGGAGCTGGGCTTCTACCCCAGGCTGTCTGGCTCCCAGGTCATGCTCTTTATCGCCAGGCCCTGGGAGTTTGGGTGTGATGAGAGGGATGCGGGAAAGCTCACAGAGCACCCACAGTAATGTTGAGCGTAGTGTGTTAATCACGTATGGCGTTGTGACAGATTATCCCGCATGTGATGGCTTAAAACGACAGGAAGTGTTATCTGACCATTTCTGGGGGCCAAGGAGTCCAGGTGCAGCCTCGCCGGGCCCTCTGCCTCGGCATCTCTCATAGGCTGCAGTCATCCAAGGTTCAGCCGGGGCAGGATTCACTGCCAGGTGAAATCAGTGTTGTCAGTTGTTGGGCTGAGGACTTTAGTTCTATACCAGCTGCTGGCCGGAGGCCACCCTCATCCACTGCCCCACAGGCCTCTCCATAGACCGGCTCCCACATCAGCTGGCTTCACCCAAGTGAGTCTGTGAGAGTGTGAACAAGACAGAAGGCACGTCATCTCAGAACCAACCTCCCTTCACTTTTGCCTTATTCTGTTATTAGAAGCAGGTCCCTGGGTCCAGCCCACCACTTGGTGGGCCTGGATCACCCAGGGGTGTGAACACGCCGGGAGGTGGGGAAAGTGGGAGTCACTGAAGAGGCTGTTTCTCCAGGTAAAAGTTAGAAACAGCTCCATGAGCTGCAGTACTGATGGTCCAGTGACACACAGTACGAATGTGCCTTGAAAACGACACATTTTAAGGGATTTTTGTGTCCCCAGTGCCAGTAGTCTTCAGACTCTACCAGACATATATCCTTGGAAGTTTTTGAGTGGGATGGGGGCTTTTCTTCCCATGCAGCTGCTGCTTTTCCCACTGGTCTGCACCTAGCCTGCCCCGTGGCTTTTAAACCGTATCTTGAGTGCGTGTCTGATGTCAGGAACATCCACGGCCTGGAAGCAGCCACATGAATCCTGTGGGTGGGTGTTTCCTGGGGAATTAGAGTCGTTATCTACTATGGAATTGCTTTTATTTTGTTCCAGCCTTTATTTTTCCAAGTTCTAGGGCCATGGACTATGCTGGAGTCATTTGAGGGTTGAATCATCATCAAATAGTCCCGATATCAGCCGTTCTAGAATAAGTGGGCTGAGTGCGTCACCCTTCCTTTAGTTGCAAAGGGCTATCATTCCCAGACATGCATCACATTTTATGAGATGTGACCCCTGTATCTTCCCACAGCAAGAACGGGATCTGTGTCTGGGAGTATGGGATACTGTTGGGTGGGCAAATCTATCATTACTTTACAATAGCGCTCCACCCTTCCCAGATTATATTTGAAAAAAAATCAGCATTGGGAACAGATAAGTATGTATAGAAGGGGATCAGAACCTTTCATCTGTATTTTCATCACCCAAAGACAACCACTCTTGCCTTTTCAGGGAATTTCCCTTCAGTTTTTTTCTCTTAGCATAAATGAGTGTAAACAGCCGCACACAATTTTATAAAACTGGCTTCAGACTCCGCCTAAAGCTTTCTAAAGCTCCCACCCCCTCCACTGAATAATAAGTATAGGGAAAATGTTCTCATATTATTAAAACATGATTTTTATGATTTTAATGTGGGCACGGTGTTTTGCTGAAAAAACGTAGCATTACTTAATCAAATATTCCTTTCTTGGATACTTAGGTTGTTTTCCATCTCTCACTACTAACAGTGAATCTGTGCACATCCATCTTTGTTAGGCTGTCTTTAATGTGATGCATATTATTTTGCTAATATTTTTGTTTTCTGACCTGTCTCCCTCTCTATCTTTGGTTTTGCAGGGTGCAAATCCGTGCCCAGGGCTGTGGAGCTAGCTCTCCACTTAGCACGAATCTCACTGTTCTCCTTTCGCGAAGTGACCCTCATCCTGGGGCCATCTTGCCCCCAGGGGACATGGGGACACATCTGGGGACATTTTTGGTTGTTGCAGCTCAGAGGGTGGTGCCACTGGCATCTAGTGGATAGAGGTCAGGACAGCCTCATACCAAAGAACGTTCCAGCCCCAAATGTTCATCGTGCCTGGGCCGAGAAACTCTCTTCTGATGTGGCCATCTTTTCTGTCTGTTGTTTGAAAGTAGCTGCCCAGTTACCTGATGTGAGGAAGTTTTCCCTCAGTTATAAAATGGTTCTCAACCTGGTTTAATGACGGTTGACAGTTATAGTTTTGTTCTCACCTGGCTCATCAACCCTCTTAAACATGTGTGAGCTCATGGACGGCTCTGTGCGGCGTCTTCCTACCCTCACCAAGCAAGGTCTGGTCTTTCTGTGAATCTCTCTTCTGAGAAGGTCAGCGAGGTTAGAGAAGCCGGTTTCGTCGGGGCTTGCGTGTTTGTCTCTGTGTCGCCAGTTTTGTTTTTGTTGTGTTACAAGATGTTCCACTGCCCTCCCCTCACCCTTCCCCCTTGGCGTGCTGAAGTCGGATCACTGGTATAGATCATACCCTTGTCACTGTCTGAATAAAAGAGGCCTTTGAACAGGTGCCAGAGTCAGACCACAGTGGAAAAAGATGAGGCCCCCAAACAATGCAGCACAACCAGCAGATCTCTGTAAATTTAGAGCGTAATCTTGCCATAATATGGGAACGAAGTAACCTTGTGATGAACTTGGTGGGAGGAAATGACTAACGGGAGGAGACAGTCGGCACAGTATTTATATTGGACAAGATGTCCGAGTTCTCTTGAGCCCCTTCTGGAGCAGAGGAAGCTGGGGAGGGGGACGTTATTTCCCATAGCAGCATTTGGGTGAAGGCGAAAGGAAAAAGGAACCTCAGATGCTTTCATGTTCAGACCCCACTGCTGTCTTTGGCCCGAGTCACAAGCAGGCATAGATGCAGTCCATCAAAGCAGCAGCCTGCAGTTCTGATGCTTTTAAAGTGCAGGTGCCCGTTTGTGGCCTGTGGGTGCTTTTATGAGTAAGCATGTTGTTCTCAAAGATTGGCCGTGATCAGAGGCCTTCGGAAGTTACTTTAGTCGATGAAACTATACCACTGATTTGGCCTTGGGTATTTATTTCCTATTCAATGAAGAGCTTACAGGCATGCATTCTGGGCTTCCTGGGGCAGCAGAATTTAGGCACGAGGTGGTGATGGCCGTGCTCACTTAGCCTTGCCCATCTCCATTGCCTCCAGCCTCCCTGCGATGCAGGTCTGTGAGGAAAGAGTCGTGGGATAAGAATTGACGATTTCACCATCATTCCTTAAAGCCAGGGTTTCTCAGCCTCAGCACCGCTGACATTTGGGGCGGGATGGTTCTCTGTTGCGGGGACCACCCTGTGCATTGTAGGACGGTTAGCAGCATCCTTGGTCTCCACCCACTAGATGCCAGTGGCACCTCCCAGTTGAGATAATCAAATACGTGTCCAGACATTGTCGGAAGTCCCCTGGGGGCAAAACCACCCCCATTCAGACCCCCAGCTTAGACCTTGTTTTCTACAAACAGTGCGACTGAGGGTCTTGAGGAGTGACTGTCACCCCAACAGGAATAATAACACTGGGTGAGCATGTTCTGTGGATGTTGGCCCTTTGCTACCTGCTCTATGTAGATGATCTCGTTTAAGCCCCAGCAAGCTATACGGTAAGAGTTGTCAGGATCCCGATTTTACAGAGGAGGAAACTGAGGTCTAGAGAAAAGAAGTAGCTTGTCCAGGTGCACACAGCTGGGAGCTGGTACCGGGTCTAAGCATCTGATGTCTGTGCTGTGATGTCACCCTCTCCCCAGAAAATCGGGTCAGTGTGAACTGAAAATCTGGGTACTTTGCTCTCTAGCTAAGTCCTCAGGTAGATGTAAGGGTCCCACGTTGTCTAGAGCAGTAGCTGTCAGCTGAGGCAATGTGTCCCCCAGGGGACATTTGTCAATGTCTGGAGACATTTTGGTTGTCACCAAGGGGATTGCGGCTGGCATCTAGTGGGCTAGGGATGCCGCGGGAGATGGGCAATGCAGAGTCCAGCCCCCTCACGGCAAAGAATTCTCCAGCCCCAAATATTAACAGTGCCGAGGCTGAGAAACCCTGATCTCGAGAATTATCTTACTTCCCAACTCTTTCTGGTAGACCACGTTTTGGCAATACCGGCGGCCCCGCATATAAATTTAAAATTATCTTACAGTGTGAGGGTCAGTCTGTTCCCGTTAGAATAGTAATGACTGTAAAAACAGAGTTCTTCAATCCTTTTGATCTTGCTTTCATCATTTAATGATTTTCCAAATGCTTTGAGTTTTCTTGTTTTCTGTGGCCTTTGCCCCAAAGTGAGGCTCCCCTCTCACTTTTCATCTTCGGCCAAGTGAGAAAACACTGGCGTCCACTGAGTACACTTTGTGCAGCATCTCTCGTGGGAAGCGGCCACTGGAGCGGGACCAAGTGTTCCTCTTGGGTGTTCATTCCTCCCGGCCCTCCCTCTAGGATGAATCGACCGGGGAGATTACGTTTTACATGAAGGGAGCGGATGTCGTCATGGCTGGCATCGTGCAGTACAACGACTGGCTGGAGGAAGAGGTAAGCGTGACGTGGGGTGTGGAAACAGGGCCTCGGATGCGTGTCCTGGAGTCTGTCCCTTGCATGGAATAGTGAGGTGGGTCCCTGCATGCGTTTTCTGGGGCTATGTAACAAATCACCCCCAAACGTAGCAGCTTAGGAGGACGCGTGTAATTTCTTACAGTTTCTGCGAATCAGCAATCCAGGCACAGCTTGGCTGGGTCCTCAGCTCAGGGTCTCTTTGGCTTTGGTCAAGGGGTCACCCGAGGCTGGGGTCTCATCTGAAGGCTCAGCTGGGGCGGGACCCCCTTCCCAGCCCACTGGGAAGTGGTCATGGGCAGGATTCAGCTCCTCAGTGCCTCTAGGCCGGAGGCAGCCACGTTCCTTGCCATGTGGATGAAACAGAGAGAAGTGAAACAGAGAGATGAAACAGAGAGAAGTGACCTTCTTGGAAACGACCTCCCCTCACTTTGCCGCATTCTGTCTGTTAGGAACAAGGCACTGGGTCCAGTGCACACTCAGGGCAGGTGAACATACAAGGGTGTGGGTACCAGGAGGCGGGCATCATGGGGCCCCGTCACAGGCCCCCTTGTCCCGGATTGTGACGTGGGAATTGGCTGCAGCAGGGAGGGAAGGAACTCTCCAGTCTGTCAGGCCGTTTCTGTTTCATCTCCCATCTCCAGGCGCAGAATTCACATTTTATGTTCAGTAATATCATATTTCCAATTAGTGAGTAACAAACCCAAATGCCAGGGGCCAGGCAGGTAACTCAGGTGAATGAAACGGGCCGGGATGTGTTTCCTGACAGCATCACACTTTGTGCGTTGAACGTGTTGGAATGTTCTTCACTTGACAGCTATGTTTCGTGGGACCGTGTGGAAACAGCCGCCTTTCAGTATCACTGGCTGTGGTCATTTGGGAAAGTGCTCTTGTCAAAGGTTCAGTTTTTCCAACGAGCCTGAAATCCAGATTAGTCTCTGAGATCTTACTGCATTGACTTAAATTTTGAGACCCCTTTGGAAGGTTTGCTGAGAGAGACTGCTTCAGGGGAAAGCAGCGTTCTGATTTACCATTGCACTGTCCCCTTGGGAGGGGCATCCACTTCAGCCTCCAGCCCTCCCCAGAGAGAGTCCGGGATACAGAACCCTTAGTGCGGCTCTCCGCTGACCAGGGTTTGCTTTTCAGTGTGGAAACATGGCCCGGGAAGGGCTGCGGGTGCTTGTGGTGGCGAAGAAATCTCTAGCAGAGGAGCAGTATCAAGACTTTGAGGTCAGTGGTTCTGTGACTTTCCTTTTACTTTTTAGCCCCACTCACCTCCCCATCTTCCCCTCCCTCATTCTGCTCTGGCCAGACGGACGTCATTTCTGAGCACACCAGGTTCTTCTCTCTGCCTAGTACTGTCCTCCCTCACAGAGCTCCAAGGCCCCCCTCCCTCACTTCCTTTGGGTCTCAGCTCAAATGCCGCCTCCTCTGAGAAGTCTTCCTGGATCCCCCATCTAAAGCAGCCCCGCCTCATCACTCCCCGTTGTCACCCTGTTGAACTTTCTTCACTGCATTTATCACCAGCTGTAATGACTTTATGTACGTATTTTCACATTCTTTTTTTTTTTTTGCGGTATGCGGGCCTCTCACTGTTGTGGCCTCTCCCGTTGTGGGGCACAGGCTCTGGACACACAGGCTCAGCGGCCATGGCTCACGGGCCCAGCCGCTCCGCGGCATGTGGGATCTTCCCGGACCGGGGCACGAACCCGTGGCCCCTGCATCGGCAGGTGGACTCTAAACCACTGCGCCACCAGGGAAGCCCTCACATTCTTTTTGATAGCTTCTTTCTGGAATAAAATCTTTTTGAGAGCAGAGACTTTATCAGTTTGGTTTGCCCTTGTACCCCAACACTTAACGATAGTCATTATAAACCTTTTGAAAAATATGAAATGAAACCTTCAAATTTGAAACTGTAAACCTTCTTGAAGCCCTGATTTTTTTAAGCTGTAAAAAATGTTGGATTTGAACTCGATCATTGACTTTCACTGCCAAGGCTTCCAGTATAAATATGTCTTGTTAATTGTCATCTCATCCCATGGATTGTGTGTTCCTTGAGGGGGAGGGTCCTTGTTGTACCCCCAGTCCTGGCACAAAGCTGAATGAATGTATTTACACGTGACTGAAGGGGAGAGAGACCAGGTTGGGGGAAAGGCTTCTGCGGCCCTTGTCCTGCTCCACCCAGAGAAACTGTGCTCGGGTCTGTCACTTTTATGTGCTTGAGTTCTTTGTAAAGTTTTATTTAACGAGAGTTCTAGCCCTGATAAAATTCTACCTTTCTTTCAGTTTTAAAGGCATATGCTTTGTGACTGCTGTATCTTTGTTAACACCCTAAAGAGGGGATAAACAGAAGGGTTGGGTCGATGGGCTTTGGAAGTAAGACTTTGTCTTTAGACAACCTGGTGGTCAAGAGTTCTTGGTTACAGAGCATATGCTGTGTGGGGAGAATCTACCGTCTTTTGAGGTCTCGAGTTGTACTAATCCTTGTAAAAACCCAGTGAAGTTGGGGCCGTTATTGCCTCTTCGGGGAGGAAAACAATTGAGGCTCAGAGAAGTTAAGTGACCTGCTAGAAGTTGCACAGCAGGTGAGTGTAGAGCAAAGGGTGGAGCTCCGGTCTGTCCAGTTCCAGCGTCTGGACTGATGAACTGGGAAGGAGGCTGGAGGTCTCAGTTTCACCCCTTTGAGGTTCACCCAGGTGCTGGGGTCCCTGCCCTGTGTGGGGGATGAGACGCTCCCACTGCCAGTTGGTCCGCCTTGCACCTCTCCATCCTAAGTGGTGACAGTGTCCCCTGGTGTGTCCCAGGCCCGCTATGTCCAGGCCAAGCTGAGTGTGCACGACCGTTCCCTCAAAGTGGCCACAGTGATCGAGAGCCTGGAGATGGAGATGGAGCTGCTGTGCCTGACAGGGGTGGAGGACCAGCTCCAGGCGGACGTGAGGCCCACCCTGGAGACCCTGAGGAACGCCGGCATCAAGGTAGGGTGAGCCTGCCTGGACCCACTGCTGAAATAGGTTGCCACATGGCAGTGACTTCCAGACTTAGACCAGTGATCCCGTCAGCGGAGGGTGAAAATTAGAGATGGGGGGAGGCGGGGCCGAGGACGGAAATAGTGACAGGGAGCCGGGCTCGGACAGTGACCTGTAGCCCTCCCATCCTCGACAGCTGTGGCAGACGTCTTGCGTGTCCGCGTTTGCTGCCGGGCTCCATGGAGACAGGACCGAGAGCATCTCCTTAGCTCTCAGGACCAGCTGTGTCCCGCGCATTTGCGGTGTTTGTTATATTCTTGTTGAGTGTCCGGCCAGCCAACCAATCTGTGTTTTGGTCTGGGTAACTGAATGACCACCCAACAGAGTGACCATCTGCCCCAACGAACTGCCGTATTTACATTCTCGTTTGGGGCCAAAAAGTACATATCTGGTAGTTTAATCCGGAGACGCCAGTAGAGGGCGTCTGGGGAGCGGGCTCCATCTCTGCGGACCCAAGCAAGGGATTAGCAAACTCTTCGGCTAGAAGCTCCTGAAGATAACGTAGGTTAAGCTGCCTGCCTCTGCCCAGAGCAGCTCTGGGCTGCATCCTTGGGCCCGCATCTGGCGCGAGTGCCCGTGAGCTGAGCGGGGCGATGTCAGCAGGACGGATGAGGCCTGGGCCTCCGTTTCCCACCTCGTAAAGTTACTGTGAAGGAACAACGCACAGCACTTAACAGGTGCCCGGCACGGTGAACACTCGGGGAACCTTTGTGGTTATTTTCTTTCCTGCGCTTCCCCTGCTGCCAAGATATCCTTTGTCCGATGACTCTAAGGCCCCCACCCCACTTCCCCACTGGGAGCAGAGGGTTAATGGGTGAATCAGCAGGGTAGGAAGCACATCCGTTTAGACTCTGAAGACCTGGGTTCTGGGCCTGGTCGGGACAGGAACTAGCTCTGTGGCTTTGGGCAAGTCACCTACCCTCTCTGAGCCCGCCACACTGAGGCGCACAGTGCTCAGTTACGAGGCGAGGAAGGACCTGGCACGTTTACTGTCGGCGTTTATTTAGGGTTCAGCCCCCTGAGATTGCTCGGGGGCATCCGGCCGCGTAGAAAGACCTGTGGAACGTGACAAATCAGTGTTTCCTGTGGGACATGGAAGTGACCCCTCGTCCATACAGCCTTCCCCTTCTTTGAGATTATTTATTGCTTTAAGAAAAGTTTCCGGAACGGGGATTAGGAGGGCAGAGGCTGAGCTTCACGACGTCTACTGCAGCATGTGGCCAGTTTTTCAAAAGTGCCACACCAGCTTTTGCTACCACCAGCGGCAGACGCCCAAGGTCTTGAAGCCCTTGAACTGGGGCCTTTCCTGTGGTTCGTTGGGGACATTGTAGGCCTCAAGGAGGTAAATGGAACGTATCAAGTTCAGCTCGATGTGTTTGGAAACTCGGCTGACACAGGCGACAGGCTAGCCTCAAACGCTAACCAAGGGGACCCCTTCCATGCGGTAATTTCAGGTTTGGATGCTGACGGGGGACAAGCTGGAGACAGCTACATGCACAGCAAAGAATGCACATCTGGTGACCAGAAACCAAGACATCCACGTTTTTCGGCTGGTAAAGCGTTGTCTGCTCTGGGGCCCTGTGGGGTGGTACTGCCGTTTGCCCTGTAGCCTCATAGCCTCGCTTGGATCCCTGGGGGGGGGGGGGGGGGGGTGGCGGGAGCTCACGTCGTTGGTTTGGGTGGGATCACTGAATGACCCAGGCGAGGCTCAACGATTCCTGCCGGTGGTGGTGCAGGAGCGCCTGGTTACCGCCCCATGTTAATCTGTGTTCTTTACCCGGTGCTGGCTGTGGTCCCTTTGAGGAGCTGACGGGAGTTAGGTATGATCAGCGTGAAGGATGCAGATGAGCTCATACGTGTGAAATTGTACATACAAGTCTGGGATTTCCCTGAACCCTTCAAAGCCAACTCCTTGGGTAGGAAATCAGTTCCAGATCGCAGATACTGGCCTGTCTTCCCTCCTGAAGGCAACCCTTGAGGAACCTTTAGAAGGAGGCGTGTTGGGTGGCAAATGAGAATTCCCTGCCCTGGTGGCCAGCGCTTGGCCCAAGCAGTGCGGGCACAAGGAGCTGCTCCAGGGCTTGAAGCCAAGGACGGTGATTGGCCTTATTGAGTTGGGAGTTGGGAGAGGCACTAGGTCCCCTCTGGGGCCAGATGTGGTGGTCCTACTTATCTGTCATCAGAGCTACCAAGCCAAACAACTGGATCTGGATGTTTTGGGGGTCTCCCCCCATACCCCTGCCTTTGGTCTATAGCCCGTTGAAGCTTTATGAAATCCAGCAGTTTCGGGACTAGCACAACCAGCATCGTGTAGAGACAGATACAGTGGATCCTCATTATGGATTCTGTATTTGCAAATTCACCCACTCACTAAAACTTGTTTGTAACCCAAAAATCAATACTCGAGGTGCTTTCAGAGCCCTATATGGACGGATACACAGCAGTGGAAAGTTTGAGTCATCTGACGAGTGAGTTCCTAACTGAGGTGGAGAGGGGCGACGCTCTGCCTTTTTAAAAAAAAATTTATTGATTGATTTATTTTTGGCTACGTTGCTGCGTGTGGTCTTTTTCTAGTTGCGGTGAGTGGGGGCTACTCTTCATTGAGATGCACGGGCTTCTCATTGCGATGGCTTCTCTTGTTGCAGAGCTCGGGCTCTAGGCGCGCGGGCTTTAGTAGTTGTGGAACCCGGGCTCAGTAGTTGTGGCACACGGGCTTAGTTGCTCCACGGCATGTGGGATCTTCCCGGACCAGGGCTCAAACCCGTGTCCCCTGCATTGGCAGGCAGATTCTTAACCACTGCACCACTAGGGAAGCCCGCTCTGCCTTCTTGTCTCAGCTCTCAGGTGGACGCAAGGGTCCTTTTCAGTCTACTCAGTGCCACGTTTTTTGCATTTTTGTGGGGTTTTTTGTTAGCAGTTTCACTGTTTAACATGGCCCCCAGCACAGAGCTGAGAACTGACCATATCCCTGAGTGCAGGAAGGCTGTGATGAGCCTCCTGGAGATAAGCTTCCTCCAGGCATGAGTCATGGTCCTGTTGGCCATGAGTCTAGTGTTAATGAATCAATAATAAATATATTTTTTTAATTAAAATTTTTTTTATTGAAGTGTAGTTGACGTACAATATTATATGTTTCAGGTGTGCAACACAACTGATTCACAGTTTTTAAAAGTTATATTCCATTTATAATTATAAAATATTGTCTGTATTCCCTGTGCTGTACAATATATCTTTGTGGCTTATTTATTTTATTTTTAAATTTTTTAATAGATCTTTATTGGAGTATAATTGCTTCACAATACTGTGTTAGTTTCTGTTGTACAACAAAGTGAATCAGCTGTATACATACATATATCCCCATATCCCCTCCCTCTTGAGCCTCCCTCCCACCCTCCCTATCCCACCCCTCTAGGTGGTCACAAAGCACCGAGCTGATCTCCCTGTGCTATGGGGCTGCTTCCCACTAGCTATCTATTTTACGTTTGGTAGTGTATATATGTCCATGCCACTCTGTCACTTTGCCCCAGCTTCTCCCTCCACCCCCGTGTCCTCAAGTCCATTCTCTATGTCTGTGTCTTTATTCCTGCCCTGCCATTAGGTTTATCAGTACCTTTTTTTTTAGATTCCATATATATGTGTTAGCATACAGTATTTGTTTTTCTCTTTCTGACTTCAGTCTGTATGACAGACTCTAGGTCCGTCCACCTCACTACAAATAATTTCGGGTTTTTTTATGGCTGAATAATATTCCATTGTATATATGTGCCATATCTTCTTTATCCATTCATCTGTTGATGGACATTTAGGTTGATTCCATGTCCTGGCTATTGTAAATAATGCTGCAGTGAACATTGTGGTACATGTCTTTTTTTGAATTATGGTTTTCTCAGGGTATATGCCCAGTAGTGGGATTGCTGGGTCATATGGTAGTTCTGTTTTTAGTTTCTTAAGGAACTTCCATACTGTTCTCCATAGTGGTTGTATCAATTTACATTCCCACCAACAGTGCAGGACGGTTCCTTTTTCACCACACCGTTTCCAGCATTTATTGATTCTAGATTTTTTGATAATGGCCATTCTGACCGGCGTGAGGTGATACCTCGTAATTTTGATTTGCATTTCTCTAATAATTAGTGATGTTGAGCATCTTTTTATGTGCCTCTTGACCACCTGTATGTCTTACTTGGTGAAAAGTCTATTTAGGTGTTCTGCCCATTTTTTAATTGGATTGTTTGTTTTTTTTGATATTGAGCTCCATGAGCTGTTTGTATATTTTGGAGATTAATCCTTTGTCCATTGTTTCATTTGCAAATATTTTCTCCCATTCTGAGGGTTGTCTTTTCATCTTGTTTATGGTTTCTTTTGCTGTGCAAAAGCTCTGAAGTTTAATTAGGTCCAATTTGTCTAGTTTTGTTTTTATTTTCATTACTCTAGGAGGTGGGTCAGAAAAGATCTTGCTGTGATTTATGTCAAAGAGTGTTCTTCCTGTGTTTTCCTCTGAAAGTTTTATAGTGTCTGGTCTTACATTTAGGTCTTTAATCCATTTGGAGTTTATTTTTGTGTATGGTGTTAGGGAGTGTTCTAATTTCATTCTTTTACATGTAGCTGTCCAGTTTTCCCAGCACCACTTATTGAAGAACCACCATTGTATGTTCTTGCCTCCTTTGTCATAAATTAGGTGACCATATGTGCGTGGGTTTATCTCTGGGCTTTCTATCCTGTACCATCGATCTATGTTTCTGTTTTTGTGCCAGTACCATACTGTCTTGATTACTGTTGCTTTGTAGTATAGTTTGAAGTCAGAGCGCCTGGTTCCTCCAGCTCTGTTTTTCTTTCTCAAGATTGCTTTGGCTATCCAGGGTCTTTTGTGTTTCCATACGAATTGTAAAATTTTTTTGTTCTAATTCTGTGAAGAATGCCGTTGGTAGTTTGATAGGGATTGCATTGAATCTGTAGATTGCTTTGGGTAGTACAGTCATTTTCACAATATTCATTCTTCCAATCCAAGAACATGGTATATTTCTCCGCCTCTGTGTCATCTTTGATTTCTTTCATCATTGTCTTATAGTTTTCTGACAAGTCTTTTGCCTCCTTAGGTTGGTTTATTCCAGGTATTTTATTCTTTCTGTTGTGATGGTAAATGGGATTGTTTCCTTAATTTCTCTTTCTGATTTTTCGTTGTTAGTGTATAGGATTGCTAGAGATTTCTGTGCATTAATTTTGTATCCTGCAACCTTACCAAATTCATTGATTAGTTCTAGTAGTTTTCTGGTGGCATCTAGGATTTTCTATGTATAGTATCATGTCATCTGCAAACAGTGACAGTTTTACTTCTTCTTTTCCAATTTGTATGCCTTTTATTTCTTTTTCTTCTCTGATTGCCGTGGCTAGGACTTCCAAAACTATGTTGAAGAGGAGTGGCAAGAGTGGACATCCTTGTCTTGTTCCTGATCTTAGAGGAAATGCTTTCAGTTTTTCACCATTGATTATGATGCTTTCTGTGGGTCTGTCATATATGGCCTTTATTATGTTGAGGTAGGTTCCCTTTATGCCCATTTTCTGGAGAGTTTTTATTATAAATCGGTGTTGAATTTTGTCAAAAGCTTTTTCTGCATTTGTTGAGATGATCGTGTGGTTTTTATTCTTCAATTTGTTAATATAGTGTATCACATTGATTGATTTGCATATATTGAAGAATCCTCACATCCCTGGGATAAACCCCACTTGATCATGGTGTATGATCCTTTTAATGTGTTGTTGGACTCTGTTTGCTAGTATTTTGTTCAGGATTTTTGCATCTATGTTCATCAGTGATAGTGGTCTATAATTTTCTTTTTTTGTGATACCTTTTTCTGGTTTTGGTATCAGGGTGGTGACTTTGTAGAATGAATTTGGGAGTGTTCCTCCCTCTGCAGTTTTTGGAAGAGTTTGAAAATAATCTGTTAGCTCTTCTCTAAATGTTTGATAGAATTCGCCTGTGAGGCCATCTGGTCCTGGACTTTTGTTTATTGGAAGATTTTTAATTACAGATTCAATTTCATTACTTGTGATAGGTCTGTTTATATTTTCTAATTCTTCCTGATTCAGTCTTGGAAAATTGCACCTTTCCAAGAATTTGTCCATTTATTCATGGTTGTCCATTTTATTGGTATATAGTTGTTTGTAGTAGTCTCTCATAATCCTTTGTATTTCTGCCGTGTCAGTTGTGATTTCTCCTTTTTCATTTGTAATTTTATTGATTTGCATCCTCTCCCTTTTTTTCCTGATGAGTCTGGCTAAGGGTTTATCAATTTTGTTTATCTTCTCAAAGAACCAGATTTTCGTTTTATTGAACTTTGCTATTGTTTTCTTTGTTTCTGTTTCATCTATTTCTGCTCTGATCTTTATGATTTCTTTCCTTCTACTGACTTTGGGTTTTCTTTGTTCTTCTTTCTCTAGCTGCTTTAGGTGTAGGGTTAGATGGTTTATTTGAGATTTTTCTTGTTTCTTGAGGTGAGACTGAATTGCTATAAACTTCCCTCTTAGAACTGCTTTTGCTACATCCCATAGGTTTTGGGTCATCGTGTTTTTGTTGTCATTTGTCTCTATGTATTTTTTAATTTCTTCTTTGATTTCTTCAGTGATCTCTTGGTTATTTAGTAGTGCACTGTTTAGCCTCCATGTATTTGTGTTTTTTTTTTACAGTTTTTTTCCCCTGTAATTGATTTCCAGTCTCATCACATGGTCAGAAAAGATGCTTGATACGATTTCAGTTTTCTTAAATTTTCCGAGGCTTGATTTGTGACCCAAGATGTGATCTATCCTGGAGAATGTTCTGTGTGCACTTGGGAAGAAAGTGTATTCTGCCACTTTCATGTGGAATGTTCTATAAATGTCAATTAAATGTATCTGACCTATTGTGTCATTTAAAGCTTGTGTTTCCTTATTTATTTTCTGTTTGGATAATCTGTCCATTGGTGTAAGTGGGGCGTTAAAGTCCCCTACTATTATTGTGTTACTGTCGATTTCCACTTTCAGGGTTGTTAGCATTTGCCTTATTTATTGAGGTGTTCCTATTTTGGGTGCATAAACATTTATAATTGTTATAGCTTCTTCTTGGATTGATCCCTTGATCATTATGTAGTGTCCTTCCTTATCTCTTCTAACAGTCTTTATTTTAAAGTCTATTTTATCTGATACAAGTATTGCTACTCCAGCTTTCTTTTGATTTCCATTTGCATGGAATATCTTTTCCCATCCCTTCACTTTCAGTGTGTATGTGTCCCTAGGTCTGAAGTGGGTCTCTTGTAGACAGCATATATATGGGTCCTGTTTTTGTATCCATTCAGCTAGTCTGTGTCTTTTGGTTGGGGCATTTAATCCGTTTACATTCAAGGTTATTATCAATATGTATGTTTCTATTACCGTTTTCTTAATTGTTTTGGGTTTGTTTTTGTGGGTCTGCTTCTTCTCTTGTGTTTCCTGCCTAGAGAAGTTTCCTTAGCATTTGTTGTAAAGCTCGCTTGGTGGTGCTGAATTCTCTTAGCTTTTGCTTGTCTGAAAGCTTTTGATTTCTCTGTTGAATCTGAATGAGATCCTTGCTGGGTAGAGTAATCTTGGTTGTAGGTTTTTCTCTTTCATCACTGTAAGTATATCCTGCCACTGCCTTCTGGCATGCAGAGTTTCTGCTGAAAAATCAGCTGATAACCTTATGGGGATTCCTTTGTATGTTATTTTTTGGTTTGCCCTTGCTGCCTTTAATATTTTTTCTTTGAATTTAATTTTTGTTAGTCTGATTAATATGTGTCTTGGTGTGTTTCTCCTAGGGTTTATACTGTATGGGACTCTCTGTGCTTCCTGGACTTGGGTGACTAATTCCTTTCCCATGTTAGGGAAGTTTTCTACTGTAATCTCTTCAGATATTTTCCCAGACCCTTTGTTTTAATCTTCTTCTTCTGGGACCCCTATAATTCGAATGTTGGTGCGTTTATTGTTGTCCCAGAGGTCTCTGAGATTGTCCTCAATTCTTTTCATTCTTTTTTCTTTATTCTGCTCCTTGGCAGTTACTTCCACCATTTTGTCTTCCAGCTCACTTACTCGTTTTTCTGCCTCTGTTATTCTGTTATTGATTCCTTCTAGTGTATGTTTCATTTCAGTTATTGTGTTGTTCATCTCTGTTTGTCCTTTAGTTCTTCTAGATCTTTGTTAAACATTTCTTGTATTTTCTCAGTCTGTGCCTCCATTCTTTTCCGAGATTCAGGATCATCTTTACTGTCTGAATTCTTTTTCAGCTAGATTGCCTGTTTCCTCTTCAATTATTTGACCTTGTAGGTTTTTACCTTGCTCCTTCATCTCTGACATATTTTTTTTGCCATCTCATTTTTTTTTTTTTTTTTTTTTTGATGAGTGGGATTGTGTTCCTTTTTTACTTGTTGTTTGGCCTGAGACTTCAAAAACTGGAGTTTGTAGGCTGTTGTATAGAGCTGGGTCTTGGTGCCGACATGAGGACCTTCAGGAGACCTCATTCTGGTGAATATTCCCTGGGGTCTGGGGTTCTCTGTTAGTCCAAGTGGTTCAGACTTGGAGCTCCCACCACAGGAGCTTTGGCCCAACCCCTGGCTCATGAACCAAGATCCTGTAAGCCGTGTGGGGTGGCAAAAAAAAAAAAAAAAAGAACAATAACAAAGTAAAAAATAAAATTAGACTAGGAAACTAACAGATATGTTAGAAAGAATATAAAAATAAAAATATGGATGAAACAACAACCAGAAGGTAAAACAGAACCACAATAGTAAAAAAGAGGAGGAGAAAGAAAAAGAAAAAGGTGGAAAAGGCCTTGGCTGTGGAGGGTGGGGCCTAAGCAGGGGTGGGGTTTGGGTGGTGGGCAGGGCCTATGCTTAGGACCCACAGGACTGGAAAAGGCCCTGGGGGTGTAGGGGGTGGGGCTTAGGCTCAACAGAACAGAAGGGGCCCAGGTGTGCCTCCTGCCTCTGGTCTCAGAGGGTGGGGGGCCCCACCTGGGAGCCCAGCAGGGCTCGAGTGGGTGGGGCAAACGCCCTCTGCTGCTGTCCTCCGGTCCCCAAGGGCCTCTCCCGCCTGCTTCTCCTGTTCTCCCCTGGCCTCCTTCCTACACCCCCAGGACCAATGGGGCCTGGAGGGGGCCTCTGAGGGCTTAGGACCCGGCCTCAGAGCAAGGCAGACTTCCCTGGCCAATTGGGCAGGGGAAACGCTTGGTACATCCCACCCCCATCCGAGCCCCTGAGGGTCCCTCCAGGCATGGGAACCCCTCCCCCCTCTCAGCCACCCCTCAGGGGCGCTGGTCTTGTCTGGCCTCCACTTCCTCCCCTCAGTCCCCCCACGTCTTACTGGTTCGCTTGAGCATTCCTCCCATCTCTTGGGGTGTTGAGGTCCCCCACCAGCGTCCAGCAGGTTCCCTAGTTGTGGGGAGACGCAAACTCTGCGTCTTCCCGCACCGCCATCTTGACTCCACCAGCCCCTTATTTTATACATAGTAGCTTGTACCTCTTAGTAGCTTGTAACCCTATCTTGCCCCTCCCTGCTTCCCCCTCCCACTTGGTAACCACTAGTTTGTTCTCTATATCTGTGGGTCTGTTTCTTTTTTGTCATATTCACTAGTTTGTTTTATTTTTTAGATTCCACATATAAGTGATATCATGCAGTACTTGTCTTTCTCTGACTTATTTCAACAATACATATCTTCAAAGATGTCTTTAAACAGAGGCACATAGAAAATGAGCTTATGTATTGACTGATGGACAAAAATATTGTGACCAGAGGCTCATAGGAGCCTAGCTAGCCCTGTACCTCCCCCAGGAGCAGTGGTTTAAAAATCACTAATTCAGTATTCATAGCAACTTTCCAGAACATAACTATTGCACGTAGTGAGAACACACTGTATGCTCTAGAATTAAGGGGTTGCAAACTATAGCCCATGTGCCGGCCACCTGTTTTTGTAAATAAAGTTTTATTTAAACACAAGATCTACCCATCTGTTTACATATTGTCTGTGGCTGCTTTGGCACTGTAGCGGCGGAGTTGGGTAGTTGTGACAGACTGTATGGTCCCCAAAGTGTGTCATATTTAACAGCTGGGCCTTCTTAGAAAAGCCCCTGCTAGATGCCTGGCTTCCAAGGCCTGCTCTGAAGTGGATGGGCTGTGACACGGTAGCCAGGCTAACAAATCTTGCCCTGTGTCAGTTTCCTTAGATGTAAAGTAGAACTATTACCATCATGCACCTCGAAGGGTCCTTGTGAGAAACAGATGGGGTGAAAATGCTTGAAAAGTGCTTATTTGGACAGTGCCTGGCACAGAATGAAAGCACAGTGGCTTTGTGCTCTTATTTTTATTATGTGGGTCACAGCCATCCTGCGGGAAGTGCGAGGGGATGGTTGGCGTACAGGCCCTCCGGATTCCCACAGAGTCATAGCGAACAGGATCTAATTCGTCTCTGGCTCTGGGGGCAGGAGAGGGGTGGGGGCCCGGGCCGGCGGCCATGGTCTTCACGAGGCTGCAGGAAGCCACTGTTTGTTGTTCCACCAGCTCCGGAGAGCAAGGCCTCCTTCATCCTGTCTTTCCTTCCAGGTGACCAACCGCGGCGAGGCCCACCTCGAGCTGAACGCTTTCCGCAGGAAGCACGACTGTGCCCTAGTCATCTCTGGAGACTCCCTGGAGGTGGGCACGGGTAACCCCGCCAGCAGGCTCCTCCCGGGAGCTGCCGTGTGGGAGGGGCCTTGGCCGACGCACCACCTCTCCCTGACCCCGCCAGGTTTGCCTCAAGTACTATGAGTACGAGTTCATGGAGCTGGCCTGCCAGTGCCCGGCCGTGGTCTGCTGCCGCTGCGCGCCCACCCAGAAGGCCCAGATCGTACGCCTGCTCCAGGAGCGCACGGGGAAGCTCACGTGTGCAGTAGGTAGGGGCTGCCGCGCCTGCGCAGACGACCTTCCCTAGGCGTGCTTGGGTCCTGGTGTTCAGGTTCCCAGGCCACTTTATTCAGGCCGTGACATTGACACCCCTCCCCCTTTGGCCCTATTTTTGTTATTATTATTATTTTTTAAAGTATCTTGCTTTGAGAAAGAGTCGAGAAGCAAGCTGAGGGCTTTCCTCCTTAGCTTGCGCTTCCTTTGCCGGTGACATGGGACACAGCAGTGCCTGGGGGCTAAGACCACACTGCGGAGAGGAATCTGGGTCCAAACTGCTGGTGTTTCCTAGCTGAGGGTCCCGGAGGGCTTCCTTCCCCCAGCTGAGCCTGTCTGCTCATTGGTGGAAGGGGAGAGTAACAGTGGTTCTCTCAAATGGTGCTTAGGAGGATTCAGAGGGGCAGTAGCATTTAAGAAGCGCTCGCTGCACTCGCAGTCAGCGTTGCCTACGTGCGACGTCTGTCATTGCTGACAACGGCGAGACACCCACACCTTGGAGGCAGGGCGTGCGGTGTTGTAAGTGCCCACGTGGCATGGACACAGTTCCCTTGCTCAGTGACTCAATGGCCAGGACCCTCAGCCAGTCACCTGGTTCCTCTGACTCTCAGCTCCTCTGCCTGTAAAGTAAGAACGTGTTACTGCAGGTTGCTGGAGCGATTAAGTGGAGCAGAGCAGAAAAGACACTTAGCATGCAGTGAGAGGCAGCACGTGTATGATTATTTGAAGTAGCAGCGAAAAGCAAGGTTATTTTTCTTGCCTCTCTCCCTAATCTCCTGGCTCTTCTCTCTGGTCTGGGTGACCCGCAGGTGATGGAGGCAATGACGTCAGTATGATCCAAGAATCTGACTGCGGTGTGGGTGTCGAGGGAAAGGTGAGCCCGTGGGGTGGGGGGCGTGTGTGCTGATTTCTGCCGAGTGGTTGTCGTTAGGATGTGAAGTGGTTGTGTCGTTAGCTGGGAGTTGTTCCACCAGCTGGAGTTTCATTTTCCCTCCAAGACACAGCTTTAATGCTTCTGGAAATTCTAGATTACAATTACAGAGCATAAGGAATCATGTATCATAATTACCTGGTATTACAATCTGCAAGTCACAGATCCCTATCACTGTTATCTTACAGACAAATGCTGAGTCTTTGCTTGCCAAAACCTAATTTTTTAAAGTGTTTTGCTACATTCTTAGGGTGCAGCGAATGTACTTCAAACGCTTTCCTGGGAGTGTTGTCAGTAAAAGCATTAGTTATCACACTGTGGGGTGATCTCTTGCGGATTATGGAAGAATGTGGCGTGGTTTGCCCCTCATTAAATTTATTTATTTTTAAAATTTATTTATTTTTGGCTGTGTTGGTTCTACCTTGCTGCGCGCGGGCCCTCTCCAGCTGTGGCGAGCGGGGGCTACTCTCCGTTGCGGTGCACTGGCTTCCCACCACGGTAGCCTTTCCTGTTGCGGAGCACGGGCTCTAGGCACGTGGGCCTCAGTAGCCGTAGCATGCAGGCTCAGCAGTTGTGGCTTGCGGACTGTAGCGCACAGGCTCAGTAGCTGTGGCACACGGACTTTGTTGCTCCGTGGCATGTGGGATCCTCCCAGACCAGGGATCGAACCCGCGTCCCCTGCATTGGCAGGCGGACTCCCAACCACTGTGCCACCAGGGAAGTCCTGCCCCTCATTAAAAGGCTAAGTTTGTGTGTTACAGTATAGTAGTTTTCCTCTTTCCTTCCCTGTCAACTGTGTACCAGCCGTGTATAGTTTACCCTGCCCTCTCTCGTTTGTGATCTTGCGGTGACTGTAGGCAAGGAGACTGGTCGCCACGTTTGTTAGCACACTGTGTAAAGTAAGAGTACAGAGGCCGAGAGTGAGGGCAGGAGATGCTCCCTTATGTGTTTCCTTCCATACATTCCTGCATTTGGAATTTCCAAAAATGTTTTTTCTTTTCCACCTTTTTTTTTTTTTTTCCTGGTTTTCTGGTTCTCATCCAGTTGACAGTTACTTGAAATTGCAGAGTTAAGTGATCCTTGAAGGAGTTGTTATGTCTGAAATCTGTATGGATTCCTTTAATGCAGGTTTTAAGAAGCACACTTGAGTTTGGTAGATGGAATTCTTTACACGATGCTGATAGTACTAAAACATTTTCCCTTCTGTTCAGAATTATATTCTGATTCCTTTGGTTTTTGGAGTCTAAAAGTAAAAAGTGCTCACTGTAAAAAAAAAAAAACCCCGAAACAATTTAGAAATGGATAAAGTGCATCCTTTCTTTTAGATGGCGGTATAAAACTAGTAACATTGGTTATTCTTCCAGAATTTTTGTCTATTTCTATACTAATAGTTATGGGTATATATATAATATTATATATACACACACAAATACATATATATGCATACACACATCTTACACATGTATATACAGTATTTCCACATAGAATGTAAAATTTAAAACGTTATACTATGCTTTTTTTTAAACGCAGCTTGCCTAAATCTGTTACATCTTAGATTTCTTTATACATCAAAAGATGCAGATCCACCATTTTGTACGTTGCCTGGACCTTTTTTATTTTGAAAAATGTAACTCCTTCAGAAAAGTTGAAATAGAACAGTGAGCACCTGTCCGCTCTTCGCTGTAATTTCCCAGTTGTAAACAGTTGCAGGATTCTCCCTCTGCTCTTCCTTCCCCTCTCTCCCGCTTTCTCAGAATCAGCTGAAAGTAAGTTGCGGATACGTTACCCCTAAATACTTCAGCTTGGATCTCTTAAGAACAGGTATATTCTTCTACCTAAGCAAAATAACAGCATCACCCCAAGTGTAACATTGATGTGATAATGTTATGTAATATTCACGGTCTCATTTCCCTGGTTGTCCTCAAGGTGTTCAAAAAGATATCTCCACGAAGCAGTGAAGGGTCGCGCACTGCATTTATTCCCGTGTCTTCATGTCTCTTCACTCTTTTGTGGGGGGAGGCAGTGTGTCTCATGACTTTGATGTTTTGGAAGCATTTGGGGCGGCCGTGGAACCTCCCACGACGTCTGTGGGTCGGATGGATCTGATTCAGGTTCTGCGTTTTTGGTGTGAGGAGCACATAAGGGGAGTTGGTGCCTTCCTGTCGCGTCGCACCAGGAGGCTGTGATGTCCATCTGTCCCATTAGTGGCATCTGTCATGTGCCTTTTAAAATTAGAGAATCCCATAATATGGCTGCACTAGAGATTATTTCCAGTTCTACGAACATGCAGAGCTGTATGTTCGGGAATGTTCAGTTTAGTATTGTTGGTAGCATGAGCTGTGCCCCCTCCCCCGTATGTTTAACTCTGAACTGAGCTGAGTGCTAAATGCCTATCTGAGAATGATTCTTTGCTTCTGATACACATTATGGGTTGGGCCTAACCCCCAGGGCTTAATACTAGATCCGTTTGACCTCCCAATTATGAGTATCTGCGCTTATGAATGTTTTTTATTTCAATAAATTCCTCTTTTAAAATCAAATTTAGACTCAGACCACCAACTGTGTATAGCTGGAAACCAAAGAACCTCTATATTGAAGTTCTTCAAAAATCTCCTTACAGTTTCTTGCTTTTTAAATTCCAAAAAAAAAAAAAAGTGCTTTGACCTCTCGTGCTCCTGACGGTGCCCAATTTTGTCGGATTTTAGGAAGGAAAACAGGCTTCGCTGGCTGCGGACTTCTCCATCACTCAGTTCAAGCACCTTGGCCGGTTGCTCATGGTGCATGGCCGGAATAGCTACAAGCGCTCGGCCGCCCTCAGCCAGTTTGTGATCCACAGGAGCCTCTGCATCAGCACCATGCAGGTGGGTGGGCAGGTGCGCACGGCTGTGTGGTTGCCATGGGCCTGAGAATCAGTCTCCACTTTGGAGCTGTTTCAATGCCCCCCCCCCCCACCCCGCCACATTCTGGGCGATAGAGCTTGGAGTGGCCGCCCCAAAGCCTTCCTGTGTTGGGGGCGAAGGCTGTGCTTGCTGTGCGGAGCCGATGTGAGCCTTGCCAGGGCTTGGCACAAAGTGGGCGGTAGTGTAAGTGACCCGGGTGCTCATATTGGGGTGAGTCGTTATCCTCAGTTTGCCAGAGGCAAAGAGGCAGAGTTAAATGCCGAGTGAATACTCCGGCCCTAAGTTTTCCACATGCAGAAGCAAGGATCTACAGAGAGCAGCCCCAAAAGAAGAATGACTTGCTTTTCTTGAGTGCTTCCTGTACCCTGGGCGTCAGGCTAAGCTTTGTTCACACTGCGGGCTCACCTGTAGTCCTCACTGTAGCCTGTGCCCATTCTGCAGATGGGGAGGCTGAGGCCCAGTGTGGGCAAGAAATCGGTGCAGTGTCTCTCAGGGATTTAGTCTACCCAGGCAGGGGATTCCGGTACCTGTGGTCTTAATGCAGGTGTGCCCCTCCGCCCTCCATCCACAGGGCCAGCTGCTGCTTCCACATGCAGGGGGGCGCTTAGTGAGGGCGGCGCAGCCCAGGGCATCTCGCTTCTGCCTCCGGTGCAGCCTGGCTGGGAATCCAGCATAGTTATCCCAATCGTCAGTCCTCTCAGGGAGTTACATCTTGCTTTTTCACAAAAGGATTCTAGAATGTGTAAGGTATTTTCCCATCTTCTCTCTCCCCAGCTCCTTCAAAGTCTGTCATCAGGCTGTGGCAATGAAGTTGTATTAGGAAGGAGGCCAAAGGGAGGGAAAGGAAGCATTTTGGGTGTTGAAAAACTATTGGCTGACCTTCCTCCTTGGGCGTTTAGGTGAAAAATACCCCCAGTTAAGTGGTGAGAACCATAGGCCCGGGACATCTTGGAACCCATATTATCAGGTGTCTCTGAGACCTTGAACAAGTCACGTTACCACTCTGGGCTTCAGTCTCTCCACCTGTAAAGTGGGCATCAGACTTCTCTATCACTCCATCCAAGCATCTTGGCCCTTGCCCCTCAGACAGGGCTACTTTGAAAAGCAGAGAGTTTTATAAGGCATCAAGTGCAGAAGGCGCCCTTACCATTATTAATAAAAACAAAACAGCCTAATGCATAAACCTAAGGTGATGTTTTAATTTGTGGGAAAGGTGTTTAATCATACATGAAAGACACCCTGCCTTAAAGGGCCGAGTGGTGCTGCCTGGTGTACCTGAGAATTCACCCTCCACTGGCTCGTCCACGCCTTTGGTGGGGTGGGGTGGGGTTTATGTTTTCAGGATCGATTGCATTTATGAGTGAAGGAGCCTTACAGTGGTTTTCATCAACACAGTCTAAACGCCAACAGCTCCTACGGTTCATCAGACCGCATCTGTACTTTTATCTTATGTTAGCTCATCAACTGAACTGGATAATGTCATGGTTTTAATCACCGGGAGATTAATCAGCTTGTCCCTGGGCAAACACACAAAAGCTGGCCTGGATGAGCTGACTTCTGAAATGCCTGTATGTTACCGTGAACATCGATTCAGAAAAAAAAATTCTAGCATGAGGAATTGTTCTTTGTGCTGTAGAAAAAAAAAAAAAAGCCAAAAAAACGCCCTTAACCCTGTCCACTGTGCTGAAAGTGACTGGCTGAGAGCAAGTCCGGTTCGCATTGCACCTTGACAGTGGGCCCTTAGATAGACGAAGACATTGCATTTTTATTTTGCACAGTGCTCTTTCCAGGGTGAAGGCGTTATGGTCAGTCTGGCCCTTTTAGAGAAAGAGGCTCCTGGTGTTGCTCTGTAAAACTGAACACCAGGTTCTTGACGTCTTTATAACCATCCTTCCTGTGCAGTGGCCCAGCCTGGGTGAGAAGTCATTTGAAAAACGGATTTCACCTTTCAGTTCTGAAATCACGGCCGGGTGTGGCCGGGGCTGCCCGTGACCGTGGCTCTAGGTGCCACCTGTGTTCCAAGCTCTATGCCAAGCAAACACCCACAGCAGGTGATAAGGGGAAGGGGTCTCGGTCCCACGCTCTTTTTAACCACTAGCCTGGCCCAGCCTTTTCCTCCACGTTCGGTTTTTAAAAAGCCTTTAGGCAACAGTTGTCCCTGGCCTCCTGTAGGTTTTATACTGATAGAAATTAGCTTTGAGGTCACTTTGCTTCTGTTGGCTGGTAGATGTTCAGAGAAGGAAGTAACAGAGCATCAAGCCTGATTTTATCTCCCTAGCCTCCTTTTCACTGCCAGTAGCTAATATTTTCCAAATCCGGAAGCAGACATTTCAGTAGGGGGTCGTAAATATCTTTATTGCTTTTGTCTAATTGCAAAAGTAGCAGGTTGTGGGCTCTTTGTAAAAATTTCCAAGAAGAGTGAAACATGTACTATGAGAAGTGAAGCCTTCTCTGCGGTCCTACCCTCCAGGGAAACTGGTGCATATCCTCACAGCGGAGGATATTTTCCCCTACCTGTTTCCAATATGTACACCAACTCGTTTATCGATTGTACACCCAGTGAGGTGGTAATTCCGAGCCGTCAGGAGTGTGGGCTCTGGAGACAGAACTGGGCTTGAGTCCCGCAGGGCCGTTTATGTGCTCAGTTTCCCCTGCTGTAAAATGTAAGGGATATTAGGACTTGATCTCTTGCGTTCTTCTGGAGATTCACTGAGATCAGATACAAAGTATTTCCAGGTCCAGCTTGTGTAACTTAATAAATGTTTGCAGAGGAGCTGAGAGTGGACCCTGGAGCTAAACTCTGCGGTGTGACTCTGTGCTCTGTGCTATTATGAGCTGTGCTATCTTGGGCAAGTCACTTAACCTCTCGGTGCCCTACTCCCCTCATCTGTAAAATGGGGATGATGATAACAGTACCTCCTTCACAGGGTTGCTGTAGTAATTAAATGAGCTAATATACTTAAAGCACCGTGACCGTGCGGGTGTAAAATAAGTGCTTGGTAAACGTTGGCTGTTATTTTTCTGATACAAACACAAGGGCTTTGGTCATGGTTTTTGGTAACATCCTCCTTTTTCCTCGGCACAGGCTGTCTTTTCCTCCGTGTTTTACTTTGCCTCCGTTCCTCTCTATCAAGGATTCCTCATCATTGGGTAAGGAAGTCCAGGCAAGGTATTAATTTTTAATGAAACCTCCCTAAAATACCACAGAAGAAGGAGGAAGCATCATGTGAAGACCCTTCAGTCCCCAAGTCGAGGCAGGTCTGGCAGTCTGGTTTAGAACCTTCTCGAATGAATACGTTTTTGAACTGGTAAGCCCTTAACCAAATTGCGGATGCAGAGTCCGATCTGTTCGTGGTCCATTCATACCTGACGGTTGAAGAACGCTCGCGCACGAGAGCCTGAGGTTGTCAGCTGATCGAGACACCAGGCAAGAGTGAAGCTTCAGACTGTGATTTCTTAGGAAATCACTGACGGGTCTTAGAAAAAGCGGAAGGGGCATCTGGAAAGTACCCTCTCTGCCATGGCTGCCCATAGCGGACCATCCTGCTGGTGGGTCTCTAAGGCGGCCAGAGCCTTGC
Source organism: Pseudorca crassidens (assembly GCF_039906515.1). Classification (NCBI taxonomy): domain Eukaryota; kingdom Metazoa; phylum Chordata; class Mammalia; order Artiodactyla; family Delphinidae; genus Pseudorca; species Pseudorca crassidens. The sequence continues at coordinate 79,134,792 of NC_090310.1, read as the reverse complement.
TCTCTCCGGGTTACCCCTGATAGAGCTTGGCCGCTGCGTGCCACTGACCTGTGAGGCATGCTGTCCCTTGGACAGTTGCTACGTTTGCTATCAAACCCACCCCCCGTTCCTGACCTGGAATTTAGGACGTTCCTTTTGACCTTTTGAGAGGATGTGCTCAGTCTCTGAATTCCCCAGGTAGGTGGAGTTTGGTTACCACATGCCCTAGATAGAGATGCTGGCAGGGCGCTCCCCTGGTTACCAAGGTGGGAAGCACAGAGAGGCCGGCTGGTCCCAGTGGAGTCTTAAAAGTATGTCTTCCATCTTCTTATGTTCAGCCTGAGAGTAGGCACTGGAATTCTGCCTGCTTCTAATTGGAAAAATGGCCTGTCCTTTGTCAGGTCCTGGAAGAGTGGCAGAACATGCCTGAATAGAACCAGGGGTTCCCTGAGCCGTGCTCCATGTGGCCCCCCGCCATGATCTGGTCCCCTCTTCCCTCTTGGTTCTCATCTCTTCGCTTTCCCCCTCACCCACTCAGCTCCACCCAGACTGGCAGCCTCGCTGTTCTTCAAACAGGACAGACACGCTTCCACCTCAGGGCCTTTGCACTTGCTGTTCTCTCTGCCTAGGATGCTCTTCCCTCGCATATTGGCATGGCCTCTCTCTTACCTCTTGTGGGTGTTTTCTCAAATGCCCCGTCTCCTGTCCACCCTCTCTAAAATTGCACCGCCCCGCCCCATGTCTCATTCCCTCTTCCCCATTGTATTTCCCTCCTCAGCACTTTACCTCCAGCACACGGTATAGTTGACTGAATTTGTTTTTTGACTCACCGACGAGCACGGAAGCTCTCCAAGGGCAGGCGTTGTGGTCTGCTTTTCATCTTGAATGTCCAGTGCTTCGAACTGGCCCTGGCACACATACCAGGTGCTCAGTACGTAGTAGTTGAATGAGGGAAAGGAAATTGGGCTCCAGAGGCTGGGGCAGCACATGGCTCGTACTCCACTGGCTGCATATTACCTGCGGTGATTTTTTTTCTCCCAGGTACTCCACCATCTATACCATGTTTCCTGTGTTTTCTCTGGTCCTGGACAAAGATGTGAAGTCAGAAGTTGCCATGCTGTACCCTGAGCTCTACAAGGATCTCCTCAAGGTTCACGGAGCCCCCTCCTCCTTCCTTCCTTCTTCCCTCCCTCCCTCCCTGTTTTAACATATTTCACACAGACCCTCCATGTCTGATGTGAACACACTTGAACTGGTGGCTTTGTTTTGAGAGGAAGGCGTGGGAGTATATGGCTTTTCTTAAAGTGCGGTACGCACATGTAAAGAATACTAAACTGTGCAGTGATATGTCGACTTTTGAAACAAACCTCCTAAGCCTTTTTAAAAAGCCCCCGACAGTTCCATTTTGTAGCCGCAGCTTGTGTCTGTTCCTGGAAATGCTGTTGTGTACAATCCTGAAAAATGTGTGTGTGTGATGGCATTTGTTGGTCCTCAAGGGGTGTTTGATAAAGAGCAGATTTATTGGGTTGGCCCAAAAGTTCGTTCGGGTTTTTCCGTAACATCTTACGGGAAAACCCGAACGAACTTTTGGGCCAACCCAATATTTCCATCTAATATCAATTCTCTTTAAAAAACGTCGTTTCTTTAATGTATTTTGACGTGTGTGAGCCACTGTTTTGACGAAAACAGGCAGGTTGCCTTGTCTGGTTGGTGGAGGGTGGCCTGACGGTGGCTCGTGCCCTGGATGAGCCCCGCACGCTAGCCCGCTCTGTCTTCCTCTCTCTCATTCAGGGACGGCCGTTGTCCTACAAGACATTCTTGATATGGGTTTTGATCAGCATCTATCAAGGTAAGGACGGGTGAAAACACCTGTTGTCTTACGCTCTGGCCTTGGCCCCAGGGTCAACTTCACCATTCTCTTGTCTGTAGAACAAAAAGAGAAGCAGCTGGAGTGCTGAGGTTGCAGTAAGGAGTGTGGCCCTGTGTCCGAGGGAGCCCCCTCCTCGGGTTCTCAGGCCTTGCTCGTCAGGCACAGAGTCACACGTGAGGTGGTGCTGTCCGCTTAACTGAGACAAAGTCAGAGAAAAGTACAACTAATACTAATCAAACCCTGCTGGGGTGTTCAAGTCATTGTAACAAAAAGTGGTCGCTTTCTGGAATGTTCCGATACTTTTTCTGAAGTCAAGTTGTAGTTCTTGAACAACATATTTACTTCTGTGGCCTCCAGAGAAGGTCCCTCAGACGGTACAGGCTTTGTGAGATGACTTACTGGAATATGAAAAGGAAATGTCAGAACCTCTCTTTGTATTTATTTTTTCCTCTTTTTAGAACTTCTGTTGTCATGTATGTTTTATAATGTACCTGACACATTTGCACAGTGGTCCTGCTGCCTCTCTATGTCTGTCTGCACAGGTACACATGGATAATTTACAAATCCACATTGTCCATTAGGGATTCATTCTTAGTGTTTTTTTCTGATGGGATGTGTGGTCAAAAAATGTAGACCGTTGAATTTGTTAGGAGGCTAAATTATCATTGAAACAATTTGAGGGTTTTTTTTTTTTTGAGAAGTATAGCAGAGTGACATGTATGTAGCTGGTTGAAGAACGCAAATCCTGCATGGAAGTTCATAATAACAAGCAGTGGTGCTTCACTGCACCTCCTGCATCCCCAGCACTGTTATAATAGGCCGTCATTTGAGGAGTTTTGGGGTTTAGGGTCTCCTGCTCTTGAGCAGGAATCTCACGTAGCTAGTGCTTTTGATCAACGTGAGACATTCCCCATTGAGTTCCCGCAGTTCTGGATGAAAATGCACTTATCTGGACCCTCCCCCACTTTCCTTTCTCTCCTCAGTGCAGGTGCGTAATTCTTTGAGGGTCTCTCTTGGTTGTCCCTATCATTTCTTTGTGTTTGGGGGCAGGGAGGGGGGTAAAGGAGACAAAGCATAGCATTTGCCATCTAACTCTTGTTAAGTGCGCAGTTCAGTAGTGTCCCATATGTTCACGTTGCTGTGAAACAGATCTCCAGAACTTTTTCATCTTGCAAAACTGAAACTCTGTATCCATTCAACAACAAACGCCTCTTTCCTTCCTCCCCACAGTTCCTGGTAATCACCATTCTACTTTGTCACTATGAATGTGACTACTTAGATCCGTCATATACGTGGGATTGTACAGTATTTGTTCTTCTGTGGCTGACTACATCTGTCATTTAAAATAATACACAAAAACTTCTATTTCTTGTTCCACCCAATCCAGATAGTTGCTCTCTCTGCCTCTTTTCCTTTTTTTCCTCTCTATCTCTTCCTCTCCCTCTCTATCCAATTATAAACTCTCTATTAATAAAGACACAGACATAGAGAATGGACTTGAGGACACGGGGAGGGGGAAGGGGAAGCTGGGACGAAGTGAGAGAGTGGCATGGGCATATATACAGTACCAAACGCAAAATAGATAGCTAGTGGGAAGCAGCCGCGTAGCACAGGGAGATCAGCTCGGTGCTTTGTGACCACCTAGAGGGGTGGGATAGGGAGGGTGGGAGGGAGACGCAAGAGGGAAGAGATAGGGGGATATCTGTATATGTATAGCTGATTCACTTTGTTATACAGCGGAAACTAACACACCATTTGTAGAGCAGTTATACTCCAATAAATATGTTAAGAAAAAAATAAACTCTCTCTTATATACAGCCAAAAGGGAACATAGGAAAACTAGAATGTGATGCCTGTCTTTCAAACCTCTGTAAAGTACCACTCATTAACCTCCTTTAACAAATGATACCTTTCATGTCTGAATGGGAAAAACAAAAGGAGTCAGATGTGAGTGAGCAGGGTGAGCCTTCCGTGGGGAAGGAGGGGAGGCGTCGGCTCCCAGCAGGGCGGGCTGCGTGGGCAGCAGAAGCCCCTCCCCACCCAGACTTCCCTCCGCCTTGCAGGAAGCACCATCATGTACGGGGCGCTGCTGCTGTTTGAGTCGGAATTCGTGCACATTGTGGCGATTTCCTTCACGTCGCTGATCCTCACGGAGCTGCTGATGGTGGCCCTGACCATCCAGACCTGGCACTGGCTCATGACGGTGGCCGAGCTGCTCAGCCTGGCCTGCTACATCGCCTCCCTGGTGTTCCTCCACGAATTTATCGGTGAGACCCCCCTGCACTTAGGGCCCGCCTATCAGGTCCAAGGGTCTTACCAGCAGGCCTTGGTACTCAGCTGCCCGCCCTTTGCTCACTGGCGTCCCTTGGGACAAGTGGCAGTTGAGAATCAGCTTCTTGGAACTGAGGCTGGCGGGCATGATCTCAATGTAGAGTGTTTTCTTTAAAACCACGCCGTGCCTGCCGGCTTAGAAGGGGATTCGTTCCGTCCTGCCAGGACCTAGTGGGCTTCTCCAGGGAGCTGGTCACTGTGCTGGGCTCCGTGGAGCTATGGAGATGGTGAGAATCCAGAGAGTAAATGACAGTCCAGCAGGACTTACCAGTGTTACTAGCTTGAGAAACTGCCTTGTCGTGAAAGCATCTTCTATCACGCCTCTTCCTTATCAGTAAACGCTCTTTAAGAAGGTTTTGATAAAGGAAAAAGGAGCATTCCCGTGAAAAGTGAAGTCTTAGAACAGTTTCACACTAGTTTGAAAAGTCTCTCTGAATAGATTTTGTGAGCACCTACTGTGCGCTCAGTGGCTTGAGGCCAGGGAGTCACAGAGGCTTAGAAGATGCAAGCTCTGCCCTCATGAAGCTTTGGTCGTCACCTTAGATGTGGACCAGTCATAGGACTGGGCCCAGGGTTGGGGCCCTGGGCGTGGCACTTAGTAGGTGCTTACTCAGTGCCTGCTGCATTTCCCCCAGCCTGTGCTCAAGAGGCAGGGAAGGCGGCTGCCAGGCATCCACTCCCGGTACTGTTGAAAATCACTAGCTGTCGCTCCTCTGTTGCAAAAACCTCGGAACCGCAGGCCTCACTGTGTGGCGGCAGGAAGGGGAGCTCCCCGCCCCTCCAGGTCACACTGTTCCTGACGAGGGGTCTCCGCCCCCCTTTGCACCACCCTCGGACCCGGCTCTGGCTTCCGTGACCATTGCTGAGGCGAAGGGGAAAAGTTGCTGGGAAGAACTGTGTGTTTGAGCGTCACTTTCTGCCGGGTTTAGAAAGAAAAACTCCAGCTGTCAGATTCCAAATCAAAAACACTTGGAAGGGGGATTTTTTTGCCCAGAGTTTTCTTTTCCGAGTGGTTGAAAACAGCATTTCACGGAAGGTCCGGAAGCTCCAGAAGCAGGTCAGAGAGAGGAGGAGAGAGACAGGGAAGGGAAGTCAGGCTGGCAGCCTGGGTGCTATCCCCCGCGGGAGAGAGGCCTGCGTCCCCTCCTATGGCCCTGCCGCCCCGCCGGCTCTGGGCGGCACGTTCCCGCCCGCTCACTGCTGTCTTCTGTTTGCTTGCAGACGTGTACTTCATTGCCACATTGTCCTTCTTGTGGAAAGTGTCTGTCATCACTCTGATCAGCTGTCTGCCCCTCTATGTCCTCAAGTACCTGCGAAGGCGGTTCTCCCCTCCCAGCTACTCGAAGCTCACGTCCTAGGCCGTGCACTCGGGAGAGGGCCCCGGTCTCCGCACTCTCCTGGCGGACAGAGTTCAAGTTGCATTTCTGTTAACCACCACCCGTGGATTGTGCAGTGGTGGCTCCCACGTGCAGTTCTGATAGGAAGAGGCGCTGCGCTTCCACGGAGCCCGACACCGAATAAACAGGAGGATGGCGCCTAAGAGGGCCCCACACGGGGGTCTGAGCCCCTGGTGATTCACAGTCGAGTGAATGTGACTGTGTGAAAAGCGGTGACTCAGCCGGGAGGTGTGTTCATGGGTCACTGTGCAGGCTTCCTTATGGCTTGAGTGTTGTTGTCATGTGATAAAAGTTTCTGTCTAGTCGAAGGCGGTAGAGGGTTTTTTGGTTGTTGTTTTAAACAGTCCTAATGTGTGTACACTTTTATGTCGTTCTGCTCTTAAAAACCTGGTTTCAGAGAAAGGTAAAGCTCTCAGTATAGGTTTTGGGGGAAAAGACGGTGACATTTGGTAAAAAGTTAACCAGACAATAATCTCAATTTGGAAATGCTAAATGTCCTCTCTAAGGCAGCCCTGCTTATCGAAACGGCACTGGATTCCTAGGGTTACAGAAAACCACGTGAGAAGAGAGCAGAAGAGAGAGAGAACCGTAAATCCGGTACGTTATCCTTCCTCCAATTCAGCATCTGTGGCCTTGGAGTTAACATCACCTGTCACCTCGTAAAAGAATTTCAAAGGTGTTATCTTGCTTTGTTCGGATCTGGTAACAATTACAAAGCCTGTGGCTATCTGAGGACACTCTGAGACATTTTCAGCAGAGTTGTTTTAGCAGGAAACGTGCCACTGAACGGCCCCTAAATGTGTCGACAGTGTGACAAGAGACTCAGCTAATTCTTTAGGCAACGTAGCACATGTGACTCAGACCCTCTGAGTCTGAAGTGGAAAGGTCAGGGACTGGGGCTCTTTACGTCCACAGAAATCTGTTTCCTGTTAGGAGGAATTACTGAGGACACAGTGACAAAGGCAGAGGCGTCTTAGCACGCTGCCATTCATCAGTGGCAGCTTCGAGCGAGGAGCCCCGGTGGAAGGAGGCCTGGGCTGCAGCTCTGGGGTCTGGGCTCCGTTGCGCTGCCTACAGATTTCAAGGGGAACTCGCTGGAAGGCAGCCAGGAGTAGAGAGTCCTCTCCCTACCAGGGTGGGGCCCACGCATGTGTGTTTCCTATAAAGCTGGGGCTTCTTGTTTCAGGGGAAGAAGAGCATTTTCAGGCGCTGGATGTGGCCCGGCAAAGCTTTCTTGGGTTTTCAAGTCTCTCCTGGCAGAAGCCACATGTGTGTGCCAGAGGATTGGGTTGGTGGGTCTGCAAGAGCCGATCGTGCTCGAGATCTTAGATTTGTGGTTAATTCTTTATGAGTACATACCCTCCAGCCCTTCAGCCTGGTTCTTCTTCATGTGCTTCAGAGCTGTAAGTTATGGCTACCGCTCCAGGGTAAGCCTGCTCTTGGAGAGCTGGGGACACGAGGCCCTTGACTTTGGAGCACTCGATAGGCTCGTGCATTTCTGTTGCCCTTTTAAAACTTTATAGAATGACAGTAAGTTGCAGGCGCTGCGCAATTGGCTATGACGTCACTTCTATTTTAGTTTCAAGATTCTGCAGTTTTGCAGGATTTTTCCCGTTCTGTCCCAGCCATTTCTACCACATAGAAAACATTTACGGGAAGTAAATGTTGTATTGAATGAATGGTTATTCAGGAAGGGGATCTTTGTCCAAAACTTTGAGAAGGGGCGAGCAGGTCTGACGTCTTTGCTGGGTGATTTTATGTGATTTCAGAGGTGGAGTGAGAGGACGTTGTGCTCAGCGTTTTTGTACCTGTGTGTCTTCTTGGAAGTCTGCCTGTATAACTGGAAGTCTAAAGGTACTTCTACTCCCAGCTCTCAAACCCTGAACTTGACCTTGTTCACAGACAGGTGATGGCTCCTACAGGTAGGTCTCATGGAAATTTTTAGAGGTTTCCAGCAGTGACAAGGAAGGAAGATAGTCTCTTTGGTCTTTTCCTTAATTCCCAGTTTTGATCGAGGTGCTTGGGTTGACTTTGAAAGTCAACACCTAAACTCTTGCTTGGCATCTGGGAGGGAGAGAGCGTCCCAGAGGAGCAGAAGAAGCTGTGCCTGGAGGTCGCAGGTGCGTTTGTGCCGTCAACAGACCCCCTCGTTCTGCCTTTCGACCGTACCCTGGTGGAGGCGGCCAAGGGTGAGAGGGACTGAAATGCAAGTGGGGACCGTGACCGTGTTGGAGAGCCACCCTGCCAGGGGGCAGCCTGCTCCCACCGCCTTCCGGGGTCCGGAGTGTCTAGGAAAACACACGTGTGCGTCTCAAACTCTGGAGACCCACGTGGCGGGAGCCACGAGTCAGCTGAGTGTACACGATCCTGACGTGCTCACATCAGCCCATAATCCCAACAGAGGATCTGCGTACACAGGCACGTCCCGTGTTAGCTTAGCTGTGGGGAGAAGACAAAGACGCAGACAAGAAATCCAAGCCATTTTAAGGAAACTGCTGAATTCCTAAAAAGCATAAGGATTCCGTTCACCAGTCTGGAAGGAACTTGGGAAACACCGTTGACGCCTTGGAGGTCCCCTCGCCTTGGAACTCAGTGGCCCCAAGTCTCCGGCAGCCAGAGGCCCCTGGCACACCATCAGCGCTGTTTAAACACTTCCCTCAAAGTGAAAGTTACACCTCCCCCTGCGCTTTGACAACATTAGGTATTTCTGTCAGAGTAACTTAATTATATTATTTGATGATTCTTTTTATTATATTTTTTGGTGATGGTTGTGTGTGTGGGAAAGCGAGGAATCTGTTTGGTGTCTCTTTTTTCCTCCCTTTCTCTAGGAAAATGACCAGACAAGTGTCTCCATCTTGAGTGATCTCTTGCATCTGCCCGTTTCAGTGCTAATTGGAGAGTGTGCACACGTGTGTGTGTGTTGCTTACGGTGCTCCGTGTGCACACACGTGTGTGTGTTGCTTACGGTGCTCCGTGAGACCAGCTGCACTTATTTGGGTTGCTTGGGGTGGAGGACTTCACCCTAAAGCAACGAAGGGCATCCCAGGGAGCATCTTGAGATGGGAGCAGACCATCTGTTTACAGCCACCTGGAGCTGGGAGGCCCAGAGCTGGGCTTCCTCCCACTTTCAGCTTTATTATAGCCAGATCCCAGACTCGCTTCCCTTAAGTGAAACCCTTTTTCGTAGCAGTGATCTTAAATACCAACATCTGCTTACCCTTTCCTCCGTATGTTTTCCACTGAAAATTTAGGTTATGCTGACAGTTTTTTTTTTGTTTTTTGCGGTAGGCGGGCCTCTCACTGTTGTGGCCTCTCCCGTTGCGGAGCACAGGCTCCGGACGCGCAGGCTCAGCGGCCATGGCTCACGGGCCCAGCCGCTCTGCGGCATGTGGGATCTTCCCGGACCGGGGCACGAACCCGCGTCCCCTGCATCGGCAGGCGGACAGACTCTCAACCACTGCGCCACCAGGGAGGCCCTGTGACAGTACTTTTGAATGTATTTTGGGCTTTTGTGCTCATTGGAAATTGACACGATCATGCCTGTTTTTCTTTCTTTAGACTTTTGCTTTTATACTTTGTTTTGTTTTTCCCGGGGTGGGGATAGGAATGCCCTTGCACGTTTATGGGGCAGCATTTTAAACCTGCGCGAGAATTGCAGATGGGACCTACGTGTTCTTCTGCTCCATCTTACTTAAGGCCAACACCTATCAGCCATTTTGATCTTGGATCTTTTTGGTGTGTTTGCAACGTGTGTATGTGTGAGTATGTGATGTCACCTCAAGTGTTTTGAAGACATACTTGGTTTTCACTGCGTTAAAATCCTATCACTCACAGTTTTGTTTTTCATTAAGAAATATACAAGGAGCTTTGCAAAGACAACAGACTTTATTTCTCCCCCCTTCTTTTAACATAAAGCTTTTTATTTGATTGTTTATATATATGTCTTAGGAAATATTTCCATTAATTAAGTCCATTGTGTCTTGGAAAAATATCTATATTATGCTCTTGGATGGAACCGATAAGCACGTGAGCAGCACTGCAGTACTTGGAGATGCTCAGCGTCTTCTCACACCAGCGCGGCGTTCCTGGGAATCTGTCTTCTCCGTCACAGTATTGGTTGGAGACACAGTCTGTTGGTGTCGCTGGGCGATGTCAGTGAACAGTGTGTTTGCTGGGGGGCAGGTGGGGAGGGGGCGTGGTATTTGCAAAAAAACAAAAATTGTGGCTCATTTATTATTGTGTTGCCATGGGGCTGACTGTGAATTCCTCCGGGACTCTGACGTCCTCATTAGTAGATTATCTGTAATTCTCATGGCAAATACTCACCAGGACAGCGTTTTTTGATTAGAGGGAAGTGATAGTACAGAGCTTTAATTTAGCAGGAGCTCCCAGATGATTTAAATTCTTGATCCTGTGATGACACACATGTGATCCTGCGAGATTCTGAGCGGTTCTCTTTTCATTGTCTGCCAGCGTGGCCCGTTGCTGTTGCTCAATAAAACTTGTGTACTTTATGCCTTTGGGGAGCATTTTAATTTGTGCAAGGACGTGAAACTCTGGTGTCAAAATGAGAGCTTGTTATTATAATGCTATGTTGTATGTATCTCATGGTACATAAAATGTAAATAGCTTTTTCTCCAGGTAAAGAATATTTTAATTTCAGCCAAAAAAACCCCCAAACCCATGCATTATTTATTATTCTGTACTGTTGTCTATTCCAGATATGTTAGAATTTCCAAAAGTGATCTATATAAAAAAGCGAACATATTTTATGATTCATATTGTATTTATACACCCAGTCTTTGACTGCTTTGTATAGATTTTTTTTTTTATAATCAAGTGATAGAAGATTTAGGAACCCAGTCACTTAAGTTTTAGGGAAAAGAGGTTTTTAATCTATTGTATAGGATACAGAGGACATGGTATTTTATTCATCTAATCTGGTAATTCTCAGCCAGAGGTGACTGTGGCCTGCAGGGGACATGGGGCAATGTCTGAAGTCACTTTTGGTTCTCGCAACTTGGAGGGGTGGTGGTCTGCTGGCATCTAATGAAGACTGCACAGGGCAGCCCCGCAGCAGAGGATCATTCAAACCGACGTCAAAAGTGTTGAGGTTGAGAAACCTACATACAATCTGCGAGCGTCAGTTTTGCCGTTTGTAAGAGTCTGTCTTCGTTTCCAAAGGAGCCCAGCAGCTGTAAACTCGTCTCAAGAAGCTGATTATACATCCAACTGGCCAAATGTTTTAATTAGCCGCTCTTTGCAGTGCGGGCTACTGGCTTCCTCTCCCTGGCTCTCCGCTGAGAGGGCCGTTCTCAGTTTATGGAGTCGAGAGGAGATTGTACATTAGCTGTGCCTCAGTCAGGAGCGGCTCCCCGGGCACGTGGAGGATGCATGCGCTCAAGAGCAGAGGGCAGTACTTTTCCTTAGCCGCGTGCCGTCGATGTAAAGTCTTCAGACCGCTTTTACCTGCTGTGAAATTCCATGAATGTGCAGACACTCCTCCATCCGAGCCGCTAGGGGGAACTTGAGGATCAAAAGACATTTCTTGTTTCCTGTTTTCTCCAGCCTGGCGGGCCCAGCATACCTAACTGTTATGTTTCAAGACGCTGCTTTCATAGCTTCAGAATTTATTTCATGGCCAGCGGCTCCGTTAAAAACAGACATTTCTTTTTATGTTGTTGACCAGACTATTTTGCTGGACTTAGCTTGGGGAAAAAAAAGAAAAAAGAAAAAAAGATGGGGGCGGGGATGAGATGAATATTTATTTGATCTCAGATATTTGCATTTTTGAATAATTGGCAACTGGGAATCCTTGCCCTCCGCACTCTTCAGGCTCATAAGGTTTAGAGACGAAATGTCCCAACACCTCAAGTACTTTAACTGTTTTTGTTACGAAACTTTTCAGGGTGACATGAAACCCTGCAGTATTTGTGAGCTGATCTGTAAATGATGGATTTGCTCACCTCAAAATAGAACCGTAGTCGCTCCAAACTTTCCACAAGTTGGAGCACAGTAACAGAATTCATTCAGGACTTGCTAATTTCCTACTTTAAATGGGTTACATAACAGAACAGTCCCTCCTTTGCGCCTCTCAAAACTACCCTTGAAGTGATGGTGAAATGTATCGTTAAAAGCTAGAAATAGCTTTGCTAAACTCTGGGAAAACGATGAGTTTTTTTTTTTTTCTTCTTCTGATATCCCCCCCCCCTTTTTCATCCAAACATTGCATAATGTTAAAAAAAAAAAAAAAGTCAAATCTTTCCGTGGGATTTAATTTCGTTCTCCATGTGGCTGTGGTTGGAGGGATAACTTAAGTACTTTGGGGGCTGGCAGATTTTTGGAGGATCACGCACTCCCGGATCGGTTTTCATCTGAAGCCTTAGCAGAGAAGTATGCCCGATCCTGGGGTTTCTCCCCTTCCCTCCTGCTCCCCCTTTTGTGGATGAGTTATCTACAACGTAGCATCTTTTCAGAAGGCCTGCCTTCTCGTAAGAATGCCAAAGCAGAGCCACCCTCCACTTTCCCTATTGAGGTTTTGATTTTGAAATGGATTCCCCTTAAAATTTGGGGGTAACTGAATCATATGTGAAGTCACCAGCCCCACACCCTATGCTCAGTGACCAGCCAGGTCTCATTTCTTAGAACTCAGCCTGCAGGGTCTGTTTGCTTACACTGAGAACTTCGTGTTCCTAAGCCTCTGCTGTTCATTTTCAAGAGATTTAAGAGAAGAACATTTTTTCTTTTATTGGGTCCAGATAAGCCCAGGAATATTTTTTTTTCCTTCAAGGAAGATTGCAGAATCCAGAAAGAGGGATGGGAGTTGTGTGGAATATGCTGATGTATTCATTCATTCATTCACTAAATATTTACTGAGCACCTACTGTGTGTTGGGTACTGTTCTTCGGGCAGGAAGCAGCAGTGGAGAGCGAGAGGGACAGTTCCTGCCCTTCATAGTGATTATCTTCTTGTGTGTGGGAGAGACAGTGGACGTACAGATACAGACTCTAATGTCCTCTGAAGAAAGCAGGGAGAGGGAGAAGAAGAGAGTGATTAGGTTAAAGTATGGATAGAGGAAGTGATGGGGGTCAGAGAAGGGGCCTTTGGGATGGACCACTGGAGCAGAAGCCTGAAGGATGAGAGGAAGGGAACTGTGGGAAGCTCTGGGGGAAATGGTGTTTGGGCAGCAGGGTATGCAAAGGCCCTGGGGTTGGAAAGGCTGGGCGTGTCGGAGGAGCAGAAAGGCGGGCACATTGCCGGAGTGCTGAGACCAAGCGGGAGGTTGGAGGAGGTGAGGGCGGGGCGGGGAGGCAGGTAGGGCCTGCAGTCCATGGCATTCAGACTGAGTGCTGTATGAGAACCAAACGAGCGTTATTAAAGTTGGCCCACGAACTGTGTCAGAACCTGAACTCTGTCCAAGGGGCCCCAGTTCACTCTCTCCCTGCTACTCACTGACCCATCCCTTCCTGTCTTTGTTTCCACCTCTGTGTTCCAAGGGGGTTGAGGCGAGACCCCTCCCATTGGAATCAACCCACTGCCATGCCCAGTATTTCTGCGTGACTTTATTGGCATAAACGACACTAACTATTATATAAAGAGGAGAAGAAGGCGGTCCTTGGATGAAGTTTCTTCTTGCTTTTCCAGCAAATACTACAAAGGGTCTCTGTTCAGCCCTGCCTGGGGCACAGTGGGCAGAGGTGATTGTTCTTGGGCGAGCCCTGGAAAGCCGGCCACCTCCGACTTAGAAGGTGAGTCTGGAGGGAGAACCAATAGAGAAGAATGAACTGGGTCACGTTCTTCGAAGCTGCCACATTTCCAGAATATGCCCACTTGGGTCGGATTTCGAAGAGGAAGCGCTTTGCAGTCATGAACTGCGTGCGGGAACTCAGGCTGTGTTCAAATTCCTCCTGAAGAGAGAAATAATAACGAGAACAGGCTGTGGAAAAGAATGTAGTTAGTGTCTTAAAGATGGGCAAATACTCATTCTCATTTGTCCTTTTATGTGAAACAGATTTTGTAGAAGGCAATTGGAGTAGCTAACGACATCCAGAGCCCTGCTGATTCGAGTGGGGCCGGGGCCGGGGGCTCCAGTTTGCCCAAACTACTGATCAGATCCAAGGAAAGAGGTGAGTTGATTACCCTGGAAATCGCACAGGAATTCTTCAAAGACGTGGCCAGTAATTAGCATGTAAGATGCTACTCGCTGTGCACAAAACTTAGCATAATTTTATTAGGCAGCTCATCACCACCAGAATTAGAGAAAATCAGGCCAGAAAAACTCCCGCTAGCCAGGCTGCCTGATGCAGACGTGGAGACTTTTGCTCTAAAATGGCTTCATACTTAAGGGAGACGCTAAGAGAATGCACTACCTTTCTTCTGGGCCCAATGGTGGGCGGGAGTAGAAATGAATGCAATGACATTTTAGGAGACGGGCTGGAATTTGGCGGGGGGTAGGGGGAGGCAGCAGAGGGCGCCGTGCCATGGCCCCAGCTGGAATCGAGACAGGCTTGGTTTAAATACCCAGTCCCACACCTACTGAGTGATATGGGGCCGATTCCTTAGAGTCTCTGAGCTTCAGTCCCCTGCCTGTTTTTAGGACTGGGAACACCACCTGTGAGAGCCAGCAACGGGGCTCATGGCACAGCTGTTGTCATCCCTTGAGACCTCTGAGGGAGGGCGGGCTGCAGATGGAGGGGGGCCGTCTCCCCGATGCTCGAAGTCCTTCATAGAGATGGGTTCACGTGCATGTTTTTTCCGAACACTGAGGTCACCCGTCTGGACAGAGTCCTTAAAAGAGTTCAAAGTTTGGGCACAGAGGCAATACCCCACCTTGACTCTGCTCACCTCTCCTTGGCTTTGCAGGTGCTTTCCCTTTAAATTGCCCTGCTCTGAGCGGCTCCTGTTCCCCGCGTGGGACAGGAACCTGCCCACCTTATGCTGAACTGGCCTGGGCACCCCTACCTGGGGCTTACACCCCTTCAGGGCTGGGGGTAGATGTAGCCAAAGGAGAAAGAGGACGTCCCTCAAACTCCACTGACTCCGCAATTTGGGATGGAGAATGAGAGGCAGGCAGTCATTGAATTGGCAAATCATTTAACACATTTTTTTCACATGAAAACAAATTCATGAATAGAGCAGAAGGCAAAATCTGCTTGAGTTTGAAAAAAAAAACAAGAGGCTTGAGAGAAGTGAGGGGGGAGGGGGTGACTGGAGCCCACGTGGGTGGTGCTTCCTCACTGGCTTTGCTCTTAGGGGATGTGGAGAGGTGGCTAGGGAGGAACTGACTTCCCGTTTTGTCCTCTTCCAGCCCAGGACCTGGCCCGTGGTGACTTTGAGTTTGTTTTCTTATTCTGGTAAAATATACACAAAGTGTACCATTTTAACCATTTTAAAGTATACGGTTCGGTGGCATTAAGTCATTGAATTTTTCTTTTTTTAAAATTTTTATTGAAATGTAGTTGATTTACAATGTTGTGGTCACTGAGTTTTAAGAGTGGATTCTGGAAGATTCAGGAACCTGACTTGAAAAAGTGGGCCTTGCTGTGTCATGGCATTTTACGGTTGCAAAGTGCTTTCCCACCTGCCCCTCATTCTGTGATTATGAGGTGTTACCATCTTCATTTTGCAGATGAGAAAAGCATCATTGAGAGAGACTGAGGGTGAAGCAGGGTCACATAGCAACACAAATATTCATAACACTATTTACAATCGCCAAACAGTGCAAACAACTGCTCAACGGATAAACAAAATGTGGTCTATCCATATTGTGGAATGCTGTCCAGCCATAAAAAGGAATGAAATACTGACACACGCTACAACATGGATGGACCTTGAAATTACGCTGAGTGAATTAAACCGGTCCCTATAGGCCACATGTTGTATGATTACATATTTATATGAAAAGTCCAGAAGAGGCAAATCTATAGAGACAGAAAGTAGATTACTGGTTGCCTAGGGCTGGGGAAGGTCAGAGGATGGGTGTGACTTCTGATGGGTAGGGGGTTTCTTTTGGGGATGGTGAAAAAGTTCTAAAATTAGCTTGTGATGATGGTTACACAACTGTACACACACTAAAACACAATTATACACCACATATGGGTGAATTTTATAGTACATAACATATCTTAATAAGTCTGTTAAAAGACAAACCCTACCAAACTGTGTCTAGAGCGGCTGCGCTGTTTTTGCATCCCACGGCAGTAACACATGAGCATTTCAGTTGCTCCACATCCTTGGTAGCACTTGGCATTGTCAGTCCTTTTGTTTTAGCCATTCTGACAGATGTGCAGTGGTCTCTCTTCATGATTTTTAATTGTATGTTTCTAATTGTCGATGACATTGAACATCTTTTCATGTGCTTGGTTGCCACCCACATGTCTTCTTTGGTGAGGTGTTCATGTCCCACCCCCTCCCCCTGCCCCCCATTTAAATTAGATTGTTTTCTTACTGTTGAATTCTGAGAGTTCCTTATATGTTCTGGATAGAAGTATGTTGTTGAATACGTGATTTGCAAAAAATTCCCCCCCCCACCTGTAGCTTGTCAATTCATTCTCTTTGTTGTCAATATTTCTCATACTAGCCACTGTGGTGGGTGCATTGTGCTATCTCATTGTGGTTCTCCTTTGCATCAGATCATTTCTTAGTCTGGTATGTGGGGTCTTGGTTCAACAGCAGCTCTGGTTCTATGCACAGTGCTTCACATACAGAATGTTTTTGAAGAGGGGGAGACGGTCGTTATCTTTTCTACTGGTAAGGTTTTAAGAGATACAGTGACTGGCTCAAGGTGACACAGCTCCTAGGTGAGAGGTGGGGCGAGGATTGGAACCCAGGTCTGTGGTCTTAGAGGCAGCTGCTTTTTTGGAGCTATAATCCGCTTTAACCCTCAACTTCAAGGCTCCCAGTAAAAGCAACAGCCTGAGTCTGTCCAGCAAGCTGCATTCCTTTATGGTATGTCATGAGAGGTTGAGAAATGTCAGTGAAGATGACGAATGCTCTGTTTATCTGACTCTCATCATTCCCAAGGACCCTCCTTACCTCCGTTCCTGACATAGCAGTTCCCAGGGAATTGCCACATTTTCTAGCTGCTGTCATTGTGGTTGTTCCCACCTTCTAATTATGAGCAGAGTCAGTCCTGGGATGGGGTAGAGGCCTCGAGTCATGAGTCATTGCAGGGATATTGTCACTGGGGAAGAGAGCCCCTGGGCTGTCTGGAGGCACCGTTCGACATCCACGAGCACCTACTGGGAGCCAGGCAGCTTCTAGGCACTGAGGATGTGACCTCCATGGCGCCTGCTCTCTGAAGTACCTTCTGTCTTAGACGGAGAAACAAACAAGCATCATGTAGGTCTTTGCTCAGATGTCCCTTCTCAGAGAGGCCTTACCTGACCGCCCCACTCACGTTGCAGCCCTGTCATCCTGTAGCCCCTTACCCTGCTGTATTTGTCCTCGGCACTCAGTGCTATGGGAGCGTTCTTTTCAGTATCGTCCGGTGGAATGTTTGCTCTTTGACTTATTTGTTATTCTGGGTACTTAGAAAAAGGTGGCACATGATGAGTGTTCAATAACTGTGGAGTGAATAAGTGAAGTGAACAAATAAGGTAACTGCATTTCACAGTGATAAATTAAATCAGGATGCCATTAGGGAGACTGGAGTGGGATAGGGGTGAGGAGTGTGTGTGGCTATTTTAGACTTGGTAGCCAGGGACAGCATCCTTGAATAGGTGAATTTGGAGCTTAAACCTGAAAGGTGAGGGGAACCAGCATTCATAGATATGAAAAAAGAGTGTTTGAGGCAGAGGAAATAGCACGTGCAAATGCCCTGTGGCAGGAAGTGTTCAGCATATCGAGGAAGAGAAAGAAGAGCAATGGTGGCCAGTGCTGATGAGTGGCAGGAAGTGAGTATTGTCGTCTAGCAGGAAGGCATCCATTTACCCCCCGGGCCTGTCTCCATGCCAGAACTTGCTGCTTTCTGAACTTTGCAGGCCAGCTTAGACAGTGGACCTGCTGGGATTCCCATCACTAGAGATGTCAAGGATGTGGCTCATGCCCCAGACCACATTGCTTGCCCCAAGTATGACTGATTTCTTTCTCCAAGTCCAGGGTTGTGGCTTTTGGAGGCTGGATCAACCCATTAGAAAGCTCTCTTAATTCTTGAGAGAATCTCCACTGGACCCAGGAAATGCCTCTCAAGAAGGACTTCTAAGAGCTACATGGCTTCCAAATGGGAGTGTGTATGCTGTGTTTTCCACCTGTATTGTCTTGTTGAGTCCTCACAGTAACCGTGTGGTTTAAGTGGCATTAAACTCATTTGACAGATAAGGAACGCAAGATACACTTATATTCCAGACCTGACTTATTAACTTACTAATTATGAAATGCTGGACAAATAATGCACCCTGAACCTGAGGTTTTTCATCTGTGAAATGAGTATGTGTCTGAGTATACGTGTGCCCAGTCCCTCATTGATAATACTTGTTGGGAGAAATATATGTATTGATGTATGTGAAACGCCCGGCATGGGGCATGAACACATAAAGCCATCCTGTATCAGTCACAGCTCCATGTTTGCACGCAACCAACATCAGCGCTGGCAAAGCTAAGCCAAGAATCGGGGAGGGAGGATTTATTGCCAGGATGCAGAGTGACTCAGACTGGAACTCGGGCTTGGAACAGGCAGGAACCAGGATATGCTGGGGATGCAGGTGGCAGGAGCTAATCCACCTCCAGTCAAGTTCCTGCAGCTTGTTTGATCACCTCCAGCTTTTTTAATCTACCCCACCCAACCCCACTGCGTATCACTACACAGTCAAAGTCCTGGTGGGAGAATCTCACGAATCCAGCTTGGGTCACATAGCCGGGTATTTTGACTTACAGTTCCTCCAGATTGTCTGCCCTGGGGAAGAGGTAATTTTTCAAGGGGATTGTTTTTGTTTCCCTAAGAAGAAAAGGCAAATGGATGCTTGGTGGTCAAAGAAAAACTGTGTCTATTACAGTAATAATATTGGCTTTGCCACTGAACTCCCTGATCAAGACGTTCCCTCTCCAGGCTTCAGTTCCTACTCTGAAATGAAGGCACTGAGTTCCACACCAGGGTGACTCTCAGAATCTCTGGTGGAACTTTAGAAAAATCGGGACACACTCTCCTCGGCCATCTGTTTTGATCAGCTTTGAAACTTCTCGTGGAAGTCCCTCTTACATCTCATTGGCCAGTACTGGGATACACGCCCACCCCTAAACCAATCACTGGTGAGAGGGGAATGGAGGACGGCCAATCAGATTTGACCCCTGCTCTTCCGAAACCAGGGAGGGGGGGTGGCAGTTGGCTGACCCCAGCAGGGTCAGCAGTGCTTTATCTCTATTTGTTGGACGGATTTCTTTGAACCAGTGGAGCTTAAAAGGTGGGGGGTAGGAGTCAGGGTGTCCTTTTCAGTCCGGAAGTGGCCATAAAAGTTGTGTCCTCATTGCTCCATGGAGCACCCCCAGAGGGAGGCCATCTGTGACCTGCCACATAGCTCAGCCGCCCCAGGTATGAAACTTACCTAAAATGTGCCAAAGCCGGTGGCAAACCTGGAGCAGAAAGAAACACCAGGTGGTAGCATCCAGTAAGTAAGGATTTGGGCTGAAATGAAAAAAAATTTCACCTTGCCAGGCATGATGGCTGCGCTGATGTTGATGTAAGGCTCGTTTTAATGATGGTGCCAAGTAAGCTTGGCTGTGCAGGTTGGGGGCTGTCCCCACCTCAGCTGTCAACTCCGCTTACCTTTGCGAGAGCTGACAATTACATGGTGACACTTTTCCACTCGTGTGTGACCTAACACAACCACTCTTCTCAAAAGTTGGTAACTAAATTTGAGGTGCTGAAAGAAATATTGCAATTGAAATAAAGCTTTAGGGAACGTTTATGCACCTTGGAGTGAATTAACGTCTCGGGGGGAAAAAAAAGGCCCTTCTCTAAGCACAAATATATACTTTTCACGTTCCTTTTTGGGCACCATGGATTTTAATAGCAGTGTAAATCAGATTTTACAGGCCACATATTTCAAGTATGGAGTTCATTAAACGTGTGAAATTTGACATTTGCTTCAGGGCGTGGCCAGGCTCCCTAGTAATGAACCACAAATTGTGTTGGGCTTTCTGATCAAGTTCGAGATGCTAAAACCCCAGTGGAGTTGCACAAAGAGGCAATTTCCCTCCAAGGCTTCCCCAGCCTGGTTCTCCCTGGAACCCTCCTTCAATGGACCAGGTGCAAATAGGGTATGTGGTTCCACCATCTTCATTCAAATTGAGAAACATGGCTCACATAACCTTTTAATTGATTTCTGAGTGGTATCAATGCATTTATTAATTCAGTGACCATTTAGGGGGCACCTACTCTGTGCTAGTCTCCATGTTGGCTCTGGGGATGCAGTGGTAAAAGAGACAGTGTCTCGCCTGATGGAGTTTGCGGTTTGGGGGGGAAATGAACGTAGAAGAAGAATCTACTTTTGCCAACAATTAGGAATCGCCGACTGTAAGAAGTCTTATGAAGGAAAAGCCTGGGGTGTTATGAGGCCCAGGAGAGACTCAGGGAGTCTCTTGAGTCTCCTGGTTCCTGCCTGTTCCAAGTTATGGGGAGGCATAATTTTTTTTTCTGAGAGTATTAGGAAAGGCCTTTCTAGGAGTCCTAGTTAAACTGAGACTTGAAAGATGGACAGATCTTAGTTAGATTAACAGTAGGGGATGTGGAGTGGAGGGAGAGGGGATAGTGACAAGGCAGAGAATGTGTCCTGCCCTCAGTTAATCAGTGACTAAATATTTATGGACTACTTGTGTTCTGGATTAGGCATTATGATGGAGAGAAGGATGTGGAACTTGTATCAGCTGAGACTCATGGTTGCAAGCAACAGAAGCCTGATTAATTGGGAATTTATTGACTCATGTACCTAAGAAGTACAGAGTAGTGTCAGCTTCAGGCATGGCTGGATCTAGGATGAATTGATATCAGGCATCTGCCTCTATTGCCTGGCTTTATTTGGTTTGGTGTTTGCTTCTTTCCAGGCAGCACCTCTCCTACTGGTGGCCCCAGGAACCTAGGCTCACATCCCACTAGTTTTCCAATCCCAGTCCACAGAGCGGCTCCTTCTCATTACCTCCAGCAGAAGTTCTAGATCTGAATCTCCTTGGTCGGTCCCTCATCCAACCCTGAGACAATCACTGTGGCTGGAAGTGTGAGATGACCTGCTTGGCCAGCTCTGGGCCACATGTCATTATTGGAGCCAGAGAGAGGTGGGCTGAGCTCCACCTAAGCCACAAGAATAGGAATGGAGATGGAATGGTTCCCCAGAGGAAAATGGGGGTACCGGCATGAAAATGTGTGCTAGCAGATGTGGGGCAGGCAGACCATCTGCCACAAAATCAAGGCTTCAGGTGAGTGAGTCTTGCGACGTTTCACCAGGTGGCCTTGAGGGCAAAGATGCTTTCCTGGGCTTCTGTTCTGTGCCATGCATCGTGCTTAGAGCTGAATGGAGATGTCTTCTTGTCATCTAAGTCCCTGTCTGAGAAGCAGTAGGAGATGTACAAATGACTGGAATTCAAGGATGGGTGATAAGTTCTTTGAGAGCACTACAGGGACAGAAAGCAAGGCAACGACAGCTATGACATTCTCATGGATTGCAAGCTTGCTTGAGAAACGCCTTAAAGGAGAATTCGTGTTTTGGTAGACAGTGATGTTAGGAGGGCACTTCAAGCCAAGGAAACAGCAGGACTAAAGACAGAGAGGCTGGAAGGTGGAGTGCATTCCACTAACTGTTCACGATGCCATTTTCTCAGAAGTATAAAGACATGTAGGGAAATGGTGGGAGTGCAGCTAGAAAGGAAGCTGAAACCATATTGCTTAGTTGCCAGTGACAGAAACTCACGTCAAACTAGTTCAAACTTAAAAAAAAAAGAGGGATGTAGTGAGTGGGTAGCATTGGCTTCAGGCACAGCTGTATCCAGGGACTTTAAGATATTTTAAAGACCACTTTTTTCTTGATCTCACAGCTCTGTTTTCTCCTGAGTTGGCTCTCCCCTTGTGGTGGTAAGATGGCCCTCAGCAGTTTCTGGCCTGCCTGGCAACACCAACAGAGAGACAGAAAGAGACAGAGACAGAGAGAGCCCTTCTTTCTCAGCAGTTCCAGCCAGAAACCTGGTGTTGACTGTGGTTGGCCTGACCTGGCTCACACGGCCAACCCTGAACCAACTCCTTTGTTCAGGGGAACGTGGCACATGCCCAGCCTGGGTCACACAACCCCCTCCTGGATGTGAGACTGAAGGCAGCCCCCAAACCACATGGAATCAAAGTGGGGGATGTGTGACTCCTCCCTCTTCCCCCGAGAAAACCCAGAGGGAAGTTGCCAAGAGAAGAGAAAAGGAATGATGGAAAACCAAAACAGCAGACATCCACCACAGGAAGGTTTAACACCATAGTGAGGAAGCTGGTATTTATTTCAGGAGGCAACGGGGAGCCATAGAGGGTTGTTGAGCAGGGGAGTGATATTATTATCCAAACTATTCTTTGGGAAGATACCCTTGGCAGTGGTGGTGGGAGAGGGGTTGGTTGGAGTGAAGCAGAAGAGGTGACGCAAGGGGAGAAGAGACTTTTGTGATGGGTCAGGAATGAAATGTAAGTCCAAGATGGAGCAGTGACTGCCCAAGTGGAAAAGAGAGACCCAAGTGGGAGGAAATGGATGGGATGGGATTGGGGGTGTGCTGGCCATAGTGCACGGAGGCCCATGAGCCTGTGGGGCACTTGTTCAGGGCAGGGAGTTGGGAATCACCTCCTTGGAGGTGGTGGTGATTTTGGAAGGACATGACCCCAGGCGAAGACAGGGCTTTGGTAGGAGAACAGAGGGGCCTGCGTCTCACCTCTGAGAGCATTTGGGGGCCACTTGTGAATCCCGCGGGCATTTGCATTCTGACTCCAGGGAGGGTGGGTCGTCGGAGCAAGATGCCATTTTCCACAAAGCTTTCCAGATGTTTGCTTTGTTGGTTTGCTTTATTTATTTATTTATAAAGTGGTAACAACAGAGAGAAGAAAAGAAAGTAAAAAAAAGACGCAAAACCGTAGTTGAAAATGAGGATCCCTTGAGGAGAGGGGCCTGGGAACCGCCCAGGAGACTGGAAGTCGGAGGGGACACTTGCCCCCCCGGGACCTGCTGGCGTCCTCCGCTCTCCTGGCTGTCTGGGGTCAGCATGATGTCCCTTCTCTTATCCTGTGCCCAGGCCCTTGAAACCCCTCAGGGAAGGAAGCCACTGGGTTTTCTGTGATCCCAGCCAGAGTGACTCAGACACCCCAGGCCTCCTGCCTCTGTCCAGAGAGCGGCCACGAGGCTCCCTCCAAAAGACCCTCGGGAAGCAGCTCCCTCCCCAGCTCCTGCTGAGAAGAGTAATTCCTAGAACCAGGCTTGGTAAGAAACATGGCTGACCCCATGTGAAGCACAAAACCTTTGAGTCTCAGTTTACTCATTTATAAAATGCGGACTGTAGGGCTTCCCTGGTGGCGCAGTGGTTGAGCGTCCGCCTGCCGATGCAGGGGACGCGGGTTCGTGCCCCGGTCCGGGAAGATCCCACATGCCGCTGAGCGGCTGGGCCCATGAGCCATGGCCGCTGAGCCTGCGCGTCCGGAGCCTGTGCTCCGCAACGGGAGAGGCCACAGTAGTGAGAGACCTGCGTACTGCAAAAAAAATGCGGACTGTAGTTTGCTTACCTCCTAGAATAATGCCCTGGCGAGGAGGCAAGAGGATGCCGGGCGAGCCCTGATCCATGGGAGGCATTTCTAAACAGGACGTTGGCGATGGGTCTTTACTTCAGGGGTGGCGTCCTCGTGAGAAATCGCATGGTGCAAATTCCTGCTGTCGGGCCTTGGGGCTGGTCTGTGGAGGGAGTTGGGGCCAGTGGGCACCTCGGTGCCCTTGTTGAAGGGTGTGGGGCTGGTCATCAGTTAAGACACGCTTGGGTACCAGTAATCTGAAACCTGGCCCAAGCTGGTAAGGTTGCCAGATAAAAGATAGGACTCCCAGTTAAATTCAGATTTTAGATAAACAACAAATACTTTTTTAGCATAAGGTTGTCCGAAATATTGCATAGGGCATACACGTGCTAAAAATTTATTATTCGCTGTTTATCTGAAATTCAAATTTAACCCATACCCCATGCAACCTTACAAACTGACTTAAGTAAAAGGGAGTTTCTTATTGAACAGCCCAGGGGTGGGCTTCAGGCTCAGGGGGACTCAGGGGTTCCAGCCTTGTCACTGGGGTTTGGTTTCTCTCTCACTCTCTTCGCTCTGCTTTCACCACACTGACTCCACTCCAGCTTTGCCCCTTCTGTTGCCACGTGGGTCACCTCCCTCCACCTTCATTTCCAACAGGAAAGAGTGAGTCTGTCCAAAGCCAGGTTGAAAGCCTTTTGTGTAAACACTGGCCCTGACTTGGTCATGTGCCCATCCCTGAACCAATCATAGTGGTCAGGGGAGTTCCATGTGCTGATTGGTTTAGGCCCTGGTCACATGATACCCCTCCTCCCTCCCTCCTTCCCTCCCTTCTTCCTTCCTTTCTTCCTCTCCTTTTCCTTCCCTCTCTTCCTCCCTCCCTCTGTTTCCTTCTCTTCCCCCGTCTCTCTCTCTTTCACGTGTGTATGAAAAGACATTTTGTGATTATCTCACTGTATTGGTGGCCACACCAGATTGCATTTTTTCAGGTGGCACGTGGGGCACGGGCTAACATTTCTCTTTGATTCCCGAGAACCTCAACATCACAATATCTGTGTCTTGGAGAATCCAGTTTCTGACGGCGTCTGTGGTACCATCCCCAAGAATAACAATGGTGCTTAGCACTGTAAAGACCACTTTGCTGAGCTGTTCTCTCACGTTCTGTGCTCGGGGTGCTCCCCTTGCTTTCTAATCAGATCTTTAGCAGGGGGCCCCGTGTTTCCTCGGGACAATGCACAGGATCTGGTGGAGGCCCTGGTTTTGTGTGTTTTTATGGGACGTGCACAGAAGGGTGAGGGTCCTGGTGTCCTGCCCTCAGATGCTGAAGCAAGCTCTACTTTGCAGTCCTGCCCTCAGATGCTGAAGCAAGCTCTACTTTGCAGTCCCAGTTGTCCAGAAGAGAATATGTGGATTTATGACAAACACAGTGTAAAGCTCCACTTGGGAAGTGGAATGAAGTGCTTCAAGGTAGCTCTCGTGGTAGCACCCGCTTCACTGCTCTTACTGCCGTGGTGAGTCAGGATGCTTATCGGAAGGTGGGGAAAAAAAGCTTTAGAGAGAAAGTTCTTTTTTTTTTTTTTTTTTTTGCGGTACGCAGGCCTCTCACTGCTGTGGCCTCTCCCGTTGCGGAGCACAGGCTCCGGATGCGCAGGCTCAGCGGCCATGGCTCACGGGCCCAGCCGCTCCGCGGCATGTGGGATCTTCCCGGACCGGGGCACGAACCCGTGTCCCCTGTATCGGCAGGCGGACTCTCAACCACTGCGCCACCAGGGAAGCCTGAGAAAGTCCTTTTAAGTTCTGCTTCTAGGCATGCCAGTTCTCATCCTTTGACATCTCCTCACCATGGGCCCGCCATCTTGCTTCCACAGGCAAGTGTGTAGACTTCCAAGTGTATAGACTGAGGGTTGGGGAATTGCCAGAGAGAGAGTTGGGGGCTGTTTTATCAGAAGGTGGGTAAACTGACATGCACTACTGGGGGTCTGGGTAAAGTCCTAGCCCCACTTGTCCCCAGGCTCACCCTTAAGATGTCACCCTTGATCGCATCTGAGGGGCCAGGGACCACTGCACGGGGAGGGTCCCATCCTACCTGGCAGACCCCCAGCCTGCCCTGCATGGGGCCAGCTGTGAGGGAGGGGAAGAAAAGCAGTCACAGAAGGAAAGGGAACATCTGCTGAGTCCCTACGTGGTCTGTCGGCTCTGGGCTGGAGCTTCACACAGCTGGCCCCTGTTCCTCACGGCCGCTATTTGAGGTATGTGTGATCATCTCTGTGTTACACGTAAGAAAACTGACTGTGTCACCGGGCACACGTTTGGCCCCAAGTAATGCAAAACCTGACTCAACCTGACTTAAACCTTCAGGAAGTGTAGCATCTCATGAGCAGGAGCTTTAGTGGTAAGGAGGGTTTCAGGAGCTGCGTGATCAAAGCTCCAGCCTCGTTTCTCTGTGTTTCCCTTGGTTTGGCCTTGCTTTCCTTCAGGGTCACAAGGTGGCCACTGTCAGCAGCTGAGGCCCCAGTTCCAGACTGCAAACTCCTATGGATGGAATAGGAGATGTTGCAAATGACAGAACATCCAATTCAAAGTAGCTTACCTGAAAAAGAAATGTTTTCACATATGGGAGAAGCTACACGAATTTCCTCTGGCTTCAGGCGTGGCTGGATTCAGAGGCTCGTGTGTTGTCAGCAGCACGTAATCGCTTCCTGTCTCTTGGCCTTCTTCTGTGGTCTTACATCTCTGACATCTTGCTACCTAGATTGCAATGCACCGAGCAGGCTGACAGCAATTCCAGGCTTACATCCTTCTGTCTCAGGAGGAAAGGCAGAAAATGTGTGGGTGCTATTCTCTTCTCTCCTGGTTCAAACTACAGCCCCGGGGCTGATTCTCACTGGCCTGAGCCAGTCGCTCTGGATGAGATAAGCAGGACCCACGTCACATGCGCGTCCACAAAGCTGGGATAGACGCGGTCCTTCCTGATCAGCATGAACTGCGAGTCAGAAAGGTTTGATCCCCAAATAAGAATGGCAGCACTGTTTCCAGAGGAAGAGGAAGGGGTGTTAAGGGCTAGGGGCTAAAGCCAGAGGGTATTTAGGGGGAGTCTTCCTGCGGCAGGAGGCCCCCAGCCGGCCACGGCATTAGGTCCCTTTTACCCTCAGGACCCTCCTCCCCGGTCAGGGTTTAAGGTCTGGCGGGATTGGGGCCTGGAGATTGTCGCCTACGTCCCATGCTCTGACTTTTCAGGTTTGGGAAGAGAGGCGGGTGACAGACAGTATCCTCCCTGTTTAATGAGTTTTGCTCTTAAAGCTGATGACAGTGCAATTGTATACCATCTGCCTGACTACAGACTGAGTCAGCACCGTGCAAAGGGCTCACTTTGAGAGAACCTGGTCCACGCAACTAATCCAGCAGATTGGCATGTCTTTATAGGAAGGAGGGAGGGAGGGAGGGGAGGGAGGGAGAGGGAGGAGGGAGGGATAGGGAGGGAGGGAGGGAGGGAAGGGAGGGAGGGAGGGAAGGAAGGAAGGGAGGAAGGAAGGGAGGGAGGGAGGGAGGGAAGGAGGGAAGGAAGGAAGGCTGAATGTTGATAAACATAGTTCATGGAATATAAACACTCCCCAAGGACTGATGTCATCAGCTTCTGCTCCATGGGGCCAGGTTCTACTCGACGACCATCTTCTTGATTCACCAGCCCAGGCAGAGCTCCCAGCCACTGAAGAGTGGGTTGCAGAAAAAGCTTCTAAAGAAACATTAGATGGTTCCCAAATGGAATAAATTGAGGGATCTTCTGGAGGACGTGGATCTGCCCACATCTGCCTGCCTCTGGGAGAAGTTGCCATGCACACATGGGAGCCGGGCAGTTGTTGGGTAAAAAGATTGGGGAGCTGGATCCATTTGGCCCTGACAACGAACGTATCTAAAGTAGTATAAGTTTCTAATTTTCCTCTAGAACTGGGGTCAGCGAACTTCGTTTGTAAAGGGCCAGATAGTTGATATTTTCATCTTTGCAGGCCATCTGATCTCTGCTGCAACCCAGTTGGACCACTCTACCATTTTATCAGGAAAGCAGCCAGAGATGACCCATACGTAAATGTGTGTGGCTGTGTTCCAATAAAACTTTATTTATAAAAACAGGCAGTGGGCCAGATTTGGTCATAGTTTGTCAACTCCTGACCTAGACCAAAGAAACTGTAGGAACAGTTAGTTGCCTGAGTCAGGAAGCTGGTATTTTTTTAAAGTCGGTTTTACTAAATCATAACCTATGTACAATGAAATGCACATTTAAAGTGTACAGTTCAAACAGTGTTGACCACCAACCCCCCAGTCAAGATACAGAACATCCCTGTTGCCATTTGCTATTGACCGCACCCTCCACACAGCCACCTGTTACTCTGACTGCCATCCTACAGATTGGTCTGGACTGTTCCAGCATTTCATATGAATGGACTCCTGCAGTGTATTCTCATTTGGTCTGTAGAAGCTGGTATTTGAAGCCCTTCTGGTCTGTTTAAGGAATCTCTTTGGTCACTGTTGTGATTTTCAACTGTATCTGAGTTCTCTGACACACTGCCCTTCAAAAGGCAAAGGTGGGGCCTTGTTCCTTGGCCCTGAAATGTGGGCTAGACTTAGCAACATGCATGGAGGGGCCGGATGTGGTGGGAGTGATGAAAGTGACTTCCGGGGTTGGTCACAGCCTCTGGTTCTGCCTGGTTCTCTTTCTCACTCTGAGGGAGGCCAGCTGCCATGCGAAGAGGATGCGCAAGCAGCCTGAGGAGAGGCCCGCGTGGGGAGGAACGGAGGCCTCCTGCCAGCACCTAGGACCCAGGTGCCAGCCAAGGGAGGGAGCCTCCTTGGAACTGGATCCTCCAGCCACAGTCAGGCCTTCAGATGACTACGGTCTTGGCTGACATCTTGACTTCAATGCAGTAAAAGATCCAACCAAGCTGCTCTAGAATTTCTCACTCACTTTATGTGAGAGAAAAAAATGTTTATTGTTGTTTGAAGACACTAAATTTTGGGGTGATTTATTATGCAGCGATAGATTACTAATACCGTCACTGACACATTGAGTCCATCTATCCCTCCATCCATCCATCCCTCCATCCATCCCCCCATCCATTTACTTATTCATTTCTTCATTCAACAAATATTGATTTCTTTAACAAATTGTAAACAAGTTATAAAGTGTAATGAAATTTAGAAAGGTTTCTATAAAACTTGGTAAGATATTTTTGAGGGCAAATGCTTCCTTTACAGAGTATGCTTTAGTTACCTAACAACAATGATTTTTTTTTGGATTTATTTATTTTTTATTGAAGTATAGTTGATTTACAATGTTGTGTTTCTGGTGTGCAGCAAAGTGATTCAGTTATACATTTATATACATATTATTTTTCATATCCTTTCCCATTATGGTTTATTACAGGATATTGAGTATAGTTCCCTGTGCTATACAGTAGAACCTTGTTGTTTATCTATTTTATATATCGTAGTTTGTATCTGCTAATCCCAAACTCCTAATTTATCCCTCCCCACCCCTTTCCCCTTTGGTAACCATAAGTTTGTTTTCTATGTCTGTGAGTCTGTTTCTGTTTCATAAATAAGTTAATTTGTGTCATATTTCAGATTCTACACGTAAGTGATATCGTATGGTATTTGTCTTTCTCTTTCTGACTTAGTCCACTTAGTTTGATAATCTCTAGGTCCATCCATGTTGCTGCAAATGGCATTATTTCATTCTTTTTTATGGCTGAGTGGTATTCCGTTGTACACATGCACCACCTCTTCTTTGGCCATCCCTCTGTTGATGGCCTTTTAGGGTGCTCTAACAACAATGAGTTAATAGCTAACCCTGAACTGTGAACGGTCCTCTTTTGAGCATGTTCTTAACATTAACTTTCATTACTGTCCCCGTTTTGCCGATGAGGAAACTGGCTCACTGAAAGGTTGAGTCACTTGCCCCAAGGCCCCATGGTCAGTAAGTGGTGGAGCTGAATTAGAACCCAGGGCCCACAGGCTTCATCACTGTGCTGTACGCTTCCCTCCCCCCTCCCTTTGCTTGTCCCCAGGGAGACATTTGCCACGCATCTGTGGGTCTACCTGCTTCCACGTCCGTCACTCTGCAAGGCTTGTGCTCCTCCAGGCCAGAGACCATGTCTTTTCTGTCTGTGTGGTACTGGACCCAGAGCAGGACATCAACAACTGTGTGCTGACCGACTGACCAGCTGGAACCAGGAGATGGATGGACGTGGCATGCACTGCACTAAGAAATCCCAGGGGATCCTGAATAGCCGTGGCACTGCCCATCTGCTCTAGTGTGAGACTCTGTCCTGCCCGCAGAGGCAGATGGCCCCAGAGCCTGCTCTCCTGGGCTGGATCACAGCTCAGAGCGCAGGGAGCCCCAGAATAAGAACACTACTCCCCCGACTTGGCAGCCCAGAGCCGGCTGACTGGGGTCCGGGATGAGCTCTGTTTACCTTGGAAGGCCCGACCTCTTTTGTAACATTCACCCATTGTTGCCAGGAGCCCAAAAATACCTTTATTAATGGAAAAACGGGATGACTCCACAAAGAAATATTTTGACAAGCCCAGAGGAGCCGGTGGGAAGGTTCAGAGCACATCCTCAGGAAGCTGGGGCTTCTTATCTTCTAGGGAGCCCGGCGGGGGCAAGGGCAGCGTGCTTCTCCTGCCGCGTTTCCGTGCGGGGCTCCCGGGCACAGCTTACTGGGCTGGTGGCTCCTGCACCGTGGCCTGGTCCGCGCCCCACTCAGATGCAGCCCCCCGGGACCCTGCGGCACTATCTTGAGTTACTGCCCCATCCGGGTGTTCTCTTTCGTGGCCCATTTCCTCTGACTGCAAATGAAGGATTGGAGCTGCTTCTAGACAGCTTTCTGGGCTCCCAGGTACCTACCAGTGTCTCCTGGGAGAGGGAGGTTCCAACTGCTTTTCTAGTTCTTCATGGAGACCAAAGGGCTCAAGTAAGGAGTGTCTTCCTACAGCTGCACTCACAGAGCCTAAGGCTTCCTAATATGTACCAGGTGCTATTTTAAGCACCCTTATGTGTGCTAACTCTTCACAACAGCTCTCCCATTGGGTAATATTACTCCCATTTTGTAGATGAGGAAACCAAGGTACAGAGAAGATAAGTAGCTTGGTCACAAAACTGGGGAGAGGCAGAGCTGGGATTTGCACCCAGCCCAGCTGGCTCTGGAGCCTCTTTTTTTTTTTTTGAAATTATTTATAATTTTTGGCTGTGTTGGATCTTTGTTGCTGCGTGCGGGCCCTGTCCAGTTGCGGCGAGCAGGGGCTACTCCTCGTTGCAGTGCGTGGGCTTCTCGTTGCCGTGGCTTCTCTTGTTGCGGAGCATGGGCTCTAGGCACGTGGGCTCCAGTAGTTGTGGCTCACGGGCTCTAGAGCTCGGGCTCAGCAGCTTCGGCGCATGGTCTTAGCTGCTCCGTGGCATGTGGGAGCTTCCTGGACCAGGGCTCAAACCCCTGTCCCCTGCATTGGCAGGCGGACTCCCAACCACTGCGCCATCAGGGAAGTCCCTCTGGAGCCTCTTAACCCCACGCATGGCCATCTTCTGAAGCACATATCTGATCCATGTTACTCAGTGTCTCTGTACTTGATGTCTTTATACTCTTAAAGTGAAATCCATATTGACTAGGAAGCAAGTTCAGCTGTTGTACCAAAGATCCACAAAGAGCAGGAGATTCAACAAGTTAGATTTTTTTTTTTTTCTTAGAAAAGAACCTGGGTGGGAGGTCCAGGGTTGATATGGAGGCGCCATGATCCTCAGGGGCCTGAGCTCCTTCCATCTGGCATATTTGTCTTCATTAACACAGTTTCTATCTCATGGCCCAAAATGGCTGCTTGAGCTCCTACCTTCAAGTCTCCATTTTAGCAGGAAGGGGAGAAGGGGCTCATATGTCCTGTCTCTTTAAGGGTTTGATTCCAGGCTCTTCTGCCATGTGACCTATGGTAAGTCATTTAATGTCTTTCATCATCTTTGAAAAAAAAATTGAATTTCTTTCAAAGGTTATGAGGATTAGATGAGTTAATACATGTCAAACTCTTGGAAAAGGGCAAAGTGTAAACCCTCAGTAAATTTTAGCAACTATTATTATTGATGCTGTTTAGATGACACTGTTCCTGACAGTCCCCACCCCCACCCCCGTGACTAGGTTATGTTGCTCTCTCATGTGTTTTTTGGCTCCCCAAGCCTCTCCCATCACAGCACTAGAACCCCGCTTTATAATGTGTGTTGACCTTTCTTGTCCCCACTGGATGGAGAGTTCCCCAAAGACATGCCCTCTCTGTCTTGTTTTCTCACTGTATCCCCAGCAACAAGTTCAGGACCACAAGGCAGGTGGCCAGAAAACTTGTTGAATGTATGAAAGAATGAATATTTCCAGTGACAGCAGGTTCACTACCATAGAGGAGACTTCCTCAGGGCTTTTGCACATGCTGTTCCCTCTGTTCTGAATGAGTTCCCCAGCTAGCTGCATAGCTAGTTCTCGTACTTCATTCAGTTCTGCTCGTGTCACCTCTTCAGTGAAGCCCTCCCTGACCACCCTGGTTAAAACTGGCTCCTTTCCCCATCATAGCTCCACTTTCTGTTTCTTCCTTGGCATATATCACCACTCATCCATGTCGTCTGTATTCATGTGTTCTCTCTTGATCTCCCCCCTGGACTGTAAGCCCGATGAGGACAGCATCCTGTATCTGGTTTTCTCATGGCTGCATTCCAGTGCCCAGAATATTGCAGGTACGTGACAATATTTGTGAAACGAATAAACAAAGCAACAAGACAGGTCTATTGATTTTTAAAATATGAGGAGAAAAATTCTAGGTATATGCACCTCAGTCCCTTTTTTTTTTTTTTTTAACAAAAGGCCTGAATGTTTCAAGCTTAGCTCTCAGAAGAATGCAAGCGAGATAAACCTTTCCTTCTCCCTGCCTTTCTCTCTTCTGCCGGCAGAAGGAAGCCAAGCCGATTCCCTCTCCCTCCACGTCAGCTCTCCAGCTTCTAGGAAAAACTTCCCCCACCCTGCGGGCCTGGGGCATCCCGAGGGCTGCCGCTGGCCTCTTGTCACACCCCGGTTCAGCAGCCGAGGGAGCCCCGCGGAGGGGCAGGCTCTCGCTGGAAACTCGCTGTCAGCAGCCCGGTGAGCTGGCAGAGAACGTCGGGGGTTCTCTCCAAATGCCTCGGAAATCTCCCTGTTGGGTCACATTCCGGCTTGAGGGACCCTGGGATAACCAGGGCTCTGGGTTGGCAGCCAGCGGCTGATTGGGAGGTAGCAAGATTCAGCACTTCTGAGTTGGAAAAAGCGGTGCTGGGTATTATTTTGGGAAGAGTCAGTCATGAGAACCTCCAAGAGCAGATCAGGGAGGCTATTAAAAGCAAGACAATGTATTTTAAAATGAACCAGGCCGGGGAGACACCTCGCTCCCTGCCACAGCCAGGGAACTGGGAGTTCTTTCCGGATGAGGTGAACCTTTCCATCGCTTGGAAACGGGGGAAGCCTGTCCAGCTACCCAGCCACCGCCCCGTCCCTCCTTCCCTGCCAACCCCAGCTGAGCATCTCCTCCGTCTCCTCGGCCACGTGACAGAGTGAGGGTCCTCCCCGGCCAGCTGAAAAGGTGGCCAGACACTCAGGCCTGCCTGCCATTCATTCAACAAAGCTTGAGAGGACCTGGGAGTATGGCTCCGGGGCCAGGCTGCCGCTATCCAAGTTCACGCTGTCTGCTCCTTACTATTTGGTGACCTTGGGTCTCTGTGCCTAAGTTTCCTCACCTGCAAAATGGGGATAATAGTAGTCTTCCTCCTACAGAGTTGTCGTGAGGACCAAATGAATTGGTATATAAGGAGGGCTTGGGAGGGAGCCTGTCAGAGAGACATCACTCAGTAGACATATGATAGGATGATTTACTGAGTACCACCAGTTCCAGACATCATTCCAAGCCCCAAGTAAGACAGGCAATGGTCCTCTTTTCCTAGTCTGAGTCGTAACCAAGTAAACAAACTGATGAGACAACTTTACATTCTGTTATTTACTCATCAAAGCTTTTTGAGGCCCAGCCAGCTGCCAGGCATCGTTTGGTGCTGGGGAGGCAGCAGTGAATAAAACAAAGTCCTGCCCTTGTAGAGTTTATAGTTTAGTTGGGAGGCAGGGGACATATGCGATAGACAAGTGAATCTGTAATTTATTTGTGGTAAGCGGTGGATGCGCTACAGAAATACAACAGGTGTTGTGATTGAGATTTGTGGGGCGGGGCTGGGCTTTAGGGCAGAGGAGCAGATCTTAGAGATGAAGGTCATGGAAGAATGTGTTCATAGGGTGACATCTGAACCGAGACCAAGAGGATGAAAGAAACCGGCCATGAGAGATCATGGCACAAAGGGTTCCAGGTAAAGGGGTAAGGAAGCACGAAAGCCACGAGGCGGGACCAGGGAGGAAAGGACCGTGAGGCTGGAGCAGGTGAGTGAATGGGAGAGGGAGGGAGATGAGATTGGACACGTGGGTTGGGTCAGGTCTTGGGGGCCTTCGTGTTAGTTTGCTGTTCCCTCCAAACCTAGCGGCTCAAAGGAACAAGCGTGTAATATCTCTGTGGGCCTGGAGCAGCTTAGATGGTCCTTGTGGCTGCATCATCTGAAATCTTGGCTGTTGGTAGGAGGCCTCAGTTCCTCACCGTGTGATCTCTCCAAAGTGCTGCTTGAGTGTCCTCATCACCTGGCAGCTGGCTGCCCCCAGAGTGAGTGATCCAAGACAGAAAGGCAGAAGCCACACTTCTTTTATAACCTAGCCTCAGTAGTCACATGCCGCCATTGTGGCAATGTCCTACTGTTACACAGGGTGGGAGGGCCTGGATAAGAACGAGAATGCCCAGGTGGGCACCACTGGGACCTTCTTAGAGGCTGGCTATGACAGCCATGGTGAGGTATCTGGATTGTATTCTAAGAGGGATGGGAAATCCCTGAAGTGGTATCTTTGATTGATCTTGCATAACTGCTGTAAGTAGTGGCAAGATGATAGTAATTTTGGTACAGTTATTGAGTGCTTCCTTTATGCCAGGCACTGCACTTAGTGTTTCATTAGACACAACGGCATCACATCCAAATGTCTCCCTAAGACGTTGGTACGGCTCCATTTTACAGATGAGGAAGCTTGCAACCTCCCCAAAGAAACGCTAGCCAAGGCAAGCCCTCCTCCCACTGGAGGCCCGTGGAATTACCCAAGTAAAGAGAAAAGAGCGGGGATAGGAGGAGAGAGGAAGCAGCCCGCTGGAAGGCCCTGTAGCGAGGAAGGACACAGATGATTGGGGCCTCTGAGTACTTCTGGAGTTCAAAGGTGTCAGAGGTGAGCGATGAGGCTGGAAGGGGTGGGGTGAATTTGATAGGTCTTAGTAGACCACAAATGGGATTCTGGACTTTATGCTAAAGGTAATTATAATCCAGTGGAGCAACTGAATTGACACTTGAGAGGCAGCGTTGCCTGGTGGGTCGGAACCCGGGCTCTAGAGTCAGGTGCTTGGGGTTCTAATCCCATCTCTGCCACCTACTGGCTGTGCAACCTAGAGCAAGCTGCATAACCTCTCTGTGCTGCAGTTTCCTCCTCTGTAAAATGATAATCCTAGGATTATTGAGAGGAGTCAATGAGTTCATACCTGCCCCACAGCAAGTACTCAGTAACTGGTCACGTGATAAGAGATCAGTAACCCTCACCATTCTGGTTTTCATACATCTGGGTCTGTCCCACTTTCTGTGTTTGAGACATGTGGGAGTCCAGACCAATTCTAACTGCTGTCTACCTTCCAGCCATGAAGGGGTTGGCGGTCAAGGTGACCGACAGGTGAGGATGACACTTGGGCTATAAACGCAGTGAGAGGACCAGTGGGTTCTCTCCTTGAAGCTGCCCAAGTCCTCTTAAATATTCCTGGTGTTGAATCAGTTGTCTGGGTAGCACCAGTAAGTGATGTCTCAGCAGAAATACCTGCGTTTCTTATTTGGGAGGCTGTTGGAGGGAAGAGATTCTAATAAAAGGCTTCCCCGGTGATTCAAGGTCTCCTTCAGCCCAGATGTCTTGCAGTCTCCCTGGACCTTTCTCCCCATCGCCACCTGGACGCCTTCTATTTGCTTTGATTCAGCTTCTCTTTCCTTTTTCCTCATATGCTGGCACGTTCCCACCCCAGCTGAGAGCTTCTATTTTGGGGAGTTTTCGTGGATAATTTTGTGGGCGGAAGCTCTCCCCCCCACCCAGCATCCCTTAAAAAAAGGGAGAGTGCTCGAGAGAAGTGAAAAACAGTGGGTGGTTCAGTTCAAAAGGACAAAATATTTCTTGCCCTGGCACTGGGAGAGGAAAGAAATTGTCTGAGGAACCTAAGAGCAGCTAAACTAAGAAGCTGAAACCTGCAGCCCATAAGGGCAAATTAGGTGACTCAGCTGCCACTACCCCGGCTCCACTCCTTATAGTATTAATGTGCTTTAAAAGGGAAAAATGCTTAACTGTGACAAAGAGTGGGCTCTATAAAAATGTGCCTAATGCTTATTCTACCCAGTTCCAAAAGGCGTCCCCCTCTCGGCACCTGTGGAGACCGGGACTCGCCTCTGAGGCCTGAGCCTGGGTGGGACCGAGTCTAAAATTATCCCCGATAATGAGTCTGGCAGGGGAGGGCCCAGCGTGCTCGTTTCCTGCCTCGCTTCTGGCCTCCAAGACCTCGGCTCCCAGGGAGGCCTCTGGGAGGCAGGGGCCGTGGTGCCAAGAACACGGGCTTTGTGGCCAAACAGAGTTGGGTTCCGATCTGGACTGACTGTGTGAACATCGACTCACGGAGCCTCGGTTTGCTCATCTGTAAACACGGCTCCCAGCGTCAAGCTCAGTGGGATGGTGAAATGGACTCGATGTTGCAAAAAGGCTGCTTCATGCCCGGATGCAGCTGAGTTTAATAAAGGGCAGCCTGGAGTTGCAGGGCGTGGACTGCAGGGTCGAACAGTCTTAATCGTGGCTTAATGACCACTCACTCCTTGAGTGTAGGAAGGCTTAAAGTATCGGGGTGGCCAAAAATTTCTTTCGGGTTTTTCCGCAAGATCTTATCTAACCCTATACACACACATGTATCCATTTTAAGCATTTATCATATACCTTCATGTTCTTAGCCTCACATCCTGACATCAGCTCTTAGGAAGGCACTAATAGTGTCCCCATTTTACAGAGTGGGTAAGTGACTCCAGGGCAGAGCCGGGGGTCTGGTTCTAGAGACTGCACTTTATCCTGCCTCTCAGGTTGCCTAAGCCCCCGTTGCCCTACAGAACTTTCTCCGGTGATGGAAATGTTCTCTTCTGTGCTGTCCAACTTGGTGGCCACTAGCCACCTGTGGCTTTGGAGCACTTGAAATGTGGCTCTTGCATCAAAGAACGGACTTTTAGCTTTTATTTAATTGTTAATTAAATTTCAAGAACCACATGTGGCTAGAGGCTACCCTCACACACAGTGCTGGGCTCAGCCCTCCCAGTGTCAATGTATTACTTTGCAGGGGGTCAAGGGACAGGAATTGATCGAGGACCTACCTCAGGGCCTGGCACAGAGTAGGTGCTGAGTTAGGAGTTGCTATTCAGAGCACCGCTATGTATGGTGGCTGTCTTCAGAGACGAAGGTTCATAGGTTTGCCTGCCGCGTGGATCACTGCGAGAGGAAGTTGAGTGCTGAGTTTCATTTGTGCGCAAGACTTTCCTGGTTTTGAAACTGAAAGTCCTGCCTCCCAGGAACCACCTCAATCCCAGGCAAACCAGGAAGGTTGGTCACCCTGTTCTTGCCTTAGATGATGGGGTACAGAGTCCTCAGGGGATGGGCCTTCCTCAGTAGGGTTCCTTGAAAAGAATCTCTTCCATGGCCTTCCAGGCTGCACTCCAGGATCTGCCGAGGAAAGCAGCAGGCAAGGCTTCTGCCTTCTCTGTGCCTCGGTTTCTCTTTTGGAAAGTGGGGGAGAAGGCTCCCCTGCTTCTAGGGTGGCTGCAGGGTGTTTGAGGTCAGGTAGGTGGGCAGCTATGGCGGCTCTTTGGGGGGACAGTGTTACTTCAGATGGAGGCCGCCCTGGCTGAAGCGGGCTTTGGAGAGAGGTGGGTGGGCTCGGGGGCTTTGTGGGACCGCGTCTCCAGCAGGAGTCGTCATGTCTGAGAGCCCAGCGAGGCTCCTGTGGGTCAAGGTGTGGAATACAGAGTGGTCCCCCGGATGAAGCCAATGCGTCTTCAAGTTCAAGTCTGTAAGAAAGTGGGGAGGGGCTTATGAATCACCCGCCGCGGTGCGGCCCCCAGTTTTATCAGAGCCCCCAACAGCATCCGAAAGGGCCATTTGCAAAGCTGGCTTTATCTGGGGGCTCCCGATTCCCCGCCCTGAGCGGGGGTGAAGAGGCGAATCCAGGCTATGTTCAGGAAAAGCGTTTTGACAGCAGGACCTCCCCACCGGCCTTCCGGGGTCTGTGGCCTGTTGACGGGAGACACGCGTGGCATCCCCTGGACCTTCTTCTGGAGGCTGTGCAAAGTTCATGACATCCCTTCCCTTTATTTTCCTGTTTATTCAGAGCATGTGTAAACACATGGGTTGCCTGGTTTCCGCGTCTCTGTGGCCATTTCATTATTGCTGGAGCCTCTGAGCATCACTGCAAACCTTGGGTTTTCTAAATGAATCTAAAAATAGACCTCTTTGAAAAAAAATCTTGGAGAGTTGACATAAGGCACCGTTATTTATTTCTTTTCCCTCCTCCCCCTCCCCCCGCCTTCTCCCCCCTCCCTCCTCCTCCCCGTCAGCCCTGAGCACAAAAAATCTGGGCAGCCGGAGGCCCCGAGGGACTGGGAAGGGCCCCTGGGCCAGTGTCCGGGGGTCTCGACCACCTGGGGTGTTGATTTGAGCCCTGGGCGGCTTTCTCGGAGAGATGCCCGCTTGGAAAACGGGGGGGGGGCGGGGGGGTTGGGAGTCTTGGGCATGATTTATGCGAAGCGGCAGCGTGCTAGGGAGGCGGCGGCTGGAGCAATCCTTGCAAACAGCCTCCTGGAGCTCCTGCAAGGCCGACTTGGACACTCCCACGCCCCCACCCCCTTCTCCTCGCCGTCGCCCGCATCGCTCCCTCTCCCTGACTTTTCTCCCGAACAATCAGGGACTTGTGCTGGCGGCCGAGGGAGCCACGGAGCTGGCTGGCCGCGGAGGAGGCGACGTCATGGATTCCTGAGTGTGAAGTTTGCAGGAAAGCCCTTAGTTTTGGAGATGGACGGGATCCAGTGGTTTCCATGGCGCTGGATAAACAGGAGGAAACAGTGAGGGAATCCCGTTATTTTACTGCATTGAAAGCCTATAAACACGGAGCGCGGGGAAGGAAGTCGCGTTCCCTCTCGAGTAAGCCGGAGCGCCGAGCCGCGCCGACTCCGCCGCGCCGGGAGCCGGGAGCCTGGAGGCGGGAGGCGCGCAGCTCCCGGGCCGCTCGCAGGCTCCTCGGCCAGGGCAGCCCCGCGAGCATGCTTTAGAGAGGACGGCGCCCCCTTGGCTCCTGGTCTACCCAAACAGACCCCTCTCACCCCGCGCGCCGAAACCCCATCCCCTCCAGATGCAGAGAGAGGCTGCGTTCAGACTGGGGCACTGCCATCCCCTCCGCATCATGGGGTCTGTGGACCAAGGTAACTGACTCCCCCTCTATTCCAGACGCTTCCTCCTCCCACTTCTTAGCCCTTTCCCTTCTGCTCTCTTCCCGGGCAGCGCTTTCAGCTCCTGGCTGAGGTCGCGGGGAGGCCCGGGGACTCCGGTTTCCCAGGGCGCACAGGTAGCGTGGCCGGGAGGAGAGGCGCCCTCTCCCTGGCCAAGGAGGGAGACTGGGGAGCCGACTTCAGACCACTTCCCGCGGGGGCAGCGAAGTGTCCCAAGGCGGGATTCCCCAGGCCAGTCTGTCAAAAAGATTGTCCCCTCCATGG
This sequence comes from Pseudorca crassidens, assembly GCF_039906515.1. Classification (NCBI taxonomy): domain Eukaryota; kingdom Metazoa; phylum Chordata; class Mammalia; order Artiodactyla; family Delphinidae; genus Pseudorca; species Pseudorca crassidens. The sequence continues at coordinate 79,095,538 of NC_090310.1, read as the reverse complement.
GACACCGGGAGGGATTCTCGCTACTAACCGCGGGCTGCTTAACTATTTCCGCGCTGGGCTTTTGACAGCGGATGCCATTCAGCTGTGTTATTATTATCATCATCATTTTATCATCATCATTATTTAGCTTTTTTTTTTTTTAGGAGAACAGGCTTGGCATTTTACTATTTAGTAAATCTAGTAATGAAGACTTTGCTTTTTAACAGAGCAGCAGATGCTCTGGGACATTTAAACAATTTTCTTTCCCGTTTTTTGATGTGTGTCATGTGTACAGTCCTCCAGCTCCCCCTTTAAAGTGCAATGTACCATCAGTTTGTTTTGCGATCCGATTACACTCTATATTCCGTGTTTCTGTCTCTTTTTCCCTCCTCCTGGAGTTTGTCCTGGAATCATACTACTTGGGTATTACGGGAGGGGCTTAACGTATACAAATATGATATGAAGATATCCCATCTGGCCAGGATTGTGGAGGGTTTAGGCTGTACACTAATGAATCTGACTCTAAAAATGGAAACCAGGCGATGTGATGTGTTTTTCAGAGGCCAGCCCTGCAAATAGTGGGGGGCACTGCCTGGAGGGCAGGGCTGCAAGAGTTAAATGAAATAAATATGCGTAGGAGGAGTTAGCTTCGTGTCATAAAATCAGAGTTGAATGTAGGTTTTGTGCTCTGCGTGGCTGATTAAAGTTCTGGTGAGGGGGGAGAAATGACAATTTCAGTAAATAAACCTAAGGGGCTTTTTTTTGAAAACCGGAACGGGACCAAATGCCTGAGGTTAGGTAGATGGTGCGCTTTGCCACAGTGGACCTCAGTGACATATATTTTTAGTTGAGTTGCGCTTTTGAAAGCAAGACCCTGCCAGCGCCTTGAATGTTTTAACTGGTACCAGTTTATCCTGTTCTCTGCTAGTGGTTAAGCTTATGACATAATGGCCAAAAAATGTTACTAATATTGCATCACCTGTAAAAGGGATGCTCTGAGACAGGCGACAGATATATTAAGGACGCGAATTGGTTTTTATTGCCGTATACACTGAAACACAGTATTTGATGTTACGATGGTGGGAGGACAGACTAACGCCAAATTTAGGTCAATTTGGAGAGAGAGAGCGAGAGCTGGGAAGAGAAATTGGACGTCTGTTTTACTGTGTGATCTCACACAAGCTTCACATTTTGTTGACGCTGCTACACCTCTGCTCCAGGTTTGTGAACTTGGTCCTCTCTCAATGTTTTGAAGTGAAGTGTGTGTATTCTGTGTGTGCATGTGCATCGCCTAGCCTCCCCAGCCCACGCTCATGTGTGCAGGGACTGTGAGAACGTGTGTGCCAGTTTGTGTGTCCACATGTGGGAGACAGGGCACCGCATTGTTCCCGGCAAACGACGCTTGGCATGCCAGAGCAACTGGGCACACAGAATGCAACTCCAGGCATCAAAGGTAGCTGGAGTGAGAGGCACTTCAACCGTGCCCTGCACTGGGGCCTCCTGAGGGAAACCCAAATGGCCCTTCAAACTCAAACACCACCACGAGTGTAGGGGCAGGTCTGAGGGTGCCTGCAGATGGGTGGGGTCATTAAATAGCAAATAGAAATATTTGCATGGCAGGAAAATACTGACCTTGCTGTGCAGTTTTGGGTCAAGGGCCTGGGAAAAACTGAAGATCTGAAAGAGGTGTGTTCAGTTTTATCTGAAGTGGGATGATGGAAAGTATTTCAGGAATAAACAAACCCAGGGTGAGCTCTGCTCACTCCCAGACCCGAACTCCCTGCCTTCTGCCTGGGTTAGGATTTCTGCTTAGCTACATTGCAGCTGTGTGATCTTAGGCGAGTGACTTAACCTCTCTGGGCCTCTGTTTCCACATCTGTAAAATGGAGCCAATAATAATGTCTCCCTTAACAGAGATTGTGAGAGTCAGTGAGGTAGCACACGTAAAGCATCTAAAATGCTGCCGTGCTTATAGTCAACGCTGGATAAACGTTAGCTGCAATTCCTATTGAAAATGCAAAACAATAACTTGTATTGATAGAGAAACTGGATTTCATGGCAAAAATTCTTTGAAGAGATGCAGTACTTTAAACCTTTCATCAAGGGACTTTATAACTTATTGGAGCTTCACGGTGACACAGATGGGGCTAAGATTATGGCTTGTGAAGCCTCCATTTCCTTACCTGCAAAAGGGAATAGTGATGACCTCACAGGGGTGTCATGAGCATCGTATGAAATCATGCATATAAAACACTCACCTCTGGGCTTAACGTGCAGTTAGTACACGCTGGATGTTATTTTCTGACAGTTGAGGATGAGAGCCAGCGTCGCCCGTGGTCACACAGTAAGTTCATAGCACAACGCCTGGCGCACGGTAAGGGCTCTGTTGCCTTCCGCAGGGGTAAGAGCAGCCACATTATGAGTATGGACTGGAAGCAGCAGGGCGAAGTATTGTGCAAGTATCAAGCCTTTTAATTGTCAGGGCCACTGTACACCACAAGTGCTGTGATCAGTGTCTCCTTCGCAGAGGAGTGGAGAGAGGCACAGAGAGGGGCAGTAACTGGCTGAGTGCTACCTAGCAGGGAACTGGTGGAGACTGTCATTCGAACCCAGGCCCTTGGCCACATGCTCTGCTGTCTCTGGAACTTACTAATGTTATCATAATTTTTAATCACATCATTTGACAGATGAGGAAACTGAGGCAGACCAGAGCCTTGTGCTGGGCTTTTTTGCCAACACCGTGTTGTTCCTTGACATATCCTGGAAGAGAAGGAAGTGTGGGAGGATGTGGAGCGTATGACCATCATTTAGAGACGGGGAAACTGAGGCAGCCACTGATTTGTCCCAAGCGGAGGGTGAGTCAGGGAGAGCTCCTTGCCTCACCTCAGGGAAGTGAAAGCACAGTGTTTCCATTTCCACTAGCGGAAGAAAAGTCCCCATATGGCCAGGAGGCTGTAAAGCCAGCTCTACTTTCTGTCCACACAGAACTGAGACCCCGTCCAAGGGCCCCTCCTCCTGGCTGAGCCCCTCCCTGGCTACCCAGATGGCCCCTCCTCCAGCAAGGCCTTCCGGGTCTCTCCTTCTCTTCCCAGAACTTCAGGGAGAATCACTTACTTTCCCAGATGCTCCTCCGACTGCCTTTATTAAGACTTTCCTCAGCTGGGTTGTAAGCTTCCTGAGGACAGGGCCAGGTCTCCTGTTTCTGTGAACCTCCGGTAGATCCCAGGTAATGTTTCTACACCCAAGACGTCAACAGCTTGAGATCTGAGTGAGGGGTTCAAATCTTGACTCTGCCACTTGCTGGCTGCATGACCTCGTGCAAGTAACTTCACTCTCCTGTGCCTCAGTTTCCCCACATATAAAAAAGTGATAGTAATATTGGTTAATATATTGAACAACTGAAGTATCAACCAATCAGCACAGCAGGAGCGGGGTCCCAAGAGACTCCCCTGCTGGGCAAGGCTTTAACCCTTTATTTGCTGAATTGTAGAGAGGGTCTCAAGGCAGCAGAGGCCCTTGAAGGGGGGAGGACAGCCATCATTTACCAATCTATGGAGAGTTTCAATCTTTTAGTAAACAATATGAACCTCAAAGTACCCACTTAATTACTAAGTGCTGTTATTATTAGTGTACAATTCGTTAATTCAATATTTATCCCCACACACACACACCCAAAAATCCAACCTAAAAAACCAGTTACCAAGTGCCTCCCCACACATATTCTCATTGGCTGGCTCTCTCTTACTACACACACGAGTGATTATTTCACTTCTCAACCTGGAAGAAGCCAGGCAGGTTCCTAGTTTTGTTCCTTTGCTAGAACAGGAATTTGAGACTCCGACTGCCCAGACTAGAGAGGAGGCCTCCTCTGGGCTCCCCGGGCCTCCACCCTGGCGCTGCCCCACCCTGTACTCATCACACTGGTGGTCGTTGTCCGTGCCCCGTCTCTGTCTTCCTCCAGACTTGAACTCCGGGAACCAGAAACCACAACTGTCTTATTCACCCTTGTGGCCCCAGTGCCTGGAACAGTGCCTGCTACTTAGTAGGTGCTCAGTACTTTCTTTGTTCAATGGATGGAGGAATGAATGAATGAATGAATGAGGCACAGTAGGGGTGATATGACCTGTTAAGGCCACAGAATTAAGACTTAAACTCTGGGGGCTTCCCTGGTGGTCCAGTGGTTAAGGCTTTGCCATCCAACACAGGGGTTGTGGGTTCGATCCCTGGTCGGGGAGTTAAGATCCCACGTGCCAAAAAACATAAAACAGAAGCAATATTGTAACAAATTCAAAAAAGACTTTAAAAATGGTCCACATCAAAAAAAATTATATAAAAAAGACAAACTCTGAAGCACGGTGCCATCTTTCTGGCTCACTCGCTTCTGCCTCCTTTTGACAGTGACAGAGGTTTTGACTTCCATGTTTTCCCACCAAGGGCTGGTGACCTAGGCGGCCTTCGTGCTGGGTCACCTACCAGGCACACGCCCTCGTGTTGTTCTCTGGAATGAGTCAGCCCCAAACAACAAAAACCGCAGCCCGCACTTACTGTGTGCCACGCATGTGCCAGGCCCCATCCCCAGAGCTTCCCACGGGCCGCCTCATTGGTCCTCAACCAGTTATGACCCCATCTTGCACAGGGAGGGGTAGCCACCGCCCCAGGGTCACGTCGCTAATTGCAAAGCATGGAACCAATCGCACTCCACCATGTTGATCCCTGTTAGGCTGAATAATCATAGCGGAAGGGGATCTGTTCTCCCTACCAGACACGTACTGTAGGGCCAGGCACTTTACAGATATTCTCTCAGTGGATTCTCACAAAACAACCTGAGAGGCTGGTACGGAATACGATCCTCCCATTTCAGGAGCAGGAGACCAAGACAGGGCGCGAGCAAGGCATTTAGAGGACAGAGCTGATGCCCACAGCTCAGCATTTAAGGGCCGCACGGGCCTATCTCTCCTGCTTCCTGCAGCAGGATCACCCGGCCAGACGGTGAGCCGGAGAGAGGGGCTGCAGCCCCTCCAGGAGCCCGCCCTCCACAGTTTGCAGTGGGAGTTCCTCCTGCCTTCCACCTTGCCTTTCTGGGCCGCTCAGGAGCTCCTGGCGGCCCCCATCCCTTCCCTTTCCGGTTGGAACCTGCCAACAGAGACTCATTTCCGCAGAGCCTCTTTCAGTGGCCAAAGCCCCGCCGGGTGCTTCTTTGGCTCCAGCGCTCCCATTTCCGGTGCGGCCCGTGCTGTCAGAGCCAGTCCGCGCCAGTCTGCTTACTCCCTGGCACGGTCCGCTTCTTCCCTCTGCCTCGGCCGTGCCGGTCTTTCCACCTGGGGTCCCCGCTCCATTTTCTCACATCTTTCTTCAAGGCCCACCTCATTCCCATCTCCTCTTAGAAGCCCCCTTGACCATTGAATTCATCTTCATCGTTTTGAGCATCTACTCTGTGCCAGTAACCCACCAAGATGCTGGGGATAAAGTGAACAAGACTGCTGGTGTCTGCCCTCACCAGGCAAACATCAAGGGAGCAAACCAGGAATATCCACTATAGTGTGGAGTGGTGTTAAGTGCTGGAGACCAAAATAGGGGGACAGGGCTGCGAATGACTCAGTATCTACGGGTGTGTAGTGCGTGGGTGTATGAGTTTCCTGTGGCTGCCATCACAAATTACCACAAACTGGGTGGCTTAAAACAACAGAGATCTACTCTCTCATAGTTTCAGAGACAAAACGTGTGAAATCAAGGTGTCAGCGGGCCGTGTTCTCTCTGAAGGCTCTAGGGCAGGATCCTTCTGTATCTCTTTTAGCTCCTCGTGGCCCTTGGTGGTCCTCGGCGTTCCTTGGCTTTTGCTGCATCCCTCTGCTCTCCGCCTTCTTCCTGTGTGTACGTGTGTTCCGTCCTCTTCTTGTAAGGACACCAGTCATTGGATTAGAGCCGTGAGCCCTAAGGACTTCATCTGAACTTGATCATATCTGCAAAGACCCTCTTGCCAAATAAGATCACAGTCACAAGTACCTGAGGTTAGGGCTTGAACATATTTTGGGAGAGGGAAATCGTTCAACACACAAGAGTAGGGATTGCTAGTTCACACTGCATGGCCCCCTCCTCTCTAAAGAGGCGTCTTATTCATTGACCTCTGAGTGGTGAGGCATCTGCCTGTACAGGATCTGGGGGACAAGCATCCCAGGCAGAAGGAACAGAGAGTCCGGAGGCCTTGAGGAGAGACATGTGCTTGGGGTAGTCAATGAACAGCCAGACCAGTGTGGCAGGAACAGAAAGGGGAAGAGGGGAAGTGTGATAGGAGACAGATTGAGGAAGCAAGGCAGAGCAGGACCCAGCAGGATCTTGTGAGCAGTGTGAAGTTCATTCTCATGGTAATGGGGAGGCATTGGGGAAATTTGAAGCAGCAGAGGGTGTGAGCTCATTAGCCTTTTCGTAGGATCCAACTGACCTTTAAGTGGAAAATGTCCTTTAGCCAGGTAAGAGTGGATGCTTAGGATACAGGTGCGAGGCTATGACGGCCACAGGTGGTGGCCTGGGCAGGAGATGACAGGAGCTGGGACCAGTGTGGGGAGGAGGAAGTGGGGAGGAGTTGGTACTTCTGTACCAAGTGTCTGTAGAGCGTTCTCCTTTTCGGTTCTCAGACTGTGTTCCCTTGAGCCCCGGGGTTCTGCAGGGATGGTCCCTGTCTTTGGCACCTGAGGGTAGATGCTATTAATTTTGTGAATGATATGAACTGTTTCCAATGGGTCTTCCTCTTGGCCCAGCCTGGATTCCCCACGCCAGCTCCCCTTTCCCTCTCTGCTATCACTGGGAGTTGTAAGACTTTTCGCAGCGTTTCATCTTGGTCCAAAAATGTCCCTTAGTGCATCCACACTTAGCTAATAACCCAGGAACAGTGTGACTCAGTAATGGGTATCAGACTGGTGTGGGACAAAACCACTTCCGTGGTGGCATGTGTGTCTTCAAAAGTAACATCACAACCTACTCCGTGCCTTAGTTTCTTTAACTGAACAGCGGGGGTGATAGTAATCTTTACACATGGCGGGTGCTTTGAGGTTTGAAGATCACGGCTGTGATGCTCTCAGTGTGTATAAAGCGGTCAGTTCCTGTTAGCTGCCATTTACACTATTATTTTATTGTTTTAAATTCAAGTTGTTACTTTCCTTCAGCCTACTAACCTTCAAGTGTCCTTCCTGATTGGGATAAATCCATTTCCTACCAAATCTTTGGGGTCTTTTCTGGATGACCTAGTTCAATCACTCAACCAATGAGTTCAGAAGGGTTTGTGGAGGACCTGCTATTGCAAGACACTGGCTAGGTGGTGTGGAGAATATCCAAGATATATAAGAAGCTCTCATTTGCATTTGAAAGTCAGATAAAGATTTTTTTTTCCAAAGTCAGATAAAGAGACAATTGTGTGTGAAGCCATTTACATGCAAAGGAACGAAAAGTTTCCATGAAGTCTAATGACTGTGCTGATAGAGGAGTTTAAGAGAGAGAGGGCAAGAGCCGATGCCATGTGCTTTCTGGGGGGGGCGTGGGAGGGTGGGAGATGCTCTGGGGTGTGATTGTGCTGGAGGGAGGCTGGTGGAGGGTGGCCTGGAGATCCCTGAAGTTAGCTTGCTCGTGTGCGTCACTCCCTGACTTCAAAGATTATGAAATCGACACAGATGTTCGAGTCTGCAAGACCAGGGCAGGAGAGAGGCTGGAGATGAGCATCACGATACTGGGGGTGCGGTCATCTAGGAAGACAGCCTGGCTGACAGAAGGGTGATGGCGGAGAGAGGGAAAAGGCAGATGGTTGAGAAATAGTTGTGGGGCTGGGCAAAGACTAACCAATGCTCCATTCCCTAACTAATCCACCCTCTGCTGCCTGCCATTAAGGCTCTGATGCAGTAGAAGATGAAGCTCCCCTGGCAGAGGGATGGTGGTACCTCCTGTTTAATAAAAGGCAAGGACGGTAGTTTAAGGGCTAGGTGAGTGTGCTCTTCGTGCTCTCCTGTAAATATCAGTTCCATAAGGCAGAGGGGAACGCGCTACGAAGCAAGGAATGAGGAGGACAAACAAAGCCAGGACAAAGTAGGTGAGCAGGGCCTAGGGAGAAGGAGTTAAGAGCCTGGAGACCAAGGTCTGGAGCTCACGTGCTCACGGGGACGGACAGGGGCAGCTGCGTGGGGCAGTGGTGACCCCAGAGCAATAGGATTGTCTGAAGGAGGCAGCATCTACTCAGCCCCAGATGACGGATCCACCTGGGAATACAGACCCTGCGTATTGTGGCCTGATCTTCCCATTTTGGGGGAGACATCGGACACTTGGATTTTTAAATGAAACCTCTCAATTAAAAAACTGTTAGTTCAGATTTAAAAAAAAAAAAAAATTACGGGCAAGGCCAAACATACCATGCCTGCAGGATGGGTTTGGCTGAGCTACTGCAGACCTGTGAGCACCCCTGCTGTCTGAGGTGGCATCTTCTTACAGTCCACACCTTGGTTTGGGTTCCGGCTTTTAGTAGATCCCTGCTTTCCTAGAGTTTTACCCTCAGTGCCTGTCCCGGGGGGCCGCCAATTTTAACAAACCGCCTTCAGCTAAAATTGCCTCCTGGAAATTAGTTACCTCACAGCAGAGAAGTCCTGTTCAGGTTTCAAAAGATGATGTCCATCATAGATTGGAGTGAAAGTCAAGTTTGAAACTCTCTTGTTGTTGCCCCAATTCATAAGGAGCTCATTCCTGGAAGATGGCTTTGTGCGGAGGCAACGTGGAAGGGGGCGCTGAAAAACTCAAGGGATCAAAATGAATAATATTTTCATGGAATATTTTAGAAATCAAAATTGATGCAAAAAATCCAAGATGAACCAAAAATAGAAATATTAAATAAAGACGGGATCAGTATTACTCATCTTCCCTTTGCTTCAGGGTCCAGTACAACTCTGCACAGCACTATTACTGATTCTGTCTTTATTCGAAATGTAACGATTTTGCTCACCATGGGTTTTTTTTGCTTTAATTTTGATTTTTAAAAAACATTTCATGAAAACGTAATATATTCAATTATTGAGGTGTTTGGTGCCCTCTTAAATTTTGCCTCACTCGCCTCACTCTGGTTCCAGCCCTGGTGGAGTCAAATGCATCCATCTATAAATTAAAATATTAGCAACTAGGGTGGTAATCCCAGGATGTGCTTAAATTGAGGGGAGATCGCGTTTTGGAATCTGGTAAAGAAAATTCCTACTTTTCGGATTAAACACGTTTCAGTGCCTACTTATAGTCAGGCTTTTATTGCGATGGGGGTTGTCAGGATGTGGGGTTCGGAATGAGTAAAAGATGAACGTATGAATAAAACATGCTGCAGAGATAAGGGCTATGAGGAACGTAAAGCAGGGTCACGGGACAGAGGAGGCCAGGGGATGCTGTTTTTATGGGGATGGTCATGGAAGCTGACATTGAGCTGAGGAACGAACAAAGCAAGGAAGTGACAAATATCAGTGGGAATAGTAGGTGCAAAGGCCCTGGGGTGGGGTCGTGCTTGGCATTTTCAAGGACGATCGGGGTGGCAGAAGGGAGTCAGAAAACGGAAAATGGCAGGAGATAATACCTAAAGGGAGCTGGGGCAGGGGTGGTTTATCTAGGACCTTGTAGGTCAAGGTGCTTGTGTTTAATTTTCAACTTAATGGGAAGCCGTGGGAGGTTTATCGGATGTATATTTTGAAAGGATCCCTTTCTCTGCTCCATGTAAGGGCCAAAGTGGAAGGGAGGAGGGAGGAGGGAGACCAGGGAGGAGGCTATCATACTCGTCCGGGTGAGAGATGGTGGGGGGCTAGGATTGCTGGGGTGGGAGGAAGAACAGTGAAGTTGGTGAAAAACGGTGGGATTTGGGTTACGTTTTGAGGGTTTTTGATTTGCTGAGAGTTTGCACGTGGGTGTGAGCAGACGCGAGGAATAAAGGACTTACTCCTTGGTTTTCGGTGGGGGAATGGGATGAATGGGAGGGTGATATTTGAGCTGGGAACAGTGGGAGAGGAGCGGTTTCAGAGGATAGCAGGGTTGGTTTGGACACGTGTATTTTGAGGGGCCTGTTGGATGCCCACGTGGAGATGCTGGGTGGACAGTGGGATATGTGAGCCCAGATTTCAGGGGAGGGGTCCAGGCTGAGGCTAAAAATGAGCTTTGTACCAGAAGGGGGAAAGGAGGGCAGAGCTCTGCGTTGGCGGGGGTCCTTCCAGGGCCAACTTGAAGGGGCCTCAGGACTCAGAGCCACCTGGAGTGGGGTGGGAGGTCCCCAGAGGGTGGTGCACCTCAGGTATTTGTATTCACGTGCAATGCTGCCTTCTAAGAGGTAACCTGGAAGAGAAAAAGAGATAACTCAAGGATGAGAGTATGCATCTCATGTGCTTCCACTGTTTTCTATCTCAGCTGCCCTCACCATAGTTCACGCCCCATTTTCTCTTGCCTGGATGACTGTATGAACCTCCTAATGGGTCTTCCTGCTTCAATACTCGCCCCCTGCAGTTTCTTCTCCATGCAGAACCCAGAGCAACCGCTTAAAACCCCAGATATGATCTTGTCATGTATGTGCCTAATACACTTGAGTCATTCCTCGTTGGTCTGAGGTCCAAAATTCTCCACACGGGCCCTCAGGCCCCACTCACCCCCGAGCCTTACCTCACACCATCTTCTTGTCCGTTCCTGAGCACCTGCCACTCCAGTCTTTTTTCAGTTCTTCCAATACGCCCTACTTCCTCCTGCCTCAGGGCCTTTGCACATACTTTCCCATCTGGCTGTTAGTTCTTCCGCTCACTATTCTCTGGCTAACTTCTACTCAACCTTCTGTTCTCAGCTTCAATATCACCTCCCCAGGGAAGCCTTCCCTGAATTCCCCGTCAACATCAGCTTTCCTTGATCTAAGCTCTGTGGCATCTTCTTTCCTTCCATGGCGCTTACCTCAGTTTGTAATTGTACACTAGAGTAAATGCTCTTGAATGGAGCTGAATTCCTGGGCCAGGGTCAGACGTGTGCTAGGAGTTTCAAACTCTCAGTGGCCTCACGAGCTTCCCATTGCACTTTTATTGGGGAACCCGGAGAAAAACTAAAAGGCTAGGGCCTCCGCGATGAGGCCAGTGGCAGGGCAGAGGGAAGGTTGACGGAGCTGCACTGTCAAGACCTCTATCCCACCCCCCAGCTTCCTGCTGTGGCCTCTGAATGCATAAAGGTCATGTATTCTGCCCCCAGCCCTTGCTTTGAACGACACAAATTATTTATTTTGGAAATGAAAATATGCCTTCCCCCACACCCAAGCCGCACCCTTCAAAGTGGCCTTTAGAGAAGAAAACCCTCTTACTTCCCACTGCTCTAGCAGAAACTTTGTTATGGGTCAGGGCCTAATTTGAACCCCTTCCCTTAAAGAACTATGATTTGGTGCAGATCCTAGAAACTTTAAAAATATATCCACTGTTCAGAGGAACAACTTAGACAATTAGAGTATTATTTAGAATGTCCTGAACCATTCTCATAAGACTGAAGACTTTGTAGCAGTTTATCAGTTGTAAAGTGATTTTTACCTTTATTATCTCATCCTATTATTGGGTATCTCAAGAGGATATCAGTTGGGGGTAAGAATTTAGATTCTTGCCCAAACGGTTGGGTGGCCAGAGGAAGCCTTAGGGAGGAGGGCCCTTAAAGAGAAATATAAGGATCTTATATGCATGAGGACAAACTCTTTTACCCATCCATCCATCCATCTACTCTCCCTCCATCCATCCATCCACTTATCCATCCATCCATTTATCCATCCATCCATCTATTCATCCATTCACCCATTTGTCCATCCATCCATCCATCATCCATCCATCCACTCATCTGTCCATTCATTTATGCATCTGCATATCCACACATCCATTGTACATAACGCTGTGAATGAGGCACTCATGACCCCTGCCCTAATGGGTCTCATAAGGCTAGTGGAGATAAAATTCTCCAATTGGCCAAGCCTGGATCATTTGTTCACTTCTTTGCCAGGGGAGTATGGGACAGCTGGGTTGATAATTTTACCAAGATTGTGTCAAGAGTAGTTTCCCAAAGGAACACACTGGGGTGTTGTTATCAGAAGAAGTGGGGAATGATGCCAGGGAGGCAAAATCAATAGATGTCCACTAGATTAGAGGCATTTAATCATCATGGATGGAGGGATGAAAAGGGACGCTTGAGGATGACACCAGCCTTTCTCCTTTTCTATATCACAAGGACTGGTTGGTTCCTTTGTTTATCCCTGACCAAGTTTCAGGGTTTGGATTTTGAGTCCTGTCGTAGGGGCCCAAGAGCATCCATCTCCTTCTAGATACTTGGCTGTAAGCGTCGCAGCCTGGGTCACCTCCTCTCCTGACCTGAATTTATCAGCCACCCCTAAGATGCTTGTTGGATACACCCAATATACGTATGCTTATGCTTAGGAAACAAAGAAGAGGATTTGTTTATGCTCTGACAACCAGAAAGTGCTTCCCAAGACTCTGAAAGTTCGCAAATCTTGAGCCAGGCCCAGGACCCTGGAATGGGGTTTGTGTCTCTATTAGTGATTCTCACCTCGGGCCACACATTGGAAGCATCTGGGGGGCTTTTACGCAGTACTGATGCCTGGGCCTCAGACATTCTGATTATAACTGGCCCCTCCTGGGGCCCAGCCGTTTGAAGTTTTGGAACAGCTCTCCAGGTGAGTCTAATATGTAGCTTGGGTTAAGAGCCACTGGTCTGAGTGCAATTTGGAAAGCCTTATTCATTGCTGTGTCTCTTTGCTAACAGGATAGAAACATGATGAGGGTAGAGACCATGTCCTGCTGATGGTTGCATCCCCAAGATCTGTAGCAGTGCCAGGTACCAAGCAGGTGTCCAGCAAAGATCTGTGGAATGAATGATGATTGATAGCTTCACACAAACCCCTTAACGGAGCAGAGATGGCTCCCCCTGAAGAGCGCATCTTCTCTATAATTCTGGCACGTGGAGAAGGGTTCGAGTCAGTCCCCAGCTGAGATCAAGCTGTGGTTCTCAGGGACTCCTTGAACCTCTCCCACCTACTTTTCTGATCCAGCGATTCTCAACACTGGCTGCCCTTTAGATTCATCTGAGGTCATTAAAAAAAACCCCAGAAAACAGCTTTGGGTGTTCCAGTTCAGTGAGTTTGGATTGAAACGTGGAAACAGGCTTTTTTTTTTTTTAAAGTGTCTCAGGTGATGCTAACGTGCCGTAAGGGTTGAGGCCACTGCTCTCATCTCACCGTTTTTACCTGTGAGTCTGTTTTCTGACTTTAGCTAACTTGGTCCGAGACCCCTGGAAGTGTTTCATGGGGGGTGGTAGTAGGTTCTTATGTACTGTTCCCCAAATGTACCTGTTCATAACATTCACCTTGGGTGCCTGCTTAAAAATACACAACCCTGAGCCTTTACTCCAGACTTAGGGTTTCAGAGGCTCCAGTGAGGGGCCTGGGAATCTGTGTTTTTAACAAGCGTCCAGGCGTACTTGTCACTTGCCAACCTCTCCACCTGCACTGCCCTCCTTCCTGGTCTCCCACACAAGAACACCTTCTGGCTCTTACTTTCTTTTGGTTCCCACCGCCGGAACACTCTTCCCCCAGATCCTCCCATCAGTCTGGTTCAACCAAATGCTACCTTCCCAGAGAGGCCCTACCTGACCACCGAAGTGACCAAAGCCTCGTGAACCCCCAGCCTTTACCCTATATCTCTGGTGAGTTCTCTTCTGACACCCTAGGGGGATGATCTTTGCTCCCCTGTTTATCTCCTGCATGACTCTTCCCCCACCAGAAACTGAGCCCCAGCAGTGTCTGGTTCATGCTGGGTCCCCGGCACCTGGCCAAGAGGCATAGATGTAAAGGTGGGACTTGCGCTCTGAGAGTATCTCTGATTCTTTCCCAGGTCCTGGGAATTGAGTTCAGGGGCACTCAGGTGACTGATGTATATGAAAATCATGCCACAGCTGTGGGCAGAGAGGCACCTGGAGACACGAGTCTGCAAGAGAAGGGCGTGGGTGCACTCCCTCCCCCCTCCCCCCGCCCCCTTAGATTAGAAAAGAGGAAAAAGTTTGGGATCAGCCGGTCATAGAGGGCAAACGACAAGAGGCTTTCTCATCTGGAGGATCCGGCAGGGGCGCAGAGCTCACCGCGGGGAGGGTAGGAGCAGCGGCCGCACCAGAGCGCCTGGCGGTGGCCCCGGCGCGTTGTTACGCGCGGTGCCCGGGTAGTGCGGCCGGGGCAGTGCGGCCAGGGCCAGGGGGCGGCCTCTTTCCTCCTGGGCCCGCCCGCCACTCCTCCCCTCCCTTCCCCCCTCCCTCCCCGGGTCCCTGGGTGGCGGCCCCGCCCCCGCCGACCCGGCCGCGCTGTCCCCGCCTCCCCTCTCCCCTCCCCGGGCTGCAACAGGTGCCTCCCGGAGCAGGAAGCCCGCGCCGCCGCCGCCGCCGCTAAGCTCCCGCAGGAGCGTCCAGGACCCGCTGCGCCAGGCGCGCCGTCCCTGGACCCGGCGTGCGTTCCCACGAGGGCAGTGACCCCGCCGCTCCACCCGCCTCTCCGCCCCGCTTCCTGCCTCCTTCGCCACCCCCGACGAGGGCCCAGGAAACAGCCGAGCCTGCCCTCGCCCCCGGCCCGCCGCCCTCCCGCCGCTCTGCGCGCCATGGACGCCCAGGAGCCGCAGCCCGACCCCGACGGCGGGGGCGCCCCGGGCCACGAGCCTGGAGGCAGCCCCCAAGACGAGTTCGACTTTTCCATCCTCTTCGATTATGACTATTTGAATCCTATCGAAGGTCGGTGGAGGCTCGCCCCGGCTTGGCCTCCGAGCCCGGGCTGGGGCTTGGGCCTGGACAGTGGACACAGGGCCCCGTTTTGCCCCACGTGTCACACTTACTGGGGGGCCTGGAGCGGGGCGGGGGTGCCTCTCCCCCCGGCTGAGAGGGAGGGCGCGAGGCTTCAGGGACTGCAGCCGCCTTTAGGGGGCGCTAGGCTCACTCTGCCGGGTAGGGCGTTGGTTTCCAGTTACTTCTCCCTGATTGTCACTGGTAGCAAAGCCAAGGGTGGCAGGGGTCTCAGCTGGCCTCTTGCCTGCAGCTGGTCGTCAGAGGGCAAAGGAAGCTACTGGTTTGCCTTTGGAGGGAGGAGATGAGGAAGCCAGAGAATGGAGTTCGTGGGAAGGGGCTGGTGCAAACAGAGGGCAGGTGAAGCGGATCCTCCCACCTCCGGGCACCACCGCGTGCGAGCCCGTCGTTGGGGACTTTGTGTTGACACTGAGGAAGAGGTTGTCTGTATCTAATGCTGGAGGGTGGTTTGACTTAATCTTAGGCGGCCGGCCCACTTCCTCCCTCGGGTCTGCCGCTGTGTTTGCACATCACCCCCATGGCTCAGTGTGAGCTTTATTCAGGGATCCCCCACCCCGCGGTCATCATGGCCGTGGGCGGTTGTGGATTTAGGAAGATGCAGGCTGTTCCTGCCTCAGCGACCTGTCGGTCTGTGCCTTCAAGTGCGCTCTGCGCTGGGGACCGGGGATTTCCCCAGGCTGGCCCGTCATTTCACGTGTTTAACAGGAGCCTTGGTCAGAAGGAGAAGGTGGTACACCCAACCTCACTGTATTTTTCTGGTTAGCAGGTTGTCTTGGAAAAAAAAAACAACCCAACTAGGCTTCCTGATTTTGACAGCCTAGCCCAGCCAGTGCTTATTGAAGCCTCTGGGGCAGGCCTGGTGGTAACTTCCAGATGCACTTGGGCTTGGCTGCATTAGGGAAAGCAGGAAGGGGTTGTGCTGCCTGCTATATGTAGGAGGCCTTTTCCAGACTCTCCGGGGCTTGCTGTTTCCCAGAGATGCTGGGTTAGGCAGAGAAGTTTGAACTTTCCTTCCACAGCGTCTTCAGGTGAAGCTCCTTAGGTGAGGGGCTTGCTTTGATTTCAGAGACGCCCTCGCTCGGATACCAAGTGAAGACGGTAATTCGTAATTATTCTCTATTTTGGCTGGAGGTGGAAATAATTATCCAGCCAAAGAGACCGGTCTTCTTGAGTTGCAATCCGGAGGCCATCCTTTGCTTTGAAAAGATACAGTTAAGAATCTGCAAACGATCCCTCTAGCATCAGTGGTCTTGCTGTTTGTTGAGATTAAACTCCTGTTTTGCAGGGAACTAATACTTACACCCCTCCCAGATTCACAATCAACGATTTTTTTTTTTCCTGCAGTGGGGGGAGATTTCCGGGGAAACAGTTTCCAAGCCAAATCCGATGGGAGGTGCTTTTTATAGTTTTTCTTAGCAAGGGGTGCTGGTGGCTGCCAGATGGGTGTCTAAATGACCACAATGAAGGCCCCAGAATCTATTTCTTAAAAATAAACTTTAGTTTTTGGACCAGTTTTAGATTTACAGAAAAGTTGTAAAGATAGTACGGCGAGTTCTCATATACCCAGCACCGCACCAAGCCCCCTATATGATGAGCATCTTACAGTAGTTGATACATTTGTTATAAATTAATGAGCCAATATTATGATACAGTAGTATGGACCTAAGTCCGTACTTTATTCGCATTCAGACGGTCGTTTTTTATTTTATTTTAGTTTTTTTTCATGAGCTTGACAGTTTTGAGGAGTACTGATAAAGTACATTGTAGAATGTCCCTTCAATGGGGTCTTATGTTTTTCTTATGGTTAGACAGGGCTATGGGTTTTGGGGGAGGAAGACCACAGAGGTAAAGTGACCATTTCCATCACATCATATCGAGGGTGCCTACTGTCAACATGATTTATCACTACTGATGATGGCCTTGACCACCTGGCCGAGGTAGCCTTTGGCAGGTTCCTCCACTGTAAGGTTCCTCCTTTCTGAACTGTGCTCTTTGGAAGGAGGTCACTGTGTGCAGCCTCACTTGAGGAGTGAGGCATCGTGCTCTGAAATCTGTAAAATAATGACCCCTTGCTGGGAAGTCGGCAGCACAGAAACATCGTGGCTCAGGAAGAGAAGGGGTGTCGGGAGCCTTGAGAGGCTAAAGCGAGCTGTACCAGGTGTGGGTCTGGCTCACCCAGATGTTAACAGCAGTCCCCTCTCTCTTCTTCCACATGATGGGTCTCCCCAAGGGCCAGCACTAGCCCTTATCTTGCTACTGGGCTTTGTCCCAGGTGACAGTACGTTGGTGACGCACCTGAGGTGTTCTGCTTAACTCTGGGCGTGGGCTTGGCGAAAAACCAAAGAGGGAAGGGGACTGCTCGCGGGCCAGATGTTGTCAGAAGTTGGTGTCGGCACTTAGGGAACTTGGGGCAAGTCGGGGGCTCATTTTATGGAGACTGAACGTGTGGCAGGTGTTTGTTAGCTCGTGTAGCACCCCTCCGACCCTAGCAGGTAGGCACTGTTGTCACCCTCATTTTACAGAGGAGGATGCAAAGGCACAGACAGGTGAAGGAATTTCCCCAAGAAAGCAGGGCTGGTAAACGGCAGAGCTGAAATACAAACCTGGCTGTCCCGCTCCAGAGCCTGTTTTCTGTGCCTCGTTCCCTCTCTTGATGAGAGACACATGTAAAGCAGTTTGTCAGGGGCCTGGTACCATGCAAGACTGGAATTTAAAACATTTACCAACAGAGTGATCTTGGAAAAGTCATCTAACCTCTCTGGACCTCTGTTTGCTCAGCTGTCACGTGACTGAAATGATAGTGCTCACCTCATGGTGGTGTTTGCCTTGAATGGCTTAACCCACTTAAATCAGTTAACACAGAGTGTGATTTCTTACTAGCTTTTTACTAAAGCCTTGATTTTGTTAATAGAGGTGTTCAGTAATGTGAGTCATTATTCATTTACTCATCCATCTAACTATTGAGCACCTATGGTGTTAGATCCTGGGGATATAATAGGAAATGAGACTCAGTCCCTGCCCTCAATGAGTTAGAGCCTCTAATTGTTTTCTCTCGTCTAATTGCATTGACTAGTACCTGCAGTAGCATCTACCTGGTACTGGAAAGTAGACGTCTTTGCTTTGTTCCTGACCCCAGCAGGAGTACCTTCAGTGTTGGCTTTGGAATCGAGACATATGTATTTAATTAGGTTAAGGAAGTATTCATCCATTTCTATTTTCATGAGAGTTTTGATTAAGAATGGGAGTTGAGTTATGCCGTAGACGTTTTAGCATCTCTGGAAAAATATGATTTTATTCTTCTAAGATCACTTATATTAATAGATTTCCTAATATTGAAATATTCCTGGTATCAACCCCACTTGCTCACTGTGTATTATTTTCTTATGGTGATGGGGCCGGCATCTACTGGATAATATTTTGTTCAGGATTTCTTTTAGCGGTATGTATGAGTGATATTTGTCTGTAATGTCCATTCTGGTATGCTGTTAGGTTTAAATTTCTTTCCTTCTCTATGTTCAGGGACGGCATGTGTATTATTGGGACTATCCAGTTTCTACAGTTGCGATAGAATTCCTCTGTGATGCCATCTAGATCTGGTGCCTTTTATGGGCTGGTTCTGCGATAGCTTTCTTGATTGTGTCTATGGGAACTGGTCTGTTTACGTTTTCTATTTCTACTGGAGTCAATTTTGGTAAACTTTATCTTTCTAAGAAATTATTTCCCCTCTCTGGATTTTCAGATGTATTTGCCTAGAGGCATTCAAAGTAAACTCTTATTTTTTTTCTACTGAGGTAGAGAGCTAAGTATGTAGTAATATTGATAGAAAGAATGGGGACGGGACTATGGGAGTCCTGACCAGTGCTACTGAGCCCACCTTGGAGGGGAGAGGTGTGCTGGCTGTGATCAGACAGATCAGAAGTTTAATTTCTTTGTGTGTGCTTGTGAAGTCAATGCATTCTTACTTCTCCCAACCTGTAATACACTGGGAGAGACGGGCTGGTCCTGGGAACACCCGGTCACCTCGCAGAGGTGCCAGATCTCCTCCGGGCTGCGTTGGGACTGACATGTCAGGAGCGCTTGCTTCTAGTCTACCTCAGTGGGTCTGGTGTGTCCCTCCTCCGATTCCTGGTAAGCCGATGCACGTGGCATTAACTTTGACCTTTCAGAAAGGAAAATGGACTCCTGGTCATTGCTTGTAAAGTTTACTCTGGTGATCCTTAAACTTTTCGGGTCACAGCCCTTTGAAAGGCTGATAAAAGCCATAGATCCCATACGCTGTAGGAGCACACTGCAGATGTGCACACCCTCCTGCACGGCTCCCCCCTCCACAAATCCCCACCCCAGCCAGCATCCCCTCTGCCCCCAGCGCACCTTTTATACCATTTCCAAGTACAGTCACAGGCCCTGCTGGAGCCCTAACGTCCCCTGCACTTCGACTCAGGGCCACCTGCTCCCAACCCATTCACAGGGCACAATTTAAACCTCATTCTTTCAGCACTCGCTCACTGAATGCTGGTTTTGTGCCAGGCCCTGTAGGGGTACAGAGACGAATGAGATGTGGTCCTGCCCTTGCCTGGCCCCCAGGCCAATGTGGGCCACAGCCTGGTAAACAAATTGGGACAAATGAGGTGCTGGGATATAGTATCATGGGGTTTTTTTTTGGTGCTTACTATAAATAGAGCTCTACCCTAAGCAAGCAGTTCGCTAAACACATGTGACATTCAGAGACGTTGCCGTCTGTGTCGAGTTAAGGACAGGCCTTAATAAGCTTGCTTTGTACAAATAGTGTCTCCAGGTGCAGCTGGAAAGGTGAAATGAGGGCTGAACTGAGCCGCGGCCTCGTCAAGGGAGTCAAAAGGACTAGGGAGAAAGTTGCCTTAATCACGCTTTGCTATTGCACACATGCCATCCCAGCTTCCAAATTAAAGGCCTTCTGTTCTTAAGGTGGCCTTAGCTTTTGATCTGGAGTAGAGGTTCTTAGAATCTTAAAGCTGTGTTATTTGAGTTTGTTCCCAAGGCTTTTTAGTACTGTACGGTGATGGGGTTGAATAAATTGGAAAAATGCAGCATTGGTGGCCAGTGGTCCTCAATCCTGGCTACACGCTAGACTGTTCCAGCTGTACCCAGGACCGGTGAAGTCAGACTCCTTGGGGGTCAGTTAACTTTTGCTGAGAGTCGTTGAGCGGTACATGGCAGGGCAGGCCTCGAACCCAGGCAGTGAGGATCCCAGGTCTCTGCCCTCAGCACTACAGCTCAGCCAGTATCTCACTGACTCCAGCGTTCCTGGGTCCCCTGTACGCCAGCATGGGGTGCGTTCACCTCGTATGTTTTGATATTTATGTACTTATCAGTTGTATGTTCACTGCTGTCCTAATGGGATTATACTCCTAAAACATGCAACAAAAATGAAAGTGGGAAAGGACAGCATATAAACGGGAGTTCTGCTGTTCCTGTATTTCTTTCTACATCCCAGTAGATTGTCATGCATGCCTCCTGGGGTACATGTTCCCCCCAACTCCAGGGGCCATTGGCTCAGCAAGTCAGAGCGCCAGATCTGAAATCTGGGAATCCTGGCTTGAAATTCTGACTTAGCTGTCTCCTACCTGCGTGACCTTGGCCAAGCAAAAGTACCTGGCATTAGCAAGCATGCAATAAATCGTTGCCCAATAAATGGATGAAAAGTTGCATAATTCCTTATTAGTGGTATGCCTCAGGGCAGGTGATTTTGATCCCCTGCGCTTGTGTTTTCTCATCTGTGAAATGGGGGTGGAGATGGCAGGTGCCCACGAGGCGGTGTGATTAAGTGCAGGCAGCGGGGCTGTGTGAGTGTCGGGTGGCCGTGGTGGTGGGCTTCGAGATGTCTTCTGGCTCGCCTGACTTCTTGAGAGCATTGGTTCCTTGGAGGAGAGAGTCTTTGCCTTGGCCTTTGATGAATCCCGAGTCTTAAGAGAAGATGCTCTTTGGCGAGGAGCCACTGGCTGTTGGGCTTCAGTTGGCATCACAGCAGGTTATCTAACTTACGTACGATCAGTTCTGACTCATTGGGCCCCTGCCTCAGCCCCAGAGCTTGGCCGGCTGCAAAAGCTTTCTCAGTTGACCTGACTCGCAGGCTGCAAGGTTCCCTGTGGCTGCCTCTGTGAGAGGCAGGGCCTCCCCAGGTGTCCTGCCCTGCCCCCCCAGGACCCCCTGAGCCAGGGCCAGGAAGAGGCAGCCTTGGAAAGTGCAGCGTGATTGATGCCTTGTGGCTTCCCCCCACGAAGGGACTTCCTCTTTCCTCTCTGCCCAGCACAGGAAATAGCCACAGGGCTCCACAGAGCTCCAGCCAAACTCGGCTTCCCTGGGCTAGTGCGAGGTTCGGTTTTTGCCGATTGTTCCCAAACTGAGCTCAGGGAAGAAGGCAAGACTCGGTCCTGAGGCTCTTCCTGGGATGCGTCAGGGGCTGTGAGCTTTCCTGCCTGGAGCAGAGCCCCACATAGGTTCCCCCAAAGCAAGAGGAACTGCCTTTGACTTTTTCCTGAACTTTTATTACGAACTTTTCCAAATATATGGAAAAGTAGAGACAGTGGTATAGTTAACTCCCATGTTCCCACGTGCCCAGCTTCAACAATTATCGACATAAGGCCAATCTTGTGTCATCTCTGCCTCAGTGTATTCTCCGCATCTCCACCCCTGCTTACTTTAAATCACATTCCAGGTGGCATAATATTTTATTAATAAATAGTATATAGCTCAAAAGTAAGGGCTCTTGAAAAAAAATCAAATACCATTATCAAACCTGAAAAGGAATAATACTTAATTTCAAACGTCCAGTGTTTAAATTTCCTGCTCGTCTCACGAGGGTCTTTTTATGGTTCATTTGTTTGAACCAAGATCCTCGCAGTGTAATTGGTTGACATGGCCATTTATGTCTCTTTTATTTTATAAAAATCGCCATCAGTCTGTTTTCTTGCCGTTTATCTGTTGAAGAAGCAGGGTCGTTTTTCCTGTGCTGTTCTCCACGTGGTGGATTTTGCCAGTGGCATCCCTGTGGTGTTTTTTTAACGTGTTCCTTTGTCCCTTGCATCTCCTACAGACTGGCATTTAGATCTAAAGTCCTGTGCCTTGGACTTTTAGTGCTTTTTTTCCTCTGCAAGAGAAATATATCAAAGGTAGACGGGAAGCTACAGGAAGAGCAGAGAGATTGCTTTTCCCGAGTTGGCATTTGGGGACCCTCCATGCGTCCTAGTCTGAGGTTTTGGGAAAGAGCATTTTCTCACCTGGACCTGTTTTAGTTAATATGACATATTTCTAAAAGCCAGTCCTTCTGTGTGAATTTTAATTGAGCCACGCCTGAGTGAGCTGTCTGAAGTAAGAAAGTTGCCTGCAAAGCTCAGGGTTTATAAAGGTCCTTATCAAAACAAACCTGCTTGGGTGTGCTGAAAAAGGGTGCCCATTAGACGAGGAGGTGGGGAACGCTTTAAGTCTGCAGTGCCTGCGAAAGCCATTGTCAAGACTTCAGAAAGGGGCTGTTTTTTACCTGTGTGATCCTAAGAAGGTGGGATGAGGGTCTGAAATCCGCAACAGGTGACATCACCTCCGTTGCCAAGGAGAAAGGAGGAATGTCATTAATGACCGGGCTTGGCAGGGGCCACGGATGAAGTGTGCCCGCCCTCGGGGAACACGGCACCAAAGTGAAAGCTCCTGGGGACGAGTGTAAATAAAACACCCATCTGTCGATCAGGTATTAATTTTAAGTCTCTGCCCCTGGCCCAGGGTTATGGGGCCCCACTGTCTTCAAGTGGAAGTTTCCACTTGGATTTCAAGGTGCCTGAAAGAAAGGTGGAAATCAGCTTCGCAGGCCGTGACAGGGGTTGTAGGACTCCATAAAGGGTACAGCTCTTTGAGGGGCTGGCGTAAAGGCGAGGGGGTCTTTGCTGAGCGAGTTAGAGGAAGGAAAGCAAGGAAGGTGGCCGTGCCCATGTCGCCTTGTGCAGGGCTTTGACGGAGAGGCGGGGTAGCCACGCAAGCCCTGTTTCTGAGGAAGGATTATCTGAGGTCTACTTCTGGCTAATTCTTCTGCCCAGATCTTTCCTTTTCCTTTTGGCGAGGAAGTCGCTCTCTGTTGAGCACTGCGTGACAAATGCGGAGAGACTGTCTTTTCTTAGAGACAGATCTCCCTGAAGCACAAGTTCAATCTCAAATGCCTGTCTTCTTGAAAAACGGAGGCGGTATGGCAAGGTGACCAGGCAAGTAAAGTCTGATGTCATCATTTGATGGACTGTTACACAGAGATGCAAAAGAAAGTGCAGATGCATACGACATGGTTAAATCTCAGACATAAGGTTGAGGAAAACTGTGACATGTACATCTCGGACGGTTTTATTTATACAATGGTCAAAGCAGGCAAACCCAGGCTATAGTGAGAGAAGGCAGGCGAGCGGGTCCCCCTGAATGAGGGTTATTGGCTGGGGAGGGCCACCAGAGAACCCTCTGGCAGGATGGAAACATTCTGTATCTTGATTGGTTGGCTACACGGTGCATACATTTGTAAAAAGGCACGAGGTGTGCTTCTAATATCTGTGCATTTGACTGCATTTAAATGATGTCTCAGTTTGAACCCCAGCTCTGCCCCTGACTGTTTTTGTGACTTTGGGTGAATCCTCGCGCCCCTGAGTCTCAGGGCCCCCCTCTGTAACACAGAGGAGTTGATGGTTCCGGCTTCCCAGGGTGCTTGTAAACCCCAGAGAGAGAGGTAATACACGGGAAAGCTCCAGGCGCAGTGAACGACTAAAAATAGGAAGGTCTTTGAACTTCTTAAAAGCGCGAGGGCCCCATGGAATGACTTGCAACCGGTTCTTTCTATCCTAATTTGAGGACAGAGGTGAGTTCCCATGTCTGCCAGATGCCTGGGCCCTGCTGCCCCCATCCAAAAGCTGACCTTGAGGCACATGGGTTGCAGATTCCATACATTTCTCTGGTTCTCTCCAAGAGGAATACGTGTCAGCCTGCGGGTGCGTGTGTTTTTGCAAACAGCCATGCCAGTAGCCAGTCTGTAAGGCTCGGTGCTTGCAAATTGTCCCGGGTCCTGGATCCTGTGTTCCAGGCGCCTGGCCTCATGGCAGGCTGCCTGGGAGGCAGGACCGAGCCCTCCTTTCTGCCCTGTCTGGAGAAGGCAGACAGCTGCCTTAGCTGGGGCAAGGTCAGCAAAGAGCATAGCGTTCAAGGTGGCTTTTTCTCGTGGCTGACGAGACAGGATGGTAAACTGCCTTTCTTCCCTTTCTGGCATTTCTGGACCTGACTTATCTGGATGGAATTTCTCACCTCTCATGCCCTGCTTCTGGACACGTCATCTCTGAATGATGGGTGTGACAACCTGATTCTCCGTCATTATTAATACACACGATTCATTGATTGGGAATCCAATTACTGTTCATCATTTGTGCATGGTGGGGACAGTAGGGGCATGGGGGGCCCTTTGGAAAGTTTGCTAAGTGCTGAATTTATTACTTGAAGCGCAATCTGTAATTTTTCAAAGAAGGTCTTTCCTGTAGGTGGTGCAAGCTGCCGGATGAAAAATCCATCCACCTTTTGCTCCTCTTGGCGTTTCCTGCAGCCCCCAACACAAAGGAGGTTATGAGAGTAGTGGGATGGAGGGAGGCAGGATTCCTTCCCTCCATCTTCCCCCCTGTCCTCTGGCTGCACATGTACAGTGCCAGGTTGTGGCATCCTAATGCTGCCATGGCAACAGACTGTGATGTCTCAAACCCAGGGCCCGGAACTCACACCACCTTGGGGTGTCAGCTCATTGAGAGGTGGGTCTATCACCTCAGACAGGGATGGACTGCAGCTCTGGGGCCCTGCTGCCAGCCTGAGGGGCGTCTGGCCTCCAGGCCATGCCCTGGCTTCTCTCTTCCGAGTCGTTCAAGCCTGAGAGCACCGGTTCGTGCGGTCCCTTCCCCCTTCCCCAAAGGACAGATGCCTCATGTAGGTTCCTTAGCTGGGTTTCTATTTTGGTCATTCTATTCTGCTTCCTGAAAATCCCACCCACCTGTCGTTCTAGGCGGAGAAGATGTTCTCTTGCTGTTCCTTTTTTCAAAAGCGATCTGTTGGCTGGTGAGTTGGTGCTGGCGGCTGTCTCACACTTGGCCGTGTGTCCTTAAGGGTGAGCAACAGGCCCGCCAGAGGCTCCCAGAGGGCAGGCACTGGCAGAGAGCTCCTTGTGGCCTGAGTGGGATTTTTAAATAATCGTTGACTCAATCCTGGGGCAAATGGAGGGATTGTGAATATTCCAGAAGAAAGGAATCCGTGTCTTTAGTTGTCTAGGGCAGCCTACCTCATGATGGGGCTCCAGAGCAGTTCCTATTCAGGGGACACCTCATTTCTATGTGTTGGAATTAAGGTATCGCCATCCAGGAAATATCCCCTTTCATGTGTTACGCGGGTGGAGGAGCTGGGTGGGCTGCCTGAGACTGAATCTGGCTCTGCCACTTAGAAGCTGTGTGACCTTGGGCAAATTAATCACCCTCTCTGAGCCTCACGTTCCCCATTTATAAAATGAGGAAACTCTATCACCTGCTTCGTAGGCCTTTTGTAAGACAAACATTAGTATATGCTAAGTGCATACATAGTGGTTCTTGGTATAAAGTATAGGGTAGAGATGTGTTAGTGAGAATCATTTTTGTTACTGCAGCTAGCTCACTGTGTCACTAACATTTTAGTAAGATTTAGTTGATACCCCAGGTACCCCAGAAGAGGGAGTACAAAGCATGGAGTGGAGGGGGTGTTCAGGCATTCTTTACCTACTCCACATATTTTCTGAAGGCTAGCAGAAAAAGACAATTCCCAAAGTGCTGACCAATCCATTTTATTTTTATAAAAATTTCTTCCCTTTTTCTTTTTTAATGCTTTGGAAGGCACTTGGGGGCCAGTGTGTGTCACACTTTCAAGTTGTAAAATAAGGCAATGAAAGCAGAGCAAGGGGAGAATTTTCACTTAGAAGATCGTTCGTTCCATAACGATAATACGAGTAGACTGGAAGGCCCCATTTCCTGAGTGTTTATTTTGTGTGTTTTGGGCTTCATGTGGATAAGGTGAAACGTCAGGTGGGTATTGTCACCAGCCTCAGCAACTGTGTTATACACGGGGACTCAGAGGTCCCCCAGGTCACACAGCTGGACGGGGGGTGGGGGAGAGGGGTGAAGCCGTGGAGCTGGGCGCCCCTAGCACTATGTACGGACCGAGACCCGGACCTCAGTTCAGACGCCTTACTAGGGCAGGGCTGGACTGGCCTCCCCAGCAATCTTGTCTTGCGGTTTTGGGAAGTGGTCAGAGATCTCCCCAAATATTCATGGGGCCTAGATGTTGGGGTGAGTACCTGGGAACTTGATGGAAGGAAGGGCGAGGATAATTCGACCTTCAGATGTCTGCTGCAGAAATGATTTACCTGCCGGGGCTGACGGGGAGCAGAGGTCTCATTTCTGAATCAGTTCAGGTTTGACTCGTGGATGGATTTTCCCAACATTCTTCTGGGCCTTGGCTACGTGCCGCGCCCGGAACTGTAGGGCCTAGAGCAGTGGTTCCCAGCTGCGGGTGATTCTGCCTCGCAGGAGAAATTCGGCAATGCTTGGAGATGCTTCTGGTTGTTCCAGCTGAGAGAGGGGAGGGGATGCTACTGGCATCTAGTGGGTAGAGGCCAGGGCTGCTGCTAAACATCCTACAGCCTCACAGTGAAGAAGTCTGCAGCCCCCAGTGTCAGTAGTTCTGAGGTTGAGAACCCCTAGTGTCAGGTCTGCTGGGTTCAAGCTGTGAGACCTCGGGCGAGTTAATTCGCCTCTTTGTGCCTCAGCTAACCCATCTGTAAAAGGGGAGCAAACAGCGCCCATGTCCTAGGTTGTGAGAATTAAATAATTTACTGCATGTAGTGTGTTTACAACAGAGCCTGGCAGATAAATTCTCAGCACATGTTAGCTGCTGCTGCTGTTGTTATTATTATGATTATCGGCCTTTATCTGCCTTCAAAAAGCTCACTGTCTAGTAGGGAGACAGACAAGTGAATCTATACTTGATAGACTTCACTACACGACTCCTCAGGTTCTGGCAACACTACAGAGTCTGTAGTGTCTGATCCAGCCTAGGGAGGGCTTTTAGGAAGAGGTTGCCCAAGTGAAATCTTGATGGACAAATAGTGGCTTGCTAGGTAAAGTGAGGACAGGAGGTATGGAAGGGTGTTCTGGGCATGGGGAACAGCATGTGCAAAAGCATAGAGGCACAGAGGACTGAGAGCAGCAACCTCTGAATCCCTCATCTCTGCCTCCACCTTCTGCCTCTTTCGGAATCCTGATGCCTCGAGTGTGGGCTGGGTACCTCGCACGGCAAGTGGGACGGTTTCACGGGCCGCCCCAATGAGTACATTGCATACGCGGGTCATCCCCTTGGCAGGGCACCTTCTCTTGAGTCAGGAGTGAGGCCTCCGTCAGGTGCTACTGTGTCTTTAACGCCTTTCTTTCTGATACTTGCTGTTTCCTCCCCCAATTCCAACTTTAAAAAAGGCAGACTTTCTGGGGTCGTGGAAATGTCCTGCGTCATGATTGTGGTAGTGACAAGGGTGTAGAACATCTGGCAGAAACTCACTGAACTCTGCCCTCAAAATCTGTACGTATAAATGATACCCTCATTTAAATAAAGAGCATCAAGGAGGAAAAAAAGTGGGCCTCAGGCTCAGAGCCTTTGGCTAGCAACAGCGTCTCGCTTGAATTTAGTAACTTTTATTTTGATTGTAGTTTTACCCTACCTTCTATTTATGGAAGTGACACTGATTTTCCATTTGTGGTATGGGTGTAAAGTTTCCGTAAAAAAAAAAAGAAAGTAATAGGCGAACGAATTTAAATTGAAATATTAAGTGAATAATATTCACTGGTGGTGCATGAATACAGCAAAGATCATGCAAGTGGTAAGAAGAGCAAGCTTTCTGGAAACCCTTCTGAGAGAATGTGGTGCTTCTGAGATGAGACGAGCTTGGCCCAGTGCTGTGCGGGCGGAGCGAGGGAGCTCTCTGCAAGGGTGGCGGTTGTTTACGGAGAAATACTGGAGAATCCTAGCTATTTAAAGAAATATTTTAATCATGAGCCTTTTGTCTGTGAGAATTACTGTCAAATACCCAGGGGAATGAGAATTAAATGATTATAAATTACCTCCATATTACTTGCTTGTGGGTAAACTTTCAAAATCTTGGGGAGAGAAAAGAAAAAGAAACTCTGCTGCTTGGATTAATTAAAACCAATATAAATGCTTTAAATGCTTTTGCTCAGCAAACTGGCCTTTCTCTTTTTCATTGCTGCCCCGGAGTGTGAGTGATGTGTGTTTTTATGGCAAAAAGTTTCTGTGACTTTCACATCAGCCCCGAGGGGGTGTTTCTGATAAGATGTAATGCAGTTTTTCTGATAAGGCCGGAATTCTTGCTAAGAGGCTTTCTGTGTTTTGTTTTGCTGGTTCGCAGGGCAATGGATTATCAGAATGTTGTCGGACACGGATTTGACCTGGATCTCTTCCTAGATGAAAAATCTGTGCTCTGTTACCTGCCAGGAAGGCTGTGTGTGTGTGTGTGTGTGTGTGTGCACGCGCGCAGGCACAAGTACAAGTTTATATTGAACTGCAGCTTTACAAGAACTCTAGACCCTACAGACTCTAGTTAGAAAAATGAAAGGACGTCAGAGCCAGAAGCAGCCAAGGAGACCGATCTGGTTTAACGCCGTCCGGTTACAAATGAGGAGGTTGAGACCTAGAGTGGGTGGGGGACTTTTCCAAGGTCACACAACTAGTTAGTGGCAGAGTAGGACTAGAACGCAATTTCCTGCTTCCTAAACCAGGTGTCATTGCTATATATCATGTTATGTCACCCCCCCCTTTAAAATAAACAAAATAAAAACATGTGCCTTTTGGAAATTATCTTTCTATTCTCAGTGTAGTACAGAAGTCAGAGTCTCCTTTCTGCCTCTGCCCCTAATCACTTAGCTCTTCTCCCTGGAGGAAATCACTGTTACCTGTAACTTCCAGGGAAAGCCTGTGTACCCATAAGCATTGTGTGTGTGTGTGTGTGTGTGTGTACACACTCACCCTCTGTTTCTATCCTGTGCATACTGTGTGCATCTTCAACAGTATCTTGTGGTCATTCTATATCAATGTAAAAAGAACCTTTTCAGCCCTTTTTGTAACTGTATTGTATCTCACTGTGTGAATGACAGAATTTAACCCATCCCCAGCTGATGGACCGTAGGTTGCTTCCAGTCTTTGGGGATTATAAACAGGGCTGGACTGACTAAACTTATGCATACCTGATTTTGCACATGTGCTGGACAAATTTCTAAAAGTGACATTGCTTGATTCCAAGTATACGTGCGTTTGGAATTTAGATAGATATTACCAAATCACCCTCTCTTAAGGTTATGTCTTTCTACCGTTTGTTTTGGATGTTAGCATCTTTGAGGAGTAGTTTAAATATGTCATGCTTTGTTCAGCAGACCGACAAATATTTTTGGAGGGCCTGCTTTGTGGCAGGTCCTGTCCAGTCGTTAGGAATACAGTGGGGGTGGGGTGGGGTGGTGAGAGAGTCCTCATGGAATTGACTGATTGTGGAGGTGGGGCTGGGAGTTGGGGGAGAGGCAGATGATAAGTTAACTACAGAATTACTGAATTGGAATTGTGAGAAGTGCAGTGGAGCAGAGCAGGGAAGTGTGAGTGGGGTCTGATCTCGTCAAGGTCAGAAGGACTTCTGAGAGCATACTTTAGCCAAGCTTCAGGGAAGGAGCAGTTTTAGTTACGAAGAGGGCTGGGTGGGGGAGGAGTTGTTGAGCAGAGGGACCAGCAAGTGCAAAGGTCCTGAGGCAGAAAGGAGCTTGGCATTTTCTGAGAATGACAGCCAGTTTGGCTGGAGTCCGGGGAGAGAGGAGAGGGGAGAGGGGAGAGAGAGGCAAGGCTAGAGGGGCAGGCAGAGGCTCGACCGGGCTGACCTAGTTGAGGTTGTTTATCTTGATCCTAGGAGCTGTGGAAAGCCATTTCTGAACTCTCACCTGGGGTGGGGCACCACCTGAACCCTATGAGATCAGCTCAGCTGAACCACTCCAGGATGGCCCAGAAAGGGCACCAAGGAAGTGGAGGATCACCTGTGTGCACCAACCAGCTCTTCTGTTACAGGGCAGAAGCCAGCCACAGGCTATGTGCAAACAAATAGGGGCGGCTTTGTTCCAATAAAACTTTACTTCCACACGCAACCTGTGGGCCAGCTTTGGTCCAGGGGCTGCAGTTTGCCTGCCTCTGATCGAGCAGCATGCGATTCTCTAAACAGATAATATCTGATGTGATGTGAGCTGCTAACAGGTGTCAGTGGAGAAAAGATGGCAGGGAAATGGGGTGGAGAATGACACAGCGGTGGGGATGGGCCTAAGGAGCTGCTGAATGAGCAGGCATGTGAAGGAATTAAGGGAAGCAGCCAGGTGAAGATCTTGGGGGGAGACTTTCTAGGGAGAGGGAGCTCCACAGCAGGAGCTGCTTGAAGAATCGTGAGGATGTCAGCAGGGCTGGTGCCGAGTCAGCTTGGGGAAAAGTGGGGCGAGTGGGAGTAGTGAGACAGGCCAGGGCTAGGGGACGAGTGTGTTAAGGACTGTCCTGGGGACATCTAGGGAAGCCTTTAAAGTGGGTTTCACTTTACAATGGACATTTCCATAGAGGGCTACGTGAAGAGCAGACCATAGAGGGTGAGTGTAGAAACGGGGAGACCAGGGAGGAGGTGACGGCAACAGTCCAAGTGGAAGAGGGTGGCGGGAGGTGGTGACACATGAGTTTAGTTTACATTTTAATAGAGCGGTCAGGCTTTGCTGATGGATTGGATGTAAGGTCACGAGAGAAGAGTCGAGGCTGACCCAAGTAACGACAGAGAGGGTGGAGGGGCCTCTGTTGAGCTGGGGAGCTTGCAGGAGGGGCGGGGTGTGGGATGGTGGGAGCAAATAGCTAGTTCCCTCTTTAATCTCACTCTCCAGCCACGGGTTCTTTCGAGGTGGCAGCAGAAGCCTGAGCTAGGTGGCCACGATTAAAGAACAAAATTGGATCATTCTGTATCCACTGATTTTACTCGTTTGGGAGGCTCTATAGCTATGGCTCTGTCTTTTGGGGGCCAAGTAGCTTTTCTGGGGGATTTCTAATCCTGTTCATTCTGTATTTGGGTGAATCTCTTCCCCTCCCTGGACCTCAGTTTTCTCATCTGTAAAATGGCCCAAGATGAGATATGGCTCAGGGGTTCTGGTTGTAAATTAAGTCACTTTTTTACATGTGGGCATAAACCTTTGGGATTTGAACCCAGAGCTTCATGGTCTCCAGAGCTGCTGTGGCCTCCCCCTGCATCTTGTAGCTGTATCATACAGGTAGAAAGAGCAGATGGGCCTAGGTCAGTGTTTTTCAAACTGTGGGTCATGACCCACTGGTGGGACAGGAAATCTGTTTAATGAGTTATGACCAGAATTTAAACAAAATAACCCCAGACAGGAGGATAGATAAGAGTGCATCATACGTAGCAGGGTAAGTATTGTTTTGGGAAGCTTTTGTTTCAGTTGCCAGTGAACATGATGGTGTGAACTGAATTGTGAAATCAAATCACATTTCTTTTAAGGGTTTCACTGAAACAAAAGTTTGGAAGCCGTTAGCCCAGCCAGCCATGCAGGTCTCCGGCTGCTGCTGCATGGCTTGGACCAGCTGTGCTCGTGCACCTGCACTAAAATCCTTCCGCTTTGATCTCTCCGTTCAAGGAATCTGGGATGAAGTGGCCTCACTTTCCTTCTGTGAGGGACGGAGTTTCTAGCTCGGGTTTGGTGTGGCGGGGATTAAAAAAATAATAATAATAACAGGAGACAAACCCAATCTGGGATTGCTCTGCGTCCGGAGTTGTGTTTTAGAGGCTTAAAAAGACCCCTCCCTCCCCCCTTCTCTTTCCAGAAGAACCGAATGCACATAAGGTCGCCAGCCCACCCTCCGGACTCGCATACCCCGATGATGTCCTGGACTATGGCCTCAAGCCATACAGCCCCCTAGACAGTCTCTCTGGCGAGCCCCCGCACCGGTTGGGAGAGCCGGATAGGGTAGGGCCCCAGAACTTTCTGTGCCCTGCCAAGCCAGCGGGGGCCTCGGGCCTGAGCCCTCGGATCGAGATCACTCCATCCCACGAACTGATGCAGTCAGGGGGGCCCTTCCGCATGAGAGACACTGGCCTCGTGGTCGAGCAGCCGCCCCTGCCGGGGGTGGCCGCCAGCCCGAGGTTCACGCTGCCCGTGCCCGGCTTCGAGGGCTACCGCGAGCCGCTTTGCTTGAGCCCCGCTAGCAGCGGCTCCTCTGCCAGCTTCATTTCCGACACCTTCTCCCCTTACACCTCGCCCTGCGTCTCGCCCAATAACGGCGGGCCCGACGACCTGTGTCCCCAGTTTCAAAACATCCCTGCTCATTATTCCCCCAGAACCTCGCCAATAATGTCACCTCGAACCGGCCTCGCTGAGGACAGCTGCCTGGGCCGCCACTCGCCCGTGCCCCGTCCGGCCTCCCGCTCCTCGTCGCCTGGTACCAAGCGGAGGCATTCGTGCGCGGGGGCCTTGGTTGCCCCGCTGCCCGGAGCCTCACCCCAGCGCTCGCGGAGCCCCTCGCCGCAGCCCCGGGACGACGGCGCCCCTGCCGGGTACCCCCCCGCGGCTGGCTCTGCCGTCCTCATGGATGCCCTGAACAGTCTCGCTGCCGACTCACCCTGTGGGATCCCCCCCAAGATGTGGAAGACCAGCCCCGACCCGTCGCCGGTGTCCAGCGCCCCGTCCAAGGCTGGCCTGCCCCGCCACATCTACCCAGCCGTGGAGTTCCTGGGGCCCTGCGAACAGGAGGAGAGGAGGAACTCAGCCCCCGAGTCCATCTTACTGGTGCCACCAACTTGGCCCAAGCAGCTGGTGCCCGCCATTCCCATCTGCAGGTGAGTCAGGCTTTGAAAACGATTTATTCCATGGTCCAGTTTTAAGAGAAGGTTTTCTGGTTATGAGCATGGGATTCAGAGTTGGCTAGACTGGTCTTAAATCCTGGTTTTCCATTTACTGGCTGCCAGACCTTGAAAAGGAAGTTAAATTCTCTGGGAAAACAAAACAAAACAAAACAAAACTCTGAGCTGCAGTTTTCCCGTCTGTAAAATGGGTGTAAGTGTCCCTGACTTCCTGGGTGGTTGTTAGGAGGATGCAGTCATAGGATGCATGTGATTGCTCATGAGACACTGAGCTCATTCATGCATTCGCTTATTTAACAAGTATTTATCAAACACCTACTGTGTGCCAGGCACTGTTACAGGTGTTGGGGAGACAGTGTGAATAAAATGGGAAAACAAATTCTGCCTTCGTGGAGCTGACATTCTAGTAAGCTCAAAGCAAGCCTGAACATGTGGAATTTGCTGTCTTATTATAAGAGGAATTGATGTTTGTTGGCATCTGCTATGTGCCCCAGTATTGCAATCAGTGATATGGAGGTCTTCAAAAAATGTGGGAGCCATAATCCTCAGGGAGCTTAAAATCTTGGCAAGCTGAAGAGATGCATGAATAGCAGCATGTAGGCTTGGGGTCTCCAGGGATGGATCGGAGTCCTGACTCTGCCACTCACTGGCTGTGTGATCATGGGCATGTCTGCTGCTGCCATCCTGCTGTGCCCATAACAGACATCACTAATCATGCAGGGCCCTCTTTCTCATTGAGCACCTTTTTGATGCCGTGCCCAGGGCAGACATTGCTAATCAATCAGGACCTTCATTCTCACTGAGCACCTTTCTGGGCCTTGGTTCATTTCCTGTGAGATGAGGATGATAATAGTACCTACCACATGTTTTGTTTGTTAGTTTGTTTTTTTAAGGATTAGGTGAGATAATATATATCAAACTCTTAGCATAGAACCTACATAGGTAAGAGCTCATGAGAGAGACAGCTGTTATTGTTATTGGGGAATCTTAACCTTATAGAGGAAGCACTTTGTTGCTTCCTCACTGATGAGCCATGTGCTAAGAGATTGAGTCCCCACTAGCTGTTAGAGTGATGAGAGCGACAATAATAATCACCAACATTTCAGGATGCTAGCTGTGTGCCAGGCACACTTCTAAGTACTCTCTCTGGATTATTTCATGTTATTCTCACATAAACCTGGTCTGGTTATATATTTATCTTCATTTTGATACTAAGGAAAATGAGGTACACAGATTAGGAGCAGAGATTATTTTATCTGTTTTATTAGGTGAAGAATCTAAGCTTTATGCTATTCCCGTTATCCCAATGGTTTTCAAAGTGTTATTTGCTTGTAGCCAATGGAAGCCTCTTCTTTTCAAATAAAATGTTGAATGCCAAAATAGGTAATGTAGAGCCGTTTTGATTGATGTGGGGTTGAGAGTAGCCTAGGGTCCTGTCCACTGGGCCTGGCCTCCCCACGCCCACCTGCCCCCAACCCCGACCGAAATGGACTGAATGGAGCTTCTGGTCTGATGTTTCCTCCAAAGCAGGTTCTGAGAACACTAGTGCCCTCATAGGTCAGTCAGTCCCTTAAGGAAAGGAGTTTCTGGGTTTACTAGAGTTTAATAGATACCTTTGTGGAGGGGCCGCTCCCCGCTGTGGACAGAATGTGCGGTGGTTTCAAAGGCCATCTGATCACGGAGTTCTGAGACTAAAGTTTCCTGCAGCCATCTTAGGAATGCTGATCGAGATCAACGCCTGGTGCAGGTTGAGAAACGGGGGCTCAGAGAGGTGAAGTGGTATGCCCATCAGCACCCAGCTAGTTCACGACCAAGTTGGAAATCAGAATTCGAGATTCCTGACTCCTTGTTATTTCCGGCCAACTCCTTGATCCGTCTCCAAAACGTGACTTATTTGGGAGTGAGGAGGATCATTAATATAAAATACGATTGTGAGGCATTTATCTGAGACTTTATTGTGTATAAAATCTTTCCCTCTCCATTATGTGGCTTGATCTGAGAGGTTCTGTTGAGTTAGAGTCCTTTAGTCCCTAGCAAGTGCCAATCTGTGCCAGCCAGTGAGATATTTGCAAGAATTTTCTATTCGATTGAGAAGATAGGGCATTCAGAGAAGTCTCCCGATGATAGTTATCCCAGGGAGTGTGGATAACTCAGCAGGGGGCTGGAATTCAAATGCAGGATGTCAGACTGGCTCCAATGGTCTGAGTCTTAAGATTATATTTCGGTTGTCAAACACCTATTCCAGAACCACACAAGATTAGAAGTTGATACTTAGG
The DNA here is from genome assembly GCF_039906515.1 of Pseudorca crassidens. NCBI lineage: Eukaryota > Metazoa > Chordata > Mammalia > Artiodactyla > Delphinidae > Pseudorca > Pseudorca crassidens. The sequence goes on along the minus strand of NC_090310.1, from coordinate 79,060,432 downwards.
GATATTCCATTGAATCTTCTATTCACTAAATGTTTTGATTCATACAAGGGTGGAGTGATTTTTTTCATGAGCCTTATTTTGCTAACTTTAGAAAATTTTAACTTGCATACATGAGAATAAGAGTATTTAACACATATGGCACCTTGGATGTAGACAGAAGCTTGAAGGCATCTTGGAACTGTAACTGAGGTAGAAATAAAGGCACTTTGGACACCTGAGACTTCAGAGTTAAAGGGGCTTCAGGAGGCAATGTGGTTATAAAGAAGGGCTGGAGATTTCCTTGCATAGTGAGGGTGGAATCGTAAGTTGGATTGTATGTTCAGGTTCAGCTCTGGCACTGATGGAATTTGTGGGGCTGCTGCCCCCCTCCACTCTCCCCTTGGAATTGCTGTAAGAGAGAAGGGATAGAATTGGCCTCACTGCAAATGTTTAATTAAGTCCAGTTGATAATGTTAGCTTCTAGCAGTTTTGGGCTTAGCAGGAAAGACTGTCCTGATTAGATTAATGTTTTCTCCTGCATGTGAAAAATCAGGACATAGTGACACAAATCCATGCATTTGTAACTTCAAAGCTACTTTGAACATACGGGTGTTCTTTGAAATAAAACTGCTTGTTCACTCATCCATTTATCCTTCCATTCATTCGTCCGCCCACCCACCGAATATTCACTGACGACCTAGCAAATGTCAGGCATTGCTCTAGACTCATTCCATCAATGAGGTATTTTCTTGGGCCTATTTTAAAGAAATGAATAAGATAAGAGACAATGTAGAGATGTGGAAGGAGCACTGGACCGGGAGTCAAGAGACTTAAGTTGGAGCCTTGGCTGTGTCTTGCTCTGTGATCTTGGGAAAATGTCTCTAGGTTCTTTTGGACTCTGAGTGAATGGTCTAGATAGATTGTCAAGACGTCATTCACCTCTTCAGTGACCTAATACTAACCTCATATCAAGTACCTGATGTGTGTGCTGGGTAGGGTTGAGACTGTATAATAAAATGAAACTTAATGTCATGCCCTCAAAGATTTGACAAATTCAGATGCCAAAGCGTACATATCCAATACCGTTAATACTGTAGTCAGATTGTCTACAGGAAGTAACTATTTATTTGAAATATACACTATATTACATGAAAAAATAATTATAGCTAATATTTATTGAGCAGTTATTGTGCTTAAGCTCTTTATATGATCTCAGTATCCCCATTTCACAGTTGAAGGAGACTAAGGCCTAGGGAGATAGAGGCATTTGCTCTAAGTCACACAGGTAGTTAGAGGTGGAGCTGGGACTTGAACTTGGGTGTGTAACTCCAGTCATGCTCTTGACCTTTACTCCTCATTTAATTGTAGGAAGTCTGAGTGGTTTGGCTCATCCATACCAAAACCAGACACCTCTCTGTGGTGAGATGTTCTACACTTGACCCAAGAAGTAATGATTGTGACTGGGAATGGCCTGTCCCTAAATTTACTTTTAATTGAGACATCAGACATAGAAATAAGAGCTAGAAAAACTCTCAGATGTCATCTAGTCCATTTGTGGTTACAGGATACTAAGGATAAGAAAGATGAAGTTGCATACCTAATGTCACATGGCAAGTTTGTGACACAGTGGGGCCCCTGATTTCTATTTCAGTGTTCCTTCTCCCACACTTACTCCTTGGGAAAAGAAAAACATCCTGGATAAGGGATGTTCTTTAGAGGTGAGAGGTGATATTCTTCAAAATTTCCAGAGGAAAAGAAGTTACAGTGGTTCAGAACGTGCTAGAACAATCATATCGTGAACTTAGCTTCATAAACTGAGATGTCAGTCATTCTGTCTTCATCAAGATGGAAGAGAAAACAAAGAAAGAGAATGAAAAAGATCTCTACCTTGTGAAGAGCCCTACCTATCATGTCTGAGAAATGTGTGCCTCCCAACAGCCAACATTATTCATATGCCCGTTGGACATGATTTTCAGAAAAAGGACCATTTATGTTTATTGTACAGGTTGACGGGATATGATTTATTGTACACATGACTGATTCTGTTTCCTCCTTCAGCATCCCAGTGACTGCATCCCTCCCACCACTTGAGTGGCCACTCTCCCACCAGTCAGGCTCCTATGAGCTGAGGATCGAGGTGCAGCCCAAGCCACATCACCGAGCTCACTACGAGACAGAAGGCAGCCGAGGGGCTGTCAAAGCTCCGACCGGCGGCCACCCTGTGGTTCAGGTATGGCCTTGAGTTCTCTTCCTTTTGCGTCCTCATTTATCACCGGGTGATTTACTTCTGCTGAGCTACTGCTTGGTGCTTTTTAGGTTGAGGTATGTGTCTTAGCCTCCTTTTCCTCTGAGGGATGGGATATTTGAGACTGAGTATCAGAAGCTAATCCAGCTACTCAAAAGCCATAGACAAAAGTCTTACTGAGCTGGATAAGGATAGAAATGATATTCATGCTCAAGCTTCTTCTTTCTTCTCTTTCTGATTGAGAGACCACTAGAGTTTTGCAGAGGTTTTTGTACTGAAGGTTTCTGAAGCCATCATTTTGTGTTTAAATTTCAGATGAGAGTCCATTGAGGAAAATCAATATATTGAAAAGTGGGGAAAAGTTAAAACTACACAGAGTCAAATACCTAAAATAACTATTATTAGCATGTTGATATATTTCCTGTTGCCTTTTTTTCTATTCATGAACGTGGCAATGTCTATCACTGTACATTTGTATACTTGATGTTATAGTAGTTTGTACTTTGATTTTTTTTCACTTTACATTATACTCTGAGCATTTCCTCCTGGTTTTTCCTTAATCATTATCTTTTTTTTTTGCGGTACGCAGGCCTCTCACTGTTGAGGCCTCTCCCGTTGCGGAGCACAGGCTCCGGACACGCAGGCTCAGCGGCCATGGCTCACGGGCCCAGCCGCTCCGCGGCACGTGGGATCTTCCCGGACCAGGGCACGAACCCGTGTCCCCTGCATCGGCAGGCAGACTCTAAACCACTGCGCCACCAGGGAAACCCAATCATTATCTTTTATGTCTGTGGCTTTTGATTTAACCTCAGATTTTTGTTTTCAAAATAAGTAGAGAACTGTTTTTTTCCTCCAAAATATTGAGTTGAAATATTCTTGATTGTATAGTCTAGTTAACCAGGCACTGCTGACTGGTGGCCACCAACCAACTCAATTACCCAGCCCTTTAATACATTTAAATTAATTTAACTCTTTTAAATTTGCCTTAAAGTAAAAGTATTCTTTGATAAGAATCTGATGGTGCATCAAAACCCTTTAGGGTAGTTGTTAAAAACGCAGCTTCTTGAGCGTCCCCTGAAACTCCATGACATAAGAACAATTCAGACAAAAAACAAACCTGCAAACCCCTAACCCTAAAATCTGCACAGGTAGCTTTGAGTGTATATACCTGGTTAAGGACTTTAATGATCATATTAGGAACTTACAAATCCCGGCAGTTGCTTTTTCTAAATCTAACATCACAGCCTTTTGGGGATTTTGTTTCCATTCGTTGCTTCTTTTCATTTGCCACCAGTCACATTTTACTGTTTCTTTGCACGTCTAGTAATTGTTGACTCCGTACTGACATTGTGATGATGATATGTACTGGACATTGTAGGGACTCTTGATTTTGTTATCTTCCTCTAAAGGTAGTTCAGTTACTGGCTGATCACATTGACCTTTTATAGGCTTGATTTTACCCTTTGTTAAGGTAGACCTGTGGAAAGCCTGAGGTGTTCCCCATGCCCTTCAGGTTCATGGGGTTAGCCATCAAATTCCTTCTTTTGTGGATATAGTTGAGGCTAGGTTTTAGACCATGTTAGGGCAGGTCTAAAGTGGCCCTTACTCTAAGGCATGACCTTACTCTTAAGGCCTAGTCTTTTTGGATGCTTCGTGGGGAGGTCACTCCTCTCTGGTGGGCTGGAATTCCAATACTCCAGGCCTGCTCAACCTCTAGTCTCTCTGTTTCCCTTTTTACCCCATAGCTGCCTCTCTCTGGTAAACTCTGCACATTCTTTCCCTGTGCTTACACAGCCCAGCCCTTGGCCAAGGACTTGGGGAGCTCCCCTAGCACCTTCCTCCTCTCCGATGCTTTACCCACAGATCCTAGCTGCTTCTCCAGCCTGGGACTCTGAACTCTGTCTCCCCAACTGAGCAGGCCCACTGTGTTCTGCTTGAACTCCACTCCCTGCACGTGGGAGGGAAACTGTCTCCAGGCAGAGAGCTGCAGTGAACGTGGGCTCACCCTCTATGTTTCCTTTCTCTCATGGACCACAGTCTTAAGCTGCCTGCTGTCTAGTGCCTGAAAGCAATTGACTTATCAACTTTTGTCCTATTTGATAGTTGTTTAGGGTGGTAGGGCTGGTCTGGTACTATTTACTCATGCTTGAACACTGATTTTTGGAAAAGAAAGTCTTCATATCATTATCGATCAAGGCTTATCTGCTCTAGGATGGGAACCTCTTGGCCTGGAGGTGGTGGTAGTGTGTGCTGGAGTCAAAGCCTTTGGTTGTCACAGAGAGAGAAACTCATTCAGAGCAGATTAGAAAAAGGGGATTATAGGGAGAGGCTACTGGGGTAACATATCATCGGGTCAGGAGATTCGGCTCAAGAAGAACCTGGACTCATGGTCATGAGTCCGAGGTTTATTTCTTTGCTCAGTCAATCCATTCAACAAGCGGGTTCGTTCTGCAAGTATTTGTTGACCACCTGCCTTTGGCCATATACTGTGCTCGATGCTGAGATACAGTGAAGACTGAAAGAGAAGCGGTGGTTAGCTTCTCTATGGAGCTCATGATCTCGGGGGTATAAAGTTATTGACTAAATAATCATGCACCCGATAAAATTACAAATTGTGGCAAGTGGCAGGAAGGAAACATGCATGAGGCTCTAGGCGTGTGAAATGGAGGAGGCAGTGTAGAGGGGGGAGGATTTCCCTGGTAAGATTTCCTTGAAGAAGAGACTTGGGCGGAGGATGATGCCTAGAGGGAACGGTATGTGCAAATGCTTAGAGGCAGAAGGAAGCAAACTGTGTCAGCGGACCTTGAGGAAGCCAGTGGAACCAGACCGTGAAGGGCCAGAGGGAGAGAGGAGGGGGCCCGAGCGGGCAGGGCCTGAGTAGCCATGGGGGCGAGTTTGGCTTTTACCCTGAGATGGGAAAAGCAGGAAAGAAACGAGGAGAAGCTTCAGGAGGCTCTGTCCATGGTGTCTGTCCTTTCGGGGCTATGTGGTATCTTTGTTCTCTGATTATTCAACAAACGTTGGTTGAGCACTGCTATGTACCAGGCATGGTTCTAGATTCTGGGATGTGGTATGAACGAACCAGCCAGAAACCCTCACCGTCATGAACTTGCAGTTCAGCAAGATGATGCTAATAATAGTTAACACTTAGTGAGCATTTACCACATGTCAGACCCTATTCCAAGTGCCGTCTGTGTTAACTTATTTAATCCTCAAAAAAGCCCCAAGAAGCAGTTACAGTAGGTCAAGGAGATGTCAGGGAACTTGTTCAAGATCATAGCTCTTGAATGGTGGACTCAGGATTTGGATTCAGGTGTCTGGCTTTGCCTGTTATACAACTTTCCTCGTCTTCCACATCACTCTGCAGACCAGCTTTCCCTGCCGCCTCATTCTCACCAGGCAGGGAAGTCCTGGTGGAGAAATGCCCACCAGGCCCTCCTGCCTATCACTTTTCTATGCGGTCCCTGTTCTAGCCCCTCACCAGCTCGTTGGAGCCCAAGTCCGGACCCTCAGGGAGATTCTAATTGGCCCTGGGCGGGGCGAAGGGTGCCACCCTCTGGTCCAGTTAGCTTGGCCAGAGAGGTCAGGGCATGTGCAGTGCAAGGCTCTGCTCACCCATTCATCAGGGGCTGGGGCCGTGGAAAGTTCCAGAGAAGGGAATGGGCTGGACGTGCAGTTCCGAGGATGCCCACTGCACTGTGCTTGATGTGATGTTCACGCCCCTTCTTCCAACAGCTCCCCAGGATCCGCCCCTCTTCTTGTTCGTAACTTTGAAAACTCAACGTATGACTTAAAAATCTGTAGCCATATCCTCAAAAGACACAAAGTCTTTAAAAAAAATCATTTGAATAGATTGGGTTCTCTTCGAAACGAGAGGTGCCAGCCCCTGATTTTTAACATAGGAAGTCAGTTTTTTAAAAACTTCTTTGAAAAACGAAGAGAAGAGGGAACTTTAAGAAGACAAGGGCTCTTAACCTTTAAGTAGGTGCGAAAACCCCTTTCGAAATCTGGAGGGTTGCCCTTTCATTCCCAGAAGAGCAGCGAAGCCCTGTGTTGTACCTTGCCTAGATGCTTCTGCTGGTTTCTTTCTTGATCTCTGTCTCTCTCCTTATCTCTCCATCTGTTTCTATTTCTGTACTGTACCATGGCTCACTTTTCCCCTCTCGATGATTCGTCCTCACCTTTCTCTTTTTTATTTGCCACACTATAAAACTTCACTTTTTTTTTTGCATGCCAAGTGGTTTTATGCTCCTCTTTATATGAAAATAAAATGAGTACATGACCATTTCATTCTCTTTCTTTACATGTAAAATTTCATATCTTAAGCATATGCCGTGTTCAGCTGTTTTTCTTTCTTTTTGCTTTCCTGTCTCTTGAATGTCACTTGATCTTGGAAGAAAGTTTGTTCCAAACCTTAAATGCTTTTCAGATCTCATGACTCATTCATTCGGTGAACATTTTCTCAAGGGCTTGCTGTGTGCCAGGTGCTGTGCTAGGCGCCAGTAATGTAATGATGGGTGAGATGGACACAGTCCCTGCCCTGATGTAGTTCAAGGGGCACTGGATATGCCAAGTAGACCAGGATGGTTGGTGTGACCGTTGCTGAGATGTGGGCGTGTCAGGGAGGCCAGACGAGGGCCATCTGGGATGACATCTGGACTCCAAGGTAGAAAGTGACAGCTGATGAGGAGTTCATCTGTTGGATTCACAGCTTGGGGCGGGAGGTGGTGGTAAGTGCTTTGACAAAACAAACCACGTCAGGAAAGTACTACTTGGTCGACCTGCTTTAGAGAGGATCCCTCTGAGGAGGTGACTTACCAACTGGGGCCTGGAGCAGATGATTGAGCCAGCAAAGAAAGGAATGTTGCCCTTCCTCTGTCTGTCTCTGTCTCTTTTGGTGGTGGTGGGAGAGCGTTCCATGCACAAGGCACGGCACACACGGAGGTCCTGAGGCAGGGAAGAACTTGGTGTGTCTGTGGAGCTGAAGGAGGGCCAGTGTCACTTGAGTTTAGCTTGGAGGGTGATGGTTGGCAGGACTCATAAGCCAAGATGAGGAACTTGGGTTTTATTTCAGGTCAAGGGGAAGGGAGTGCTGAGTTTTGAGCAGAGGAGGAAGATGATTCCAATTTAATATTTTTGGGACCACTTGGGCTTCCCTCTAAGGAGTGGGCTTCTCTATGGGAGGAAGCAGGGAGGGGAATTTAATAGGCTGTGGCAGTGCCGGCTGGAAGGTCAAGGCGGTGAGGACTGGAGGGTGGCATTGGGAGAGGAGGGGATGGATTCCAAGGTGTGAGCTTCGGGACTTGGTGCTGGCTTAGGTGTGGGGGTGTGAAGGAGCGCCTGGGCAGAGGGTGTTGTCATATGCCACGTGGGAAGACCTGGGGAGGCAGTCATTTTCCTAGGGGAAGATTACGAGTTCAGTTTGGGGTGAGGGAATTAGGAAGGGCTTGTGGGGCGTCCAAGCAATGACGGCAAGTAGGCAGTTGGGTATATGAGTCTGGAGCTCAGAAGCAGAGTCCTAGACTTTCTAATGCTCAGGCCATCACTACAGGGCTTAGTGCATATCCACTTGTAAGGATTTATTTCCCATACCCTCAAGAACAAGCTGCATCTCTCTAGAAGCAGTGGACTAAGGAGAGAACCAAAGAAGTGATTGCAGAAACAAGATTACAAACTGAGCGCTCGTGGGAGCCAGACGACGGAAGGAAATGACTGCCTTGGCCAGGCAGGGAGCAATAGGGAGTGGTGGGGAGTAGGGCACAGCACAGTATGTACCTTATCTGAAGGAGGCAGCTGGTACTCAGCGCCCCTTGGTTATGCCATGTGGGAACCAAAGTTGCCAGGTTTCACAGTTTTTATTAAGGGGAGCTAGGAACCTGAATTTTGCTGTGAAATTTCTGATTTTTATATTTTGGCTACTAAATCAAAGTTTGAGTTAGATTTAGCTCAAGGCAAATATCCTCAAGTTCATAGCCTCTGGGGGTTAATAAGGACTGTGCTACGTTAAGGGTTATCAGTAGAAAGGGAGGTAGGAGAGAGGCTACGTTTATACGATTTCTAAGAATTGTTCAGTTAGGGAAGGAGCTCGGTTCGCAGCCAGACCCTGGACATTTCTCCTATAAAGCTCTAAATCCCGTGGGACTAGAGCAAGCTTATGGTTTTTTCTGAGGAGCCTGGGAATCTTAGTTCTTTGACGTGACTTTGACCTGTAGGGATCAGAGAAAGGGAACCACTTGATTCACCTTGAAAGAGCCACGTGCCTTTTGGTGGAACCCTGCCATCATTTCCTCGTTCTGTGTCAGGACAGGAAGCAGTGGTCCTTTGGTGGACAGAACTGCCATTCAAAGGCAGCTTTGCAAGGTTGGGCTTTAAGCGTTTCCGTAGCTCTTCAGCTTATGGGATCTCATAATACCCCAGCTGAGAGTTGCCTGTATAATGCCACTGTCATTTAATCCTTTCCCTGGCTGCTTCCAGACCCTTTAACCATAATCCTGCATAGAAATTCCCGGTAGAGGACACTTCATTATTTTCCTCATCCATCTTTGTGCCGGGGCTTTCAATAAACGTTATTCTTACCACTCTCTGGGACGTGTTTGCAACTGGCAGAAGGATTGGAAAGCCATCCTTTTCGTTATAAAGTAGTCAAAATCTAAGATTGTTTAACCACAGCACACACCTCCAAAGACAATACTCCTGATTCTTTCAAACAGATGTTCAGACATATGGCGAAAACATGGGCAGTTCCTTTAGGAGAAATTCCTTGCAGATGCAGAAACCTGATCTCGATTTCATCCTGGGGAACAGTAATGAGCTTCGCAGAGAGAAGAGTGGGGGGCCGGCGCGCACCTGTCCAGGGTACCGCCTTCCCATCCTGGAGGAGGCTAGTAAAGTCTCCGAGCTTTCATCTCGTAAAACAGATTACGGGACAGTGATTTTCATCCTGTTGGATTTTGGCGTTTGTACTCTCTGCGACTCACTTTAAATTATATCTAAGACAGGGGAGAAAGAAGCCAGATGGGGTTTCCTCCTGACCAGGCGAAACTGGAGTCGTGACGGGGAGCCGCGCTTCCCTGGCGTTGGCTGGGCGTGTTGGCTTCCACTGACTAATAAAACTTTGTGCTCGGTGAGCCTGGCTCCGTGAAACAGGTCTTGCAGATGCTACTTTGTCTTGATCACGGCTGCTGCGTTTGCTTAGAACTACAGAGGTTCGATGAGACCTTCTGCAGAAGGAAAGGAGAAGAGTGAAACAGTGATCCCCAAGCTTCAGGGGGGGGCACGTGTTCTGAGGTCATCGGGGGTGCATTCTGCTCATTCATTCGTTTGTTCGAATTATTCACCCAGCGCCTCCTAGGTGCTCGGCACTCTTCCAGGTGCTGGGAATGCAGCCGTGAACAAAGCAGACAGAAATTCCTGCCCCCGTGGCGCTGACGTTCTGGCTGCAGTGAGATAAACAATAAATCTAATAAATAGGGAAGTTCAGTAGTACTGGACAGTTGGAAGGTGATAAGTACTATGGGAAGGGCTGCCAGGGCGAGGGGAATTGGGTGTGGTCAGTTAGGCCTTCCTGAGAAGGTAGCATTGGGACCAAGGAGGAGCTGAAGGACTAAAAGGTCCGGGTTTCTGGGGATGAGTGCTCACGGCGGCCTGGACAGCCAGGGCCACCCTGGGTGTGGTCTGGGAGCAGAGAGGGGGCCTGCGTGGGAAGGGCAGGCTGAGTCAGGGCAGAGGAGGAGGGGCTGCAGGCCCAGAGGAAAGAGGATGGGCGCGCTTGGGCCTTGGACTCGCAGGGAGGTGGGAGCCAGGAAGAGCGGGTCTGACCTAGGTTTCAGCAGGATCCCTCTGGCTGCCTTACAGATGAGGACAGGCCGTCGGGGGGCTGGGGGAAGGAGCACGGAGATGGGCTAGGAGCTGCTGCGGTGGTCCAGGCGAGACAGGACTGCGGCTGGACCAGGACTGGGGAGTGGAGGGCATGAGAAATGGTGGGACTCTGGGTATATTCTGAAAGTCAAGCAAACTGGATTTTTTGAGAGGTCAGTTATGGGCGGGAGGCACGTGGGTGGTTGTAGTCTTGGGGGAGGCCGGAGTGCCCAGGGTTGAGCAGCCCTGCCCGTCACACTGAGACGCTCCTGTTTTCAGAGGGAAGACATCTAGGGCTGGCTTGACCCAGCCTTTTCCTTTAAAGGTGAGGATGGGGTGGGGAGGGGATGCTGAGGCTGACCCAGCCTCACTACGGAGGAGGACCCAGCCTCACTACGCTCTCTTTGTCTATGCCAGTCTCTTGATGATAACACTGGCCGTTAATTAAAACATCTTTTAAAAGAGTACAGTCCAGGGCTTCCCTGGTGGCGCAGTGGCTGAGAGTCCGCCTGCCAGTGCAGGGGACACGGGTTCATGCCTCTGTCTGGGAAGATCCCACATGCCGCGGAGCGGCTGGGCCCGTGAGCCATGGCCGCTGAACCTGCGCATCTGGAGCCTGTGCTCCGCAACGGGAGAGGCCACAGCAGTGAGAGGCCCGCGTACCGGAAAAAAAAAAAAAGAATACAGTCCAAACCAAGTGCATCTGTGGGCCAGATGTAGCCCTGGCGTGTGACCTTGGCTGAGGCTGGAGTGGTCATGGAGGCCTTGTAAAAGCGTGGAGACGGGTGCTGGCCTCCAGGGGTGAGCCAGGTGCCGAAGAGAGGGTGTCTGGGGGGGTGGAGCCTGCACAGGTACAGGTGTGGAGGGATGAGGAAGTGCAGGGTTGGATGGTGCCGTGTGCTAACACATCTGCGTGTCAGAAACACACCGAGGGAAGCAAGAGGTGCTTTCAGCTCACATGAGAATATAAATGATCATGAATGAGTGTCAAACATTGCCCCCCGCTGCCCCCAGTGTAAGCAGAAAACAGAAAATTTCCAGAATCTTGAAGGAATAATTGTTCCAAAAAGAGAGATTAAGTCTGAGCCTTCAGTGTGTCTGGCAACCAGTGGGAACATAGAGAGGAAACTTCATTTGTTCTATAAACAAATTTTTGGCCAGGCACTGTGATGTAACAATGACACAGGCACACTTACCCAGCATCTACCATGTACTTTCCTTAGAGTGACCTACTTAATCTTTGCAGCGATGCTATGGAGTGCAGGTGGTAGAATTACTCTCATTTTACAGACAAGGAAATTGGGACACAGAGAGGTTAAGCAACTTGGCTGATGTCACCCAGCTGGTGAGCGGTGGCTTTGATTCGGACATAGGAGGTTTAAAGCCAGAGCCCACACTGAACCATCAATCTGTGCCGCCTTTTGGTAGCAGAAAGAGCAGGTTGTTTGGAGCAAGGCCGTCCTAGCATTCATTAGCTTTGGCACTCTGGGTAACTGGCTGGCCTGCAGTTTCTTCACTTAGAAAAGAGTAAAGACCTACATCTTTCAGATTTTTTGTTTTGTTTTGTTAAGAGTTGTTAGGATTCTAAGCAAAAGTGCCCCGTGTGATCTTGGGTACAAAGTAGGCTTTTTTTTTTTTTTTTAAGATTTTTTGTTGTTGTTGATGTGGACTATTTATTTATTTATTTATTTTTTTGATGTGGACTATTTTTAAAGTCTTTATTGAATTTGTTACAATATTGCTTCTGTTTTACGTTTTGGTTTTTTTGGCCCCATGGCATGCGGGATCTTAGCTCCCCAACCAGGGATCGAACCCACAACCCCTGCATTGGAAGGCGAAGTCTTAACCACCGGACCACCAGAGAAGTCCCACAAAGTGGTCTTTTAATCTGCTGATGTTCTTTGGTTGGGAGGGAAAGATTGACATGGATCTGGGGTATTTTAAGCTCTGATAGCCCACGATTAGGTCCTGGTGCCTGTTCAGGTTTTTTCTGGTTGAGTTAACCACATCTGAGACTAACTTAGGGTACTTCATTTACACATTGAGAGTTGTTTATTTACACATCGTTTGTTATATACGTGATACTAGTTCATCCTTGCAACCACTCAGTGAGTGGGTGCTATTATTCCCCTTGTACAGATGGATAAAGAGGCAGGGGGGAAGCTAATGTCACTTACCTAAAGTCAGGCGGCCAGTAAGCACTGGAGCCCTGACTTTGGCTTTTAGCTTCTGGCTTCTCATCTTTCCAGGCACCTATTCAGTCGTCCATCACCTGCTCCCAGCCGGCTCTGCCTCAAGCCCCAGCACAGAGGGCTCCAGCTGGGGCGTAACATGAGGGTAAGATGGGACAGGGCTCCTCTGTAGCATCTTCGGGCAGCACCCGGCTGGTGGTGTGATTTGAGCCCTGGACCCAGCGCTGGGCATCCAGGTCCGATCATGGCCTTCACTTTCTTCACTGAGGGACCCCGGGAGAAACAAAGACTGTCTCTGGTCCTGTTGAGACAGGAGGCATCTGCTAGAGGTGGATTGTAAGTACCTGCTAGCTCCAACATGGCCCGGGAGAGAGGGGATGCTCTCACACGGGCCCTGTTCCCTCTGTGAGAGCAGCAGAGCCGTTCTCTGGATCCTGGGAGAGAGCGTGGAGGTAAAAGCTGCTTGTTCTGAGCTTCCTGGAAAACTGTGGGCTGACTCTGCCCATAATTGCATCTGTTTATCGAGCGCTTACTATGTGACAAGCACGTCACATGGACTGGCTCAGGCAGGCTTGCTGCCCCTGCTCTGTGAATGGGGCTCAGAGGTGTCGAGTGCCTTCCCCGGGGAGCACGTGGTCACTAGTGACCCTGACCAAGCTTCCCCTGTGTGCCAGTTGCAGGAGGTCATGGTGCTATTATTAACCCCATTTACAGATGAGGAAACTGAGGCTTAAGGTCACACCACTCAGCAGAGGGGACAATTCCTAGGGTCTTTGTAAAGATAAAAGACTTAAGACGGGGAAGTGCTTAGAACAGGGCCTGGCTTGCACCAAGCACTCCATGTACGCGCGTTGTCACTCTTTCTTGTTATTGTTTATTTTCCTCCGCACCATCCTGTTAGGATAAAAAAAGGGAGCCTTTGTTCTCACGTGGAAGTTTGGATTTCATGCTGTCATCCCAGAGCTGGGATGGACGTGAGCTAGATAATGATGATAGGATGATACGAGTGCCCATAATTTACTGACACGTGCCCTGGATGAGGTCAGAGGACTCGCTCAGGGTCATGTAGCCCACACGTGGTGGAGCTGAATTTAAAAGCACAGCTGTCAGCCTCCTTGGCCAAACTGTTTCCCCTGCTGTGTATGGTCCTCAGGCCCACTGCCTAGGGGTGGCTGATTCTGAACATTCTGACACAGGTTTGAAAAAGTTTGTGTGGATGTATATGTGTATATATATATATAATATATATATATACACACACACACAGACTTGCATATATAGATTATATATATATATTAACATACATATATATGTAAATATACACATGCATATATATAGACACTATATATGTGTATCTGTGCATAAGATACATATATATGTAAATTTTATTCAGTTATTTTTCTTGTCTTAGTATGTATTCATTGTTTAAAAAATACAGAAAAATATAAGAAACCAAACAGCTCCCTTTGTCACCTGGAGAGAACTAGTGTCATTGCTTCAGCGTTTTCCTTTCAGTCTTTTCCTCATGCTTGCACACTTAAGCTCGTCGTACCCAGCTCCTGCCCCCCCTTCCTTAGTTGAGTCTGTATCAGGTTATTTTCCTGACATTAGGGGGAAAGTAGCATTTACCAAGCTCCAAGTAAGGTTGGGAATTGCATTATGTGCCTTCCATGTATAAATGGATATAATACTATCTTGATTTCCAGGCAATACTTGGAGGCACAGAGAAGTTTAGTAACTTACCCAAGGTCACACAGGAAGTGGGTGAGCCATGAATTGACCTGGAGCATCTAGCTCCAAAGCCTGCACACTTAACTAGTTCGGCCACAAAGAAGAAGTAGAAATCTTTGATGATCCTAAGATAATTTTCCAGGTTGTGCCTAGGGGCTTCTGTTGTTGCTTAGGTATTTTGAAAAATTCAGGAAATAAATGTAGTCTATTTGAGCATCAAAGCAAATTCTTCCCTTGTCAGGGTGCTCAGGCTCATGTCGTCCATTGCTGTCTCCCTGCTCCCCTCTCCTCCACCTGCCTTCCTTCTCTCCCAGGGTTTGGCCACAGCAGCCAGCAGGCCCCTCCCAGGTGCAGAACAATAGCCGGCCTGCGGGGCTGTGCGACCTGGTGGGGGGCATGGACTGTGTGCCTCTGAGGACACTCCCGAGCATGTCCTGGTATGAGGCCTGGAGCCTAAGAGCCCAGGGAGGCCAGTGTAGCCTGCACTTGGGCTCTGGGACCTCAGCATCTCCAGAGGGTTTGGCTCCCAAATGCAAACCATGATCCCACCTGTGCTGAGCTGGTCATGGGACCTACCTGGCCATCCTTGTCCTTCAGCCTGAGTTGTTCTTATCACACTAGTGGTGTGACCTTGAACCAGGATCTTCTGACCTCCTGGGGCCTCAAGGTCCCCCACGGCAAATTGTACAGAAAGTTACTTCTCTTTTAGGATCTAGGAGACGAGCATGTGTGTAAAAGACAGTGCTAAGTGCAGGCTGCTCTGGTTTCTTTTATAGTTTAACTTTGGGGAAGGAAGTGCATTCACATGATGCAGAATTTGAAAGATACAAGAGATGCACAGGGCAAGACCAGCCTCCCTCCTCATACCCCAGCGGCCACCTCCTCTCCCTGAGGCCCTAGTGTCACCAGTTCCTTGAGGGTTTGTGTCTGTCCTTGTGGTTGGATGCGTTGTTGTCATCGCCATCATCGTGGGCATCGTCTTGGGCAGGATGCCCTGCACGTTTAGAATTCCCTGTAAATGGTCAAAGCAGTTATCACTGTGGAGCTTAAAAAGGCATCACGTTGTGATTTTCCAAATAGAAAGTGAAGCTGAGTTGATCTTCTTGGCATCATTTATTTAACCAAATTGACCTCTCCCCTTGAAACTTAGGTTTCTGTTAAAGGAATCCCATCTTCCTAATTTGACGTTTATTATAAAACTGTAAATACTGATCTAATGAATACAATGTTTGGAACCTGCCTCAAGTAAATGTTTGTTAAGCCTTGGCTTTACCTGACTCCGGGCGTAATGATGTAAAATAATCCATCAGCATACACTGGCTGTATCCCCCGCCTATGCCTGTATCCTTTCTCTCTCCATCAGAAAATGATACATTGAAGATAAAAGCAATGGATGGTATCAGCAAGGGCAGGATGCCATGGTTACAAAGTAGCAAGAAGAGTGTGGAGTAGGATTGAGTGGTTTTCTGCTTATCTCTTATTTATTCAACAAATACTGATTGTGCTTCCACCACATGCCAGGCCCTGTGCTGGGTGCTCCCCACTCACTTTGGTCCACAGGCTAGCAGCACAGACCTCCCCTGGGGGCTCGTTCAAAATGCAGAATCCCAGGCTTCACAGTCTGCCAAGTCAGAATCTGCCTTTTACAAGATGCCTTGTTGATTTGTGTGCCTGTTGGAGTCTGGAGCACATTATTCTAGGACAGAGGTCAACAAACTATGCCATCCAAGTCCGGCCCACCACCTGCCTTTCTAAATAAAGTTTTATTGGAACAAAGCCACGCCATTTATTTACGTATTGTCGGTGGCTGCCTTGGTGCTACGTTGGCAGAGTTGAGTCCTTGCGACAGACACTATGTGGCCTGCAAAGCCTAAAATGTTTACTGTCTTGTCCATTGTGGGAAAAGTTTGCTGACTGGAGACGGAGATAGAATAGTGAACAGAACAGACAAAATCCCATGTTCTCACGGAGATGGTGTTCCGGTGGAGGGAGATATACAACAAACCAGTAAACCTAGTGTTGGTAAAGAGCCATAAGAAGAAAAATAAGGCAGGATGGGAGGATGGAAGATGATTGTGAGGTGGTGAGGACGCCATTTAGGGAAGAACTTTCTGAAGAGATGACATTTAACCAGAATTTTGAGTGCAGTGAGAGAGTAAGCTGTATCACTGTCTTGAGGGAGAGTGCCGTAGGAGAGGGAATAGCTAATGCAAAGGCACTGAGGCGGGAGCTTTCCTGGTGTCCATTTTGGACATCAGTTCAGAGGTGGGTTCTGATTAGGAGTTAGGTATTGACAGTGAACATGTTTTTTTTTTCTCACATGACCTTTGCTGTGGCATTTCAGTGCCTTTTATATGACCATGGAATGTAGACAGAGGTCCTCAACTCGCAGCCCAGGGAAGTCTTCTGTGTGTCATTGGGTACAGTTGCACAGACAGTGCACTGCACAAGAGCACTGCATCTCATGAGGGCACCATTCACATTTGTATATTTATCAAGACAGTGTTCTGACACATGCCTTCTAAGGGTGTAGAGGAAGAGGTGTCTTCTCCTAATTTGTACAAAAGTGCCAGGCATCTTAGCAGTGGCCCTGGTGGTATAATTCTTAAAAAGAGAAAAAAATCTGAGTGTGAATGTCTTCAGGTTAGGGACATTCGTCTGTCTGCACTGGTTGCTCAGTTCATTTACATTACCCTGCCCTTTAAGCCATTTGAATTTAACTCTTGATGGCAAGAAGGGCATTTCTGCTAGTCTAAAAGACATCCCTACTCAATTATTTTCTTTCTCGCAGATGGGGTTCTTGTTGTTTTCTCCTTCCTACCCTCTAACCAACCAGACTGGCTGGGACGGCGTGAGGAGCCTTGTCAGCTTCCACCTCTGCCTTGGCCTGGCTGTGCGACCTCAGCCCACACACTTCTTCTCTCTGAGCTGTAGGAGCCTCAGCTCCAAAACAAGGGTGCTCCGTGTGCTCCTCCCACCACTAAACTTACACGATTCTGTGACTCAGATTAATAGGTATCACCTGAGTAGAAGCCTGCGTTTAGTTCTGTTGGCTTGGAGGTGGGAGTTCCAGCTTCTCTTCACCTTGGCCTGCCTTCACTTGCATCATTTCCTACCTCCAGGGTTGACTCATTCATGGACTTGAAGCTGGCTTGTTTAGAGCTTGGGGGTGATGGAGCTAGGAGACTTAGAAATCATCTAGCTGAATGACTGGTGTGTCGGATTCATGCCATCTTACTGAGGGCTTCGGTTACCATTTTATTGAGGGCTTCAGTTGCTGTTTCACTGAGGGCCAGACTTTTTCCTAAGCCAGTGTCTCATTCAATCTCACGCTGAGGACTTGAGGTAGGTACCGTCATCATTGGTTTGCATTTCTCGGATGGAGGCTCAGAGAGATGATGTGAACTATAAAGCTGACACAGTGACTAAATTATGTGAATTATAAAGATTACACAGTGACTAAATTGGCTGAGCCACCACTCAGACTTAAAAGCAGAGGTTAGGGATGTATTTTTTATCAAGCGTGTACAACGTGCCAGACATTAAGTACCAGCTTGCATTACCCATGGTTACCCTATGAATTGGGTCCTGTTATAATGAGAAAACGGAGCCCCCAAGAAATGTGTGGCTTGCCCAGGGCAAGGCTTACGCAGGCAGTAAGTGGAACCATTTCAGATTTCTGATCTTTCCCTCCTTCTCACGCACTTCTCTGCTTTGTGAACTTTTATGTGCATCCTGTTTACCTGTTGGCCTCTGTTACAGGTCTGTGTATCTGTGCCGGGGAGGGTGATGCTGATACTTGGGTGGCCCCTGGCTAAACCATATCTTACCATCTTCCCCTCTGCTTCCTGGAGCTGAGCTGTCATCTTCCCTTGTCTGAGCAGACAGCTATAGCTTCCTAACTGGTTTCCCTAGCTCCACTTGTGCCCCTTGCCCAGTCTGCTCCCCACACAGCAGCCAGAGGATCTGTTTGAGATGTGAATGGGTCCACAGCACTCCCTTGTTCTGATTCCTCCTGTGTCTCCCCTCTCACCCAGTACACACAGACTCCTTAGCATGGACTGCGAGGCCCTGCGTCATCTGGTCCCTGCCTGCCTCTCTGCTCGTCCTCACTCACTCCACTTTCACGCTACTGGCCTCTCACTGTTCTTCAAACTCTCCACGCAGGCTCCTGCCTCAGGGCCTTTGCACTTGCTATTCACATTCCCAGATATCCACACAGCGCTCTTCTCTGCTTCACTCAAGTCTCTCTTTAATTGTCACTGTGAGGAAGCGTTCCCTGATTCTTCTTTCAAAATAGCTACCCCTTCCTCTGCCATCCCCTCCCATGTTACTTACGGTGTTTTCTTTCATAGCCTGCTATATTCTTCCTTCCTCCCCTCCTTCCATCCCTCCCTCCCACTCAGCCCCCCATCAGCCCTCCGTTACTGCTGCATCCCAGTCCCAAGTACAGTGCCTGTCGCTTAGAGGCACTTGATCTGTGCGTGAACGTTGGCAGAGTGTCACCGCTGCTCCTTGCAGGTGTTAGTGAGCCCTGGTTTGCCTTGGCCCCTTGGATGAACAGTGCCCAGGGAGCTGGGGTGACGGGTGTGCTGACACGGGCGGCCCCTCGGTGGCTTTCCTGTGCTAAAGGAAATGAAGGAAGGAAGTACAACAATTAAGAAGGACCAATTCAGAGCGCTGGGACATGCCCAGGCTTCCGCGGCCCCTCGTCTCTTTGCCCAACGTGACTCGGCCTTGCCTGCGGCAAACAGCAGTCGTGACTTGATGGAATGGGCACAAGTTAGTTTTATAATGATTAAGAAGAAGAAAAGAAAAACCTTATTTTTCACTTTCCTTTTTTAATCAAGAAGTATGCCGTGGGTGTTTCCTTGTGGTTTTCAGTCAAAGAGAGGATTGTTGTTGAGCTCCGAGTTCCCCTGGGGGCTGCAGCTTTGCGTGTGTCTAACTTTAACTTTGAACTCATGCTTTTAGGGCTGCGCTGGGATCGGGGGTCCTGGGGTCCTGCTCTGAACAAGGCAACAGGCTTGTTTATTGTGTCCCAAGTGCCCTGTCCACACAGGCCGCCTCCCAGATCTCACCCCATCTTCTTCCTGTTCCGATATACCCTCCACAGCCCGTCCTGCCCCTGGAGCAACGGGGAGGAGGGCCAAGTGGGTGGAAGGAGCTGCAAGAACTGGGCTCGGAGTGATGCCCAATGGCGGGGGGAGGGGGGCGTCCGAACATGGGCTCCTGTGCGGGGGTTAAAGGTAGTTTCGTGCTCAGCCAGGCATCTCTACCAAGGGCTGGTTGTATAGGAACAGGCTCACCCCGAGTTCAGACGGTGTCCCCAGAGCAGCTGCCAGTGTGTGTCTAGAGACCCCATGTACTCTTGTTCTTTCTTCTACACGCATGTGCCCTGCTCCCACGCGTTCTTTTCTCGTGTGTTTATTTTTTGGTGGATGTGTTATGTTTCTTGACAGGGGAGCAGAAGAATTGGCTCCTTGACTTTGAATCCCTGGTTGGGGAGGAGGTTAGGGGGGCCCGTTGCTGCCCCCTTCTTGGGCCGAGGCACAACCTTGGAAAATGCATCTCCGGGTGGCAGGCGGACTTTGGGAGGCTGTGACCTGCTGGGGGCGTGGGTGCGAGTCCTGCCTTGTGGTCGGACCTGCGTCCCCTCTCAGGGCCAGGATGGGAGTGACGTTTTTCAATGGGAAGCTTTGCGTCACCTCTTGCGCCCATCTGCCACCCCCTGGCTGAGCTGCTGAGAACAAGGTACACCTGGATGCAGTGCACCTGGATGGTACCCTAACACCCGCCCCCAGAGCCTTTCAGGGGTATCTAGGAGGTCAGGTTGGGCAGCAGCCCTTCTTCAGTCAGCAAATATTTACCATGTGTCAGCTGTGCACCCTGGATGGAGAGAGAAATTGATCAGTCCCTGCCTCCGGGAAGCGCTCAGTCTACTGGGATAGGGAGAACCAGATATGGGAATAATTGAAGTCACGAGGGAGGCAGTTAAACAAAGAGGTTAATAGGAGGCGGTAATGGAGTCAGATGGCCTGGGTTAGAATCCTGACTCTGCCACTTACTGGCTTGGCTGTGTGACACTGGGCAAGTTACTTAACCTCTCTGTGGCTATAAAGTAGGATGATGATGGTACTTGAAAAAGAGATGACGACTGTAAAGCATTAAGCAGAGTGCCTGGTAAAACGAGTCCCATAAATGTTAGTTTTTGTTTGTTTGTTTGTTTTTTTAACTGAGATAAGGGTAACATCTATGAGGGATGTGATAGAGGGAGGGGATGGTGAAGGTCTGGGTTCAGCAGATCACTCTGCCTCAGAGAATCTGGGACAGCTTCTGGGAGGAGGTGACATTTGATTGGGGTGTTGAGAGATGTAAAGGAAGAATGTTCCAGGTTCCAGGAACAGCCTGGTAAGCATGCAGAGCTGACAGCACACTGTCTAAGAGCTCGAGGCCTGAGTCTGTCCACAGACGGTTTTAGCAGCTCAGGGCTTCAAACAACAGTTGACATTAGTTACCAGCATTTACAGATTAGGAGATTTCTCATAAAAAGTGGAATTTCTGGCTGATGTTAATAATCAGAAGATCTGGCAACACTGGGCCCACATCCTGCATGGTAATAGTGGTCAGGAGCTGGGGGCTGCCCTCCCTTTACACCAGGGCTGGAATCCCAGATCCCCCCCAGTTCTGACCAGGCCCAGTTTGCTCATTCAAGTCCTTACCTGGTCCCTCTGGGCACCTTGTTGGTGATCCTGGACAGGGGTTTGTTACCTGTTTTGGGAAATGTTTGGAGAAATGAACCCAGGTCTCACTGACTTCAATGTCTAAACATTTACCCAAAGTAATTTTTCTTAAATATAGAAGTGAGACTTTGAATAACAAAAGGTGACCTTCCCTTTCCCACATTATTGTCCTTCATTTCAGTAGAAGGAGGTAGGTGGGGGTCTGTTCTTTTGTTTGTTTTTTGCATGAATCAATATTTTATTCCTTTTATTGCCAAGTAAAATTCCATTGCATTGATGTATCAAAGTTTGTTTAAGGGGGTCTGTTCTGATCCACAGATTTTTCAAAGGGAAAAAGGAGGGATAATTGAGACCTGAATTAAATTCCTCTTCAGGTGACACGCTGGGGTGTCGACCTGGCCAGCGGGGTTGATTTGAGCTGCTACACCTGGGAGTGGGGATGGGTGTGTTTGTCGTGGGCTTCGAGCTCAGAAAGGAAGGGAACTGAACCCCACGGATTGAGAACAGGGAGCCAGGTTGCTTCCCTCGGCCCCTCAAAATTCCACACTTGCTAAAAAAAATGAGCGCGGCAGATTCTATCTGCATTCTGCGAGTCAGCAGAGGGAATCCCAGCTCAGAACTGGATGAGGCTGAACCCCAGACAGGATACATATGGTACTGACACAGCACTCAGCTTCATCTCGGACATTTAAGATGGAATTTGTCTCTCCTCTCCCCTGAAAGGATGGAGAAGCCGCATTCTCTTTGAGCTGAGTATTAGGGTCACGCTCAAATCCCCGTCAGAAAGGAGGCTTTGGGGTAGCTGGGATTCTAGCCCCACAGAGTTGGGTGGAGGCTTACTTTGCCCATCTGGAGGTCAGCTCTGACAGCCCACTGACTGTCGGGTGGCTGGGTGTCCATTTAGGCCCCAGGCTGGCCTCCTTTCCAAGTGTGGGTGACTCGCAGGCAGCGGGCACAGCCATTTGCTGTCACGTTCGGTACAGTAAGTGGCCATCCTCTCTGTCACCATCTCTCTCCGTTAACAGAGGACTTCACAGTTTGGGCGGCCACCCAGGCCTCTCTAATCCTTAAGGAGTTAGAGTGAGCGTTTCCTTCTTACAACAAACTTCACTTCCCTTTCCTTCCAAAAGTCCTTCTCGGCAAACTGGGGTTTCTCGACCTCTCACCTCCCTGCCGTGGGAGGTGAGAATCTCTCCCTCGCTGTGAGGTGACTGGGGCAGTGGTGCCTCACTGCTGCCAGCCGGGTTCCAGCCCCTCACACCCCAGAGATCCCGAGTCTCAGGACTCGGATGGAGCCGTGTTCAACTCTTGGCCGGGGTAGGCTGCCGACGGAACGAACAGAGATCTGAAAATGGTAGCAAAGGAAAGGGCTTTGGGGCATGAAATAACAAACCTCTTAAGAGTGAAGTGTAAGAGAATCACTGATGTGTGCTGTGTTTCCACTCGAAAGTAAAAGGATGATTTTTTTTTTTTTTTTTTGCGGTACGCGGGCCTCTCACTGTTGTGGCCTCTCCCGTTGCGGAGCACAGGCTCCGGACGCGCAGGCTCAGCGGCCGTGGCTCACGGGCCCAGCCGCTCCGCGGCATGTGGGATCTTCCCGGACCGGGGCACGAACCCGTGTCCCCTGCATCGGCAGGTGGACTCTCAACCACTGCGCCACCAGGGAAGCCCCAAAAGGATGATTTTTAAACAAAGAGGAAATAGGAGGAGCAGGTGTAGCAGAAAAGCAACAGGCTGGGGAAGCCTCTGGACTTGCTTTTCGTTCCCAGTTGTAACCCGTCCGAGCTGGTCACCTTAGGCAGCTCACTTAGCCTCTCTGAGCTGTCGTCTGGAGGTGCAGTGCCTGGTTCCGGGCTTGGCATGGGCAGCAGCGTGGGCCCTGCCCTTCTTCTCTCTTCTAAGGAGGACTAATGAACCAAATTAATGAATGATGACACTGAGCTACCTTAGAGGAAGGTTTGAAATTAATGATGACGATGGTGCTGGTGATGATGGTAACTCTGACATTTATTGAGCACTTACTATGTGCCTGGTGCCGTTCTAAGCTCTTTACGTGTATTATTTAATCCTCATGGCAGTGAGGACACACGAGGTGGGTACCTGTTATTATCCCCCTTGTACAGATGGGGGCCAGTGTTCTGACGAATCTTAGATCTGAGACACAGATGGGGCCTGAGAAAGCTGGTGGTCAGCGCCACCGTGTCCCGGGCCAGGCTCTTTGCTTGGTGTTTCTGCCCATTCCAGTGGGAGAGCATCATGCCCGGGGCCCTGGTGCTGACACTGGCACAGACGAGGGAACCGTGTGTGGACCGAGCTGGACTCTGTCCTGCCTCTGCTCCCTGGCCTCTCGGGGGATCAGCACAGCTGGATCTTTCTGGCGCGCTGGGCCAGGGGGCTGTTTCTGCAGAGCTGCCTCAGGTGGAGGAGCTGGCTTGTGTCCAGAGCCTGGCAAATGAGAATCACAGAAGGGGAGGGTCTCTCCCCGATGGAGGATAGTAGATTCACCATGTCCATCTGGGGCCATTCACCCTGTGAGTGGGAAGGTGAGTAGAATGGCCTGTAAGTCCAGAACGATTTCTCTGGTACATCATTGATTTCACATCATGCAGTTGTGACATGATGCCACCAAACCTCATTCCGTATCCACAACAGCCCCTTGAAAATCAAATGAAGATGATGGATAACGTTTATTGAGCACTTACTATGTGCTGTCACTGTTTTAAGAGTTGCGTATGTAATAACTCATTTCCTTCTCATGAGCCTATGACATAGGTAGGCGCTCTTTCCATTTTACACACGTAGAAGCATTTTTGGAGGGTCTGAGTGCCTGTCCGAGGTCGCCAGCCAGTGAGTTCAACAGCTGGGGCTTGAGCTTGGGTCTGCCAGCCCCCAGCCGCACCCCCCACCCCCCCAAGTCCACACCCCTGGCCTCTACTGCTTTGACATCTCTTCTTCTGGTTTCCTGATGACAAAACCAGGGCCCAGAGGCTTGGGTGACTTTGCGAATGTCACGTGGTAACCAGAGGCCCAGGCTTGCAGGTCAGTATCCTGTCCTCTTGGAGATGCGGGCCCCAAGCTGAGGACGCCAGCACCAATGCGGCAATTCCGTGTGCGCGCGGACACGGCGGTGACCGGGGGACGCAGGGCGACATGAAAGGAACATGCTTGGCCTTGACAGGGGCCCAGCCCCGGCGCTCACTGGAGGCAGTTGAAAGGAAAGCTCCCGATAAAGAGACGCTTTATCACGCCCCTTGACAGGCTGCGCTTCCTCCCTGCTGCTACGTGAGCCTTAAACCTCTAACAAGCCCCTGGCATGGAGCTCCGCCGCCTCCAGCTCCCACCGCGGGCTCCGGCGGCGGGGGAGGCCATTAGCGGTGGGGGTGGGCCCGGGGGTGGGTGGGTGCCAACCCTTTGAAACCATCCAGGGGGGGCCCACGCCGCCCTTATCTTGGCCTGTTGGTGTTTCCGGACCGGAAAAGGGAAGCGCAAAGAGGAAAGGCTTTCTCCTGCGACTTTTGTATTTGGCTCACATTAAGTGAGGCCGGGCCGGGGTTTTGTTGTTTGTTTTCCCACTTTTCAGCGCGAGGCTGATGGATGATTCTGGCGTTGCCGACGCCCGGTTCTCTGGGGGCGGCACGCCACACGCCCGGCCACACTCACGCACACCTGCTCCCGGCAGCAGTGCAGTCTCCCCTGTGGCTTTTGGACAAGCCCGGGCTGTGCCAGGTCCGAGCAGGGTCCTCTAGCCACCCTCCCCGCCCCCCGGGTTAGCTCCACGGAGCTCTGGCGAGAGCGTGGCCCCTCCAGGGTGTGGAGGGTTGCGTATTCATTCACCCCCGGGCCCCGCAGCCAGCGGCCTTGTCTAGACAGGAAGATGTGTGTGATTGGATTGAAAGACCAGGCTCTAGCTCCTGGTGGGGTGAGAAGGAGCCTGGAGCATCGGGACCGGGGATACGGTCGCTCCAGAGGAGCCCAGGCTGGTGTAGCAGGGGTGCGTCGGGGGAGGTGGGATGGGGGGGCGGGAGACTGGAGGAGGGGCAGCAGGGAGATGAGGGGAGGCCGAGTGGAGAGGGGGGCCAGACTGCAGAGAGATCCTTATGGTTTTCACGGAGCGTGGGCTGGGGGCAAGTGTGTGTATGCTCTCCATCAGTGGGAGAAGAGAGAGAAATGGACAGACGGATACATGAGCGGATGTGCACGAGCACAGACGTATGTAGAGACCCGCGTGTACCCAGGGGTGTGGCCCTGCCAGTTTGTACTGGCTCGTGGGAACCGATTGTTAAAATTTCAGGAGTTCTGCTACATTTTCCTATCATCTACGCCCCTGAGGTTATTTACATCCATTGTCTCTGTACAGGGGAAATAGTCCGTATGGTCCGCCATTGTACATCTCTTTCCAAATCCGGTGACATTGCATTGGTAGACTGGAATCAGCTATGGTGGGAGTATTTACACCACGGAAATTGGCAAACATTACAAATTGAGCTTTTTCCCGTGGAGAACTGGTTGTTAAACACTTAGCCCACCCCGGAGACCCTGCAGTTGCACACACAGAACAAGGAAGACGGACAAACAGGCAAGCAAGCTGTCACTTTTGGTTTCAGGAAAATGCATCGAAGTTTTATACATTGGTGGATTTTCTTTTTCCACTTCCTTCTCTGCACAAAGGACCCCTCTGCTAGCACGCGGGCAGGGCAGTGGTACTTTTTCTTCTTGTAGCTTCTCGGCTCTTTGAGCAAAAGGTTTCCTGAGCCTCTCCTGTGTCTGGGCGCTGACCCAGGTAGTTTTTTAACAAGTCCCTTGATGATCGCCTGGCTCCCAACCCTGGCTCTGCTCTTCCCCTAGCACTGCCTGTGACAGACTTATGTGTCAGTCCGTGTTCTTCAAACTGGGGTTTCCTGGGGTTCCCTGGTCAATGAATTCTGTGGTACTTAGCATTTAAAAAAACATTTATAATTATTTTCTTGGCACCGGTATTTTATTTATTTATTTATTTTTGCTGTACGTGGGCCTCTCACTGTTGTAGCCTCTCCCGTTGCGGAGCACAGGCTTCGGACGCGCAGGCTCAGCGGCCATGGCTCACGGGCCCAGCTGCTCCGCGGCATCTTCCCGGACCGGGGCACGAACCCGTGTCCCCTGCATCGGCAGGCGGACTCTCAACCACTGCACCACCAGGGAAGCCCTTTATTGTGTATTTATGTGCACCTTTGATTGCTGACTGATGATCCTGGGTTCCTATTTGAGGTAGTGACATAAAGTTTATTTTATTTATTTATATTCTTTAAAATTTTAATTATGGAAGATTTCACACATACATAAAATTAGAGAGAATGGTGCAGTGAACCCGCTATATACCCATCACTCAACAACTATCAACATTTTGCCGGCATTGTTTATGGAAGATTTTTGAAGAGGGTTATTATTTATCCAAATATTTCTAGTAGCTTTAACTTGAATTTATTGATTTTTTAAACTTTTAAAATTGAGATATAGTTGATGTACAATATTATATAAGTTACAGGTGTACAACATGGTGATTCACAATTTTTAAAGTTTATACTCCACTCACAGTTATTATAAAATATTGGCTATATTCCCTGTGTTGTACAATAAATATATCCTTGTAGCTTATTTATTTTAATTTTTATTTATTTATTTATGGCTGTGTTGGCTCTTCGTTTCTGTGTAAGGGCTCTCTCTAGTTGTGGTGTGCGGGGCTCTCACTATTGTGGCCTCTCTTGTTACAGAGCACAGGCTCCAGACATGCAGGCTCAGTAATTGTGGCTCACGGGGCAGGCTGCTCCGCGGCATGTGGGATCTTCCCAGACCAGGGCTCGAACCCGTGTCCCCTGCATTGGCAGGCAGATTCTCAACCACTGCGTCACCAGGGAAGCCCTCTTATTTATTTTATACACAATAGTTTGTATAACTATTTATGGTATACGTATAGTATACATTATATAAATATTTGTATTTATATATTATGCAAAAAATGTAAAATTATTTTAAAATAAGTTTCTGTAAGTAGAAATACAAGTTACCTTTTAAAGAGAAAGTTCAGTAACTAATGGTTCAGTAAAAGCTCAGGAACATGGCTAGAGAATGATCGAGGTTTGGGGACATTGTGTGGCCGCTTGTGGGTGTGCTGTCTCCCCCATTCTGAGTCAACAGGAGCAGAATATCATACCAGGGTCAGGAGAGTGAGCCCTGGAGCCCGACCTGCCTGCTTGGAACCCTGACTTCTCCCTTCCTGGCTGTGTGACTTTGAACAAATTGCCTAACCTCTCTGTGCCTCAATTTCCTCTTAAATAAAATAATAGTATCTGCCTCAGAAGGTTGCCATGAGGATTGAATGAGTTGGTAGATATTGGCACTTAGAACAATGCCCAATATTTAGCAAGCAATAATGCTCAATACATTATTAGCTGCTACTGTCGTTACTGTTATTATTATGATTAATTATAGCATCCCCCTTTTATACAGATTTTCCCTAGTGTGGTTTTTTTTTGTGAATAGAGAGTGCTCCACAAATATTTGTTGACTTGAATTTTAAATTTTTAGAAAGCTGCCAGGCCTGGCACCTTTCAACCAGGAAAAAGCAATTCGGAAACCAGACAGAAAGTAAGCAGCAATTTTATTTCTAGCGAGCACCGTCGTCACCCCTGCATGTGTCAGACAGCCTTTCTAGACACTCATTCCAATTATGCATAAGAGGGAGAGCAGACTGACTTGGGTGTCGTTGCCTGAAATGGTTCTGAGCAGTTGGATCTTTGACTCTTTGGGTATGACAGTTCCTTTCAGATTCACATTCAGTACTGGCTCTTAAGAGAAATCGTTTTTTATGAAGTCTTTTGTAAAGCAGACTTGTGCACCAATACATCTACTCTTTGAATCTTGAGTCTTTTTTTTTTTTATTTTCAACTGAAGCTCACCTAAGCATGGTCATCTTATTCCCATTGAGATGCAGTTGAGGGGACATGAACGTATGGAGGAAATGATGAGATGGGTGATGGGATGACGGGTCTTTCAGTTAGACTTAGGTTTAGTTGCATCTATCAGAAACCCAAAGTAACAGTTGCTTTAAACACCCAAAAGCTTATTTTCTTATGGAGAGAGTCTAGAGATGGGTCATCTGAAGTACTATGAAGTTATCAGGAATCCAGTCCCCTCCTCTCTTCCTGTCCCGCTCAGGGTCACCTAATAGTCCAAAATGATTGCTGGAGCCACTGCCATCACATCCATATTCCAAGCAGTATAATTCCAAGGAAGAAAGAAGACAGAGCAAAATGGGCCCACTCCCCATCTGGGTTAGCTTCCTCTCAGGAACCTTTCTGCAAGTCCTCTCCACACTTCTGCCTACATCTCGTTGACTCAAACCTAGTAACGTGGCTGTGTTCATCTGCAAAGGGTCTAGGAAGTGTGGACTGTCAGCTGGACTCGTTGCCACCTAAGATAACTGGGATCCTGTTACTAAGGAAGGGAAAATGGGTAACAGATAGAGAGCAAGTGGGCTCTGCCACAACGGGTAACCTTGAAGAAAGATACTGTAACAGTTTTTATAATACAGTTTGAACGTTTTGAGAGCTGTGGTCCTTCATTTATTACCTGATCTTCCATAGCCTGTGGTCTAGAGAGGTGAATATTAAACTTGAAGATGTAGCAGGGTTTTAGGAGAGGTCCATGGAACATGCCAGCTGATGAGAGGGCAAGAAAGGTCTCCTATGAGGGATGGTCCCTGGGGACCTTTGGGATGCTCTTTTGAGGGCATGTCTGTACCCAAAAGTCAAAAACCTCCAGCCTTCCCTCCTGCTAGTCTGGTCTGTCTCAGTGCTGAGTTTCCAGTGCCTAGAACTCTGCGTGGCACATCATAGGCACTTTCTCTGTAGTCAGTAAAAGGGTACGTGAATCTGAGCCTTGGTTTCCTTATCTTGAAAATCCAGACGAGCGCACTGGCCCACTCGTCCTTCTGGCTTTCACAGGTGGAGCATATTCTAAGGAGCCATGGAGGTGTCAGGGGCCAAGGGCCTTGAAAGTCAGTGCTTGCGAGACTAGGCAAAGTGTGGCTATTATTACTTTTTAATAAGTTGTTTTTCTTATAACAAAGGTTATAAGTGAAGGAGAAAAATGAGGTGTTCATTCCAACGAGGAAACAGACATTGAACAGGTTAAACCATAAGTTGGGTCATTTCAGATTGTGATGACGTGTGTTCAGGGGAAAGAGTGGGTAATAGGAGAGAATACCTGGAGAGGTGGTTTACTTTATATTGGCATTGTCAGGGGATTCCTCTCCAGGCATGGGTTCATTTAAGTTGATGTTTGAATGACAGTAAGCAGTCAGTCGGATGAGAACCAGAGACAGAGCCTTCCCTATAGAGCGAACAGCATGTGCAAAGGCCCTGAGGCAGGAGAGCTTGGGTGTCTGAGGACTGACAAGGAGGCCTGTGTGGCTGCCTGTAGTGGACGAGGGAAGGAGCAGTAGGAGTTAAAGCTGGAGAGAGAAGAAGGAATTGGATGATGCAGGACCTTGCGGGGCGTGGAATTTGAACTTTATTCTTTATGCACCGGGAAACCATTGGTGGGTTTTAAGTAGAGCAGTGATGTGATCTGATTTGCTTTAAAAAGATCCCTCTGGCTGCTTGTACAGAAAGTATTTAGGATGGTGTGGTAGGAGGAGGGCAAGAGAAAGGCAGGGAGATTATCAAGGGGGTGGGTGCAGTGGTCTGGGCAAGAGATGGTGGTGTTGGGACCCAGGGAAGGTGGAAGAGAAGGTGAGAGATTGAAGGATTAGAGGTGCCCTTTGAAGATTCTGCCAATTGCACTTTCTGATGGACTGCGGATAGGGTTCCAATACAGATCTTCTGCAGAAAAAGGCCCTTCCCCACAAATGTCAGTGTAATTGAAGAATGGTCCTAAGTGGGGTGATTTTGTCCCTCAGAGGGCGTTTGACAATGTCCAGAGACATTTCTGATCAACACAACTGGGTTGGGCGGGGGAGCAGTTTACTGGCATCTTGTGGGTAGAGACCAGAGACCCTGCTAAACACCCTCCAGTGCACGGGACAGGCCCCCACAGAGCATGAGCTGGCCCCCAAATCAACCTTAGGCAACAGTGCTGAGGCTGAAAAATCCTGATTCACTAGTTTTGGTTTTGTTTTTTTACCCCACATCTTAAACAAATTGTGAGATAACGATAATCCCAGGTGTCACCATCCATCCAGAGAGGTACCCGATTCTTCACCCAAGGGATGCGTAGTCATTGTTGTGAGAACAGCTTTCAGTTTAGCGACCCTTCCCTGAGAGGCCCTCTGCTCAATGAATGAATAAATGAATAAACGAATGAGTGAATGAGCGCGGAGCTGCCTCCAGAAAGAGGTGAGTCAGATCGGATCGGCCCACATGCTTCCATCATGTTATGAAAGCCGGCCCCGAGCGGCTCCGCACAAGAACGGGCTCCTTGTTCCTGGATGATGCGACTTGCCGCTCTGCCAAAGGGGCCCCGCCTCTCCCCAGGTCACCGGCAGAGGCCTGTCTCCGCGCTGTCTCGCCTGTGCACGGTACAAAAGTTATGCAGAACCCTCCAAAAACCCACCCTTTGAAACGAAAGAAATTGGATATTAAAATCCCAAAATAGCGTGCGGAAAGGTACACATCACGTCTGCCTTCTCCTTTTTTTCCCCTTTGTGGCAAAAGTGACTCAGAATTTTTGGTCTGGATCCAGAGAGACCTGCGTGGCCTTTGGGGTGGGGGGGGGTGTGTGTCATTTGATTGGGAATAACTCACCTTTTGAAGGCCTTGACTGGCTCAGCTGGCTGTCTTGCATTTCAGAAGTCCTGGCTTTTCCCTCCTCACCATCTCTGCGTTCTTTTTCAGCTTTTGGCCCAAGGGAAAGAGGAAGGGCCAAAGTTTATGCCTCGCCCAGATGACCCTGTCTTTGGTGGAACATTTATGTGAGGCTGAGCTGCCGTTTCTTTGGGATGTTTTATCCAAGTGTTCAGAGGGGCTGCTGTTGGAGCCGGCTGTGGGATTCTCATCCCAGCATCCTTGGGTGTTCACACTGCCATGTTGGGTACCACTGGTCAGGGTCAGATAGGTGCACAAGGTTTTCATGAGCTGCCTTCAGTCCTCAATTGCTCCCTCCAGGGGGACTCAGTTTCTCCCCTCTTCCCTTCTTCTCCCAGAGACCAGGTCCCATGCAGACATCAGACGCTTTGTTCCTCAGTATCAGGTTGGGGCCCTGAGCGAGAGACTCGTGGAGAAATGTTTTTGAAGCATAGTCTCTCCTGTTGTCTGGTCTTTGGGTGAACGCACAGGTGGCAGAGGGCGTTGCCCGTGCCTCACCTTTCCTCACCACCTCCAAGAGGCTGCCGAGTCATTGTACTTTTGACTCAGTCTCTCCCTGTGTCCATTCCTAAATGCTGCTAGAGAAGAGATTGTACACTTCATTTTTCCAGCCTGAGCTTGTGTGCTCTTTGACTTCCAATGGAATTAGCCTGGTATAATATGTCTCTTTCACGGTGAGACACATTCCTGCAGACTGGCTCAAGTGGTAGTGAATTCATGCAGACTCCAAACATGGGGATTCTCTTCTAGACATGAATAAGCCTCCTTTCTCAGGGTCACTGGAGGATGAATCACTTGGCAGTATGCTGAGCCACATAGGAACCTGAAAATTAATCTGTTCATTTATTTACTCAGCAAATATTTATTGGACATCTGCTATATGCCAGGTACTATTCAAGGTGCTGGGACGTGGTGATGAATAAGCTTTCATTCTAGCAGGGGCTGGGGTGGGGAGGACAGACAGTCAGCAATGAGCAAATGTATAAGATAACGCTTCTCGAAGGAAATCAGCAGGAATGATGGCGCGACAGTGGGGAGCCTAGCCTCTGCTTTAGCCAGGCTGCTCAAAGAAGGCCCTGAATTTAGGCTAAGACCTAAAGAATCAGGGGATTACCAGCCATGGGAAGACCTGAGGGAAGAGTGTTCTAGGCTGGGGGAGCGCAAGTGCAAAGGCCCTGTGGTAGGGGCAAACTCAGCCTGTTTAAGGAGCAGCAAGGGGGCCCGTGTGGCTGGACCAGGGTCGGGGAGATGAAGTTGGTGACGTGGGCAAGGGCCAGATCATGCAGGGTTTTGTAGACTGTGATGAGGCATTTGGATTTTCTAAATGCACCTGAAGAGTATCACACGTTAGAGCCGAAAGATAACCTTCAAGATGATTTCCTCCAAGAACTTAGACTAGAGGGAGGAATTTCATTGTCCAGAGTCACCAGCCATAGGTGAAAGAATGTTTGTGAAAGTTGATATTGATCGAACGCCTACAACCTGCTTTGTGTGTCACTCACTTGATCCTCCCAGCAACCCAGTGAGGGGACGTTGTCATTAGTCCCATATACAGATGAAGAAACTGAGGCCCGGAGAGGTAAACTAACTTCCCTACCACGACAGAGTCAGTGCCGT
Organism: Pseudorca crassidens; assembly: GCF_039906515.1. Lineage (NCBI taxonomy): Eukaryota > Metazoa > Chordata > Mammalia > Artiodactyla > Delphinidae > Pseudorca > Pseudorca crassidens. Next base: position 79,028,229 of record NC_090310.1, on the reverse strand, counting down.
GCCAGGATGTAACCCCAGATGGTCTGGCTTCTCCAGGGTCCATGCTCTTAATCTCCGTGTTACATTGGTTCTACCCAAGGCATGGGACAGAGAGAAGATGTGAAAAGTATTCGTTTGGCTTCTTAAAGCAACAAAAAACCAAAACTCCTTCCAAAGGTCCACTCCGAGAAGGCTCGCATATTTCAGTCCAGCACTTCCAGACTCATCTCCTCTATGACTCAGTCACTCCTTGGCCTGGAGAGATAGTTGGTCGGGATGGGGATGCTGGTGGGGAGCTGACATTTCTTTTTTTTTCTGACATTTCTGTTGAGTGGACCCGAAGCAGGGGGCTGAGAGTACAGTGGGGCAGGTGGGACCGGAGAAGGGAAAGTTGGTGTCTCCAGGAGGGAGGGGGCAAAGTGATCCAGTTTCTTTGTTCAGAGACCCCTGGGGGGCGGCGCTGTGGGGAGAGTAGAATGCAGTACAGCACTGGGTCCTGAATCCCATTAGGCTAATGTGCCTGTCTCTGATCTCGCCACTCTGTTTTCTATGGCTTCCTTGGGGTTTCAAATGTGGACATGGTAATTGGAAACAAATTTAGCATGTTTCAGGCCATCAAGCCTCTCTCTTCAGTCATCGTGCTTGCTCTGCGGTAGATATGTCTGTTTTTAATTTCCAGTGATGTGAGAAATATAGAATGACTTGATTCTTAATTTAGAATACTGAGAGAGACTGACTTGTTTTGTTTTCGAGCCCGTGCAAAGTGTCTCATTCTCTTTTTATGGCTCGCCATGTGATTTTTAAAACGTGGCCCTGTGGAAGCGGGCAGGCGCAAGATAGGGGTAGGGGAGATTAAGAGGTACAAACTACTAGGTATAAAATAAACAAGCTACAGGGATATATTGTACAACACAGGGAACAGAGCCAATATTTTATAATAACTATAAATGGAAGACAACCTTTAAAAATTGTGAATCACTATGTTGTACACTTGAAACTTGAATATTATACATCAACTCTACCTCAAGTTAAATAAAAAATAAAATACAATAATAAAATAGAATGTGACGCTAGCAGAGAGGCGTCTGGTCACAGAGGTCTCCCTGCGAGGCTGAAGACATATCCGGCCAGCGGGATCCCCGCTTGGGTGAGAAAGCAGACGTGGGGCCCCTCTTCCATCACACCCTGGAGATGCTGTCACCTCTCCTTGGAGCAGGGGAGTCCCGGTGTCGGTTGTCTCACCAGCCGAGTCCTGTGCACGCTGAGCAGGACACAGTGTTCGCTGTGGGCCTGGAAGCTAGCTGCCGTGGGCAGCACAACCGCCCTTCGTCATGGCGGAGGGGAGGGTCTGGAGGGATGATAGCCACTCAGACCCCGCTGGCGGGGCTCCCCTCCCTCCTAGGGTCGCTCACGTGTTGAGCACCTGCGTGGTGTTCTAGGCACTGCACATGCCTCTGTGAGCCAGACAGGTAAGCTGCTGCTGCTCTAGTCAGGGAGGGACCGGAGAAGGGAAAAAAATCAAATAAATATATCACGCGACAGCAGGCTACGGTAAATGGCTGTTGCAGCATAAAGCAGGGTGGGTAGGTGAAGAGTGAGATGGGCGTTGGGGGCCGTGTTGGGATGAGTGGTCGGGGAAGGGCTCTCTGATACGGGGTCGTTTGGGGAGAGGTTTGAGCGACAAGGAGGATGAGCCCTGGGAGGATGCGGCATGAGTGCACCAAGCACAGGGAGCGCTTCGTGCAGAGACCCTGAGGCTGGAGCGTGCCTGGTGTGCGTGGCTTGTCTGAGGACAACGGGGCCGGTGTGGCTGCAGTGGAGGGAGCGGGGAGGGAGGGTTGGAGATGGAGGAGACGGTTCAGATCATATAGGATCTTCTGAGTCACGTTAAAGACATTGGCTTTTTGATCCGAAAAAGATGTTTGCTGTGGGCTTCCCAGGTGGCGCAGTGGTTGAGAGTCCGCCTGCCGATGCAGGGGACACGGGTTCGTGCCCCGGTCCGGGAGGATCCCACGTGCCGCGGAGCGGCTGGGCCCGTGAGCCATGGCCGCTGAGCCTGTGCATCCGGAGCCTGTGCTCCGCAACGGGAGAGGCCACAACAGTGAGAGGACCGCGTACCGCCAAAAAAAAAAAAAAAAAAAAAGATGTTTGCTGTGGCGGGGTGGGTGGGAGCGGTGGTTGAGTAGAGGAGCAACAAGATCTAATGTACAGTCTTAAAGATCATTCTAGCTGCTGTGTGCAGAAGGTCATGTGGAGCGGGGAGGAGAAGAGGTGGGCAAGGATGGAAGCAGGGAGACCCTGGAAGGAGGTTACTGCAATGGTCCAGGCAAGAGATGATGGTAGCTCAGACCCTAGTGGTGGTAATCGGGCTTGCGAGAAGCAGATTCTCGCTGGATTTCAAACGCTGAGCCACCAAGACTTGCTGCTCCAGTGGATGTGGTGTGCGGTTTGCTTCTCTGTTGGTGTGGGCCCCATACCCTTAACTCGAAGGGACCCTGCTGGCACCTCTGCCTGCCTCTTCCTTTGCTGAAGGCCTACACCTTGGACTCCTGCTCTTGACGTTTCTGTGGGTGGGTCCTGGGTCTTGATTTTTCTTACAGGATGGGATGGGACGTTGCACATGCATTTGTACCTTCATCCCTTTAGTTTACCTTCTTTGTGTCCCTTAAAAGAAATGTCAAGGTTTACAAAGAGAAAAGCAGACCGGGGGGGGGGGTGTCTCTTTCTTTGAATGAATATTTTGGCTTTATTTTTGTGGTATACATTCATTTGAGTTGAATTTTAACCAATATATTGGGTTTAGGGGAGCTACAACCATGGAGTCATGGGACAACAGAGCTCCTTACTGGGAATGATCAAAGTCCAGTGGGCATTTTAAAACAAGACCTGGTTTCTTTTCTACTTTTATTTTGGGCACACACACACACACACACACACACACACACACATCCCTTCTCCACCTTAAAAACACATATATTTGTTCTCACGGTTATGGTGTATTTTGGAGATTATTCTATATTGCTATATAAAAAGCTTCCTTAGGGTGCCCCATGTGGTTGCCCAGATTGTGCAGTGCACAACTCCAGGGGTTGCCATTCATGTTCACTGTCATGCTGGTCCCCAGCATACTCGTTCTTTTTTTTTTTTTAATAACAGTATTATACTCTGTAATATCCCAATACTGATTTAACCAGTACTCTTTTCATGGGCCTTAGGTCGTTTCCAATATTTTGCTGTTTTAAAGAGCGCTGCATTGAATAACCTTGTCATTAGTTTTTCTCTGCACATCTGCCAGGGCATCCATGGGATAACCCACTTACCAGTAGTGGAATTACTACAGCAAAAGGAGTGTACATTTGTAATTTTGAAAAATAACTGCAAAACTGTCTGTCACAGGTTTGGGTACACCCTGTTTCTGTGGGCTCTGCTCTTAGGTTTACATATTTCAACCAGGTCAGGTTTTACCTGGTTGGCACCCTTGTTCTGTCTTTTGCATCAGTCGCACATAGAGCAGATGAAGGAAATATTCCTCGTGGCATCAGAGCTGGGTTCAAATCCCTGCACTGCTGCTTGCTTGGTTGGGGACCTCATGTCTCTGAGCCTCCGTTTCCTCTTCTGTAAAAGGGCAGTTGAGTTGTTGATGGAACTTTAGGAGGATGGAAAGGGGACAGGCACGCCACAATTAATTGGACACCTAATTATGTCTTGTAATTATGAGAAATATAACAAAGAAGACTATTGCTGGGAGGCCCCGCCTTGTCCGGGGAGCAAGGAAAGACTTTTTTTGGGAAATAGTATTTGAGTCACATTCTGCGGTATGACTAGGAATTACCTAGGGCAGAGGTGGTGGAGACGGTGACTGGGGGATTGTTTCTGAAAGATCAGACACAGAGAACCCCTGGTAAGGGGGTCGGGGTGTGATGTGAGGTGGGGTCAGATTGCACATGGTGGTGTCGTCAGTGGGAGCTGGGAGTTCATAAAAGGTCATTCTGGCCACAGGGTAGAAAGTCGTGGGTGGGGACCGGAGGGGATGCAGGGAAACTCTTTAGGAGAGAAATAGTCGTAGTTTGGACTAGGGTGGAAGTGATGGATGTGGAAATGGTGATGGATTTGAGTGCACTGTAGGAAATCAAATTGACAGGACTCTGAGGTGGATCCGATATGGAGGTGAGGCGGAGGGAGTTATCATGAATTAGGGTTTTTAATGATGTTATTAATATGTGCCCATTAGATGGATATGTAATGCTGAGATAAGAGTAAAATCATGGAGTAGTTTTCCTGGTGTGTGTGTGTGTGTGTGTGTGTGTGTGTGTGCGTGTGTGTGTGTGTGTGTGTGTGTGAGAGAGAGAGAGAGAGAGAGTGAGATGGGAGTGGGCTTGGGGTAGCAGCTATGTTCTGCAATTTTTGCATCCAAAAGTAAAGGCAGAATTTGAGATCCACGTGTATTTGTAAAAAACTTTCTCCCTGCGTGCTGTGTGGCAGTTGGGAATTACAATAAAACATCCCCATGGGCCTTTCCCTTCTTTCACAATGTAATATTTGAGGACGATACCAATTTCCTAATATTCCAGATTCAACAAAAAAATGCTACTTAACATTGTTAAAGTTTGATTTTAGTAAAATTCAAAACAGTTTCCTTGGCCTGTTGCCATTTTGAAAATCAATCCCACGTTTCAGATTTGATGGCAGCCCCATCCATCTGAGAGTATTTAAAAACTCTGAACAGAGTTGATAGAAAAATTGTTTTCAAGGAAGTGTCATTTATGGGTTCTCATTGCAACATTATATAATGGGGAATGTTTGAACAACCTAAATGCCCAACTGTAGAGGTTAAGCTGTGAGTCCAAACATAGGATGGAAACAAGGGATGCAGGGCAGGGCAAAATTTAAGGTAGCACTCACTTTCAGGTACTCAGATAACATTTGCACAGCCCTGAGAGCCGGTGCCTCCTTAAACCATGTGCCTGGGGAACCTCACTTGCCTTGTGCCAGTCTAAGCCCAGGGAGATACTATGCAGTTATTTGAGATTGTCCCAGTGGACAACATTTAATGACAAAGGGCAATGGTCACATTATATTGTTAAGTGGAAACAATATCTGAAATAGAATCCCAGATATGTTTCTCGAAGTGCCTAGAAGAAGCGTCTGGAAGGATGTACACTAAAGTGCTTATTTATTTTGAGAGAGTATTTTCTCTATAATATATATATTTTTATATTGTCTATTTTTTCTGCAATGAATGATGAACCCTTATAACTTTTATAACAAGACGAAGGGAAAGCAAGTATCCACATGTACCTGTGCCTCAGGACAGTTCAGTTGCTGCTAAGAGGGGGCAGAGCTTGAATTTGGGGGCAGGCGTGGTTCTGATGCGCTTTCTCTGGGAAACGGGGGGTCTCTGAGATGTGGAGACCATTTCAAGTCTGGGTTCTTTTGGCTGAGCTGGTGAGATGGACCTGCCTGTCGTAATATATATAGTCCAGCATCTGGGAGCGTCAAGAGGCAGCTGCGACACCGGGGAAGCAAATCTGGCCACATCCCTGAGCTTCCACTCGATGGCTTTGGAGCTTAGGGTCATGAGCAAGTCACTTAACCCCGCTGAGCCTTGGCTTTCTCACCCAGAAAAGGGATCACCTTGCTTTTCCTTCCGTGTGTTGCTGTGCAGATTAAATCAGCTCTGACACCCCCTAGCTGTGCGGCAGGCCCTCATGATGTGCCCCAGAAGCACCCCTTCTTCCTGGAATCTTGTAGACTGCTTGGGAAATTTTCTGCGAAAAGCAGAAGACTTTTGCTCTCACCCTGGCTGCAGGAGGTGGAGCCTCTTGTGCTTTGGAGGTTGGCTGACCTTGAGCTTCTAGGTTCCAATGGGTGGGCAGGCGGGAGTCTGCTATGGCTGGGAGGCCACCCTGCTTGCCATGCTCCTGAGATGACCTTATCTTTGAAGAAGCCTGGAAAGAGGCCTCGAGACCCAGGTCTTCCTAAAATGGGGGCAATGGGGCATTTGAGACCTTGAGGGCAGGTCATGCCATCCCAAGGCATCAGGTTCTGTTTGCAAGACCCAAATCACTCAGTTTTTGGAGAGGCAAGTAAATAGCCATAGGGTCTTATCAAACCTCCGGAGAGCTGGCAAGCCTCCTCCAGAATGCACACGCTCTGGTCATCTTCTGCCACCTTCAGGGAAGGGGAGGGTGGGGATCGGAGGGGAAGTGTTTTTTTCACGCTAGATGGTGTGGTTTCTTCCCCCACCCCCCTCCTCCCAGCCCTCCACGTCAGGGGCTCTTCAGCTGCCCACAGAGATGAGGGAATGAGTGCCTGGGTTTCACCACACATCAGGATGTTTGGGGTTGTTTTTCACCTCGTGGGTATTTCACATTCATTCTTCACTTCTCCATTCAGTTCCGTCCTATCACCTCCGTGTTTTGATTTGCATCAGCCTCCGATGACAAGGAGAATTCTCGTTTCATGGGTACCTCCTGTGTGCTGGGCTTTGGGGCCCTATAAAGGTCATCTTCTTTAGCCTTCAAAGAGCCCTGGGCAGTGGGAAGTGATGTCCCTGTTTTATAGGAGCAAATGGAGGCTCAGAGAGGTGGAGTCACTGCTCTGAGGTCACACAGCTGCTGATAAGAAGCAGGGCCTGGACTGAGAGCTGGGTACGTCTGACCAAACGTGAAATCCTTTCTCCTTCCTGCTCTACCACGCCCTCTGACAGCAGAGACCTGTCTTACGTGGGAGGGGGCGCTCACGAGGGTGAGGTGGGTTCCATCTGCTCACATGGCATCAGCTAGTCCAGCTCAACTAGGGGCTGCTCAGCCCGGGACACACAAAGTTCCCGCTTAAAGAAGTGGGTTCTTCTCTTGAGGGGCAGCGTTGTTTGTCTTGGTTGCTGTTGCCTGTTTCTCTGGCTCCCTCCATCTCCCTTCCTCCACCCCTGCCCCCGCCCCTTCTTGTTCAGCAGGAAGAGCACTCTTGATCTTATAATTTCGCACTTGCTCGTGTTTCCTTTGAGAACGTAATCTGCACTTTCTGAGCTGTAGTTGTAGATCAGAGAGCAGCTGTGAGTCTGTCAGACGCCAAGGGCACAGACAGCACGCTGGGAATGGACTTAGAGCCTGAAGGCCCGGAGTCCGCATCCTGGCCCTGCCCTGTACTAACAGTGTCCACTGGGGCAAGTTGCCAGGACTTTGCCAGCCTCAGTTTTCTCATCTATAAAATGGGCCCCTCCTACCTAGAATTGTTGTGATACATGTAAAACGTTGAGTGTGGTGCTTGGCCTGGGGACGGTGTACACTTAGCTGCTGCCCGGTTGTTGCTGGTGACCATTGATTCCACATGCTTATTGATCACACCGAACAAAACAAACACGCTTTCTCCTACCATGGACTTCCTGTTCAAGTGGAAAAGAGAGATACTAAGCAAATTAACAACTAACAAGAAAATTCCAGATGGTAACGAAGTAACTATTCCTGTGGTGTGTCAGTGAATGTTTAACATCTGCTTCTCTAGAAAAAGCCCCGATTTGTAGCATTTAGCACTTTTTGTGGTGTAAATATTCTCATCGTGGCTAATTTCAGGCTATCAAAGTAATGTCTAATGGCTCTTAAAATTCCTGAAAATTTAAGCAACTGCAAGGGTGGAATAGCTGGCTCCGGCACTGGGTGTATGTAACTAATGTGGTTTGGGAAAGACCTGAAGATCTGAGAGCTAAATGTACCAGTGGAAGAGTATGCCAGCAGAGAAGATGGCTGTGCAAAGGCCCTGAGGTCGGAGAGAGCTTGGTGTGCTCAGGGAACAGAAGGATGGCTGGTGCTGGCAGGAGCCTAATGGGGTGGAAGGGCTGGAAGACAGAGGCTGGGCTGTTGGAAGCCTCATAGACCATGGTACCAAGTTTGGATTTTATTCGCCGGCCACAGGAAGTCTTTGGAGGGTTGTAAGCAGGGGAACGTCTGGGTCTGCTTTGCATTTTTTAAAGATCAGAGGGCTATTCTGTTAAAGACCAGCAAGAGGTCAGTTAGGGAGCAGTGGTGGTCACTCCAGGGAGAGGCAGTAGCGGCTTGGACTAGTGTACCATCAGGGGAGGGGACTAGAGGTGGCTGGACTCCTTTGGGATGTGACGGATTTTATCCCCAGGTGTTCTCTGGCTGTTTACCCTGAGTACATGCAGCCTGCAATTTCTGCTCTTAGATCCCGGGAAGGAGGAAGGAACCTCAGACCATTAGGGTCACTCTCTATCCTACCTGCTCTCCTCCTTGATTCTGATGATACTGTGTTTACCACCTCCTGATAAATCCAGGACAGGAGGTGAGGAAAGATATGTATCTTGGGTCCAAATGCAAAGCAAGAACAACAAAAACAGAATCTGTCCTCGAAGCTGCCCTTCCTCCTTTGATTTTTCTCAAGAACAGTACCTGTTCTTCAGTTTGCATGGGGGAGAAAGATAACAGACTGACTTCACTTCCACCTTTGCCCCAGGGTGCCTCTCCGGTGTGTATCAGACGCTTATGTAAATGTTGTAGGTGTCAGCCTGGCAGGTTATGAAGAAGGTTGCCATCTGGCTCTGCTCCACCCTTAGCTCGCCTCTTGGTCCAGTGTTTAGAGGGGCACAAGAGAACACCATCTTTCTGGACCAGCATCGTCTGAAAGACCTTTTCTCGATGATGGAAACGTCCTGTATCTGTGCCGTTCATTATGGCACCAGCCATTTGTGGCCATTGAGCGCTTGGAAGGTGCGGCTCACGTGACTGAGAAACTGACCTTTCAATTAAATTTTTGTATTGCTTGCTATACTGGGCAGTGCAGTTCTAGACCATGTGTGATTATCTATTGCCCTGGAGCCTTTGGTTCTGGGCATTTGACTGGAGATCCTACTGAAATTTTGTAGAACTCTGTGGAAGGGTGGGGTCTCAGTGAGTTGTCACTTGTCATAACCCCGCTTCCGCCCTGTTTGCAGAGGAAGGAGCAGAGGCGCAGAAGGATTACATGATTTGCCCAGCATTTCTCAGCTGGGGAGTGGCAAGACAGGAACCCACCTTCTGACTCTTAGCTCAACATCCGTTTTTCTTTTCTTATGTATAATTTTCAAAACCAATGTTAAATTCCACAAGTTTCCAGGCAGCTCTTCTGCCTGTAACTTTGTGGATGAAGTTAATTCCTCTTTGATCACCTTCTCAACCTTGATCTCCTGCATCCCTAGAAGTGATCATGATGTGGTCAGTCTGGAGCGCATCCTTCCACACCTTTTCCTATTGCATTTACATGAGTATAAATGAATGGATCGAAACATTCAGCATTAAAAAAAATAAGTTGTATCCTGCTATCCATGTTTTTTTTTTACGAATTGCTTTTCTTTTTTAATAGTATGTCTTAGATCTTCCGGGTGAAGTTCACGGATCTTTACCATACTGGTTTTTTAACTGTTGTAGTCTTTCATAGCCTGGACATGTATTACTCATAAGCCTGATGGATGAAACTAATTATTCATTTTTCTCTTCGTGTTAGTAAACATTTTTGTGCATATCTCCTGCATGCACAGCATTTCATCTGGGGTCCATACTGAGAAGTGGATTTATTAGGTCATAGGGAATATGTATTTTTAATATTAATAACTGCTACTCCAAAAATAGTTATACCAGTTTATGTTCCTATCAGCTATGGGAGCGTGTCTGTGTCCTCACAGCCTCCAAAACACTTGATATGATCAAATATCTACATGGGTGCCCATCTAATGGGCAAAAAATGATATCTCATAGTTGTTTAATTTGTATTTTCCTGTTTACAAGGCAAGTTGAACATCTTTTCTATGCTTTTCTTTGTTTTTCTGTGAATTGCCTGTTCAAATCTCTTGTCCAATTTTCTGTTGAAAAATTCATTATTGATTCATTCAGCAGATACGTACTAGAATGCCTACTGTGTGCCAAGCATTATTCTAGATGCTAGGGATTCTGTGGCAAGTTAAATAAATAGACATCCCTGCCCTCAATGAGGTGATAGTCTAGTTGTAGAAGAAAGACCCAAGCAAAAGGAATTGAGAAAATATATAGTATATTTTATGGGATTAAAAAGAAGGGAAAGGAGCTAGGGACAGCCATGGGGGTAGGACTCGATTTTCAACAGGATGGCCAGGAATCTTGTCCTTCGCTTATTCACTTGTAGGCACTCTTTATGTATTGTATGCATTAATCCTTTGCATGTTATACATTACACATGTTTTCTTCCAGTCTTTAATTTTCTATCAGTTTAGATGACGGTACTTTTGTCTTGCTCTTTCTTTTTTAAAATGATAAAATCTAACTTGTTAATTGGAATATAGTCATATAAAAACTGAAAGTTCCTTCTTTCTAGGCAACCCATTGTCAAGAGGTCTGGTTTATCGTTTCCACTTATTTTCTCTTCTCACTGCCACCCCCTGACCCCCGGTCACCAATTAAGCACAGTTTCTGGCTGTTTCTCCATAAATGCAATCTGATCTATCACAGTCTTTCTCAGGGCTGCTTAATATTCCATTTTAAAGAGGATCCCTATAATTTATCCAAGCAGCCCCCTCTGGCTGGACATGCAAGTTGCTTCCAATTCTCCATGGCTCTAGACATTGCAGCAATTCTGTGTTCTTTCTGCTGCTCATGAGCTTCTTTGATGTTTTTGTTTGTTGGACTGTAGCCACCATACCCTGTATGTTAATGGTGCTGTAATAATTTGGTTTTGTTTTCTCCCCCTCAGCTCCATGGCTACATGGAAAACAAGCCGCTGGGGCTTCAGATCTTCATTGGGACGGCCGACGAGCGGATCCTTAAGCCCCATGCCTTCTACCAGGTACACCGGATCACGGGGAAAACCGTCACCACCACCAGCTACGAGAAGATCGTGGGCAACACCAAAGTCCTGGAGATTCCACTGGAGCCAAAAAACAACATGAGGGCAACGTAAGGGCTGGGGGCTGAGGGCTGAGGGCAGTGGGTCTTCATGGGGAAGTGATGGGGCCAAGTGGCGGGGATTTGGGAGGAGGATGGAGTTGATGGAAGCAACCGTAGACAGTGGTTCCCAATTTGTGAAGGACCCACAGAGGTTTCTGTTTTAAAAGTCTCCATTTTAAAAGTTCTAGACCTAGATGTTTTTCATGTGTATTGAGAGGAAGAATACTTATGCATCTTTGGTTTATGTTGCTTGGGATGAGGCTAAATTTATTTACATTTATAAATTTGTTTGACTTAAAATTATTAAACAACTATGCAGATAGGTCTAACCTCACAGAGCGGATATGCATGTGGCTAAACTGTGGGAAACATTGCACCCGTGTGTCGGAGTTTAAAAAACTTTATTAGAGAATAATCTCAAACATGAAAACTGCGAGAATTGTACAAAGAACTCCTGTTACACTGTTCGCTCAGGTTTACCAATTGTTAACATTTTCCACATTTGCTTTATTACTGTTTTTCTCCCCCTCTCTTTATTTTTTCCTGAACCGGTCGCGAGTTAGTTGCAGACATCATGCCTTTTTACTTTTAAATGCTTAAGCGTGCATTTCCTAAGAGCAAGCATGCTCTCTTACGGGACCACAGTACATTTATCAGATCAAGGTATTTAATGTCCATATGACCTCTCTTACTATTGCATAGTCCATAATCAATTTTTCCCAGTTGCGTCTTTGAGTTTTTCAGGTACTTTTGAGAGTAGAAAAGTAAGCATGCAGAATCTCCCTAGAGAGGTAATTTCCACTGGGGGATTTTGCTAATTACTTTGCGTTTTACCCCCATTTTGGTTTAAATTCCTGGCTGAAAAATGTATCCGTGTATTGCAATGCCCCGCCCCCCTTGCGGGTGACCCTTCCTGCTCCCCGAGATGGTCAGTTGTCAGTGGGGCTCTTGACTTTCCGGCAGCATCGACTGTGCGGGGATCCTGAAGCTTCGGAACGCGGACATTGAGCTGCGGAAAGGCGAGACGGACATCGGGAGGAAGAACACGCGGGTGAGGCTGGTGTTCCGGGTGCACATTCCGGAGTCCAGCGGAAGGATCGTCTCCTTGCAGATAGCATCTAACCCCATCGAGTGCTGTAAGTTGGGTTCTGGGCAGGGTCGGTTTTTGGCAAGTGCAGTGTATGTGACCCTGGGCAGTGTAGCCTGGGCAAGGTGCCCAGCAAGAACGTGTGACCCGCAGGGGTCAGCGGTGGCCCAAGATGACCAAAGGGGCCAGAGACAGAGCACATTTCAGGGTTTCTCTCTGCTTCTCTTTACGTGTGGAGGGTTTACTGTCAAAACTAATGATGGCTGGTAAGTAGTCTACAGCTTAGTTGAGAAGATTTGAAATGTATAAGTGTTGTGCTGGTCTCAAAAAGGGTAGATGCAGTTGGAGTGAGTTCACTGTACTTAGTGCCCCCTTTGTTTTTTTTAGATTTATTTGTTTGGTTGCTCTGGGTCTTAGTTGCGGCAGGCGGGCTCCTTAGTTGTGGCATGCGAACTCCCAGTTGCGGCATGCATGTGGGATCTAGTTCCCTGACCAGGGATCGAAGCCGGGCCCCTTGCATTGGGAGCGCAGAGTCCCATCAACTGTGCCACCAGGGAAGTCCCTTTTTCCTCTTCTCTTTCAGTAGAATAATAATAGTATCACAGTGGCTCTCGCTTACCGCACTGTGACTCCACTGGTCACTAGGCTAAGTGCTCAGTGTGTAGTACTCTTTAAATACTCACAGCAGTCCTGGGCAATGGCTGGTGTCACGATGCCCATTTTAGAGAAGAGGAGGGAGAGAGGTGAGGGGCAGTGTAACGTGTCTCAGCAGGGCTGGGATTTGAGCAGGAGCTTTGGCATGCAGGAGCCACACGTCCCCATCGCCCTCAGCACAGCCCATCCCCCTCAGCCCATCCCTGGGTGTTTACTGAGAATCTGCTCAGTGTCTGGTGCTGTGCTGGGGGCCTGCAGATGAGCAAGATGTTTTCTCTGTCGTCAGTGAGCTTACAGTCTGGTGTAAGCTAACCCACACAAAGATGCAGAAGATTTTCAGAATCCAGTACAGAGTGGCCAAGATCTGCTGTTCGGAAGGTCTCTGAGCAGAGACCTGGCCCAGCTACATTAGGCTTCAAAAGAAGAAATCACTTTGAGATCATTCTTAGGTACTTTGGGCAAGTTTGTTGTTGGATTTTGTAGTTAGATGTGACAAAGCTTATTGTCTGCTCAGCTTTTGAGAGTTGAGAAGTCATTTTTAAAAGCATAAAGAAAGAAGTAAGCATTGTTCCAGAAACAAAAGCTGTTTTTATTAGTTTTAAAAAGTCTCGTTCTTCTAAGAATATTTTTGTGCTCTTACAGTAATGTTCCATATTCAATTATGTTTCAGGGTTTTTTCCCCCCCTTTTTACTGGACATTTTACCATAATTAGGTGTCACAGAATCAGCTGCCTGCAGAGACGAGGGAGGTCGTGGACATGAGTGGAGTGGGTTGGGTGGGTAGTAGTGGTAGAGACTGGGGGCCAGGGTGGCACATTCCCCACCTAAATGGGTTGCTGTTACCCAAATCCAGCCAGTGTTTCCATGTGGGAGTGTCGACTCAGTGTGGCCAAATCTGATTTTTTTTTTTTTTTTTTTTGTGGTACGCGGGCCTCTCACTGCTGTGACCTCTCCCGTTGCGGAGCACAGGCTCCGGACGCGCAGGCTCAGCGGCCATGGCTCACGGGCCCAGCCGCTCCGCGGCACGTGGGATCTTCCCGGACCGGGGCACGAACCCACGTCCCCTGCATCGGCAGGCGGACTCTCAACCACTGCGCCACCAGGGAAGCCCCTGATTTTGTTTTTAAGATAAACCAATAATCTCCTGATTTTCAAGAAAAGCGACAACAAAGTCAAAATACTCTGTAGGTCAGCTGAGAACTGCACGTGGCTTGGTTTCATCAGAGGTAGTCTTAATTAGACACTAATTAGGAAAGGGAAAGTATGAATATTTTATGCAGAAAGCATTGAGGAAGACTGGCCTTCAGCCAGCAAGAGGAGAGGGCGGACCCTCTTTGGTAGGGAAACCAGAACTTGGTCTTGATTGGTCTTTGGAAAAGGATGAGGGAGGCCTGTGATCTCTTCCAGGCTGGTGAGTCAGGATGGGGGACCAGGCTGAATGTGGTGGTGAGTTTGTGCTCTGAAGTTAGAGGAGAAAGACCCAACAGCAGACAACAGAGGAGAGCAAGCGTTTGAAAAACATCATCACAGAAACAGTGGAGGAATTCCCCTCCTCTGCCCAGCAGACCCCACCCCTGTCCCCCAAGTGCTAGTCGTGGTGACTGCCCCACCCTGGTCTTGGTTTTGAACATCTCAAGACATTTGGGGAAGGAAACTCAGGCTCTTCCTCAGTGATTTGGGGGATTTTGAGAAGATAAGGTCTTGCCTTTCTGGCAAATGACTCAGTCTCCAGGATGGGGCTGTGGTTTGTAGCAAGGTGGGGATCAGGAGGCCTCAGGAGGGACCGTTGATAGGAGCTCCTGTTCTCTCCATCTTTGGGTCCTTCAAGTCATTCTATCTCCTGTCAATCTGAGACTTTAAGCGTCATCACTGGTTGCACGCACCTCCAGCAAGATCCTCAGGGTGTTAAAAGTTGCGTGAACTTTGAACATAGCAGTTTTTTGCTTTCCTATTCTTATAAAGACGTGTTTGGCCGATTGAACTACTGTGCTTTGACAGATAAGGAAACTGAGACTTTCTTGGTAAGGTGATTTCTTGTTAAGGTGATTTACTCATTTTTACTCGGTAGGGAGCAGAGGCAGAGTCTCCAACTTTCTAGTTCTGTGAAATAGCTTCTTTTGGTTTCGGCACCAGCAGCCTCTCTGGCAATACCAAGTGGAGCTACCGATGGGCCACCCTCCCTCTCGCGGAGAGAAGGCAGAGCCTTCTGTCATTTTTATCTCCTTCTTTGTTCTGTCTGGCAGTTCTATCAGCATTTATGGACTAATTGAATGACTGTTTGATCCTTAGGGAGATATTCAGTATTTGTTGACAAATTAGTCTGTGACACGTATCAACACAGTATGTGTACAGTAAATATGTGTTGACTCATTGACTTCATGTCCACCCCTTGGGGAAGGTAGGTGGGTAAGAAAAACACTCAGTGGGCTGGTGCTCATTTGCAAGCCTAACTTATTTACTTTGGAGGTGTCTTTTACGTGACGTCTCAGGGATCAAGGTTGAGTTCTCAGAATCTAGTAGAAAAGTCTGGAACAAGCTACTGGAGGCCACTCTTTGGAAAGTGGAGTTACTTGCTAGAAAGGCAGATCTCTTCTATTTATTATAGGCCTGTGTGCCCAAGGGCACATCTCACCTGTGCACAGAGGGACACCCCATGTTTCTAGCTTTCTGTTTCCAGCGGATCTTCAGTGTTGCCAGGGAGGTCCTTTGAGTTCCCTCCCCTATTCTCAGCAGAGACTCTTTCGAACCTTCTCTGTCTCCCAAGCTCTGGAGGCTGCCCCACCCTCCTCCCACCTGGAGGAGAACGTGGAAGAGGTCAGGAAGCAACACCCTTGTCTTGCCCAACAGAGACCCTGCACACGGTCCCAGCTGTGGGCAGCCTTTCCTCGTCTGGGACCCTTGGAATAGGACGGTTCGCCTTACCCCCTGGGTTCCTGAGAGCTCTCAGCTTCAACTCCAAGTTCCCTTGTGCTGGTGGAACCCTTGCTTCCCTCTTGTGCGAGTTCCCAGGGCTGGCGAAGACAATTACCACCACCTGGGAGCCTTCCAGCCACAGAAATTGATTCTCCCACAGATCTGAAAGCCAGAAGCCCTAAATCAAGGTGTCATCAGGACTGGTTCCTTCTTGGAGGCTCTGAGGGAGGGAGAGTCTGTTCCAGGCCCCTCTCCTCCGGTGGTGGCCGGCGATCACCAGCGTTCCTTGGCTTGTAGACACATCACTCCAATCTCTACCTCCATCTTCACGTGGCCTTCTCTGTGTGCCCTTTTTTCTCTCTCCTAAGGACACTCTCATGGGGTTTAGGACCCCGCAATCCAGGATGATTTCATCTTCATCCTTATTCACATCATTGAAGACCCTGTTTCCAAATGAGGTCACATTCTGAGGTTCTGGGTGGGCAGGAAGTCCTGATGGCGCTCCGTTCAACCCACGACACCTCCTCAGCTGCATTTCTCGGCTTCACTCTTCTCTCTGCTCCGCAATTCCCAAATGCACGGGCATCTTCCTCTGGCGCCTAGGCTTCTGCCTATGCTGTCACCTCCATCCAGAGCAATCTTAGCTGCCTGTTGGAATCACCTGGGGACTTCTAAGAAAAAATAGGATGCCTGAATCCCACCCCAGAAACTCTGATTCAGTTGGTCTGCATTGAGCCCTGAACCCGGAGACTTTGAGAGATGCCTAGTGATTCTGACGTGCGGCAAAGTTAGAGACCTACTGCTGGGAGGTGGGGTTCCCGCATCCTTCTGTTGCTTAGTTAACCTCTCCTTATCCAAGGCCCCAGTTTAGATGGCCCCTCGAGGAGGAAGCTTGCCCTCACCCCACAGGGTATAGGGTCCCCTCTCTGTGCACTGACACCCAATTTACTTATCAATCTCTCTTAGGTAAGGTTAGGGACCAGTGGGTGTTAGCCAGGGCCTGGCCCATAGCAACTGTCTCTAGAATGTTTGTTGAAAAAAATGAAAGTGTGAAAACAGTGTCCCCAGGCTGCCCAGCAGGAGAGAGAGGCAGCCATGAGACAGAGTGGATGTGTCCCCAGGGGCAGATGCCTTCTCTCTGAGAACTTTCCTTGGGTTTTCTCCTTGCCCTGCAAAGGGGCCTCTCTGTGCATCACATTTCAGGAAACACCTAAAGCAATTTCCCCCCGGGCCCTGCCCGCTCAGAGCACAGAGTGTAAATTCACTTTGCTCGTTTTGCAGGAACTGGGGGCATGGGTATGAGGTGTGGACTAGAAAATGGCTTTTCTCACGTGGTGTTTTCAGTCTCTCCCTTTTCATGACATAATTGTGTTTTACCAAGGTATAATTAAGATACACTAAATTGCACAGACCGTAAATCTTCTGTTCAGTGGTTTTGACAATCGTATACACCAGTGTGACCACCAATCCAAACAAGATACAGGGCGTTTTCCTTCGTTCCTGAAAGTTTCCTCCTACCCCTCAGCCAGTGCCCCCTCCGCAGCCCCATACACAGGCAAGCACTGTTCTGGTTTCTATAACCATAGATGCGCTTTCCCCATTCTAGAACTTCATGTAATGGGAGAGTACAGTATGGACTGTCTCGTGTCTGGTTGTTTTACTTATAGCATGATGTTTTTGAGATCCGTCACTGTCACTGCGTGATTTGCTGGTTCATTCTTATTTTTTTTTTTATTGCTGAACAGTATTCAATTGTACGAATATAACGATTGTTTATTTACCACTGATAGACATTTGGGTTGTTTCTGGGGTTTGGGGATCATGAATAAGGCTGCTATGAACGTTCCCCTTCAAGGCCTTTGTGGACAGATGCTTTCATTTCTTTTGGGTAAATACCCAGTAATGGAATTGCTGGGTCACGGGGAAAAAAAACCATATGTTCCAATGTATGTATTTTCCAAATCGTTTTACACTCCGTACAAGAGTGTCTGAGAATTCCACCTGCTCACTAATATTTGGCTTTGCCAGTCTTTCTAATTGTAGCCATTACAGTGAGTAAAATGGTATCTCATTGTGCATAACCCATAATTTGCATTTCCCTAAAGACTGATGACGCTGAGCCCTAATCTGTGTGCTTATTGGCTGTCCTGTGTCTTCTTTGGTGAAGTGTTTGTTCAGAGCTTTTGCCCATTTTTTATTGGGTGACTCATATTTTTATTGTTAATATACAGTAGTTCCTTTTGCACTGGGTATGAACCTGTTGTCAGATTTATGTATTATGAATATTTTGCCCCGGTCTGTGGCTTGCCTATTTCTTTTCTCAATTGTGTCTTATTAAGAGCATCAATATTTTATTTTGATGAAGTCTAGTATATTCTTTTCTTTTCTTTTGGGATTATTACTCATTATATTCTCCCAAGAAATCGCCACCTATCTGAAGGTAGCAGACATCTTCTCTTCTGTTTTCTTCTAGAAGGTTTTTGATTCTGGCTTTTAGGTTTAGGGATACAAACCATATCAGGTTAATTTTTGTGTATGGTGTGAGATAGGGTCCAGTTGCGTTGTTTTCCGTATGGAAATTCAGTCGTTTCGTATGCCTTTTTCTGAAAGTGAGAGCTTAGACAACCGAAGACTGTTGCCTCCCTCACCACCTCCCCTTTACTCCTCCACTACACGCTCCTAAGTCTGACGTGGAAGATGGGGGATCACACAGCAGTGCTGTATGGAAATCCTTAGAATTAGTGAGATCAGACAGGCAAATTGATTTTGCTTTGCTTCATAAATCAGAGATGCTCTCTTGCCCATCTGCTCCTTCCAGAAGCCAAAACGACCCACATGATTCTTATAGGCCCCTTAACATTATTCTTTTAATTAAAAATATATTTGGAGTGCATCATATAGTACTAGGAACTGGGGATGCAGCGGTGACCAAACCAGAGTCGTGGCCATCATGGAGGCCACATTCTAGTGGGGAAAACCCACAGTCAGCAAGCAGGCAGAGACATCATTTCAAACAGAGCTAACTGTCATGGTGAAAATAACAAAGATCATGTGTTAGTGACTTGGGGGTGGGGGAGCAGCAACCTTAGTCATTCTGACCAGGGAAGACCTCTCTGAACAGGTGGCTTGTTAACCTGGACCTGAGTGACGGGGGAGCATGGCCCAGCTGGAGGGTAGAGCAGGTGCAAAGCCCTAAGGCAGGGATAAGCTTGCCATCGTCAGGGAACAGAAAGGCAGCCGGGGAGGCAGTGTGGAGTGACGGGTAGGGAGAGGTGTAGGAGGTGAGGTCTGAGAGGAAGCAGGGGACTTTGGATTTTATTCTAAGTGAAACGGGAAGCCTTGAGTTCTACATAAGGGACTGGCATGATGTGATTTATATTTTAAAACTTGTTTAGCACAGTGCCTGGCACAGAGTAGATGCTAATAAATACTTGAAGACCAAATGAAGGAAGGTAGGACGTGAGGGGGACATGAAGGGGAAGAGGTAAAGGACAAGGAACTATTATCAGTCACCTACTGTATGTCGAGCACTTTCTCTGTTGCTGCTAAATCATTGGGAGGACACCAGGAACTCAGCATCTGTTCCAATTTTATAGATGGGAAAACTGAAGCACAGAGAGGTTAAACTAATTACCTGTGGTCACACAGCTAGTAAGGGACCAAGCCAACTGTGACGACCATGTCCTGCTGGATCCCAGGACACCAAGGTTGAGCTACATCACGAGTGACAGACTAATTTGGGCCAGAACTCCAAAGGGTGACGTCATCTCATATAAACTGGAGACCAGATCAGCGACCCTTAGGGAACTGTGGCCACCCTCCCACCACTCTGCAGTGGACTGTCTCCCTCGAGACCCTGTAGCAGTAAATCTTGGGTGAAATTTGGGCAGAGGGCAGGTAGGCCAGGGCCTTTGTCTGCCCCAGCTCTCTAAGGTGGCTTTTAAGCAATGACTGAGGGATCACATTCAGAAGCATCAGAAAACCAACATGTTGGGAGGAAGCAGGGTTAGGGTGATGGTTAGGACTGTGGGTCTGGGTTCACATCCTGCCTCTGCCACTTACTAGCTGTTTAGTCCCGGGGAAGTTACTTAGCACTCTGTGCCTCAGTTGTCTCATCTGTAAAATGGGGATGGTAGTAGTACCTATCTCAGTACAGTAGAATAACCCCAATGCCTCTCTTCTGGTATGTCTCATATTTTCCCACTTGCAGCCCTCCCTGTAGCTCTGCAAGGCAGATGTGACATACCTCTGGTTGTCACTCTGTCACTGCCGAGAGCCCACAGCCCAGGCAGCAGTAGGTGTGGGAGTTTAACAAACACTAATTGTTTCAGGTGAGCTGGCAGCTAGCCGCAAGCCCTGCTGCTGAGAGGAGCTTAGATGATTATCTGTCTGGTGCTGTGGGTTGGCTGGGTGGTGATTACAGGAAAGCTGGGTTTTTGGGGAGCCCAGGATTGGGGTGGCTTCTCCACTGATTGATATGGTTACCTGACCCTGCGATTATGGCCTTTTACTGAGCTAGTTTGGCGGGGCTGGGGAGGCAAAACTCCCCTTTATTGAAGAGCTGCCACCTGCCCCCAACTGTCACATCTATTAACTTGTTTCTACCCTCATCGTAGCCTGGGAAGACTCAGAGACTCTGAGCTTATATCTAGCGGGCTGAGGTTCAGAAGGGCTGACTGATCTGAGAGTCACGTGGCTGGCGAGGGAAGGGGCAAGAACTGGGGGTTAAAAACCCATGTCCTTTTCTCTGTCTGGGCTGCCTGGGTCCGCCAGTGACCAGGGAGCTCATTAGTCAAATGGAGATTCATGGAGCCCCCTGTAAGGGTCTTGGTTACTGGAGATATGTGGGAATATTCTGCGGGGGCTCCTTGTTAATGTGTTGGAATGGAGAAGAATAAGAGCCCCTCCTATGGACCCAGCACTGTGGGGATTGGACGAGAGGTACCAGTCTTTCAGGGCCGCTGTTTGTGCTCCTTTTTCCGTATGAGGAAGCTGAGACACCCTGAGGTCAGAACGGGCAGGTGGTCCCATGCACTGCAGACCCCCTGCATTTGCAGACACCGCGCCCCAGTCCCGTGCCGTGAATGCTGACAGGTCCCTGCCAAAGGTGAACCCCATACTCGGGGAGAATTGGGTTCCTCTGCCCCAGGGTCCCGCTTCCCAGGGAAGACCCATCAGTGGCCAGGGCGGGGTCTGAGGGAGCCTGAGGGGCCGGTCTGCCAGCCCTGCTCCCGGCCCCTCCCCGGCGAGGCCTGAGTCAGCACCATGTTCTGGGCCAGGCCCGGCTCAGCCGGGCCAGGCTCACAGCCAAGGACAGGGCCTGATGTACAGACAGGAAGCGTTTACAGCAGCTGGGATGAGGGGTGGTCAGTGCTTGGGCCAGAGTGAGACTGAAGGGGGCCCTCCTCCTGGTCTGGGCTGGCTGGTGGCTTTCCCAGTGCGTCCTTCTCCATTTTACTAAAAAGAGGTCCCTCTGGGTAGGGGAATCCCACAGTCTGTGTTCAAGTTCTGCCTGTCCGCCTTACGTAGCTGTGAGCTCTCAGGCATGTGACTTCTCCTTTGGGAGACTCAGCGCCCTCACCTCCAAAATGGGAATCATTCCTGCTTGTGGTCTCATGAAGTTTAGCAATAAAAATAAACATAACAGACATTCATTGAGCCCCAATGAGGCGCCACACACTTCCTGTGCGTTAGCTCATTTAATCTGCAAACTGCTCTCTGAGGTTGGCCCTATGATGAGTCCCATTTTATAGATGAGAAAACAGAGGCACAGAGAGATTAAATGACTTGCCCAAGGTCCCAAAGCTTGGATGTCACCGAGCTGGGCTTCGAACTCAGGCTGTCACGTGGCAGCATCCTTACTTTGACCCATGACCGTAAATTGCTTCTTCATGTGTGTGCTTTATAATATAAACAAAAACATATATAAAAAGTGCTGGAATCCAAGGCACTCTCTATGGCAGCTGTAATTATTCACTGTTAGCAGAACCCACCCACTCTGCACAACCAAATTTCCCTGACCAGCTTCTCCCGCCTCTCTCCTGGGGTTCTTGGGTAGACCATCATTCTTGGCCAGGCAGCCCCCTGTCCAGGCTGACCTGGAGGACCCCCGCCTGGTGTGAATTTCCCTCTCTGAGCCTTTACCGCCAGCTGTGCTCCCAATCAGCCGCTGTTGCTAGTGAAAGTAAACACCCAAACTGGCTAAACCAACAGCGCCCTGTTGATTCAGAGCTCATAAAACAGAGGAGCCCCAAGCCACTTTATGACGCGCGAGAATCCAGGGGCAGGAGGGAAGCCTGAGGTAGTCTCCTGGCTTCGAGGGCCACCTTGACGCTTAAGCCAGAGCTGAGCGTCTAGCCTCCACCCACAGGTGAGACCTGGGCCGTGGGCTTGGCTTTAAGCTGGTGGCCCCCTGTTTGGTTAGAACACTGCCGGGTTTGGGGTTTGGACGGTCTGGAATCTCCAGTGGTCGAAGAGCCGAATGGGACTCGGTGGGGACGGCTGCGGGTGGTGGTTCAGGCCTGGGGGGCCCAGTGGGCTTGCAGAGAGCCCTCCCATAGGCCCTGGACCGTGTCACCCCAATTAGTAGCCCTAGGTGTTGGAGGCTGCGTCAGAGAGGGAGAAGGAAGTGGACCCCAGGAGGGTGGTTTTGGTTGCTGTCTGCCTGTCTTCAGTTCCTCTTTCAGGGGCTAATTGGATTCATTCGCTTTGCCTCTGGGCTCTCTGAGGATGCGGGGGGCCTCCCCTGGAGGAGGTCTTCTCGTCCTCAGGTGGCGTCTTAAGTGTGAGACCTGGCTGTCAAACAGAATGTGTGTAACAAGTCGCCTGGAAAGATTGTTTAAATGCAAATGTCCAGGCTCCTCTAGGAGATTCTGGGGCGGGGGGCGGGGGGTTGGGGGTGTGGCCTGGGGAAGCTGCATTTTTATTAAGCACCTCCCCCAACCAGGTGATTAGGCTGCAGGTGACCCGGGAAGCTCCCTTTGAAAAATGCTGGGATTCAGGGCCAAGAAAGCTGGGTTTTGGGTCGGGATCCACCAAGAACAGCAGTGAAGAGAGCAGTACTGTGTGTAACCACGTGGACACGGTCCGTACTTACTTGGTGAAATAGCTAAGACAAGACAACAGTGGTTCCCGGTTCTGAGCACAGGGCAGCTGCTCAGGGAGCTACAGCTCTTCCTGTTCGCCATACTGGCCGGTGTTTACTGAGCCAAGTACACTTTCTGTGAATTCTCCCATTTAACCCTCACAACAGCCTGTGAGATGGGTCTGCTAACAGCCCCATTTTTCAGATGGGAAAAGTGAGGTTTAGAGCTGGGAAGCCCTGTGCAAGGATCACCTGGTGGGGACTTGCGCTGGAACTGAGGACCCTCCAACACGACAGCCTCACCCAGGCAGGAGCTGCCTCTCCGTGAAGCGAGTTCTGAGCGTCTGTCTTTCTGTCTGTAAAATGGTAGAATTAGGGCCAGGGGGTCATTATTGGTTCAACTCCCCAGCTGATTCTAATGTGTAGCCAGCACTAAGCAGTTCTTCTCAGACTTGATAGCTCATAAGAATCACCTGGATTCCTTGTTAAGCTGCAGATGTGGGTTCAGTAGGTCTGGGGTGGGGCACGAGGTTCTGCACCTCTAATAATACCGCCCCCCCCTTCCCTTGATGCTGATGTGCTCGGCCCACACTTCGAGTTGCAAGACTGGAGTCCAGATAAGAGCTCACAGGAAGCCGGACTGGACTCTTTAAATTTTCATTAGAAAAGATAGTTTTCCTTCAGTAAGGGGAAGGAGCAGGAAATGCAGACTTGGCAAAGGGAGAATCAGTTAGTTGCTTGAAACTGTGAGGCTGTGGAGGGAGAAGCAATGAGTTTGCTTCAGGAAATAGCAGAGTTGTGTTCACAGCAATGCACAGTGATTCACGGAGCAGCCGTCTGGCCCAGCCTACCGCCCACTGCTGAGAGCTCATGGCCACGTCCAGGCCCCGGCCTCGCTGGCTTGGGAGCCCTTGGCCGGCTTGCCCAGGAGCCATGACTCAGGCTTTCCACCTGCAAAATGGGAAGGATGGCTCTTGCCGCCTCCCCACCCATCCCTGGGACCAAAAGCCCCCACTGGCCCCCTGAATGCATCAAAGGCAGATCTTAAAAGCTGGGACCTGCTCTTCTAGGCGGTGTGGCTGCTGCTTTCACTGCTAGTAAATCCCCATTGGTGGCAGCTCAATTAGGAAGTCATACAGAACTCCTCTGTTGAAAGAAAGGCTTAATAACCTGGCCCATGTGGGAGAAATTAGCAGCTTCTGCAGAGAGGCCTTTTTAATACGTACTCTTAACTGGCAGCCCCTTAGAACCGCGCTGGCTGGTGGGCCCCTGGGAACAGAGAGCCTGGGCCGAGCCTGGGATGGGAAGATACCGGCAGGGCCATCACTGAGAGTCATCCGACTGCATTTTCAGTGTAAAGTGTCTGGGAGCGTCTGGCCCGCAGCAGACTCCTTAAATGTCACCAAGTGTGTGGCGGCTCCTGAAGGGACTGATTTCAACGTGGCTCTGGGGCCGAAGGGAGGGGGGTGCTGGACCTGGAGGCCCAGGCCAGCCAGGAGGACAGGGTTGGGTCTGAGCCTCGGGCCTCACGTGGCTGCGTCCCCGGCTCCCGGATGGGGAGGTCCGCAGGCCCCTGGCACGGAAAGGGCTGGCCCTCTGCCCAGTTCTTGGGCTCTGGGAGGAACGCCAGGAGCTCAGGCTGACTCACCCAGGGAGGGCCGGCCTCTTCGGCCCACGCTGCCAAGGTGAGGCCGAGGAGATGGTCCCTCATGCTGGATGGGACCCATTTCTCACCCTGCCCAAGGAAGGCATCTGGAGAGGGTCTTCATTCTTTCCTGCAGCCTACCTTCAGAAGAATTGGTTGGCTGGAGGGGCTAGGAGATGGGGTTCTGGAGCTGGACAAACCAGTTCTGGAGGGGTCAGATCTAAGCGTCACCCCATCTGACTTCTCCTAGGCTTTCGTTTGCTCCCCAAAGGTGAATAATTTTAGTACTTCTTTTCTTAGAAGGTTACTGTGAGCATTCAAATATGTCATTGTGGTTAAACACTCAACCTGTGCCATTCCTCATTGTAGATACAGATGAAGATGTAGGTGCAGATGTGTAGAGATATCGATATGTATATGTGTGTCAAGATATATTGAGACACATCTGTATCCATACATGTCTCCATCCATCCATCAACCCTTCCTCCCTCCCTCCCTCTCTCTCTCTTTCTTTCCTCCCTTCCTCCCTTCCTTCCATCTATCAGTACTTGCATCCATCCATCTCAGGCATCCCCTGCTAAGTCCTAGGAACTGTCCCCAGCCCTGGGCTCACAGCATGCCCAAAGCGACGCTCCTCCCTCCTGGGCTCACGTTCTCGTGGGGAAGAGACGAAAGACAGATTAACCAATAAAGCTACATGTAGTGCGTCTGAAAGTGGAAAGTTCTTTGGAAATGATTCAGCAGGATAAAGGGGAAAGAGGGAGAGACACAGCCAGACAGATGGAGAGAGGATGGGTACTGCTGTTTTAACTCTGAGGGGGAGAATGGAAGGGTAGGGGTAAGGAAGCTGCCCTGAGGAGGTGACATCTGAGGAGAAACCTGCAAGAAGTAAGGAAGGTAGCCATGCGGGTAATCAGGGAAGAACCTTCCAGAGAGAAAGACTTGAAGGGGCAGACATTGAAAGATAGGAGCATGCGATGTATGTTTGAGAGATGGTGAGAACATTCTAGAAGTGTGACTGGAGCAGAGTGAGCAAGGGGGAGTTCTAGGAAGTGTGGTCAGAGAAGTGATGGGGGCAAATCATGTTCAGGATGGCAAACGAATTCCAAGGCCAAGGCATCTGAACCTTTAGGAATCAGGTTCTGAAGTTTACATCCGTGAGCCCTTCGTGTGTTGCTGACATCAAGTGCAGGAGAAAAGAGTACGTTCTAGCAAAGGAAATCTCTTACAAAAAAGTTGATTTGCCCATCCTTTTATTAAAAAAAAAAAAAATCAAATTCTTACTCTCCTTTCCTCCCTCAAAGGAGAACAGGCATCTGTCTCTCGATTCACGAAAATGAAAAGTGTTGTTAGGAGAAAATTAGCCGAAATTACTTGGGGCATTTTGACAAGAACATAACATTTGCATAGTCACTGGTTGCCAGGGGTGAGGCTTCCATGTTTGCAATGACAACAAGTGACCAAGGTGGGCAGAGTGCATTGTGTCCCGTTCCCGTGAAATCACTGGACGATTCTGCATGGGCATCTCCTGTCATCACACTGTCTTCTTTTTCTCCCGCCCGCAGCCCAGCGATCCGCCCATGAGCTGCCCATGGTGGAAAGACAAGACATCGACAGCTGCCTGGTCTACGGGGGCCAGCAGATGATCCTCACGGGACAGAACTTCACGGCCGAGTCCAAAGTCGTGTTTACCGAGAAGACCACAGGTCAGGGGGCCTTCTGAGTGCCATACAAAATTGACCATCTTTTTCTTTCCAATGACATTGATTTGGGGGTTAGATCCCATTGTGTAGTTTCCTGTCCTGCTCTCCTTACCATGAGAAATTTCCCTTGTCTCCAGTGATCTTGATATCGACACGGTTCACCATTGCATGAGCGTGTTATAATGTATTTTAACTCATCCTTGCTTGTTTTGTTGGATGATAAAGTTTTGCCCACCCTTAACTTTTTTTTTTTTTTTTTTGCGGTACGTGGGCCTCTCACTGTTGTGGCCTCTCCCGTTGCGGAGCACAGGCTCCGGACGCGCAGGCTCAGTGGCCATGGCTCACGGGCCCAGCTGCTCTGTGGCATGTGGGATCTTCCCGGACTGGGGCACGAACCCGCGTCCCCTGCATCGGCAGGCGGACTCTCAACCACTGAGCCACCAGGGAAGCCCCCCACCCCTAACGTTTTTTAAAAAAATTATATTTTCACATCAGGAGACACATTCTTTTAAGTTTTTTACTGTTATCAAGAAGGGAGGGCTAGCAACACAATGATTAATCGTGCATGCTCTGGCCCTGGGTATCCTGGGTTCAGATCCTGCCTTTGCTACTTGCTTGCTCTGTGATCTTAGGCAAATCACCTGACCTTTCTGTGCCTCCATTTCTTTATGTATAGAATGATAATAGCAAGAGTTATCACCCCATAGGGTTGTCGCGAGGATTAAATGAGTTAATACATGTCAGGTGATTATAATGGCACCAGGTATATTGTTAGTCAACAAATACTGGCTGCTTGTATTTTTATTATAAATAGTACTGCAGTTAATCTTGTTATACTTGGAGGATTAATTAATCTTCTTATACATGAATCTCCATGTGTATCTTTTTTGTTTATTTAGGGTTTATTCCAGAGTACAGTTTTGGATAATCATTTCGAGAGCTTGAAATACATATTGCTTCTAGAATTCAAATTACCTTCCAGAAACATACAAATGGGAAACTTCCACCAATACTGTGTCAGTGATGGTTTCACCCCATCCCAGAAGTGCCGTGTTTTTTAATTTAAAAAAATATTTGCTGAACTGGTACTGTTTTGACTTGGCGCTCCTTTGCTATGAGAGGTTTAATGTTTCTGTTTATTGGACCTGTGTATTCTTTCTTATATGGACTGTCTGTTAATGTGATTACCAATGAGGACATGGTAGAAAGACAGTGATCAAAAGTAGGAAAAATATCAGGTTATATAATTTATTTGATAGTTATCGATGCTAGGCCAAGCTTTTTTTTTTTTTTCCTTCCTATGACATGATTTCCAGTTAATTCAAAGGGGTGTTTGTCTGTTTGTTTACTGCCCTGAGGAGGATCCACAGACTGTCACAGGCAGGTTGTCCACTTGTGGGGATTCTGCGCTGCATGAGGGTACCTCCTCTGGGGGCTGCTATTCAAACTGGATACATCCTGGAGCTGTGTGTTACTAAACTTCTGATGGGAGGAAGCGGAATGTCTTAGAGAAGGGGTGCTTCTTCCCAATTCACACAAAGCCTCCTCGTGAGATGGGCTGGCCCTGTGACTAGGGTGTGACAACTGCTTCCTTACACTTTGGAAGCGTGATAGAAGGCAGGTGGTTTTAAAGAAGTTTGACGAAGCCGTTGCCAAAAAACCCCCACAAAAAACGGGCATCAAGTCAGGCTGTGGCAGTGGGGAGACGGACAGGTGGGTTTGAGTGGTTCAGAAGGCATGTGGTCAGTCCCTGCGGGTTTGAGGGGCTGTGGTGGTGCCGTGAGGGGAGAGGAACGCAGATGTGTAAGTGGGTGCATTGCATCTGTCATATGGTTGTCCAGTACTTTATTTAACCATTCTCCCTTTATTGGATGTTAGGCTGCTTCCAACTCTGTGCTATTGTAAGTAACTCAGTGATGAACATCCTCGATATTCCTTTGGTCAGCTAGGTAAGGACTCATGTTCTCCAGCCAGTCTGCTTGTGTTCGAAGCCCAGGTCTACTGCTTTCTAGCGGAGGGACCTTGGGCAAGTTACTTAACCTCTCTGGGCAACAGTTTCCTTCTCTGTATAAAGAGAATGGTGGCAGTTCGACCTCATAGGGTGGTCCTACGAGTAAGAGTTCATAACTGCTTGGTACAGTTGTCCCTCAGTATCTGCAAGAGATCGGCGCCAGGGTCCCCGCGGGTACCAAACTCTGCAAATGCTCAAGCCTTTGTATAGAGTGGTGTAGTATTTGCATAGAACCTATGCACATCCTCTCATACACTTTAAATCACTCTAGATTACTTATAAGACCTAATACCAGGTAAATGCTATGTAAATAGTTGCCAGTGAATGGCAAATTCGAGTTTTGCTTTTTGGAACTTTCTGGAATTTTTGGGGGGGATATTTTTATCTGTGGTTGGTTGAATCCATGGATGTGGAACCTGTGGATTCGGAGGGCCAAGTGCTTGATATGTATTAGCTAACACTGTTTGTTACTGTTATTTCCTAGGGTTGAGGCCTCCATGTGGTGTAGTGCGTTCAAGGGGCATGCACACTTTTAAGTGTCTTGATACATTTTGGAGGAGACTTTGTCAGGCGGTGGAACAGCAGTCTCGCGGCAAGAAGGTACTAGGCTCTCATGAGACAGAGAGCAAACCTGTGTGGCTGGAGTAGAGGCTGGTTATCACCAGGACGTGCTTTGATGAGCAGGCGAAGCCCAGAGCAGAGAGGTCTCCTGATGCCAGGTAGAGACATGGCTTTGGTTTAGTCTGCACGTGAGTAAGGTAATAGGGAGTCATGGTGGGTTCTTGAGCAGGAGAGTGGCATGAAATGTAAATGGCCAAGTAAACATTACCTGATGGATCTCCAGGACCAGGAAATCATCCTGCTGGCCGTCTGCTGACTTTCACAAGAAGTGTGTGGCTTCAAGGCACCTTATCGGCAGAGGGGAAATGCTAGTAATATACAGACCTCTTGTTCTCTGTGTCCAGGTTGGCAGTCTCTTTGCGGGGCTGCTGGAAGTGTGCAGGGATGGCCTGGAGGCCAGGTGCTACCAAGTTCCTTGTGGAATTAGGAGCCAGACAGCTTTAAACTGTCTAGAGAGCTTGTGAGGTCTACTCAAGGGCCTCCAGTAGGTATTTGCTGGCTGGCTGGCTGGATGGAAGGCATTTACTCTCTAGCTTTCCTTCTCTTGGTTTCAGAAGAAATTTCAGTTTACCTCTTGAAGGGAGGAAAACCCAGAGTCTGTTTCAACTTTGAAAAATTGCATGTTAATAAGAAGAGGAATGATAATAGTTTTCTCTGATTGAAGCCTGTCTGTGGGCGGGCCCTTTGCCTGCTGCGTTCCGCATCTTGTCTCATCGAACCGGACACCTGCGGGAGGCAGGTGGCTAAGCCTGGAGAAGTTAGCGGACTCACCTGCAGATTATCCAGCGTCGTTCTGTTGTTCAGTTTCCCTGGACCTCAGATTCCAGTGAGCGAGTTAATGACGGTCTTGCCCTCCCAGAGTTAAACGCATAAGCAAGCAGCGGGCACTCAGCACGTCGGGCGTGCTTGTGGAGTGTTCGTTGTTATTTTTACGTTTTCTCCAGTATTCTCATTGCTTAGGCCATAGACATCGTTTATTGGACACACACTGCCCCAGTGCGGGCCTGGCAGGCAGACTTTGGGAGGCTGTAAGCTGCACTGGTTACCAGCATAGCTCTGAGGTCAGACGGCCTGGGTTTGAACCCATGATCTGTGTTTGGTAGCTTTGTCATCCTGGGTAAGTCATGTCACCTCTCTGAGCCAATATTTCCTCTTTTGTAAAATACAGATGATTTACTTCACTTGAGAGACAAGATTAAATGAGATGATACAGTTTAGGCTCTTTGCATAGAGCTTAGCACCTTACAGATGCTCATTAAATGTCAGCTTTTATTATTATTCTCATCATCATCATCATATCTTGGCTGTGGAAGGACAAGGATGGGTACGATTTTATCTCATGGAACCAAGAGACATTGAAAAACAAGAATAAGTAATAATGAACTATGTGCCAGGCCTTGTTCTAAGCACTTTATATGTAGTAACAATCTGATTCCTCGTGGCAGCCCTACAAGATAGCTATTTTCTGATGAGAAACTGAACACAGAGAGGTTAAATAACTTATCGAAGATCCCACAGTTGGTAAATGGCAGTGCTGGGTTGGCCCCTAGGAAGCCTGGCTCTACAATCTGTATCCTTGATCATTTAGCTTTTCTACTTTGAAAAAGTTCAGAACCAGGTTAATTTGTCTGAAGATCCTTTAGCTGCTCTGAGCCACTGACTTGAACCATTTTGTGGTGAGCTGGACTCTTGAATTCTGCAGCAAGTCACCGAGGCCAGGTAGGTCCATTTAGGACTGTGGCATGCCTAACGTATGAGAACCTGGGGTGAATACGGTCCCTGGATCGATGCCAACAGACAAGCCGGGGTGTCTGAGGTGTCCCTGGGCCCTCAGAGAAGTGGTGGGCTTCTCTCGTGGGACGTCTGGCTCCGGGTGGCTCTGACAGACAGAGTGGGGAGTTGTCTTGTGTTTGCAGGGAGCCAGCCCTGCTCTTTTGACCCCAAGAACTTGCCTCCCAGCCCAGGACTGCCTTCTGCAGGGGGAATCCCTGTTGCTCAACTTCTTTTTTCCAAAACGCAGCCCCGTTCCCATCTCCATGGACAGTTTGGCCAGCAGGGCCGCTGCGAGGTGGGGCGGAGTGGAACAGTTGAAGTTTTCCAAGGAAGGGGAACCCCAGCTGGTTCTCACATTAAGGAAAGGTGGACAGCCTCCTGGGCTAATCTTAGCCCCCCTGTTGGGTCATCGGCACCACCAGCTCCAAAGTTCTTTTTATAGCCGTCGACTGAGATGGAATTGGCAGTTCCACTCCAGCAGGATGACAAATTGGAGGACGGTGGAAACACAGTAGGAGAGGGGTAGCGTGGTGTTTCTTAAGTTAGAAAAGCTCGGTGTTTTGGAAAATGGCATCTTATTTATAGCAGCAGTAATAGTAATGATTATTATATTGTTTTTATTACCATTTTTAATCATTTGCATGACTTCCAGGAGACCGTATGTGCTGGCCCTTGCCCGTCTCTCTGATTTCAGCTTTTTTGACTCACCCTCTTGCTCCTTTGGCCGTAGCCACACCGTCTTCGTTCTGTCCTCAAACACCCCACACTCCTTTCTGTCACAGGACCTTTGCTTTTGCTGTTTCCTCATGGGTTGTGGCCTCCTTCTCCTACAAGTCTCAGCTCAGGGCGACTTTCTTAAGGAGCCCCTCCTTGACCAACTGCTCTGAAGTTGTTCAACCTCTGCCACAGCCCTGTCCCTCTCTGTCCCATTGCCCTGCCCTGTTTTCCCAGTAGTAGTTAGCTCTGCTGGAATCATCTTGTCTCTGATGTCTCTCACGTCAGAGCTCCTTGAGGACGGGGATGTGGTGTTTGCTGCTGTATGTGCAGCATCTAGAACAGCCCCTGGCACTTAGTAGGTGCTTATACATGTTGTTGAATGAATGTGTCCTCTCCTTTAATAGTCATACTGGCCCCGAGAGGCAGGTGCGTTACCCCCATTTTACAGATGAGACAACTGAGGCTCACAGAGGTCAAGCCATGGGCCCCAGGTCAGCTCACAGCAGGTAACAGAGCTGGAATCCCAGGCAACATTTATCATCAATCCCCAAGGAATCTCTCTAGGCACATCCAAGAGGACAAAGAGGAACCCAGCAGAACGATCAGCGTCTTTCCTATTTACCATTTTCAGTCATTGCTGAAAAGCCTTTATATATTCTGTGAAATTTAAAAAATGTGTAATCTTCTAGGCGAAGGTCACGCCGGGAAGTCCAGGCTGTTCCTGACTTCAGCTGGTAACCCTGGCGCCCGGCCACCCGGGCCTCAGGCGGAGTCAGGGGTCCCAGCAAAACATTGCAAAACAGGAAAAAATCTAAGGACACAAAAATAAAAGTGATGTGGCAGCGGAAACCGGGTTGCCATGGCTTTGAGCGACTCGCTGCGCCTGGGTGGGATCCAATGTTTTGGAAGGTTCCTCCACATGACACAGGGTTTTGGAATTTTTCAGCTGGTAAATCTTTCTTAATTCAGGCCCCCGGCCCCAGCCAAGTAGCTCCCTGGCTCTCTGTGTCCCGCGGGGGCGTAGGTTGGAAACCTGCCCGCGTCGGATTACTCAGCTTTGAAACTTAAATTGTTTGAAGAGAGCTTGTGTTTTGTTTTGTTGGACGATTTTCTGGACCACTCTGATGGCAGAGGCTCCTATCACCTGTTGAGAGGGCAAATTGATTTTTTAGAAAGGAGGCGTGGGTGGTGGAATTCCCTCCTTCCCACTGAGTCATCATATCCTAATGTGAGTCACTTTATGACTTGGAGGTTCCCAAAGGTTGTATTTTGAGCTTTGTTTAATAAATACAAATGCATATGCTTAAAATAAAAATTTTTTGCTAAATTAAGTACTTTTCCATGAATTAGTGCCCTGGAAACATTGGAACTCGCTTAGAGAAGACACCTCCTCTTCCCACCTGTTTTTCTCCGTGGGTTGGGCTTCACCCGGTCTGGTGTCTTCTGAAAAAGTGACCTGGTCTGGGAGTCCCTCTGCTTTGGTCTTCCCACTGGGAGAGGTCAGACTCCAAGCTGGGCTTGCCCATGACTAAGGCTCTGTAGACCTTTGCCCTCGGTGACTCACGTCCACGGTGTCACTGGCCCCTGGAGCTGGAGCCCACCCCTTAACACACAGCTGGCTGGGACACAGAGCTTTCCTCCAAAGAGGCCAGATCGCCACTCGGGAGCCCCACTGGAGGTAGAGAAAATGGTCTTATTTTCAGAGGGCTGAGTATTTGCCCAAACTTCAGTCCTCTTGCATGCGAGAACAGACTTTGGAGTGAAAGGATCCTTCTGTTTAAATGCCTGAAAAAGAGGACACAGAGAAATGTTTTCTAATTAACTCGGGTCCTAGTGTTTCCACCATCAGAAATTATTCTTGGCGCCAACAGACGTTCTGTAATTTGCAATTAGCAGGCTGGAATTTCCACCTCCATCGAGAAAATCATGATATCTTTTATTAATGAACGGCCTGACACCCTCTTGTGTTATTTTTTTTCCCCCTACAGTTGTGGTTGCATACTTTTTTTTTTTTAAGTAAAAATTGTGTGTATTTAAGGGGTCGGCAGGCTGGATTTGGGATCACCCAGCAGATTTGGCTTGAAGCCTGGATAGGCCTCATATTATGTGCTTTGGGACTTAGTTTCCCCATCTCTAAAATGGTGTTGGTGGTATTTCAGCAATAAAAGGAGATCAAGGATCTGAAAGTGTCGGGCCATAGGAGGTGCCCAGAAAATGTCAGCTGACCTTCCATGTGTCCTCTGGGAGCTCAGTTTACTTAACAGGGAGTGGGGAAGGCAGGCCTGTGTTGGTTTCTTGTCTGGGAGAAGAATCCTTCCTGGCACGGGTGCGTCTCTCCCCTCCTCTCAGCCTTGACCCTTCAGACTCTTGCTGTCACACCCGATACAGTGGAGGCAACATGACTAATGGCCCGCCCCCTGGCCCCATCTTACAGATGGGAAGCCAACTCACTGAGGGAGATTGGCAGACTTCCTTGAGGTGACAGGGCACATCAGAGGAAGGCGGGTTCCCAAACTCCCACTTCCCAGTTCCCAGGGTGACTGTGTGAGCTGGCGTGGGACATCTAGAGATGACAGCCCATCGCTGAGAAGAGGTGCCCCTGGAGGCATGAAAGATGAGCTGAAATCCGGCCTCTATGTAAATGACCTGTTGTTGCTCTTTTAGCCTCACTCCTCTGCTCACTCAGCCCCCAGGACTGCCTTAGTTGCTCCCCAGATGTTTATTAAACCCCTACTGTGTGCAGGTTCTATGCCAGGCACTGGGGGCACATGACATACGAGATCCCTGCTCTCAGCGGGTGGACAGTCTCAAACTTGTTTATAAGCAGGTCACTTTGAGACAGGGCGAGTGCTGTGAAGACAGGGAAACCAGTCCTAGGAGCAAGAGCAAAGGGGCTGGAAGTTAAGAGAAAAATATAGGATGCTAAGTTAATTTCGAATCTCAAGCAGTGCATTTCTTTAGTATGAGTATGTCCTGTGCAGTGGCACAGAGCTTGGGACAAACTGGTAGTTAAAAGAGTATTCATCATTTTCTGAAATTCAAATTTAACTGAACGGTCTGTATTTTTATTTATTAAATCTGGCAACCATGGACAGTGCAGTCAGGGAGGGCTTCCCTGAAGAGGTGGCTTTGAGCAGAGCCCTAAAGGCAGGAAAGAGGGAGCCATGTGGATGGTCAGAAGAGTGTCCAGGGCAGAAGGAACTGCCCCGTGCCAGGGTCTCAGCATGGGGATGAGCTTGGGGTGTTTGGGGAACTGAAAGCAGACCCAGGTGGCTGGTGCAGGGTGAGAGTGAGCGGGAGTGTGACACCAGTCAAGCCTGGAGAGGTCGCCAGGGAGGGGGGGGTCAGGTCATGCTGGGCCATGTAGGCGTGGCGAGGAGTTTGGATTTCATTCCAAAAGCGAGTAGCTCTTGGAGGCTTTTAAGCATGGGGGTGTCATGATCTCATTTACATTTTTACCTTTTTTTTTTTTTTTTTTTGGCGGTACGCGGGCCTCTCACTGTCGTGGCCTCTCCCGTTGCGGAGCACAGGCCCCGGACGCACAGGCTCAGCGGCCATGGCTCACAGGCCCAGCCGCTCCGCGGCATGTGGGATCTTCCCAGACCGGGACATGAACCTGTGTCCCCTGCATCGGCAGGTGGACTCAGCCACTGCGCCACCAGGGAAGCCCTCATTTACATTTTTAAGGTTGCTCTGGCAATCTGGATGGAGAATGGTCTTTGGGGGTTGGGTGCAGGGACAAGTGGAAGCTGGGAGGTGACTGAGCAGCGGCTGCAGTTGTGGGACAGGGCAGGTAAGCCCACCAGGAAGTGGTGGGGCAGGAGGAGAGTGGGAGGTGTGGGAATCAAGGCACTCCTCTCCAGCTCTCAGGAAATACACAGGGGCAGTGGTACCATTTCGGGTGGGGGAAATCCTAACTAAGGGGCCACTCCCAGTCCCCCCATCTGCTGGGCTCGTTAAGCCCGTGCATCCAGGGAGCATGCGTTTTCCTGCTAGTTAGCAGTCGTAAAGAGCAGACTGAAATGACTTCAACCATCTTCATCTAGCTAATTTGAAAAAGCAGGGCCAGGCCTGGGAAGCGTCACACACAGTTTCCTAACCCAAGCAGACACTTTGATTTCCTCTCCGTTTGCCTCGAGCCCGGTGGCACGCTCACGGCCCCAGTGAGGACGGATTGCTTTCCTCCTCCTGAAAGCGTGCGCGTTTCTGCTGTGAGTGCTGACACGAGCCCGTTGCTGACACGAGGCTGACTGCTAAGGCTGTAGCCCGGATCCAGCGCCAGCCCTGCTGCTTCCTGCTGCTCTGCTCCATCGTAGGGTTCAAGAGCTGCCTGCAAAGAGAATCCACTCAGCAAACCCAAGTACAGGGGCCCGCCGTCTACAGACGCACTGGCCATTGAGGCATCGTTCCCCCGGCACCGCGGCCAAGTTAAAACAAAGGCTGTGGTGTTACTTGGGCCATGCGCTTCCTCCCACCCCATTTTTTTTCTCTTGCAGAGTCTCGCTAAGTCTTCTCTAGACCCAACCTCTTTGCCCAAAGAAATTGGCTCTTTTCTCTTCGCCTCTGAGTAAAGACTTGGAAGAGCCTGTTTTGTGCTGGCTGCCAGCCCGTGTTAATTTAGGACAGGGGAAGTTTGCCCGAACATCTGCTTGAAAGACCGAAGTCCTTTATTTCATCTCAGCCAGAGCAGGAGAAGCAGACTTGGTCTTCTTGAGCCTCTTCTGTCCTGGGCAGGTTTTCCAAGTCCCAGACCTGGGGTAGGATCCAGAGGTGGGTCATCTCGAACTCGGGCTGAGCGGCTCTGGTTGAGTTTCATTCCTTGTCTGCATCTGTACTCCAGGCTCATTCCTCCTCAGTCCGTTCACAGAAAGGACTCTTCTACAAGGGTTCGGTGATTTCTCTTTGTGGGGTCTTTTTGCTGGAGAGGCCAGTAGTCAGACACTTCCTGAGCTCTGGCTGTGGGCTGAGCGCTTGGGAATATGAGGTCAGTTTGTTCATTTAGTCCACCATTGTTTTTTTTTTTTTTTTTTGTGGTACGCGGGCCTCTCACTGCTGTGGCCTCTCCCGTTGCGGAGCACAGGCTCCGGACACGCAGGCTCAGCGGCCATGGCTCACGGGCCCAGCCGCTCTGCGGCATGTGGGATCTTCCTGGACCGGGGCACGAACCCGCGTCCCTTGCATCGGCAGGCGGACTCTCAACCACTGTGCCACCAGGGAAGCCCCACCATTGTTTATTGAGCATCTATTAAGGGCCAGACACGTAGTGCTGGGGAGAAAGCCAAGAGCAAGACCGCCATGTGGCCCTGCTCTCCGGGAGCCCCCAGCCTAGCAGGAGAGAGAGATGGAAAACCAGTGGGCTGATAAAATGATGTCAGAGAGTGGAAGGTAGGAGAAGAAGCTGACAGAGGATGGGGGGACCTCCCTGAGCCAGACCTGAAGGATGGGGAGGAACTGGTCCTGGTGAGGTATGGAGAAGGGCAGGCATGGTTGTTGGAGGGATAGAGGAGGCCAGTGTATCCGGAGCTGAGTCGGGGGTCAGAAGCTGAGGAAGGAGGCAGTGTCCCCATCCCAGCAGAGGTGAGGAACCTTGAATCCATTTCTCTTTTGAGCTCCGGTGGGACCCAGGGCCCTGCCTCCTTGTCTGGGGGCCATTGAGGGCAAGAGGGCATGTGTGGCTTGTGTCAAGTCCCCAGCAGCCTGCAGGGGGCCTGCTGTGCCGTAGGAGCTTAATCCACACTGGGGGTCCATGCCCAGCCTCCCTCTAAGATCGTGGCCCCAGGGGGCTCCTGGGAGACAGACAAATCAACAGGCAGTTACAATATACTTTTTTCTT
This sequence comes from Pseudorca crassidens, assembly GCF_039906515.1. Lineage (NCBI taxonomy): Eukaryota > Metazoa > Chordata > Mammalia > Artiodactyla > Delphinidae > Pseudorca > Pseudorca crassidens. Next base: position 78,991,302 of record NC_090310.1, on the reverse strand, counting down.
AAGAGAAAAACTTTATTTTAAAAATGCACATCAATTAAAATCGCCCATAATTCTACCATGTTTCTTAAATCATGTGAAGGAAGATGTGAAGGTCTCACCCCATCCATCTAGTCCCAGGCTTGGGGTTGTGACTCTCCAGGCAGCTTGGGGCACAGGTTCCTTAAGCATGAGCAGAGATGTTTGTAGACTCACAAAGTGATGTCATGCCTCATGTACTAGTCTGCTACACTTTAAAAATTCTGCTTTTAGGACTTCCCTGATTAAGAATCTTCCCAAGGGTTAAGAATCTGCCTGCCAGTGCAGGGGACATGGGTTCAGTCCTTGGTCCGGGAAGATCCCACATGCCACGGAGCAACTAAGTCTGTGCGCCACTACTACTGAAGCCCGCGTGCCCTAGGGCCAGTGTGCCACAACTACTGAGCCCACGTGCCTCAACTACTGAAGCCTGCATGCCTAGAGCCTGTGCTCCACAACAGGAGAAGCCACCGCAATGAGAAGCCCACGCACTGCAACAAAGAGTAGCCCCTGCTCACTGCAACTAGAGAAAGCCCGCGTGCAGCAACGGAGACCCAACACAGCCAAAAAAAAAGAAATAAGAAAAAAAAATTCTGCTTTTTAATATAGCAGGGATGCATTTCTAGGTCAGAAAACATGACCGTCCTTATTTGAAGATATTTCTGTACCATACCAAGTATGGATGGCCCATGATCGATTCAGTCTGTCCCTATCAATGAATACTTTCTATGGCCATTTTATTTATTTGCAATGAGAAGTGTAGTGCAAAGAACTGAAACGAGAAGCTGTGGTACCCACCAGAATACTGGGGTCGAGATGGCCAGCCAATTCTTTCTCCTTAAAGTTGGGCCTAAGATACCAAATTCTAAAATAATAATAGTGGTAACAGTGCTCACTGTGGGCTGGGCATTTTACTAAGGATTTTACGTACAATTTCTATTTGAATTCTTACCACAGCTCTTTGAAGTCAAGAAATTAAGTTTATTTTCTGGCCTATGAGGAAACTGAGGCACAGAGGTTAAGATACCATTCAAGGGCCACACAGCAAGTACATGGCAGTGATGGGACTTGAACCCAGTCAGAGTGACATCAGGCTGAGAGAGTCCTGCCAGCGTTTACTGTGAATTCCACTGCCTCCCGGAAGGTCCATTCAGAGGATGGGATTAGTATGTTCTCTTGGTGAAACCCAGGACCTATGAGTTGGGATTTCATGTGGGGTGGGGGGATGGAAGAAGAGCCCGGGAATGGCCTTGAGGTATTTTGTAAGGCGCATGCTCCCCTTAGAGACCAGCCCCCTTGGTGTGTCTTCCATATGCTATGTAGCATCAAGGACTCAACGGCAGCTGTCACTTCCCGTTGAGGGCTGGTTTGTTCAGAACGGAGTAGAACGGAGTGCAGGGACGGGAGAGGCACAGCCAGGCTAGATGCCTGAAACTGCCCTTGGGGCTTTTAAAAAGTTGAGATAATGGTGTAAACACCCATTTTTGAAAGGAAAGAAACTCAGGCACCATGCCACCTGTCTCCTGTAACAGACATTGTCCTTTTGTAAATTCCCTCCAGCCCATGCCTGCAGGCAAATGTATTTATAACTGCAATCAGAGAATGTTTTTTTATTATTTTCTGATTGAAAAATGCTTGTGTTTTTTTTCAATCGTGGAACAAATGCAAAAAAATGATAAAGGAGCCAATATTTATATCATCTGTTGCTGCTAGCCCTGCTGCTAATGCTTGCCAATGTCTGTTGAATGTTTATACTCTGTCTGGGTCTCTTCTCTTGGAATGAACCTGTGATGTGTAGGTGCTCTGATTATCCCCGTATTTTGGATAAGAGACAAAGAGAGGTAGAGTATCTTATCCCAGCTCACACAGCTAATTGGGGGCAACACAAGGAGGGATTCAAAGCTGGGTCTGTCCGCTCCGGAGTTTGGGGTATGTAGGATAAAATGGAGAGCATTCTGGTGACCCATAGAGCGGAAGTCTGTTCCGGCAACGGAACACGCCCGAGAACGCTGGGGGCTCCAGTACATGTGTCGCTGGAGGACGCTGGGTGAGTAGGCATTTCCTCCGAAACCCCACAGGCTGCTTTCCTGGGCAGACATCTGGAGCTTGGGGTGTGGCCGCCTGGCTGCCAGGCTGGGGCTCAGGGGATGGCGGTGGGAGGGCTTCTCACTGAGCGGGTGGAGGGATGACCCTCTGCGGCCCACGCTGGGAGCCCCGTGTCGACACACCGGGGCCCTTGTTGGGCTTTGTGGTGGCCAAGGGCCTCCTGGGCACGTGGTTCTGGTTTTGAAGCAAAGAGAAGGTCAGGTCCTTGGAGCAAGGGGCCTGTGGTCCAGGAGGAAGGGAAGCAAGTTTTCCTGTCCTGACAGATAGGAAAGGGCCGGGGGTCTTTCTTTGTTTCTTTTTGGGTGGGGGGGGTGGCGGTATACAGGAGCAGAGTGGGACGCTGCCTGAGATGATATTGGGCGGTGGCTTCTTCTGGCCAAAATGTCGTACAGTCCTGAGAAAACCTCGGGCACATCCCAGCGGAGGGCCTTTCTGCAGAGCCCTGACAAGTTCCCCTCGTCACGGTGTGGGGAGAGGTACCTGTCTCTCAAAGGTCCACTAAGGTAGGGCCTGGAAGGTAGATGGGAGATGTGCGGGCCAGGGCAGGGGGCTGTGGTGAGGTGGCACCTGCAGCACCATCCGGAGAGGCCGCCGTGGTCCAGTTCCTGTCGGGGGTGCCCAGAGCGGCCAGACCATCTGAATTTTCTTTTTTTTTTTTTTTTTCAGGAGCAAAAACGTCATTTTCTGGTGAAATCTCATTTTGAAATGGCAGCAGCTAATTAAAAAGCCGCTAAGCCACACTATAGGCCACAAAACAAGCCAGAGCTCTGGGGTGAGGCCAATTGGCTTTTAAAGAAAGTAGTAGGAGGGGTGAGAATGGTGCCCCAAGAGGCTGGAACGGAGGCAGGAGCAAGGTGGGGCAGGGCCTTCAAGGCCGCCGTGGGATTTTAGATGGTATTTCTGGAGGCACAGGGCAAGCAGGGAAAGGTTTGAGAAGATGTGCGTGAACCTATGCGGTGGATGCGACATAAAAAGATCGTCCCTATGTAGGACCTTTCTCCAGCCTCCCAGGAAGCTGGCATCTTCTCTCTGCTTAGTAACCTTCAGCTTCTTTCCTTGAAAGCATTCCCTTTGTTATTGGACCGTGCCAGTTGTTGGTTTAATAACTGTCTACCGCATGTCTTTGGACAACCCCCCTTCCTTCTCTGGGCCTCAGTTTCCCTATCTGATGGTGTTCGGCTGGCTAATTTTTAAGGCTACTGTCTAGCACCTGTACCCTAGAATTCTATGGCTGTTGCTGGGTGGCGTTTTGTGTATTATGTACCCTCACCGGAGATGGAGACAAGTGTGAAATTTGGGGAGAAGGGCTCCTTTCCATTTCTCTCGGGTCCTTAGACCAGGGGAAGGGACTTTGAGGACTCTCCTCACGGTGACACCCTTTTCATCGCACCGTCATTTTGTATTTTCTATGCTTCATCTCCCGCTTATTGGCGTGAGTCAAGGAAGAGAGCTGGGTGGCAGCTTTATGGACCCAGCTCAATACTTCCCAGTCACGTTTCTGGGTACTTCTCGCTCTCTCCTCCCAATTTTGAGACATGAAAATGGGCCTTTCTTTTCTAAGTGAGTGACGCTCATACATGGTAATGAACCAAACCCAGAGAGCCACGGTACCATCAGTGGCAGAACTCAGTTCAGCCACTGAGAGGCTAGGGGGAGGTTGACACACCAGACGTCGACATGCTGTTCATTTGCTCAATTAATTTATTACTTGATCTTCTAACTTAGAGCTTGCACTGCAGTTAGTGAATAGAGACGTGGGATTTTTTTGTTTGTTTGTTTTTTGCAGTACGCGGGCCTCTCACTGTTGTGGCCTCTCCCGTTGCGGAGCACAGGCTCCGGACGCGCAGGCTCAGCGGCCATGGCTCACGGGCCCAGCCGCTCCGCAGCATGTGGGATCTTCCTGGACCGGGGCACGAACCCGTGTCCCCTGCATCGGCAGGCGGGCTCTCAACCACTGCACCACCAGGGAAGCCCGAGACGTGGTTTTTTGATGAGGACCCGTGCCTAGCTCGTACTGTCTCTGTTGGATGACCTTTGACCTGTCTTTGATAAAGAAATGAAGATTTTCTCTGAAGAGTTCTGTCCCGGGCTTTACACACTGGAAATACCCTATTTTGATGACTGAACTTCAAATTCCTTGACATCTATCCGTCTATCCTTTCTTGCTTCCTTCTGAGCAGTGGCTGGTGTCAGCTCCTGGCTTCATCCTGGCCCCATGAGCAGCCTTTGGAGCTGCTGACACTTTTGTATGCTCAGACGTGAGATGTTTACTCGGCACCTACAGTATGTTGGGTGTTGGGGAGACCGTGGCAGCTATAACTTGGTCCCTCCCTCAGGGATCTCACACCATAGCGAGAGTTGGTACACTAACCATGTTTTCCTCTTCCCTTTGGACGTAAAGCTGTGTCTTCCTTAGTCATTTCAGGGATTGCAGTGAGTAGAACTGTAAGGCCAAGACTTGCAGACTGACTTGTTGGGGAAGGCTCCAACTGGCTCAGCGCTTGTTCTTTCTTCAGATCATCTAGATTGCATTAGCTCTGGTAGCAATCACAAGATCTTTTATTAGTTATTATTTGGGGAAATATGTCCTATACAAGTTCAAATAATGCTTAGAAACCCGATTTCTTTGGGTGACGCTTAAGAGCCGAGACTATATGGGTTCAAATCTAACCTGTCACAGAGGCTGCTAATAGTGCTTACAAAGAGGCGGGACGCTTTGGCTAAGTGTCAGGACATGATGCATACCCAGCCCACCTTGGAGAGTTAATGCTGCACCTGAGCAGATTAAAGGCTCTGAGAAATCCTGCAGTAAAGAAACCCACTTGACTCTGACTCCGCCTTCTCCAAATTCTTACTAGCTGGTAGAACTTGCTTCCCTTTGTCATAAACCCATTTAATATTCTTCAGAGCGAGTGTTCCACAAAACACCCTGGAAACACTTGTGGAGATGATTTGTTTCAGCTGAAAACTGCCACTGGCCGATGTAGGTGGTCAGCAAAAAAAATCTATTATTTGCAAATGCAGAGTTTTGTTTGGCCCAACTTGTTGGCCCCGAACTGGGGAACCAGTGCCCTGCTCCAGGGGAGGAGGGTTTACCCCTGAGCAAACCTCTCAGCGCCTGTTGTAATGAGTCACATGAGAGCCAGGCTCTCTGTTGACTGAAAGGTGAAGGGTGGGTGCCTGTGTTTCCACTCACTCCAAGGCCTCACGAGCCAGGACATTGTTTAAGCCCCTTAGGACAGAATATGTGAGCCACCTGTGTTCTCAGACAATGAAGAAGTCATGTCTGGGACAGCCAGGGATCTGTAATGGGGCCCCTGTGACAGTCTTGGCATATGCAGAGTGTTTTGGAAATAGTCTTTGGTTGAACAAAGCGTATTAGCAAGTAGAGCGTGTAACAATACTTGGTTTTTTTTAAAAGAAAGAAAGATATGTAGACATTCAAATATAGAGAAAAAACATAGCGGTATTGGGACGATGGGCAATTTCTATTTTTTCCCTTATCTTGTATTGTTGCCCAGTTTTCTGTTGTCAAGGATGCCTTCTCTTTGCAAAAACAAATATGCATTTATAGAAATAAAAATACATATATGTACATATATGCATCCATAATGCAAACGCACAGGTGTACTTTACTGAAATCATCTAACACGTAAGCCAAGATATATATAAGTTGGTGAGTTTTTGTCTTAAATTCTCAGTTGCTAATAGTTCCTTCAAAGTCTGTCATTTTAAAATTTTTCCAGATGGGCAGCAGATTTGGGAGATGGAGGCCACGGTGGATAAAGACAAGAGCCAGCCTGTAAGCACGCGGACGCGACGACCGGACGCCCTGTCCTCCCCTCCCCCACCTCCCTCGTGCTCTCTTTCCCTCTTCTTTCCCCTTCCTTCATCAAAGTCCCAGTGCTTTGGACCTAAAAGGCACTCAGTGGGTATTGAATTGATGAATGAATTACACGTTTATTGAGCACCACGCCCTTTTGATTTGTAGCAGTGACATCTTCATATACCTTGATAGAGTAAGTGGTAAGTCTTTCTTCGCTGCAGCTGAAAAGTCAACTTCCCCTTAATTAGAATTTTGCCTGTAAATGTACGGAACATGTCACGAGTCCTTTTACTTATTTCTTTATTTTTATTGAAGTATAATTGATTTAAAATATCATGTGTGTTTCCATTGTACAACAAAGTGACTCGGTTATGTATATGTATATATCAATATTCTTCTTTTAAAAATTCTTTTCCATTATAGGTTATTACAAGATACTGAATATAGTTCCCTGGGCTATACAGTAATTCCTTGTTGTTTATCTGTTTTATACTGAATATGTGGTAGTGTGCATCTGTTAATCCCATACTCCCAATTTATCCCCCCCACCACGAGTCCTTCTAGATGGGCTGGTTCACGGTGCTTAGGACCTTGGATGGCAACTTAGATGTGGTTGCAGTTAAGTTATTGACAACTCCTTTCTTTCAGAACATGCTTTTCGTTGAGATCCCTGAGTATCGGAACAAGCACATTCGGACATCAGTGAAGGTGAACTTCTATGTCATTAACGGGAAAAGAAAACGAAGTCAGCCTCAGCACTTTACCTACCATCCAGGTAAGAAGTTCTCTCCGCAGGCCCCCTGTGTGTGGAGAGGCAGCATCGGCCTCTGGGTGAGGATGCACGCGATCTGCTGGGTGACCTAGGGCAGGTGACTCAACCTCTCTGAGCCTCAGTTTCCTCATCTGTCATATGGCACCTTCCTTATAAGAGTTATATAAATCAAATGCACATAAAGTGCTCAGGATGGCGCACATCAACAATATTAACTATTGTTATTAATATTTTCTTGCGAGGGCAGAATAATAATGGGGCACATGTAGACTTGTTCACCAGAAGGTGGCAAAACTGATGACTCCTATCCCTGGTTTAGATTTGATCACAATAGGGGTAGAAGGTGAATATGCCCTAAAATGTGGACTCTTAGGGACCCCACAGCAGGTGGTCACCTGGTGGCCAAATGGAGTTGCCGGGCGGATAACCAGGCCAGGAGGCCTCATTCTTACAAAGCACTACAGTCCTAAGAAGGGCGACGAGAGCCATTTTGCATTCATTCATTTGTCCAGAAAATATCAGAGTGTCAGGCACTGTTTTAGCTTGGAGACACAAGAGTGAACACAACAAAAATCCCTGCCCTCCTGGAGCCGATGTTCTAACAGGGGATGCAGATGAAAGATAATACTGATGGAAGGGGATTCAGATCATAAGTAATACTGATATTACTGATATGTTGGGTTGTGGTTAGGGCTGCAGAAAGAGGCTACAAACTTCCCAAGGCTGAGACAGGCCTGCCAGCAGCCTTTCCAGGAAGTCTACAATCTGAGAATGTCAGCCAGGGTGTAATTTCCAACCTGTGACAGTTTCACATGGAGCCTCTGGGCTGCCGGCAGCACAAAAGTGAGGGCCTGGCTTGGGTGGAATGCGTGCGTCCACAGGTTTGTGTGGCACGGTGAGTGTTCCATTGTCCCACGACTGGTGTACCATGCCGTGAGTGGCAAAGGCCTAATGGGACCCAGAACTGGGGGAGAATCTCTGGGAGGGCTCTAGACCGCAGTTCAACGATCCTTTGTAACAGAGGTTTTCAATTATGTGTCACGTGCTGTCGCCCCTCCTGCGTGGCGATGAGGCCTCTCTGGGTCTGGGCATCAGCACTCACCTGCCTGAACTTGGCTCGAGTGAGAACTCGAGGCCCAGGTACCTGGAGACGGTCTTTGAGTGGCTTCCTGAGAAGTTGGAGTCAAAGCTGCGTTTTTGCTGTAGATGCTGAAACTCCTTTGCCCCCTCCAGCCCCCAGCATTTGGGAGCTCCCCCCACAATTTTATTATGGTCCTGTCACCAATTCATTTACTCCAGTGAAAAGAAAACTGATTCCTCAGTTCCTGGGCCTGGTGATGCTTTGGTAAAGGATGTCGGAGAAGTACGAATTCTGGTGACTGTCCTGGGCGGGGAGAGAGGAACGGTGACCTCACCAACACTCACAGTAGTAATAGTGATAGTAGCAACAACAGCAAACATTGAGCACTTACTGTATGCAGTCACTGTGCATACATATCTCGTTTAATCTTGCCCACAACCCCATGGGGTAGGTATGATTGTTCCTGCCAGCTAACAGATGGGGAGACTGAGGCCCAGGCCAGCAGGCCTCATTCCCCCAAAGTACTACAAAACTAAGGAGGCCGACAGTCACCGTTTGGTCATTCCTTTGTCCAGAAAATATCTGAGTGCCGATTAAGTGCCAGGTACGGTTTTAGGCGCTGGGGATCCAGCACTGAAAAAAAATCCTCCCTTTGAGGAGCTGACATTCTAGTGGGGGGTTTCAGATAATGAGTGAGCACGTAAAGTGCACAGATACTTCAGCTGGCGGTGAGTATGATGAAGGACAGCAAGCAGGGGAGGGGGCTGGAGCTGCCAGAGCAGGAGGAGGCGGCGGAGGCATAATTTTACATCAAGCATTCTTCCCCGAGCTCTCCCCCTGGGCAAAAAGGCTGCACAAGGGCTGACACAGACCCACCAGCCACTTTTCCACTGTCAGAAAGACCTATAGTTCAAGATCATCACCCAGGGTAAAATTTCTAACCTAAGACAATTGCACAGGGAGCCTCTTGCCCAAGGCTAATAAGTGACAGAGCCTAGATCTTTGATCCCACCCTTGTGGACTCCTAAGGCCGTGTTCCTAACCGCTGTCTTCTAATCCTCTATGCACCCCTGTGGCACTAAGAATGGTGCACCCCGTGTGCTTTTCTCTTCTCTCAGTCCCAGCCATCAAGACGGAGCCCACTGATGAATACGACCCCACCTTGATCTGCAGCCCTGCCCACGGGGGCCTGGGGAGCCAGCCTTACTACCCACAGCACCCAATGGTGGCCGAGTCCCCCTCCTGCCTCGTGGCCACCATGGCTCCCTGCCAGCAATTCCGCTCAGGGCTCTCATCCCCCGACGCCCGCTACCAGCAGCAGAACCCAGCGGCCGTCCTCTACCAGCGGAGCAAGAGCCTGAGCCCCAGCCTGCTGGGCTACCAGCAGCCGGCCCTCATGGCCGCCCCCCTGTCCCTCGCGGATGCCCACCGCTCCGTGCTAGTGCACGCTGGCTCCCAGGGCCAGAGCTCGGCCCTGCTCCACTCCAGTCCAGCCAACCAGCAGGCCTCACCGGTGATCCACTACTCGCCCACCAACCAGCAGCTGCGCTGCGGAAGCCACCAGGAGTTCCAGCACATCGTGTACTGCGAGAACTTCGCGCCCGGCACCACCAGGCCCGGCCCACCCCCTGTCAGTCAAGGTCAGAGGCTGAGCCCGGGCTCCTACCCGACGGTCATTCAGCAGCAGAATGCCACAAGCCAAAGAGCCGCCAAAAACGGACCTCCGGTCAGTGACCAAAAGGAAGTATTACCCGCGGGCGTGACCATTAAACAGGAGCAGAACTTGGACCAGACCTACCTGGATGACGGTAAGATGCTTGTTTTTCTCACGGCCCGTGAGTTCGGTGCCCCGAAGCATCTCCCCAGCAAGTTTACTGCACGGCCTGGGTATCTTCCTTCACCTGTTTGGGCCTCAGTGTCCCCCTCCTTAATCTGAGGGAGTTGAATAAGATAACCTTTAAGGCCTCACCCAACTCTGTGCGAGAATCACCTCCAAGCAGGAGTTCTGGGCTGGGTGGTAGGAGCTTTCGTTGCTCCCCTACAACCATTGCAACAGAAGGAGCAAAGGAGGGCACTTCCGGCCCTAGGGGTGTCCCCCGGGTCACGAACTGGGTCAGTTTAACTGCTTCCACTCTTTCCACTTGCCACATTTAGACCAAGGATAGGGAAACAGAAAGGAAGGAAAGCTAACCTTTTATTCCCGGAAAGAAAAAAAAAAATCCCACTTTATAGCCCTCTTGTGTGTGTTTGGGGGAGGGGGAGGGGGCCGGGGGAAGGAGAAGTCTCGTTGAAAAGTGGCTCTCTCGGAAGGGAGCATGAATGGAGGCTTGCGGGCAGGCTGCGGGCGTATCTCTGCCCTGTGCCAGTGGAACAGAGCCGCACATTGATGGGAGGGAAGCAGCGGGCTTCCGTTGTGGTGAGCCCAGCTGATGGGGTGGCTGGACCAATGAAAAGAGGCAGAGGCAGCTTCGTGTGTCTGTAGGCGCCTGAGTCTGTTGGCGGGGGCCCAGCTGGACGGTAGTCTTGTTGGAGTGGCCGTGTGTGTGACATTGGTCTGTGATCGCAGGGAGGAAGGGCCAGTTGTGTTGGCAGGACTCACCTGGGGTCAGCCAGGTGCGGGTGAAGGACAGAGAGGGCGGGGCAGGCAGAGCAGCCTTCCCCTGGGGGCGCCAGAAGAAGGAAGACAGGTGGTTTGAATTTCTGAATGGGAGAAGGAAAGCCTATACGGCTGGCGGCCATCCACAGCTCCGGCCTCCCACTCTACCGGCAGTAGCATCTGATATACCCTGAAACCTCAATTATTTAGGAAAATGTCCTCTCAGGAACCCAGCCAAGAAGTAGGAAGTAAGGCAGAAAGCTTCAGAATAGCCACAGTAGTTATCACAAAGACCAGGTGCTGGTTATCAGACACTCCAGCGGCAGGAATCCTTTGGTGCTCACTTGGAGACCATTGACTTTTCCTTTATGCAAAGTTTTGACGATCCGGGTTATCTGGGGGTTCAGTGACTTCTTGTAGTTTCCATGTCCTCTCTCTAGTAAAACAGTCTTTCAAAAACTTCCCCCAAATGCATCCAGCAAAGATGCTTAGAGCCACTTAGTATAGGGTCAGACTGCCCCGCGTGCCTTACAGGGCTGACCTCAAGGTATTGCTGAGTTAATAATTGATCTGTCCTGAATAATCAAACACAGGTTGAGTTCGGGGCGCTGTGCTCCATTTTAAAAGAGAGACCAAGGTGTCATCCACTTTTGAACAATTTACACCCAAAATGGTGAAGATAAAGTTTTGGTGCTTACCTGAAAGGGGGCTATCATGTAGAAAATTCAACTAATGCAGAATGCCTTACCCGAGTGAGAGGGTGAATGGAATGGGGCTGTAACTGGAACCTCTCTCCACGTGTGCGCTCAGGGGCTGGAGCAGGGCAGAGGTGCTTCATAAATAAATGATGGCAGAGCAGGGACTGGCACTCTCCCCCGTGGACTCTGTCCGGCGCTGGTTTAGTGTCTAGAGTAAGAAATGTGCCAGTCCCTCCCGCTCACCCTGTCCATCATCCCACATAGTAGACCAGTGGTGAGCATCTCGGGTGGAGAGTGGGAGTCCATCCCTGGTTCTCCGTGGTACATCAGATTCCAAGTGGGCCTCACATGGTCATGAGTAACCTTTAAGTATCTGTGGTAGCCCCAGACAGAAGTTTGTGTTACGGAGAAAGCAGCGGAGAATGGAGACCCTTTGGGGCCTCCTAAGTGTCTTTCTGAACACAGGCAGGTTCAAGGTCGTGGTGAGGGCGATCTCCCAGAGGGTCAGTAACACGAGTCAGCTCTAAGGCTGTCTTTGAGAACCGAGATAGTGAAATTGCTTCTACTGGTGGAGGCTTTTCTTAAGTACGTTCTCCATAAGCCCAGTTCCCTGGGATTTTAGGAGGTATTCTCTGCAATGCGGGTTCTGTGGCTGAGAAAGCAAAAAATACTTGATAAAACCAAGTTTTTAAAAACCTTGTTTACTATAGGACTTCTCAGAGCCTTTACTGAGCTAGTGGACATTCTCAATCTCTGAAACGAGGGGGAGGTAGCACTTGCCAGAATTACTTGATCACCCTCACAACTCCAGGGGGTGCTGTTCACATTGTATTTGATTGTACTCTCTGTGAACGGGGGCCCTTGGAGTTATACAGCGTGGCAGGCCTGGGACCCGTCTCCCCTGATGTGCGGGAGAAATGACATGAAGGAATCTGAGAATTCAGAACAAGCACCGCCCCGTCCCATGTGCTGTATGCAGTCTTCTCAATTTGGGGGCTTCACGTTCCTGGGCCCAGAGCATGACAGGGCAGGGGAATAATCTCCACCCATGTGGTCCCCAAAAGGCAGCAATGTGGCTGCTGGTTAGATGTTCCGTGCTTGACTGGAATTGTCCCCAAGGCTCTGCCCAGCCCAGGTCCCTCTGCTGGGGAGGTGCTCATGTGGCCTGATGGCCAGCGGTGAGCCCCGAACTGCACCACCGCTGTAGCCGCCAGGAAGAGGGGTGCAGCATTGTCTCCTAGCTGCTGGGGTTTCAGATCCCTCTCACAGACGCCGTCTGGCCTGTGCACTCACGAAACATTCTCAGACTCCACTGCTGGCTTTGTGAATGTGGGACGCAGACTTCTCAGCTCTGGCATTTCTGACAAGTAAACTGGAAATCCCTGGGTCATTTCTCTAGTCTGTTTGGGAGGCATCCTAGGTCGTTTTCCATCCCTTCCGTCAATTCCCCAAAGGAGGTCTCCCCACAAAATACAGCTCTGGCTGCCCAAGCTCCAGCGGGACGTGCTTCCCAGGTGGGGGCTATTTCTCACCTGCCGTTCATTTGCCTTTTGGGATTTATGGCAAACTGGACTTTGCTTGGAAGCTTTGTGAGAGCTGGGCTTAAGTGCTTTGAGGGTCAAAGGGAGGTTCTGCAGCTGCAAAGAGAAGAGTCACCAGAGGACATGGGTCCGAATGCAAACACGTCGTCTTAGAAGTGAACCACGCTGCTCACCTGTGATCCCGGAAGCCCCAGTGTTTGGTTATCTTTCCCCGACCCTTTGCTAATGATCAGATCGATCCATTGTCGGGTCTGGGCATCCTACCTGGCTCCACCTCTCTTCCTCCCCAGCTGCATTCCTGCACACAGACGCTGCCGTCTGTCTTGGCCCCCTTTGTTCCTGGAACTCCAAAATGCAGCTTCTGCTTTCTCCACTCCAAAGACTTGAGACGTTTTCCAAAAGTCTCTTTTTTTCGCGGTATGCGGGCCTCTCACTGTTGTGGCCTCTCCCGTTGCGGAGCACAGGCTCCAGACGCGCAGGCTCAGCGGCCATGGCTCACGGGCCCAGCTGCTCCGCGGCATGTGGGATCTTCCCGGACCGGGGCACGAACCCGTGTCCCCTGCATTGGCAGGCAGACTCTCTTCCCTGTGCCACCAGGGAAGCCCCAAAAGTCTCTTTTTGAGCTAACAAAATAAGTGATATTTCAGGGCAAAATATACCCTCACTCCTCTCCTCGTGTTCCTCTGCCCGCCCCAACTCAGGCGCACTCTTGAGAAATGCATGCTTTGCACGCACACTCACTGTTTTTCTCTCTGATCCCTTGTCTCCTCTGTAACCAGTTTCTTGTTCTCAAGCCCCGGGTCGTACCTGGCAAATACCCTCAGCTCCTAGCAGTAGCCCGATCCTGTGAACTGTGAGCCCTCCTCTCCATCCCTCCTCCACCAGCCTCCCTCCCTCTCACCCAAAGGCATCAACTGGTTGTCTTTTCTGTGCCAGGCACCCCTCTGGGACTAAGGGGGTACGCTGGTGAGCGAGTCAAAAGTCCTTGCTCTTGTGGGGTGTTTTTTTGGGGAAACGAGGCAGACGTTAGCATGTGAGGTAATAAACCAGCTTATTTCAGGTGGTGATAAAAAGCCACGAGGGAGGGCTTCCCTGGTGGCGCAGTGGTTGAGAGTCCGCCTGCCGATGCAGGGGACACGGGTTCGTGCCCCGGTCTGGGAAGATCCCACATGCCGCGGAGCGGCTGGGCCCGTGAGCCATGGCCGCTGAGCCTGTGCGCCCGGAGCCTGTGCTCCGCAACGGGAGAGGCCACAACCGTGAGAGGCCCACGTACCGCAAAAAAAAAAAAAAAAAAAAAGCCACGAGGGAAAGCACACAAGGTCAGGAGCCGGAGTGTGGCCGGGTGGAGGTGGTGTTGGCCCCCTGAGACCGAGTGCACAGCGAGGCCGGCTCTGAGGGAGTGGGGCTTTGGGGAGCATCGGAGGGAAGGGTGTTTGGGGAGCAGCAGAGGCTGTGAGGTCAGAGGCTGGGCCAGTGTCGGTGGGTTTCTGGCAGCAGGGCAGCGCGATTCGATTTACCTTCTGAAGAGATCGCTGGCCGCATTTGGAAAATGGACACTAGGGAGGCAGAGGTGAAAAACAAAGGGTTTACCTCGCTTTAGACACATCCAGGTACTAGACTGTGAGTCCCGCGGCGGGAATGTTGGGGGCGGGGCAGGGGAGGCACAATTTAAAAGGTTGCCTTGTGCCTCCGTCCACTAGTGTGGTTATTGGAAACCTAACTGGAAGAGCCAAAATGTGATGAGTTCACAAGGAATTCTGATCCCCTCCCCTGCCTAGAACTGAAGGGCGGCTCCACTTTCTACCGCCCAGGGCGCCTGCGTGGAGCAGGTACCAGCGTTCGTGCAGTGCCGGGATGGGGCGGGGTGGGGGGCAGGCAGGCCAGAGAGGCACTGGGGAACTGGGACCCGGAGGGCACTCCTGCCGGGTGCCTCAGGTGACGCGTTCTCGGAAGAGCTGGGGGTTCTCAGGTCATCAGGCCATCTCACCATGGGCTCTGGGGTAGTGAGCCTACGCCGGCAGCCTCGAGACTCAGCCACGGACAAGCACACCCAGGGACAGGGATGAGGCCTGGGACTCAAAGGAGATCCTCCATCCCTTTCTGGAAATGTCTTAGGGAGAAGGATGAGGTCTCAGTGATTGGCCAGAGCCTCTGCCAGTGGCTTGTAAGGATGGCAGCCGGTGTGTGTGTGTGTGTGTGTGTGTGTGTGTGTGTGTGTGTTTATACACGTAGGAAGAGCACAAACCAGTTTGTTTTTCAATCTGCTTTCCCATTCTTCATACTTGAAAATCATTTATTGAAATACATTGAATAAATTTGAATGTTTCTATATATTTAAATATTGAAATATAGGCACACTTAGAAATCAATAGTGTATTCTGCATTTCACCAGGTGGACCACCCAGGTAATCACCACCCAGACCATGCATGACATGGAATCTTGTTAGCACCCCAGGAGCACCCTGGCGTGTAATCTTCTGCCTTCTCCACAAAGGTGGCCATGACCCTGCTTTCTAAGCCCCAGAGGTTCAGTTTGCCTTCCTGTAGAAACAAGTCGCAGAGCTGTGCCCTTTGTGTCTGGCTTCCTTCTGTCAGCCACTAGCTTGTGAGACCCGGCAATGTTGTTGGCTGTAGTTGTTCATTCGTTTTGTTGTCATGGATTATTCCACTGGGGAAACATTCTACCATCTCTGTGTCCATGTTCCTGTTGATGGACACTGGGGTTGTTTCCAATTTTATGAAGAAGCCTTCCATGAACACTCTTTTTTTTTTTTTTGCGGTACGTGGGCCTCTCACTGTTGTGGCCTCTCCCGTTGCGGAGCACAGGCTCCGGACGCGCAGGCTCAGTGGCCATGGCTCACGGGCCCAGCCGCTCCGCGGCACGTGGGATCTTCCTGGACCGGGCCACGAACCTGTATCCCCTGCATCGGCAGGCGGACTCTCAACCACTGCGCCACCAGGGAAGCCCCATGAACACTCTTGAACTCTTCTTTTGCTGCACACACAGGTCAGGAGTGGAGCCCTTGCCAGATGGTTTTCCAAAGTGGTTGTACCCGTTTATACACCCACAGCAGGGCAGGGGGTCCTACAAAGCGGTTTTAAGTTTAGTTCACTTTGTATCTTCTCACCTTGGGACCTGCCCTCAGTTCTAATGAAGGTGCCTAGCTATGGGGGTTCCAGGCTGCAGACCCAGGGGGCTGCAAGCTGTTTGGTTATCAGCTGCTCTGACCCCTGCTTGGACCAGTTACTTAAACTCTCTGGGCCTCTGTTTTCTTACCCATGAAGACTACACCTCCTGTTCAGATACTCAAACTGCCAAGCATGCATTAAGATCTGCACTTGGAAATAAGGCTCCTAAAAGACGTTCAACGATTAATATTCGCTCCATTAATAGTAATGGTGATGATTGTAATAACCTTGCTTCCCTTGAAGTTTCTTGTGGTGCCTTTTCCAGCCTTGCCTTTATTTTGGCCACTTGAATACTTTGACCTTTTTTGTTAGATGAGAATACTCCACATGGAAAAAAGGTAGGGAAAAGCCCCAGAGAACGCACTGATCTGTGGCTCACAGAGGCTGCCTTTCAGCTACAGAGAAGTGGAGTGTACATGTGCTGTTCACGTCGGGGCCCAGACATGGCCCAATTTCAATTCCCTGCTGCCTGCTCTCCTCCGCCCCAGGAGTGAACACGGCAGGTTGGAATGAACCCCAAACTCGCCCATGGAGGTTAGGCGGCCGGCAAGAGCTTGCCCTTGACCCTCGGAAGCCACTCGGGTGCACCGGGAGGAGCTGGCCACACCTTGTGCATTCCTCCATGGGGTGGTCTCCTGGGGCTGCCAGGCGGTGGAGCCAAAGGTGCTGCCCCGCCGCATAAAATGTGTGCAGGGTAGTGGCCTGCCCGTGGGCATTCTCTTTCCTCAGTTGGGCCTAGTTTGAATCTTCCCCTTGCCTTGTTCCCGGTTCTCAGGACTTACTTGCCATGTCTCTGTAAGACATGTTGAATGGAGCTTTGAATATCAGCGTTCGTGCTTCCCTGTGGCCTTGGGCAAGTGACTAGCCTTGCCGTGCCTCGGTTTGCCCATCCACAGAATGGACACGATCCCAGCTCTTCCCTCACGAGGCTGTGGTGAGAAAGTATTGAGTTAATGAGCATCGTACTTTTAGAACAGGGCGTGGCCCAAAGTACTTCCCGATAAACGTTAGCTGCTGTTTTTCTTCGTGAATTTAATTGACTTCTTGTAGGACGTGGTTCAAATTTTTTACGATATATCTGCATAGGAGAATAGAAAATGGGCTATTCTGGTCTTTGGCGATGAGGACCACTTGCCTGTGTGCCCCATCTCTTCCATGTGAGCCAAAGTAGGGGACAAAGCCCCCAGGGCACTGGCTCAAGGTTTCCTTCCCAAGCTTCTTTCAGGGACCTCGGGACATTTACCTGCACACGGGGACGATGCCCCGGGCCCAGGGACAGCTGGGAAGTCCAGTTAGCGTGTCCCCTGCTATGCATCCTCGGTGGAGCATAGCAGGGCCCAACCGCAGGCCCAAGTTTTGCTAGTTGTGCCATCGGCAGAGGGTCCCAGGGTGTCCTTTTAAAAAGCTCTTTACCCAGAGGCTGGATGTGCCGGAGTGTGAGAACAGGCCAGGGAAGAATGGACAGAGGGCCACACCCTTCAATGTGCAGGAAGTGGGAGAGGAATCGAGGGTGGAAGAGCCATCTGTGACTGGCCTGGCTTTGTTCAGCAGGTCAGGGATCTGTAATTGGGGCCGGTCCATGCCTCCGGCAAAGCCTGTGACAAAGCAGCTCCTGTCTGGAGAGGCGTGCAAAGCCCACGGACGGCCTGGCTGCTGCTGACAGCGGCCATGTGCCTGGCCGCCGTGTTGGCCCAGGAGGGCTCGGCTTCTGGCGGCCACCCTGGCAGCGGTGGTGCTGATGGAGGGTGACATGCAGGGATTCTCTGTTCTGATGAGAACCAAGCAAAGTGGTTGCCTGGCTTCCGGCACCGTGGAGAGCCCGAGTCAGGTGTTGTAGTGCAGGGCTGTGCGGGGCACCAGAAACTGCCAGAAACCACCAGTGCCAAGTTTAATTCACACGGCCACCTTTAGCTGGGCACCAATAGAGTCCAGGCTTCCTTTGAGGGCTTTGGTCAGCATTCTTTTTAAAGACCACATAAAAATATCTGTATTTTACAGAGGCACTATGTTTACATGCTTGAACAAACAAAACAATATAAAAAGAGATCCAGCAAAGTCTCACTCCCATTTTTGCTCTGCTCCCTGAGACTAGTTTTCTTGAGCCTTCTGGAGTAGTATTTCTTAGTCTTTTGATCACTATTGCCACCTTTTCTACTCAGGCTCCTTTCTAGATAATTTTTTCCTAATCGCCACCCCCATGAACTGTCAATCCCATAGATGCACTATATACCTGTTTAGGTACCGGGGCCCTTTGCAGGGTCACCAACCATTGTAATAGAACCAACTTTCACCCCTTTGGGATGGTATCCTTCCCATTGGGAATGCATGTTAGAGTATCTGTATGTAATCGTGAGCACATGCAAACGTATCTTCTCATTTTCCCCTTTTAGTCTGTAAGAGGTAGTAACATATACACACAGGTCCCCTGTGGGTGGGGAATTGGGTATCTCTGGCCACCACAGGCAGCACTTATACATCTGTCACTCAGTGAATGGGCGGTTATGTCAGGGGACCGTTCTCTGGAATGGGATGTCTGGTCCGAGGGTCCAGCCTCGATTCAGGGCCTGCTGGGTGTAGAGTTTCTGGAGTTGTCCTGCCTGGCTTTCAGTCTGGCCTCACCACTTCACTCTTTTGTGACCTCAGGTAAGCCACTTATGATAATGGCCCCCAGTTCTCAGGGTTATTGCATGCATGGAAATGGGAGCATCCTTTGTAAGGAAAGCGCTTTGACCAGTACCCGGTGTGCATGGTGGGTGCTCCAGTAGTTGTTCATATACTCTTCTGCCACCACCACTACCGCCAATATCATCGTCATCATCATCACTTCTGGACCATTGCTATAGTCTGAATGTTTGTGTCTCCCACAGCTTATACGTTGAAACCTATCCCCCAATGTGATGGTATTAGGAAGTGGGGCCTTTGGGAGATGCTTAGGTCCTGAGGATGGAGCCCCCTGAATGGGATTAGTGCCCTTTTAAGAGAGACCCCACCAAGCTCCCTAGTCCCCTTCCACCGTGTGAGGTTATGCTGAGAAAGCAGCCATCTGTGAAGAAGCGGGCCATATCTGCCGGCATTTTAATCTTGGACTTCTCAGCCTCTGAAACTGTGAGAAACAAATGTTTGTTGTTTATAAGCCATCAAGTGGCTTTTTTGTTATAGCCTCCTAACTAGACTAAGACAGCCGGCAGGTAGTGGGGGCAGAGCTGGGCTTTGAAGAAGAGCCCTGAGGCTGACTCTTAGCCCTTGTCCTTATTACCCTGCTGGGCTACTTCTTGTTAATTCAGCAAAGAATATTTAGAGTCTCAGTGGAAAATGCCAAAGTCCAGAAAACTGCTTGCCTAGAGACAAGCCCACAAAATTTGCAGGAGCTCCTGGTTGAAGATCGCTTCACGGAGCCAGTAGAAGGTCTGCATCCCTCTCCCAGGAAAATAAACCTCATGTAGGTGTCTGTTCCAGGGGCATCTTTATTTTGCCCCTCTTGATGTTTCCCCACCTTCTAAGAACCTCAGATTTCTAGCTGTGACACTTCGTTGTCCTTTCATCCCAAATCATGTGTACTTTGTGTTGCTGGCTTATGTAAATGTAAGGAACCACCTTCCAGCTGACTCCAGGCCCAGAAGTGCTCAGCCATCTTTTTGAAATTCTGCAAAGCAGCTGTTTTCAAAGGAATGTGTTCTTGCATTTCGAGGTCAGAAGCTACCAAACCAGAAGATAGTCCGTTCTCAGACTTGCTGTCCACTCAGCCCGTATTCCAGAGTAGCCTCTGACCCACAAAGAGCAGACAGGACCCAAGAAAGAGGACCAAGGAGACATCATTTGGTGTCATCCGATGGCCCCAGAGTCAGCCACCAAACCCCAACTTTTAAGGATTCGGAGTCATTTGGACTGTGTTTATTTTCCACTTCCAAAATGAGGTTATTGTCTGGGGGAAACAAGTAAATATCCTGGTGAAGGAATAAGGTGATCAGTTAAGATGTATGGGGAGGTCAGCATCCTTTTTTTCCAAGGCCCTTCTAGACTTTCATTCTTACTAGCACTTACTGCAGAAGTGCTGGGACTGACTTCCCCGCTTAGTGGATGTGCCAGACACGCTGGAAACATGGCTTGTTTCAGGATGATGCAGCAACTGGGTGATTATTGTGAACGCCATTCCATGCAGGACTGTACTTGTGATGGCCTTCACTCGTCCCAGGCCATCACCTAACATAATCCAGAATGTGTGTATTTAAAAATGTGTATTAAAAAATGCATAACTCCCCAATATCAGCTCGAGCTGTAATTTGTTTCTCTCTAGAGAAGTTAGAACTTGAAAAGCAGTTTAGTTATTTGAGGCTATGAATTAGATGGGGGGGGGGGCAGTTAATCAAAATCTTATTTTAATACTGAATTTCTTCCTGTACTCCCTACCTTCTCCTCCATCAATCAGCCCTAACCCATTTCAGATAAATAGTAAAGTTTATTTTCCGGAAAAAGGAAAAATAAACGTTTAATGAAATAGCCCTAGTTTTATTCCTTTCTGTAGAGTTGAGATTTGGGTGCATTTTGTCTTTTGTTGCCCCCGAGTATAGTTCTGGATTCTTTTTTTGCCCTGGACCTATTCAACTTTAGTTTAGCACCATTTTCTTTTACTTTTCATCCGGGAAGGGCTTTGTTCTTGGGAAGTGATGAAACCATTTCTCTGGCTCTTCTCCACTGCATTCCCGACACCTCTTTAATTTGTTATTGACCCCGGGATCTGGCTAGCTGAGACTGTGACTCTGAAGGCAGGACTGGGGCCTGTTTTGCCCATCTCCGATGTCCACAGTCTGTCTCTAGGTGAAGTCAAAGGCAAACCGAGGGTCGAATTTGAAGAGAGAGTCTGTTCAGGTCCTCAGCAACCAATCCTGCCACTTTCAGGTGTCAGGATGACATTGTCCTCATCCCTTTCAACTGCCATGAAATCAGATCTCCGGCCAGGCAAGTGAAGCAGAGTGCACCGTGGTCGTTTTACAACGAGGGCCGAGTATCCCAACTCGATTTTGCGGCGGGCTTGTCTGCTGCAAGTGGTTTGGACTTAAGTCCCAGGCGTTCTGCAAACCAACAAATGGGTTTCAGCTGAAGCCTGTTAGTTCCACCATCCCGGGAAAGTTGAAAGGCCACTCCCTGGTTGTTAGTTTCCAAAACTCTGGACAGAGTGGCTGTTCTGTTGCATAAGCCGACTGCGTGGGGAACGCCTTTGAAATGTTCCGCAGCCGGTTCTTATAGATTTCTGGAAGTCGATGCAGTCTTTTGAATTCTCAGCTTTATTGGAAGCCTAAAAAAGAATTGACCCAAAATTGATGAATGCACCCTTTCCACTTCTTACAGATGGATTGAGTTGTGGTCTGCTTCAGGACTTGGCATGCGGGCGGCCAACTAGTGTTCCATGGGCTGCATTGAGCCTGCAGATATTTTGTTTGGCCCACACAGTATTTAAAAAAATATTTGGATTAGATGCCAACGTTTAAAAACCAGGAGATTGCACATAAAAATACCGATTTCCGGCTTTCCTTGGAAAATCCAAGCATCTGGCCACCCTGGGCCCCATATTCTGCACGGCGGCTACCTGGAGTCACAGTCAAGGCTGGTCCTGAGTAGAGACCACCTCCTTTATTCAGACAGAGCATGTACTTGTCCGTGGTGCTCCCCCTCCCCCTCTGTCTCCTGAAGATGGATGGAGTGTCCGTTGTTATTTACCAGCACGCTGGTACTGTTGTTCCTTTTATACTTGGCCGACCTCACTCAGTCAAGGTTTCCATCCAGACCCGTTCGGCATCTGCATTTGTTAGCGCTCTTCTGGAAGTGGCTCTTCCGTGGCCACCTAACCCAGCACCTGGTGCACAGTGGGGACTCTGGAGGTGTCAGCTCCCTCTTTCTTCCGTCTCCCTCCTTGTGGCCAGGGGTAAGATTTAAAAACACCTTTTTGGATGAAACGCTGTAAATATATATAAACATAGAGTAGCACAGTGTACCCACTTACCCACCACTCAGCTCCAACTGTGGTCAACTCGTGGCCAGTCGGGTTTCTTTTACGCCTCTGTCTTCTACCACCTCGATTTCACAATAATAGTTTGAAGCAAATCCTACACATCAAAACTCCTAGATACCAAAACCATATCATTTTGTGTGTGAATATTCAGTATGTATCTCTAAAAGAAAAGGTTTCTGAAAATACTCATAACACACATGAAACTTAATGAAAATTCTGTAAAATCATGAAATATCTGGTGTTTAAACTTCCAGTCTTCTCACACATAACATAAAGGTTTCCTCCTTCTTTGTTTTGTTTTTATTATTTGATAGTCTGAATCAGGATTCAGACCAGGCCCACACACTGCACGTGGATGCCTTGGGGTCTAAGACTGTTGTCATCCAGAGGTTCCCCCTCTAGATTAAATAACAGAACCCTTTTTTGGTTTTATCATCATCATTATTGTTATTTTGCAATTTATTTGTTGAAAAAACCAGATTGTTCATCCTATAAAATTTCTCACAGTCTGGTTTTTACCAATTATGTCCCCATGGTGAGGTTTAGCATCTTCCTGTAAATTGGCAGTCAATTCTAGTGGTTTCATGGATTCAGGTTTAACTGGGCAAGACTGCTTCATAGGTGGGCGCATCTTTCTGTCAGGCAGCACGTGCTGTCAGGCTGTCCCCTTCTTGGTGATGTTACCAGCTACTGATGGTCAGTGCCGAAACTCCATTAATTCAGTGGTGCATTGATTGCAAAATGGTGATATTCTGTTCTAATTCTGTCTTCCCTTCCTCTTCTGTTAGCTGGAAAACTTCTATAAAGAGAAACTTTCCTTCATCAACAATGGTAGGATTCATATAGGAAAAGCAGGATGAATGCTTGATTCTTTCCCTTTATTTACCAGTTTTTAAAATAATGGGTTGTTCATTAACATCGTCCAGTGGTGATCAATTAAGGGTTTTTTTTTTTTTTGGTACCGTTATGAACTCATAGATTTAAGCATAACTGATGTTTTAAGATTCTAATGGGCTCTTTTGCTTGCTCCTTTTGTCTTTATCATTTGAGGGATCTAAATAATATGACTTTCTCTCCTTTTTTCACCTGGCTTAGCAATATGCTCAGATACATATTTTTTAAAATAAATTTATTTATTTATTTTTGGCTGTGTTGGGTCTTCAGTGCTTCGTGTGGGCTTTCTCTAGTTGCTGTGAGCGGGGGCTACTCTTCGTTGCGGTGCGTGGGCTTCTCGTTGTTGTGGCCTCTCCTGTTGAGGAGCACGGGCTCTAGAGCGCAGGCTCAGCAGTTGTGGCGCACGGGCCTAGCTGCCCCGCGGCACGTGGGATCCTCCCGGGCCAGGACCCGAACCCGTGTCCCCTGCATTGGCAGGCAGACTCCCAACCACTGTGCCACCAGGGAAGCCCCAATGCTCAGATATTTTGAGACATCAGGAAGGAAAGAACCCTATACGCAGACTAAGGGTTGTGTTCCCTACATGTGTGAAGGGGAAATCATAAAATAGCTCTTGAGTGCCATCTGGCTCAGAGATCCCTCGCAGCATTGACGAGTCTTTAAGAGTGATTTAAGAACAGAGTTTACAGGGCAGGGGAAAGTTATGTATTGATGAGGATGTAGAGGGCACCCAAAGTAACAGCAGCTTAAACAAGATAGATGATTGATTTCTCATGTAACAGCACAGGCATAAGCAGTCCAGTGCTGGTATACTGGTCCCATGGTGCCAAGACTAGGCTCTTTCTGTCTTATCACCCTGCCATTCTTAGGGTGGTACCCTCATCTGCACTAAGATGGCTCCTGGATGCAGGAGAGGGTGGAGGAAAAGAGGAAGAAAGGCATGCCCCTTCTCTTTAAGGGCATAACCTGGAAATCTCATATATCCCAGCATCTGATACCTCATTGGCCAGAACTTTGTCATGTGACCAGAGTGAGCTGCAGGGGAGTCTGGGAAATGTAGTTTTTATATTTACCCAACCATGTGCAGGGCTAAATCCTATTACTGTGGAAGACAGGAAGAATGGGTTCTGGGTCTCTGCACAAGAAGCATGATCATAATGGGAAAATAGCTCCAAAAGGAGGTTGGATATTTTGTATTGTTTAATATTCTTAGGAGTTTCTTCATCTATTCCACAAATATTTATTGAATGCTTCCTATGTGCCAAGTGCAATTTTAGGTCCTGGGGACACAGAAATGCATTAAACAGGTCCCTGCTTTCATGAAGCTTACCTCCTAGTTAGGGAACCAAACAAACAGCTAAACAAATATGTAATTGTCTCTCTGCATCTACAGGGAATTAGTCCCAGGATCCCCTGCAGGTACCAAAATCCATGGGTGCTCAAGTCTTTTATATAAAATTGTGTAGTGTTTGCATATAACCTACATGTATCCTCATGTATACTTTAAATGATCTCCAGATTAATCGTAATACCTGATGCAAGGTAAATGCTATGTAAACAGTTGTCAAGCTTTTGGAACTGTCAGGAATTATTTTTTCTGAACATTTCAATCCACGGTTGGTTGAATCTGTGGATGTGGTTATAGTCTATGGAGAAAGTCTAAAACAGAAGAGGGAAGAGCCCTTACATGTCCAGTTATTGCTGACTCTCCCCATGGAAGGAAGAATTGCCACCAGTTGAGAACCACTGGTCGGAAAGGTTTGTGCCTGATTCTAATGGAAACAACAGCTTTGTAATGTTGAGTGTTGACTGTAAAGGCCTGTTTCATAGACTGGAGAACTCTTGGCTCTCTCTGGGTGTGAGAAGCCACTAGGAACTTCTTTCTTGCTGTGTTCAGTGTATTCCCTGCTGAGCGCCTGGGACAGTGGCTTCAGGGTCAGAGATGTTGATGAGTAGTTGTTATCAAAGGAAGCTTGACTTGGAGCCCCACTTTGCCTCCTTACTTGTGGCCTTGGGCGAGGCATGTGTGAAAAGCGATTTATAGACTGGCATGTGCCCCACAGATACTGGGGAGGGCCTCTTCTAGCGTGGGGTTAGCAGGCTGCTGCCTCAGGAGACTGCCAGGAGGCATCTCGTTTGGGCATTTGCTTTCTTGGTTTGCCTTTAATCTGCTGGTGCCCATTCATTCATTCCTTCTTTGAATGGATATTCGCTGGGTACCTACTGTCTTCTGGGCTTTGTGCCAGGGGCTGGGACACAGCAGTGAGTGCAATGGACCGAGGCCCTCGCCTCATCTGACCAAGTCTCTAGGGGAGATGTTAATCCATGAGTAATGCGAATTTCAGATGGGGTTCAGTGCTCTGATGAAAACAAACAGGTGAAGGTAGGGGAGGGCATAACTTCTGACCGGGCAGTCAGGGCCAGCCTCTTAGAGGAGGCGACCTTGAGCTGAGACCTGAGGGAGGAGGCGGGGAAAGGGAATCCCAGGCAGAGGGAACAGCACGTCTAAGTGCTGGTTTGAGTGGAGGACAGAAAGGTCTGGGGTCGTTGAGATTCATGCCCAGGAGATGAGCGTTTGAGGGCAGGCCAGACCACGGAGGGCCTCAGGGGCCACAGCGAGAGGTTTGGATTTGATTCGTGGAGGGAAGGGAAGCTGCTGGCAGGTAGAAGGTTGCCGTTTGGGGGGTGTGTTGGCCAGGCTGGCAAGTACAGTTAATAATCATAACAATAATCCCTCCCCCTTAATGAGCACCTTTGGAAGGCAGACTATCATCTCCGAATCAAGGCTGTGAGACCAGGCTGAGGAGCGAGGCAGTGATCTGTCTCGGGTCACAGAGCTCAAGGCCCAGGGGATGAGCTGGTGGAGGCATGTGTGTGAGAGAATGATCTAGATTCAATTCATAAACAGAATGGAGCATTTATCTTGGGCCTTTCACTCCGTGTATCTGATGAGACGCCAGAAAATTGCTTTCCCTCCAGACCCGCTGATCTGACTGCTTCCTGGACACCTCTGCGTGGTCACCCTGCAGGAATGCCAGACTCAACCGGTGCTAAAATGCTCTCATACCCGACCCTTCTCTATTCCTATCTCCCCTCCCCTACCTGTCCTGAGGAATTTGGGGTGTGGCCTTAGGCGAGTGACTTAATGTCTGTGACCTCAGTTTCCCCATCTGTAAAATGGGGCTAATAGCAGTGCTTCAGGTTTAAATGAAGTGATATATGAAAGTGCGTATAGCAAGGTCAGTCACATGGCAGGCGCTCCCTAGTGTAACTGTCAGCTTCATCATCTTCCTCTGTCCAGGGTTGTGGAAATGTCTTAGTCTCTGCATTTGGGACGTGCCAACCCTTCTTTAATATCTTCTCACCACTTCCGGGTCGAGGCCATCTGCTCAGGCCCCACAGTGAGCCTCGTCAGGGACGCTGGCCCGGGCCCTCCGGACACCCTGCTGCGTGTGGGGTGCGGGAGGTCGACTGTAGCCTCGTTCGTACCAGCAGGCGGCCGGAAGCAACCTGAATGTCTGTTAATAAGAGCCAGTCACACAAGGGGGTACTGGGCAGCTGGGGATGGGAGTAGGAGGGGGGGACCTTTTCCTGTCTGTATGTTTATGCTTTGGGATTCTTTTCGCCTTTGCCATATGCATGTATTTACTTTAAAAAAAAATTAAGGGGAAAAAAAAGATGAAGGGATACAGTTCAGGTCCTAGCAATGACCCTAGAAGCTAATATAAAAAAAATGGGGATTAAGAAATAGGAAGCTTTTAGTCCCGGTCAGGGGCGCGTCTCCCACCATTTGGATGCGTAATTGTCCTTGTGCACCCTTCTGGGCTTTGAGTGGAGGAGGACACGCAGCTGTGCTGAGATTTTCTTGCCTCTGGACCTGCGCCCACGCCGTAACCTCCGCCTGGAATGTCCCACCCCTCCCTCTGGTGCCTTCTGAAATCTGACCAGCGTTTGGAGGCTCTGACAAGCTCTCTTCTCCCTGCAGCCATAGGGTTTCTCTCTTCCTCTGAGCACTGGAGCCACACCTGGTCCCTTGCAGTTGCTGTTTATTCCATGTTCCTTTCAGGTGCTTTTGTGTATTCCCCACCCCCCACCTCAAGTCCAAGTCTCCGGCTGGTAAGGACTGATGTCTCTGGCCTGTCTGTACCCCGGCTGCGCCTGGGCTGACTTTGCTTAGAGTACGTAAGCCCTTAATAACATTTTCTAATGTCGCCTTTGTGCAGTCTAGCCCCGCTCCCTGCACATAAGATGCTCACCATATATTTGTGGAACTGCATGAATATCCCAGAATGAAATGGAGATCATATACTGCCTGGGTTTTTTGTTTGTTTTTAAAATTTATTTATTTCATTTATTATTTTTGGCTGCGTTGGGTCTTTGTTGCTACTCTTCGTTGCGCTGCACAGGCTTCTCATTGCAGTGCCTTCTCTTGTTGCGGAGCACAGGCTCTAGGCATGTGGGTTCAGTAGTTGTGGCTCGCAGGCTCTAGAGCGCAGGCTCAGTAGTTGTGGCGCACGGGCTTAGTTGCTCCGTGGTATGTGGGATCTTCCAGGACCAGGGCTCGAACCTGTGTCCCCTGCATTGGCAGGCGGATTCTTAACCACTGTGCCACCAGGGAAGCCCACTGCCTGGGTTTTAAATGATTGAAAACTATTCATCATAAAACCACAACAATAATACGTCTTTTTAATAATAAAAGCAGCTAATACTTAGATGTCATTTATTGCATACCAGGCACTCTTCTAAGACATCATTATTTTAACGTATTTAATCTTCACAACAGCCCCAGGAGGCAAGGACTATAATTATTCCCATTTTATAAATGAGGAACCTAGTCCAGAGAGGTTCAGTAACTGGCCCAAGGTCACACAGCGAGTGAGTAAGTATGTAGATGTTCCTTATCTAGGTTTCTGGGGAGGAAAGATGCCATGCATTTCTTTGGGAGTTCAGGAGTACAAATCCAAAAAAACTCTGGAGCAGCTGCTTGCAAGGTGTGACAGCATATAAAACCTAGGGAGATGACCTGTGTCCTGGTCCTAGAATCAGGCCTCACGACAGCTTTGGAAGCAAGGGCTGTGAGCTTTTCAAAAGGCCTGAAGAAAAGTTTGAGAGACTTAGGGGGCTGGAGTGGAGGAATAAACTCCATCCGAAAAGAGAAGCACAGAATTGAAGTGACAAATGTTCAGTGAACTGCCTGTAAACATAAGATGTCAGCCAGTCACCTTCAACCTTTGCAGCAATATTTAAATTGTATTTATTGTGAGCAGTGGGGGCATTTTACTCGCTCGGCATCGTAGGGCCAGCCTGGAGTTTTCAAAAGTAACAGTGCCGGGGCCCTCGAATGTCCTGCTGGTTCTCTGTGGGGTGGCAGTCAGGGGGGCACAGGGAACAGCGCGGGGAGGCTCCAGCGGGCCCCTGGTCTGCCCCTCGATGCCACGCTCTCCTGGCCTCAGACTGCCCAGTGGACTTGAGTCCCAGAGGCAGAGTCCGAAGACCAGGCCGGGGCAGGCCTTCAAAAATGTGCTGGCTGCTGGGCCCACTAGAAAATCCATTTCTTGCTTCCAGCCGGCAGCCCTGCCCAGCCCCGGGCCATCCTGGGGTTGTTGTGACAGCAAAACGAAGTGCCATGGAAACGCCTGTGCAACCCCGGGCTGCCTGGAGAGCAGGGCAGCTGCTCTCAGCTGGGACGGGGCAGCTTCCATCTGCCCTCCTCCCATTCCCCTTGGTATCCTGTTGTGCTTGGCCTGGGCTGGCTTTGGACTCAGAAGCGCTTCTTTTGCAGGGAGACCCGCGAGCTCGCTCCCCCTTTTCACGCCAAGAGGCAGCCCAGCTGGCTCTCACGCCCCGATTCCGGCTGCCGCCTTCCAGCCCCCTGTTCCTCCCGAAGGTGCGTCCCTGTGGGCCCAGCTGGCGGCCGGGGACGCCCGGGAGTGAGCATCTCAGCTGGCCCGGGGCTTCCCTCTGTAAACAGCGCAGTGTTTGCATCCCAGGCCTGGTCAGGGCTCTCCCGGCCAGTGGGGCCTCCCTCCCGCTGTGGTTCCAGGCATGTCTGGGGGCAGAAAACAGAAACCAGCCCTGTGTTTTCCAGGCTGCCAGGCTTCTGAGAAGTTCATGCCTCAGCCCAGAAATTCCCTGCTTCCGCTCACCCCCGGCCCCTTTCAGAGAAGAGGGTACCTGCTCCCCACAAGCTGGCTTCCTGTCTCTTCCGATGCAGGGCAAGTTTCTGGGAAGGTCTTTGGCCCCATTCGCAGTGGCCCTATCTCTCTGGTCACGGGACCCTCTCCCACCCCAGTCCCGCAGCTGTTTGATGTCAGAGCACAGGTCATGGGGACCCTGCCGTGGGCTCTTGCCACCTGACTGTGGCCAGGATCACCCTGGAAAGAGTTTCCTAAGTTCAAACTCTAGATCACAGCCCTGGGGCAACTGCTGTCCTGAGGGAGCTGCTAGGCGTTTGGGGTTCCCTCTGTGGGGCTGGTGTTGGGGGCCGGCAGGAAGGAAAGCAATACATTGAAAGTAATTCCTGCTGAAATAGGAGTGACTGATAAGGTTAGGGCCCCCTCCTGTGGGTGCCTCCAATTCCCACGGGGGCTCATTCATGCTGATGGGTCTCAGGGAGAAATGGGCTGGGATGTTTTCATGCAGAGGTTGCCATCTCTAGTTTCTGTGTCGGAAGGTTTGGCATCCTAACCCAAAGTCTTGCAATTTAGTCAGTTCTACTCCACACTTTTGCTGAGGACCTACCTACTATGTGCCAGGCAGAGAACAAGTCAAAGGGCATTGATTTGCTAACTCGCACCGTGGTTTGTAATATGGCCACGTGGAGAGAGAGAGAGAGAGAGAGAGAGAGAGAGAGAGAGAGAGAGAGAGAGAGAGAGTGTGTGTGTGTGTGTGTGTGTGTGTGTGTTTGCGTGCACGTGCCCAAAATCAGGCATGCAAAGGAACAGCCCAAGAGCTTGATCATTTTAGGTCTGAACAAAAAGCTTCTGTCTTTACCATTAAACCAACGTTTCTTGGCGAGGCAGGAAGGCCAGGGTAGAGTGGTTTCGAGTTTGCGCCCTGGAATCCCGCCTGCATTTAAATCCTGGCTCGGCCACCTGCTGGCTGTGTCACTCTGAGCAAGTCCCTTCAGCTCTCTGAGTCTTGGTTTACTGGACTGCAAAATGGGGATAATAATAATACCACCTACTCAGGGGGCCTTGTGAACACCGAATGGTTAATGCATGTAGATTTCTTAGACCAGAACCTGGCACAGAGCAAGTGCTCAGAACGTGCCAGCCTCCTGCACGATTTCTTTTTTTTTTTCCTGAATGAATCAAACCGTTTCTTTCCGATTTGCGCCATAGGAATTATCCAAAGCTCCTTCTCCCCACCATCGATACCAAGACAGACCATCTTGTGGATCCCATTCAGCTGTGTGGTGAATCCCCACGCAGCACGATTTCTTGACACCTGAGGCCAGCCAGGTCAATTGGCAGGTGCTGGGTGAATGAGGGGCGGTCCCTGCCCTGTGGATCTTACAGTCTCACGGGGAAGAAGGATAATAAATACAACAGAGAAACGTATTTCAGATGGTGAGACATGCTATGAAGGAGAGAAACAGGTGCTGTGAAAGGAGACCCTGGACAGGGTCTCTCAGAGGAGGTGACCTTCTCCTGCCCCAAGTGTGCCAGAAGGCCCCCTCCCCCAGTCCCCACGGGCACCCTGCTGTTGTTCCCCAGCGAGTTCATGTGTGGTAGGCACAAGGTAGTCTGTCTCAGTTTGTCTACCTTCCCTCCATTTCCTTCCCCACCTCCTTCCTTCCTTCCTTCTCCCTCCCTCCCTCCTTCTCTCTCCGTTTCTTCCTTCTTTCCTTCCCTCCTTTCTTTAACTGCCAAATGACTTTCATTAAATATACATAAGATAGGGCTTCCCTGGTGGCGCAGTGGTTGAGAGTCCGCCTGCTGATGCAGGGGACACAGGTTCGTGCCCCGGTCCGGGAAGATCCCACATACTGCGGAGTGGCTGGGCCCGTGAGCCATGGCCGCTGAGCCTGCGCGTCTGGAGCCTGTGCTCCACAACGGGAGAGGCCACAACAGTGAGAGGCCGGTGTACCACAAAAAAAATATATATGTATATATATACTCATAAGATATAAAAAATGATAACAATACAAATACCGTGTGCCTACCCCGAGTTTAAAGAAAAAGAATATAACCATTACCTTTGCACTCTTGTGCCTTCTAAAATCATTTTTTATTTGCAAATCTTTCGGTTATGTTTCTCTACAAGAGCACTCGTCAAAAATTTTTCTCTGATTTTCATTCTCACAGTGAAACTAATTCTTTTTTGGGGTCTAACTTTTTTAAATGGAAGTACAGTTCATTTACAATATTGTATTAGTTTCAGGTATATGACAAAGTGATTTAATTACACATGTGTGTGTGTGTGTGTGTGTGTGTGTGTATATATATGACACACAGATCTATATATATTCTTTATTTAGATTCTTTTCCATTATAGGTTATTGCAAGATAGTGAATAATATAGGTCCCTGTGCTATACAGTAAACCCTTATTGTTTATCTACTTTATATATAGTAGTGTGTTAAAATAATTCTTTAATATCAAACTCAATGCTCAAATTTCCAGCTGCCTCATAAATGCCCTAATTTTTTCCCCACGGCTCGTCTTGACTCTGGATCCAAGGCAGGCCCACACGGTGTGGTTGTTTGAAATGTACTTTCCATTTCTTTCATCTGTGCAGGCCCCCTTTATCTTTTTCCCCTCTGCCATCTTTGCGTTGAAGAAGCCAGGTGGTTTGCATGTAGGCTGGGTGTTGCTGGTTGCAGCCCCAAGGTGCCATCAGTCGTTGCTTTGTCCTCAGCATTTCCCGTAAATCAGTAGTGAGATGAGTGGCTGGATCAGATTGAGTTTGATGTTTTGAGTGAGGCTCCCTCATACGTGGTGTGTTCCTCCAGCAGAGGTGTCTGGGGTCTGTCTCTGTTCAGCAGTGTTCACAGCCATGATGTTCCACGCCTGGACTGAGCATGGAATTTTGAGTGTATTTTCTTCCCTCCCACCTTAGACTAGTTGCTATCCTCAATTTTGTGTTTGTCACTCTCCTTTTTTTAAAAAAATAGTTTTACCACTTGTTTGATTCTCTAAACAACACACTGCGTTTTCCATGCTCGTGAACTTTACATAAATGCAGTCATTCTGTAGTAGTTTTCCGCAACTTGCTTCTTCCTTCAACATTACGTTCTTGGCATTCATAGGGTGTCATTTTTGTAGCTGTAATTCTTTCCTTTTCTCTGCCGTGTAATAGTCCATCGTAGAGCTCATTTATCCTTTCTGCTGATGGTGGACATTTGGTCATTTCCAGGTTTTTTTCCCTATGCTGGTACAAACAGTGCTTTCCAAAATGTTCTTTCTCTGCACACAGAGGTGTTTCTGTCGGGTTGTACTTACAAGTAGAACTGCTTGGTCATTGGGCGTACACATCTGCCACATCAGTAGACAATACCAAATTGTCTTCCAAAGCGGTTGTGCCAGTTTATACTCCCATCAGCAACACAGAAGTAAGTACATGGCTCTACGTCCTCCCAACGTTTGATACTGTAAGATTGCTGAAGTGTTTGCAAAACTCCTGTGGTTGAGATGGTATCTTTCAATGAACAGAAACTTTTAATGTCGTTAAATTTATTTTTGGAAAGGTTAATGAGCTTTTTGAATGTCATTTGGGACGGTGCTACCGAAAATGTGTCATTGGACTGGCAACAGGCGTGTCACGTGGAAGCTTGTTAGAAATGCAGATTCTCAGGCCCCGCCCACCCAGAGCTGCTGAATCAGAAACACTAGGGTTGGGCCCAGCAACCTGAGCTTTTACGAGCCCTCCAGTGATTCCTCAAGTCTGAAGAACTGGTTTAGGAAATCCCTTTCTACCCCTATGTCATAAAGAGAGCTTCTCCTGTATCATCTTCCAAACATGTTACAGTTTTATCTTTCACACTTAAGTTTGTTTTTGTGTCCAGTATGAAGTGAATTTCTAATTTCATCGTTTTCTGTGTGGATAAGTAGTGGCCCCCGACCATCTATTGAGAAGTCTGTCCTCTCCCCACGGGCCTGTAATCCATCCATGTTGTAAATATCGTTTCCATGTAAGTGCAGGCCCCTTCCTGCTCTCTGGGCTTTGTTCCATAGGAGAGTTTGTCCCCAGTTCTTAATTACAGCCGCTTTGTAGATATTCTGGACTGCTGGCAGGTTTAGTCCCCAGCTTGTTGTTCCCCAGAAGTGTCTTTTTGCTTTTCTGCAGACACGTTGGAGAGTCAGCCTGTCAGGCTCCACAACATGGCATTGAATCTTTGTGTCAACTTTAGATTGTGGAATCCTTGGCTCAAATGGGGGAAAGTGGACATTGTACAGTACTGAGTGTTTGTGGGGTCCTTCTAAAACCTGCTCAAGGTCATCTTTTATAACAGAAGTAAAGCTAGAGCCGCTTCTCACAGGGGCTTGCTGTCATTCTGGCCACCAGCCCTGCGGCATGGGCTAGGCTGCATCTCACAAGCCCATCATGGTGGTCCCTAAACCCACCGCCCCCCTCGAAGCTTAGTGGCCTCAGTGGATGCATCCTCAGGGTTGAGATGACAGAGGGCTATAGTTGGAAAGGCTGACCCACCCATCTCTAAGTGTCTCCAGTTCCCTGAGGATATGCTACTCTTAAAACCTGCCTCCTGCTAAGGTCTTTTCATGGGCAATTTCTAGCCACATCCCAGTTGGCGTATGAAATGGGCTCAGGATAGAGATGTTCACAAATGGAGAAACAGTTTCTCCTCCTTGAAGTTGGACTGAGTGGAAAACAAAGGTTGAGGGTTCCAGATTCCACAGTCTTGTCTTAAGCCCATTTGCGGCATGGTTTAATACGCCAGCTGTGTACCACCCTCGGTGCTAGGTGCTCTGTGGGTGGTGTGGGCCTTGTGGAACTTTGGAGCCAGGATTTCACTAGTCAGATAAGGAGCCAGGCAGGGGACAGCATGATCCAAAACTCAGAAGTCCTGGCTTCTCCCTTATGACAGCAAAGCATGATTTCTCTTGGAATCTGCTCTACTGAGACGGATGTTACAATACCCCACATTTGGCCATGATGAGGTCAACACTGGGGACACTGAAGGGAACACAAAGGCTCAAATTCCTGCCCTCTTTGAGCTCACAGTCTAAACATAAACGATAACACCAGCTAGAATAAGTGCTATGGAAAAAGGTAAAGCAGGGTGGAGGGGAATAGAGAGTGGTGTGTGGCATAGGGGGCCTGCTGTTCCATAAGGGGAGCATCCCAGAGGAGGTGACATTTGAGCAGAGATCTTGCTGATAGAACCTTGCAAATATCTAAGGAAAGAGCACCCTGGGTAGAGGGAATAGCAAGTGCAAAGGCCCTGGGGTGGAAGTATACTTGGCGCATGCAAAGTGTAGAAGGAAGGCTGGGGGGACTAGAGGAGAGTGAGGAAGAGAAATGCATACTCTTTGATCTCAAAGGAATGGCCTTTCCCAAGGCCAAGTGGGGTCCCTGGGTCCCAGCAGTGGGTTGGTGCTGGCTGGTGAGTCCATCCAAATGCAATCCTGACTAGTGTCCAGCTGCGGATAGTTGCAGATAGAGGCAGCCACTCACCTCTGTCACCTTCTGGG
The DNA here is from genome assembly GCF_039906515.1 of Pseudorca crassidens. Lineage (NCBI taxonomy): Eukaryota > Metazoa > Chordata > Mammalia > Artiodactyla > Delphinidae > Pseudorca > Pseudorca crassidens. The sequence continues at coordinate 78,956,920 of NC_090310.1, read as the reverse complement.
ATAACCTGGATTTCCCATTAGCTAGGCCCCTGACTGTGGAGGCTAAGATGGTTATACTTTCTTTGGAGAGAGGGTGACTTATATGCCATCAGAGCCCAAAGCCAGAATCAGATTGACACCATGGGAAGGCTTGGTTTCCTTAGATCTAGAAACCCAGCTTGCTGGTGGTTTTGTGAGGCGTGAGCTTCAACTTTCCTCTTCTGCAGGAGAATACTGCCAGCTGAAGCGAGCTGGGGTGGCCCCAGTCACAACCGGGAAGCTGCCGTCTCTCTCTGAACCCCAGGCCTTGGCTCTACTTTAAGTCTTAGGAAAATCTAGCACCATCTCACCTTTTAGATATGTACCCCGGGCGTGGCATCGTGGTCCCAAAGGGGCCAAGTCACTCTTTGCTTCTTAAATCTCATCCCCCAGATTAACTACAGCAAACATATATGTTAGCTCACCCCCATTTTTCCTTGAATACTATATGGGTGACTTCTACTGGGTAACCCTGATAAAAGTTGGGGTCTCCCACGGACCAGTCTTTGTTCAGAGTTGCACTCAAAGAAGCAAATTCTGACTGCCAGATGATAATTACAAAAGAATTCCCATCTTCAATAGCTTGAGCCAGACTGGGTACGTTTGAATCCTGGCTCTGTGACTTAGTAGCTGTATGAGCTGGGTATGTTCCTTAATCGCTCTGTGCCTCAGTTTCACCATCTGTAAAATGGGGACAGTTAGTACCTACTCCGTGGGATTACTGTGAGGATTAAATATATGTGAAGTGCTTTGTAGAAAGTGCTATATAAATTAATAAAATAATGGTAATTATTATTCTACTATATGTATCAGGATATCTCATCTATAACTAATAAAACAGCTGGCCAGCAACCTTCCTACTAGAGTTTCAGACCAGCTCCTGGAGACTGTCAAAAACCAGACTCAACTGGGCAAATTCTGGTTAAATCCAGATCAATTCGGAGTTTGTGTTTCATTCATTCATTCATTCAACCATCTCTCCAGGAAAATTAACTGAGTACCTACTATGTGCTGGGCTCTGTCCTGGGTGCTGGGGTCATGGCAGTGAATGAGAGAAGAGGTCCCTGCCCTCATGGGGTGATGACAACCCCATGAGGGGTTGACGCTTCCACGTCTTGAGCTTCAAGATACAGGGTCCTTATAGCCTGAGCCATGCTAACTGCCCGCCCCAAAACCAGGATCCAGCACCATGGTAACCATGTGCAAGGGAAAGGCGGGGTTCACCCTGATGCAGCTAATGCTGAGCTTCTGTGAACACTGGTTTGTGCCCACAGAACTGTCGGTGGCCATAAATGAGATGACATATGTGAAAGCTGGGGTCCTGCATAGAAGGTGCCACTAAGTGTTGCTTCGTCAGCCCGTGCACACGTGGTCCTTTAGAAAGTGTGGAGATGAATGTGGCCACCTGCCCACCCCCTCCCCCCAAGGTCTTTCCAAATGGCCAGGCTCCCCTGTCAATGCCTGGGGAGCAGCTCAGGCACCGCTCTCTCTCGGCCTTGATGGAGTCGTGTTGCACGTGGATTTAGAGTTCTGCATTGTGAAGTCTGATTTGAGTGGAGGGTGGGCCTGAGGGTGGATGCTGGCATGAAGGCCCCAAGAAGCTGTGCTGGGAGGTGGGGCCTGTCTCATGTTGCTGGACCAGAGCAGGATGAGTGCATCTCCCTGGAGGCTGGCTCAGGGCAGGGGACCTCCTCCCACCCCTCAGGGCTTGGCATCTTCTTGGCTGTAGCTGATCTGCCCTCCTCCCAGTTAGCACCTAGGCTTCTTACTCGAAACGGGAGCCTCAGAACTGCCATGTTTACTCATCCTGAGAGCTGAGGACCGTTTGGGACGAGGTGCGGCATTTTTCTCGTAAGCCCCAAGGTCTTGCTGGTAAGATGTCGGTGGCTGGGGGCTGTGCGGGCCTGCTGCCAGGGCTGGCTTCCGGAGGCCTCTGGTTTGCAGAACGTTGGTGACTCAGAGGCTGTTGTGTGTGTCACTAGCCCAGTGCAGCCAGCGCACCGTGTGGGGTGGCCTGGGAGGGGGCCCCCCCTTGGCAGGATGTAAAAATGCACCTCTAGGAGCCGGGCTGACCTCAGACCCACCCACTCTGAAAATTCAGAAATAGCTTCCAAGGTGAAAGTGCTTTGTTGAGAGAAGGTGGCCTGGTCACCAGTCAATTCAGTGTGTTAACCACATGTTCTCTGTGGGGTGGACTAATAACGTACTAACAATGTTAGTAGGAACAGCTGCTAACATGGGTTTTTTTTTTTGTTAACTTGGCATCGTTCCAACCGTATGCATTGCCCGACGTCTTTCTGGGATGCACATTATTATTCCCATTTTACAGATGAGGAAACTGAGGCCCAAGAAGTGAAACGATTGACTCACATTCCGTTAGTGAATGTGGGGTACTTACAACGTGTCGGACGCTGTTTACAGCACCTGTAATGTGTCTACTCAATGGATTCCCTCTGAAGTTGTTAAGAACCGTCATTGCCCGTTTTTGGCACGGCAGGTTCAGAGGGGGTCAGGGCTTGCCTCAAATCCATGGCAGGGCATGGCAGGCTGGACATGGACCCCAGCAGTCTGGCTCCCACCTGTGTGTTTCCCTGTGGCTCTGCCTTGGTGTGAGCCCCTCACCGCTGTGCTCAGCCCCTGCACTGGGCCATCTGTGGCCACCACCCTCAGACACGTACCACCTTACCAGACACAGAAAGGCTGAATCCGTGAGGTCAGTGGAGGGCAGGGAAGGGAGAAGGGGCTGTTGGCCAGAGGATCCCGGGCAGCAGTTGAGGCTGGATGGCGGCAGAGAAGTGGGATTTGGATGCAAGGGGGGCTTTGCCGGCACAGAGCCACATGGCACGAAGGTGTGTGTGTTTAGGGGTGTGGAGGACACTGGGGCCACAGCAGCTCCTGCTCCTTGTTCAAACCCTGCCTCGGAGTGTGGCCTTGGGCAAATCACTGAACCTCAGCTGCTTCGCCAGCAGATGCCTGCCCCGTGAGCACGCCTTGAGATATTAGAGAGGAACGGTCTTGGGTAGAGCAGCGCTTACAGGACTGTCTTCGCTCAGGCCGCCATAACAGAATTCCACTGACTGGGTGGCTTAAACAGCAGAAGTTATCCTCTCATAGTTCTGGAGGCCAGAAGCCTGAAATCAGGGTGCCCATATGATCGGGTGCTGGTGAGCCTGCATGCCTTCTCGCTGGGCCCAGTGAGTGAGCAAACAAGCTCTCTGGTCTTTCTTCTTACAGGGCACTGATCCCATCCTGAGGGCCCCATCCTCGTGGTCTCATCTAACCCAAATCACCTCCCAAAGGCCCACCTCCAAATACCATCACACTGGGGGTTAGGGCTTCAACATGGCAATTTGCGGGACACAGTTCAGTCCACAGCAAGGACTGTACAGGTGAAGGTCTGATCGAGGGGAGTGTGTCAGGAGTTAGGGTTCTGTCTGCATGTCCTGGGAGAGTTAAGGTATCTTAGGGACACCTGGTGTAATGTCACACACACACACATAGTCCTTGCTGGTCACTCCAGGCAGCCTTTGAATTGGCCATCTGTGCCAGGCCTGGACCTGTGAATCTCACTTAGAGAAATTTCGGACTGGGTCTGGTCCTGGCTTGGACCTGGTGGAATTTCTTTCCAGGCAGCTAGTGACTTCTTGGGCCTGGAAGGGGGTGGGCTGGGGAGCCCAGGGGTCCCAGGTTTATCTCACTGTCACTCAGGCACTTGGCCCTGCACCATCGTCCTCTGTCTCCCTCTGCAGGCTGGTGCGGGTGGGCTATCAGGTGGGTCCTGTAGTTAGGGCTTGCCGAGTGCACGTGGGGACAGTCTGCAGGTCAGTCAGTTCTCACACCAGACTGGGCTGAGGGAGTTGAGAGGGAGACAGGACAAAATGCATAAGACTGATGGCAGCGTGAAGTGGGTCAGGCTGCCTCCTTACGGCACGTGGGCTTATGTCGGGCTTTGGAAACATGTGGATGTATGTACGGGTACCCTTCTTGATTGTGGGGAGGGGGGTGGTGGTGCCGTGCTGTGAGCTGGTCGTGACACATGGGAGGACATAGAATGATCTGGAAGGTGAATTTATGGAAGGATAAGGTGCAGACTAGGCTAGAAGATTCCATAAATATCCCACGAATCTGTTGCAAGCAGCAGGGGCTGTGCTGGTTTTCGAAGGAAAGTTCACTTGAGGCAGGCCTGGGATTTTGGACCTCTTCTCAAAGGCCTCGGGGAACTTCTGTGAGATTCTGTGACATGAGGAAGGTAGCTCAGGATGGAGATGTTTCCTCCTGCTCCACGCTCCCCCCCTTAACCCACCTGGCGTGTCTGACCCGCCTTCAGTTCTCTCTGCCGCATACGCAAGGCTAAGGAAACGCAAATGTCTTCACAAAAATGTCTGGTTAATTCCGCCAACCTCCAAAGAGAAAGATGGCTTCCCAAACAATTAGGTATTTATTTTCTCATCTCATTTGTGGTTGCAGGCTGAGCTGAACTGTGGGTTTGGGTCACTGTTTCTTTCCCGAATCTCAACTGGCCGTAGTAACAAGTGCCTTTCTTTTTGCTTCTGTTTTAGTTCTGAAAGGCAGCAGCCCATGTTGCAGTGCTTGCTTTGTGGCTGCCGCCTCTCAGCAGAGCTTTGGGGCCGAGGCTGTGAGGAAGCTTCAGGAGGACCAGGGGGCAAGCCGTGGTTTGTTTAGAATGCTTTCCTGTCTGTGGTTGCTGCCTTAGAAGCCATGTGGTTGCTTGATAGGAGAGGTGCCTCTTGGCTGCATGTAGTCGGAAGAAATTCTGCTGAATCGGAGAAAAGGACCGGGCAGAGCAGCTCAGCTCAACTCAGGTCTGAGTTCATACAGTTGTCTCGTCCTCCCTCGCAGGGCAGCTTAGCTTAGAGAATGTCTGAGTTGTTTCTCCCTAGCTTGTAAGTTGACGCGTAATCATGGAAAAAGCGGAGGATGGAGAAGATGGTAGCGCGTTCTACACAGGTTGGGAGGGACCCTGGTGTTTTCATTAAAGAACCATTAAACTGAACGTACCCTAGAGCAGTCTAACCCCTGCGATGCAGATGCACACAGGTTTTCTCCTCTGATGCCATCCATTTAGAGATGTGCCTGTGCTCTCAGGAGGGTGGAAGCTAGTTGTAGAATTTGTCAGGGTGACAAATTGAGTATTTTCGTATTTTATCTGTTGACACCTTGCACTTTCGTGTTAATTATTCGTGTTGATTAATCAGTGAACCATTTCCAATCCATATCCTAAATCATCACCTAACCCATGAGACTAGCAGGACAATTCACTGATTTATGCGAGGACTGTAAAAATGTACCATCACTATATAGGTCTTCAGTGGTAGTCTCATAAAGGACCACAACAATGGGGCAGTGATTCTGGGACCAGAGGCCTCTCTCCCTGTCTTTGGGCGTGTTTCTAGGTGTCACCTAGGTAACATATCCTAAGTCGAGATGCTGCCTTCTCCCTCGATGTCTACCTCCATGTTACTAACAGCTGATCAACGGAACAGACGACTTCTTTAAACATGTAGGGAAATAGCATTGTATTCTTGGTTAGTGGAAGAGGATTGGATTGGACTGGTCTGTCTCCTTCCACATCTTCTCTCTCATTCTTCCATCTTCTCTATGGGTCCGTATTGCAGAGTAAGTAAACATCTGTCTATGAATAAGCCAGCTACATCATCTCCTTCAATCCTGACAGCAGTCTCTCCAGGAGGTATTCTGATCCGTTTTGTGGGAAAACTGAGGCTCAGAGAGAGGTCGTGAGACTTACACGGGTGTATTGACAGCGCTTTTGTGTCGAGCCCTTCTGAGGCAAAACTGCATCTTAACTCAGCCCCCAGGGGAGCTTGATGACCTTACACATGTGGAAGCCCTGACCTGGGACTAGCACCCACCGAGCTGGGGCCGTTCCTGGAAGGATCACTCCATCTTTCTCTGCCTCAGTAACTTGACCTGAGAAATGGGCATCGTAGCCCCAACCCCCAGAGATGGCTGTGAGGATTAAATAGGGCACGTGAACAGCACCCTACAGAGCAGGGCGGCTCGGGGTGGGGTAAAGGTCTTAGTTGAATTTAAAACAGGCCCTTCCTCGGGCTCCTGGTACCTGCCTCCCACCAGGAAATAGACGATTAAAGTGTGTGCTTCATGACTAAACAGGAAACTGCACCTCAGAAGTCTGCAGACAAACCTATCAGTTTGAGGCTTTATAAATTCTCTGAACTCTTGACAAGGGAGCAGGCGTGGGCTTCCCAGGGAACGGCCCCTACTATTAAAAGCCGGGTGCCTGGGGTTCGGCCTCGATTCAAAGGTGCCGTTCCAAGGGTGTGACCTTGGACACGTCCATGGCACCTGGTCCCCCCCAAGTGCTACCTGCATGCGTACAGAGGGATACAGTGCAAACATCTTGACTATTTTAGTGCCTTGGAACTGTTTTTTCCAGTGCAGTGAGGTGATACTTGGAACTATTTTTTCCAGTGCAGTGAGGTGACAGAGGCTCTTAGTTTCTGGATGTTATTTTGAGGGTAAATCCAGAAGCATTTGCATATGGAGGGGATGTGGGCTGTGACCAAGATTGACCTGAACCACCGGAAATGGGGAGTGTCTGTTTCCTATGATGGGACGAGTGGAGCAGGGCGGCGATGATTGTGGCCATCAGGAGATGGGTTTGGACCGTGTTAAGTGTGAGATGCCCGGCCGGTAGTTCGATATCTAAGTCTGAAGTTCAGGGGTGAGGTCCAGGCTGAAAACATTAATTATTTGGCCACTGTCAGGATAGAGGCTTTTTTTTTTAAGGCCCTGAGGGAGTGGTCAGACAAGCCTCTGCTCTTGGGTTTAGAACCAGCCAGTGTGGAGTAGAGACAGGCAAGTGTGATGAGGGAGCTGCCTTCGGGCCACGGGCACCTGGCTTTGCCAGTGGGCCTTTTTGCTTCAAGAGATGGCCTGAAATGCATGGTCCAGACTGTGTTCAGAGCCACTACTGAGGAGGTGGTTATTTTGTCCTGGGCGGCAGCAGCCCGTGACGAACGCCATCCAGTCCCAATCAAACCAGCCCTATTGGAGCCCAACATGTAGGAGTCTAGGCCTGCAACTGAAGAACTGCAGAAAAGATCTCATTATTGGGTGTTCTCTGCCTTGAAGATGAGAGTTCAGAGAGCTCATGACTTTTGAGACTATTCTGGTTTACCTAAGGATGCAAGTATAGCGACATCTAGCAAAAGGTGGGATTACTCCCTGCAAGAAATTAATCCCAGAAAATATTTCTATCTCAAGCACTCAGAATGGACTCTGGCCTTCTAATTTGGCCATTGAAAAGGAATTGAGAAAAGAAAAGGGATTATTTAAAATTGAAGAGAAAATGAATGCCTGTAAAATATATAGCTCCTGTCTCCTTTCTAAGCACCTTCAGTGCTCTGACTGGGCAGGGGCTATAAAAATAGTAACTTGCCAACCAGAGAAAAACAGGAAGAAAGTGTACAGTCTTATGAATTTGCATGCCCACTGAGGTTGTATCACTCGTAAGAAGGAAGCAGGGGTCAAATGAGGGAGAATTCCATTTGAGTAGCTCCATCATGAAATTCTGATTTTCTGATGTGCTCTGCCACAGATGCCAGTGTTATTTTATCTCCTTGGTTGGCCGTGATTTGAAACTGCATGATATGCCAGCAACTGAGCCATTTTGTCTTGCTTTGAAAAAAAAAAAAAAAAAACAACCCAAACCACCATAATCTTGCTGATGAACTTTGATTTCAGGGATCCCTATTTCTTTGTACAAAGGCCCTCATCTCAGTGATTAGTACCCTGGTTTGGGGTTAATTCTGGCACAAATGTTAAGACGATATAGAATTGGGGCTTAAACTACAGCCAGAGGGTTGAGTTCTATCCTGGGTTCTCAGCGGCCCTGGGTGAAGAGCTACTCATTAAATGATGATATTAGCATGAGTTGGAAGCATAAGAGGTCGAAGGTGATTTTTTTTTTTTCTTCTCAAAAATGGTTTTGCAAATCTTTTTCAGAGCTGATAGACACACACCTTAGCTGGATACAAAACATATTATGAAACAGAATGACTGTGATCTTTGATCCAAGAAATCAAAGTTAAAGGTAATATCTTCTGCCTTTTTCCTTTTGTTTTCCAGCTGTGTGTTTCCTTAACTTGAATTTTTTTTTGTTTTTTTGAGTAAGAGAAAACTTTACAACCTGAAGGCCCTCTCTCATTTTCCAACATTTCCTACTCTTAAGGGCTAGACCCCACCGCTCTGTGAGGGGGAACCCCCAGGGGACATACCTGAGATTCTCGGTTGGGGAGGGGTGTAGGGGTGGCGATGAGGCTCTGGGGATCTGCATGCTCTCCCAGTGGCCCCATCACCCTCTTCCAGGGAGAAGGCAGCAGCGCCAGGTTCCAGCCTTCGGCAGCTCTGCTCCTGCCCTGAGCCAGCTCCCTTTTGGTTTTGTACACTTTGCTTGGTGTTTTCCAGTTAAGGAAGGCTCTCCGTCAACGGCAGGGCATTGGGGAATGAGAGAGGGGGCAGGTGGGTCAGGAACCTCTGGAAGTGCCCTGTGCTTAGGTAATTTCCAGTCTTGATCTCATCAACTCAAAGCTCCACCACCGCCCCCCCCAACCCCCAGGGGCCTTCTTGTGCCCTTTGGAAGGGGTTAACCATCCCCTTGCCCCGCACTTTCTGGATGTGAAACCAGGCTCTGGACCTGGGCTAGAGCTGGGTGTGGTTTTCCCACTGAGCTCAGTGGGGCCCCTGGCCTTAGCTGTAGATCCCCTCTATCGACTTTGGGTGCTGGGCCTGCGCAGAACTGTGCAGGGAGCCGGAGGCTCGGGGTAGAGAGGCCACGTGGGACAGTGAGGATGTCGCTTTACCTTTCTGTGCCTCAGCTGTTTAGATGCCGCTGCTGTTATTTAATTCTCTGCACAATGATTGGAATCAGGTAGCACGTGGTGAGCGCTTGCCAGGAACCATCCAGCATCGGTATTGCTGGCTTACGTGCCTCCTGCTGTCCCGCTGGGCCTTGGCTCTCGGATTGTCTGTCTGTTGGTGAAAGTGGGTTTGCTGCATCATAGGCCACAGCCCGAGTCCTCTGCAGCATCGCAATGACGGCTCACTCTGAAAACCCAGTTAGAACAACCATCAGCTTTCACGTCCATTAGCACACACAGCGGAGGGAGCTGACGTCCCAAACCTGCTTTCCCAGAGGGTGGGGCCTGCGGGGAAGTACCCAAACTTCCCAACAGCAGCATGAACCTTAGCAGGGGGAGGGTTTCCCTGGCACATTCTCCACCAGTGACTCTCAGACACCATCAACAGGCAACAGTAACACTCAGCGAAACTTGGCTGGATACCCACCCGGAGCCAGAGTCCCTCCCGAGAACTTTGCATCCGGCGAATCAGGGTGACAAAAATGCAGCTGAAATATCAGCGCTGAGACTCAGCCACTTCGTCAAAGGGCCTTTTTAGTGTGCTTCTTCCCTCCCCGATGTTAGGACTTGGCAACGCTCTGACCTTGCAGGGGCCTGTGAACTCTGGCAAGCTGGCTCTGATCTGCCTGGCCTCAGAGGGGATTTACCATCCTGTAACGCTTCAGACCCCACCCACAGCTTTGGGCTACAGGCCTATCAAGGCGTTTTTGTCCTTTTCACTGAGCCGCTGAAGCCTGGCCCTTCTAGAAAGCTCTTCTTCCGTTCCCAAGTGCCTCCAGAGCGTGTGGGGATGGCTGGGAGGGGAGAAAAGGCTGGGGAGTCGCTTAGCAAGTGAGAGCATGGTGATACCCAAGTCACCGGGGACGCCAAGGCCAATGGCCACCTTTCCTTCTTAGCTCCTTCCCACGTGCTTGTGGGTAAGACAGGCCTGGTGCTCAGGGCACAGAGTTCACTCTTGGCCTTCAGAGTAGCTTTCCCTGAGAGCGGTTAGGACAATGTAGAAGCATCCAGAGAACACTTCACATGCTTTCTCGTTCAGCCACCCTTGTGTCTAGCCACCTCTTGCCCCGGCACAGGTCCCAGGACTGACCGGGGCAAGGTAGCGCAGGAGAAGGGCGGCGGGTGGGACTTGCGCCTGTGTTAACTCTCAGATTCTTTCTTTTGGCCTCCAGAACACTGCCTTCCTGGTTCAGGAGCGACTCTCTGGCCGACCCCAGGCTCTCGAGGGCCCTCACACAGTCTAACCAGACTTCAGAAAACAAGCTTGAGGTTTGGGAGAGAAATAAGATGGGGCCTGTCCTCTCTTTCCTGTTGCTTCTTTCTCAAGGGATTAAGTTCCAAAGTCAGCAGTTATAGAAAGTTCCCTGGAAAGTCTTAAATTGCATCTCAAGTCTATCTGTGTGGCCTTCTGTGTGTAACCCTGAGTGGCCATTCTTCTGCAAACTGAACTTTGGGGACCTCCGAGCTCAGCTAAAAAAGTCAGCACGCAGGTGTCCGGGCCCGCAAGTGAACCAGAAAATTCCTGGGGCAGAGTGGGATGCCAGCAGAAATCAGTTTTAAGAAATTTACCACAAACAACCCAGAGTTGTTGGATGAACAATAATAGTAAAAGGCACTGGCTTCCCCGGATTGCCGTCCCCGAAAAGTAGGGGAAGAAAACACACTTTGCTATCTTTTTCTTCTTTGCCATTGGCGTATATACTAGAGACTGGCAAATCTCAGGCCAAATGTGGCCCCTGGCCCGTTTCGTTAAACAAAGTTTTATTGGCACACAGCCATACCCATTTGCTCACATATTGTCTGTGACTGCTTTCATGTTTAAAAAAAAAAGCAGAGTTGAGTAAAGGGCTATATAGCTCACAGGGCTGAAAATATTTTTATCTGGCCCTTTATAGAAAAAGTTTATTGACCCCTGGTATATTCTCTCTTTATGTCTGTAGCCATTTTTATTAGACGTTATTGATTTGTAACACCTCTTTATATATGGATGACCTTTGTCATACTGAATATACTACAGATTTCTTTTTTGGAGTTTTAAAGAAAAATGTATAATTTTTATACACTTACATGCATCTGTCTTTTCTTTCTTTCTTTCTGGTTTCAGCCTTCGGTGTCAGGCTTAGAAATCACGCTGAGGCTGTAGCCATGTTCAACATCTGTGTTTTCATCACGGTGTCTCTCTGTAAGGGTAACAAAAGGTCGGGGGTGCTTGTGGCAGACTGAACACCACTGGCCTCAATTCTGTTCCAAGAAAGTGATGCTCAGTGACCACCTTAACCACTCAGCACACAGCCTTGTCTGCTCATTAACTTCGCAGAGGCTGCTCTGGCCTTTTCCTGACACACAAAAGATGCTGAGGATTCCGGGGCCCCAGCAGAAAGGTGATGGCTAGCAAACCTCATAGCACCATCTCTTTACCTATATGGTGGAGCCATATAATGTACAGGTTAATACAATGGGGCTATAGATTCAAATCCTGATCCCTCCCCTTCACCTGCTGTGCCAAGTGACTGCCCATCTCTCTTTCTCCATCTATAAAACGAGGATGAATGTATTACTGGGTTTGGTGTGAGAAGTACTCAGTGCTTGGTTCAGCACCTGGCACATTTTTATCCCTGAAAAAATGTGAATGGCTTATATTCTTTTGTGGAGAAAAAGCTCCAGGCAAACAACAGACCGAAAACCCCTTTGTCAATTGGATAACAGAAAAATCAGCTTCCCTAAACTAAGGGACCTAGGCTGACAGTGTGGGGTCCTCGTGGTGGGCTAAGATGCATGCATTAGGCACCTGCTGTGTGCACGCTGCTATGCATGGTACAGTGGGCATACAACCAACTCAAATAACATGGCAAAGGGGGGCAAGCGAAGCATTTTGAGAACTCAGTGTTTGCTTCTGGAGGGAGTCAGGACCCCATGTAGGAATGTGAGAAGGCTTCTGGGAAAAAGGTGATACTCAGGAAAGGGGGCAGGAGGGAAGGCAGGATTTGGACAGGAGAGGAACCATTTGGAGAACTGCCCATGGCCCGATGTGGGAAGAGGTGGGAGAAGAGGTGCAGAAATTGGCGTAGGATAGATGCTCAAAACATTTATCGGATGAATGAAATACTGATGGCAGTGACCTAGAAGGGCGGGTTTCAACACTCAGACCTGAGAGTCAGACCTGGGGCCAAATCCCAGAGCAGACAGTGTGACCTGAGGCCACTTAGTCCCTTGCTAAGCTTCTGCTTTCTCAGTAATACATGTTATTGAGAGCTTCCTCTGTACCAAGGCTCTCTTCAAAAGCCAGGGATACGGTGGGGGAACAAGAAAACTAAAGCACTAGAACAGTGAACTGCCAGGAACCGGTATATGAAGGCGATTAGGAGACCAAGCACAACTGGGTGGCGGCACGTGGCACTGCCGACTGTCCCCAGAGCCTGGGGCCGAGGAGACTGAGCAGAGCCTCGAAAGAAGTGAGGGAGAAAAGCATTAGAAGAGGCGAGGGGACCTGCAAGGGCAGAGGCTTGGAGGCATGAGTGCGGCCTGGGGAGCACGTAGAACGGAAGCCAGTGTGGTTCGCTGCAGGGGGGGAGGGGGAAGGGGGAGGGCAGTAGGAGGCGAGGTCACAGCGGGAACCAGATCGGGTCAAGACAAGCCCAGAGCAGGGTTTTTGGATAAAGGAGACCTTAAGCACGGAGGGGGCCAGAGTGAGGAGACTAAAGGTGTGACGGAGAGGAGGTGGCAGGGCTGCTGAGCGGGCAGACCACCTTTCCTTCCCAGGGAGAGGTTCCATGGTGACGTCGGGAAGTTGATTCAAAGAAAGGGCAGCACGATGCCCCCTTTTCCCTTCCACCCAAAGACGCGAGGCTGCAGAGGCGGGACCTCTCGAGTCGGGGTGAAGTGATTGGGCAGAGACCCTTTCGGGGAACTTAGAGCCCACGTTTGCAGACCCATGTGGCTGCACTGCTGTGGCCGCCCCCCAGCTGGCGCTTCTGCCCTAGAGCTTTCTCCCTGTCTACAGCCAGGGGCACAAGCTCTGAGGTTTCAGAAAGAAAAGGTTCCTCTCCCCCAGGGAGGTTGCAGTGGGCGCGAGTGGGCCTCGCTTTGGGGCGCGACTGGGCGGCCGGCCGCCTCCGTACCCCGACCGCGAGGGGGTCCGATGCAGAGCGTTCCCCGAGTTTTCTAGATTCGACTGTGGCTTTCAGAAAGCCAGAGTGGTTTCCATCCAAAGGGAGGGGGAAGCTAGACCGTCTCCCACCCAGCCCCTAACCTGGCCCCGAGCTCCGAGAAGGGAAACGACCCTTTGGCGAGGGCGGTGGTGCTAGTGGCTCTGCCCAGCAGTTATTTTTAGAAAGCCGAGGCCGTGGAACGTTTCCATTGAGGATTGACTCCTCTCGTTTCCTAGGTTGAGAAAACAGGAAACCCTTCAGAATCCGGGCTTTGAAAAGCTTCGCGTGAAGCCGCACCGACCCCGCCTCCCCCCTGGCCACGTGCTTTCACTCCTGCCTGGCTGTCCTCACTGAGGGCCCCCCGGGCCGCCCAGCCCTGCACACTTCCCAGCGGCCGGGGCTGCAGAGGCGAGGGGTCCTGCTTCCTCCAGCTCCGGGAGTCAGCTGGTATCTGCTACACAGTCAGGGCCCAGTTAGAGCTGGTTAGCCGAACACACGACTTCATCCCCGGAGTTCCTATCAGTGGATCCACTCCCACACTTTGCAGCCGGTTGTTACTCTGATACATACATTCTCATCCATTAACATCCAGAGATACTGTGTCATGTGCTCGTACATATATACATATGCACATACCAGTCTCTGAACCAACATCTGCTCTACGCCGGGGACTGTGATAATTTTCTCACTGTGTCATCTCATCTAAGCTCCTCAACAACTGTAGAAGGAAGGTCATATTTTCATACACAGTTTACAGATGGGGAAACTGAGGCACAGAGCAGTTACATCACTAGGGCAAGATTCAGCGCGCAAGGAAGCAGCAGAGGTGGGATTCCAGCCCCGGCCACCCGGCTCTAGAACCTGAACTCTCGAGCGCCCCTTGCACCTGCTTTCAGCACACATCTGAAGAACAGTGAGCGACGCCTGATTGGTTTCTGCCACAAAACAGAGCCCGCTGGTGTAAAGCACTAGGTTTAGAGTCCAACACAAAGCGTGGGGTATCACTACCCATCACACAACTGACAGCTACACGACACTGGTTACCTGGCCTCCTGCTAGGAGCTTGTATATACATCAATGCCCAGCATCCTCACAGCAGCCCCAAAAGGGACACATGATGACGATTCTCACTCTACAAATGAGAGAGCCGAGGCACAGAGGGGTGAGGTCACACGGCCCGTTTAGTGAGGGAGCCAGGAGTCAGACCAGCACATTCAGCCCCAGAGCAGTGTGTTCTTGCTCTCTGCTTATTCTGGGAGTTGCAGACTCATCCAAGCAGGGGTTTTCCAGGGAAAAGTACCCCGGACCTAGGCGAGCTCAGGGTGGAGGGAGTCTGAGCCCATCGACAGTTCACCCTCACTGTTCATCTTCCACCCCTGTAACCGGAGGATGAGGCTGAGATGAGAAAACATCTCAGGCGGCGGCTGTGGGAGGAACCTAGTGCACCAGGGGGGCGGAGATTCATCTCCCTTTTATGGGACCCCAGAGGGGTCCTGCCTCCTCCGCTGCTCCCGGGCCCAGTCCACACGATCCAGCTGTGAAACCAAAAGTGCACACACACACACTTCAGGGCAGGTGCACACCCCCGCCTGGTGTCTGGGCAGCCTTTGAAGGCAGCTTTTCCCCAAGAACATTGAAGGAAGCCTTTTGGCAAGAGCCGCTATTCTAAGAGCTTACTGCCTTGATCCCAGGACCTGGTGCCTCAGATAAGTGGCCAGAGTGGGAGAGCAGGGCTAGCTCCTGATGCCGCTGGCTGGCACTGCATTCCTGGTTCCCTGCTAAATTCCATGCAGCTTTCTGGGGCAGGGGGTGATGGAACACTCCAGAGCCCCTTGAGGACACTGGGTACTTGAGAAGACTCAGAGCGCGATCCTTCAGTAGTGAGGAGGGGTGAGGGGGGGCTGTGCTGAAAGGGATGAAGATTATGTTTACACTGATGGCTAGGCTTTGGGGTGGTCCCACCCACTCTCTTTTTAAAGGCCCCTCTTGCGAGTCGTTAAGTTTTGTGGGTCAAGGAACTGTCTTTTAGTCACGGAGTGGGTATTTTCTGGACGTTGTAATAACAGACAGAGTTTGGTATACAGTAGAGCACCTCGAGTGCATTCAATAACAAGAAGGAGAAAGTGTTCCTTAAATCATGCCCTGTGGCCCAGCTCCATTTCTGCCACAGCAATTTTTAAAAGTTACCATTTGGGCAATTTTCACTAACAAACCCATACCACAAAATAGCATCATGGGGGGTGAGGAAGAATCATGATGTGGGAAGGCATTTCTTATGTTAAAGATTGTCAGATGTATTACTGCAAAGACAAAAACATGTTTTAAAAAAACAGCCCGGTCGTATTAGTTTCTAGAAAGCTAACCTGATCCCTGTTTTGGGTGCCCTCTCACTCGCGCTTACTCTCTCTTTTCTTTCGTAGTTAATGAAATTATCAGGAAGGAGTTTTCAGGACCTCCTGCCCGAAATCAGACGTAGAAGAAAGCCATTAGCAAGACACCATCCACATTGCTAACGCCGGAGCCTCCCACCGTCCTCCCCGGTGCCCACCCCACCCGGAGGCTGAGCACGGGACCATGTACCGGCCGAAAGCTACCCCTCTATTCCGGAGCTCGCCTCCTCTCTGTGCATTCTGAGTCTTGTTCTGAATCCCAAAGAGCATCTCGATTGACTTTCAGGTGTCCCATCCAAACCTTAAGTGCCTGCTGACCCCAAATACATCCTGAACCAGACCACCCGCTGGAATGCGCCTGAGAGCTGAGAGCCTGCAGCCGGGGACTCGGGGGACGGAAGATGGGGATGCAGTTAAACCCCAGCCCTTGCCTTCACTCTTCTGGGTCACAGATACAGCTCTTGTACCTTTTGAAGGAAAGGAGCTCTCCAACAGCAACCAAAGGAACGTGACCCAGCTTACGTCACTGGGCTGAAGAAAAACAAAGAAGCTGGCCCATCTTCCCTAGGGATTGCCCGTCCACACCAGGGATGGGCCACAGCTCAAGCTTGATTTTTAAATGTTCTGCTTCTGAATCAAAAACAGTCTGGCTCATACAAGATCACCTGTTAAAAGCTTCTCGGCGTTATGACATGTGTACACTTTTTTCTTCTCCGCTTTCAAAAAGCTGGCGGGGGGGCGGAGGGGGGCCCTCTTGGCTAGCTGCCCTTCCCCCCTGCAGCACACGGTCACGGACAAGAGGAGGTCACCCAGGCTGCCGGGTGAGCACGCATCCGCTGCAGCCGGACAAGCTTCGCGGCTTTTTGATGTTCCCACTTTCTTTCCTCTAACAGCCCAAGTGCTTTTCCAGAAAGTACAGTAGTTAAGAAGAATCTCAAGCATGTGCATTGAATTTTGAGAAGGAACGGCAGAAGGGCTAAAGCAACGAAAAAAAAAAAAAAGAAGAAAAAAGTGCAGGTATTTTTGTTAAGTAAAACGGTTGCAAAGTATAGCAGCTGGCAGGCCTAAGTGCTTCGGTGGGTGGGCGCCCCCACGATCGAGGAAAAAGGCTGAATTCCCTCTCTGGCCTAGACACAAAGTGGGTACTCAAGCTCACGATTCGGCCCCGAAGTTCACTGGTTATTTTTAACTGAACCCATTGAAACCCGCCCCCCGCCCCAGTCCCCAAGACGCCTCTGCATTAGCTGCTTCATCCAGCACAAATGTGATCTGAATAGAAGCAGATCCTCTCCCACACAGCCCTTAGTTTGAATGTGCTCCGCTCAGACCACTCGCATGGAGTGTGCAGCTTAGCCCTGAGTGTCTCTCTCCTCTGGGCGCACCCACGGTCCGCCAAAGTCTTCCTCCTTTGGGGCAATTTTTGCAAACAAATAAAACCCTCCAAGTTCTTGGCAGGTGGGCTGTTAATCACACAGATGTGTTTGTTTACATTCATTGCAGACACCCCAGGACAAACTGGGGATTCCTTTTCGGCCATTTAATTGCTTCCCTGTAATCAAACACAGAGTGTAAATGTTCCTGGCACTCTTCAAAAGGCTGTACTCAGGCCTTCTGCCTAGCAGAGCTGATTGAAAAAAATCACTCTACGAAGAGAATCGTGGCAGTTAAGAGCCCACTGTGGGTTTTCTAAGTCCTGGCTTTGTCATCAAAACCTTTCTGAGAGCTGGGGCCAGGAACTCCAGACCTGTGACCCTGGCCTGGTGTGTTTGGGGCTCCAGAGAGAGGACAGAATGCAGCACATGTCTGTACCCTTTTGGTCAGGACCTAGCATTTCTTCCCTCCCACCCCACCAAGGACAGGGGACTTTTCCACCCAGCCCAAGCAGAGTTTAGCAAAATTCTTTTCAACAAACAGAATACCAGTAAGAAGTTGACCGCCATCGCAAAGCTTCTGGGATGCAAAATTCTTCCTCATTAATAAAGTGTTCCTTATCCAAGCAGCTTTACCTAAAGGACTTTCTCTCCAGCAATATTGACTTCACGGGGGAAGGGTTCAAGCATTTGGTGAGCGATTTGTTCTCACTTGACCTGGCTGGGAGCCATTTTTTGCACATGGGGGAATTTGGCCTTTCCTCAGTTATCTGAATGTTTTACCCAAGTGCCTTCCTGCTATTGTAGCAGTCGCTCAGCTGCATTGTGCATGGGGTGAAAAAGGACTAATGCGTTTTCCATCACTATTCTAACCATGTTAGTGCAAAGGGCCTCCTAGTAGTTCAGATTCCCGTATGTATAGATGTACGTGTGTGTGTGTATAAGACACTCACAAACTCTTTTTCTAAGACATCCTAGCTGGGTATTATAGGAAGCACTTTCATAAACAACTATACCAAATAGCAAAGGAAGGAAACAAAAGCATTAGTTTTGAGACATAAACAAGCGAGAGAATGTGTAGTAAGACTCGACAGCAGTCAGGAAAGTTTTGTCAGATACAGATGCCAGGAGGAAGTTTTGCCAAGAGTAAACTGCTCATGAAATATTTTCAGTATGGGGAGAGGCAATAGGTCCTCGAAGAGAAAGAAAAAGGATGTCTAAACTGTCAAGATGGGTGTGTTGCACGTGTGTTAGAAGGATCTGTTAGGTAGAGGTTTGTACTTGCTACAACCGAGGTAATGTAAATATATAGCACTTCCAACAGCAATCTGCCCTGTTGCTGAATGTAGCATATTTCCAAAGTTTGAGTCTTCCTGTATTGTACAAAAATACTGCTGCTTGATAATATATAATAGCAACCCAAATTAATAAGTATGGTATTAAATTTTATTTTCTTATCTGTATTTTTATGCTTTTTATCTGTCCTCAAGATATCGCATCCTTGTTGGAATTAGAAAATATTTATAAGTGGTCAGAAATCTTTTTCAAGTGTCTCTTTTTTCGTATACATTGAGGATTTTTTTTCCCTAAGAGAAAGGATGTATTCTTGAAGATTTGTTAATCATTCCAGGAAAAAAAAAAAACACCCAAAACAAAAGCCCACCTCAGAGCCTGTTAGTCACCTGTCTGCTAGAAGAAACCGTCTCCGGAGAAAGGAGGGGGAGTGGCTCCGTGGAAGGAGGAAGCACCTGTTTGTTGCTTGAGGACACTGCTGACTTCAGCTCTGAGCCGCCATCTTGCCACTGAGAACTGGAAAGTGTTTAGATCCCTCCAATAAGGGACCTAGTAGGTGATTTTGATGTAACAAAACTAACTGTGTTGTAATGGGGAGTCTAAAAAAGACACAGGAGTAATGGGGAGTTCCTAGAACAGAAGTGCAGGCTAATGTTTACAGAGCTCACTGAATCCTGGTAGATAAACCCCCGTACACGTTACCCAAAGGACGTTCAGAGTTTTCCAGCAAAGACACAGACTAGACGAATCAAGTCGATTCTTTCTAAGAACTGGGAAGCACTGATGTAGCCTTTCTTGTTTACATCCAGTGGCCAAGCCATCCCTCTCAGGAAGCCAGCCTTGGCCAGTGCGGGAGCTGTCATGTGTAGACAGATTGGAAGCTGATGTGTTCTCATTTCTCACTCTGGACTAAAGGGGAGGCTTGAGTTTATTTTCACGTCAAACCCTTTCCAAGACCTTCTTATTTGTTCAGAATTGAAAGAATGTCAGGGGTCTGGTTAACAACTTTGTTTGCTTTACGTTTACAAGTGGCACAGGGGTTGTGACATTCTTGACGAGTCGGGGTAAACCTTCCTGAACTCACTTTTGGAGGGCCAGGCCCTTAGCAGCTACCCAGCATATCTTAACCTTGGATCTCCCAAGCTTGGGTCTCGGGCATTAAATCTCATGGAGCCACACCAGCCAATGCAAGTGGTTTTCGTGCATTCCAGCTAAATGCTTACGAACAAGAAGCGTCACGTGAAACTGATCACAGACATCAATTTCTCTCAGCTTTCATGAGTGCCTTGAGTTATAGCCAACATCACTGTCTTAACTCAGTTTGTTTAGAAACAAATGTTTCTGGTGATTGTTGAGCTAGCAGTGGCTCCGTAAGCCAGCCCTTCCGAAAGTGAACTGGCGTGTTGGGTGCTGGAAGAAAGGTTTAGCACCCTGCCTTTATGCAGCTGTTGGCCAGTTAGAATAAACTCCACCTGCCTAGTTCAGGCTTTGGATGCAAATGATGCTGTTCTATTAGCAGGTGCTTTCAGCACTCTGATTGACCCGAACGGATGGACGCTGTGGTTGGGACAAGCTTAGCATCCTGACACACCTTGTCAAAGAAGCTTACTCACCCCTGTTGCCTCTACAGCCCTCAGAGGGGAGAAAATGTTGAGAATGTCCTCGCTAATTCTCCAACAAATAGAAGTCTCTCCCACGGGGTGGTACTGGAAGGCTTAGGTTTTGAAAATCTTGACTGTTAAAAGGAGTTTGAATACATCACATTCCTATGCAAAACGTTTTTAACCTTCAGTTTAATGTAGTTTATTTTTGCTATATGTAAAGTATTTTTATACGGCTTGTATCATGATAGTTTAGCAATAAAACAGTTGAAAGCAATGGCTACTTTGGGCGTATCTTTTCTTCTCTAGAGATGCTGTTCAGATACCCTTTACATTTTGAGTTCGTACATCAAGGACCCTTTGTGTGCACATCCACGTGTGGGTTTATCACTCCTCTCAGCCCTGTGAGGTCGGGACTGTCCATTTTACATCTAACCTCCGATATTTGCATCTTACATCAGAAGCCCAAGGTGACAGAGTCATGAGCTCAACCTGGATTTGTCTGATTCTCTCTCTGCTCCCTCCACTGCAGCTCTGCTATAATCTGTGTCTCTAGACCTCTTTAGGAGTAGCATCCAGGTAAACACATTTATAATGTCCGCCTTGGGTCTGCTCGCAGAGGGTCCCAGAGCATTTACAGGGAACTGGGCAGAGCAAAACAGTCACTCGCAGAGCGAAACAGTCTCTGCTTGAATATCTTACAAAATTCCAAAGTTCCCTCCAAATTATCTTTTACCATCAAACCCTCAAACAGAATTAGATATTATAAATACTAGAATTTTCCAGCTGGCTTCCTCCTTATAGCAGCTTTTTCTCCTTATAGCTAAAGCATCTACGAGGTTTGGAAAAAAATTTCTATTTAAAGTCTTAATGTAATACGGTTCAAATGTCATCCCACTCTTCAGCACTACCCTTAAACCCTAGGGAAGCAGGGTCTCAGCCCCAGGCCCTGTACTTCAGGGACCACTTCACCCCACCATAACTCTACGCTGAGGATACCTTCCTGGGGATTTCCCAAGCCCCCTTCCAGTGCCTGGAACCAGCAGTACCATGTGGGGTAGGGTGTCCCAAGCATATCAGGGTCCTGTATGAGTTGTGGCTTGAGATGCCCCTGGTCCCCCTCAGATGGGGCCAGCTCGTTCCCATTTATTTCCTTTGGGGCACAAGGTCAACAGGACACAAGATCCCTCAAACAGCTCCAGGACCTGCACCTACAGGGTCCCAGCCAGTTGCCAGAAGAGCTTCCTGGTGAGCAGATTGCTCCTTAATGGCCAGCACAGGTTTTTTATTTTTTGTGGGATCAGGCGAGATTGGACCACCAGAATGGTGCTGAAACATTGATGTGAGGATGACTCAAATCGCTCATAAAGACAGGAGCCCCACAAAAAATATTTCCCCAGGCCCGCCTGCTCACCCACCCACCCTAGGGGCAAATCTGCCCCTCATGATTTTTTGCTGTAGCTGTATACAACCAGTTCTCTTTAAATTCACTCACTTTCTGAAAACCTTATATTGCTTTTCCCAAATAGAACCCAGAATCATCTTAAGCAGAAAACAAAATACAAATATAAAACTATACAGATAAAACTATAGTCATTAAAAAAATAAGTCTGTGTCCTACATTTGTGTGAGCTACACTTGGTACGTACCACAAAATTCAGCCTGGGCCTCAGTTTCCCCAAATGTAAAATGAAGATCATAGTCCCCACCTCACAGTCAGTACGTGCTTAATAAATGTTAGCTATATCAATACAACTTCCCATCATTTAACTAATAGATTTAAGATTCACCCAAGGCTGGACCTCATTTTCCAATATCTGGAAGGAAGCATTCAGAGCTTTGACAACAGGTCTTGAATTTTTCTAACTAGATAATTAACTAG
Source organism: Pseudorca crassidens (assembly GCF_039906515.1). Lineage (NCBI taxonomy): Eukaryota > Metazoa > Chordata > Mammalia > Artiodactyla > Delphinidae > Pseudorca > Pseudorca crassidens. Next base: position 78,935,297 of record NC_090310.1, on the reverse strand, counting down.
CTACCTAATTAGTTAACTAGATAGTTAAAGCCCCAAACTCGAGCTTATCCAGTTTTCAAATCCTGAAATGAAAAGGAAACACACACTGGGGCGTCCAGCCTCTCCTTCTTGGGGAGACTTTGCAAGTCTGTCAATGTCCCTTGCTACCTGCAGCAGCAGGGTGTACTTTTGTACCAAGGAGCAGATATATAACACTGGCTTAGTAACAAGTGGGAAATGAAGAAGTTACAAGACTTCCAGGAGCAAACAAAATGCTGACTCCTACACAGGCTTTTCAGGTTCATAAATGGAAAGGAAACTGGTTTCTTGGCAAGAGCAGGTTGAATATGAAATAACCCCGTGAAGGAAGCACAGACCACAGGGACCATTAAGAAATGAAAGCAAAGTCATTTCTTTTGTTTGAGGAGCTCTGGGAGCTGTGATGAGCTGCACCAAGCTTTCTCCAAAAAGGGCTTCCACTCAAAACTGTCTCTGCCTTCACCCTCCCAGTAAAATTCAGCAGTCCAGCTTGGTAAATGGCCCAATGTGGAGTTATCACCAAAGAGATGGAAACCCCTGCCCAATCCCAGGATTTCCAGGAATTCTTGGTTTACTAGAAATTTTAAACTCAAATTCTGCACTGAACTCCAGACACAAAGCACTATGACAATTGGATCTTAGCTTTTTTTTTTTTTAAGCAGGGAGGGAGCAGCTCAGGGCTTTCTATGAGCTACTGATGGGGCTCCCCAAGAAAGACCCCCAGATCACATGGCTGCTGATCAAGAGCCCTCTGTAATTAATACCATTAGGACAGCTCTTGAGGAAAAGCATTCACAGGACAATCTTGGCACCAGATTTTAAGTACACCTTCTCATGCACACTCCAGACTCATGCACCTGCCTGTGTGACATCTCCACTCTGATACCCAGGAGGCATCTCTAGCTCAACATGCCCCCGATCTTCCTAATTCCCAATCTCCTCTTCCCACCCACAACCCTCTAGTACACCCTGTCCTCCCCATCGGTTTACGGCAACACCATCTAAGCAGCTGCATAGTCAAAAACCTGGGAGCGACCCTGGATCCCTCACTGTCCCCGGGCCCCACACGTCAGCAACGTTTGGTGGATCCATCTCTGAAATCACACCTTTTTGCTTCACGCCCATTGGACCATCTTTATCTTCTGCCTGGACGACAGAGCAGCCTCTTGACTGCCCTGGTTCACGCCTACCCTCACTGCCTGCACAGTGGGCAGAACATACCACACCTGCTCTTAAAGCCTTCCAATAACTGCCCTTTGCATTTACTTTTTTTTCCCCCAAATTTATCAAAGTATGATCGACAAAGTGTGTATATTTAAGATATACAATGTAGTATCTTGATATATGTTAAAAATTGTGAATTGGTTACCAAAATTAAGCTCTTTAATGCATACATCACCTCACACAGTTACCTTCTTTTTGGTGGTGAGGACATTTGAGATCTACACTCTTAGCAAGTTTCAAGTATACACTTTTATCAACTCTAGTCACCATGATGTACATTCAGCTTCCACAACTTATTGATCTCAGAAGTTAAAGTTTGCCCCCTTTGACAGAATCTCCCTGATTCCACAACCCCCATCCACGGTAAGCACTATTTTACTCTGTTACAGTAAGTCCCCTGCATACCAATGAGTTCCATTCTGAGAGCTCATTCGTAAGTCCCATTTGTTCATAAGTCCAACAAAGTTAGCCTAGGTACCTAACTAACACAATCGGTTATATTGTACTGTATTGTAATAGGTTTATAATACTTTTCACACAAATAATACATAAAAAACAAAAAATAAAACATTTTTAATCTTACAGTACAGCACCTTGAAAAGTACAAGAGTACAATACAACAGCTGATGCTTCTTAGCAGTACCGGCTACATCACTGCTGCTTTCACGTTTGCTTCTGGACATCCTGGGCTTGAAATAAATATACTATACTACTGTACTGTATACAATACTGTAAAGTACACAAAAACACAACTACCTGTAGAGGATGCACGCACGTGAAAATGTACGCCAGACACGTGAACTAACTTAATGTGACTGGACACGTGAACGCATGTTTGCATCTGTGAAAGTTTGCAACTTGAAGGTTCATATGTAGGGCACTTACTGGACTATGAGTTCAACTTTTTTCAATTCCACATTTAAGTGGGATCATACAGTATTTGTCTCTGTCTGGTGTATTTCACTTAGCATAATGCCCTCCAGTTTCATCCGTGTTGTCTCAAACAGTGGGATGTCCTTCTTATGGCTGAATAATATTCCAGTGTGTGTGTACATATATATATGCCACATCTTCTTTATTCATTCACCCACTGACAAGATACTTAGGCTGCTTCCACATCTTGGCTATTGTGAATAATGCTGCAATGAATGTGGGAGTGCAGATCTCTTCAAGATCCTGTTTTCAATTCCTTCGGATATATACCCAAAAGTGGGATAGCTGGACCACGTGGTAGTTTATCTTTAATTTTTTGAGGAACCTCCATACTGTGTTCCATAATGGCTGTACCAATTTACATTCCCATCAACAGTGTATAGTGGTTCCCTTTTCTTTTCTTTTTTTTAGGGGTTCCCTTTTCTCTACAACCTCACCAACACTTACTTTGACATTTTGATAATGGCAATCCTAACAGCTGTGGGGTGATATCCCATTGTGGTTTTCATTTGCATTTCCCTGATTAGTGATGCTGAGCATTTTTTCATATACCTGTTGGTCATTTGTATGTCTTCTTTGGAAAATTCAGGTCCTTTGCCCATTTTAATTAGACTTTTTTTTTTTTTTGCTATTGGGTTGTATGAGTTCCTTATATATTTTGAATATTAAATCCTTACAGAATATATGACTTGCAAATATTTTCTCCCATTCTGTAGGTTGCCTTTTCATTTTGTTGATGGTTTCCTTTGCTGTGTATAAGCTTCTTAGTTTGATGTAGTCCCACTTACTGATTTTTGCTTTTTTTTTTTTTGGCTTGTGCGTTTGGTACCAAATTCAGGAAATCATTACCAAGACTAGTGTCAAAAAGGTTTTCCCCCATGTTTTCTTCTAGGAGTCTCATGGTTTCAGGTTTTACATTCAAGTCTAAGACATTTTGGGTTGGTTTTTGTGTATGGTGTGAGATAAGGGTCCATTTTATTCTTTTGCATGTACCTATCCAGCTTTCTAACACTACCATTTATTGAAGAGACTACTTTTTCCCCATTGTGTAATCTTAGTGAATTTGAAGATTAGTTGACTATACATGCATGGGTTTATTCTGGGCTCTCTTTTCTGTTCCATTAATCTGTGTGTCTCTTTATGCCAATACCATACCATTTTATCACTATAGCTTTGTAATGTAATTTGAAATCACAAAGTGTGATGCCTCCAGCTTTGTTCTTCTTGCTCAAAATGGCTTTGGCTATGTGGGGACTTTTGTAGTTAAATACAGATTTTAGGAAAAAAAATCCTGTTCCTCTGAAAAATGCCATTGGAATTTTGATAGGGTTTACATTGAATCTGTAGATCACTTTATGTAGTATAGACATTTAAACAATATTAATTCTTCAAATCCTTGAGCATGCGATATTTCTATTTATTTGTGTCTTCAGTTTCTCTGATCAATGTTTTATAATTTTCAGTGTATAGATCTTTACACTCCTTGGTTAAATTTATTCCTAAGTTTTTTTTTAATGCTATTGTAAATGGGATCATTTTAATTTGTTTTATGGATGGTTGATTGTTAGTATATAGAAATACAACTGATTTTGTATCCTGCGACTTTACTGAATTCATTACTCTAACAGATTTGTTGGTAGTCTTCAGAGATTTCTAAATAGATCATTTCATCTGCAAAGCAGGCAATTTTGATTACTGATTCAATCTCCTTACTAGTAATTAGTCTTTTCAGATTTTCTCTTCCTTCACAATTGTTTTAGCAGGTTGTAAGTTTCTAGGAATTTCTTCTAGGTTATCCAATATGTTGGTGTATAACTGTTCACAGTAGTCCTTTATATTTCTATAGAATCAGTCCTTTATATTTCTATAGACTCATCCTCTATTTGCAGATGATATGATATTCAAAACTCTAAAGATTCCACCAAAAAGCTATTAGAACAAATTCAGTAAAGTTGTAGGATACAAAAGTCAATAAACAAAAATCAGTTGCATTTCTGTATACTAACAAACTATCTGAAAGAGAAATTAATCCCATTTATAATAAAGAGGAATAAATTTAACTAAGGAGGTGAAAGATCTGTACACTGAAAACTGTAAGTTATCGATGAAAGAAAATGAAGATGACACAAATATATGGAAAGATATCCTGTGTCCATTCCACTCAAAGCAATCTGCAGATTCAATGCAAACCCTATCAAAGTTCCAATGGTACTTTTCCACAGTGATAGAATAAACAATCTTAAAATTTGTATAGAACCACAAAAGACCCCAGATAACCAAAGCAATCTTGAGCAAGAAGAACAAAGCCAGAGGCATCACACTTCCTGATTTTAAATTACATTACAAAGCCATAGTAATAAAAAAAAAGTATGGTACTGGCATAAAAACAGACACAGATCAATGGAACAGAATAGAGCGGTGCTCAACATCACTAATCATCAGGGAAATGCAAATCAACATCACAATGGGATATCAATTCATACCTGTTAGGATGGCCATTATCAAAAAGTCAAAGATATTAGGTATTGGTCAGGATGTGTAAAAAAGGGAACCCTTATACACTGTCGGTGGGAATGTAAATTGGTAAAATCACTGTGGAAAACAGTATGAAGGTTTCTCAAAAAAATTAAAGATTGGATTGGAAGAGTTAATATTGTTAAAATACTACCCAAAGAAATCTACAGATTTAATGTGATTCCTATCAAATTATCCATGACATTTTTCACAGAACAAGAATAATCCTAAAATTTATATGGAGCCATAGAAGACCCAGAATTGCCAAAGCAATCCTGAGGAAAGAGAACAAAGCAGGAGGCATAACCCTCCCAGACTTCAGACAATTATACAAAACTACAGTAATCAAAATGGCATAGTATTGGCACAAAAACAGACATATGGATCAATGGAACAGGATAGAGGGCCCAGAAATAAACCCACACACCTACGGTAAATTAATCTTCAACAAAGGAGGCAAGAATATACAATGGGAAAAAGAG